>NW_028258143.1:63521086-64877517 GCF_053883595.1 Heterocephalus glaber | reverse complement strand
CACCTAGACACATAATAGTCAAGATCCCAGAAACCCAGCAGAAGAAAAAAAATCCTACAGGCAGTTAGAGAAAAGAAACAAATCACTTATAAAGGAAAGCCCATCAGAATCACAGCAGACTTCTCAACACACACCCTCAAATCGAAGAGAGCCTTGGAGTGAAGTATTTCAAAGCCCTAAAAGAAAATAACTTCCAACCTAGACTGTTGTATCCTGCAAAATTATTTTTCAAAATTGATGGGGAAATTAGATACTTCCATGACAAAGAACACCTGAGAAATTTCATGTACACCAAACCAGCACTCCAAACAATTCTAAGCAATATCCTAGAAAAAGGCAATGAAGGTCACAACTCCATGAGGCTCAACAGAGGGAAGCCACCAGGCAAGTAAGAAGCTAAAGGGAAAGGGGGAAAGAAATAAGAGCCAACAACAGTAAAACATCATGACAAGGATGAGTCAATATCTCTCAATTATAACTATCAATGTTAATTGCCTCAATTCACCAATCAAAAGAAGTAGACTGATAGAATGGATTAAGAAGCAAAATCCAGCAATATACTGTATACAAGAAAAACACACTAACTCAAAAAGAAATTCATAGACTGAAAATAAAAGGATGGAAAATGGCTCCCATGTGACAGGAACCCAAAAAAACAGGGGTAGCAGTCTTATTTGCAGACAAAGTAGATTTCAAACCAAAACTAATTAAGAGGGGCAAAGATGATCATTACATCATTGTGAAGGGAACAATCCAAGAGGAAGAGATGACAACCTAAATATATATGCACCAAATATGAATACCCAAACTATACAAAAAAAACATTAATGGACATGAAAAACCAAATAAGCACTAATATAGTTGTAGTGGGGGACCTCAATACCCCACTATCACAAATAGATAGGTCATCTAGACAAAAAATTAACAATGAAATTCTAGAACTGAACCAAGCTATTGAACAAATGGACTTAATAAATATTTACAGAGTGTTCCACCCCACAAAATCAGAATACACATTCTTTTCAGCTGCACACGGGTCATTCTCTCCAACGTAGATCACATGCTACCTCACAGGACATGTGTAAGTCAATGTAAAAGAATTGAAATTACCCCCTGTATATTATCAGACCACAGTGCAATAAAATTGGAGATCAATAGCATGAGAAACTGCAAAACTCCCACAAACACAGAAATTGAATAACACCCTCCTGAACAACAAATGGGTCACAGAGGAAGTAAAGAAGAAATTAGACAGTTTTCTACAAGTAAATGATGATGCCAGTACAACATTTAGGAATCTATGGGACACAATGAAAGCAGTTCTACATGGGTAATTCATAGCAGTGAATGCCCATATTAGGAAAACAGAGAGAACTCAGATAAATAATCTAATGCAGAACCTCAAACTCCTAGAAAAAGAAGAGAATAACAAACACCCAAAGCCTGCACAAGAGAGGAAATTATAAAGATCAGAGCAGAAATCAATGCAATGGAGACGAAGAGAACGATACAAAAAATTAATGAATCAAAGAGTTGGTGTTTTTGAAAGAATAAATAAAATCAATAAACCTTTATCCAACCTTATCAAAAAAGGGAAAGAAAAGACTCAAATCCATGCAATTAAGAACGAAAAAGGGGAAGTCACAACAGAACCAGCAGAAATCCAGAGGTCCAAATACCTACTGCGAGAACCTGTACTCTAGTAAAATGGAAAACACAGAAGAAATGGACAGATCCTCAATACATATGAATTGCCAAAGTTAAATGAAGAACATATAGGAATTCTAAACACCCCAACTACAATGAGTGAAATTAAAAATGTAATAAAAATTTACCAACAAAGAAAAGCCCAGGTCCTGATGGCTTCACTGCTGAATTCTACAAGACATTTAAAGAAGAACTAGTGCCATTACTCTTTAAACTCATCAAGGAAATTGAAAGGGAAGCAAGGCTTCGAAACTCATTCCTGGAAGCAAGTGTGACTTTGATTCCAACACAGGGAAAGACCCAACCCAAAAAGAGAACTGCAGGCCCATCTCCCTAATGAACATAGATGCAAAAATCCTCAACAAGATACTGGCAAACAGAACACAGAGGGTCATCAAGAAGATCATACACCCTGACCACATTGGATTTATCCCAGGGATGCAAGGATGGTTCAACATCCTTAAATCAATAAATGTAATACACTATATTAACAGAGTCAAGGGCAAAAACCATATATCATCACAATAGATGCAGATAAGGCATTTGACAAAGTCAACCACCCATTATGATAAAAACACTACAGAAAATTGGAAGAGAAGGTCTTTATCTCAACCTGATTAAGGCTATCAATGATCATATCATACTAAATGGTCAAAAACTGAAAAGCTTTCATGCTAAAATCAGGAACAAGAAAAGAATGCCCACTATCACCACTCCTGTTCAATATAGTTCTGGAAACATTAGCCACAATAGCCATTAGAAAAGAGAAAGAAATAAAAGGAATAAAGATAGGAAAGGAAGAATTTAAACTGTCATTATTTGCTGATGATGTAATACTTTACATAGAAGACCAAAAAAACTCTACCAAAGGCTTCTGGACTTAATTGACAGATTCAGTAGAGTAGCTGGATATAAGGTCAACACTCAAAAAACAATAGCTTTCTTATACACAAATAGCAGACTCATTGAGAGAGAAATTTCATGAAACAATTCCTTTTACAATAGCATCCAAAAAAATGAAATATCTTGGAATCAATCTAACAAAGGAAGCAAAAGACCTCTATGCTCAAAACTATAGCACCCTGAAAAAGGAGATCGAGGAAGATATAAGAAAATGGAAAGACATCCCCTGCTCCTGGGTAGAAAGAATCAATATAGTGAAAAGGCCATACTTCCAAAACTGCTATATAGATTTAATGCAATGCTGATTGAAATTCCAACAATATACTTCACAGAGCTAGAGAAAACCATCCAGAAATTCATTTAGAACCCGAGAGACTTAGAATAGCAAAAGCAATTCTGGGCAACAGAGACATGGCTGAAGGTATCACAACACCCAACTTGAAGCTATACAACAAAGCTACTGTGATAAAAACAGCATGGTACTGGCAAAGAAACAGACCTGAGGATCAGTGGAATAGATTAGAAGATGCAGAAACAACTTCAGACATACTCAGCCACCTCATCTTTGACAAAGGAGCCAATCACCCTCATTGGAGGAAAGATAGCCTATTTAATAAATGGTGTTGGAAAAACTGGATTTCAACCTGTCAGAGATTAAAACTAGACCCATCTCTATCACCATGCAATAAACTGAGATCTAAGTGGATTAAAGATCTAAATATTAAAACAGAAACACTAAACTTGCTGGAAGATAAGTTAGGTAGAACTCTTGAAGATATTGGCACGGGAAAAGACTTTATGAACAAAACTTCAGTGGTACGGGAACTAGCAGAAAGGGTCAGTAACTAGGATTTGATCTCATTGAAAAGCTTCTGCAATGCAAGAGAAACCACCAACAGAGCTAAGACACAACCTACAATCTGGGAAAAAAATTTTAGCAGCTCTTCCTCAGACAAAGGACTACTATCTAGACTATATAAAGAAATGAAAACAATCAGACCCCCCAAATTCAAATACCCAATTCAAAAATGGGCATCTGAAATGAACAGACATTTCTCAGACAAAGAAGTAAAAGCAGCAAATAAACATATGAAAAAATGTTCAACATCACTGGTCATTTGAGAGATGCAGAAGAAAACAATACTGATTCCACCTCACCCCAGAAAGAATGGCTGCTATCAAGAAATCAACCAATAACAAATGCTGTTGGGGTTGTGGAGAGAAAGGAACCCTTCTTCATTGTTGGTTGGAGTGCAGATTGGTGCAACCACTATGGAAATCAGTGTTGAGATATCTCAAAGATCTAGGGCTGGAGGTCCCATTTGACCCAGCTATTTCCCTGCTGGGTATTTTCCCAAAAGAATTAAAAGAATCACACCACAGAGATATATGTGTACCCATGTTTATTGTGGCACAGTTTGTAATAGCTAAAGCTTGGAAACAGCCCAAGTGCCCATCAACTGGAAACTGAATAAAGAAGATGTGGTTTTTTTTTTTTAATAAAATGGAGTACTACTGAGCCATAAAGGATGAGAAACTAGAGTCATTTATAGCTAAATGGATACATATTGAGGCCATACTCTTAAGTGAAATAAATAAGACATATATGTGTAAATACCAAATAGTTTCTCTGGTGTGAGAAGCTGAGAGTGTAAATAAGGACCAAAAGGATTAATAACTAATAAATGGTACTTTGAAATTGGAAAAGGTCCAAAGGGTTCAGGTGGTGGGAGGAAAGGGGGAAGGAAAGAATGGAAAGGAAAAATTATGAGAAAAGAAAAAAACAATGGAAACGAAGTATGTAAATAGGGAAGGGTTTAGGGGTGAAGGGGCACTGGTAATGGGGAAAAAATAAGAACCAAGATACATCATGTATAGGTACAAGCACCCAAAGATAAATGTAAATGTATTGTATACCTAAAATGTACCAATAAAAGAATTTAAGAAAAAAAATATAAAATTTATCATATCTAGGAGCAAATTAATATGCAATCAGGCTGAAAACTGGCAGAGTAAAGACTGGCAGCAAAATACAGCTTCTCTAGGACCTGAAATCAAGACATCTACAAAACAACAACATAGTGAAACAACAAAAAGAAGAGAAATAGCCACTAACAGGAAAATAGATGCACCTTGAGACTGTAGTATTAAGTGAAGTAATTGAGACACAAACTTCGTTAAAAAAAGAAAAAAAATGTCGTATCATTTATCTTATATGAATATTCAAAGTATAAATAAGTTAAAGTACAAAATAAAAGATAGATAATAAGAGACAGGGAGGTAGATCTCTGGCAGATAGGAAGAGGACCAAGAGATCGAAGGAGGAGGAGAAAGTGGAAAGGGATATAAAAAGAATTAAGATGTGTCCTGTATGTGTATTAACTTTCCATGATGAATGTAATCACTATGTACTGCATACATGTTCTAATAGAAAAATTAAAAAATTAGTAAATAACATGTAAGCCCTATGTGGAGAAATCTTAATAAGGAAGGACAAAAATGAGAATAAGAAATATTTCCCTAGTATTTTACATGTTATTCCTTCTCAGTTTATATTTGGATGTAATTACAGTAAGATGGTTTTCTCTCTAAAGTTTAACAAGTTGTTTTTAATCAACATGAAAGAAAAAAGAGTCAATAATAGTTAAAAACTTTCTGGAATTTAGTGAAGTTGAGAATCTTATAGTTATCAATGTATTCTAGAACTATAGAAAGTAAGACTTTCTTTTTCAGTTTTTATTTTTTATCAGTTTCTATTTGCAGTACATAATCATCACATTCCTCTTGAAGAGTTGACACTTGCACATAATATAACAGAGATCTCAATTCTTCTATTTTCCTCTTTCGTTCCCCACCTCTCTCTCACACCCTCCCTCCATCCGCTTGGTTCCCTTCCCATTTGCAAAAGATCTATCTCCCTATTTCCTTTTATCTACCTTTTATTGTGTTCTTTATTTGTATTCTGAGTTTCTCATGTAAGAGAAGCAGAAAGTAAGATTATTACTGCAAGTGTAGTCATAACAATCCAATGAAGAGAGGCCACTATTATAAAAATATGTGGGTGCTAATGTAGACATTTATAGATACAATATCATAAGGGAAATTTTAAATAAGTACAAATAATTATCTTTAGTTTCTAGATAATTAATCATCCATATTATGAAAACAAATGATAGTTATCTTAAGCTGTAACAAAGTATTTTCCAAGGAAAGACCTCAATGTGAATATTAGACTGACATTTTTTGGGGGGTTAATTTTGTTATTTTTTAAAAATTAATTTTACTGGTACATTTTAGGTATGCAGTATAATGACATTCATCATTGGAAATTTGCAGCTTTACACAATCTCTCTTGGTTCTTAATTTTTCCCCATTCCCCTGCCCTCCCTATTTACAAAGACATTGTTTCCATTTTTTCATTTTCTCATATTAATTCCATTTCCTTCTTTCCTTTCCCCTACCCCTCCCACTTCCCCTTCCCTTTTGCCTATTTTCTTCCTATTTCACATTACCTATTATACCTTTTAGTCCTTATTTACACTTTCAGTTTCTCACACCAGAGAAACTATTCGGTATTTACACGTGTGTCCTGTTTATTTCACTTAAGAATATCACCCCAATGTGCATCCATTTAACAATAAATGTCTCTAATTTCTCATTTTTGATGGCTGAGTAGTACTCCATTTTATTAAAAAAACATGTTTTCTTGATCCAGTCTCCAGTTGATGGTCATTTGGGCTGTTTCCAAGTTTTAGCTATTACAAACTGTGCTGCTATGAGCATGGGTGTGCATATATCACTGTGGTATGATTCTTTTAATTCTTTGGGGAAGATACCCCACAGGGGAATAGCTGGGTCAAATGGGACTTCCAGTGCTAGTTCTTGAGGTATCTCCATACTGATTTCCACAGTGGTTGTACCAGTCTACACTCCCACCAGCAGTGGAGCTGGGTTCCTCTTTCCCCACAGCCCTGCCAGCATTTGTTATTGGTTAATATCATGATGGCAGCCATTCTTTCTGCAGTGGGGTGGAATCTCAGTGTTGTTTTCATTTGCATCTCTCGAATGACCAGTGATGTTGAGCATTTTCTCATTTGCTTATTTGCTATTTCTACTTCTTTGTCTGAGAAATTAGACTGAGATTTTTGAGGAAAATAAAGGCTGATGTCTTTGGGACTCAAGTTCTGCAAAGAGGTTACCTCTGGGATCCGGGGCACAATAGTGTGTGCCATTTTATTCCTTTTGATTTTAAGATGATAGGATACCTTTCATAAAGTTACAGATCAAGCCAAGATAACTGTCATATGATATTGTTTTTATTTCTGGTAAGTTTGAAACATTTGGTGTAATAATACACTTTAACACCAGAGATAGAAATTTGAGGGCCATTTTAGAATTCTGGCTAACACTTGTTTATCTATATTCTTAACTTACTTTGGTGCAAAAAACCCCAAACAGAACAAATAGACAAAATTCACATAAACCCAAGGGATTAAGAACTTTGTTTTTCTCCTCCTGAACACTTTAAGCAGCTATATTCTGGTAATATCTTGCATGACTAGCTACAGGTATGTTTTTGCTCTTCTTCATTAAATTTGGAGAAGTAGGTAGCTATAGTTTAATTTGTGTTGCTTAAAGATGGAGAAATTATTTTAGAGATGCATAATGTTGTTAACCTAGTTTGTTAACAATAAGAAATGATGTTATAAAATAGTTTCTGCTAAAATTGATTAATTTGAACTTTTAAAAACAAGTCAGTAAGAATTATAGTTAAGTAACAAAATTAATAGGATGTTTTGATATTTGTAAGAATGGACTCTAAAAATTTGTGGAATGGAATACTGAGAAATTTGGGGGGAAATTCTGAATGTTAAAACAAATGTCACAAATATTTTGTACACCCCTTGCCTTCTTATTACATGATGTCAGCCTTTGGTTTTAAAATTGCTTCTTAAGTAAATATTCCTCAACCCACAATGTTCCTGTCATTTTTCTCTTTCTTTTTGGTCTATTTGTTGCTATTTGTTACATGTTTGCAGTACATAATGTTGACATTCCTCGTGTGGAGTTGGTACATGTACATAACACATCTTCATTCCTTTTTTATCCTTTCTCTACCCTCCCTCCCCCCACCTCTTTTTACCATTTGAGAAGATCTATCTCTCTACTTCCTAAAATCCATCTCCTATTTTGTTCTTTATTTATATTTTGGATTCCTCATAAAAGAGAAACCATGCGGTATTTAAGCCTGTGTGTCTCATTTATTTCACTTAACATTATGGTCTCAAGGTTCATCCAGTTTTCCTACACATGACTCAAGTTTATCTTTTCTTTTTAAAGAGGAGAGGATCAACAATTTCATTTTCTAAAAGAATTATTTTAACCAATGGTGAAATTCGTTGAGAAAGAAATGTATAAAACAAATCTCTTATTTTATATTATTGGACCATTTTGGAGCCTGGTAAATCAATAGTGGAGAGACTTTTAAGAAAAGGCAATATAAGAACTGAAGTCTATGTGAAGCGTAAGTGAGTCAGACAATCCTGTAATGGGAACAAAGTACAGTCGGAAGAAATGAATTAGAAAAAAGAAACAACAGCAGATACAATCATGTAAGTTTACACCTATTTTGTGGGCTAGGGAATGTAGGCACCAACTCTCAAGTCTGGATAGACTATTAACTTTATTAACTTATGTCAGTTTATTGAATGTGTACAAGGCAAAAAGTGAGAAATCTTTGCACCTCTAACCTCTGCTTTCCTTCTGTAATTCCCAGAAGAAATTAAAAGAGAAGTTCAGTTAAGAAATCCTAGCTTTCATTTTACTGTTCTTTAATATTGGCTTCAGCTAACAGATTTTATGGTTAGTTTTGGCAGAGTTCTTGAAGTGTGAGATCGATTAATAACAATTCCCAGAGGTCACCAGTCTAGTGGAAAACACTGAATCAGCCCACTGCAGACAGGTAGGTCTGTGGACGGGGTCCCGAGGTCACCAGTCATGCTGAAAACACCGAATCAGCCTGCTGCAGACAGCAATCCACTGGACCGCCCCCCCCCTTCCCACTCCTTTGGCATCTTCTCTGTGCAGCCACCTGGATCCACACTACAAAGACGCAGAGGACACCAGACCACCAGATCACTGTACTGGAGCTAATCAAGTTCTCAGAATTTAAAGAATTCCTGCCCAGAGGTAGGGGCTTCTGAGCTGCTGTCCCACTGCTCCTGGTCCAGAGGAAGGGGCTTCCAGGCTGCCAACGTCCTGCTGCTCCTGGCCCAGAGGAAGGGGCTTTTGGGCCACCACCCCTACCACCGCTCCCAGCCCCTGGCCCACCTCTCCCAGCTCAGAGGTGAGCCACGTGGATGCCAACAGCACCCCCCACCCTGTGCCCCGAGTCAAAATGAGAAAACACTTAAATAAGTCTCAAAACCAGACTTCCAGATCACCTACAGCAACCCCAAAAGGAAATGAGATGGAACACTCTGATACTCAACCACCTGGACCCACTGAACTGGCAACAAAAGGGGATCTGGAAAAAAGAAAATCAGAAATAATTTCTCAGATAACAGGAGAAATTGTGCTCCTAGTGCAAGACATGATTAATAAATCTAGAGAGGAGCTCAGGAACATGATGGAATCCCAACATAGGAAACAAATGGAATCCATAAAACAGATGCAAATAGATTTCCAGGACATGAAAAACTCCACTGAAAGTCTACACAGCAGAATGAGCCAATGTGAGGACAGAATTTCAGATATAGAAGATAAGATTGCAATTAGTGACCAGGAAAAGAAAAATTGCTTCAAAATTAACAGGGAACATGAGAAATCAATCCAGCAACTGCTAGAAGATGCAAAGAAGAATAACATAAGACTGATTGGGCTCAATGAAGAAACAGGAGAGAGTGCAGATGACATAAAAAATCTCTTCACAGAAATAATGGCAGAAAACTTCCCAAGCAGGGGAAAAGAGCTTGACATACAGATAAGTGAGGCATATAGGACTCCAAATAGCCTTGATCAAAAAAAATCTACACATAGGCATATAATTGTTAAGATTCCAGGAACTCAACAGAAGAACAAAGTTCTACAAGCAGTTAGAGAAAAGAAAAAATCATATACAAAGGAAAGCCCATCAGAATCACAGCAGACTTCTCAACACAAACCATCAAGACAAGAAGAGCTTGGAGTGACATATTCCAAGCCCTAAAAGAAAACAGCTTCCAACCCAGATTGATGTACCCTGCAAAACTACCTTTCAAAATTGATGGAGAAATAAGATACTTTCATGACAAAGAGCACCTTAGGAATTTGTGAATACCAAACCAGCACTCCAAAGAATTTTACACAATATCCTAGAAACAGACATTGAGGATCACCACCCCAGGAAGCAAAGCAGAATGAACCCATCTGGCATGACAAGAAATTAAATGTAAAGGGGGAGAACCCAACCAAAAGAAAAAGTCATGGCAATGACAAGTCAATACATTTCAGTTATAACCATCAACATTAATGGTCACAATTCACCAATCAAAAGAAACAGACTGGCAGAATGGGTCAAGAAGCAAAATCCAACAATATGCTGCATACAAGAAACACACTTAATTCAAAAGGAAACTCATAGACTGAAAGTTAAAGGGTGGAAAACAATACTCCATGAGATGGGAACCTGAAAAAAAGCAGGAGTAGCTATCCTCTTGGCAGATCAAGTAGATTTCAAACCAACACTGATGAAGAGAGACAAGGACACTACATCCTTGTAAAGGGAAGAATCCAAGAGGAAGAGATGACAATCATAAATATCTATGCACCAAACACTAGTGCACCCAACTATATAAAACAAATACTAATGGACATGAAAAGTCATATATGCACTAATACAATTGTAGTGGGGGACCTCAACACCCCACTGTCACAAATAGATAGATCAACTAGACTAAAAATAAGTAATGAAATACTAGAACTCAATTGAACTCTTGAACAAATGAACTTAACAGATGTTTACAGAGTCTTCCACCCCACAAAATCAGAATACACATTCTTCTCAGCTGCACATGGATCATTCTCCAAAAGAGACCACAAACTCACACATAGAACATGTTTAAGTAAGTGCAAAGGAATTGAAGTTATCCCCTGTATATTATCAGACCATAGTGCGATGAAATTGGAGATCCATAGCAAAAGAAACTCAAAAAATTTCATAAACATGTGGAAATTGAACAACACATTTCTGAATAACCAATGGGTCACAGAGGAAATTAAAGAAGAAATCAGACAGTTCCTTCAATTAAATGACAATGACAATACAACATATCAGAATCTATGGGACACAATGAAAGCAGTCTTACGAGGGAAATTCATAGCAGTGAATACACATATTAGGAAAACAGAACGAGCCCAATTAAACAACCTGATGCTGAACCTCAAGCTTCTAGAAAAGGAAGAGCAGGACAAACCCAAAGCTCATACAAGGGAGGAAATTATAAAGATCAGAGGAGAAATCAATGCAATGGAGACTAAGAGAATGATACAAAAAATCAATGAAGCCAAGAGTTGGTTCTTTGAAAGAATCAACAAAATTGACAAACCCTTAGCCAACCTTATCAGAAAAGGAAAGAAAAGGCCCCAATCCATGCAATTAGGAATGAAAGGGGTGAAATGACAACAGACCCAGCAGAAATCCAGAGGATCATCAATACCTACTTCCAGAACCTATATGCCAATAAGATGGAAAACAGAAGAAATGGACAGATTCCTAGATACATATGAATTACCAAAGTTGAATGAAGAAGACCAAAAATTCTAAACAACCCAATATCAACCAATGAAATTGAAAATGTAATTAAAAAGTTATCAACTAAGAAAAGCCCGGCCCTGATGGCTTCACTGCTGAATTCTACAAGACATTTAGAGAGGAACTACTGCCACTACTGTTTAAACTCTTCAATGAAATTGAAAGGGAAGCAATACTCCCAAATTCATTCCTGGAAGCAAGCATCACCTTGATCCCCAAAGCAGAGAAAGACCCAACCGAAAAGGAGAACAATAGGCCAATCTCACCAATGAATATAGATGCAAAAATCCTTAATTAGATACTGGCAAACAGAATGCAGAAGATCATCAAGAAGATCATACACCCTGATCAAGTAGGATTCATCCCAGGGATGCAGGGATGGTTCAACACATGCAAATCAATCAATGTAATACACTATATCAATAGAGCCAAGGACAAAAACCATATGATCATCTCCATAGATGCAGAAAAAGCATTTGACAAAATCCAACATGCATTTATGATAAAAACCCTACAAAAAATTGGAATAGATGGTCTCTACCTCAAACTGATAGAAGCCATCTATGAAAAACCAACACCCAATATCATACTAAATGGTCAAAAACTGAAAAACTTCACACTCAAATCAGGAACAAGACAAGGATGTCCACTATCACCACTCTTGTTCCATATAGTTCTGGAAACATTAGCCATGGCAATTAGACAAGAGAAAGAACTAAAAGGAATCAAGATAGGTAATGAAGAAGTCAAATTGTCATTATTTGCAGATGACATGATACTCTATATAGAAGACCCCAAGAACTCCACCAAAAGTCTTCTAGACTTAATAACCAAATTCAGTCAAGTAGCTGGTTCCAAGGTCAACACACAAAAATCAATAGCTTTCCTCTACACCAATGACAGACTCACTGAGAGAGAAATAGGGCAAATAATTCCTTTCACAATAGCATCCAAAAAACTGAAATACCTAGGAATCATCCTAACGAAAGAAATCAAAGACCTCTTCTCTGAAAACTATGGCACTCTGAAAAGAGAGATTGAAGATGATATCAGAAAATGGACAGACATCCCCTGCTCCTGGGTAGGAAGGATTAATATAGTGAAAATGGCCATACTTCCAAAACTGCTATATAGATTTAATGCAATTCCAATTGAGATTCCAGCAGCATTCTTCACGGACCTTGAAAAAACAATCCAAAAATTCATTTGGAACAAGAAGAGACCCAGAATAGCAAAAGCAATTCTAGGTAACAGAGACATGGCAGGGGGTATCACAATCCCCAACCTGTAACTCTACTGCAAAGCTACTGTGATAAAAACAGCATGGTACTGGTACAGACACAGACCTGAGGACCAGTGGAACAGATTAGAAGATGCAGAAACAACACCAGACACACTCAGCCAACTTATCTTCGATAAAGGAGCCAAACACCCTCACTGCAGGAAAGATAACCTCTTTAATAAATGGTGCTGGAAAAATTGGGCTTCAACTTGCCAAAGATTAAAACTAGACCTATATCTCTCACCATGCACTAAACTAAAATCAAAATGGATTAAAGATCTAAATATTAAAATAGAAACGCTGAACCAGTTGGAACAGAAGTTAGGCAGAACGGTTGAAGACATCGGTGTAGGAAAAGATTATATGAACAAAACCTCAGTTGCCTGTGAACTAGCACAAACAATCAACAAGTGAGATCTCTTCTTATTAAAAGGCTTCTGCACAACAAGGGAAACCACCAGCAGTGTGAAGAGACAACTCACAATGTGGGAAAAAATCTTCACCTGCTTTTCCTCAGACAAAGGTCTACTATCTCTAATCTATAAAGAATTTAAAAAGATCAGACCTCCCAAATTTAAAGACCCAATCTAAAAATGGGCATCTGCAATGAACAGACATTTCTCAGATAAGGAAGTAGAAATAGCAAACAAATATATGAAAAAATGTTCAACATCACTGGTCATTCAAGAGATGCAAATGAAGACAACGCTGAGATTCCATCTCACACCAGAAAGAATGGCTGCTATCATGAAATCAACCAATAACAATTGCTGGTGGTGCTGTGGGGAAAGAGGAACCCTGCTCCACTGCTGGTGGGAGTGTAGACTGGTGCAACCACTGGGGAAATCAGTATGGAGATACCTCAAAGTACTAGGACTGGAAGTCCCATTTGACCCAGCTATTCCCCTGCTGGGTATCTTCCCCAAAGAATTAAAAGAATCATACCACAGTGATATATGCACACCCATGTTCATAGCAGCACAGTTTGTAATAGCTAAAACTTGGAAACAGCCCAAATGGCCATCAACTGGAGACTGGATTAAGAAAATGTGGCTTTTTTATAAAATGGAGTACTAGTCAGCCATAAAAAATGAGAAATTAGAGACATTTATAGCTAAGTGGGTGCACATTGAGGCAATACTCTTAAGTGAAATAAATAGGACACACGTGTAAATACCAAATAATTTCTCTGGTGTGAGAAACTGAAAGTGTAAAGAAGGACTAAAAGGTATAATAGATAATGTGAAATAGGAAGAAAAGGGGCAAAGGGGAAGGAAGTGGGAGGTGTAGGGGAAAGGAAAGAAGGAAATGGAATTAATATGAGAAAATGGAAAAATAGGATCAAAATCTTTGTAAATAGGGAGGAATGGAGGGGTTGAAGGGAGGGCTGGGCAAGGGTGAAAAATAAAAACCAAGAGAGATTATGTAAAGGTGCAAATTTCCAATGATGAATTTATAATTATATTGTATACCTAACATGTACCAATGATTAGAACAAATAAATGATAATGCGAAATAGGAAGAAAATGTTCAAAGGGGTAGGGGTATTGGGAGGGGCAGGGGAAATGAAAGAATGGAAAGGAAAAATGATGGGAAATGGAAAAAATGGAAATAAAGTCTTTGTAAATAGGGAAGTATGGAGGGGGTGAAGTGAGGGCTAAGAATGGGGAAAAAATAAGAACCAAGATGCATTATGTAAAGGTACAATTCCCAATGAGAAATGTATTTGTGTTGTATACCTACAATGTACCAATAAAAGAATTTAAAAAAAACAATTCCCAAGTGCCGTCAAAAATAACACAAAGAACTTTAAGTAATATTTGCAGAGGTTTTTTTTGAATTTTCCAAATTATGTTTCTATTAGAACAAATGGACGTACATGGAAATTATGTGGAATTTTGCCACCTCAGTCAATTATGATTTGTCATAGTAACTCTTAATTCCGTAATACAAATCTTATTGTACTTGGTGACCTAAATTATAATGCAAATTTAGATTATATTTTTGATGTGAATTCCTCCCATTTTAACTGGTGTTCACTCATAAGTTTACATGGTTTTGCGAAGGTATTAGATTTACTTCATTTCCTAATTTTATAATTTAATGTTTATAGCAATAGAAGAAACATTTTTTTTCAATTGTGGCATGCTATAAAGATGTACATGAAGGAACAATTTGCCTAAAAATTTCTTAAGATGTTGAGAAATGCCCATACTTGAACAAAAATATAAAATGCTGAAATTCTTATAAAATTTTTCATAATAGATGTTACGTAAATAGACAGCGGTCCATTTCTGCATTCACAAAGATTTAGATATCAGGTTACATATGATGACATCATATGTCTTCACTATTCATTTTAAGAATCTGAGTCAAAACTTCATTTTAGTAGATTATCACCATAGTTTAATATCTAAATATTTTAATTCATAGGTTATAGAGAGCCAAATATAAACATTTAAAATAATCTTGGTGAAATAAAGATGAATTAAAGAGTATTAAAATTATATCTTTCATCACTTGCATTATGTTAAAATAACATTTAAGCAATCTTCCAGAAATGTAGTTTTTTTTATAGACTTCAATCAATTGTAAGCAACTCAGTTTAATTTTTGAAACAATTACATTTAGTAGGTATGACATATACTTCTAGAGATTAGAAATAATACCTCAAATTAGGCTAAATTCTTTTGAGATAGACTATGTTAATAAGGAGACAGGGAATTAATGTGTCAAATAAAGTGAACATATTAAAATGTATTCAGCTAAATTTTAATAAAAATTAGAAAAAAGAGTAATAATTTTATAACAAAGCCACCATTCTCCTACATATTGAATAATATCCTCAGCAACCAAAAGTAATTGGTCTAAATAATAAATGAGCTAATAAGTAGTTTAATGATAGAATAGAGAAGTGTAGCTAATTGCTCACATTCCTTTGAAGTAGTGAATGGCATTCTTCTTCATTTGCATAAGGAAATATGGAATCTATTTATGTCTATTGAATTAGTCAAAATTAGTCAAACTATTTTTTCCTTTCTTGAATGTTTATTATTAGGCACAAATGGCTGGAGTCAGTTTTTAAAGCCTCTGGAATTAGAAAAAATGGGGAAAATGAAGGAGGATAAATGATAATGTAGTCTATCTTGATTGGAGCAATAGTTCAGAAGAATAGCAAGCTCTGAATTAAACACTGTAAATGGAGTGTTTACCTTAGCAAACTAATGATGGCCATTCAAAAACGTGAACTTGAGCAAAGTGTCGATGTAGTCAAGATGTATAAAATTCACTGTACTTAGTATTTCAGATAGCGAGGCAGGTTCTTTCCAGGATCTCCATTCTATATTACACTTCCAGCTCTGTGAGTTAAAATGGTCATTTACTCTTTAGTTCTTGTGTGTTCATTTATATTCTAGTGTGCCATGGATTGACACACAGAATACATTACTGAAAATGTTGCTATCAGAAATTTTATAACCAAGAGTAAGTCTGTTGCTGATTCTCCCCCTTACTTTCTTTGAGCTACATAGGGACGGACTCTTTGTTGAGATGACATTTGATCTGAGTCCGCCATGGTGAAAAGGAGCCAGTCTACAAAGATCAGGAGGAAACAGTTACCAGCAGAGCAAAGAGAAAGCAGAAATTTGAGAAAGAAAGGATGAGAAAGAAATTTGAGAAAGAAAGAAATTTGAGAAAAGGATGTTAAAGGAACAGAAAGAGAATGGTAGTGAACATGGAGAGAGAATAGGCTGGGATAAAGGTGAATCAGTAGCTAAGGTCTGGATCACACTGACTCTGGTATATGCATCTCACTTTTAGGATAATGAGAAAGGGTTTAATATACATTTTTAATTGTGAAATGTGCTTGAGAGTGTATTTACCTTTCTTTAACAATTAGAATGCTGCCTACTTTAAGAAATAATACTGATGCTTACTCATTTTCTGCCCAGCAGAATCCACTCTCCTATCAGGCTGGATTTTATGTTTTGTATCACCTACACTTCCTTGGTGATTATTTCGTATTCTACAAATACAGTTTTCCTTCTCTATGAATTACTAATACTGGATTAATAGTGTACATATTTCTGTGTGACTTCTTTGTCTCAATATAGATATTTGCATCTCATTAATTTTCCTTTAGGAAAGGCTTTCATTATATTACTACACCTCAGTTTATTTATTGGTTCTATTAGTCATAAGTATTTGGTTATTTGTTCCCCCTTTTTGTCTCCTGATGGACATTTGTCAGGCTGTCTGTACACAATCGTGTATAGGACATGTACATAACCCACTTTAGAAGGCAATGCCAAATTGTTTTTCAAGATAATTGTACCACTTTATGTACATATTAGCAGAGGACAAGAGTCTTGAGTCTTTAAATCACTCTGAGAACCTGAGACTTGAGAATCACAAGTCCAACTTGTCCAACGTAGCAATACCTTGTCTCAAAATTAAACATGTTTTAAAGACCTTAAGATGTAGCTCAATGTGAAGACCTGGGTCCAATCCCCAGTACTGCAAAAATACATGAAATAGTAAAAAAAATAAAATCTGACATTCTAAGTGTTGAAGAAGATTTAAAGAATAAAGACTCGTGTCTTACCACATGAACCAACAACCGTTCCCCAAGTTTCCCCAGTTTATATGAATACTAATGTCCATAGGCAAACGTGCACAAGAATGTTCATGGAAGCTTTACTCATAATTTCCTAACACTGAAAATGACCAAGGTGTCCTTCTATAGGTGTACTGGGTGAGTAAAGTGTTAATCCATGCAGTGGTCCAAAGAGGTGTGCTGTCAAGGTGGGGAAAGACACAGAAACCTTCACAATGAAGAAGGCAGTCTGAAAAGGATACATACTATATAATTCTAACTATTTGGCATGTGGAAATAACAAAACTACAGAGACATCAAGCAGATTAGGGGCTTGAGGAGAGGTAGGGAGAGAAAAATAGAAGAAAAAATTAGATGGAGTAGAGACAATGTTACAGCAGAGAAGCTATCACATATAATGCTATAATTTTGGATAGATGACATTATACCTTTGTCAGAACCTGCAGAATTGTGCAACGCCAAGAGTGAAACCCAATATAATCTTGGATTTTCATTAATAGTAATGTATTTATATTGGTTCAGCAATAATAACTATGTTACACTGATGCAGAATGTCAATAATAGGAGAAATCGTGAGGAGGAGGAGATTGCAGCAATTTTGTGCACAATCTACTCAGTTTTTCTCGAAACCAAAAATGGTCTACAAAATTAACTCTGTAATGAAATATAACAAAATAGGGATCAAACTACACTTTTAGAGTTATTTTAATGTATGTTTTGCATATAAAACAACTCAGTTTTGACTGCTGTGTAATGTTCCATTTGTGAGTAGGTCACAATTTCTTAATTCTTCTGTTTTTCATTTAGATTGTTTCTAAGTATGTTATTAGGATGATTTGCTATGACTATTCTTCTACATGCCTTTCAGTCTATATTAGTAAGATTTTCCTTATAGAAATATCTAAAAGTTGAATTGCTGGAGTACAATCTTCATTTAAATTTTGACCAGCAATGTATATAACAGATACCATTTTCATTGCATATAAAGTCAAGTATCTTAAGTTTTTTCAACCAAGTGATAAAACGGCTTTTATTGGTTATATTTCCCTGTTCATTGATGAAGTTAACCACTGGCACATATACATAGTCTGCCAAAAATGTATTACTTCAGGAAAAAAAATACTGTGATGTTTTTTCAACAGATAGTGTTACTCTCATATGGAGGACCCTAGAGGATGTCATGTACTGCATATTGCAGAAAACCCACTACATTGCTGGCCCTTAGAGAAGAAATTGAAAATGCAGTGCAGCAATCTCAGTGGCCAAGGTTCCCCAAGCAGCAGTTTGCTGTAGTAATAAATGTCTGGAAGCTCATGGCCACCACTTTGAGCACCTCTTGTAATTGTAGAGGACAAAGGTAATTGGTATTAATCTCATGATGTCTCAATAAATTTAGTATTAGAATATTTATACAAGTTTTTCTTTGCTTGAAATGTGTATACATTTTTTGGGAGGACTCTGTATTTATCAACATATGTTTTCCTCTTTTATAAATAACCTACTGCTATGTTTTATTCTTTATAATTAGATTATCCCATAGAATGATTTATAAGAGTTCTGATTTGTTAATACCAATTGTTTGTTCTTATTTCAAATATCGTACCTTTTCTATTTTTAAAAATGTCTTTAAATGAATAGGTACTAATTTTAAAAACTTGAATTCATTTCATTAATATAATTTCTTTTATTATTAAAATTATTTTCTATAATATTTAAGGAATAATTCTCTATCACAACCAGAGAGATATTTACTTATATTTTCTGCTAATAGTTTTAAAGTTTTACTTTTTGTTTTTCTTTTTTGGTACTGGGGATCAAACTCAGGACCTTGTGCTTGCAAGGCAGGTGGTGGAACCACTGAGCTAAATCCCCCACTAAAGTTTTACTTTTGATATATAAGTACTCGATAGGGGTTTCATGTGATGTAAAGTAATGGTACAATTTTATCTTATTTTTATTATTTATATAACTATTTTTAGCTTGTTTAATAAATAGCTCCTCCTTTTTCTACTAATCAGGTAGATTATTTTAGTTTTGTATCTTAGTTCCATATATGCATGTGTCTCTTTATTGGGGCATTTGATTTGTCTACTCCTGAACCAATATTGCAGTGGCTTAATTTTTGTGGCTTTAAAGTCAATTTTTGGCAGGAAAACTCTCCTCTATACCTTTTTTAAAAATGTATTTTCTGTCCTTGGACTTTTGTGGTCCATATAATTTTAAAATCATTTTATCAGTTTCAATGGAGAAAAAAAAAGTTCTGTTAGGATTCAGACTAGAGTTGCACTGTAGCTATAAGCTACAGAACAGCCTGAAGAAATTTGCAAGCTTTATAATATTCATCATCCTTATCCATGAAGACTGTATAGCTTTCCTTAATTTTTTTGCTTTATAATTTTTTCTCACAGAGCTTATAAATATATTTGGCTAAACTTATTTATCAGCTTTGATCTTACTGCAAATGATGAGTTTAAAATTTGTGTTGGTATTTTCCCCTCATATTTAGAGTCACAATTGGCTTTTGTATTTTGTTCCTATGTCTAGCCACCTTGCTAAATTCTTGCATTGCAGCACAGAAACATGAAGGGAGCTGTGTGCACAGACTGGGAAACACAGTAAAGGAAATACAATTAGCTTTCCTGAAAAATAACACTTTACACGTGAAACTTCTTAAAATTCTATCAAGAGAACACGTTTATAAAATTCAAAGTACGGAAAAGCATGAAAAGGAAAAGGACTCCTTCTTCCACTGCCTCACTCTATTTAAATTATTCTTGCATTTTATCTTCCTAAAACTTGTTCTGTTTTTTTTTTCCTCTCAACACTCCCTTTCTGTATTCATAGGTTGTTATTCAACCGGATTGATAATTTACATATCATTTGATTCCAAATAGCTATTTTAAACAGTTAAAATGTCAAATTGATGTACTTGTTTGTTCAGACTCTGAGTTGTACCTCATTCCTCCATTCAAAAGCACTCCAACAGCATTTTAGTGTAAGAACCATAAGTTTTATTGATTCATCATAAGTCTTAAATCATTTGTTCTAGTTTCCACTCACCCTATAAAAAAAGGGGAAATGCTTTGAACAAGAATACCAATCTCCATGTCTGAACCTGTGTGTTAACATTGCTCATCAGGTTATTGTAAGATCAGGAACTAATTTATTCTATTGCAAGTCATTTATCTGATGCTATGTTAAGACAGTTATTTGACCAAAAATAAAAACATAGAGACTTAGAGTAATCTTAATTTCAGTCTCAGCCCTTAAATGACCTTTTGGTATTAATAATTACCACAGCTTTAAGGTTTCATTTGGTTTACATTGAACATAACTGAACTTCATAAGACAAGTAGTGTATTTTCCTTATTTATATTTTCCCCTTATGAAACCATATTTACCCAACTCTAGCATATCCCTTTCCTTATATTTATATTTTCCTTTGCATTTTTTTTGCTTTATTTTTTTCAGTTTGTTTTGAGTGTTTTGATGTTGTTTTGGGTATTTATCACATGGTATTATCTGATCTGGATTTGCTTGCTTTTATCCAAACAGAGGTAATATTTAAAGATCTTTAAAAATGAAAAGCATCAAGTATATTATTTTAATTACCATGATCATGAGTTTCATTTCTTTTTGCTTCCTTTATTTAAATAAATTGGTTTTTATGTATGCTAAAACATGAAAAATATTGCAGAACGACATCTAAACATTTTTCTGCATTGAGACACTAAAATAGGCAGAACTTACTTTTTTTCCTATATAAAATTTGAAATCTTTAACTACATTTGTGTTTGGAAATCAATGCAGACTTTATTTCAAATAAAATTGTTTCTTTTTCCAGGAAAATGTCAGGATGTGCATGGTGGAATTCTGAGAAAAGTGTCTGCTTTGTACAACAGAATATCAGAGAGTGAATGACGTACAAAGAAGAGAAATTCACTGACTGAAAGTTGTGGCTGGAATGTCCTGGATCATGGACTCTACTACGCACCTTAATACCGCATCCTCACTTAGTGGGAGGCAAGAGGATGAGAAAGAAAGGGAGAGGGGGAGGGGAAGAGACAAGAAGAAGAAGGGGGGGGAGGGAGGGAGAGAGAGAGAGAGACCTAATTCATACTAGTATAAGGAATCCATTGATCCCACTCCAGCAGGAAGAGCATTAATCCATCTTTGAGGATGGACCCTTCATGGTGTAATTACTTCTTACATATTAAATACTGGTAAAAATGAAATGTTTTAAAAATGTAAAAAATGTTGCTTTGTGCATTAACACATCCTCAGTTATTTCCAAACTGCTCAATACCTCAGCATCACTGCTCCAAGTCAGTGCCTTGAGACAGTGTTTTATCCTTACACTTACAGCTCTGGGCAACTGTGGTACAGCCAACTCTGCCCTGGCTTAGGGTATGTGAGTTGTCCAGAGCAGCGCTGCTGCACATGTGTCACCCTGTCCATTGTGGGTGGGGCAAGTGGCTACTTGGGCCTATGTATTTTTTTTTTTTATGGTAGACATGCAAAAGTTCTAGAGAAAGTGAACCTCTCTTAATCCCTAAACTCAAAACAGATACTTTCTCACTAGCATCTATATTCCAATGGCTAATGTTTCTGTTCAGTGTGCAATATGGGGTGGATGTACTCTGTGAAGTTTGGGAGGAGTAAGCATTTTCTGAACATTATTGAATCTATCACCCTGTTCTCTACTGCCAATTAATAATTACCTTGTTTATAATAAATAAAACTGACTTGCTTCTGTGATCAAACAGAAGTTTAAATTCAGAAAATCCAAATATATATACTTGTAAAGAATACTTTGATATGATTCCTTTGTGTTGATAATTGGAAAAATATTTTCTTTTTTATTAAATAAAGTTCATCAGGATTTTTTAAATAAAACATATATTGTATATTTTAACCCAAAGGAGTCTTATTTTATAATTTGATTTGTAAACTTTGTGGGGAGATTAAAGTAGTTGTGACAATAAGACAAACTGTCAATGATCTGTAAATACTGTGGGACAGAAATTCATTTTCTAATGCTTTATAGATTATATAATTTTTGTTTTGTTTTGGAATCTCATATTACTTTTGAGGGAAATTATAGACTTAAGTACATACATATTATTTATTGAATGCAATTTCTAAATAGTTTTGTGCTGAAAAACTATTTCATCATCTTGCAATTTTAGCTTGAACTTAGTCATATATGACAATATCATGTGTTCTCTAGTAAAATCCTAAATTCTGTACAACAATGTTTCTTTCGTTTCTCCATTTCTAGTGAAAAGATAAATTCACTGTTGTCTGAAAGTGGAAAATGATAGTGTTTTTTGCAGAACTTCATCCTAAAGTACTTTTCAATTCTGTCCACCATTACTTCTTTTTCTTGTGCTGGGGATCAAACCCATGACCTCGTGTACACTGTTAGTGCTCCAACACCAGTCTGCAACTTGTACACCAGTTGCAACCATGTACAACTTTTAATGGATCCACATGGCCCGTCTTTTGGAGCTTATGCTTTCTCCAGGTAATATCTCCAGTTTCATGGCTTCATTATGTGTGTGTATGCTGATGACATTAATACACATATCTCATATGTCTTTCATGAATTCAGACTTTGTATTTACAAGATGTTATTGATCATCTCCATATGAAAATACCATAAGCCACTCAAGCATTTCCTATTGTGTTTCTGGGGCAAATACACTGGTCTTCATTTAATCATATTTCATCAATATGATGGCTCTTCAACAAGTCTCATAAACAGCAAAATTCAGTGGTCAAGGAATACATAGCCAAGTGGCATCTGAACTTGTAGAACAGAGCATTCACCTTTCTCCTATCAGCATTTATCAGTCCAACTACTTTGTAATTTAATTCTGCTGTAAGTCAAATGTCCTTGGTCAGTAGAGTAAGCCCCTTTGGCTTTTCTTCACTATTTTGTTCCGGCTAACTATTGTTGGGTGCTGTAGATTGAATGTTTATATTCCCCAAATTTCATGTGTTTAAGCTTTAAACTCCACTTAGATGTATTGGGGGTGGGGCCTTTGGAAACTAATTAGGTCATGAAGTGGAATGAATGGGATTGATGTTCCTATAATGAGAGGAGAGGACACTGAATCACTCTCTGTTCTCTATCATTTGAAAACAGTAAGAAAACAGTTGTGTGAAAACCAGGAAGGGGGCATCCTCAGAACTGATCCCACTGGTACCACACTCTCAGGCTCTCCAGCGTCCAGAATCTTGAGAAACAAATTTTTCTTGTCTAAGCCACTCAGCCTATGACTGTATGCTCCAACTGACCAAGATGGTGTGTGATGTACTAATCTACAACTTAATGGTTTAAAGTAATATATTAATCAGTTAATTAATATTAGTACATGTTTGCCATACATAATGATCACACTCATCATGGAGAATTTGTACTTGTACATAATATATCTTAACTCTTTTTCTTTCCCATTCCCTTCTCCTCCCTTCAACCCTTCTTCCCCTCCTGATTTACAGTTTTTCTTCAATTCTTTTTGTTTTTATAAAATCTCTTCCCCACTTCCCTGCTTTGTACCCTTTCCATTTGAACAAGTGCTTCCTACCTTCTTAAATCTAGCCTCCATTTTGCTTCTTATTTACACTTTAGGTTTCTCATACAAGAGAAACAATTGATTATTTAAATTTGTGTGGCTGATTTATTTCACTTAAAATTAGTCTCAAGATGCATCCATTTACCTAAAAATGTCTCAAGTTTATCTCCTTTATGGCAGAGTAGTACTCCATTGCATATAAATACCACATTTTCTTTATCCATTCATCTGTTGATGGGCATATGGGTTGTTTCCAAGATTTGGCTATTATAAGTTGTGTTGCTATAAACATGGGTATGTAGAAATCAGTGTGTTATAATGAATTTATCTCTTTCAGGAAGACACCTAGAGGAGGAATAGCTGAGCCAGATGGAACATCTAGTTTTAATTTTTTGAGGAAACTCCATATTGATTTTTCCATAGTGGTTGTAGCAATTTACACTCCCACTGACAATGGAGAAGGGATCCTTTTCTCCCACAGTCTCACTAGCATTTGTTATTGGTTATTTCTTGATGATAGCCTTTCTTCCTCTTTTAATTTGTATTTCTCAGATGACCAGCAATATTGAATATTTTTTAATGTTCTTCATCTGAGAAGTGTGTATTCATTTCAAATGCTCATTTTTGGACTGGGTCTTTAAATTGGGGGGGGTGTCTAATTTTTTTGAGTTCTTTATATATGCTAGATACTAGTCCTCTGAAGAGTAGCTGTCAAAATTTTTCCCATTTTGTGAGTTGTCTCTTTGTGTTGGTGGTTTCCTTTGCTGTACAGAAACTTTTTAATTTGATGTGATCCCATTTGTTGATTCTTTGTAACATTTCGTGTGAATCATGGTTCTGTTCATAATATCTTTGCCTACACCTATGTCTTCAAGAGTTTTACCTAGTCTATCTTCCAGCAGATTAAGTGCTTCTGTTTTAGTATTTAGATCTTTGATCCATTTCAATTTTAGTTTAGGGCATGGTGAGAGATGTGTTGTCCAGGTTAAATCTTCACCTGTGAAAAGCCAGATTTCTCAGCACTATTTATTAAAGAGGCCATCTTTCTTCCAGTGAAGGTGTTTGGCACATTTATCAAAGATAAGGTAGCTCAGTGTGCTCAGGGTATTTATGTATCTTCTATTCTGTCCCAATGTTTCTCAGGTCTGTTTTTTCCCCCAATATCATGCTGTTTTTATCACTGCAGCTTTGTAGTATAATTTCAAGTCAGGGATTGTGATGCTCTCTGCCTTGCCATTGTTGCCTGGAATTGCTTTTTTAGGTCTCTTCTGGTTTCATATGAATTTTAGGATTGTTTTCTCTAGGTCTATTGCAGAGAACCATAATATTGATTATGGCCAAAGCAGGCTGTGAAGAGTTAACCACACAACTTGCTTGTTTATAGAAGTGAGTCTGGCCAAAACCTACCTGAAAACCTTCTTACTAGAAGGACAATGTTCTAATTACAACCATATATTTTGTCTATTCTGTTACTAATTTAAGAGTGCTTTGTCTTGTCCTTTATAAGCCTTGTTTACATTAATTTCCATAGAAACTGCATGTAGCTTGCCTTTACCCCAACTGATTGCCAATTAAAGTCAGTGCCTGGGACTTGTCAGCACCTTTGTCGGTTGCACCAGCATTAGTTGTCCTGGCATCCCACCTTCTCTCTCTTAGTTTTGTCTTTTAGTTTTATTTCTCAGGCCTGACTTTGATCCCCAGTACAAAAAAACCAAAAAAAACAAAAAAACAAAAAAAAACAAGCAGTGTAGGCTGCCCTAACTGTATTCTGTTGATCAAAGCAATCACAAGAGAGTGGAAAAATAAAAATCAACTCTGCTTCTCAATGGGGCCAGGTCACATTGTAGAAGGGCACAGGTGATAGGAGGTATTTTTGCACCCTATTTTTGCAAAATACAAGCAATAAGTCTTTTCATTAGTGTGTTATCCCATCTAATGAATAAGTAAGCTCCAGGTCAATTTAGCAAATGCTTCCTTATTGAAAGATAAACTCATTAAATGATATGTTTTTCACATTTGCCAATTTACATAAAATTTATTTGTTTTAATTATTTTTAAACTCTATGTAATATTTAACAGACCATTTGGTCCTGAGCCTTTGAACCTTTACCCTGGCCCTCATGCCTTGCCATTTTATGTTCTTCTTCCCCTGTCTTATTTCTTTGCCCTCTATCTTCATTTCCCTCATCTATCAGTGCTCAGCCTGCCCTTCTCTGCTCAGGGCTGTGCTCACTGCTGATCTTCTTTCCCATCTGTCTCCTAACAGCTCCACCTACTCACTTTTTTCCCTACACAGCACTCCTGCAGTACTTACCACATTGCTTATGTACATTATTTACTTTTTGTGTCCTTCACTAGACAGAACACACTGGAGGCCGAAGACAGCATCTTTTTCATCTTTACTGCCCTGTTACTTGGCTTGGGTCAGAGTAGGCCATCAATAAATGTTTGCCTATTGAATTACTTATGATTCAAAAAGATCTTGATAACTTTTAGTGCAGGTCGAAAATAATAAGATGAAATTTAACAGCAGTAAATACAAATTTCATTACTTAGGCTCAAATTATTCGTTTTTGCCTAATTGAGAATCAGTCTGCTTTTGGCAATAAATGTAAAAAAATCCTCATGGGACTTGGGTAGAAACAATTTCAATTGTAGTCATGTACTTAAAAACATATAATACTATGTTAAGTGTGACAAAGACCCTACTAATAGTTTCATTTAAAGGGATATAAAAAAGATTTTGCTCCACTAGCTTTCCACCAGCCACCAGGACAGGGTGAGGAGGACCCCCCCCACCCCCGTCTCAGGCAGGCCCACCTCCTGAGGGCTGGGCTGTGCGGGTGCCTCCAACAATACTCCCCTCCCCCCGCCCCCGCCTCTGGCCTTTCGGATGTGCAGCTACTTGATTACACACTGCAGAGGCACAGGGAGAAAAAACCCATTGTCCTGAGCTCCAGAAGTGAACAACAGAGAGTGCCTGTCTCAGGCTCCCTGATGAAAACAAGCCCACTGGAAAAGTGAAGGGAATCTCCACAATAAAGGCACACCAGACCACTGTGATTGGTAGTTGGAGGGATTATCAGCTCCATTGGAAACTGGACTTTCTTCAGGGGAAAAGCAGCTGAAACCTGCAGTAGAAACTTGCAGAGTGCAACCCTGCAGGAGGACAGGGAGCTCAACTTGGGACCTGCAATCAGAAACCTGCCTGAATCTCATGGGTCTGGGACTAGCTTACTGAGACTCATTGACTTATAACTGCACACTGCTGTCCATGTTGTCTATTGTAACAGCAGAGACACACCTTGAAGGAGGCCCTTTATTTTATAAAGGTGATAGATTAATAACTACCACAAATTGTCATTCTTTAAGAGGTATTTGATGCTATGGTGTTGCTGATTGTATGACTTGGGCTAAGGTGTCATGATTGATCTAAACAGTTTTCCTTCCTAGTATAATGAAAATGAGATAGCTTCAGAGTCATTACAGACTCAAAACCTAAAGACCAGCTATATCTGGTAGACACCTCTGAGAAGCAATCATTCCATAAGGGTTTTAAATAGATCAACAAAGATACGTACAACAAACAACTTCATAATATCAGCCCAGGAAGTAAACCAGGGACAGTACCAAAAACAAAAATGAGAAGACATTTAAGCAAGTCACAAACCCAGACTTCCACCCCACAAAAGGCAATTTCTGGGGGAACCGAGGTGCAAAAGTCTGATAATCAACCACCTGGACACCCTGAACTGATAGCACAGGAAGTAACAAAACAGATGAATGAGGGTCTTGAAAAATTCAAAGCAGAAATAATCTTCCAGATAACTACAGAGATGGTGAGCAGAGTGAAAGACATGATTAGAGGCTCTAGAACAGAAATTGATTAAAAAAAATAGGTGAGCTCAGAACCATGCTGGAAGCCAGGAATGCCCAGCATAAGAAAGAAATGGAATCCATGAAACAGATTCAAACAGATATTCAGGAGATCAAAAACTCCATTGAAAGCATGCAGAGCAGATTAAGAGAATCTGAAGATAGAATATCAGATATAGACGACAGGATTGTGGTTAAGGACCATGAAAACAGAGATTTCTTAAAAATAGTAAGGGGCCATGAGAAATCAATTCAAAAACTGTTAGATTATGCAAAGAATAGCATAAGACTGATAGGAATCCCTGAAAAAACAGGAGAAAGTACAATTGACATAAAAAAACCTGTTCACAGAAGTAATAGTAGAAAAGTTCCCAGACAGAGGTGGAGAATTGGACATACAGATAAGCGAGGCATATAGACCTCCACCGAGTCTTGATCAAAAAATATCTACACCTATACATATAATAGTCAAGATCCCAGAAACCCAGCAGAAGAACAAGATCCTACAGGCAGTTAGAGAAAAGAAACAAGTCACCTATAAAGGAAAGCCCATCAGAATCATGGCAGACTTCTCAACACAAACCCTCAAATCAAGGAGAGCCTGGAGTCAAGTATTTCAAGCCCTAAAAGAAAATAACTTCCAACCTAGACTGTTGTATCCTGCAAAATTATCTTTCAAAATTGATGGGGAAATTAGATACTTCCATGACAAAAAAACACCTGAGAAATTTCATGAACACCAAATCAGCACTCCAAACAATTCTAAGCAATGTCCTAGAAAAAGCCAATAAAGGTCACAACTCCATGAGGCTCAACAGAGGGAAGTCACCAGGCAAGGTAAGAAACTAAAGGGAAAGGGAAAAAAAGAAATAAGAGCCAACAGCAGTAAAACATCATGACAAGGAAGAGTCAATATCTCTCAATTATAAGTATCAATGTTAAGGGCCTCAATTCACCAATCAAAAGAAGTAGACTGACAGAATGGATTAAGAAGCAAAATCCAGCAATATGCTGCATACAAGAAACACACCTAACTCAAAAAGAAATTCATAGACTGAAAATAAAAGGATGGAAAATGGCTCTCCACGTGACAGGAACTCAGAAAAAAGCAGGGGTAGCAGTCTTATTTGCAGACAAAGTAGATTTCAAACCAAAACTAATTAAGAGAGACAAAGATGGTCATTACATCCTTGTGAAGGGAACAGTCCAAGAGGAAGAGCTGACAATCCTAAATATATATGCACCAAATGCGAATGGCCCCAATTATACAAAACAAATATTAATGGACATGAAAAACCAAATAAGCACTAATACAGTTGTAGTGGGGGACCTCAGTACCCCACTATCACAAATAGATAGATCATCTAGACAAAAGATTAACAATGAAATTCTAGAACTGAACCAAGCTATTGAACAAATGGACTTAATAGATATTTACAGAGTGTTCCACCCCACAAAATCAGAATACACATTCTTTTCAGCTGCACATGGGTCATTCTCCAAAATAGACAATATGCTAGCTCATAGGACATGTGTAAGTCAATGTAAAAGAATTGAAATTACCCCCTGTATATTATCAGACCACAGTGCAATAAAATTGAAGATCAATAACATGAGAAACTGTAAAACTCCCACAAACACAGAAATTGAATAACATCCTCCTGAACAACAAATGGGTCACAGAGGAAATTAAAGAAGAAATTAGACAGTTTCTACAAGTAAATGATGATGCCAGTACAATATTTAGGAATCTATGGGACACAATGAAAGCAGTTCTACATGGGAAATTCATAGCAGTGAATACCCATATTAGGAAAGCAGAGAGAACTCACAGAAATAATCTAATGCAGAACCTTAAACTCATAGAAAAAGAAGAGAATAACAAACCCAAAGCCTGCTCAAGAAAGGAATTTTTTTTTATTAAATTCTTTTATTGGTACATTTTAGGTATACAACACAATTACATTTCTCATTGGGAATTGTACCTTTACATAATGCATCTTGGTTCTCATTTTTTCCCCATTCCTAGCCCTCCCTTTACCCCCTCCACCTTTCCCTATTTACAAAGACTTTATTTCCATTTTTTCCATTTCTCATCATTTTTAAGAAGGGAAATTATAAAGATCAGAGCAGAAATCAATGCAATGGAGACTAAGAGAATGATAGAAAAATTAATGAATCAAAGAGTTGGTTTTTTGAAAGAATAAATAAAATCAATAAACCTTTAGCCAACCTTATCAAAAAAAGGAAAGAAAATACTCAAATCCATGCAATTAAGAATGAAAAAGGGGAAGTCACAACAGAACCAGCAGAAATCCAGATGATCATCAATACCTACTTTGAGAACATGTACTCTAATACAATGGAAAATACAGAAGAAATGGACAGATTCTGCGATACATATGAATTGCCAAAGTTAAATGAAGAAGATATAGAAATTCTAAACACCCCAACTATAATGAGTGAAATTGAAAATGTAATAAAAAATTTACCAACAAAGAAAAGCCCAGATCCTGATGGCTTCACTGCTGAATTCTCCAAGACATTTAAAGCAGAACTAATGCCATTACTCTTTAAACTCATCAAGGAAATTGAAAGGGAAGCAAGCCTTCCAAATTCATTCCTGGAAGCAAGTGTGACTTTGATTCCAAAACCAGGGAAAGACCCAACCCAACAACAGAACTGCAGGCCCATCTCCCTAATGAACATAGATGCAAAAATCCTCAAGATACTGGCAAACAGAATACAGAGGATCATCAAGAAGATCATACACCCTGACCAAATTGGATTTATCCCAGAGATGCAAGGATGGTTCGACATTTGTAAATCAATAAATGTAACACACTATATTAACAGAGTCAAGGACAAAAACCATATAATTATCTCAATAGATGCAGAAAAGGCATTCAACAAAAACAACCACCCATTCATGATAAAAACCCTACCAAACATTGGAAGAGAAGGTCTTTATCTCAACCTGATTAAGGCTATCTATGAAAAACTAACAGCCAACATCATACTAAATGGTCAAAAACTGAAAACTTTCATGCTAAAATCAGGAACAAGACAAGGATGCCCACTATCACCACTCCTGTTCAATATTGTTCTGAAAACATTAGCCACATAATTGGAAAAGAGAAAGAAATAAAAGGAATAAAGACAGGAAAGGAAGAAGTTAAACTCTCATTATTTGCTGACGATATAATACTTTACATAGAAGACCCAAAAAACTCTACCAAAAGACTTCTGGACTTAATTGACAGATTCAGTAGAGTAGCTGGATATAAGGTCAACACTCAAAAAACAATAGCCTTCTTATATACAAATAGCAAACTCATTGAGAGAGAAATTTGGGAAACAATTCCTTTTATAATAGCATCCAAAAAAATGAAATATCTAGGAATCAATCTAACAAAGGAAGCAAAAGACCTCTATGCTGAAAACTACAGCACCCTGAAAAAGGAGATCGAGGAAGATATAAGAAAATGGAAAGACATCCCTTATTCCTGGGTAGGAAGAATCAACATAGTGAAAACATTCATACTTCCAGAACTACTAAATAGATTTAATGCAATGCTGATTGAAATTCCAGCAATATACTCCACAGACCTAGAGAAAATAATCCAAAAATTCATTTGGAACCAGAAGAGACCTAGAATAGCAAAAGCAATTCTAGGCAACAGAGACATGGCTGGGTGTAGCACTATACACAACTTGAAGCTATACTATAAAGCTACTGTGATAAAAATAGCATGGTACTGGCAAAGAAACAGACCTGAGGATCAGTGGAATAGATTAGAAGATGCAGAAACAACTTCAGACATACTCAGCCACCTCATCTTTGACAAAGGAGCCAACCACCCTCATTGGAGGAAAGATAGCCTATTTAATAAATGGTGTTGGAAAAACTGGATTTCAACCTGTCAGAGATTAAAACTAGACCCATCTCTATCACCATGCAATAAACTGAGATCTAAGTGGATTAAAGATCTAAATATTAAGATAGAAACACTAAACTTGCTGGAAGATAAGTTAGGTAGAACTCTTGAAGATATTGGGATGGGAAAGGACTTTATGAACAAAACCTCAGTAGCTTGGGAACTAGCAGAAAGAATCAACAACTGGGATTTCATCTTATTGAAAAGCTTCTGCACTGCAAGAGAAACCACCAACAGAGCTAAGAGACAACCTACAATCTGGGAAAAAAATTTTAGCAGCTGTAACTCAGAGAAAGGTCTACTATCTAGACTATATAAAGAACTAAAAACAATCAGACCCCCCAAATTCAAAGACCCAATTCAAAAATGGGCATCTGAAATGAACAGACATTTCTCAGACAAAGAAGTAAAAGCAGTAAATAAACATATGAAAAAATGTTCAACATCACTGGTCATTTGAGAGATGCAGAAGAAAACAATACAGATTCCACCTCACCCCAGAAAGAATGGCTGCCATCAAGAAATCAACCAATAACAAATGCTGGTGGGGGTGTGGAGAGAAAGGAACCCTTCTCCATTGTTGGTGGGAGTGCAGACTGGTGCAACCACTGTGGAAATCAGTGTGGAGATACCTCAAAGAACTGGGGCTAGAGGTCCCATTTGACCCAGCTATTCCCCTTCTGAGTATTTTCCCAAAAGAATTAAAAAAATCATACCACAGAGATATATGTGTACCCATGTTTATTGTGGCACAGTTTATAATAGCTAAAGCTTGGAAACAGCCCAAGTACCCATCAACTGGAAACTGGATAAAGAAGATGTGTTTTTTTTTTTTTTTAATAAAATGGAGTGCTACTGAGCCATAAAGAATGAGAAACTAGAGTCATTTATAGCTAAATGGATGCATATCGAGGCTATACTCTGAAGTGAAATAAATAGGACACACATGTGTAAATACCAAATAGTTTCTCTGGTGTGAGAAACTGAGAGTGTAAATAAGGACTAAAAGGATTAATAACTAATAAATGATACTTTGAAATTGGAAAAGGTCCAAAGGGGTAGGGTTGGTGGGAGGGGAAGGAGAAAGGAAAGAATGGAAAGGAAAAATTATGAGAAAAGAAAAAAAATGGAAACAAAGTATGTAAATAAGGAAGGGTTTAGGGGTGAAGGGCACACAGGTAATGGGGAAAAAATAAGAACCAAGATATGTCATGTACAGGTACAAGCACCCAAAGATAAATGTAAATGTATTGTATACTTAAAATGTAACAATAAAAGAATTTAAGAAAAAAAAAGAATGAGGAACTAGACATATTTATAGCTAAATGGATGCATATTGAGACCATACTCTTAAGTGAAATAAATACGACCCACATGTGTAAGTACCGAATAGTTTCTCTAGCGTGAGAAACTGAAAATGTAAATAAGGATTAAAATGATTAAAATGAATAATTGATAATTTGAAATAGGAAGAAAATGCCCAAAGGGGTAGGGGAAGTGGGAGGGGAAGGGAAAAGGAAATAAGGGAAAAGAAATATTATGAGAAAATTAAAAAATGGAAACAAAGTCTTTGTAAATCAGGAAGGGTGGAGGGGGTGAAGGGAGTACAGGGAATGGGGAAAAAGTAAGAACCAAGATACATCATGTACAGGTATAAGCACCCAATGATAAATGTTAATGTATTGTATACCTAAAATGTACCAATAAAATAATTTAAAAAAATAAAGAGATATAAAAAGAAGTGAGTATATGTGCTTGGTTAAGACAAAAAGTGAGAACACGCAATCATTGTTTTTCAGATAATTGATTAGTGTTTGAAGATTCTGCAAGCTGCTAAGTATTTCTGTCCAAATTGCACACTCTGGAACTGGAGGGTCAATCACAGGATGGGTTCAAGGCCCCCTGGCCCCACTGTAGGGTAGTCTAGAGCTACGAGTCCCTGGTCACCCAGTTTCCAAAAACACATACTCTGTCTGGTGTGTTGAAATGATGTTTTGGGTGTCTTGAAACTATGGTCAGATCAGTCAATATACAATATTTTCTGAAGGGTTTGGTTATTTCTTTTTTCCAATGCAAACTTACTCTGCTAAAAAGCAGCAAGAAACTTCAAAGAGGGCTGAAAGAAAGATTAACAGCACCAATTTTTGGCAGTAGGCTGGGGTCCCTTCTCAAAGACACCTGGCATCTCCTTAGGGAACCTCCTTAGGGGTTCTTAGGAAAATGGGAATTGGAAGTCTGGGAATTGAGGTGCCATGATTCTGTCTTTTTTATTCACTTGACTAGAAATTTTCTACTTATACAGATCCAATAAGAAGTTTAGGACCTTCCTATTTTCTTTTAGGAGCACCATGATCAACTTGTTTACCTTGCAGTTCTCTGTGAATCAGACTATGTCACTGTTGCTTGGACCCATCTCTCAAGTATGAGAACTGTGCTCATTTTGCCTTTGGTGGCTGAGTGCAGCTACTTCCTCCCGCACCCAGAGGTCCAGTTATCTCCTTTATATTTAGGTTTCCCAATTCAGTGGTTCCACTTTCTACTGCAAGGTCTGGCCTGCAGAGCAGAGTTACCACAGAGCTCTTCAGAGATGCCAGGGCTCTCCTCGCAAATTAACTGGTGAATGGTAAGGCTTCCTGACCTCCCTAGTGTGCTTGAGTGTGTTGTAAACAACACATTCACTTTAAAGAGACAGCTTTCACAATCTCTTCCCTAATCTTGAGTCACCTAATCTTGAGCAAAGCTCCTTCTGCTATGTAATAAGGCACTAGAACTACCAGAGGGCTTTGTCTCAGAGCCCAGTATATCTGCCTTGGGGAGACAAAGTACACAGCAGAAATCGAGGGTCCATGTACTGGGCATATTTGACCATATCTGGCCTTTGAGTGGATGTAAGGAAACCCACCCTGCTCCGAGAGACTGCAGCTTCCTTAGACTCAGCCTTGTCTGAGCTTAGCACCAAATTTGGTGGCCAAATGAAGATCTCTGCCACTCATCCCCAAACCTCAGGTGACACAGGTAACACCAAACCAGTGCTCACAGAATGGGCCCTAGAATTGTTCTGACCCCAGGCAGAGGTCTGTGGCCCAGTGGGGAGACAGATTTACATTTTGTTTTTCATTCCTGCCGGCTGCAGTATGGGGAACTCAGTATACCCCGAGACTGTGTAGCTCTTCGTGGCATTGAGAGTCCGGAAAAACTCACTTAGCATCAACCCAGGTGTCTGAGTCTTGTCTTCACCATCTCTATGCCAAGCTGGGGCAGCAAAGCATAATAATGCAAGACCCATTTGTGGGAGCGGGTAAAACAGAGTAGAAAGCATTAGGCTTTGCCCCGGAACTTAGCCTAGGGCTAGTGAAACCTAACACTGGGAAGAATCCTTACAGACCACATCCCTGGGTCTGGAAGGGGATGGAGCCTCTGCAACACTACAGGGATGAGGCAAGGAATGTGGCCCAGCTTTCTCAGCCTTCTAGTGATCATTGCATGTGGATAGTAGTAGTAGTCTTGGGCCACAAGTCCACTTCAGCAATAGTAGTGGTGGCCTTGCTATTCCCTCAATGGTGTGCTACTTCTAATGGGTTGTGGCTTAGGGTGTGGCTCAGATTGGTGGCTTCAATGGACAGATGTGATTTAGGAGCTAGTGGGTGGTCCATGCACAGTGATTCTGGGCAGAGCTAGGCAGAATCCTGCAGGGTTTCATCACAGGGTGTTAATTGTGGGTGAAGCATCTGAAGCTTGTAGGATGACAACTATCTTTACGTCCTCTTCTGTTTCTTCTGAACAATACACCATGTTTGGGACAAACCTGGGTTTGGGTTGCCCTTTAGTATTGAAACAGCAGCAAGAACCGCAGTTTCTTGGCAAAGCTGGATCTGGGTGCCATCTAGTGTTGAAATAGTGGAAGTGATGACAGGCTCAGAAAATTAGCGGCCTGCTCAGAGTTTTTGCAAACACAGACACAAACAAAACCAGATTAAGAAGACTGGAAAAATATCTGATTCTTCAGTGCTCAGATGATGTCACACACCAGCAAGCATTAAGAAGTTTAGAAAACCATGGCCTCACCTTACACACAAGATAAGGTGCCAGAAACCAACCAGAGAGTAATCAGTATTGGAGAACTCACAGAGAATTTAAAATAGCTGTTTAAAGAAGCTCAGTGAGCTTGAAGAAAATAGAAATGTTTCTACCTCAGAGAAACTTAAAAAAGATATGGAGGGCCGGGGATTTAGCTCAGTGGTTTCACCACCTGCTGTGCAAGCACAAGGACCTGAGTTTGATCCCTAGTACCAAAAAAAAAAAAAATATGGAAGCAATTTTAAAAAATCAAACAGAAATTCTTGAACCAAAAAACACTCAGAAAACTGGAAAACATGATGGAAGGCATGAATAGCAGGACAAATCAAACAGAGGAGAGAATTAATGAGCTCAAAGACAGGCAATTTGAAAATGCACAGTTAGTGGAAGAAAAAGGAAAAAAGGGAATGGAAAAAGCTTATAAGACTTTGGGGATTATATTATAGGAGGAAATATTTGGGTTACTGGGGGACTCAAGAAGAACTTAAAAATGCCAAATGGGTAGAAAGCTTATTAAAAGAAATAAGAGAAAGTTCCCCAAACTTAGAGATGGATACAGATATCCAGATTCAAGAAGGTCAAAAGTCATGAGTCACATTTAACTCAACCAAACCTACTCCAGCATATAATCAAGCTTTTATGGATAAAAGATAATGAGAATGTTCTCAAGGCTGCAACAGACAATAAACAACATACAGGGGTGCCTTAATTCATTTGATAGCTGAGTTCTCAGCAGAAACCATACAGGCAAGGAGAAAGAAGCATGAGTACTGAAGGAAAAAAATCTGTCAATTGAGAATACTCTATCCAGCAAAGCTATCCTTTAGAAGAAAAAGAGGTTAAAGAGTTTCCCATACAAGTAAAAGCTGAAAGAATATATCTCCACTGGGACTATTTTATGGGAAATGCTAAAGGATGTTCTTCAAATTGAAAAATATAATGAATAAAAGAAAGTATAGGAAGGTAAAAAGCTTATTCAGGAGCCAGAGACAGAGTTACAGACCAAGCTGGAGACTGAGCCGGTGAGGAACCCCAGGCCCGTCCACCAGCCTCCAGCTTAGCCACAGGGGTCCCTGCAACAATAGTCCCCCTCCACCCTTGGCTGTACAGCTACTTGGATCCATGCTACAGAGGCAGAGGGGGGCATAAAGGCCATTGTCCTGAGCTGCAGAAGTGAACAACAGAGAGAAGGCCTCTCTCAGGCTCCTTGAAGAAAACTGAAGCCCATTGGAAAAGTGAAGAGAATGTCTGCAGTAAAGGCACACCAGACCACCGTGCTTGGTAAGTTGGAGGGATCATCACCTCCCATTGGAACCTGAACAATCTTCAGGGGGAAGGCAGCTGGAACCTACAGTAGAACCTTGCATAGTTTAACCCTGCAGGAGGTCAGGGATCTCAACTTGGGACTTGCAGCCAGAAATCTGCCTGAAACTCATGGGTCTGTGACTGGCTTACTGAGACTGATTGACTTACAACTGCACTCAGCTGCCCATGTTGTCTATTGTGACAGCAGAGACATACCCTGAAGGAGGCCCTTCATTTTTATCTTTTGTATGTTATTTTCAAAATTACCACATTTTTTTGCTCTTATTTTTAATTTTTTTCTTCTTTGCTACTCTTTTAAAAAATTTATTTTTATTTCTTTTCTCTTTTCTTTCTCTCTCTCTCTGCCTCACCCTTTTCCTGTCCAACATGGATCTCCATCACACTTTGTGTTCCTGTTCTGCCCCTAATTCATGTTTCTTCTCTATCTTTCTTTTCTTTTCTTTCCTTCTCTTGCCTGTGCCCTCTGGCCTCACTGATAACCTTCCCCTATCCTACTTACCTATTCCTCCCTCCCCAACTCCTTCTAAATTCCCATCGCAAAGAGTAAAGCTGCTATATTGAAGAGTATATTCACTATAAACCCATGTTGGGTTGATCCTTGATTTTGATTTAATTCACACAGTTAAAGGGGATAGATTAATAACTACCAAAAATTGTCATTTTCTAGGCTGTGCTTGATGCTATGGTGTTGCTGATTGTATCACTTGGGCTAAGGTGTTTTGATTGATCTAGTCAGTTGTCCTTCCTGGTATAATGAAAATGAGAGAGCCTCAGTGGGATTAGAGACTCAAAACCTAAAGACGAGCTATGTTTGGAAGACACCTCTGAGAAGCAATCATTCCATAGGATTCTAAATACATCAACAAAGATACTTACAATAAGCAACTGCAAAGTATCAACCCAGGAACTAAACCAAAGACAGTAGCAAAAACAAAAATGAGAAGACATTTAAGTAAGGGACAAACTCAGACTTCCACTGCAAAAAGGGCAAATTTGGGGAAATGAGGTGGAAAAGTCTGATAATCAAGCACTTGGACACCCTAAACTGATAGCACAGGAAGTAACAAAACAGATGAATGAGGCTCTAGAAAAATTCAAAACAGAAATAATTTCCCAGATAACTACAGAGATGGTGAGCAGAGTGAAAGATATGATTAGAGGCTCTAGAACAGAAACAGATTAAAAAATAGATGAGCTCAGAAACATGCTGGAAGCCATGATTGCCTAGCATAAGAAAGAAATGGAATCCATGAAACATATTCAAACAGATATTGAGGAGATCAAAAACTCCATTGAAAGCATGCAGAGCAGATTAAGGGAATCTGAAGATAGAATATCAGATATAGAAGACAGGATTGTGGTTAAGGACCATGAAAACAGAAATCTCTTCAGAATGAGAAATAAATCCAGCAGCTGCTAGATGAGGCAAAGAAGAATAACATAAGACTGATAGGAGTCCATGAAAAAAACAGGAGAAAGAACAATTGACATTAAAAAACTGTTCACAGAAGTAATAGTAGAAAATTTCCCAGACAAAGGTGGAGAATTGGACATACAGATAAATGAGGCATGCAGAACTCCAACTAGCCATGATCAAAAAAATCTACACCTATACATATAATAGTCAAGATCCCAGAAACTCAACAGAAGAACATAATCCTACAGGCAGTTAGAGAAAAGAAATGAATCATCTACAAAGGAAAGTCCATCAGAATCATGGCAGACTTCTCAACACAAACCCTCAAGTCAAGAAGAGGCTAGAGTGAAGTATTTCAAGCCCTAAAAGAAAATAACTTCCAACGTAGACTGTTGTATCCTGCAAAATTATCTTTCAAAATCAATGGGGAAATTAGATACTTCATGACAAAGAACACCTGAGAAATTTCATGAACACCAAACCAGCACTCCAAACAATTCTAAGCAATATCCTATAAAAAGACAATGAAGGTCACAACACCATGAAGCCCAACAGAGGGAAGCCACCAGACAAGGTAAGAAACTAAAGGGAAAGGGGGAAAAATAAGAAATAAAAGAGCCAACAATAGCAAAACATCATGAGAAGGATGAGTCAATATCTATCAATTATAACCATCAATGTTAATTGGCTCAATTCACCAATCAAAAGAAATAGACTGGCAGAATGGATTAAGAAGCAAAACCCAGACATATGCTGTATGCAAGAAACACACCTAACTCAAAAGGAAATTCATGGACTGAAAATAAAAGGATGGAAAACAGTTCTTTATGCCACAGGAACACAGAAAAAAGCAGGGGTAGCAGTCTTATTTGCAGACAAAGTAGATTTCAAACCAAAACTAATTAAGAGAGACAAAGATGGTCACTACATCCTTGTGAAGAGAACAATCCAAGATAAAGAGATGACAATCCTAAATATTTATGCACCAAATACGATTGCCCCCAACCATACAAAACAAACATTAATGGACATGAAAAACCAAATAAGCACTAATACAATTGTAGGGGGGACCTCAATACCCCACTATCACAAATAGACAGGTCATCTAGACAAAAAACTAACAATGAAATTCTAGAACTGAACCAAGCTATTGAACAAATGGACTTACTAGATGTTTACAGAGTGTTCCACCCCACAAAATCAGAATACACATTCTTTTCAGCTGCACACGGGTCATTCTCCAAAATAGACCACATGCTAGCTCATAGGACATGTCTAAGTCAATGTAAAAGAACTGAAGTTACCCCCTGTATATTATCAGACCATAGTGTAATAAAATTGGAGGTCAATAACATAAAAAACTGCAAAACTCACACAAAAACATGGAAACTAAATAACACCCTCTTAAACAACCAATGGGCCACAGAGGAAATTAAGGAAGAAATTAGACAGTTTCTACAAGTAAATGTAGAAACAAGTACAACATACAGGAATCTATGGGACACAATGAAAGCAGCTGTACATGGGAAATTCATAGCAGTGATTGCCCATATTAGGAAAACAGAGAGAACTCAAATAAATAACCTAATGTAGCAACTCAAGCTCCTAAAAAAAGAAGAGCATAACAAACCCAAAGCTCGTACAAGAGAGGAAATTATACAGATCAGAGCAGAAATCAATGCAATGGAGACTAAGAGATCAATACAAAAATAATGAATCAAAGAGTTGGTTTTTCAAAAGAATAAATAAAATTGATAAACCTTTAGCAAATTTTATTTAAAAAATGGGAAAAGAGAGGCTCAAATCCATGTAATTAAGAATGAAAAAGTTGAAGTCACAACAGATCCAGCAGAAACCCAGAGGATCATTAATACCTACTTCAAGAATCTGTACTCTAATAAAATGGAAAATACAGAAGAAATGGACAGATTCCTAGATACATACAAATTACCAAAGTTAAATGAAGAAGATATAGAAATTCTAAACACCCCTATTACAATGATTGAAATTGAAAATGTAATAAAAACTTACCAACAAAGAAAAGACCAAGTCCTGATGGCTTCACTGCTGAATTCTACAAGACATTTAAAGAAGAACTAATGTCATTACTCTTTAAACTCAAGGAAACTGAAAGGGAAGCAAGGCTTCCAAATTCATTCCTGGAAGCAGTGTGACTTTGATTCCAAAACCAGAGAAAGACCCAACCCAAAAAGAGAACTGCAGGCCAATCTCCCAAAGGAACATAGATGCAAAAATCCTCAACAAGATACTGGCAGACAGAATACAGAGGGTCATCAACAAGATCATACACCCTGACCAAGTCAGATTTATCCCAGGGATGCAAGGATAGTTCACCATATGTAAATCAATAAATGTAATACACTATATTAACAGAGTCAAGGACAAAAACCATATGATCATCTCAATAGATGCAGAAAAGGCATTCAACAAAATCCACTTTTTTCATGATAAAAACCCTACTGAAAATTGGAAGAGAAGGTCCTTATCTCAACTTGATTAAGCCTATCTATGAAAAACCAATAGCCAAGATCATACTAAATGGTCAAAAACTGAAAGCTTTCATGCTAAAATGAGGAACAAGAAAAGAATGCTCACTATCACCACTCCTGTTCAATATAGTTCTGGAAATATTAGCCACAGCAATTAGAAAAGAGAAAGAAATAAAAGGAATAAAGATAGGAAAGGAACAAGTTAAACTGTCATTATTCGCTGATGATATGATATTTTACATAGAAGACCCAAAAAACTCTACCACAAGACTTCTAGACTTAATTGACAGATTCAGTAAAGGAGTTGGATACAAGGTCAACACTCAAAAATCAATTGCCTTCTTTTACACAAATAACAGACTCACTGAGAGAGAAATTAGTGAAACAATTCCTTTTACAATAGCATCCAAAAAAATGAAATATCTAGGAATCAATCTAACAAAGGAAGCAAAAGACCTCTACACTGAAAACTAAAGCACTCTAAAAAAGGAGGTCGAGGAGGATATAAGAAAATGGAAACACATCCCTTGTTCCTGTGTAGGAAGAACAAATATAGTGAAAATGACCATTCTTCCAAAACTACTATATAGATTCAATGCAATCCTGATTGAAATTCCAACAGTATACTTCACAGAACTAGAGAAAATGATCCAAACATTCATTTGGAACCAGAAGAGACTTAGAATAGTAAAAGCAATTCTAGGAAAGCGAGACATGGCTGGGGGTATCACAGTCCTCAACTTGAAGCTATACAACAAAGCTACTGTGATAAAATCAGCATGGTACTGGCAAAGAAACAGACCCGAGGATCAGTGGAACAGATTAGAAGATGCAGAAACAACTTCAGACATGTTCAGCCACCTCATCTTTGACAAAGGAGCCAACCACCCTAATTGGAGGAAAGATAGCCTATTTAATAAATGGTGTTGGAAAAACTGGATTTCACCATGCCAAGGATTAAAACTAGACCCATACCTATCACCATGCACTAAGCTGAGATCTAAGTGGATTAAAGATCTAAATATTAAGACAGGAACACTAAACTCGCTGGAAGATAAGTTAGGTAGAACTCTTAAAACATTGGCATAGGAAAAGACTTCATGAACAAAACCTTAGTAGCACAGGAAGTAGCAGAATGAATCAACAACTGGGATTTCATCTTATTAAAAAGCTTCTGCACTACAAGAGAAACCACCAACAGAGCTAAGAGAAAACCTACAATATGGGAAAAAATTTTTTACCAGCTGTACCTCAGACAAAGGGCTACTATCTAGAATATATAAATAACTGAAAAAAGTCAGACCCCCCAAGTTCAAAAACCCAATTCAAAAATGGGCATCTGAAATAAACAGACACTTCTCAGACAAGGAATTAACAGCAGCAAATAAATGTATGAAAAAATGCTCAACATCATTGGTCATTTGAGAGATGAAAACAGCACTGAGATTCCACCTCACCCCCGGAAGAATGGCTGCTATCAAGAAATCAACCAATAACAAATGCTGATAGGGGTGTGCAGGGAAAGGAACCCTTCTCCATTGTTGGTGGGAGTGCAGGCTGATGCAACCACTGTGGAAATCAGTATTGAGATACCTCAAAGAACTATGACTAGAGGTCCCATTTGACAAAACTATTCCCCTTCTGAGTATTTTCCCAAAAGAATTAAAAGAATCATACCACAGAGATATATGTGCACCCATGTTTATAGTGGCACAGTTTCTAATAGCTAAAGCTTGGAAACAGCCCAAGTGCCCATCAACTGGAAACTGAATAAAGAAGATGTGGTGTTTATTTTAATAAAATGGAGTACTACTCTGCCATGAAGAATGAGAAACTAGAGTCATTTATAGCTAAATGGATGCATATCGAGGCCATACTCATAAGTAGAATAAATAGGAGACACATGTGTAAATACTGAATAGTTTCTCTGGTGTGAGAAACTGAAAGTGGCAATAAGGGTCAAAATGATTAAAACGTATAATTGATAATTTGAAATAGGAAGAAAAGGTCCAAAGGTGTAGGGGTGGTGGGAGGGGAAGTGGAAAGGAAAGAAGGGAAAGGAAAAATTATGAGAAAAGAAAAAAATGGAAATGATATCTATGTAAATGGGAAGGGTGGAGGGGTGAAGTGCACACAGGTAATGAGGGGAAGAAAAGAACCAAGATACATCGTGTACAGGTACAAGCACCCAATGATAAATATAAACGTATTGTATACCAAAACTGTACCAATAATTGAATTTTAAAAAAGATTATTCATAAGAGAACTTGTTATACAAACAAGTTCAGAATGTTCTGTTATCATAAATGTGGTATGTTAAATTAGTACATAATGATGAATGGTTTGATTCATAAAAAGCAAATTACAATCCTAGATATATATGCACCTAATATCAGAGCATTCTTGATTATACAAAGCAAGCATTGCCTCCTGCTTTGCCCTTTTTGCTCAAAATGTCTTTGGCAGTTCTGGGTTTTTTTTTGATCCCATATAAATTTAGTACTTTTATTTCTACTTCTGTGCAGACTCCTATGGCATTTGATAGGGGTTGTAATGCATATGTGAATTGCTTTGGATAATATGGACATTTCAACAATATTGATTTTTCTATTCATGAACATGGCATGTCTTTTAACTTTTTTGTTTTCTCTTCAATTTCTTTCATCAATATTTTACAGGGTTCATTATAGAGATCTTCCACCTCTTTGGTCAAAGTTTTTCTTAGGTATTTTACTTTGTTGTATCTACTGTAAGTGGGATTTATTTCTTGATTTGTTTCAAGTAATTCACTTTTGGCATATAGCCATATAATTTTTTTATGTCAATTTTGTATTCAGTAAATTTGCTGAATAGGTATTAATTCTAATAAGTTTTCCTGTTGTAGTTTTAAAATATATATACGTACATATATATGTGTATATATATATACGTATATATATGTATATATATATATACGTATATATATATATATATATATATGTCATCTACAAAGAGTGACCATTTGAGTTCTTCCTTTCCAAGTTGGATGATATTTATTTCTTTCTCACTTGTTCTGGTTATGACTTCCAGCACTATGTTGAATAAAAGTGATGAAAGTGGGAATATTTTTGTGTTCCATTTCTTACATAGAAAGCCTTTGGCTTTTCCCCATTCAATATAATGGTTTATCTATACTCTCTCTTTCTTCTGTTCCAATGGCCTATTACCTAGAAGTAACCTCAACCATTCACAATCAACTGATTTTTAGCAAAGTTGCTAAAAACTTTGGAAAAATAACATTATTTTCAATAAATAGTGACAGGGAAATTGAACATCCACATGTAGAAGAATGAAGACAGATCTCTATCCCTCAATGGTTATGCAGCAAAGGAAACACTGAACAGAATGCAGAGATAACTCACAAAATGGAAAATTGTACTTGAAATGCATATATCTGACAAGGGCTTGAGATCCAGAATATATATGGAACTATAAGAACCCAAAAGCAAAAAAGTCAAAAGAACCCAGGTGAAAAATGGTCAATAGATCTAAATAGACATTTCTCAAGAGAAGACATATAAATGACCAAAAAGCACATGAAAAAATACTCAATGTCATTGTCACTATTCATAAAGGAAATACAAATCAAAATCATAATGAGGTATCACTTCACCCCACTATGAAATCCTGCTATGGAAAGACTAACCATAACAGTGCTGGCAAAGATGCAGAGGAAAGGGAATCCCTGTGACTTTTAATGGGAATATAAATGATTACAACTACTGTGGAAGACAGTATGGAGGTTCCTCTAAAAAATTAAAAATAGAATTAACATTAGTGCAGCAATTCTGCTACTGGGTATATATCTGAAATAAATAAAATCAGTATTTTGGAGAGACATCTGCCATCCCATGTTTATCGCTGTATTAGTCATAATAGCCAAGAAATGGAAACAAGTAGCCATCACCCAATGCATGGATAAAGGAAATGTGGTACTTATCCACCATAGAAATGTGGTATCTCTCCAACATAAACACCATAATGTTTATTCTTTTTTTTTTGCATTAAATTCTTTTATTGGTACATTGTAGGTATACAACACAATTACATTTCTCATTGGGAATTGTACCTTTACATAATGCATCTTGGTTCTTATTTTTTCCCCATTCTTAGCCCTCCATGCCCTCCACCCTTCCCTATTTACAAAGACTTTATTTCCATTTTTTCCATTTCTCATTTTTTCCTTTCCCTTCTTTCCTTTCCCCTGTGCCTCCCACTACCCCTACCCCTTTGGACCTTTTATTCCTATTTTACATTATCGATTATTCATTCTAATGATTGGCACATTTTAGGTATACAATATAATGACATTCATCATTGGAAATTTGCACCTTTACATAGTCTCTCTTGGTTCTTGTTTTTCACCGTTGCCCAGCCCTCCCTTCAACCCCTCCAGCCCTCCCTATTTACAAAATTTTTTTCCTATTTTCCATTTTCTCATATTAATCCCATTCCCTTCTATCCTTTCCCTTAGCCCTCCCACTTCCTTCCCCTTTGCCCCTTTACTTCCTATTTCACATGACCTATTATACATTTAGTCCTTATTTACACTTTCAGATTCTCACACCAGAGAAATTATTCGGTATTTACACATGTGTGTCCTATTTATTTCACTTAAGAGTATTGCCTCAATGTGCATCCACTTAGCTATAAATGTCTCTAATTTCTCATTTTTTATGGCTGAGTAGTACTCCATTTTATAAAAAAACCACATTTTCTTTATCCAGTCTCCAGTTGATGGCCATTTGGGCTGTTTCCAAGTTTTAGCTATTACAAATTGCACTGCTATGAACATGGGTGCACATATATCACTGTGGTATGATTCTTTTAATTCTTTGGGGAAGATCCCCAGCAGTGGAATAGCAGGGTCAAATGGGATTTCCAGTCCTAGTTCTTTGAGGTATCTCCATACTGATTTCCACAGTGCTTGCACCAGTCTACACTCCCACCAGCAGTGGAGCAGGGTTCCTCTTTCCCCACAGCCCTGCCAGCATTTGTTATTGGTTGATTTCATGATAGCAGCCATTCTTTCTGGAATGAAGTGGAATCTCAGCATTGTTTTCATTTGCATCTCTTGAATGACCAGTGACGTTGAACATTTTTTCATGTATTTATTTGCTATTTCTACTTCTTTGTCTGAGAAATGTCTGTTCATTTCAGATGCCCATTTTCAGATTGGGTCTTTAAATTTGGGAGGTCTGATCTTTTTAAGTTCTTTATAGAGTCGAGATAGTAGACCTTTGTCTGAGGAAGAGCAGGTGAAGATTTTTTCCCACATTGTGGATTGTCTCTTCACACTGCTGGTGGTTTCTCTTGCTGTGCAGAAGCTTTTTAATAAGAAGAGATCCCATTTGTTCATTGTTTGTGCCAGTTCACAGGCAACTGAGGTTTTGTTCATAAAATCTTTTCCTACACCAATGTCTTCAAGGGTTCTACCTAACCTCTGTTCCAACTGGTTCAGAGTTTCTATTTTAATATTTAGATCTTTAATCCATTTTGATTTTAGTTTAGTGCATGGTGAGAGATACAGGTCTAGTTTTAATCTTTGGCAAGTTGAAACCCAATTTTTCCAGCACCATTTATTAAAGAGGCTATCCTTCATCCAGTGAGGGTGTTTGGCTCCTTTGTTGAAGATGAGATGGCTGAGTGTGTCTGGAGTTGTTTCTGCATCGTCTAATCTGTTCCACTGGTCCTCAAGCCTGTTTCTTTGCCAGTCCCATGCTGTTTTTATCACAGTAGCTTTGCAGTAGAGTTGCAGGTTGGGGATTGTGATATCCCCTGCCATGTCTCTGTTACCTAGAATTGTTTTTGCTATTCTGGGTCTCTTCTTGCTCCAAATGAATTTTTGGATTGTTTTCTTGAGGTGTATGAAGAATGCTGCTGGAATCTCAATTGGAATTGCATTAAATCTATATAGCAGTTTTGGAAGTATGACCATTTTCACTATATTAATCCTTCCTACCCAGGAGCAGGGGATGTCTGTCCATTTTCTGATATCATCTTCAATCTCTCTTTTCAGAGTGCCATAGTTTTCAGAGAAGAGGTCTTTGATTTCTTTCGTTAGGATGATTCCTAGGTATTTCAGTTTTTTGGATGCTATTGTGAAAGGAATTATTTGCCCTATTTCTCTCTCAGTGAGTCTGTCATTGGTGTAGAGGAAAGCTATTGATTTTTGTGTGTTGACCTTGGAACCAGCTACTTGACTGAATTTGGTTATTAAGTCTAGAAGACTTTTGGTGGAGTTCTTGGGGTCTTCTATATAGAGTATCATGTCATCTGCAAATAATGACAATTTGACTTCTTCATTACCTATCTTGATTCCTTTTAGTTCTTTCTCTTGTCTAATTGCCATGGCTAATGTTTCCAGAACTATATGGAACAAGAGTGGTGATAGTGGACATCCTTGTCTTGTTCCTGATTTGAGTGTGAAGTTTTTCAGTTTTTGACCATTTAGTATGATATTGGGTGTTGGTTTTTCATAGATGGCTTCTATCAGTTTGAGGTAGAGACCATCTATTCCAATTTTTTGTAGGGTTTTTATCATAAATGCATGTTGGATTTTGTCAAATGCTTTTTCTGCATCTATGGAGATGATCATATGGTTTTTGTCCTTGGCTCTATTGATATAGTGTATTACATTGATTGATTTGCATGTGTTGAACCATCCCTGCATCCCTGGGATGAATCCTACTTGATCAGGGTGTATGATCTTCTTGATGATCTTCTGCATTCTGTTTGCCAGTATCTAATTAAGGATTTTTGCATCTATATTCATTGGTGAGATTGGCCTATTGTTCTCCTTTTCGGTTGGGTCTTTCTCTGCTTTGGGGATCAAGGTGATGCTTGCTTCCAGGAATGAATTTGGGAGTATTGCTTCCCTTTCAATTTCATTGAAGAGTTTAAACAGTTGTGGCAGCAGTTCCTCTCTAAATGTCTTGTAGAATTCAGCAGTGAAGCCATCAGGGCCTGGGCTTTTCTTAGGTGACAAGTTTTTAATTATGGTTTCAATTTCATTGGTTGATATTGGGTTGTTCAGAATTTTTAGGTCTTCTTCATTCAACTTTGGTAATTCATATGTATCTAGGAATCTGTCCATTTCTTCTGTGTTGTCCATTTTATTGGTGTACAGGTTCTGGAAGTAGGTATTGATGATCCTCTGGATTTCTGCTGGGTCTGTTGTCATTTCACCCTTTTCATTACTAATTGCATGGATTTGGGCCTTTTCTTTCCTTTTCTGACAAGGTTGACTAAAGATTTATCAATTTTGTTGATTCTTTTGAAGAACCAACTCTTGGCTTCATTGATTTTTTTGTATTGTTCTCTTAGTCTCCATTGCATTGATTTCTCCTCTGATCTTTATAATTTCTTCCCTTGTATGAGCTTTGGGGTTGTCCTTTTCTTCTTTTTCTAGAGGCTTGAGGTTCAGCATCAAGTTGTTTAATTGGGCTCGTTCTGTTTTCCTAATATGTGTATTCACTGCTATGAATTTCCCTCGTAAGACTGCTTTCATTTTGTCCCATAGATTGTGGTATGTTGTATTGTCATTGTCATTTAATTGAAGGAATTGTCTGATTTCTTCTTTAATTTCCTCTGTGACCCATTGGTTATTCAGAAGTGTGTTGTTCAATTTCCACATGTTTATGAAATTTTTTGAGTTTCTTTTGCTATGGGTCTCCAATTTCATCACACTATGGTCTGATAATATACAGGGGATAACTTCAATTCCTTTGCACTTACTTAAACATGTTCTATGTGTGAGTTTGTGGTCTCTTTTGGAGAATGATCCATGTGCAACTGAGAAGAATGTGTATTCTGATTTTGTGGGGTGGAAGACTCTGTAAACATCTGTTAAGTTCATTTGTTCAAGAGTTCAATTGAGTTCTAGTATTTCATTACTTATTTTTAGTCTAGTTGATCTATCTATTTGTGACAGTGGGGTGTTGAGGTCCCCCACTACAATTGTATTAGTGCATATATGGCTTTTCATGTCCATTAGTATTTGTTTTAGATAGTTAGGTGCACTAGTGTTTGGTGCATAGATATGTATGATTGTCATCTCTTCCTCTTGGATTGTTCCCTTTACAAGGATGTAGTGTCCTTCTTCATTTCTCTTAATTAGTGTTGGTTTGAAATCTACTTGATCTGCCAAGAGGATAGCTACTCCTGCTTTTTTTTTGGTTCCTGTCACATGCAGTATTGTTTTCCACCCTTTAACTTTCAGTCTATGAGTTTCCTTTTGAATTAAGTGTGTTTCCTGTATGCAGCATGTTGTTGGATTTTGCTTCTTGACCCATTCTGCCAGTCTATTTCTTTTGATTGGTGAATTGAGACCATTAACCTTGATGGTTATAACTGAAATGTATTGACTTGTCATTGCCATGACTTTTTCTTTTGGTTGGGTTCTCCCCGTTTACATTTAATTTCTTGTCATGCCAGATGGGTTCATTCTGCTTTGCTTCCTGGGGTGGTGATCCTCAATGTCTGTTCCTAGGCTATTGTGTAAAATTCTTTGGAGTGCTGGTTTGGTATTCACAAAGTTCCTAAGGTGCTCTTTGTCATGAAAGTATCTTATTTCTCCATCCATTTTGAAAGAAAGTTTTGCAGGGTATATCCATCTGGGTTGGAGGCTGTTTTCTTTTAGGGCTTGGAATATGTCACTCCAAGCTCTTCTTGCCTTGATGGTTTGTGTTGAGAAGTCTCCTGTGATTCTGATGGGCTTTCCTTTGTATGTGATTTGTTTCTTTTCTCTGACTGCTTGGAGAACTTTGTTCTTCTGTTGTGTTTCTGGAATCTTAACAATTATATGCCTATGTGTAGATTTTTTTTGATCAAGGCTATTTGGAGCCCTATATGCCTCATTTATCTGTATGTCAAGCCCTTTTCCCCTGCTTGGGAAGTTTTCTGCCATTATTTCTGTGAAGATTTTTTTATGTCATCTGCACTCTCTCCTGTTTCTTCATTGAGCCCAATCAGCCTTATGTTATTCTTTTTTGCATCATCTAGCAGCTGCTGGATGATTTCTCATGTTTCCTGATAATTTTGAAGCAATTTTTCTTTTCCTGGTCACTAATTGCAATCTTATCTTCTATATCTGAAATTCTGTCCTCACATTGGCTCATTCTGCTGTGTAGACTTTCAGTGGAGTTTTTCATGTCCTGGAAATCTCTTTGCATCTGTTTTATGTATTCCATTTGTTTCTTATGTTGGAATTCCATCATGTTCCTCATCTTCTCTCTAGATTTATTAATCATGTCTTGCACTAAGGGCACAATTTCTCCTGTTATCTGAGAAATTATTTCTGATTTCATTTTTTCCATATCCCCCTTTGTTGCCAGTTCAGTGGGTCCAGGTGGTTGAGTATCAGAGGGTTCCATCTCATTTCCCTTTGGGGTTTGCTGTAGGTGATCTGGAAGTCTGGTTTTGAGACTTATTTATGTGTTCTCTCATTTTGTCTAGGGCGGGGGGCTGTTAGCACCTGCACGGATTACCTCCTCTGAGTTGGGTGAGGTGGGACAGGGGCCGGGAGCCGCAGTAGGGATGGTGACCCAACTGCCCTTTCCTGTGGGCTGGGAGCAGCCGGAAGGATGGTGGCCAGGAAACCCCTTCCTCTGGACCAGGAGCAGTGGGATGGTGGCTGAGAAGCCCCTTCCTCTGGGCCGGGAGTGGTGGGTGGGATGGTGGCCCAGAAGCCCCTTCCTCTGGGCCAGGAGCAGCGGGACAGAAGGTGGCCCAAAAACCCTTTCCTCTGGGCTGGGAGCAGCGGGAGGGATGGTGACCGGGAAGCCCCTTCCTCTGGACCAGGAGCAGTGGGACGATGGCTCAGAAGCCCCTACCTCTGGGCCGGGAACAGTGGGACTCAGTACCTTGGTCTGGTGGTCTGGTGTCCTCTGCGCCTTGGTAATGTGGAATCAGGTGGCTGCCTGTCTGCAGTGGGGTGATTTGGTGTCTTCCACGTGACTCAGGACCTCGGTAGGGCATGCACAGACCTGCCTGTCTGCAGTGGGCTGACTCGGCGTTTTCCTCGTGACTCAGGACCTCGGTAGGGAGTGTCCATAATGTTTATTCTTAAAGAGAATGAAGTCTGGCCATTTGCAACAACAAGGGTGGATTGGAGATCATCATGTTAAGTGAAATAAGGCAGGCATAAAAGTAAGTATGCATGTTCTCACTCATCAGTGGGAACTTGCTGTCATCTAACTGCATATTCATTCCCAGAGAATCTGCAGGGACCATTTGATCAATGGGTGCAAATATACAAGTAGATGGGAGCAAGAGACTCTGGGGTACGACTGAACAGTAGGCTGGTTATAGGTATCAGTTACGCACTGTGCATTTCAAAAATCTAGAAGAAGGGATTGTGAAAGTTTTTGCCACAAAGAATATTCAAGGAGATATATATGTTTAACCTGATTTAAATAGCGCACATTTATAAAATATTATATCATACCCCTTCAGTGTATACAATTTTTGTATGTCAGATGAAAATAAAAAATACTTATTGACTTTTGGCAATAAAATACTAATTTATTTATGAATGGTAATACAAATGTGTTGCATTTATAAAATACTTAACTATTGGGCATAAATTTGGTGTGTCTTAGATTATTCATATATTTTCCCTTACAAAGATATTTGTAAGACTTTTTAGTTCTTTGGTGATTAATAATTAAAAGAAAGAAATTGTAAAACTAGGTCTGAGAGGTGAATGAACTAAAAATAAATGTGTCTATTTCTTTACAGTATTGGGTTATTCTGTTATGGTCATATCATTTAAGAATGCACAGGTGATAGGCAAATGTTTCTTCATGTAGTTGGGAATTAGAGCTTGATAGGTAGCAGCCTATGAATTAAGACTGGAAGCTAGATTTTGTGATACTAGTGATTGGAAATATTAAGCTTTCAGGTTGGGATGGTGGTGTCATCCACCATCTGAGCTCTGAGTGGAATACTGAAAAGGACCCGAAAAAGTAAAGTCTGCATGAACACTGCTGGGAGTAGAGTTTACTACAGGAAAGACAGTAAAGGTTAATCTCATGTTGTTTAGAATTGATAAGAATGGCTTCAGAAACATGAAAAAAGGTTCCACTTTCTGAACCAAAACACAAAGATTTCAGAATAGCAGGGAGATTTTTGTGCCCATCTCCAGAGCTTTAGCTGAGGGATAAAGAGGGTATCTAGGTAATAGGTACAGGATCAATGCTGAAAACTCAAGAATTGGAATTTATGATATGAAAGGAGTGAGTGAAATACTGAATTTACAATTTTATCAGAGAATTAAGTGCATATTCTAGAAACTGTTATCAAAAAGGAAGACTGCATTTTAAAAGGTAATAGTAATGCAAATAACTTGGGTCTGTGTTTCAAATTCAACTAATAAAGAGGAGGACTGAGATGATAAAAGTGTAACAACACTTCACCTTATATACTGTATAGACAAGAGTAACTTTTATATTTGACTTTATATAGCTAGAGATCACAGGTTGATAAGTGTTTCTGAGTGTAAATCAAAGGTCTTTTTTTCCTCTCTTTTAGGAGTTATATCTTACTGGTATCTGCCAGACAGTAAAGTTTTTAGTTCTTTTATTTTCCCCTTCTTGGGTTGTTAATGTTTAAGTTTTCCTTATGTAATATACTCCTTTCCTGTAGCCACTATGCCCTTATGGAACCACCTTTTTCTTGCTGTTGATTATTAAAAAAATACTCATGAACATAGAATCCCATTGGCATGCTATTCTCCCTATATTTATTATGCTATCTATATTTTCAGCAATATTCAAGAAAGGTTACTGTAATTAAAAAATTTTACTATGTAGGGGGAAAATTAAACTTGTGCCTAATGCATGGGAAAGCACACAAGATAGTTCTCTTTATACCGAGTTCCCAAAGGTCTGCTGCAGCCCCTTACGTAAGACTTCTTTGGTCAGATCTGGAGTTCATTAACAACAACAAACAAACTCAGATTACTTTTAAAAAATTTGCAGAAGTATGGTGACTGCAAAATTACAAATATAATTTGAAAATAAAGTAACCAGCTACACTAAATCAAAGAAAGAAAGGTTGTAAATTTAATTATAGAAAAAAATCACACATATACAAAGATATAATTATAGACATATTTGCAGATAACAATATACCCTGGTCATAAATAAAGCAAAAACTCATATAACTGTGCAGAAATAAATAAACAAACAGCAGGGCAGAGTTTAATGTACTCCTCTCAGAATTTGATATTAAGAAAGAAATAAGCAAAAATATTTTAATAATACAGCCAGTAGGATTTACTTTTATATAAAGGTATTCTCTGTAAGGAGAGAAATAAAACAAGTTAAAAAAGCTAGGTTCTAAATAAAATATTAATAAATCTCCCAAATCAAGTCCATGTACAATGTGCTGTCTCAAAAAACCCAATGTTACTAAATGATTCTTGCTTTAAAGAGGTTTTAAAAAGATTTAAGAAGTTCTTAATCATCCTGTGGCACAAATAACTTGTAATTGGTTTCCTTTCTGTATATATTGTAATCTGGTAAATAATTATATAAAGATCAAGGTGTCACCCAAATTTAAATAAAGTAAAATAAATCCCATTGCAGTTTTGGTTTGAATTCAATTAAAATTAGATAATTTTGAAAGGATGATCATCGCTAAAATGACGTTTGCATCTAAAAATTAGCATTTATTTTTATTTTGATAAAAATGTGTATTTCAGAACATATACTATAAGAAATTATCTTAGAATGGCATTTTTGATAATCATGAAAATTGTATTTTTTTGGTATTGTGTTATTCAAAAGTAATTTTGGGGCCAGGGACTTAGCTCAGCGGTGCTGCTGCCTGCCTCTCAAGTGCAGTGTTCTGAGTTCAATCCCTGGTACCAAAAAAAAAAAAAAAAAAAAAAAAAAAAAAGTAATTTTTGGTTAGTACAGTTTTCAGATTGAACATGGTATTGATGAATTCATTACTGTAGTTTCCATTGATTCACTCTATTATATAAATGACAAGTCAATATTAACATTTTATTTACCTGATTTTTAAATAAAAATGCTAATAGACTACATGTATTGTACCTAGAGGGAAAATTTATTTTATAGCTTTGTATTTCTTACATGAAACATAATGAGATTTTATTGTCAACTAAATAATGACCCATATCTTTTAATTTTTCATTATATACTTGAAGGACATTTAAAAATTTCCTTTAAAAAATGTCTACAGTAGGCATATCCCTTTTGCTGAGGCATGTTTAACAAGAAATCATAGAGAACATTTTAAAAAATGAAATTAAAAATCTGTTCTTTTCATAGATAGCATTTTAAAAATGAGATGACTCATACAGCATTAACACAAGGAAATAAGTAGCATAACTTTTATAGATTTGGTAAGGAAACAAACCAATTATTTATCAATTTTGAGAGTAGTATATTTTATAAATTGAGAAATATATTGAGTAGGTAACTCTGACATTAGTATTAAATTCATATTAATCATGTTTTATGCATCTTTTAAAAGATGATTACATGTTATTGATATCTTATTTCTTTGGTCAAATGTGATTTTCAATATCAGAAAGCATAAATGCCTTATCGTCTAAAAACAAAGAGAAATGTGACCTATATTCTTTATTTTCTAGCATTAAAAATGTTCATATTTTGTTTCTTTAAAAATACTTACTTAGACATACTAGTAACAAGATTGTGATGAGCTGTCATTACAAGGGGGATGGTATAATTCTAATAATATGTTTCTCTGGTTTATTGTTACTTAAACTACCTTAAATCATACAGAGCTACATATTTATTCTTCATAAGATTAAATCCTCATTTTAAAATGTGTGACTGAAACATCAAATCTTATTGTTGGTTTGAATTCGTGATTGATGGAATGATGTTAATTTGATTTCTCTTAATTTTAAACTTTTTTTAAAAAAAATAATTACTCATATGGAATTAAGTATGTTTTATTCTACAGTTAGAATATTCTGGTATTGATTATAGTTAGTTTGCGATAAGTATAATGTTTATGGTTCTTTTCATTATCTAGTGAGAGAAACACAAGAATATTACCTTGAAATAACTGAAGTTCCTTTAGTCTACTGTCTGGGAAAAGGGGTCTTGATATAAATATTTTATATTTAGTTGCTCAGTCCTGGGCACAATCTTCCTGTCTCTGAAGTTACAATCACTGGAACTTTCTGGCCAGTGGCTACTGGCTTGGATGCCTACAGTAAGGAAGAAGGTTGAAAAGGCAGAACGAAAGTTCAGCACCAAGGACAGCACCCAGGGCCTCGGAAGTGACCATGGCAATCTGAACAGGGATAGAAGAAGAAGGACCCTTATGGAGAAAGTCAGCGAGGTAACAAGTGTCATTAGAATTAGGCCCTTACTTCTCTTAGATTCCCCAAATTTCTTTCACTTGTGACTTGAGATAACCCTAAAGTGTAGTCTTTTGAACCTTTCATTTGTTCTTTCCTTCATTGTCACTGGTCTTCCTATTAAAAGATATTTCCATAGCACATTCGTAAAAGGATTATCAATTGCGTCAAGTGAATTTTTTTTTAGGTACCGGGGATCAAACTCGGGACCTTGTGCTTGTGAGACAGGTGGCAGAACCACTGAGAGAAATTCCAAGCCCATGTAAAGTTAATTTTTAAGGTCAGTTTGTTTTATTTGTTATCCTGCATTTTGAATTTGTTTTGAAAAACTAAAATACATACTTACTCTTCTATTACATTTTATACTAAAAACTGAGGACTTTTATGGCACACATCCAGTGATGATATCAAGTAGTTCCAGAATATTTTGTATAGTATCTTTAGGCTAACCGAAGCAAGTTTTGGTGGGCTACCAGAAAAGAAGTGGAGCATGGTTTCAGAGCACGGGTCCAATCAATATTCCAGTCAAACAGAGGATGTCACTGTTGTGCATAGAATGCATGAAAAAGAAAAAGGCAATAACTTTCATATGGTTTCATTGTGTCTCTCTTAATCTTGCTAAATTTCCTCTGAAGTTCAGTGAAAGAAAACACTGGGGTGAAGTATTGTCTTCAAGTTGACAAGCACTAAAAAATTACTACATTCACTGGACTGGCATGCCACTCATACACGCACATATTTTAATTTGAAAAGAAAAATTAAATGATATTGGCAGAAAAATTCCAACTTAATTAATAACTTTGTATTATACTAACTGGAAGTTAATAACCTCACAATGTATCTGTCTTGTTTCTACCAAAAGAGTGCATCTAGCATAAAGAATTTTAGTAGATGTCAATTAAGAAATATCAGACTGTTTCACAAATGCCTGGGATTAAAGTAATAGCTCATTTAAAGCAAAGAAAATAAGCTGCCAAAATGTACATTTTAACTTAAGATTAATGGCTGTCAGGAATAGAATACATTCTCAAACAATACTTAGTCTTCTGAATTCAAGTCCTTGTTATAATGAAGCGGCTGTTGATGTCATTGTACTTGGTGTTATGAAAGATGTTAGGAGTGAAGTTTACATTTTTTCTTGAAAAGCTATTTTCCTGCTTAGGTGAGAAACCAGGATTGATGGTGGAGCCTGTTTGTGGATGAAGGACTTTCTTGGACATATGTATTCAAGGAGCAATCAGGGAAGGGAGGCAGTAGATGTGAATTAGATCTTGAGTAGAAAAGTGTTTGTGGTTTGAACAGCTGAACTTAATTCATGTCATTGTCTGGTTTGACAGGCAGGATGTCAAAAGCAAGACCATTAGGCAACCTCAGAAATATTTTTGGCCAAGTTATTTATTTTTCATGAAAAAAGAAAAATTTGTTAAGTTACCTTTGACTTTATTTTCATTGAGTCCTACATAGAAGTCTACTTTTAGTATCTATATTTATGCATCGGGACAGAATGACTTGTATCTTTAAATTTAAAAATTACTCCCTTTCTTGTTTCATTAGTGGAAACAATCACTAGATTGTTTTTAGAATAAAAATATAAAAGCTTTAATTTACAGGCAATTTGTATTTGGCTCATATTTATCAAGTACTTACTGTGTACAAGGTGCTGACTCAAGTGATTTACAAGGATTACCTCTCAATAGCAAATCTGTAAGGAAACTTCTATTATTTTCCCTATTTTATATATGAGGAAATTGAAACAGTGTTATGGCTTGTGTAGATGTCCCCCAAAGCCTCATGTGGTCATAGATGGAGCTTCTTCAGAGCTGGCTGGATCTAGAGTGTGTGACACTGGAATTGATTCATGGTGCAATGCTAGGCCCAAGGGCACTAGGATTAAGGATGTGAGGGCTGCCTTCCATAAGTAGTCTGGAGAAGATAAAAGGGGCAGAAAGATGCTGTTAAGTTCCCTTGCTTGCTTGCTTGCTTTTGCTGCCTTTGCCTGCCATGAACTGCTTCTCTGCGATGCCCCTCTGCCATGTGCCACTCTGCCTTGGAGCTAGCCAACCATGGATCGAAACCTCTATGAACTGTGAGCTAAATAAACCTTTCCCCCTTTAACTTTGGGTGTTGGGTGTTTTGTCTCAGCAATGAGAGAAAGTAACTAAGGCAAACAGGGTTAGTAAATTATTCAAAGTTAGTATGCTAGAGAAAGGCAGATAGGCATTAAAAGTAAGGCTGGAATTAGAGATCTGTCTTAACCATACCGCTCCATATTACTCTCCAAAATACATCAGATACACCATTACTGTGGATACCATTCTTTCATAAAATTTATTGTTTCAACTTTCTGCTGAGAGTTAAGAATAAATCAAAAGAAGTTTTCACAATTCCCCTCAATCTACCAACAGGGATAGAATTAATTGATCCCATTAAGGTCTAGCCACTGATTTTATTTTTCCATTTGTCTTAACCTATTGTGACTATTCATAAGAGCCAGGAAATATTTACTCTTATTTCAGTACATAATTTCTTATTCTTAAAAAGATACTTGTTAGGGGCTGGGGATTTAGCTCAGTGGTTTCGCAGCCTGCCACACAAGCGCAAGGACCTGAGTTTGATCCCCAGTACAAAAAAAAAAAAAAAGAAAAAGAAAAAAAGATGCTTGTTAGTGAAGGTCATTAGAATGTATAGGCCTTTGAACTGTGATCTCATTATTTAAGACGAGAAAGATTTTGTTTACTGTTTCTTCTAGCTTCATGAAGATAGTATCCATTGAAAGGCTGGGATTAGGGTGAATATTTTGGTACCTAGAAAATTGTAAAACTTATTGACCCCTGTATACTTCCAGTTTCTAGCTTGAGACCTAACATAACAGATATTTTTTCAGCTTGAAGCTGAATTCAAAACAATGCATTCTAACCTGCATTTCTACAAAGAACTGTTATTATAATAAAGAAGAGAAACTTAAGCTAAACATCTGTACTTATTTTTATAGGTGACTGATTTCAACAACAACTTGAGAATCTTGAGATTTCTAGAGTTTAAAATTATGAATTATTTATTATCCCAAAGTCAAAAGGATGCAGCTAATTTTGTACTGACAAATCAAACAGATATGCAAATGATAACACCATCTAAGTATACATAGGAGGCTCACTTGAGCCATGTGTGTTGGCCACATATAACAAATTTGGGTATGTAAGGCAGGAAAATGTGAAGTCAGACTTTCTTAGTTTTTATGAAATTTAGACCTTGAGGGATTAATGTCATTTTGAATAAATAGATTGAAGAACAAATATTTATTGGTCACTTTATTATCAGGTTAAATGATGTAAAGAGCGATATCAAATAGAAAAGTCCTAATCTTATAAATTGTGTTTAGTTTGACCTTGATGCTTTATAGAACATATGATTCCTCTTATTTCTTCTTTCTGTCTTAGGACAAATAATCTTGGCTAAGGAAGGAGATTCGGTCCCCATAGTGTTTTTGATCTCCTTGGAGATGCAGTTTATATCTTTGTATCTCTTTATTTGTAGATCTATGAGAATATACCGAGTAGCCCAAGGGAAAAGAAAATAAAGGTAGATGAATTATACAATCAGATCTACCTACCACAGGGAATAGTGCTGAGGAGATTGGGGAGCAGCTCATGAGTTGTGGAGGACTGAAACTTGGCGTTTAAAAATCGGTCAGTCTCAGAAAGAAGCAGCAGCCAAAGATGCCTTCCAGACAGAGATAAACATAGCGGTACCACCAAGGAGGGGCATAGTGTTAGGTGAATGTGGTTAGATCAAAAGTTCTCAAAGAAAATTTTTGGATGCTCAATGCAAACCGATCTCTATTAGTAGAATTCTTCTTAGAGTAGACATCACAATGGTAATGGACAGCCTTGGGTTGAAGAATTCATATTTATTCAAGTTTGTTATTACTGAAGGAAAAATAATTCTCTTTTTATTGCATTCTCCCATATGAAAAGAATATATATGTATACTTTCTGTTAACTAAATTAAACTTTTAGTGATTTAATTTTGCATGTGCACCCAATAATATAATATATAGCTCCAAATTTTCTGAGATCAAATGAGATAAATTTGGTAGGAAATGGAATCCATCAGAATCATCATATCTTAGGAATTAATAAAGCTAAGGGTCTTTCCTCTATATCAAGGACAGTTTTAAGTATACCTGCATACCCATATTTATAGAGGCACAATTCATCATAGCTAAGCTGTGGAAACAGCCTAGATGCCTATCAATAGAAGAATGAATAAAGAAAATGTGTAAATATACACAATAAAATATTATTCATCTATGAAGAAGAATGAAATCATGTTATTTGCAAAAATATGGATGGAAATGGAGACTATCATGTGAAGTGAAAGAAACCAGAATCAGAAAGTTAAATAAAGTAGGATTTCTTTTACATGAGAAACAAAAAGGAATAGAAAATGCAACAAAACAAAATAAAATGAGAGACAACAAGTAACTAGAAGGTAGGCTTATGGGAAGAGGCTTTGGGAAAGAGGAGAGGAAATCAAGAGGAAGCAATGAGATTGAAAATGACCAAGATGTGTTGAATGAATGAACAAAGTTCCCCAAACAACCCTCAACATTCTGTGTTATTAACATGCTCTAATTTAAAAAATGAGTAGTTTTTCAACATTTCTTCTGGGAATTGAAAGATATGTGAATATAAAATAAGAGACATTTGACAATCAATCTATCAAACTATACTCTGTTTAAAGTATTTAGATAATCATTAAACATTAGAAGCTCTGGCATTTACAGAATGTACCATTCAGTCTCTGGGACTATTACAGTTCTTTGATGCTTTACAGTCACATGAATAGAGATTTGGTAGGACTGCAAATGCAAGCCAGACCACTCTGTTGGAAAAATATGAGAATTATTAGGAATTTTGTTCACTGTGGTGCACAACATAAATGTAATAGCCATTCCTCTCCAATGTAGCTTACTCTATACTTTACTGAAATCTTTGAAATTTTAAGCCTAGCTAAATATTCTCCATTTCTAATATTTTTATTTGATCCACCGAGTCTTTCCTCGATCACATTCAGATGTTTTGGAATGTATAATTTGTAATTTTTCTCTCATATTTAAATATTTTATGCTTTCTCTTTCCTCACATTTAATTATTTTCATTAATCATTTGATTGTTTTCTTATGTTCACAGTTTATAAAAGTTTCAGTAAAAGTTATTTAATTTACTTTTTGTCAACAGTTCCCCAGAAAGACAAAGACAAATATATAAGTATATAAGCATTTCTTTCTGTTATAAAATCATTTACTCACTTTTGACTGAAAATAAAAAATTGAAACTACTTTGATTTTAGCATAAGCTGGTGTTTCCTGGGAATTCTGCCGATATTCAAACACAAATTTCAAAGCACACAGGTTCATTAGAGCCTCTTTTTTTCCCCCATATTGGGAGAACGTCACAGAGCTGAAAGTTCCAATTTCTTTCTTCATGCTTTAGCCTTTCCTCTGACAAAGAACGACTCATCTGAAAAGTTTTGGACGTGGACTTGGAATTTCCCTCTTTTCCTCTCTCCTCTAGCCTGACAGCAGCAGAATGCTGGAATTTCTGTTTCTGTTCCAGCCTTTGGGGGAACCTGAAATAACCTGGTGTTGCCTTTGCCTGAAGATGTGTCTGCCTTACTGGAGAAAGCTCTTAGATGCCTGGTGGAAATGCCAAATAAAGCTGTGTCCTCTCATGTATTTCATTAGAAGAAAGGTGATATTGGAGCAAAACTTGAGTCTATCTTTCAATTGTTTTCAGACCAAGGAAGAGAAAAAGCACTTATTAATTTGACTCCTTAAATTCTCTAAAGCATCAAGCACCCTTTAAACTTTATTTCATGCAATAACTACTCAAGCTCTTGCATGTTCAACTCACTAAGGGCAAGTTTTGTTCTCTCAGCACTTTTCCCTGGCTTTACATGATAAATTTAACTAGTAGACATGAAGTACTATTCCAATCTTTAATGTTTTGACTAGGAAAATGAAGCAATTCCAAAGGAACCACATTTTAGCTTTGTTCATTACCAAGTGAACAAAAAAGGACTAGTAAAAGAGATTTAAATCTTTCAGAATGTTAATATTTTATGTGGAATATTAAGACAGCTCACATTTTTTGCGAAGGTTATGCATATATTTGTATAAAAAGATCTGTCCATTGGACGATTTCAAAGTGACTATTTAGACTGTAGCAAAATATTTTCCATGTCTCATAACTATTTTATAGTTTTTCTTTCTGCGTTTCTTCTTTCTTTGTCTTATGGTTAGAGATTTGAGGATTCACTGTCCTTTGGTTTAAAAATATGAATGAGAGCTTTGATGACTACATATTTCTATTTGCCAGGTTCAGTTCTGGTCTTGCTTGTGTCTCAATTTACTAACTAGTCTCTTCCCTCTTAAAATATTCCAGTTTGGATGATAAATTAGATAACATCCCCAAGACAAAGTACATAGTTCCTGATATCTGTGCATGGAATCATACTTTTAGATGTTTTAATGTTATTCTCATTTAAGAGTGTTGGAGTAGAATTATTTAAGAGCTCAGTGTTATAGGTTGTGTTTTACTCTACTTTGCATTATATGTGAAATTATGCTGAAAGCATCATAAGGATCTCCAGGAAAAAAACCTCTGCTGTTATTATTCTTTCTCCAACACAGTAGAACACTACTTTGACAGTCTTAGCAACATATAAAAAGGGGGACATTCAGAAAGAATTCACAGGAATTAGCTTGGGTGCCTTTAAAATGTATGTTTTCAAGATAGGAAACTGGGTCAAATTGGGCCATTTTACAATATACCAATCTAATGGCTTTAGCTGCTGACCACAGAAGAGCAAGGGGCTAAAAGTAATCTTAAGGAGCGAAATACTTGTCTGAATTGTCCTGATAAACTAGCTGTTACTCTTAGCAAATAACCTGCTTTAGATGATGTATCATTTTATATTGATGAAGGAAATATTTTAGCAACTTAAGCTCCTAAGCTATTTTTGCTATTTTGTTAGAGTCAGAAAATCTGTTTCCTTTATGCTAATTTAAATTCAGAATAACTTTGGCCTATTAAATTGAAATGGAATTTGTTTTTAGTCGTTTTAAATATTAATCTCAAAATTTATTTTATAGGACTTTATACTTTTCCAGTATATATTGAGGTAGAGATAATAATTGTCCATGATGCCTAGAATGACGAAGACATGGTCCAGGTGTCCAGGGTTCCTCTAGCACAGTTTTAAATTGCTTATAATGGTGAGAAATTTTAATAACGACAATATATTCTGTATTGCTTGAATGTCACCTCTGAGTCATACCAGGCAATTTTAGTGCCTGGCTTTTATTTGTATTGAAAATTGCTTTGCATCAAGTGATATTACATCACTCGACTTTTGGAAAGTTAGTAAAAATGTATGTCTCTTATTAAGATGGTATGTTCCAGAATCAACATATCAAAAGCTATTCCAGTTTTCTCCTTGTATTCATGCTGAATTCTTTTAGTACACATTAAGAAAAACATTATTTTTGTAATAACAAATCAAGTCAAATGACATTTTCATATAAGAAAAGGGTTTAATTTGTCAACCGAGGCTGTTAAATGACTAAAAATATTGTCGGAATTGTGGAGACGTGTGCTGCTTTCATTATCATGTAGTGTTGAGTACAGTGGCAGAAATGCATAAATGATGTTCTTAAAGAGAAGGCAAACTTTCTCCACAGTCTCATACTAACATTTCACAGTATTTCTAATGGAAGAAAGTTTTGGGAGAATCAGTTCATCATGTGGCACATGACATTTGAAGCTGAAAAGACCAAAAACTACACTTTGTATGTGTGATGTGCCATATTTACATCACCAGTGGCTATAGCTCAAGATTCTTTTACATAATTACTTGAGTCTCATTATTGGTAGGTGTTTAAATACATAAGATATTGTATTTCATTAGTGCATGTTAATTATACAGAGAAGAAATACTTTAAATTATTGTTTTAATGTTTAGTTTTTGGTATCTACTTTGAGTAACCCATCAAAATAATGTGGCAGTGGTTCAACTTCACTGTTTATAAAGATCATGATAATAATGTTGAATGAGGGTCCATCATGTTCAAACTCATGTCTAATAAGATCTACTTATAATGAAATCCTTCAAGACTATTGATTTTCATAAAAGTTCAACATATAAAATTTTCTTTTCAGTGTACTTTAAAATTAATTGAAAATTTTTATTTTTGATTATGAATTTATATTTTCAGTGGACATATTTAAGTTGCATGATGAAATTACTTGTCAAAAATATGATTTAATAAACGTTATTTTCTCTTAAAAAGTTCATCATTTATACATGTTTAATAAACTGTCCTGAAAGCCATTAGATGGTCTTTCAATAATACTGAAATACATAAATTATGGTGTATGTATGATAAAGATTTGTATTTTAAGGTAAAGATGTCAGAACAATTATATAAATTATGTAAATCATTGTTAATTATGTTAATTTCCCGACTTATGTTATATTCCAAATTACGTTAATTTTCCAACTTGTTGAATGGGTTTGACTAAATTTCTTCCCTCCTGTAAGCCTCATTTTCTTTATTAAATTGAAAATTCTCATAGAGCTGTTTGAAGGATTATCTGACAGCATGTATGTGGAGAGCACGTCACAGTACTTGACATGTGGAAAGAGCTGTCTTGACTCTGATTTCTGTCTTTGCAACTGTATTACTAATGATAATTTTAATTTGTATCCCTGAGGTATGAAATATTTTTGATTTCCATGTTTTTATGACTGCACTGATCCCTTCCTCTTTATCCCAAGTTGAGGGAGGAATTTCAGTTCTAGAGTCACAGAGATGGCTAAACATGACATCCACCTGAACATATGAGAGCCAGAGAGGTTTGTTACATCCACTCAGAACTTGTAGGAGGCCAGCAGAACACACAGTGCAGGGCCTTTGGGAGACTGTACCTCAGGGCTGCAGGAGACAAGGTTTGTAGTAACAAGAGTGTGGGGTGACCTTGTTTCACGTGCGACAGTGTGATTGATTTGTCTCATCAATTCTGCAGGCTGGCGGGGAACTGAAATCCACTGCTGAGAGATGATCAGGCCATGAGCCTGGCCATCCCAATGAGGGCTGTTTGGTCAGGGGATCTTATCTTGGACAGCGGAGTAGGGAAGGAACTTATCCCTGGTCCATTTAAGCCCCTCCCAAATGTATGAGAGAAGGAGACACATTTTCTTAGCTCTTACTCCGTAATGACATTGATTTACTGCCAGAGCTGGATGTCTAGAAGAGAAAGTTATTTGTATCAATAAATCTATATTAAGCAAAATATTAAACAATAAAGACAACAACAGATTTCCAGATATACTGTCTTTCATCTTGAGTTTATCCTTTTTAGCTTTCTTTTCTTTCCTTCCTTCCTTCCTTCCCTTTTCTTTCTTTCTTTCTTTCTTTCTTTCTTTCTTTCTTTCTTTCTTTCTTTCTTTCTTTCTTTCTTTCTTTCTTTCTTTCTTGTCTTTCTTGGTAGAGGCTATATTCTGCTTCAGTCATTTCTGAAGACTTATGTGGAAATTTTGGCTTGGAATACAATTTCTGTCATGTTTACTAAGGGTATTCGGTCTTTAAAAAAATAAGTCAGTAGCTCTTTACATTCTGTGTTTGTAATTATCAGGCTGATAAGTGATTTTGCCTGTGATTACAAGGAAGCACATTGTACTGATCTTCTGTAATCTAAATGAATATCCATTTGCTGAAGTTAAATTTGGGATGGGTATTTTCGTTCCTTAACTACTGTTTGGTTATCTCTTTTATGGACTTGTATTATGATTGTCATCATACAATACATACGGTGTGGTAAAATAGAGTCTTCAAGAACCTATTCTTTGATAATTATTGCCTTCCTTAATTCAACATAGCCCCAGGTTATTGACTTAGAATGGGTTTAATGTATATGAATGCCAGTTTTATGCTCTTCAGTAAATGCTTTAAGTTTTGTCATTACTAGATATTGAATCTTAAATTTCTAATTCCTACATTACATCCTCTGTGGGGTTTGGAAATCTGAATTAATTCTCTTAAGTGTTGACACAATTTTGGTAAATGTTAGCAAGATTTCACAGAATGTATAACTAAACTTCCACTTGTCAGATCCTTTGCAATTGACAGTGACAGCATGATTTAGAATTTATAATATTGTCTGAACTAACAGTGTAGTTTCTGTGAAATACACCTACATGACATCAAAGTATGTGAATAATAAACATGAATATTGGCTGGCAATGTATCATATTTTTTCCAGTTATTGAATTGTCTTTTGCTTAGACTTGAACTCATACGTTCAAAGAAAAAAAGAAGTAACATTAGTATTTAAATTCTTGATCTGGCTATGGCAGATACAGCTTGCTCAGTATTCATTTTCTCCTTTTTCATTATTAGTAGTGCCCTAGTTTTGTGTCTAACAAAAGTTCTAATCTGCCACATTCCCTTGCAGCTAAAGATGGTTGAAGGGCTCAGTGTATGTTCCTTATTTAAGCCAAAAGAAATACTTAACAATTGTAAGTGGTTTTATCCAAACAACTTAGTAAATATACATGTTCTAGCAAGATAGTAGCCATCTAAAGAACTTATATATATTATCTGAAAGGAAAACTATTTTAATTTCATTCTGGACCAACCAAAATTGCTTCTTAATAAAAGTTTTGTGCTTTGAATATAGCACAATTTTACAAATCTTAGAACCAGATTAAACATTGGAAACACTGGATACTGCTATTCTCATTTCTTGGTGCACATTAATTTTGATAACAGTTGCTTTTTTAAAAATAGTGTTTATTAAAAGCCTTTTAAAGATAAATCATTTTAAGCTAGTGGGAACAAATGTTGAAACTGAATTTGCTCAAGTGAGTAGGTCAGTGTCTGATAAATGCTATTACAATGTTTTCTTCAAAAATTTAAAATATCCTGTCAAGTGCTCATAAATGTGCTGCTGTGTGTGAAGTCGCTTGGTACACAGTGTGGGAGTGATGTGTGCACAGTTGCTGGCGGGACATCCGGGGACATTTGGAAGTGAACCCAACACGGAGTGCATCTCTGCCTTTTGCACTATGTACTTCTCCTTGGGGTGTAGGTGGAGCGTCCCAGGATGAGGAAGAAGCCAGGACAAGAGTAGGCTGTAAGGAAACTGAGACCTTAACGTCTCCTTCATCCTCCCTGTTGGGCCTGGCTTGCTCATCAGTGGAGCTTTTGCTACCATAAATAGCACTGCAGTAAGATTCCTGAGGTAAGAGCTGACTGCAACCTCAACTGCCTTAATCTACATTGGTAGTCATCCCCTGTCAGGTAGCAGCTTGACTGGTTATCAATCAATATTTAAAAGAATAGGAGGCATCTGAAGACCAGAACAAGTTTATTAAGGATGGTACTTTAATATTCTCTAGGAACAGAAAATGCTTCAATGTACTGAATTCTTGGCAGTGAGTTGGCAAAATGGTAAGGTATTGCTGCAAAAAGATCTAATTTAGTAGCTGGGCTTAGGAACATTTGTTTTACAAAATGCATTAATAGTGGACAATCTGACTAATTCTATTTACAACAGCTTTTCCAAACCTTTTCTTTTAACACATGAAACTGTAGGAACACTGGGCTTTTGGCATTGAAATAAATGAAAATGCCAGTATCCATCCATTAATATTAACAATCTTGCTGGTTTTCAGTTTCACTTTCTGTCCTTCTTCCTTGCTCTCTGCCGTCTGTCATCCAATATGAAAAATCCAAGGACCGATTCTTTCACAGTTACTTTTCAATAGAGTCTTGAGTATGACTTGCAAATTAAGTGAAAGAGAATACCTAACTCATTTGCTGGCATCAGAGAATTCTGTTGGAACTGTGGGTAAAATGGAACAAGAATCAACTATTGCAAAACCCGAAACTCAATTGACACATCTTTTAACAGCAAAAATATGTAAGAAGTTTGTAAATTCTTCCCTTTCCAACTCAAGATTCCAAAGAATATTGTGTCTCCTCATCCTTTTCTTGCCACTCCCACCTGTCTGCATCTCCCACTGTCCAAACAGATGCTTATTATTTTGTGTACAAGGGACAGAAGGGAAATTAAACTCACAAAATTTTTGTTGCTTGTGATTTAAATATCTTTTGTTATTTATATGTTTGTTTCTTTTGTCCTTGAACTTTTATATATATATGAAAATAATTGCTCTCACAAATTAAGTAATACATAAGTATTTAACACCTATCATGTTTTGTGTAATAGAAAGTGTTTTCACATATATTATTTTACTTAATATTTCAGTTATTTGAGCCAAAAAATGAGAGTATCTTATGTGCTATGGAGACCATGAGAGTCCAACAGACTGGGTTTGGATCTCAGTTTTGTCATTTTATTGCTGTTGATGTCGCTCAATACTCACTGGTGGTATCACTTCCACATTAAAGATAAAAAGATCAACTCCTAGGAAGATCAAAAGGCTCATTTGTTTTTCTTTTACAGATTAGGTAAAATTTTTAGGGAAGCAATATTAATGGGCTCTAAGGTCTCAAAAACCTCACAGAAACCTGCAGCCTAGCTTGATCTTTTGTAGCGTCTTTTCTGTTTTTTAAGACTTCCAAATGAGGTTTGCAATTCTGTTGTCCCACTTAGAACTGTGACCACTTGCATCCTCACAGCTAAACATCTGGAAGTGAGAAATGAGTTCACATGTGTCAATGGGAATAAAGACTGATTCCAAGAATCTCTTGGCTTGGCAAAGAACAGCACGCTTATCACAAAGCCAATCATTTCCTTTTGAGGATATGGAAGCACAATGTACCCCTCAGGTGTCCACAGATGCTAAACCATGGTGTCGTGAGCTCTGCTCACTTCAAGTCAGGTTCCTGCCTTGAAAGATTATCCTTGACTGCTTGATCTCAGGCCCTAAAATTCTGGAAAATAATATCCTTCTCTGTCCTTTTTATGACATTATTCTATAGATGGGACTGTTCTCCCTTACTATGATAGGTTAATAAATTTAGCTTTACTTGATAACATTTTTCTTACTGGTCTTCTAAGCATTTTTCTATCACTCAGCCAACATGAGTGATAATTATAAATTTTGTACTCTGTCACTGAAGCAGTGCTGTGTAGCAAAAAGTTCACCAATCTAATGAAATTTGGCATCTGTTCTTGGTTCCTGGGAGGTTATCTCTGATTCTTAACTCCTTAATTTACAGAAAATTAATATACCTGGTCCTATGTGTGGCCTATTTTCACATTACATTAATATATGAATTGTTTTAATTTTCAATTTTTCTTGTCTTTAGTAGAATTATAAAATATTTTCTCCACCAGAAGTTTGACTTTTCTTTTTGGAATATAAAATATAGGCAAAAGACTGAGAAGTGATTGGGCTTTAATCTGTACCTGTATTGGCCACTTTTCCATAACTGGGACAAAATACCTGACACTCACAACTAAAAGAAGGAGAGGTTTGATTTTTGCCTCACAGTTTGCAATGGGTTCAGTTCATGGTTGGGTGACTCTAAGGCAGAAAGAGCATGGTGGAAGGGCATGGCAGAAAAAGACCCTTAATTTAAAAATTTTAAATGCACGGGATAATTTCATTTTAATTTAGTCTCTATTTGATCTTTGTGTCTATGTATGTATGTATGTATGTATCTATCTATCAATCAATCAGGCATAGGTAAATTTACTTCATTGAAACATAAAAGCAAAGCTATTAGTGATCATGATGACAAGCGCTAGCACTTATTACTTTTTACCTGCCTAACATTTTCCAAAGTGTTGTATAAATATTATCTGAGATAGACCCTACAACATCTCCATGAGATATAGTTTATTGTTATCCTAATATTAATATTGAAGAAGTAAAGACTTAGTAATTTTGCTGATGTTCCCACAACTAGAAAATTTTGGAGCATTATAATCAGACAGCCACATTGCTGAGATCTTTGCTTCAAAAATATTTATTTTGTTTGGCCTTTGGAATACAAAATCAAACTATATTTTCTCTATCTGCAACATGCATACTATCTATTTCAATAGGAGATGATTGCTACAGGGAGTAAATTGTTTGAATAGAAGTATGAGCATGAAACTCTGCCTAGAGCAGCCTGAGAACATTTCACAGAAAACATGGAATTTGAGCTGAATCTTCTAGGATGGGTGAGAAATTTTCAATTCATAAAGCAGGAATAGATGTTGAGGTTGAAGAAAGAGTGTGTAAAATTGTGAGGGCTCATGTAAGCATGTGTATGTGAGAAAGGAAAATAATAGATATTAAAGTTTGACAGCAGAGTGACTTCTTAAAAATAAGTCCTGTAGCTTTGACAAACTTCCCAGTTTTACACACACACACACACACACATGCACACGCTCACACATGCCCACACATGCACACACATTGTCTGAGAAAAGATATGTTCCAGTTTCCTAAATTACTGGGAAATGACACTTCTATTTTTTCACTGTTGACATCTTGACACTGTTTTTTTCCACTTCTGCTCAGTGAAATAATTTGTTCTTTATTGGACAGTCTTGCAGGTTTAGAGGCCAGACTGTCTGGCAGAGACTGCAGTTTCCTACCATCTCCACTTATTTCCATCCTTAACAACACAATTACAAATAAACGGTGACTGCCCAGGCTGTCTCTGACACTGATGTGAGCAGAAATACAGCAGCAACTTGGCAGCCTGAGCAGCCACTGAACCACCTAAGGGAAAGAATATCCACTCTCAATGGAGACAAGGAATGAGTGACTACATTTCCAGTGGCCAATTAAAGGAGCTTTACCCTGGGAGAAAACGGAACTGTATTGTCAATGCATTATCTTTCTAAAGTCTCTTTGTCTTCTTTCTAGTTTCAAGAAAATGTAGAACAAGTAAGAGGATTGACACATAAAAGTTCCTTACTTGGAAAAGCTCACAGTGGCATAGTCTTAGTACATAATTATTGCAATCATGGGACTCTTGTAGGATCCACTTTATCTCCAGCTGTATGTGTATAATTAAGATGTTCACAAGCAATTAAAACTATTTATTTTCTAGGAAAAAATAAAAATATTATGAAATAATTCCATATGGATGGAAAAAGGGAAGCAAAACAATATTTCTCATAGTCTTAGTATCCAGGGAAAATTTTATTAACACATGGTATTTCTTTTCAATATTTTTTTTCTTTTTTTTGGTACCAGGGATCAAACTCGGGTCCTTGTGCTTGCGAGGCAGGCAGTGGGACCACTGAGCTAAATCCCCAGCCCTCTTTTCAATAACTTTTAAATGACGATCAAGGTTGATATTGTATGTTTTTTTGAAACTATAACAAATGGACATCTTTTAATGGTACTGGGAATTGAGGGTTGAACCCAGGACATTTGCACTGAGCCCTGTTTAAAATTTTTATGTTATATGATCATAATACTAATAACTTGATAATTGCCACATTTTGACAGAACTTTTTATACACTCTTTACCTTGAGTGGGTGATAGTCAACATCAGATATATGAAATCTTGCCCATAAACCATCTAATTCTGTTCTTACTATGGATAGTCTTGTTTGAATATTAACTGATGTTTCATTATTTTTGATGTGTAGCGAGTGCACACACATCCACTAACATTTTGTAGCTGTGGGGAAAAAACTGAAAAGTTGATGCAGACTGATTTTCCACTGGGGTCTCCCTGCAACTTTAGAAGGGGTTAGGCTTACCCTGATCCTCATTTCACACCCTTTGGATCCTCCAGTCCCAGAGTTCTTCAGTCGGCTCTTGCTCTAAGCTTGAGGCTCTTCTGATTTGCTTCAGGCTGTGGATTATCCCACCTCCCCTGAAGGGGGCTCTGATTCCTTTCTTTCTGGACTCAGATCTGTAATTCACCCCAGTACTGTTATTTATCTAGAACAAAGAAACAAAATTCTGAAGGTATTTAATTGCCTAAGTTGAGGAGGGAAGTATATATCTCCATGAACTTGGGTCATAAAATTCTTATAGTGTATCTGGCTTTATAACCAAATATTTCATTTAAAAATTCCTAAGCCGCCCTAGAGTAAGGAGTTTTCATTGGCCAGCTGATCTTCTTCAACATCGATGCTTCAAACTGGTTTGATAGTTTCTTTCTCTTTTGTTGTGTTTCTATTTTTTCTTTATTTCTATTTTTTCCATTGTCCTGAGTAACCCCAAATTACTCTACTTATTCTTAGGGAAATAAATTCTTGTCTTTTCAACCCCTAATCTCACAACATTGATTATCCAGACTGATTAAAGACTTCAACGGAAGAATGGCATCTTCCATTTATTAATTCTTAGAATGTAGAACTATAAATAGCTACCTAATCTTTCTATTATGTTACTTTTTAAAACAAAGCAATTCTTTTATTTTTCTTAAAAGATTGGCAAAACCAATTACCTAGGTCTAGAAATTAGAAAGTCTGTAAATACAACTTTTCTTCTTTCTCTTCCTCCTCCTCTCTTCTTTAGTCTTTTCATTTTTAATTTTTTTATACAAACAATTTTATAATGATTTTTTTCCAGGGCTAGGGCTCAGTAGTAAAGTGCTTGCCTGGTACATGTAAGGCTCCTGGTTAAATCTCTAGCTCTGCAAAAAAATATTTAAAAAGTATTAATATGTTCTGAAATTCAGAGATTTGAAATGGTATTGGGAAAATCATGTGGCTTTCTTTTAAAAATGTAACTACTTGGTCTGTTACTTGACATGTTTGTGTACCATATTATGGACAAAATTTATTTTATATGTATTGTTCTTAAGGATAAGATGATTTAGATTATCTTAAAGTCAGAAGGGAAAAATCTCAAGTTCAGAGGCAAATTTGGAAATGAAGAGCAGAAATGTGAAATTATTTTAACTGTGGTAAAAAGATAAGTAAAATTAGGATAAGTTAGATGATCCTTAGGCTCCTGACTTTCCAGAGTATTCCATTATTTTGTAATATAGCACACAGAACATTGCCTTTAATCACCAACAACCTGTAGAATAAATTTACAACTAGTATTAAATTGAACTAAATTTGGCCTAAACTGATTTTTGTACTTAGTGTTAAGTTTGGTCCTCAGAAGACTCTGTACAGAGAGATTTGTAACCTAGCTTGATTTATCAGTGTTACCCAAACTGAGCATACACTTGTAACTGAAAAGCTGAATCTCAACCAATCATAGCATCTGAACTTTTAGCCAATAGAGACTTAAAGCTGCCAAAACATAATCATATAAGGCAAATGCCAACTCCAGCCAATCAGGTTGTTTCTGTAGGGCACTTCCTTTTCTTTGGCTATAACTATGACTTGCTCATGTGGTAGCATGATATATTCTATGGAAAGCTGCTTTATTCTACAGCTCTCTTATTTGCTCAAACAAACTTTGGTAAGTTGAACTGGTATCAATTTTTAACAGTAGTTTTGGGCTCCTAAAAATGTGAGCTGTAATTGAGAATTCAGAGAATGAAGTGATTCAGTATGGCTAGAATGTAAAGAAGAATAGAAATTAGTAAGAGCTGAGATTGAAGATATGGGCAGGATACAGATGATTGAGAGTCCAGGGCATGGGGTGGAGGGGGGCGTTTATTAACTTTATTAAAGAATGTGTACTTTATTCTGTAGACAATGAGGACTCATAGAAAATTTAAGTTGGAAGGATATGGTCAGTTTTATGTTTTAAATTTGCTGGTGGCCATGACACTGTTTCTCAAACACAGTATTCAGAAGTATACTTTACTAATGTTGTCACTATTTTTCTTGTTTCCCTTACTGGGGAATAAAGAGCAGATCCTTTGACCTGGAACTGCAGAAAACTGTGGCTTATCTTTTCACCGCTTAACCTTTGAAAGTTACTGATACTGAGATATTATTAATAGTTACACCTATGAATACATTCCTGCAATATTTTATTAATAAGATTTTTTAAAGGTTTCATTAAAATCTGTCTGTACAGTTGTGAACATCTTCCATTATATTTTCCAGAAGGAGAGCAGACTGAAAATTACTAATGCAGAGAATGTGGAAAGAAGCAAAAAGAAATATCAGAGATGAACTCAATTATCTTCATGAAAGGTAATGTGATCTGAACTAAGGAAATATTTTTATAATTGGCACAAATGAAAATATTTAGTGGCATAATTAATATAGTGTGCATATCAATAGTATGTGAAAAAGTAGAGGGGAGAGTTAGACTTACAAGCTTCCTGGAAGAGAGGATATTAAGTTGAGACTTAGTGAAAGAATATTTATAAACTGCTCAAGAGGTCAAAGCAGAAGACGCCCCCGGCCAAGAGGAAGTGGCATTATGCTGCCCACCTCTTCCTCTCCCTTTGCCTTTCCTTTCTTGCTCATGCTCTCTTCTCTCCCTTTTGTGTGTGCTTTTCTCTTCAATTCCTCTTTCTTTAGTGCCTTCCTCTGGACTTCTAGAAACCCCTAGATGTCTTTTGTACAAGTTAAAAAATATTGCTTCTTTGAGCAAGCAAGATGCAGAGGATTATTGATTTCCAGTCCCCATTCCCCAGGGCCCTTGGGCAGGGCTCACTTCACACAGAGATGGTTCTAGCTTCTCCCTTGATGCAAGTGTCTTTCTCTGGTTTTATATCTGGGTTTATCTCTCTTTTTTCCTTTCAGTTATTTTCTTCTTCTTTTTAATTCTTTTGTTCTATTTTTTCTTTACCTCTGCTCTACTATTAATAAAATGAAATAGTAGATTTTTAATAGATTTTTATTTAATTACTACAAATAAATGAGGGTTCTATGCTTTCATTCCACACCCAATAAACACATAAGTAAATTTGCTTTGGTATTTGTTCCTGAATGAAATTTTTCAGGTAGTGACTTTTCTATAGGAATATACTTTCCCTGTCTCTGTGCCTTGATAATACACAGAATGGCCAGTTATTTTCTGCTGTCAACAACTGTGCCGCTGCTTGCTTGGAGTCTAAGCAAGCGTGCTCAATTTAAATATGTTCCCTATGATTTTGCTGTCATCAAAGTAAAACCTGTGATGCCTGTCAGCTAACCTGTGGAACAGTATTTTAAAGTTAAGGAGGCAATTAACTGTTCTGATACAAAAGTGAGAAATGATTTAGTCAAATAAATTAGGCAATTTGAACCCTATATCAAGTTATCTGTCACTCAGCAAAAAAAGGTAAGTCTCAATAAATGTTCCACAAAAGGATAAACTGAATTAATAAGTAATATATACTTTAACAACAAAATAAAAGCACTCTATACCATGTGCATAGTTTTTAAACCACAAAAATAAAAAATTGAAGAGAAAATCTTGAAAGTACCTAGGTGAAGAAATCACCTTAGTCACAGGGAAGCAAAGATAAAGGTTATATCTGTTACTCAGAAAGCATGCAAACAAGGAAAATAAAAGGAATAAAGAACAAGAATGATAAAAAGAAAACAGTAAAAAGTATGCTACATGTTAACTCAAAATATCAATAATCATTTTACATGTCAATGGTGGAAATGAACCAATTAGAAGACAGATTGTCAGGGTTCATATCCATCAGGAAGTGAGAGTAAATAAAGAGAGGTGTAGATTAAAAGGAAGTGAATGGAGAAAAATATACTATGCTAAGATTTATCAAAACAAATCCAGAGTAGCTATATTTATTTCAGGTAGAACTGAAATCAGAACAAGGAAATTTGTCAGGGATAAAAAGGAGCTTTAAATATGATAAAGGGATCAATTCTCCAAGACAATATCATCCATGTACATACTCAACCGTGGAAGTGTCAAAATATATGAGGCAGAACCTGATAGAATTGGACAGAAAAATAGATGAACCTAGTACTATAGTTTAAAACACATTCACCCTCCTGAAATTTGCACAAAAACCTACACATAGGTATTTATAGGCACTTTATTCATAATTGCTGAAACTTGGAACCAATCAAGATATCTTTCAATAAGTGAATGCATAAACTATGATATATGCAGACAATGGAATACTATTCAGAGCTAAAAAAATAATGAGCTATGAAAGCCATGAAAAGACATGGAGAAATCTTACATGTATGTACATAAGTGAAAGAAGGCAGTCTGAAAAGTTACACATTCTATGGTTCCAACTATATAACATTGAAAAGGGAAAACTGTACAGACAATGAAAAGACCAGTGACTGCCACATGTTGTGAAGGAAGAAGGAAAGAATAGGTGAAGCACAGAGGATTTTTAAGGCAGGGAGACTCCTTTGTATGTTGCTACAATCGTGGGCACTCAGGATGTGCCATTATAAATTTGTCAAAATCCATAGAATGTGCAAAATCAGGAGTGAGCTCAAATATAAAGTAGGGGCACAGGTCAGTGTAAGTTCATCAATTTAATAAATGTGCCACTGCATAGAGAGAAGGAGATGTGTGTGTGGGGGCGGGATGTTTGCAGTTTCCGTACCAGTTAATGTTAGTCTAAAACTATCCAAAAATAATTATGTTATGAGAAAAAGGAGACTAGCAACTTGAATGCAGAAATCTATAAGTAAATGCTATGTTGGATTTGTGAATTACAACTCTACTCCAGCATATGAGAATTCCTTGAAGTTTTCAAAATGTTACTGATGGGCCACTGATTTGTTTCCTCTTCGTTTGTTTGGTCTCCAAATTATTCTGATAATCTTGTGTTGAGAGCCACAGTATTAAATGACTAGTCCACAGAATTCTCACCTATCACTTATTAGTTGGGAGACGAAAACTATTGCATTAACTCCTTAAATCAACTATTAAAAACTGCAGGAAATAATGAAGAAAAAGTTCATAATACTAAAATTTATAATGCATCTCATTCCTCCTTAGCTTTATAATTTTTTTAACCAGAAAGGGAAGAAATTGTGCTATATTGTCTCTAATCATACTAACCGCTAGGAAAATTACTATTTTTCTTTATTTTGTGGCATTCCAGAAAACGTTGAAAAAATTTTGATAGTATATACCTAAAAAATTGCTTTCTTTAAAAAATTTAAAATACAGTGTTTGAAATATTCATCGGTAGAAGCACATGCAATAGGAAGCACTCGGACGAGTTGTAAGCGACAGGTGAGATACCACAAAATCAAACTTGTGATTATCTCATGTCCGTGTTCATACGATTGTCCAGTCTCTGCAGGAGAGGACAGTTTCTGTCTGTTTCACTGTCAGAGACACTCTTGGCTATGGGGCTGGGGACAAGATAGGTGCTCTGTCAGTGGGCCGAGCCTGAAGATGGGTCTTCGCCTCCTCCCTACTCCCTTTCTGCTCCATAGATTATAGTCAAACAAACTCAATCTGTTTGACTAATACTGTAGTCGCCGGATGGCACAGCCTCTGGAGACAGCTACATTGTATCCTTTTTTCCTGCTTGTTCCCCAATCATGAAACAATCCCGATTCACTCTGCCTAGGCCATGTAGGCCTTGTAGCACTATTTGCCCCGCCTTCTCTTCCTGTTCGCCTTCCACTATAAAGAGCACATGCTGTTCCAGGCAGCCATTAGCTTCCGACAAGCTTTGGCTCCACCTGGTCCCAAACTTCAAGAATAGTCATGGTTTCTTTGTTTCTTCTTCATCTCCCACTGCTCTCCCTGGCTTCGGACCCTACCCTGTGAGGGTCACGGTCGCAGCAGCTTGGTAGATATATATGAAAGAATGAATGAAATTTACTAGAAAATAAAAAACAGCTGATGATAAGTAACCTACTAAAGAAGATAATGGAGTGCCAATGTTTAAGGGTTCTTTTAAAGAAAGAAAAACTTTGTGTCTGCTGTAGCAGTCTTGGGTATCTCATAGAAGTAGACTTCCTGGTTTTGGTAAGAGAAGGTCAACCAGGGAAGGCTGAATCTTAATGATGGAGCATATAAATATTATTTGGAGAATCAAGTTGATTCGTGGATGGTTCCAGTTGGTTCCATCTCCTTAATAAAGAAGAGAAGCTAGGGTTCAAGAGCTAGCATTCTATTGTGAGAGAAGTCTGTATTCCTTCATTAACTAATGTCTTCATCTTAAGGGATGAAGATTCACCCCAGTGTGGATCCTCTACCTCAGAATGAGGGCGAGAGATATGAATAGGAGGGAAGTCAAAGTTTTGAGTATAGGTGTAATTAAATCTAAGTGACTTGGTTTAGATGGATGTGGATAAGCTTTTAAAATTTTATTTTCTCTTATTTTTTTTTCCAGTTAATATAAAGGAAAATCTGTGACCACACATCTCCTAGAGAAAACGATGTCTATACATCTGTCCTATATTTCATCTGTGTTAATTATTTTGTTTTGTTATGCTATATTACATTAGCTGTATCATGTTATGTATATTAATTTGAAATTTGATTTATTCTGCCTTTTCTTGTTCAATTCTGTCTTTTGAAAATAGATTTTCTCTCTTCAGCACAAGGTAGGAGTAAATGGGGAGGGTGGCAATGGACTTTTAACAAATGTTACTGAGGAAACACTGCACGGAATCTGGTAATATAGGCAATTAAAAGATAATGAAAGTGCCATAAAAATCCATTAACACATTTTATCAGGGCCTTATCACCTTAAACATCAACTTTTTGTTTTCCAGACATAATTTTCCACATTTTTAGAAACCTTAGCTTTTCCTGCCATATAACTAATAGAAGAGTCCACCTCAGCATTTTTGTTTTCAAAATCTTGACAAAGCTTTTTATCAAAATTTGAGAAGAATTTAAAAGAAAATTGAACTGTAGTTGAAAATCATGTAACCATGGAGTAAAATAAATGCTAGTTCTCAGCAGCTACACTTTGCTGAGGCAGATAGCCTTATAACTCAACAAGTCCAACTTAGTCTAAAAATGAAATGGAGACACAAAAGGAAAAGCTATCTGTGTTTTGTTGTTGTTAGTTTTGAAATCTTGCCCTTGGTTTGAACTCAGCTGATACAAATGTAAAATCCCATGAAATTCAAGCCAATAGAAATTCCACTTCTTTCTTGGCCAAAAGAGTAGTGCTGTAGTACAGTGGAAAACCACATTTTCATGTGTTTGTAATTTAATTCTCTTCTACCACTTGCATGTGGCAAACAGTTCATTGCAGTTTCCAACTGTAGCTTTGCCAGCTGCTGGACAAAATGGAGAATGCATTTAAGTCTTTAAAAACATTTTGGTTCACTGGTGGTGCTTATGTATCCATCATATATAGTCGGGCTGTCATTCTTATTGGTCAACTGGAATTTTCCGTTCTGTAAGTGGAATGGATGCTGTTGGGTCTGTTGATGTGATGTGGAGATAATCAATGTTATTTTAAATTTGAAAGCTGTTGGAGCTGAAGGAAAAGTGCAAACGAAACTGTCCTAAGTTTCTCCGCCTCTCTCACTAGCTGGGAGTATAGAAGTATCTATAGCTGTATAGAAGAACAGACTGTAGAGTTGTATTTACTTGGATTCAAATCTTGGTTCTTCCTCTTTTTAGCAATGTGAGTTAGAAATATTATCTCTTTAAATTCTAGTTTCTATAACTGTTAATGCATAGTTGCATTTGCATCTCATTAAATATTTTTGAGTATTATGTATCAGACAACAATGGTGGGAGTACAGTAGTAAGCAAAACAGCTGTGATTATTAACCTAATGAAGACTTTAGCATAGAGAAAGAAGCAAACATGAAGGGTAACCATAAATAAATCTGTCATTTTTAAATTGGGAAAAATGCTATGAAGCAAAATATTGTCAACTATGAGAGATGATAGCCTCAGATCATAATTTAGATAGAAGAGTTACTAAACCTTCTCTAAAGAAATTCTCTTTCATTTGAGATTAAAATAATGAATAGGAAATAATTTGTAAGAGGTTTTCAGGAAGGACTAAAATGCATTTTAGTAACAAGAAATGGCACCTAGAAAAGCCCAGTAGTTGCAAGGAACCAACTGCAGAGAGCAGGGGAGAGAATGCTGTGAATTTAGGTGGGAGATAAGTTTGTTGAAAAACCTGCCATATTAAGGATCTGCAATTTCATCTGATATGCAATATGAATTTGTTAGAGAAGAGTGATAATGAGAAAAATGTTAAAATTAAAGTGGCAGTTCTGAAGGATTACTTTGTGTATTGTGTAGAGAACAGGGTAGATGATGGGGGGATGCAGGAGTGGAGTGGGTTCCACCACAGCACTGGGAAAGATGAGAGCAGCTTCAGAGAGAGCTGGGATGAGGAAAGTATGAGGGTCACAGAGAAGCAAGGAAACCATCAGTGACCTTAGAGAGCGACAGAGTACGGACGAGGTGGGAGAGAAGAGGGAGGCGTTTGGGGTGACCATTGTTCAGTCTTTAGGAACTGAATTTATGGTATCCCAAGCAATGCACAAGAAACCTCAGGGACTAGTTTTAGAGAAAAGCGATGCATTTTGGGGGGACGTGTTGAGCTTGGGATGACTTTGATGTCTTTGAGTGGATACATCAAAGACACCTTCAGAGAGGTAGAATAAAGATGGAGGAGAGGTCTAATATGAGGATATAAAATTGGAAATTATCAGTGAATGGATATTTACTCAATTCATAGATATAAATTAGGTTGCCTGGAGAGAAAGTAGAGTATAAGAGAGCAGATTGTAAGAGAAAAGTGCCAATAACTGATTCTTTAGGCTTATTAATATTTGCAGTTAACTAAAACACCAGAAGTAGGTATGGGTGACTGAAGAATGCCTGAATTCAGCAGAGATGTAGCTAAATTGTTAAAAGCTTAACAATTTAGGGGTCATCAAAATATATAGTAAAGTAGCCAGGCGTGGTGGTGCCCACCTTTAATCCTAGCACTTGGGAGGCTGAGGAAGAGGACTACCACAAGCCTGGACTAAATAGTGAGTTCAAAGCCAGCCTGAACTGCACACTACACAGTGAGACCTTGTCTCACAAAAACCAAAACTAAAAACCAAAAACCGAATAATAAATAGTAAATTCTTAAATTTAAGAAAAAAATATATCACAGAAGACACATTGCCATTAATTCCCCTCAAAATACTCCCCCTCACTTCAAACAAACTTACTCCCTTATTTGTGCCACTTTCTAAAGCAGTTCTGGACGTCCTCTTCTTTCTTGAGTGTGTTTAGGTGGTGAGTGCTGATGCTGAGCGCCATTTAATGGAAAGGCAGGCTCATAAAGACAATACTCCAGAATGAGCATAGCTGGACTTCTGACTGCTTCCTAAAGTCAAACAGACCATGAAAGGAAGCAGAACTGCAAGGCAGCCATGACAGTACCACTTAAGACACTCCAGATGGAATCCTTCAGAACTGCTTCAGAGAATGACAGGAATGATGGGGTACATGTGTTTGGAGCAGGGAGGAGTATTTTGAGAGGAGTTAATGGCAATGTATCTTTTACTGTAAAATTTTTTTTAAAAATTAAATATTCACCATATTTTTTTATCATACCACATGTATTAAAACTGGTATGAAACTGTTAAACTGTTTTCAGAATCTCTATCATTTTTCACTTCCACCAGTATGATATTTGAGTTCCAGTTTCACCACAATCTTGGCAGCACTGGATAATGTCAATTTTTTTGTTGTAATTCTTTCACTTTTTGCTATTTTAATATATGTGTTTGGGTACTTCACTGTGGTTTTAATTTACAATTCCTTAATGATTAGCAAAGTTGGAATTCTTGCATATGCTTATTACTTGTATAGCTTCATTGGGTGTTTTTTGACCCAGTGTGAGGTATTTGTTAAAATATTTTGTGAGGTATTTGTTAAAATATTTTGCCCAGTTTTGACATTGTGGTATTTATTTTCTAATTACTGAATTTTGAGGGTTCTTTACACATTTTGGAAATAGGTCTTTTGTTCGACTGTCATTTACAAATATTTTCTTTGAGTTTAAATAGCTTTTATTTTCGTGCTCTTAACAATATCTTTTGCAGAGGAATATTTTTTAATTTTAATGATGCCTTAGTCCATTCAAGCAGCTATAACAAAATACTCTAAATTTAGTAGATTCTAAACAGAAAAGTTATTTCTTCCAGATCTAGACATTGAGGAGTCCAAGATCAACATCAAAAATTTCAGTATTATTTTTCCAATTTCTAAATAAAAGCCTGATAGTGTTTTTATTGAAATTGGGATGACTCTCTAGAACAATTTGAGAAGAGATGGGACAGGACAAGCTTGAAAGTCATGGTAATCCCTTCTTTAATTGTCACGAAGTAAAAAGATAATTATTTGATGAGAGAAAATAAAATTCATATTTTGCCTCCAAGGATTACATCATTGTGCGCTGGTGTTTTGAAGGAGTGGCCAGAAGAGAGGTGAAATGTGATTTAAGAACTAAACTACTTGTAAGAAGAAGTGGAAGATAGAAAAATGTTTGAGGCCAGGGATTTAGCTCAGTGCCTGCCTTGTAAGCGCAAGGTCCTGAGTTTGATCCCTGGTACCAAAAAAAAAAAAAAAAAAAAGTCAGAAAAACAATGTTTGCCTGTTAGAAGTGAAAAACTTGGTAGCATCAAATGAATGACTCTTGATTATTTTGGTTTTAATTAGAGTACAGGAGATATTGAAGAAATGAGTGATTTAGATTTGAGAGAAAAACATACTAAATTTCCATGAAAGGAACCTTCAAGACTTCATAGATTCTACAGTAGATGCAAAGCACAGTGATTATTTTAGCTGAGGAGGGGAAAAATTATACCAGCATAGTTGAACTGAATTTCTGTGCACTGTAATTTTTGTCTTAAAGTCGCAGGAGCAACTATGATGCTATCCATTTCCCTAAATCAAATGTCTGTAATTAGGCAACCTACTTCACCCATCCCTACTTATTATGAATGTCAGAGTTTTTAAACCTTAATAGCTTTCACAATGTTTTTCAACTGAGCAAAAGTTAATAGAAGAGAATAAAAATATTCCAGGGATATCCAGAAACTAATGAATACATGGCTTATTTCCTTGCCTTATGGTTATTAATAGATACAAAGATAACTGTATTAGGCGATTTTCTGTATCGACCTTAAAGTTCTTATCATATTTACTTCTTTCACTATTTTAGTACTTGATACTAAATGAAATACTTTGAGGTACAGAAGCCAAGAGATAAGGGATTAATCAAGAAATCACTGAAGAGGATGCCTGTCATGGCTGGATGGGAAACTACACATGAAAAAATCCTTCCCTTGTAACTTGGAAGTGTTTTGAAGCAGGCTTTCTTGACGCCTTCACCTTAGACAGTAACAAAATACAAGTTGACATTTATGGTTAATAAACGATCCAGATAGCAGCTAACAAATTGTTTTGTGTCCCTGAATTTGTCAGGTTCAATATGGTTATGTGTAATAGTGGAAAAAAAAAAACAGGTTTGAGATGACATAATCTGTAGTCTACAATAATCATCCTCTAAATGTGAGAAATTTGAAAGTCTGGCATTACTTTTTTATAAACAAGGCCTTAACAGTTTCCAAAAAACCTATAAAATCATAAAGCAGATAATTCACTCTTATCTCCTAGGGAGTTCATCTTGTTTAGCATCACTTAACCTACCTATGATATCTCAGGACAGGACTCTGAGGAGTTTCCTTGCTTGTTTAATATGTTTCATTAATATATTTAATTGCTTGTTTAATATATTGATGAAAAAGTAGAACTGAGACTACGATCATAGTTCTTTTAATTACTAGTTCTCTTCTAATTAATTTAAAAGTAAATTTAAGATCTAACAACTTAGACACATTTTGATTTCCCTTATAAGAATCCACTTTACAATTGTTAAAAAATAAATAAAAGGTGCTGATATTACTGTATTTACAAGTTCAGAGAAGTTCTTTAAGATATTCTGCTAAGGCTTCAGCAGCTGCCAGTTTCCTTCCTCTTATTTAAAATTGCTTCTGCATTGACTCACTCTGACTCCAGTATTGCATTAGCCTGCTTTACAAAGGAGTAATGGAGAGATAAGGGGATTAAAACTTTTGGAGACATATTTGGCAATAAACAATATTAAATCTTTGCACCAACAGCATTTGGACAACACACAGATCAAATCTTGAAGCATTTTGAGGCACAGAATTGAATTAAAGAGGCCACAAAGCAAAGTAAAATGGAACTCTGGGCTTCAACACACCTGGGGTCTCTTGGTGTCTAAACATATGAGTCTCTACTTTCTTTTCACAATGCAAAAAATTCCAAATGTCAGCATCAAGACAATCTGGGAGTCTCAAATGATAGCATTAGTTATAGTACTAGAAATTAAGGGAATCCATAAAAATGATTTCTGAATTTTATTTTAGCCTGCATTTTCACAAATTCTCAAAGGCCTTCAGGGCTGTATCTGTCATCAGAATTCTCAAGATATGTTAGTCTTTTTAATTTTTTGAATATAAATTCTGGATAGTTGCTCAAATGCTGTGAGAGTATTCATTCAGGCAATAGTGGGTTTTCCTGTAAGGATGCTGTATTTATCTTTATAACTTTAAAAAATATTTTTAATTAAATAAATTCCTACTTGTCACTTAAAATGTGAGTGCTAAAAGTTATTAAAGTGTTCATGTATGCCACTGTCCTACCATTATCTTCTAGTTCTCCATGGGCAGCCTGTATCCACTCTTTTCATTGTTTCTTCTCGTACTTGCCTTGTATAATTAAATACTATAGCATTTTGCTTGGTCATTTGAGACATTATCTATTGGCTTCCTTTTGTGGAAATTAAGGTGTTTATCTGGCTTATCTCCTCTTTTCCTGCTTCTGTGATTGTGTTCGGTGATTTTGTTGTTGTTGCTGTTAAATCCCATAGTCATTCTTGGATTATTTGATTATATAAGAATGGGCAAGTGTCAAGACAAGTGGCAGATTTGATTTACACTTGCATTATCATACAATGTTTTATTTCTCAGCTCAGAACCACTACATTTTTCTCTAATTTGAAATTAACCTTCTTTTCTTTCTTTTTTTCCTTTCATTTGCTTAGTTTTCTTGAACTTGTGACACTGGTTGTAATAATACTAGTTTCTCTGGTGTGAAAAACTAAAAGTGTAAATAAGAATCACAATGTATAACTGACATTGTGAAATAGGAAGAAAATGTTTAAAGGAATAGGGAACGTGAGAGGGGAAGGGGAAAGGAAAGAAGGGAAAAGAAAAAATATGAGAAAAGGAAAAACACGGAAACAAAGTCTTTGTAAATAGGGAATGGTGGAGGGGGTGAAGGGAGGTCAGGGGAATGAGGAAAAAATAAGAACCAAGATACATCATGTAAAGGTACAAGATCCCAATGAGGAATGTAACTGTATTGTATACCTAAAATGTACCAACAAATTAAATGGAAAAAAAAATATTTGCTAAGGCTGGGTTAAGCTTGATCATGAATTATTGAAATTTGAATTTTTGTCAGTTTTGTTCGTTTTGAATTTGCTATTGAAAGGATACTTATGAATGGCTTTATTCCTCCCATTTCCAATATCTGAATTTATCTCTTTAAATATTTATATTAAAAATAAAATGAACTAGACACAAAAACAACATTCTATCATAAAAGTTGCTCATCGTCAGCCTGAGGCAAAATTGTGAAGTTGATGAAACTTGTATTTATTGTCCTAATTCCAGAAAAGGATACAATTAGATGCTTTTCTCAGAAGCCCAGGAGTTTTGGTTGAAAAGCTTCTCCCCTCACTTTGACTTAGAGTTCCATGTTTCAGGTCTCTTCCTTCGATCTCCTTTTGTGTCCTTTTTCATACTTTGAATCACAATTTGATTCCCAGTATATTTTTACTAGTTTAATATATGATGGATAGCACATTACATTAATGTAAAATAATGGATCACTACATGGGCTATTTGAAGAATTACAGCATTCTTACAGTAGCATATGTTTATTCAGGTGGTCTGGAATTAGTCTCTGAGTGCTTCAAATAATAATACATAATCTCCACTGTCTAAAAGAATATTGAATTGGAAGTTAGAAGATTGTTAAGATCAATAAGATATTGGGCAAGCTATCAGATTTCTCTGAAATAAGGAGTTAGATTTATTTTAAGAATATATGTTATCCTAATATTGTGTATTTCCAAACAACATATCATATTAATTAGTCATCTTAAGGATTACTATGTTATTGTAATTCTTGCCATTAGAAGAACAACTAAATTGCACTCAATTAAATTCAGTGTGAAAAATTGTAATTATTGTGTATATTAACATCAGGAAATATTTTAAAAATTATATATTGTATGCATAAATCTTGTTAGAAAGTATGACTACTTAAAAAGAGTTTATTTTCATGGAATAAAGCTATGTAGGTATAAGATTATTTACACATATTTCAAAGTACATGGATGACTAAAATTCCTTTTTATTTTTTCGGAGCCTATCATTTCCCCTGATGATATAATTAATGGATTCTTACAAAATTACAACAAAATAAATGTTGCTATAGGCAATGTGGAACTTATTCTTCCAGAAGTTTTATGTACGTAAAAATCTAAGTAAATTTATTTACTTTAATGTTAAAGTATAATACTATTCATGTTTCTCTACAATTTCATTCATAGTTATTTGTATTATAGGTAATGAATTCTGTGGAGCACAAGAAAATATTTTACACTGTAGAATTGGACTTCATAGCCATATCCATGAAATTCTTCTTGGTTATAGAAATGTTGGACCCTAGTGAGTAATGCCTGATAAAATTTGTCACCAAACCTCTAATTTCTCTCTTTATTTTGATAAGCATGTTTTAATTTTAATCATTTATAAATCTGTTTAATAGAAAACTAGTGAATGTGAATAATATTTCTGAAAAGTTATTGCTTCAATATTGTCAGATGTTATCATTGTGCTCTTTTTAGTGAAATGTGGGAAAGAGCACTTTTTTGAATTAATATATTACGGGTCAGTAAGAAATCATTAACGGTGTGAACATTGGTATTATCCCACAGTTTAAACCAAGATGTATCTATATTTTTTGTGAAGAGGAATCATTTTCTTTCACTGAAGGTCTGAACTCCTGATGGGGATGACAAGCTGAGAGTTGAGAGTGAATGACAAGGAGGCGGTTATGTCACCAGTACATCATTTCATCCTTAGCAATGCCAGGAATTCACCCAGAAAATGATGACATTATCCAGGAAATCCGAATATTCTGTTTGGACATTCATGGTTGAGCAGTAGCTTGGTGACCAAGACCCTACTCCTTTTGCTTTTTTTATACCAGTAATGCTTCCTTTGAAGAAGAGCTGGCAGAATGCATTTGAGAAGAAGCAGAAATGTATGCTAAAATTTAAGTCTTTATAAAGTATCTGTAAACTATTTTTGAGCTGCTAGTTTCTTCTGCCTTTCCATCCAAATTTCTCTCCACCTAGCTCCACCCCAGTGATGAGAAAGGGCAGAATTTTCAGGGAATTGATTTGGTAAAGAACTGGTGGGCATTTCTTCATGAGAATGTTCTGCTCTAGCAACACAGTGCCCTGAGAGTTGACTCAGAGATTGACTTTGTGTTACTTCCTGCACTTATTTATTTTTCTTTCTTTGATGACTCTTTGACCAGGCACATAGAGTAGAGGGACTACATCATTTGCAGGTGTCTTCAAACATTTCCCATTGCTTCCTGGACTCATCACTTTGGATCGTTATGACTTCTTGTCCTACATATTAGGCAGAACTTCATGGCAGGAGAGCTTTGCATATGTGCTGACCAGATAATGGAAAGTTCAGGTTTAGTTTGCAATTACACAGCATTTATGTTTCCTCACAACTCCTGAACCTATGCCTGGCATTCCTGTCCATCATGGTACTCTTCACCAAACCGGTGACCCCAGAACTCTTTTCCATGGAGTGCTCAAGATGCTAGTCTCAATGTTTTAAAGTTGTACATAAAATGAAAATGAATTTCATTTTATGTCTAAGCTGAAGAGACTAAAGTCAAAAGAAATTAAGATAAATCCCTTTGAAATCAACAATTTCAGCATGAATTTTAGTTACCTTCTCTTTCCTGTGTCATGATGTGATCTTCATAATCCCAACCCCAGATGCTTTAGATTTTAGACTCTAACATAACTTCCACATTTCTTTTTGCTAACACCATTGACCTTCTTTACTGATGTAGTGTTGTAGTAATAGTTCTCAAATAATTTAGTAGGTTTGAGTCCTGGCTCTGCCATTTACCTTCCATATTACTTGAGGAAACTGGTCAAGTCCTAGTTTCTTCTTTTGCAAGATAAAAGCTGTTCTATGTGATATATGAGGCAAGCCCTGTGAAGGCATTTTCAATTTTAACAGTCCATAATTGCTAAATGCTATTATTGATTAAAGTTCTATTTGAATATTAAATTGAGAAAGTGGAAAGACTCTACATTATGTAGAATGTTGTAAAATTATACTCATGAGAATCCTGAGTGTGCTAGTCTTCTAGTCTTGTTGATCACACAGGTTAAATCTGAGCTTCTTCACAAAATATGATAGTTTGTTCATTTTGGATGACATAAAACTACATCAAGACCTACAAAAATTACTCACTAAACTCAGCACACCCTTGTCTTCTACTTAAAAAGCTGTGGTTGTTTAAAGAGGCATTCTTTTCAGTTCTTAGACAAAATTACTACAGCACTATTTAAATAGCACTGTCATTTTAATGCCGGGTAGAAATAATATGCAAGAATCACTGCAGAAATGGTTTCCTTTTTTGTTAAATGATAAATTTGAGAAAATTATTAAAAATTAACCAGTTTCAAGCGTATCTGATTTCAAAATTGGCTTCTCGAGCCAGTTCTGCAAGGCTTGAATTGGTGTAGAAACTCACTTGACTTTATTACTAGAAGTGATAATAAACATGACATAATTCAAATTCATCTTGCAATTATGCTTTTTCTGATGCTTATTTTGAGTACTTCTATGATAAGAAATATGAATGATATGGACATAAAATATAATTTTCTAGGACCCATAACTTTTAATACTTTACCATAACATTAGGATTCAATAAAAATTTGGTGGCTATCACATGTAAAATATTAGTGATATTAATTTTATGTTTGCATAAAAATAAGCTCTAGAAAAATATTTTTTTTCAGTAAAAATTCTTGAAACCCCTGGGCACCAATTTTTGAGGTGAATCTGAGCAGATGTTAGGAATGCCACAACATGATGAGAAATTCATGTTCCTTTAAAAATAGCACTAAGTCTTGCTGAAAGGACAGCAATAAAGCAGATGTGAGGAACACAGTAAAGGTCTTAACGGGAGATCTTGAAATGCTGCCTGGCTACTTTCACATTTTTATATCATCAGGAAATTGACATGACTTACAGTATTTTTAAATTGTTATCTGGAAAGGATTTTTATTTTATTTTTTGATTTCAAATATATTTTATTTCTTCAGTTGTGCTATTTTTAAATGAGCAGTAGAATGTGTACATCACAAGTTGGGTCTGAAACAATTCTGTATTATAATAATAGTGATAATTATTTATTTTTCCACTCTTTTGGGGTGACTCGGCCAACAGGAAATGGGTTCCATAATATTCCCATCTGTGTAGTTAAAAACACCCATGTAACAACACCGACAATGGCTCCCCTAGCTAGCACAGTATCGCCATATTTGTCATGAAAATTTGGTGAGTGTTTCATATGGGTTTGTCTTGCTGCAATACGCTGAATGGTTTGCCTCTTGAGACCATTCAGCAGCGCCCATTTGGCCAAGGGAAACATCATAAGGCTTGATAGGATCGGAGTTGATGGCAGCTACTGTTCTATTTCATTGCTCTCAGCCAGTGGAGAACCTCCTGAGTGTGTTCAAGGTCTTGGGTTTGATTCCTAGCTCTGCAGAGAAAATGAAGCCCAGATGCTTTCTTCAGAAAGATCAAGATTTGGCTTCTAACATCGTAACCGGCAGCGGCAGAAAGAAAATGGTGCCGCGAAAAAATTGTTGTCAGTCAATTTTATGGACCGGAAGACAGGAATACTGTTGGAAAGGATTTTTAAATTTTCGCCAAATAGTAACGATCAGAAACTGAAAATATGTATGTTACATTTAGGACAGTTTCATGAATATCTTGCAAATTTTTTACTTAAAAAATGTTACAAATTTTATTTGAAAGGGGTGAGACCTCTACAAAAGCATGCACATCTTCATGTATAAGAAGGTAGCTATCGAGAAATATATTCTGGCTGTAAAACCAAGGATGGGATATATTTATATATTTCAACATCTTGGATGTGATTTAAAGGTCGCTATGCATTATAGTTTGGAAATGTAAATTGTTCTGTCATCTCTAAAGATAGCTTATCTTTTCTAAAATATTTCATTCACAATATTTATTATTGATTTTTATCATATTTGATTTATGTTATTTTCATAAATTGTTTCTTGAGGTAAAATTGCACTTGGTTAAATAGTAATTTAAAATCTGTCTTTCATGAATATAATAGAAAAGTTGTGCCATGACACATTTTTAAAAATGGTGTTCTACTTGAGGACTCTCATTTTTCTGGACTTGGCATAAATAACTGTATAAATTTCTTGTCAGTAGATACTTTACCTGGTAAGAAAATAACTTGAAACTGGCCAAGCAGGAAAGTGTTTTAGTTTATATCTTATTAGAGATACAATAATGGTTTTCTCTTTTAGAAATGATTCATTCTTGTAATTAATCTATTGAGGATACGTAATGAAGTTATTTGACTAAAGAAAACATGCTTTTACCGGTTGAAAACATTTGAGAGTTGACTTGCTAGACAGTTGACCATACAGTTGTTTAAGAATTTAAATTCTATTTTTTGCTAGTTTTTAAAGGTAGCATGCATTAGGCCTACAGTCACTCTTTTGCTTACATTTTAAATCAACTGGTTAGTTGTAGATATTTTTTGATACTTTGTTTCTGCTATATTTTGTTGTGCTTCTAGGTGATGAAGTTTTAAAATCATTTCCATAACTCAGGAACTTTTGGGAAGTATTCTGGAGTGCTGGTCAGATGTAAATCTATTTTGATTTTTGCTTTTTCTGTCTTTTTATGTGGGTCTTATTACCACTGACTGAAAATTGTGAAGAAGGATAATTACATTTGTATAGATATGTATTATAGTATATAAGGATTTTAAAGTGAATTATCTGTTTTGATCATTAAAAAAAGTTACTGAGGTGGTAGACAGCATATTTCCACCAGCTAAACAAGGATCAGTTACACTGTCTGCCCACAAATTTGAGGGATTCTCATAAAACTAGACCAGATCTAGTGTCTTTGACGCAGATCAATTGTTCTTATTTTAGAACTCACTGTCCCTTGACAGAAATGAAGAAATGTTCAGATATAGTACTACTTATTTTGGTTTGAGAGTTATGTGAACAGAAAATGAGCCAAAGATTGCCCCAAACAAAAGATGTTTTAGTGTCATTAAATGTAATGCATTACAAGTCACATACCTTTACTGAGACTCATTCTTAAGCTGATCAAGATCATGATTCATGATTCATTGCTATATAAAATTAAAATGTTTTGATTGTGGATGTAGCTCATTGGTGGAGTAGTACATGCATAGCATGGCAAGGCACTGTTTTCAATCCCTAGCACTAATGAATGAATAAATAAATAAATAAAAGTGTCAAGCGTAACAGCATATATTTGATGAAACACTGAAATTGTGTTGATAATGTATGGTGCTTTAAAATTTCAGGGCTTTGTGAATAAAATTCTGAGAATTAACTGCTCTTGCTGCTTCTGTAATTCTACATAGGGGAAGATATAGGAGGACACTACTTAAATTTTAATTTTCATTCAGCAGTGTTTTATTTGCCACAAGTGTTTGTTGAGCTATAAGGAGAAAACCTCTTGAACAAGCATGCTGCTGTTTGATGAATTATAGCATGTTTAGTCTACAGAGAAGCAGTTCCAAACTAAAGTTCAGAGAGAAGTTTATTTCTCAAGAACTCATCTCACTGTTAACCAGAACGATTCAGTTGGGGGAACCATCTGATGCAGCTGGAGCCTGGTCCTGGCAATTACCCAGCCATTTGCACCTTGGAGACAACTTGAGAGCTCCAGTGTCAGCCTGTTGTGGGTGTTGATTTCCTGCAGGGGCATGTTTATGTTGTGGATTAAGCACAGGCTGCTTGGAAGGCTTTAGATGGTTCTATTGGGTTGAGGATTAATGAGGTTAAATTAACTCAGTCACTTAATGCGCATTTTATTGAAGTTCAAGCTGTTCAGCCTGTTGCAGTTAATATGAGCAGCCCACAGTGCTGCCGGTTAAATGCAAGTTACACATCAGGGGGCCAGGGTCATTACTGAGAGGAAGAAAGAGATCTTATTTGGTTATGCCATTCATCATGAAGACCCTCACATTTTTGATGTCTGTCTGTCTGTGTGTCTGTCCATCCATCTGTCTATCTATCCATCTATGTCATCTATCTGTTCTCTTCCTCCGAAATGTCATTCATAAGGTGGTTTGATTGTTACTTAGGGCACAATTATGGTGTTAGCTTTATCTATTTTCCTGATTTTAGAGATCAAAATGCTCACTTAAGAAAGTTAAGTGAGGTGAATGAAATTCTCCTTCCTAGGTGAATAGTACACATAAGGAACATATTGAGATTGCTGTATTTTCTTGAACATTGATAATAAAATAAAAACAATTTCCTAAAAATCTCCCATGTTAAGAAGGTATGAGTCATACACATAAAGCAAAGCTTTGGAGACTGTTCATTTCCTAACTCACTCATTTGCTCTTTGTTAAGCACTCTGTAAATATGTGACACCACATGTGCCAGTAGTGTGGATAGAATAGCTCTGGCTCTCTTAGGTGAAGTATATTTATTAGCTTCAACATTTAAACATTACATGTACCTCATCAAGAGCTTTGTGATTTCTTGTGGTGCATCCACACACATACCAGTGGCTTAACAATCATTTCCAGATGCTTTTAAAGTAAAGAAACTCGTTAGGTGATGGAATCTAATGTTTACATAAAGTGCTCCATTTTTATTCTAGATTGCAAAAGAAGGTTTTGAACATCAGAAATGACAACATCCTCCTCCACCAAAAGGCGCCAAAGGTATTCTTTGCTAACCTTTTGTGCAAGGTCCTGTGGACCTCATAATGTGTGGAATCTTATTATCAATTCCATTTCCTATATGCTGAGCTGCTACTTGAAATGTCCCTTTTACTTTTAGGCCTGGGGTAATGACCTTGAAAAAAACTAATCCAGACTGCATCTGCAGAAAAGAACTCTTCTCTAAATAAAGTGCTCGTGGCAAGGTTTGGGAGTCCACATACATACTTGCCTGTTATCGCTACCAATGCTGCACGTTGCCAGCTCTCTCCAGCTCCTGCTCAGCACCCTTCTGATTTGGAAGTAGGGCTGTGGCATCCCTGCGGAGAAAAGGGCACTGAGAAGTGGTTGCTATGGGGAAGGAACATCACAGGTGCCAACCACCACTGCAATTTTATTGTTCTTCTTGTCATTTCCTTATGGCTATTCTCCAATAACTCCCCAGCTGAAAGCCACAAATGGCATTTATTTAATAAAACCAGTTCTTTCTAACTTCCAAGTGCTTTGTAGGCTCTTTAGGAACTATGCTTGACTTTGACATTTAGGCATTTTTGGTGAGAGAGGACAGGAAAGAAAGGATAAATAAAATTATGGCATTGCAAAGCACTGTTTGAAAAACATATAACAAAGGGGATACATGTGAAAAGAAGAGAAAAATATCATCAGGAAAGACTGTAGGGAGGAAGCACTTGAGAAAGTCCTTAACAGTGGGCATGACTTATGTATGAAAGGTCACCTTCTCCTAAGGCAGTGGGTGGGAATTGGCAGGAAAGGTTTGGAAGCGGTGAAGGGAACAGCGTGCCTGGAAGGTGGGCATATTGGAGATCAGGGAGACTGGCTGGTAGAGCCAGGGTTGTAGGACATGGGGGCAGGGCCCTCGTAGAGAGGACAACTACCATAACTGATCCATGGACACTCATCGGGTATACGGAACAGGGTACTTAATTCTCAGTTCCTTAGCTTCCTTATTTAAGTTTTTTCAAGTTTTTTGAAGTTTTGGTAATATGCACCTGTCTAGATCATACCAGTGTGTTTTGTATATCTAGAAATTTGTCCATTTGATCTAGGTTATTCATTTCATTGGTATGCAATTGTTCATAGCACTTTTTCATAATTCATTTCTGTAGAATTGGTAGTTATCTACTTTCACCTATGATTTTAGTAATTTGAATCCTTTTTCTACTTTTTAGTGCATGCAGTGAAAGGTTTATCAATTTTTTAATCTTTTTCAGTAATAAAATTTTAAGTTCAGTTGTCTTTACTATTGCTTTTCAATTCTCTGTTTTGTTTACATCTTTGTTTGTCTATAATCTGTTATTTCTTTTCTTTTGAAAAATTTGGGTTTAGATTTTTAAAAATTTCTTAAGTTATAAAGTTAGGTTTAGATTTGAGATCTTTCCCACTTTTTCATATGTTGTATGCCTTAGGAACACTTTTTAATCCTTTAAATTTTGATATGTTTTGTGCCTGTTTTCATTTATCTCTAAGTATTTTCAAGTTTTCCTTGTGGTTTTTTTCTTTGATTCATCAATTATTTGAAAATGTTTTTTTTTTTATTCATTAAGTTTATTGGTACACTTTAGGCACACAATATGGTGACATTCGTCACTGGGAATGTGTACCTTTACATGACGTATTTTGGTTCTCATTTTTTCCCCATTCCCCTGCCCTCCCTTCAAGCCCCCCACCACTTTTTATTTACAAAGACTTTGTTTCCATTTTTTCCTTTTCTTGTGTTTTTTAATGTCCACAATTTTGTGAATTTTTCACTTCTATTTCTGTTGTAGATTTCTAAGTATATCCCATTGGGTCTGAGAAGATATTTTGTGTGTTATCTATCTTTTAAAATTGATTGAATCTTAGTTTGTGTATTATCATATAGTCTGTGCTCAGAAATGTTCGCTGTGTGCTTGAGAAGTGTATACAAGCTGCCCTAGACTGGAGTGCTCTGCACTTTCCTGTTCGATCTAATTGTTAAGTCCTCTGCTTCCTTACTTATCTCGTGTCTGGTTGTTCTATGTATCATAGGGAGTAGGTTACTGAAATTGCCAACTATTATTGTAAAACAATCTATTTCACTCTTCAATTTTGTCAATTTTTGCTTCATAAATATTAGTGTTCTAGAAATAAATACTTGTTTAGTTATGTCTTTTTGCTACATTGAAACTTTCTTAATATATAATGTTCTTTATCTTTTATAAACTTTTCGATTTACAATCTATGCTATCTGCTGGGAATGTATTTGTTCTATTGTTTCAGTTTTTAAAAATATCTCCAATGAGTCTCTTATAAACAGCATATGATTAGATCATGGGTTTTATTCATTTTTCAATCTCTCTTTTTTTGATTGGAAAGTTTAACCCACTTATATTTCAAGCATTTACTGATGAAAAGGGACATACTTTGGTCATTTTGTTATTTTGCCATTTGTTTCCTATATACCTTATAGTTCATTATTCCTCATTTTCTGCATTATCATATTCTTCTGTGTGATGCCATTTTGTAGTGTATTTAAATTAGTTTCTTAATTTTAATAACTATTTTGTAGCTATTTTCTTTGTGATTACCATGGGGATTATACTTAACACCTGTACGTTACAATGCAGGGTCAGTAGCTGCTGCTCTGTTGATTAAAATCACCCCAATTTATCATGCACCATTTACCCCGGATGTTGCAAGCTTTGAATATATTTCAGTGTTTCAAAGAGTTATATTAGGTAGATTTTCCCAGTGCAGTTGTTCATGTGGAGAGATAGGTTCCCAGTATTTCTTAATCCATTATCTTCCCAGAATCCTCCTTCTCATTTAATTTTATAAAGGATGTCTAGGCTTAGATTTCTGCATTTGGAGAACTTTGAGAGGTTTCTAACACATGCACACACATTACCACTCCAGCTTGCCGTTACTCAACACATTTCATTTCTTCTATGCTGGTTTTCATATCTTCTTGGAGTAGATGTGGTTTAATAGAGCTTTGAAAAATAGGCAGTGGTGTTTATCATTCACTCATTTAGTTATAAGAAATTATTGCAATTTATTCTCAATAATAAAATAAAATTCCTAGAGTAAAAGCAGAATTTAGCAATTACTACAGTGTTGAAGTATATGTGGTATATGGATCCAAGTTGAAAATATGTCCAAAGATGTTTACCATTAAGCCTTTACTGTTTTTGTGTTTTTGGTGTATTCTATGTACTTACACTTATGAGTAATGCTAACAGATGGGTTATATATGAGAGTGAAAGTATTTTTTGGAGACTGCATGTGTATTAGAATGTATAGAAACCAGGTATGTTCAAAAGAAAGCATAAAAGAATCCTGAAATGGGATAAAAAATTAAATGAGCAGAGATTTATAAAAGTCTAACTTTCAGAACATAGTAGAAAGAAATAAACAAGATAACTAGGCCTATGTTGATGTGTTAAATTTCCAGAATAAAATACAGAAGTCCGTTATATACCTAACAAGGGTAGGTATGTCTTTTCAGCACACTGAAAGTGACACTGTAAAGGAACTTCAGACACTAAAATCTGGTGACAAGGTCAGCAGATTTATAAATTTAGGACATCTTGACACAACAGAAATACTCCTTATCATTTAATATGGAGCTGACCCTGGGCCTTGAAAAGGTGACATGTTTCCTTGGAAGTCTAAGGTTCCATTAGGGTGCATAGATGTAGGAACTTTCCCCTCATTATAGAGAGTACTATTTGCCCTTTCTTATGTAACTGGTATTTTTGGACTTACCTTTTTTTTTAGAAAATTGAGAAATGTAAGCAGAACATTTTGTTAGAAAATATTTAAGTCGAAAGGGATAAGATAATACACAGAAAATGACTTAGGAAGAAGTGGATTTTTAAGTCTTTTTTGTTATGACTTAGATTTTCAGAATATTTCCTCTCCTTCATCTGTATCTCTTGTCTCTTCCTTTCCTGTTTAATGATTTTGCTCTAGTATGCTGGGTCGTTCTTGTCAGTTGGCAGTCAAAAAAAATCGACAAGAATTCTAGCAGATACGTTTCACAACTAAAACACAAAATTCATAGTGAAACATTTGAATGATACATAAGAAAACTTACAGCCCAAAGCCTGTGTATTCCAGTTTGAAGAGAATCGTGGTGTTACATGCTGTGGAAATGCAAGACTGTGAAGATGAAAGTAACAGTGTGCTTTCAGTGGAAAACTGAGAGGCTCTGGGTTGTTCAATTGTGTTAACATAGAATCTTGACAAAAAGAAAGTCAACACAAGTGAAGAAGACAATAATATACTGAGCACAAAGGGTGCATAGAAAACCCATGGCTCTGGAAATTTCTTATATCATTTCAGAAGTTTAGTAGCACTGAACACTTTATGAGTGTAAAATATATTTTAGAGTAGAACAAGTACAAATTTCGACTTTCTTTTATTTTTTGCCTGTGGTTTTAAAACTAAAAACTAAAATGAAAAACAAAGAATTGTGTTATAAAGGAGAGACTGCAGTGTTTAGACTCTAGACTAGTTAGAATGCCAAAGGCATTAAGAGATTAGCTCAGAGGAGCATAATAAAAGTTCCTAACCTATAATAAAAACTCAGATCTTAAAATATCTCTAGGAGTTACTAATTTCCTGTGTTCAGAAGTGATAAGCTGACAGATGCCAAAATACAAAATTTTCCTCATTTATTTATGTTACCAAATTGCACTCCTAACTGTCTTTCCTTCCTTCACTTGTTAAATGAATAGACACATATTTGATTCCCACTTTGTGGCAGGCTCTTTGCTAGGCATTAGCGTTAATAATATGCTAAATAATACACAATTAAAAGTATAAATGTGATAATTCTTATGAAGAAAATCTGTGGTATAGAGGCAGTACAGATAATAGGTGGAGTTGACTTATGCGCTGTGCTGGAGAAATCTTCCCCAGGGAATTGATTTTTGAGCTTATATTGAAAGATATATAAGAATGAACCAAATAAACAGTGGAGGGAGAACACCATGTTCAAACAGTCCATGGCTGGAGGAAATTGCGCATGTGTCTCGGGTTAAATTATATTGTCACAAAAGGGACATGGAAGTCATAATACCCAGGACCTCAGAATATGACCTCTCTTAGAAATAGAGTCGTGGCAAGTAAAAGCAGTTGTTAAAATGAGTTCATAGTGAAGTATGTGAGCCCTTGGTCTACTATGGCTGTTAGATTAAGAGTAGGACAACAAGCATGGGACTAACACATAAGGGAAGAAACTCAAGTGACATCAGAGATTGGCAATGTGCACCAGACACCAGGCAGAGGGAAGGAAGGAGTCTCTCTTACAAGTTTCTGAGGAGCATGATGGCTCACACCTTGAGTTCAGACTTCCAGCCTCCAGAGACAGTTGACAATGAATTTCCATCATTTTAGGACACCCTGTAGTAGTACTTTGTTACAGCTACCCTGCCAAACTAATGCAGCGTGTGAGAGAAGTAAACAAAAATGAGGGTGGCTGCAGAGGGATGCTAAGGAGCAGGGACCATAGGGGAAGGCAGATAATAAAGGCAGGAAGGGCCAGATCGCCCCCCAGTAGGGACATTGCTTAGTCAGGGATTTTGATCTGTAAGACTAATTTCAAATGACTGAATAATTTCAAGCAAATAGTTGCCCCGATCAAATTTGTGTTTTGAAAGCTTAGTTTCCACGGACTAGAGGCAAAAATAAATGTTGAGGAACTACTTAGAAGGTTATTACATTGGTCTCACTAAGCAGTTATAGGGAAATGCTCTGGAAAAGATGTAGCATGAATGGGGAATTTGGAGGATTGAAAATATTTTACAAATTAAATATGATGGACTGAATGAAGAACACAAGCAAAGGAGTTAGTGCTAAGGGTAACTGCCAGCTCCATGTTGTGTTTCTGGATGGAGAGTGGTATCCTTCACAGACAGGAAGCATGCACTGGAAGGAGCCCAGGTCTGGAAGATAATGTATTGATTCAATCTTGTTTGGTCTGAGAGCCTGTGAGGCACCGAAGCAGAGGTGGCACAGCTGAGACAAGGCCAAGGGAGGCACGTTTTCCGGACTACTGGGACTATTCTGATTACAGCTGCTCCGCTGCTCTAGTGATGAATAACAGCGACTTCACTCAATAAACTATATTGTTACTCTGGTTGTAACTGAATAATTCATACATTTAGAACTCTTTACAAATTCTCCTATTTTGTACATTGTAAGAGTATGTGTTTGTTTTTTCCTTTCCTTCTCTAGTGCAGTGCCTTTAAAGAATTCTTTAAAGAATTCACACTATCATTTTTATTCATGTGGATTGGATGAAGAATGAATCTATGCTTTACCCCTATTGGGCTAGGGAGGGATCCATGACACTTTTAGGGTTAGCGAGAGGTCCTGAAAATCCTTTTCCCTGGTGATGAAGTGCTAGTGTGCTAAAATTAGGGAAGCCTTTATTGATTACTAGAGAGATCACCTAAAACATAAACTGGTGGTTCTTAAGGTGCAATGCATGCATTAGTTAAAGGCACCAATCATGGCAGAGTAAAATCAAAGAAACTGATTTACGGTGACCTTATTTAAGCCACTGGAGCATATCTTGCTGGAATCCTGACCTGCTATGGGAGTTTCATTTATGTTGGTTAAAAGTTGTCCTTTATTGTTTAGACCAAACTGACCTGAGTTTTGTTAATTACAAAATTCCAAATCCTACCCAGTGTGCGCCATACTACCTGGGAGCCATTGATGACTTTGGATTTCCATGGCTGTTTGGAGGAAAGTCTGGTTTGAGAAGCTTTCAAAAGGGATGAAAAACTAGAATCTGAGTCAGCAATCCAGACAGATAGTCGGGGACTTTCCTTTTAAGGAAACAGAGCAGCAGGAGTTATTTCTATGTCCTCTGTTCTATCCCACTCATTTACACATTTATTCCTGTGCTAGTCTATGCTGTTTTTGTTATTATGGCTCTGTAGTATATTTTGAAATGAGGTATTATGATACCTCTAGAATTACTTATTTTTTTCAGAATTATTTTGCCTATTTGTAATCTTTTTTGTTTATGTATGAATTTTATAATTTTTTTTAGTTCCATGAAAAATGTTATTGGTGTTTTTTCCCCCTTAAATTCTTTTATTGGTACATTTTAAGTATACAATACATTTACATTTATTATTGGGTGCTTGTACCTGTACATGATGTATCTTGATTCTTATTTTTTTCCCCATTACCTGTGTGCCCTTCACCCTGTCCACCCTTCCCTATTTACATAGATTTCATTTGCTTTTTTTTTTCTTTTCTCATAATTTTTCCTTTCCCTTCTTTCCTTTCCCCTTCCCCTCACACCAACCCTATACCTTTGGACCTTTTCTTCCTATTTCAAATTACCAGTTATTCATTTTAATCATTTTAATCCTTATTTAAACTTTCAGTTTCTCACACTAGAGATACTATTCGGTATTTACACATGTGTGTTCTATTTATTTCACTTAAGAGTATGGCCTCAATATGCATCCATTTAGGTATAAATGTCTCTAGTTTCTCGTTCTTTATGGCTGAGTAGTACTCCATTATATATATAAAAAAATCTTCTTTATCCAGTTTCCAGTTGATGGGCACTTGGGCTGTTCCCAAGCTTTAGCTATTGCAAACTGTGCCATTATAAACATGGGTGTACATATATCATTGTGGTATGATTCTTTTAATTGTTTTGGGAAGGTACCGAGTAGGGTGATAGCTGGGTCAAATGGGACCTCTAGCCCTAGTTCTTTGAGGTATCTCCATACTGATTTCCACAGTGGTTGCACCAGTCTGCACTCCCACCAACAATGGAGAAGGGTTCCTTTCTCCCCACACCCCTGCCAGCATTTGTTATTGGTTGATTTCTTGATAGCAGCCATTCTTTGTGTGGTGAAGTAGAATCTCAGCGTAGTTTTCATCTGCATCTCTCAAATGACCAGTGATGTTGAACATTTTTTCATATATTTATTTGCTGCTTTTACTTCTTTGTCTGAGAAATGTCTGTTCATTTCAGATGCCCATTTTTGAATTGGGTCTTTGAATTTGGGGGCGTCTGTTTTTTTTCAGTTCTTTATATATTCTAGATAGCAGTCCTTTGTCTGAGGTACAGCTGCTAAATTTTTTTCCCAGATTATAGGTTGTCTCTCAGCTCTGTTGGTGGTTTCTCTTGCAGTGCAGAAGCTTTTCAATAAGATGAGATCCCAGTTGTTGATTCTTTCTGCTAGTTCCCGTGCTATTGAGGTTTTGTTCATAAAGTCTTTTCCTATGCCAATAGAAACTCTTCAAGAGTTCTACCTAACTTATCTTCCAGCAAGTTTAGTGTACCTGTCTTAATATTTAGATCTTTAATCCACTTTGATCTTAGTTTAGTGCATGGTGATAGGTATGGGTCTAGTTTTAATCCTTGGCAGGGTGAAATCCAGTTTTTCCAACACCATTTATTAAATAGGCTATCTTTCCTCCAATGAAGGTGATTGGCTTCTTTGTCAAAGATGAGGTAGCTGAGTATGTCTGAAGTTGTTTCTGCATCTTCTAATCTATTCCACTGATCCTCGGGTCTGTTTCTTTGCCAGTACCATGCTGTTTTTATCACAGTAGCTTTGTAGTACACCTTCAAGTTGGGGATTGTGATACCCCCAGCCATGTCTCTGTTGCCTAGGCTTGCTTTTGCTATTCTAGGTCTCTTCTGGTTCTAAATGAATTTTTGGATTGTTTTCTTTAGTTCTGTGAAGTATATTGTGGAATTTCAATCAGCATTGCATAAAATCTATATAGTAGTTTTGGAAGTATGGCCATTTTCACTATATTGGTTCTTCCTACACAGGAACAAGGGATGTCTTTCCATTTTTTATATCCTCCTTGATTTCCTTTTCCAGAGTGCTGTAGTTTTCAGTGTAGAGGTCTTTTGCTTCCTTTGTTAGATTGATTCCTAGATATTTCATTTTTTGGGATGGTACTGTAAAAGGAATTGTTTCTCCAATTTCTCTCTCAGTGAGTCTGTTATTTTTGTATAAGAAGGCTATTGTTTCTTGAGTATTGACCTTGTATCCAGCTACTCTACTGAATCTGTCAATTAAGTCTAGAAATCTTTTTGCTGAGTTGTTTGGGTCTTCTTTGTAAAGTATCATATCGTCAGCAAATAATGAGGGTTTAACTTGTTCCTTTCCTATCTTTATTCCTTTTATTTCTTTCTCTTTTCTAATTGCTGTGGTTAATTTTTCCAGAACCACATTGAACAGGAGTAGTGATAGTGGGCATTCTTGCCTTGTTCCTGATTTTAGTGTGAAAGTTTTCAGTTTTTGGCCATTTAGTATGATGTTGGCTATTGGTTTTTCATAGATAGCCTTCATCAGGATGAGATAAAGATCTTCTATTCCAATTTTCTGTAGGGCTTTTATCATGAATGGGTGTTGGATTTTGTCAAATGCCTTCTCGGCATCTATTGAGATAATTACATGCTCTTTGTCCTTGACTCTGTTAATGTAGTGTATTACATTTATTGATTTACAAATGTTGAACCATCCTTGCATCCCTGGGATAAATCCCACTTGGACAGGCTGTATGATCTTGTTGATGACCCTGTGTATTCTGTTTGCCGGTGTTTGATGAGGATTTTTGCATCTATGTTAATTAGGGAGATTGGCCTGTAGTTCTCTTTTTGTTTTGAATCTTTCCCTGGTTTTGGAATTAAAGTCACACTTGCTTCCAGGAATGAATTTGGAAGCCTTGCTTCCCTTTCAATCTCCTTGATGAGTTTAAGGAGTAATGGCATTAGTTCTTCTTTAAATGTCTTATAGAATTCAGTAGTGAAGCCATCAGGACCTGGCGTTTTCTTCGTTGGTAAATTTTTTGGTACATTTTCAATTTCATTGTAATTGAGGTCTTTAGAATTCCTATATTTTCTTCATTTAACTTTAGCAATTCATATGTATCTAGGAATCTGTCAATTTCTTCTGTGTTTTCCATTGTATTAGAGTACAGGTTCTTGAAGTAAGTATTGATGATCTTCTGGATTTATGCTGGGTCTGTTGTGACTTCACCTTTTTTGTTCTTAGTTGCATGGATTTGAGCCTTTTCTTTCCTTTTTTGATAAGGTTGGCTAAAGGTTTATTGATTTTATTTATTCTTTTGAAAAATCAACTCTTTGATTTATTAATTTTTTGTATTGTTCTCTTAGTATCCACTGCATTGATTTCTGCTCTGATCTTTATAATTTCCTCTCTCTAGTAAGAGCTTTGGGTGTGTCCTGCTCTTCTTTCTCTAGGAGCTTGAGGTTTTGCATTAGGTTATTTATTTGAGTTCTCTCTGTTTTCCTAATATGGGAATTGACTGCTATGAGTTTTCTGCATAGAACTGCTTTCACTGTATCCCATAGATTCCTGTATGTTCTCCTGGCATTATCATTTACTTGTAGAAACTGTCTAATTTCTTCTTTAATTTCTTCTGTGACCCATTGCTTGTTCAGGAGAGTGTTATTCAATATCCATGTTTTTGTGGGAGTTTTGCAGTTTCTTATGCTATTGACTTCCAATTTTATGGCACTATGGTCTGATAGTATACAGGGCATAACTTCAATTCTTTTATATTTACTTAGACATGTCCTATGAGCTAGCATGTTGTCTATTTTGGAGAATGACCCATGTGCAGCCAAAAAGAATGTGTATTCTGATTTTGTGGGGTGGAACACTCTGTAAACAACTATTAAGTCCATTTGTTCAATAGCTTGGTTCAGTTCTAGAATTTTGTTGTTAATTTTTTGTCTAGATGATCTGTCTTTTTGTGATAGTGGGGTATTGAGGTCCCCCACTACAATTGTATTAGTGCTTATTTGATTTTTCATGTCCATTAACGTTTGTTTTGTATAGTTGGGGGCAATCATATTTGCTGCATAAATATTTAGGATTGTCATCTCTTCCTCTTGGATTGTTCTCTTCACAAGGATGTAGTGATCATCTTTGTCTCTCTTATTTAATTTTGGTTTGAAATCTACTTTGTCTGCAAATAAGATTGCTACCCCTGCTTTTTTCTGGGTTCCTGTCATGTGGAGAACTGTTTTCCATGCTTTTACTTTCAGTCTATGAATTTCTTTTTGAGTTAGGTGTGTTTCTTGTATATAGCATATTGTTGGATTTTGCTTCTTAATCCATTCTGTCAGTCTATTTCTTTTGGTTGGTGAATTGAGGTCATTAATATTGAGAGTTATAATTGATAGATAGTGACTCATCCTTGTCATGATGTTTTGCTGTTGGTGGCTCTTTTATTTCTTATTTTTCCCCCTTTCCCTTTAGTTTCTTACCTTGCCTGTTGTCTTCCCTCTGTTTGGCCTCGTGGAGTTGTGACCTTCATTGTCTTTTTCTAGGATAGTCCTTAGAATTGTTTGGAGTGCTAGTTTGGTGTTCATGAAATTTCTCAGGTGTTCTTTGTCATGGAGGTGTCTAATTTCCCCATTGATTTTGAAAGATAATTTTGCAGAACACAACAGTTTATGTTGGAAGTTATTTTCTTTTAGGGTGTGAAATACTTCACTCCAGGCTCTCCTTGCCTTGAGGATTTGTGTTGAGAAGTCTGCTGTGATTTTGATGGGCTTTCCTTGGTAGGTGATTTTTTCTTTTCTCTAACTGCCTGTAGATTTTGTTCTTCTGTTGGGTTTCTGGGATCTTTTTTTCCCATTAAGTTTATTGGTACATTTTAGGTATAAAATACAGTTACATTCATCATTGGGATCTTCTACCATTACATGAGTATCTTGGTTCTTATTTTTTTCCCCATTCCCCTGCCCTCCCTTCACCCCCTCCACTCTTCTCTATTTGGAAAGACTTTGTTTCCATTTTTTTCCTTTTCTCATGTTTTTTCTTTTCCCTTTTTTCCTTTCCCCTATGCCTCCTTCTTCCCTTGCTCCTTTAGACCTTTTTTCCTATAACACAATATCAATTATACATTTTTTAAATTACAATATCAATATGTAGGAGACATTACCACAGATTTTGCAGAATTTAAAAGGATATAGAAAGTATATTTCAAAAATCTGTTTTGAAATGAATTTGACAAGAAGTACCTTGGAATTTCTAAGAAGTACCTTGGAAGACAAATTAATGAAACTAACTCTGGAGGAAATATAAAATTTGAATAGCACCTATTAAAGAAAGTATATTCCTAGCTTGAAAACCTACCTATATGACAACAGCAGGCTCATATACATTTTAACTGGTAAATCATATCAAACAATTAAAGCAGAAAAAGGAAGGAACACTTCTCACCTCATTTTAGGAACTCAACATTGTGCTCATCCTAAAACTGGATAAAGATAATAGAAGAAAAAAGTATGAACATAGATAGAAATTTGTTTAACAAAACAAACTATTAGAAGTCAGATCTGGCAGGATGTAGAAAGTGGTTTTGTTATAGGGATGGCAGTGTTGGTTCAGCATTGAAAGATCCACCCCCAAAAGTCATCATTTTAACAGAGGAAAGGAAAAAGCCATATGATCCTGTCACTAGTTGGAGAAAAAGTATTGGACTAAATTCTACAGCTGTTCATGGTAAAAGCTATCAGGAGACTAGAAGTAGAACAGAACCTTCTTAACAGATTAAAGACATGTACTCCATACTTCCAGCGAGAACCCCTTATATAAATGGAGAAGATACAATGCTTTCTCCTTAAGGTGGGGAACAAGGGTAGATATGCTTACTCTTTATCTGTCCATTAAACTTTGAAACCTAGGCCCAACAAAAATAGTCTGGAAATAAAATGACACAATTAGGATAGGATTGGCAAGGTAGAAGCAAAATCTTTATATGTAGATGAAATGATCATCTACAGAGAAAATACTAAGAAATCTCTAGGAGCCCCTAGGACTTGTATTTGAATTTAGCAGGATTAGAAAACACAAGGTATATATAAAAATTCAGGTCTGTGTATACTTGCTATAAATGAAGAATTGGATATTGAAATTTAAAAGTTATGTAGGAGCACAAAGGACCTAGAAAAGTTAAAAAAAAACACAAACAAACAAACAAAAAACAGTGTTGGAAGACATTTAGTACCTAATTTTAAGACTTCTAAAGCTACAGTAATCAAGACAGTGTTGGTGTAAGGAAAGACATATAGATCATTGGAATAAAACAGAGAATCTAGAAATAGAACCACACATATATGGTCCACTAAGTTTTGAAAGATTATTTAACATTAGCATTTTATAGAATATAAACTCAATTCAAGAACCAAGGAAGAGATAGTGTTTTCAGCAAACAGCACTAGAACACCTGGTATCCATATATAAAAAAATTAACCTCAACCCTTTATTTCCATACATGAAAATAACTTGAAGGGATCTATGAACCTAAATAAGAAAGCCTAAAAGTATAAAACTTTCAGAAGAAATTATAAGGGAAAATATTTATGAATTTAGGGTAGGCAAGAACTACCTAGAATACAAAAAGCATGATGTATAAAAAAACTGATAAATGAGATTCCATCAAAATTTAGAACTTTAAATGACATCATTAAAATGAAAAGTAGTCCTTAAACAGACCATATTTACAATTCATATAACCTATGACCGGAATATATAAAGAACTCTTACAGTTCATTAATAGACAACCCAATTAAAAAGTAGACATAAGGAAATTATAAGTACCCAGTATAGTACAAGGAAAGGTGTGCAACTCTAGAATCAGAAAAATACTAATCAGTACAATAACAAGATTGAATTATACACTCATTAGGAAGATGAAGTTAAAAGTTTTAAAAGCCTTGTCATGACTTTTTCTTTTTGTTGGATTCTCCCCCTTTGCGTTTAATTTGTCACGCCCAATGGATTCATTCTTCTGGGTTTCCTGGGGTTGTGATCCTCATTTTCTTTTCCTAGGGTATTGACTAAAACTTTTTGGAGTGCTGGTTTGGTATTCATGAAGTTCCTGAGGTGCTCTTTATCATCAAAGTATCTTATTTCTCCATCAATTTTGAAAGATAGTTTTGCAGGGTACATCAATGTGGGTTGGAGGCTGTTTTCCTTGAGGGCTTGAAATACATCACTCCAAGCTCTTCTTGCCTTGAGGGTTTGCATTGAGAAGTCTGCTGTGATTCTGATGGGCTTTCCTTTGTATGTGATTTGTTTCTTTTCTTTCACTGCTTGTAGAATTGTGTTCTTCTGTTGGATTTCTAGAATCCTAACTATTATATGCCTATTTGTAGATTTTTTTTTTGATTAAGGCTAGCTGGAATCCTATATGCTTCACTTATCTGTATGTCAAGTTCTTTTCCCCTGCTTGGGAAGTTTTCTGTCATCACTTCTGTGAATATTTTTTTTTATTTCATCTGCACTCTCTCCTCTTTCTTCATTGACTCCAATCAGTCTTATGTTATTCTTCTTTGCCTCGTCCAGCAGCTGCTGGATTGATTTCTCATGTTCCCTTATAATTTTAAAGCAATTTTTCTTTTCCTGGTCACTAATTGCAATCTTATCTTCTATATCTGGAATTCTATCCTCACGTTGGTTCATTCTGTTGCGCAGACTTTTGATGGAGTTTTTAATCTCCTGGAAATCTGTTTGTATCTGTTTTATGGATTCCATTTGTTTCCTATGTTGGGATTCCATCATATTCCTTAGATCCTCTGTTTTTTTATCTGTGTCCTCTCTAGATTTATTAATCATGTCTTGCACCATGAGCACAATCTTTGCTGTTATCTGAGTAATGATTTCATTTTTCCCAGATCCTCTTTTGTTGCCAGTTCAGAGAGTCTAGGTGGTTGAATATTAGATTGTTCCATCTTGTTTCCCTTTGGGGTTGCTGTAGATGATCTGGAAGTCTGTTTTTGACCCTTGTGTCTTCTCATTTCCACGGGGGGGGGGGGTTGTGCTTCTGGCACCCACGTGGCTCAGCTTCTCTGCCCTAGGAGCGTGGGATGGTGGTGGGGGATCTTCCTTCTGGGTGCTGGGACTGGCTCACTTTCTCTGCCCTAGGAGCTTGGGATGGTGGTGGGGGAGCTTCCTTCCGGGTGCTGGGACCGTCTGGGATCTTGACTATTATGTCTAGGTGTAGATTTTGTTTGATCATGGCTAGTTGGAGTCTATATGCTTCACTTATCTGTATGTCCAATTCTCCACCTCTGTCTGGGAAGTTTTCTATTAATACTTCTGTGAACAGTTTTTAATGTCAATTTTACTTTCTCCTGTTTTTTCATGGACTCCTATCAGTCTTATGCTATTCTTCTTTGCATCATCCAGCAGCTGATGGATTGATTTCTCATGGTCCCTTACTATTTTGAAGAGATCTCTCTTTTCATGGTCCTTAACCACAATCCTGTCTTGTATATCTGATATTCTATCTTCAGATTCCCTTAATCTGCTCTGCATGCTTTCAGTGGAGTTTTTAATCTGCTGAATATCTGTTTGAATCTGTTTCATGTATTCCATTTCTTTCTTATGCTGGGCATTCATGGATTCCAGCATGTTTCTGAGCTCATCTTTGTTTTTTAAATCTGTTTCTCTTTTAGAGCCTCTAATCATGTCTTCCACTCTGTTCACCATCTCTGTAATCATCTGGGAAATTATTTCTGTTTTGAATTTTTCTAAAGCCTCATTCATCTGCTTTGCTACTTCCTGTGCTATTAGTTCAGGGTGTCCAAGTGGGTGATTATCAGAATTTTCCACCTTGTACCCCCCATAATTTGCCTTTTGTGGGGTGGAAGTCTGAGTATGTGCCTTACTTAAATATCTTCTCATTTTTGTTTTTGCTACTGTCCTTTGTTTACTTCCTGGGTTGATACTTTGAAGTTGCTTATTGTAAGTATCTTTGTTGATGTATTTAAAGCACTTATAGAATGATTGCTTCTCAGAGGTGTCTTCCAGATATAGCTGGTATTTAGGTTTTGAGTCTCTAATGGCACTGAGGCTATCTCATTTTCGTTACACCAGGAAGGACAACTGATTAGATCAATCACAACACCTTAGCCCAAGTGATACAATTAGCAACACAATAGCATCAAGTTCCTCTTAGAAAATGACAATTTGTGGTAGTTATTAATCTATCACCTTTAACTGTGTGAATTAAATTAAAATCAAGGACTAACCCAACATATGTTTATATTGAATAAACTCTTCAATATAGCAACTTTACCCTTTGGGATGGGAATTTAGAAAGAGTTGGAGAGGGAGGAATAGGTAAGTAGAAAGATAGGGGAAGGTTAGCAGTGAGGCCAGAGGCCACAGGCAACAGAAAGAAAGAGAAGAAAAGAAAGATAAAGAAGAAATACTAACTAGGGGCAGAACAGGAACACAAAGGGCGATGGAGAACAATGAGGGACAGCAAGGGAGTGAGACGGAGAGAGAAAGAAAAGAGAAAAGAAAGAAAAAAGAGAAAAATAAAAATTTTAAAAGAGTAGCAAAGAAGAAAAAAATTAAAAATAAGAGCAAAAAAACATAGTAGTAATTTTCAAAATAACAAATCAAAGATAAAAATGAAAGACCTCCTTCAGGGTATGCCTCAACTGTCACAATAGACAACTTGGGCAGCAGTGTGCAGATATAAGTCAATGAGTCTCGGTAAGCCAGTCACAGACCCTTGAGATTCTGGCAGATTTCTGGATGCAAGTCCCAAGTTAAGCTCCCTGTCCTCCTGCAGGGTTGAACTCTGCAAGTTTCTATTGCAGGTTCCAGCTGCCTTTCCCCAAAGATAGCCCAGGTTCCAGTGGGAGGTGAGGATCCCTCCAACTTACCAAGCATGGTGCTCTGGTGTGCCTTTTTTGCAGAGATTCTCTTCATTTTTCCAGTGGGCTTCAGTTTTCATCAGGGAGCCTGAGAGATACCTCTCTCTGTTGTTCACTTCTGCAGCTCATGAGAATGGTCTTTATGCTTCCCTGTGCCCCTGTAGCGTGTATCCAAGTAGCTGCACAGCCAAGAGGCCAGAGGTGAGGGTGGGGTGGGCTGTTGTTGCTGGTGCCCTCGTGGCTAAACTGGAGGCTGGTGGGTGTGCCTGGGGGGGTCCTCACAATCTCATTCTCCTGGTTGCAAGTTTTTTTTTGTTTGTCTGTTTTTTTACCAAGGATCGAATTTAGGACCTTGTGCTTGCGAGGGAGGTGGTGGAACCACTGACCTAAATCCCCAGTCCCGTTATTCGTGTTTTGATGGGTATTGTATTGAATCAGTAGATTTCTTTTCTAATTTGGCTATTTAAGTAATATAAATTCTGCTGATCCATGGATATAGGAGTTCTTTTCACGTATTAGTGTCTTCTTCAGTTTCTTTCTGTAGTGTTTTATAATTTTCATTGTAGTGGTCTTTCACCTTCTTGTTTTGTTTTGTGTTTAGGTATTTGTTTAAAAGTTATTGTGATCAGGACTGCTTTCATGATTGTCCTCTCAGCAAGTTCATTGTAGTATAAAGACAGGCTACTCATTTTTGAATTTTGATTTTGTTCCCTGCTACTGTGACGAAAGTTTTCTGATGAATGTTTAGTTTTTTCTTTCACCTTATTGTTCTGCTTCAAATTTCAAGTACTGTATTAAATCAGAGTAGTGAGAAAGGATACCCTTGGCACATTTCTGATTTTGGAGGAAACATTTTCAGTTCTTTCCTGTTTGGTATGATGTTGGCTTCTAGATGATCTTAGATGCAAATATCCTGAATAGAATACTTGCAAGTCAAATTCAATAACACATTAGGAAGACCACACACCCCATGATTTAGTTGACTTTATTCAATATAATTAATTAATATAATGCAATGGATCAATACAATTAAATATGCAAATGATATGATCATCTCAATAGATGTAGCACTTTTTGGGTATAAAACTAATAGAGAGAAAAGGGGAGGGTATGTTTCACAGCTTTAAAAATCTGAAATTGCCTTGGCAGTATAGGCTATAATATTCCTAAATTTCTTTGGGTATGAAGACGGTGTTGTTTATTTGCACAATGGTATGACTTTGTCATATTTGAGTTTAGTCTGTCCTGCTCACTAAAGTTGGCGTTTGAGATCTTTATTTATAAAAACAAATTCTAATTTTATTGTTTTTTTTCTTATTTTAGATTCATAATATTTATTTTTACTGGATTATCTATTACATTATTCTTTTGTTTGTTTTTATGGTATGCAACATTTAGTGCTTCCTTTGAGATATTTAGTGTGTCATATCTCTCTGAGGATCTTGAGAAGACTGCAAGGGCTCCTCTTCAGCTATTACTCTGGATACAATTTTTTGGTGTTTATTTAAAAAACATGAGTTCATTTTTTTCCATTTCTTGTGGCATTGTTCATTTAAGTCCTGCTCTTCATCAAAAGATGAAATATTCATTCACATACTGTCAAAATGTTTAATACATTTCAAGAAATGTGTGAAGCATTGATAATTCAGAAATATATTCATTGTCAAAGTGGAAAAACCCTGTTATAAAGATATATATCTCTAGAGCAGGTTTCTATTGAACTACAATGAATTAAGTGGTCAGTTCTATGCTCATATCCTTTCAAGGAGGCATAGAGTTAATGTGCTCTGTGGTCACTGAGAGGGGAGTTCATAAATAAATGCCTCTGAACCCCAGTAGGGAAATCTGAGCACCTAGAAAGGTCTCCCCGGAGCAGGCCCCAGTTGCCACGCGACCAACGCTCTTTCTTGGCCGCCCTTTTCATTCTGTCTTGCCTATTCTGTACTTTGCTACTGGGATTATTTCACACATCAACCACTTACACTTCAATCTCGTCTTGGTGTCTGCTACTGGCACACCACATTAATACAGAACTTCAAAGTTTAGGCATTAGTATGTTGTACGGTGTTTCCTACTTTTGCTATTTTTTTATCAGAACAATTATAAAATATGAAAGTTTGTTACCTTTGAAAATTTTTTTTTGTTATCTGACTCAAGGCTTCTTCTTGCCTTAGGCAAGTTGAAAAATGAGTGCCCGGAAGGTCTAATAGTCACCCGTGATAAAGCATTGCTAACCAGGCTGCTGCCCTCCGCATCTCTGCCTCAGGCAAGTGCCACAGTGAAATGCACAACTTGTGATTTCTGAACGATAAAGCTGACATGATTATTTTATGAGTGTGTGTTATGTGGAGAACTTTTCTGAGCCCTGCTTACTGTGTCCTTTTTAGATTTTATTCCAATAGTAGACTTTCTTTAATAGCAATTTTATTACCCTTATACCTTTTTTGGAAGTATATGACTCATCAGAAGAGACACTTAAACATTTTGTCTTTTCTCAGCAAAAAATAAAGTTAGATGTATTCTACTAGCAAGATATATTTTCTTTAAATTCTTTAAAATGTATCTCTATCTATCTATCTATCAGCCAAAATAAAGTATACACACTTCAAGAAAAGAAAAACTTGTATAAATATTTTAATACTAAATTTATTGAGACATCATGAGATTTTACAAATTACCTTTGGGCTCTACAATTACAACAGGTCCTCAAAGTGATGGCCAGACATTTATTAGTATGGGAAAGTTCTGCTTGGATAACCTTGTAGTATAGTGGGTTTTCTGTGATATACGACATCCTTGAGGGTCCCCTATAGGAGGGTAACATCACCTGTTGAAAAATCATCATACTATCATCATAAAATCATAAAATCATCATACTATTTTTCTTTTCCTAAAGTGTATACATTTTTGTCTCTCTCTATCTATATATATTATAGTATATATCTGGCTCATAAATATATACATATATCCAGTACTCCTTTATCTTTAGCTATATACATATAGAAAATAGAAAAAAGTAAAAGTAAGAAAGTGTGATGAAATCTGAAGCATATTATATTCAATCTCATTTTTCTGTCATTGATGCCTACAGTTAGAATAGGCTTTAAGTGTAACAGACTGTACAGTAATAAAAATATCAAAAAAGCCTGTTTTGACTTCAATTATATTTTTACACAATATTTTCAAGTTCCTTAAAACTTCCATATATATGAGTATCATAATTTGGAACTTATTTAAAAAGAATATGTGATAAAATATCCAATTATTCTAACTGTATTAAATAATAAGTAAATTATTTCAATGTGTTAATCATTTCAAAGTACATTTTAATGAGAGTAATTTCACTATTTTCATGTTGAGGATTAGTTAGTTAATATGTTAGTATGAGCAATACATAGATCAACATACTCACTAGCTCTCATCATAGCTGTCAGAAAAGAAGGTTCTTAGAAAGCCACTGAGAGAGGCAATGTAAATAGCAGCAGTGTAAGAGGAGGTCAGCACACCCACCACGGGACTGAAGACAGTGGAGGGAGGGGGACATTCCCTGAGATTCAGAGGAACTGAAGAGAAGAATGAGAGATAAATATATCATAAAATATTGACAACAATACAGTATCAAATTTGTTTTGAGAGCCAGGCCTGATGAAGCCAAATAAGTCTATATATGATATGTGCACACAATGGAACATTAATAACTTTAGAAAAAAAGGGAATGCTGCCATTTGTGATAATATGGGTGAACCTGGAAAATACTGCACTAAGTAAATCATGCCTGCTACAGGAGGACGAGTGCATGATTCCGCTTACGGAGCTACCCACAAGAGAGAAACCTCAGCTTACCACTTCCCTTCCCCTTCCTTCTTTTTCCTTCCCTTTCTCTCTTTCTTGTCTTCCCCTCTGGCCCCTCTTCTCCTTATCCTTTTTATCCTTCCTCACTCTCTTTCTCATTCCTTTTCCCCTCCAACTCCCAATATTACTTTTTCTTCCTCTATATCTTGTTAGAGACACAAAGGATTCAATGGAAAAATGCTGGAAATACAGAGTGATGTGCCAAGAGTAATGATTCATAGTCATGTTAGAAGTGAGATCTCCCCAAGTAACAAGATCTAGGGAGAGATAAGACTTAGAATTGCACCTTTTTATGTGCTCCATTTATTCTAAGTGTTAGCCAGTACGTGGGTATAAGCTATAATCCCAGATTATAGCTTCATCTTCACTCTTGGTGAATTCTCCAAGAAATAATAGATTTTGATTTACAAACTACCACTGTGATGTAGATTATGCAATATATTTCAACCAGAACTTAGATTGTCAGTGATCAGACAGTGTGAACATTCTCCATTAGCAAACCCTTCCTGTGGACAGAAAATGCCTCATTCAAAGGGACATAAGCAGTAAAACATGAGAATCTGTAGAACATGGAATCTGTAGTAATGTACTGTCAACTCTGTACTGTGTAAAAATCCATCCCAAACTGAAGTTAAAATAATAAAAATATCATCATTCCCATAATATATTATTGATGAGACTCAGCTCCATACATGTTGCCTAGGGCTGAAAATTATTCAAAGGCTTGACTGGACTTAAACTTTAAAATAGCTTATTCACATGACTGGCAATTGATGCCACCTTCTTTCTTTCCCATTCTGCAGCAACTCTGTTTTGGTGGCTTTATCCCACCCCTGGCTCCTAACTGGGCCTGTTTTCCTCACCAGTGATTGATTCAGGCCCAAGTCAGTTAGTTCATGGCTTGCTCACTGGTCATGATAGATTGAGAAATAACTCCATAAAAGTGACTTTGAGTACTTTTGGTTGATGGCTATCAGAAGCAATGCTCTCCATACTTTCTTGGAGGAGCCTTGTGTACTGATCCTAAACTCCCATGATCTGGTTTTCTTCTCCCTACTTACAGTTGCACAAATAGACTTTAACAGACATCTACAGAGTGCTTTATCCAACAGTAACATAGTACATATTTTTCTCAACAGAACATGGAACTTTTTTCCCAAATAGACTACATTTTAGGCCATAAAGCATGCTTATATAAATAATTGAAATAATTCCCTGTATACCATTAGATCATAGTAGAATGAAGCTAGATATCATCAGCAAAAGAAGCCACAGAACCTCCCAGAAGTAAGGAGAGGCTACACAAACACATGGAGATTAAATAATATGTTACTGAATAGTTAATGTATCACAGAGGAAATCACAGAAGAAATAAAAAATGCCTAGCATAAAATGAAGGGATGCACAACATAGCCAAACCTGAGGACACAATGAAAACAGTTCTAAGAGAGAAGCTATACAGCTATAAATGCACACAAAATAACTGAAAGATGTATCTTAAGGTCGTAGAAAGACAAGAACAGTCTAAATCTGAAAGTAGTAGAAGGAAAGAATTTATAAGGACCAGAGTGGAAATTTGTGAAATTGACACTAATAAAACAATACAAAGGATCAATGAATCAAAGAGTTGTGGGGTTTTTTTGTAGAACGGGAAGAGGATCTGGAGAGAAGGGCAGATGAGAGGAAGGGGGGAGGAAAAGGTGAAGTAAAATCAACCAAGATGCGCGCTCTCTCTCTCTACCTATTCATATATCTATTAATTCCCTATGAAGAATATTTTTACTATGTATCACAAACATATGCTAATAAAAATTTCAGCCCTAAACTCGCCCAAGTTCAAAATATTACAAAGTAAGTGTTGTTTGTTTTTTTTCCATTAAGTTTATTGGTACATTTAGGGTATACAATACAGTTACATTCGTTATTGGGATCTTGCACCTTTACATGATGTATCTTGGTTATTTTTTCCCCATTCCCCTGCCCTCCCTTCACCCCCTCCAAGCTTGCCTATTTACAAAGACTTTGTTTCCATTTTTTTCCTTTTCTCATATTTTTCCTTTTCCCTTTTTTCCTTTCCCCTACCCTTCCCACTTCCCCTACTCCTTTAGGCCTTTTTCTTCCTATTTCACATTATCAATTATGCCATATGAACCTTATTTACACTTTCAGTTTTTCACACCAGAGAAATTATTTGATATTTACACACGTGTCCTATTTATTTGACTTAAGAGTATGGCCTCAGTGTGCATCCAATTAGCTATAAGTGTCTCTAGTTTCTTGTTCTTTATGGCTGAGTAGTACTCCATTTTATCTTTTTTTATTTTTATTTTTTGTATTAAATTATTTTATTGGTACATTGTAGGTATGCAACACAATTACATTTCTCATTGGGAATTGTACCTTTACATAATGCATCTTGGTTCTTCTTTTTTCCCCATTCCTAGCCCTCCCTTCATGCCCTCCACCCTTCCCTATTTACAAAGACTTTATTTCCATTTTTTCCATTTCTCATTATTTTTTCCTTTCCCTTCTTTCCTTTCCCCTGCCCCTCCCACTACCCTTACATCTTTGGACCTCTTCTTCCTATTTTACATTATAGATTATTCATTCTAATAATTGGTACATTTTAGGTATACAATATAATGACATTCATCATTGGAAATTTGCACCTTTACATAGTCTCTCTTGGTTCTTATTTTTCACCCTTGCCCAGCCCTCCCTTCAACCCCTCCAGTCCTCCCTATTTACAAAGATTTTGTTCCTATTTTTCCATTTTCTCATATTAATCCCATTCCCTTCTATCCTTTCCCCTAGCCCTCCCGCTTCCATTCCCTTTGCCCTTTTTCTTCCTATTTTACATGACCTATTATACATTTAGTCCTTATTTACACTTTCAGTCCCTTGCACCAGAGAAACTATTTGGTATTTACACATGTGTGTCCTATTTATTTCACTTAAGAGTATTCCCTTAATGTGTATCCACTTAGCTATAAATGTCTCTAATTTCTCATTTTTTATGGCTGAGTAGTACTCCATTTTATAAAAAAAAACACATTTTCTTTATCCAGTCTCCAGTTAATGGGCATTTGGGCTGTTTCCAAGTTGTAGCTATTACAAACTGTGCTGCTATGAACATGGGTGCACATATATCACTGTGGTATGATTCTTTTAATTCTTTGGGGAAGATCCCCAGCAGTGGAATAGTAGGGTCAAATGGGACTTCCAGTCCTAGTTCTTTGAGGTATCTCCATACTGATTTCCACAGTGGTTGCACCAGTCTACACTCCCACCAGCAGTGGAGCAGGGTTCCTCTTTCCCCACAGCCCCGTCAACATTTGTTATTGGTTGATTTCATGATAGCAGCCATTCTTTCTGGAGTGAAGTGGAATTTCTGCATTGTTTTCATTTGCATCTCTTGAATGACCAGTGATGTTGAATATTTTTTCATGCATTTATTTGCTATTTCTACTTCTTTGTCTGAGAAATGTCCGTTCATTTCAGATGGCCATTTTTGGATTGGGTCTTTAAATTTGGGAGGTCTGATCTTTTTAAGTTCTTTATAGATTGGAGATAGTAGACCTTTGTCTGAGGAAGAGCAGGTGAAGATTTTTTCCCACATTGTGGGTTGTCTCTTCACACTGCTGGTGGTTTCTCTTGCTGTGCAGAAGCCTTTTAATAAGAAGAGATCTCATTTGTTGATTGTTTGTGCTAGTTCATGGCCAACTGAGGTTTTGTTCATAAAATCTTTTCCACCACCGATGTCTTCAAGGGTTCTACCCAATCTCTGTTCCAACTGGTTCAGAGTTTCTATTTTAATATTTAGATCTTTAATCCATTTTGATTTTAGTTTAGTGTATGGTGAGAGATACAGGTCTAGTTTTAATCTTTGGCAAGTTGAAGCCCAATTTTTCCAGCACCATTTATTAAAGAGGCTATCTTTCCTCCAGTGAGGGTGTTTGGCTCCTTTGTTGAAGATGAGATGGCTGAGTGTGTCTGGAGTTGTTTCTGCATCTTCTAATCTGTTCCACTGGTCCTCAGGTCTGTTTCTTTGCCAGTGCCATGCTGTTTTTATCACAGTAGCTTTGTAGTAGAGTTGCAGGTTGGGGATTGTGATATCCCCTGCCATGTCTCTGTTACCTATAATTGCTTTGGCTATTCTGGGTCTATTCTTGCTCCAAATGAATTTTTGGATTGTTTTCTAGAGGTCTATGAAGTATGCTGCTGGGATCTCAATTGGAATTGCATTAAATCTATATAGCAGTTTTGGAAGTATGGCCATTTTCACTACATTAATCCTTCCTACCCAGGAGCAGGGGATGTCTGTCCATTTTCTGATATCATCCTCAATCTTTCTTTCCAGAGTGCCATAGTTTTCAGAGAAGAGGTCTTTGATTTCTTTTGTTAGGATGATTCCTAGGTATTTCAGTTTTTTGGATGCTATTGTGAAAGGAATTATTTGCCCTATTTCTCTCTCAGTGAGTCTGTCATTGGTGTAGAGGAAAGCTATTGATTTTTGTGTGTTGACCTTGGAACCAGCTACTTGAATGAATTTGGTTATTAAGTCTAGAAGACTTTTGGTGGAGTTCTTGGGGTCTTCTATATAGAGTATCATGTCATCTGCAAATAATGACAATTTGACTTCTTCATTACCTATCTTTATTCCTTTTATTTCTTTCTCTTGTCTAATTGCCATGGCTAATGTTTCCAGAACTATATGGAACAAGAGTGGTGATAGTGGACATCCTTGTCTTGTTCCTGATTTTAGTGTGAAGAATTTCAGTTTTTGACCATTTAGTATGATATTGGGTGTTGGTTTTTCATAGATGGCTTCTATCAGTTTGAGGTAGAGACCATCTATTCCAATTTTTTGTAGGGTTTTTATCATAAATGCATGTTGGATTTTGTCAAATGCTTTTTCTGCATCTATGGAGATGATCATATGTTTTTTGTCCTTGGCTCTATTGCTATAGTGTATGACATTAATTGATTTTCGTATATTGAACCATCCCTGCATCCCTGGGATGAATCCCATTTGATCAGGGTGTATGATCTTCTTGATGATCTTCTGCATTCTGTTTGCCAGTATCTAATTAAGGATTTTTGCATCTATGTTCATTAGTGAGATTGGCCTATAGTTCTCTTTTTCAGTTGGGTCTTTCTCTGCTTTGGGGATCAAGGTGATGCTTGCTTCCAGGAATGAATTTGGGAGTATTGCTTCCCTTTCAATTTAATTGAAGAGTTTAAACCATAGTGGCAGCAGTTCCTCTCTAAATGTCTTGTAGAATTCAGCAGTGAAGCCATCAGGGCCCAGGCTTTCCTTAGTTGATAAGTTTTTAATTATGTTTTCAATCTCATTGGTTGATATTGGGTTGTTCAGAATTTTTAGGTCTTCTTCGTTCAACTTGTTAATTCATATGTATCTAGGAATCTGTCCACTTCTTCTGTGTTGTCCATCTTATTAGCGTATAGGTTCTGGAAGTAGGTATTGATGATCCTCTGGATTTCTGCTGGGTCTGTTGTCATTTCACCCTTTTCATTCCTAATTGCATGGATTTGGGCCTTTTCTTTCCTTTTTCTGACAAGGTTGGCTAAGGGTTTGTCAATTTTGTTGATTCTTTTGAAGAACCAACTCTTGGCTTCATTGATTTTTTGTATCATTCTCTTAGTCTCCATTGCATTGATTTCTCCTCTAATCTTTATAATTTCCTCCCTTGTATGAGCTTTGGGATTGTCCTGCTCTTCTTTTTCTAGAAGCTTGAGGTTCAGCATCAGGTTGTTTAATTGGGCTCATTCTGTTTTCCTAATATGTGTATTCACTGCTATGAATTTCCCTCCTAAGACTGCTTTCATTGTGTCCCATAGATTCTGATACGTTGTATTGTCATTGTCATTTAATTGAAGGAACTGTCTGATTTCTTCTTTAATTTACTCTGTGACCCATTGGTTATTCAGAAGCGTGTTGTTCAATTTCCATGTGTTTATGTTTTTGAGTTTCTTTTGCTGTGGATCTCCAATTTCATCATACTATGGTCTGATAATATACAGGGGATAACTTCAATTCCTTTGCACTTACTTAAACATATTCTATGTGTGAGTATGTGGTCTATTTTGGAGAATGACCCATGTGCAGCTGAGAAGAATGTGTGTTCTGATTTTGTCGGGGGGAACACTCTGTAAACATCTATTAAGTTCATTTGTTCAAGAGTTCGATTGAGTTCTAGTATTTCATTACTTATTTTTTGTCTAGTTGATCTATCTATTTGTGACAGTGGGGTGTTGAGGTCCCCTACTACAATTGTATTAGTGCATGTATGACTTTTCATGTCCATTAGTATTTGTTTTATATAGTTGGGTGCACTAGTGTTTGGTGCATAGATATTTACGATTGTCATCTCTTCCTCTTGGATTCTTCCCTTTACAAGGATGTAGTGTCCTTGTCTCTCTTCATCAGTGTTGGTTTGAAATCTACTTGATCTGCCAAGAGGATAGCTACTCCTGCTTTTTTGGGGGTTCCTGTCACATGCAGTATTGTTTTCCACCCTTTAACTTTCAGTCTATGAGTTTCCTTTTGAATTAAGTGTGTTTCTTGTATGCAGCATATTGTTGGATTTTGCTTCTTGACCCATTCTGCCAGTCTATTTCTTTTGATTGGTGAATTGAGACCATTAACCTTGATGGTTATAACTGAAATGTATTGACCTGTCATTGCCATGACTTTTTCTTTTTGTTGGGTTCTCCCCCTTTACATTTAATTTCTTGTCATGCCAGATGGGTTCATTCTGCTTTGCTTCCTGGGGTTGTGATCCTCAATGTCTGTTCCTAGGATATTGTGTAAAATTCTTTGGAGTGCTGGTTTGGTATTCACAAAGTTCCTAAGGTGCTCTTTGTCATGAAAGTATCTTATTTCTCCATCCATTTTGAAAGATAGTTTTGCAGGGTACATCAATCTGGGTTGGAGGGTATTTTCTTTTAGGGCTTGGAATATGTCTCTCCAAGCTCTTCTTGCCTTGATGGTTTGTGTTGAGAAGTCTGCTGTGATTCTGATGGGCTTTCCTTTGTATGTGATTTGTTTCTTTTCTCTGACTGCTTGGAGAACTTTGTTCTTCTGTTGTGTTTCTGGAATCTTAACAATTATATGCCTATGTGTAGATTTTTTTTGCTCAAGGCTATTTGGAGTCCTATATGCCTCACTTATCTGTATGTCAAGCCCTTTTCCCCTGCTTGGGAAGTTTTCTGCCATTATTTCTGTGAAGAGATTTTTTTATGTCATCTGCACTCTCTCCTGTTTCTTCATTGAGCCCAATCAGTCTTATGTTATTCTTTTTTGCATCATCTAGCAGCTGCTGGATTGATTTCTCATGTTCCCTGATAATTCTGAAGCAATTTTTCTTTTCCTGGTCACTAATTGCAATCTTATCTTCTATATCTGAAATTCTGTCCTCACATTGGCTCATTCTGCTGTGTAAACTTTCAATGGAGTTTTTCATGTCCTGGAAATCTCTTTGCATCTGTTTTATGGATTCCATTTGTTTCTTATGTTGGGATTCCATCATGTTCCTCAGCTCCTCTCTACATTTATTAATCATGTCTTACACTAGGGACACAATTTCTCCTGTTATCTGAGAAATTATTTCTGATTTCATTTTTTCCATATCCCCCTTTGTTGCCAGTTCAGTGGGTCCAGGTGGTTGAGTATCAGAGTGTTCCATCTCATTTCCCTTTGGGGTTGCTGTAGGTGATCTGGAAGTCTGGTTTTGAGACTTATTTACATGTTTTCTCATTTTGACTGGGGAAGGGGGCTGTTAGCGCCTGCACAGATTACCTCCTCTGAGCTGGGGTCAGGTGGGACAGGGGCCGGGAGCAGCAGTAGGGATGGTAACCCAAAAGCCCTTTCCTGTGGGCTGGGAGCAGCCGGAGGGATGGTGGCTGGGAAACCCCTTCCTCTGGACCAGGAGCAGTGGGATGGTGGCCCGGAAGCCCCTTCCTCTGGGCCAGGAGCAGCAGGACAGAAGGTGGCCCAAAAGCCCTTTCCTCTGGGCTGGGAGCAGTGGGAGGGATGGTGACCGGGAAGCCCCTTCCTCTGGACCGGGAGCAGTGGGACTCAGTACCTTGGTCTGGTGGGCTGGTGTCCTCTGAGTCTTTGTAGTGTGGAATCAGGTGGCTGCCTGTCTGCAGCGGGGTGATTTGGTGTCTTCCGCGTGACTCAGGACCTCGGTAGGGTGTGCACAGACCTGCCTGTCTGCAGCAGGCTGATTCGGTGTGTGTTCCGTGTCACTGGGGACCTCGGTAGTGTGTGGGCAGACCTGCCTGTCTGCAGTGAGGTGATTTGGTGTCTTCCGTGCAACTCAGGACCTCGGTAGGGCATGGGCAAACCTGCCTGTCTGCAGCGGGCTGATTGGGCCTGTTCTGTGCAACTCAGGACCTAGGTAGGGCATGGGCAGACCTGCCTGTCTGCAGTGAGGTGATTCGGTGTCTTCCGCGCGACTCAGGACCACAAAGTAAGTTTTGTTTCAATGCTTATTTTTGTTTTTGTTTTTGTTTTCTTTAGTGAACATCAGTAATATAGATTAATGGATTTTATTGGGAGACTCAAACATGAACATATACAGTGGTACCTCTGTTCATGAATTTAATTTGCTCTGTGATTCTATAAAAGATGGCCACAGTTGTGTTCATTGCCCGATGCAGAGTTTGGAAACAAAAACAAAATTTTGACTAGCACTTGTTTGTGAACCAAACTGTTCACAAACACAAGTGTTCATGAAGTGTACCACTGTATTCTGAAGCTTTTATTCCCCATTACCTGCCTGCTCTATCCTTCTCTTCCTTCATGTTCCTTCCTTTTCTATAATGATGTCTTTTCTATTTTTCTTATATATTTTTTGTTTCCTTGATTTTGTTTTTAGGCTTCACGTACAAGGGAAAACATGATTTTTGACTTTCTGAATCTGGCTCATATTGGTTAACATAAAGACATTATTTCATTTTTCTTGATGGCTGTATAGTTCTTAATTGAGTATATATAGCACATTTTCTTTATCCATTTATCTGTTGATGAACATCTTGAGTATTTCCATAGGTTATTGTATTAGTCACTTTTCTGTCACCTGAAACTTACAGGAAGAGAGGTTAATTTTAGCTCACAGTTTCACTGGAATCAGTCCATGTTTGGGAGGCTCCAAAGCAAAAAATGCATGGCAGAATGGCACGACAGAAGAAAGCTGTTCATTCATCACATGGCAAACAGGAAGCAGAGAGAATAAGAAGAGGTGCCAAGGACAAGAATACACCCTTCTAGGTGATGTCCCCAGTGACCCACTTTGTCTTAGGTTATTGACATCTCCAAACATTTCCAAGCTCCAACAGTAAACCAGTTTAAAAGGCTTCCGAACAACATCGTGATGTATAGTCACTATAATGGCTGTATTACTGGTACCAGTATTCTGTATTAGCTTTCCTATTACTAGGACAAAATACTTAAGACTCTCAAATTAATGGAGGAAAAATTTGTTTTGGTTCACAGTTACAATGGGTTTAGTCCATGGTCAGCTTGCTCCAAGGCAGAAAGGGATGGCAAAAGTGCATGGCAGTAGGAATCTCCTTACCCTATGGAAACCTGGAAATATAGAGGAAGGCAGAAGTTGGGGACAAGACAAGAATTCCCCTTTCCAAGTCATGCTTCAAGTGACTTTCTCCCTTCTAGAAGCCTCCACCTCAAGCATGGGATATTTGGGGGTCATTTTAGATCTAAACTCTAATAGCCATTATGAATTGGGCCTCCACAAACATAGATATGCAGGTATCTTTATAGTGTGCTGATTGTATTAGGAAATATACCAAGAAGTGGTGTAGTTGGATCAAATGGTATTTTTATGTTTAGTTTTTGGAGAAACTCCCATACTGATTTCTATACTGGCTGTACTAATTTACATTTCCACCAGCAGTGTTTAAGGGTTTCTTCTTCCTCACCTTCTCACCAGACATTTTTTGGGAAAGGAGTTGTTTGTTTTTATATTTTTGATAATAGCCTTTCTAACTGGGGTGAGATGAAATCTCAGTAGAATTTTGATTTGTATTTCCTTAATAGCTAAACATGTTGAATATTTTTTCATACACTTATTGACCATGCACAGGCGCTTTAGAGGTGTCTCTTCCGTTCTTTTGCCTACTTATTGCAATTTTCGGAGGGGGGATCAAGTGATTTGAGTTCTTTATTTTGGATCTTAATCCAGAGTTGTTGGAAAAGATTTTATCCCATTCTGTAGGTTCTATTTTCACTCTGTTGATTTTTTGATGTGCAGAAGCTTTTTAATTGATGTGATCCCATTTGTTGATTCTTCTTACTATTGTTCCCTATGCTATTGAAGTCTTGTTCAGGAAGTCGAACAGTTTCCTCTGTACTTTCTTTTAGAAGTTTCAAAATTTCAGGTTTTGTATTTAAGTCTTTAGTCCATATTGAAAGCCCTTTTTACAGGAGGAAAGCTAGGGATCTAATTTCAATCTTCCACTTATGGATATAGCTTTCCTAGCACCACTTATTAAAGAACCTGTATTTTCTCCAACATATATTTTTGGCCCCTTCATCAAGGATCACATGATGTAGTTGTGTGGCTTTTTTTTTTTCCTGTGAACCCTATTCTATTCCATTGGTCTACTTGACTGTTTTGGTGTAAATATTCTGCTGGTAATGCTTATTTTATTGATGTGGATTATGAATGGGGAAAAAAGTTTGTTACCTTATAGCAATTATATATGCATAGAAAGAAAGCCCATAACATTATGGGTAATTTGTGTTAGGAAACTCTAATTCCTCAATCTGTTAATTATCTCTTCTTTTCAGGTGATTTTGTTTCCCTTTTTTTTCTGTGTACATTTCTTTCACTTCAAAAATTTTTATTTTTCTCTTTTTACATTTAAAACACACTAAGCTATGAAGATCACTTATATTCTGTTTTCTGTGTTCTTTAATGTTCAAATGTGTATATTTGTGAATTAGTATATGGTTTTCACTTAAAATTATATTAGATTTCCATAAAATTACAAACCTCCTAGTTTCTATATGCCTTTCTCCCAGTTTCTCCTACAGTTAACATCTTATGTAACCATAGTATTTTAGTTGATACTCCTATCAACTAAAAAAAAAAAAAATCAAGTTTTTTTTTTAACCATATTACCTGGTTTTTTTCCCCACTGATGTCCTTTCTTTTCCTTTCCCTGGATTTAACTCAAGGCATTCTATTATATGTTAACTGTTTAGATTTTTAAATAGCTACTTGAAAATTTTTCTCTGCTTATTCCTATATCTATGTCACTTCTCACTGTATTTCTGTGGACTTGTTTTCACTATTATTAGTCATATGTCCTGCAACTTTATGTTTAGTATATTTTAAAACCATAACTTACAGTGTAGAGGCTACAGTGTAAATCTAGACTGTGTGCCTTTCCTTTAAAGAGTGTCTATTATCCCTCTAGAAGACAATCAGTTTACTTGCCTGCAAATACAATCCATTTCATTGTCAGCATTATGTTTCTTTAGAGTGAATCTGCTTCTTATTTGTAAAGCATGGCACTTCTGGTGTCTCAGCTGAACTTTCTCATGCTAAGCCTCAACTTTTACACAATAATCATAGATTGTAATAAAAACTGGAAATCCATTGACTTGCCAATATTTCAAATATTTTCTTTTTGCCACACTGCTCATTTTGGATTTTCTGCAGGCTCAATCTCATCTACGACAGAGTAAGTTATGAGTGATAGTCACATAGAACAACAAGTGCTCTTCCTCTTTCTCATCTTCATCATTATCATCACCTTATTAACATGTGTTTTTTCCATTAAGTTTATTGGTACATTTTAGGTGTACTAAACAGTTACATTCATCATTGGGATCTTGTACCTTTACATGATGTATCTTGGTTCTTATTTTTTCCCCATTCCCCCTGCCCTCCCTTTACCCCCTCCACCCTTCCCTATTTACAAAGACTTTGTTTCCATTTTTTGCTTTTCTCCTATGTTTTCTTTTCCCTTCTTTCTTTTCCCCAACCCTCCCACTTCCCTTACTCCTTTAGACCTTTTCTTCTTATTTTGCAATATCAATTATACATTTTGATCCTTATTTACACTTTGAGCTTTTCACACCAGAGTTTTTCACACCCAACAGTTAGGTATTTATACATGTGAATCCTATTTATTTCACTTAAGAGTATGGCCTCAATGTGCATCCATTTAGCTATAAATGTCTCTAGTTTCTCATTCTTTATGGCTGAGTAAAGAATTAAAAAGTATTAAAAAGTAAAAGTATTAAAAAAACACATTTTCTTTATCCAGTCTCTAGTTGATGGGCACTTGGGCTGTTTCCATGTTTTAGCTATTACAAACTGTGCTGCTATAAACATGGGTGAACATATATTGCTGTGGTATGAGTCTTTTAATTCTTTTGTGAAGATATCCAGCAGGGGATAGCTGGGTCAAATGAGACCTCTAATCCTATTTTTTTTTTAATTATGAAATTTCACTCCATCATACTAAGGGATAGAATTATTTTAGAGTTGAGTTTTAGGAAATTGATGATTCCTTTTCAAAAGCCATGTAATTTATGTTGAAATTTATTTTAATCCTGTTGTCAAAGTTGATATAATTCAAGGATAGATTATTTCATAACTATAGCTACTAGTAGCCTAAATGAAATATTTTAAAATTATGTTCAACTTTACATTTAAGTGAATTATTTGGCAGTATCAAATGACAAGATTTTGTCCTCTGTCTGGGTAATGTATTGACACAATGTAGCTATTATTTTGTATTAAAATAGATTTTCAGTTTTAAAGTCAGCTGCTTACATTTCCGAAATGTAATCTACCCTGATTTTGAGTGTTGTCTCCCCATAAAGCAGATCAATCAATTAATAATGCAAACATGGCACTTGAAGACATAATAGAAAGGGACATACACCAACAAAGGAAGTAGGTTTTCTCCCAGGAAACAATTCCACATCTTCTTACTGACTCAGGAGTACTGCCTTCATCTTGTACTTCAGTAGGTGGCAGAGTTCCAATGGAGATGGAATGGAAGAATGGAAAATCTACACATTCTATGAATATCATTACTGTCTGTGTGAAAGATTCAGAAACAGGCTGCAAAACCACCAAATGGAAATAAATGCCTTCTTATCTTACCAAATAGAATCATTTATTTCAATTCATCTTTTTAAATACACATTTGTACTATGTGAACTTTATGAAAGAAAATGCCATGTATTCTAATAATGGAATCACTGATTTTAAAGATTTCCTAAAGAAATACTTAGATTACTTTCTAGGTATACATTACTTCAAAGAGTAATTATTGAACAATGAGCAATCATTAATTACTCTTCCAAGATTATGGTCTAAATCATATTTTTCTATCTTGTCATGAGTATGAGGGTCACAGCCCAGAGCCTTACATAGACAGGTATATGACTTCATTTGTTTCTCCACATTTATAAAGCTGTCACTGGTGAAAGGAAATTTGGTTGGACTGACATGATTTGTTGTTCAGAAAGTCATGTTTGTTATTACCCTGCCTTCTATACTGTCTAGGGCTTTGCAAATTGCTTGCTGGGGGATTTGTTCCAATATCAGGAAAGATACTGGAGTTAAAGCAGGCTGATCCTTAAGTTCAAAATTGTTGAGTTTTGCCGTGCTCTTCAATTGCTCACCTTTTAACCTATTTTGCCTCTTAGAAAAGAAAATGTATATTTAGCCTGTTCCAGTTGGAAATTATTTGGATATAATGTCTCAAAACACATGTAAATCATGAATACTAAAATTTTAGTAAAATACTTAGTTAAATCATATATCACCAATAGTTCATATTTCAAAGTATTTGGCTTTTGAAGTAAGTTTGAACCATTTTCACCTCTATTCTATTACATTACAAATTCTGGAGGTTTTTGTAATTGTAATTGATCTTGGGTAGTTTTTTTTTTTAAAAAGCACTTGAAAATCTTTATAAAATTTTGTCTATATAGAAAGAAATATTCACTACGACAATCTTACTTTCCTCAAGGAGTGAGCATAAATAATGTAATATCATTAAAAGTAGAAGGTTTTAAAATGCAAAGTTGAGCATTCTCTCCTTCTGTAATCTTTCTTACCTGGATTTCAAATTCTTAAGACTTATCCTAATGCTTTATGAATTGTTGTTCTCCTTAATTTCTTTCCTTTTTCTCTTCTTATCCTCATTTACTTTCTTCTCCTTTTCCTCCACATTTTCCTCCTTTATATTTCACTGATTATTTAGCACTTGTTATCAAATTTCATTATTGCTCCTATAGTATACTTCATTGTGCCATATTTAGTCAATACTTTGCAGATACTATATTTATGAAATGTACATCTTTGTTGTCTGTATGTTTTTCTTAGCAGTTAAACTCAATTAGAGTAGCATAATACTTCTGAATTATTAAATGTTTATATATTAGGAAATTATAAATCTCTAAATACATATTTTTTATTTTTATTTATATATTCTAAATATGTATTTTCTGTGCATTTATCACTAAAACAAAAGGAGTATCTAACTTGCCTTTCCAGGACATTTATATAATTCATTTCTCTTTACATTTTCGCAAAGCATGTGTAGTAGAAGCCCATCATTTTTTTGTTAGAGAATTATGAGTTCAGTAAGTTATTGAAACATAGAGTAAATACAAAAAATAATTCAACTGTATAGATCATTGCATAAGTTAGGCCTAAAATTGGTATGGGGAAAGAATTTTATGCAAAATTCTAATATTCAAAATGATTAGATGTGTGAAAAATCAGGAAACTCAGCAGTAGAAGTGGCCCTGTCTTATACATGGTGCTGTCTCGTACTTATGAGCTCATCCTATTGTCTGAATGTACTTGAGTCCCAAACAACCTGGAGCTTATGGGTGGTTATGAAGATAAATAATGACGGTAAGATAATGGTTTGCATCTCTATCTCACACAAATATATTCTGCATGTGATGTGTAATCCATATCCTGCAAAATATTTCTCTACTTACAAACCAGTATGAACTGAAGCTCCGTAGCACCCCAATTCCATCAAGGCTGAGAATCAGGCACTATTAACAACTAACGCCACCCCCTCATGATGTATAAGATGACAGCTAAAGTCATGGCTCTAAGAAAGTAAAGCAGAAACAGGGATGAATCATAAGCATCCTACTCAGTAACAGTAGAGTTATTCCCTCAAAAGAAACAGAAATAATTCATAGGAACCTGAGCAGAATGGTTTACTCATATAAAAATTCTCTCTGAGTCTCTGCAAAGAAAAAACAAATTTGCCAAAATTATATGTCACCACTGTTTGTCCTAAGAATGTAGAAGTAGAATACAAGGAAAATGATGGCAATTATTTTCCTGTCATCATGTGGGAGCTGGTATTTACAAACCTACATGTTTCTAGACACGCTCTACTGGTATCCAAATGTGATTTAGGTTGGCAGAAACAGAAATGGAAAGGACTTTCTTTAAAGGGGGATTGGTAATGTTAACAGTCCTCTTGGCTTGGGTGATTTAAATAACAATGTTTTCAAGTTTCATCTATAGTACATCGTATGTCAGATCTTTCTTCCTTTGTCAGGCTGAATAATATATCATTTTATGTATATTCCACATTTTATTTATTTATCTTTCAATACTCACTTGGCTTGCCAAACCTTTTTGGTTTTGGCTATTGTGAATTCTGCTGCTACAACATGGGTTATCTTTGCCAGTGCTGGGACAAAATATCAAACACTCACAACTTAAATAAAGGAGGAGAGGTTTGTTTGGGCTCACAATTCTTAGCAGTTTCAGTCCATAGTTGGTTAACTTCAAGGCGGAAATGGCATGCTCGAAAGGCCTAGGCAGAGGCAAGCTGCTCACCTCCTGGGAGCTAGGAAGCAGAGAGAATGAAAGGTGCTGCATGGGAGGAGATGGACTGTTCTGGGCCCAAACCAGGCCCACCTCATAACAGCACATTCAGCTACTCCACTCACCAATGGCTGAATGCACCTATGAGTATAGCAACCCCTTAATCTAATCACCTCTGGCACACATGAGAGTTGGAGAGGCATTTTAGATCTAAACCACAACATGGATATACAAGTATTTCTTCAAGATTATGCCTTCATTTATTTTGTGCATATATCCACCAGGTGGAATTGCTATATCTATGGTAATTCTCTTTTTAATTTTTGTCTTCCACAGCGGCTGTACCAATTTATATTCTCACCAACATATGTTGTGTTTATCATTGTTGATAATAGCTATTGTAAAGGGTATATGGTGACATATCATAATTTTTTTAAATCACAGAATTAACACCTTGTTTGCTACATATTTTAAAACACATCCTTTTAGGTTGTTTATATTTCAATTTTATACACCGTGTTATTTTAACTTTTTTTAATTTTTATTTTTTATTAGTAGATGTTTTAATATGTAATTATTATGTTTCTCATGGGGAGTTGGTATACACACATAACACATCTTAATTCTTTACTCATCTCCTTCTCCTCCTTCCCATTGCTTGGTTCCCCACCCATTTGTAAAGGCTTTTAATAATTTTTTTTTATTGGTACATTTTAGGCATACAATTTCTTTTCTTTCTTTTAAAAAACAATTTGGATTTGTGACTTGCTTAGTAAGTTTGTACCAGTCTCAAGATTTTTTTTAAAATCCTATATTTTCATGAATTATTTCTCACATTTTTCTAGGTTGATAGCTCCTTTCTTTCACCATTTGAAAATATTGTGCCACTTCCTTTTGCCTATTGTTTCCAGTAAGAAATCATGTTTTCCTTGTCCATGAGCTATCTTTTCTCTTCCATTGCTTTTATGCTATTTTTCTTAGTCTCTTCCCCATACAGTCTCACTAATGGCGGTGGGGGATTGGTGATAGGAAATGGCTTCTTCCTCACTGAGGAGTGGTGAAAATTCACTGACAGGACTGCACACAGAGGGACAGAGGAGCCCAGTTAAACTGAGCAGGGCGAACAGCTGGGCTCCTCTGGTTTTGTCCACTGAAACTATGCAGTTGGGTTCCTTCCAGCTCTCTTCCTGCTCTTGTCTGACACCATGCTGGGAAGAGAGGTGTTGAAGTCTCTCCTTACAGCCTCACAAGGGTGGAAATTTTGATTCCCACTTGGTCTTTACAGGTGGGTGTGAGGTTAGGGTTATAACTTTTCTGTGTGATTTGGTTGAAATAGAGAAATTATTGTCTAAAATTTTTGCCTTGTTCGATTGCCCCTTTCCTAGTCCTTTGGGTAGAGAGTGCAAGCTTTTCTCTGAGCTGTTTTGTTGGTTACCTGTTAGGAATTTTAAGTTCCTCATTTCTAGAGCAACTAGTTTGGGATATGAGGCAAAACCAAGGACAAACCCAAGAGATATCACCCCCATGTCACTGGTTGCTACTAAGTCTGTATCTAACTTGCACATTGGGTGACTTGAATTTTTGGCTGCTCTGCACACATCTGTTAATGACTTTAAAAGCTTTAAGATGCAGTGCTGTAGGTCACCGGGGGACACAGACATTCCCAAGAAACACATCACACACAGCCAGCCCGAAACTGCCGCAGCAGTGACACAAAAAACTGAGCACAAAGATAAGACTCTTTTAGGTAGGTAGACCAGAAGTTCCCAAGAAACATGAGCTTTCCAAGGAGTACAAGAAACACCTGAAGAAGATGCTGGCCAGCAAAGCCACAGCTGTGAACATATGATCTGAGGGTACCAAGACCATCCCAAAGACCAAGAAGGTCAAGCCCAAGATCTTAGGGAGTTAAGTGACAAGCTGATTTGACTTGCCTTTGCTGCCCACCTGAGCTCAGGGGGTATTTGTGCCTCTGTTATCAATGGTTTCAAGCTCTGTTGGCCAAAGGCCAAGACCAAGTCTCAAACCAAGGTCCAGGCTGTTGCTGCAGCACCACCTCAAGTTGTAGCTCCCGCTCCAGCTCAGATTCCCAAAGATCCCCAGGTTCCTATGATGATGTTGGGGTAGAGGCCTCTGTGGGCTTGTGGGACTCACTCTTAGGGTGTAATTTGCTTAATTTTTTCACATAGACAACAAATTGACTCAACACCTTGTAGTGCAGAGCTATCTCTGATGAGGACTTCTTGTTTTCTTCCATTGTCTGCTCTCACTTATTTCCTTAGTAGCAAGAGCTCTGTTTTAGTTTGACACATAATTAGAATAAGACCAGATTTATCAGTCTTTAAAAATGCATTAGTGCGTATTAGTTACATAGAATAATAATAGGCTTCATTTTGGCTTGCTGGTATGTATATATAACAGTGATTGTTTTCACTCATTCTTGCCTCTTTTCTCTCTCCTTCCCCCTCTCTCATCTTTAATAGTCTTTTTCTATTTTCTTGGAATCTTTCTTTTTTTTTCTCTCTCTCTAATTAATATTTTTTACAATTTTATATTTCACATACAAAAGTAGACATGTGATATTTGAATTTATGTGTCTGGCTTATTTAAACTTAACATAATGGTCTCATATTCCATACATTTCTTCTGCAGATGTCATGATTTTATACTTCTTTATGGCTCATTAATATTCCATCATGTATGTAGACCATGTTTTGATTTGGTTATAATTTTTAACAACATAAGAAATTTAGGGCTGGGGATTTAGCTCAGTGATTTCACCGCCTGCTGTGCAAGCGCAAGGACCCGAGTTCGATCCCCAGTACCAAAAAAAAAAGAAAAAATTTATATTTATCTTTCTAGAAATGTACATAGCTTGCTTTATCTGCTCCTCTTTTTGGCTGGCAGAGATGCTTGTGTGTTTTCTGGCATTCCAGCATTCGTTTTGGGTAAGCAAGAAGTCAAATATGCAACACAGAAGATAGAAAATCCTGGGGCCTGCTCATCTGATGAAACTTTCCTATGAATTTCTGATTGCCTAGCCATAGATTATTTTTATGGATAAGAAAAAATATATTTTATTTTACTTAAGCTACTGTTTTGGATTTTAGCACTTACAACCAAATCTAAACTTGTATTCCATCCTATGTATACAGATTAAAGAAAGTAGAATGAAACAAAAAGTTTTATATACTGAACTGCACAGTATAAATGGGCCAGTTTCTGAACTCTCTGTACTATTCCGTGTGTACTTTTGTGTATGTCATCACAATTGTGACACTATTTAAAATTCTTTATAGTTTAAGCATATTTTTATATCTAGTGAAATTAAATTCATAGTATTCTTTTTCTTCAGTATTTCCTCAACTAGACTTGTGGATTTTCACAAATTTTAGGAACTACTTGGTTAATTTCAAGAATAAACACCAACAGAATTCATATATCAAAAACTCATGTTTTCAAATGAAAAAGAGATGAAATTTTGATTACGTTACATTGAATTTATAAATTTAGTATGGGTACATTGAGAGTTTAAAATTTTCTCTTTCAATATAGTACTTTATTGATTTGAGCCTTCAGGTTTGCCCTTAGTGAAGTTTTATATATTTCTTTATGTAGATAGTAGAAAATTATAGATATTCCTTGGTGAGCGACGAACTTGTATGATAACTAACTGTTTGAACTTACAACTGAGGTGTGCTGTGGGTACTTAAAACCTGCCGCTAGGACTTAACCCCCTGTCTTTTTAAAATTTAGCACAGTTCTGTATGTCATGTTGCTAGGGCCTTAACATCTTTTATGTACGGTACACCTTATTTGTACAGCACTGTAGTTTTTTCTGGTTATACTGTACAGTACTGTAGTTCTATGTTCTGTTATACATCACAGCACTCCATGTAAGAGCTATGCAAATCAGAGCAAAGTCATCAAGCTGGAGCTTCCTTTGACCAAGTCTTCGTTCTGAATATTGTAATGTACATTCTGTGTACAATTCCACAGGAATAGAGCTCAATTGTTATACGAGGAATGTCTGCACCACCCATTTTCCAGGCATTCTCTGGTTCCGAGTGGCGCTGGCCATGGGACAGTCATACCATGATCCTTTCCAGTTGGTACTGATGGAGCCTAAGGCACCTGTGAGCTTCTGCCTTAAATGTGCATCCAGGAATCCCACTAAGCTCTCTTATTCACTCGAGCAGTCTTTCATTTATGATTCAAATCCAACTAATGATCCTTTTCTTACTTTAAGTATTTACATTTTATTTTTCTGGATTAAGGACATAGACTGGGATTCCCAGTTGAAATTTTCGGTATGCTGTGCCCTGTGCTGAGTGGTTAACACTCATTTTCTTCCTTAATTTAAATACTTGCCCTTTGACCATCATTATTCCTGTTTTGCAAATGAGGAGGCACAGGGGACTTTGCCAGAAGGAGACGTCCTGCATGTGGATGCAGCACCAGCAAGGAGAGGTGTTTTCTTCACTGCGCTTGAAGAGTTAGCGTGAAAATGGGAGTTGCCATCTGACTGCTCAATTTAATGCATTTCCGTGAATGTTTCTCTGTGTATCGAAAAGTGTAGTGAATCAAAACGTTTAACTTCAATGTGTTGCACTACACGTCCCTAAAAATGTCTAAACAAAAAGCAATCTCACTGATTTTGGCACAGTTGATGCTTAATGTGTTATCTCCTGTCATTTTTATTTACATTTTTAAATAGCTAGTGAGTAGCGTCATACACTGCTTACATTTTTGAAATTTTCCTTCTGTGAGTTTTCATTTTATATATTTGGCCTGGTCTTTCCAGCGGAGTTTTCTTTTTAATGTCATTTTAAGGCATTCTTCCTTTATTCTGAGCAACAATTTTTGTCAGTTTTAGATATTGCAAATAACTAAGTTATAACCTGGCTTTTAAATTTATCTATAGAAGTGGTTCTAAAGACTTTCATCTCATAATTGTTTTACATTATAAAACTTTTAGAAGAAATTGCAAATTTTATGTTGGTTCTTAATTCACTACAAATAAATTATATGATATCATTTTTTTAAAAGTTACTATAATTTTCAAAAGAAACAAAAATCAATGAGAAGTATAAGAGTGCTATATAAGTGGAAAGTACTTTCAGGCTTAATAGAAGACAGTGGGATTTAAAAATTCATTATGCATTCAACTTGCTGCAGAATGTCAGTTTACTTGAGGTATCTAAAGAAAATCTGGCCTCACAGAGATATACAGTTGTAAATCGTAGAGTATTTGTAGTCTTTTTGGCTTTAAGTATCAATATTTTTTGATAATGTACTAAAGCTTGATAACATAATTTCTTAAAGGTCAGCATCAATATGGAATCTGAAACCATATTAAAGAGTGTTTTGAACTTTGTTTCATTAAAAAGCATTGATCATTTTGCACTTTGAGTCAATTTTTTTACTCATGCATGATTCTTTGCTAGAAGTTACTGACTTTGAATTTATGCCTGTTTATATTTTGGCCTTTCATTGATGTGGAATTTATTTCACACTTCAATAAGAGAAATGCATCCATCTCTGTCTTTCTTCAGTATAATTTAGTATATACTCTAGAATTTCTCTAGTGAGGGAATATACTCATATACTCTCATATACTGAGTATTCTATCTCTATCTATCATCTATCTATCTATCTATCTATCTATCTATCATCTATCAAATAAAGCACTTACATAGGCTATAATGGAGTTGAAAAATTTCTATTGTTTAGTGACCTCATAGCCTTCTTAGAATCATACTGCAATTAATTTACTCATTTCTTTGTGGTGATGCTGATGTACACAAACTACTGAGATGCCAGTTGTACAAAAATATAACACATATAATTATGTATAATACATAGTACTGGGTATTGACAATAAATGACTATTACTGGTTTATGCATTTACTATACTATATTTTGTTGTTATGTTAGAGCGTATTCCTTCTATATACATTAAAATTTTAGTGTAAACAGGATTCTGTAATAAGCTGTCTATTGCGTCATCTAGCTTGTGTTTCCTGTATCTCTTAATGCATCATTTTCTAGTGTGCTTGATTTTATCTCAGGTTGTTTTCTTTATCATAGCCCCAAAGTATACAAAACCCACTGTTAATGTTGCCAAAAAGGCACCACACTGAGTGATCAGTATGGAAACACATGTGACTAGGAACCATGAAGATGGACAGTTATTGATGGTTATGGCTGTCCAGTTAGGGAAGGCTCATTGAAGAACAAGGGCAAAATGATGAAGTGGTTGAAGGATCTGCTTCATACAAAGCAACGGAACAATCAAAAATTCATGAAGGGCCAAGTGGTAAATAGAGAAACTTTTTAAATTAAAAAATGATTTTAGTATCAGGGATTGAACTCAGGACCTTTTCACAGAGTTATATCCCCAGCCCTTAAATTTTTTCTTTTTACATTTTGAGACAGGGTCTTGCTAAGTCACTAAATTGCTCAGTCGGGGCTGGAATTTACAGTTCTCTTGCTTCAACTTCCTGGATTGCCAGAATTACAAGTGTGTGGTCCTGTACCCAGTTTTGAGAAACTTAACCTGGGTTAAAGACCAGACACAAGTGTATTACTCTCAGCATCCTTATGATCATAGTAAAAACAAAAATTTATTTGTAATGTTGAAAGAAAAGACCAGACCTGACTATGATGTTCAATGTGCACTAGCTTTAGGTGGTTTAAAGATGCCAGAAATGTTATTTACTATGACATGTGAAGTGAGTGGAGACTCTACTAATGCTAAAGTGAAGGCAGCTGGAGAATTTCTGGAAGGTCTAGATAAGGCTGTTGTGAAGGAAATTAACTTAGTGCAAGTGTTCAATACTGATTAATTTTCCCTATTGGAAGTGGATGCCTGCAAGGACTTTCAGCCATAAGGAGACCAAGTCAATGCCAGTTTTCGAGACTTGAGGAAAGAATATTGGTCTTGTTTAGGGACAATGTTGCAGAGCACAAGTTGAAACTCACTGTGATCTGGTCTGGCGAGGACCTCAGAGTCTCCAGGCACATGAGCATATTATTAGTAAGCACACACTGCCTAACCCTATCCAGGGACAGTATACAGGTAGAATAATGAATTATATGTCAGTATAGTAACAAATACACTGGGTTTTTTTTATCTTTTACATCATTTTTACTGCACTTTTCTATTATGGGGACATGCCATTGTGTTACATTCTCCAAATGTATCCAGTGCAGTAACCTTCTGCACTGTAGGTTTGTAGCCTAGGAACAAAAGTCTGAGCCTTGCAGTCTAGCTACACAGAAGGCTACATACAGTCTCTAGGTTTGTGTAAGTGCGCTCTGATTATTCAGTGAGAAAATCATCTCATGATGCATTTCTCAGAATTGAGCATTGCATGTCTGTACACACACCTGTTTTCCATTTTTATATTTGGCTTTTATCCTTGTGTGCCTTTTCTACACCATTTTAACACCGTTGAATTCACCGAGGCTTTGTAATATAATTAAATATTTGATAAGGCATGCTTCTTTTTCAAAATTACTATACCTTCAATGGATCACTTTTTTTCTGGATAAAATGTAAAATAAGTTCATAAATTCGCTTCCCAAATCCTCCTGGCATATGTAAGTTAATAGATTTATAGGTGTAATTCATTATCCTCTTATATATTGTCAATTATTTCCTGGCTACTGTAGAGTTTTCTTGCTACTATAATAAACATTTATTACTTCTATTTCTAGTTAGGCTACTTTTGATTTGAAAACATATGGATTTTTCTCTCTCTTTTTATTACTGCATATTAGTAATACAGAATGGTGTGGTTCATTTTGGGAAGTTGGTACATTCATTTAACATATTTTAATCATTTTCAATCCCATCATACTTTTGTACCATATATATATATATATATATATATATGATATATATGACATATATGTCATATATATGATGTAAGAGAAAACAATGATATTTAATATTCTTTCTCCATTGTGTTTCTATATCACCTTTTCTTCATCTTCTTCACCTTTTTTTCATCAATTTACCTGTTGACAGGCATCTAGGCTATTTTCACAGCTTACCTATTGTGAAATGCGTAGCTATAACACAAATCAATATCTATCACTATAAAATGATATCTAGTTCTTTTTGGAATATACCAAAACTTGGATAGCTAGAGCAAAAGGTATGTCTAATTTTAGCTTTCTGAGGAATCTCTACACTGATGCCCATAGTGGATGAACTACTTTACATTTCCATCAACCAACAAATTATAAATTGATTTTTCTATTTGGTGACCTTGGGTCTATTATTTGGTATAAGAATTTGCTGATTCATTTGATGTCATTTTTACAGGATCATAACATGCAAAGTTTTCATGTTATTGTATGCATAATAAATGAAAATATAAATGTTTATATTTTAGTATAGATCATATATAGATGCATCAATGTTAATATTTTTGTCACTGTATGATACTACAAATGTTACCCTTTCATACTGGTGAATTAATTTTCTTCCCTGATTTGTGATTGGAAATCCTCTACTTTGTGTAGAAGATAAGACAGAGAGGCTTCCTAGATTTTTCCATGAAATGCAATGTTCGCTTCCTCTTTGTTTTTACCTTTATATGATTTGAAATTATAAAAACAAAAATATCAGTACTTAATCTGTCTCTACCTTTTTCAAGGAGCTTTAATGCAATTAAAACTCTCATAATTAGTGAACTGATTTTTTGACATTTTACCATATTTTTTCCTTATATTATAAATTACTTTCACATCCTTTGTTTTTGTTAAACTAATTCACTTCCCTTCATATTTCATTCACTCTCCTTCTATTGATTTGGATAGGGTTGTCTTTTTCAATTCTTTTAGTGATAATTTAAATTTCTTTGAAAGAACATTGCATTTAAAAAAATTATATATATATGTATGAATTACATGATTGTGGCAATATAGGAAAACATTCTACTATTTTAACATTAATTGAATATAATTTGACTTCTTTAGGAATATATAATATTTACATGCTAGACAAATAGATATATAAATAAGGAAGTTTCTTTTAAAGGATTGTTTTAATGCAATTAATGGACAACCCTCAGACCCATTAGATCAGTAGGTCTTATCATCAAAATGTAATCAGTATGTACTTCAAACATACTAAGAAAAGTTAAAAAACAATAATAAGATAGAGAAACTTATAGATTGAATGATAGGAATAGTGGAAGGTTAAGTAGCAACAATTTTTGTTGCATTATTTGATATCAGTTAGAAAAGAATGGATGATCTTGGAATGTATGGGTCATCAAATAAGTTACCTGTGTAAAAGCAAACCAGTGGGCATTATGCTACAGCTAGACAGGAGTAAGAAGTGATAGTGCGCCGGTGTACAGAGAAGTGATTGCATAAAACATTAGTACGTGCTTTAAAAAACTAGAGGAAAGAAATTTGGATGTTCTCGCCATAAAGAAATGATGTGCTTGGGCCGGGGATTTAGCTCAGTGTTTCCAGAGCCTGCTGCGCAAGCTCACGGTCCCGAGTTCGATCCCTGGTACCAAACAAAAGAAAACAACAAAAAAAAGAAATGATGTGCTTGAGGTGACAGATATGTTTACCTCAATGTTAACATTACACAATATATACACATAGCAAGACATCACATTATACTCAATAATTATGTAGAATTACTTTTACGTATCAGTTAAAAATCAAATAAAAATAAAAGTAAATCAATAAAATTTCCAGTTCAGCATTTTACTTCTAAATATGAAGTTGATAAGTGCGCTTTACATTAGTCAATATTTTTTTTTGGTACCGGGGATAGAACTCAGGTCCTTGTGCTTGTGAGGCAGGCGACAGAACTACTGAGATAAATCCCCGGCCAAGTCAATACTTTTTAAACACTCACTTAACAATGGATATTCATTTATTCTGCCTTAACAATGTATGAAAGAACCTAAGAGGCTTGATGACTATAATATTTTCAGCCTAAACAATTGAAGGGATAAAATAATTGGATGAGATATGTTGGTTTATGATAAAAGATAGTTTTTGTTTGGGACAGTGGAAAGATTACCAGGTCAGTTTCCAACAGATTTTCATGTCCAGAAAGTATTTATATTACTAATTTAAAATTCAGAGAAGGTCTAGACTACATATTTAATTTGGGAGTTGATCTTGTTTAAATGAATTTTGAAGTCATAGTAGAGCTTGAGGTCACCAAGAGAAAAATTGCAGAGAGAAAAGTTAAGATCAAAGACTTTGGAGGTCTCCAATTTTGAGAAGTTGGGTTGGAAAGAAATCAACAAAAGAGATAAAATTTCTATTGATACAAAGCAAAACCAAGAATGTGGTGCATAGAGACAAAGATGGAAATGTTAACTATTAACAGTTAACAAATCACAAAATTTCAGATATTGATCAAAGTAGTTTGGTGGAGGACTTGGAGGAAACATTGATTCAAGTGGGGAAAAAATGAGAGGAAAAGTTGGAAGTGGTAAATATAGACACATTTTTTCCTACAAAAGATGGCAGAAAAACTAGGGTTGTGGGATGAGCTGCATAGAAGATAGAATTGGGATGAGTAAAATAACTTATTTTATTCATTTATTTTTATTTATCCAAGAGAAAGGGAGAAATCAGTTATTCAGGGGAGATTACAGTTGTGTATAAATTCCTTGATCAAGTCAGAAAGGATGGGATTGAGTCAATTTATGATGGAATTTAGAGAAAAGCTGAAAAGATTTATTTTTTCCTTAAGTCTTACTCTTGTTATTTTCTGTGTTTCTTTTCTGGGCTTGCTAAATGGTGGCATAGTGGAAATCAGTCTACATGTGTTTCCTTGGAGATGGAGAGGGAAGATTTTTCAGTTCCACAGATGAAGTTGTCAATAGTTAACTTCCCACAATTCTACAGTCTGGGTTTAAAATGTGTTTTCTTTTAAGGTGGATTTTGGTGCTAAATCGAAGTTGTACATTTAAATGATTGTTGCTATCAGTCATGAACTATATAGATATTTCACATTACTGATTATAAAATAGCTATCTCTAAGCTAAAGTTTAATTGCTTCTTTAAAGTTCCAAAGACAATATTATAATACCCATGGTACATGGTTTTGAATGAAAAGTAAATAAATAATATCACCAAATGAAAATATAAATTGTTTTCATTTTTATGATAACTATATTTCAGGAGTTAAGATATATATCTTGTTAAATTTTATTCCTCAGAAAATATCCCTGTTAGGTCTTTTAATTTTTAATTCATATTGGGAACAAATTAAGGATGGAGATGACAAGTTATCTGTCCCCCCGAAGGAGATAGTCAATAACCTCCACATTGCAAAGGCAGTGGATTTGTGTGTTCCTTACTTTGGCAGGTTATACTATGATACTTAAGAAGATCTATTGCTACTTTTCTCCTTTCCTCAGCTTTTGTATAAACATAACTGTTTTAAAAATATCTTTCTCATAATTCCTTAGTAGATTTCCCTTTTCATTTAATCATTTTTCTAAATGTCTACATGCCTTTGGCCTCTGTCTCTGCCATTATGTTCCTTTGACTCTTACACTTTTACTATTTTCACTGACTTGTTACACAATGATCATTTCTGTGGTGGACTCACAGTCTGGTCCATCAGCTACACCAGACTACTTTCTGAAGATCTCAGTAGAATCATCTCACACAGATCTCAAGTTTCCCAGACCTAAGGCTGGACTTATCTGCTCTGTAAACTAGCTCATTCCTCTTTACTTCCTGTCTTTGGGAATGCTGTAAAGATCGGCCCAGTGCCCAAAGTAGAATTAGGATAGTATCCATGACCTTATCTCAATAATATCCAAAAAGTCATCATGTCATTTAAATTTTCTTTTTTTTTATTGGTTCATGTTTTTAGTACATAATAATTATAAAATCATCTTGGGGAATCACCATATATATTTATTTATATTATATTGTAATCATTTATACTTTTATTTCTCCTTAATCTCCCCATCTGCCATTCCCCCAGATACCTTTTCCATCTCTGCACTCTACCTCCCTGTTTCCTAACATTACTGTTTTATTTTCCTGTTTAATATACATTATATTTAGCCTTCTGTGTTTGATTTATTTCACTTCACATTCTGGTCTCAAGATCCTTCCATTTTCCCACAAGTGATTGAAATCTACTCTTCCTTATAGCTAAGCAGTACTCTATTTTGTGTATAAACAGCATTTTCTATATCCACTTACCTGTTGATTGGCATGTAGGTTACTTTCATAATTTAGCTGTTGTGAATTGTGCCACCAAAACCATAGGTATAAATGATTTACTGTAGCATGATATCTTTAACTTTTTAAAGGAAGATATCTAGAAAAGGTAGAATTAAGTGAAATACAATTTCTATTTTTAGATTTTTGAGAACTCTTTTTAATGATTTCCATAGTAGTTGTACTTACATTCCCACCAGCATTAGACCTCTAAGGCATAGCTGGCAAAAATATTTACCCATTGTATCAGTTCTCTGTTCACCCTGTTTTCTTTGCTGTGTAGAAGTTTTCAATTTGATATAAATCCATTTGGTTATTGTTAGTATTATTTCTTGTGCAATTGAGGTTCTGTTCAGGAAGTCCTTTTATATGCCTGTCTTCAAGAGTTTTACTTTATCTTACAACAATTTCAGTGTTTCCATTTTTATCTCTAGGTCTTTGATTAATTTTGATTTGATTATAGTACAGGCAGAGAGATAAGATTCTAAACTCATTCTTCTGTTTATGAATAATCAGTTTTCCCAGTAGCATTTGTTAGAGATGATATCTTTTCTCTTTATCTTGTCTTTTGCCCTTTGTCAAAAACAAGATGGCTGAGAGTTCATGTGATTGTTTCTGGATCTTCAGTTCTACAACATTGGTCAATATGTCTATTTCTGTGCTAGTATTGTGTGCTTTTTTATTACCGTAGCTCTGTAGTATAACTGAAATCTGGGATTCTGATGCCTCTTGCTTGTTGCCCAGGATTACTTTGGTTATTCTGCTTTTGTATAAATGTTAAGGGTGCTCTTTCCAGTTTTGTGAAGAATACTATCGGTATTTTGATTGGAATTGTATTAAATCTATGTATCACTTTTGGTAATATGGCCATGTCTTTCCATTTTTTAATGTTCTCTTCAATCTATTTCTGCAGAGCACTGGGGGTATACAGCCCCTTGCCTCTTTTGCCTTCCACCAAACAGAATTTTGCAGCCTGACAATCTATTTCACCAGCACACGCAGGGCAACTGACCAGGAAGCTGCTCTCTTGCTGATGGTCCACCAGATTGTTCTCAGGCTATGAGAGGATAAAAAGCATCCTCTGACTGAGTTGGGAACCATCGATATGGACTCACATGCCCAGCTCACATGTGAGAGGGTCACATGGAGAGTGAGTGAGTCCAGAGCCCTCCAGAGAGAAACATACCAGTGAAGCAGAGGAGCAAATGCTGGGCTGTAATGGCTAAATGGAACCTCTAGAGGCAGTGACAAGGCCCATGGCATTGAAGGCAGTGAGTCCAACCAGAGCACCCCCCTACCTCCTCCCAGTGGAGTGAGAGAGGAGAGAGGCCCATGGAGTGGAACAATAAGAGGCTGTGCGAGGGCCAACTGAACACAGGACCCAGCGCAGGCTTGGAAGATGGCTGCAAGACACACAGGGTAAGCAGACTGGGGTAGGGCTCTGAGCAACATCCAGAGAGTTGCTGGCTGGACTCAGGCCCCAGCCTCCACAGCCAGAAGCCAGGATCAGCCTGCAAGTCATGTGGAACTGAGAGTCAAGTTGATACAGCACAAATTTTGTCTCTGACTTAGACACTACCACAGGACTGTAGACACTAGAGGATAGCTACAGACTTGTGGTCAGAAAAATTTCACCTTTTTTTGTTGTTGCTTCCCCCCTCCCTTTTTTGGTTGTTTGGGTTTTTATTTTTGTTTGTTTTTTATTGTTTTGTGTTATTCATATTTTTTCCTCTTCCGTGTACTGTCTTTTTGATTTTTTTCTTTGTGAGTGAACATTGTCTCTTGTTTTTCTGGTTCACTTTGATCTTCTTTTACCTTTTCCCTCATTTTTTCTCTCCTGTTTTTTCCAGTTTCACAAAGTTTAAGAGATCATTCATTGTCCTTCAGCCTTGCTTCTAGGACTGAGTGCTGGGCCAAATAGACAACAACTTCTCATCCATAATAAATTGGAAAGATAGGTTCATGGTACTGACTCAAAGGCCAAGAGCCAGCTACACCTATAAGACATCTCTGAAGAATAGTCATTTACTAGGGAGACCTCAATACTAGGGATCAATGTGCCTACCATAAGCAATTTACAAGAATCAACACAGAAAACAAATTTTAAAAACCAGAAAACAAAATGACAAGACACAGAAGCAAGATAGAACCCCTACTTCTAGCCCAGGGCATGTCCAGGGGACAATGAGGTGGAAATATTAGAGGCCACTCACATGAATTTTCTACAATGGTAGCCATGAAAGTAACAAAATAGATGAATGACACTATAGCAAAAATGAGATCAGAAATAATTTCTCAGGTGGAAAAAAAAGAGATGATGATCACAATGAAGAACTTGGCTAATGAATCTAGAGTGAACAAAGATTAAAAAAATAGAGGAGCTTTGGAAAATGATGGAAACTTAATGCTCAGGACAGGAAAGAAATGGAATCTATGAAACAGATTCAAATAGATATCCAGGAGATTAAAAATTCTATTGAAAGTATGCACAGAATGAACCAATGTGAGGATAGAATATCAGATCTAGAAGACAGGAGTGCAATCAGTGATCAAAAAAGAAATATTTCTTAAAAATAGCAAAGGACCATGAAAATTCAACCCAACAGCTGCAAGATGATGCAAAGAAGAACAACATAAGATTCATCAGCGTCAATGAAAAAGCAAGAGACAGCTCAAGCTACATAAAAAAACTGTTCATAGAAGGAATGGCAGTAAACTTTCCAAGCATGGAAAACAATTTGACATACAGATTAGTGAGGCATATAGAACTCCAGTTAGCTATGACCAAAAAAAAAAAAAAAAAAGTACACTGAGACATATAATAGTCAAGATTCCAGAGATTCAGAACAAGAACAGAATATTAAAAGCTGTTAGAGGAAAAATCAAATCACCTATAAAGGAAAGCCCATTGGAATCACAGAAAACTTCTCAACACAAACTCTTAAGTAAGGAGAATTTGGATTGAAGTATTTCAAGTCCTAAAAGAAACCAATCTTCAACCCAGATTGATGTATCCCCAAAACTATCTTTCAAAATTGATGGAGAAATACTTCCATGACAAAGAACACCTGAAGAAATTCATGACCATCAAACCAGCTCTCCAAAATGTTCTGAAGAATAGTCTAGAAAGAAATAAAGAAGACTACAATTCCATGAACACCAATAGAAAGAATCCACCTGGCAATTCAAGCAATTAAACAGAGGAGAAAGAAAGGGAACCAACAACAAGAAAATAATATGACAAGGATAAATCAATACATATCAGTTATAACCATCAATGTAAATGGTCCCAATTCACCAATCAAGAGAAGTAGACTGACAGAAAGGAGCAATAAACAAGATCCAAAGATATACTGCATACAAGAAACATTTAACTCAAAAAGAAATTCATAGACTGAAAGTCAAAGAATGGAAAACAATACTTCATGTGATAGGAACCTGGAAAAAAGTAGGGTTAGCTATTCCATTTCCAGACAAAGTGGAATTCAAGCCAAGACTGATCAAGAGAACTTCTTAGGTCACTACATAGTTGTTAAGGGAAAACTCTTTAAGACAAAGAGATAGCAATCATAAATATATATGGACGAAATACCAGCACATCCAACTATATAAAATAAATATTAATGGATATGAAAAATCAAATAAGCACTAGCACAATTGTAATGGGGACCTCAATACCCCACTGTCACAAATTGACAGATCAAGTAGACAAGAAATCAACAAAGAAATATCAAAACGAATCAAATGTGTGAAGAAATGGACTTAATAGATGTCAACAAAGTGTTAGACCCCACAATATCAAAATATACATTCTTCTCAGCTGTGCATGGGACAGTCTCCAAAACAGACCACATACTAGCTCGTAGAACATGCTTAAGTAAATGCAAAGGAATTGAGATTGTCCCATGGATATTATCAGACCAGAGTGCAATGAAACTGAAAATCAATGCCAAAAGAAACCACAAAAACTACATAAATACATGGAAATTAAATAACAGCCTCCTGAACAACCAATGGGTCACAGATGAAATTAAAGAAGAAATTAGAAAGTTTGTACAATTAAATGATAATGCCAATACAACATACTGGAATTCATGGGATGCAATGAACACAGTCCTACTAGGGAAATTCATAGCGGTGAATACCCATATGAGGAAAACAGAACAAGCTCAAATAAACAACCCAATGTTGAACCTCAAACTTCTAGAAAAAGAAGAACAAGTCAAGCCCAAAGCTCATATGAGGGAGGAAATTATAAAAATCAGAGCAGAAATTAATGCAATTGAGACTAAGAAAACAATAAAAAGAATCAATGAATCAAAGAGTTGGTTTTTTAAAACGATTAAATAAAATTGACAAACCCTTAGCCAACCATATCAAAAAAAGGAAAGAAAAGACTTGAATTCATGCAATGAAGAATGAAAAGAGTGAAATCACAACAGATCCTACAGAAATCCAGATGATCATCAATATGTACTTCAAGAACCTGTATTCAAATAAGATGGAAAACATTGAAGAAATGTAGATTCTTAGATATATATGAATTGCCAAAGCTGAGTCAAGAGGATATAAAAATTCCAAATAACACAATATCACTCAATAAATTGAAGAAGCAATTAAAAATCTACCAAGAAAGAAAAGCCCAGATCCTGATGGATTCACTGCTCAATTCTATAAGAAATTTAAAGAAGATCTTATGCCACTACTTCTCAAACTGTTTAATGAAATTAAAAGGGAAGAAATACTTCCAAACTCATCAAAGTAAACATTAACCTGATACCAAAACCAGAGAAGGATCCAACCAAAAAGGAGAATTCTATACTAATCACCCTAATGAGCACAGATCCAAAAATACTCAATAAGATACTGGCAAACAGAAGATTATATATCAAGACCAATTAGGATTCATCACAGGGATGCAAGGAGGGTTCAACATATGCAAATCAATAAATATAACTAAGCCATAGCAGCAGAACTAAGAACAAAAACCATATGATCACCTCAATAGATGCAGAAAAAGCATTTGACAAAAGTCCAACACCCATTCATAATAAAAGCCCTACAGAAAATTGGAATAGACAGTCTTTATCTCAATCTGATAAAAGCCATCTAGGAGAAACCAACAGCCAACATCATACAAAATGGTCAAAAACTGAAAACTTTCACTCTAACATCAGTAACAAGACAAGGAAGTCTACTATCACCACTCCTAGTCAATGTAGTTTTGGAAACACTAGCTAGAGCAAATAGAAAAGAGAAAGAAATAACAGGAATAAGGGTAGGAAAGGAAGAAGTTAAATTGTCATTATTTATGGATGACATGGTACTCTACATAGAAGACCCTCAAAACTCCACTAAAAGACTTCTAGATTTAATAACCAAATTCACCAGCATAGCTGCATACAAAGTCAACACTAAAAAGTCAATAGCCTTCCTGTGCACAAATAACAAACTCATTGAGAGAGAAATTAAGGAAACCACACCCTTCACAATAGCATCAAAAACCCCCCATATAAATACTTGGGACTCAGTCTAGCAAAAGAAGTAAAAGATCTTTACACTGAAAATTATAGTATTCTGAAAAAAGAGATCAAAGAGAATATCATTAAATGGAAAGATATCCCTTGTTCTTGGGTAGGAAGAACCAATATAGTGAAAATGGCCACACTTCCAAAATTGCCATTCAGATTTAATGCAATCCCAATCAAAATACCAACAGCATACCTCACAGAATTGGAGAAAACCATCCTAAAATTCATTTGGAACCATGAGAAACTTAGAATAGCAAAAGCAATTTTAGGCATCAAAGATAAGGCAGGGGGCATCAGAATCCCCAGCTTGAAATTATACTACAAGGTACCATGATAAAGACGTCATGGTACTGGCAGAAAAACAGTCCTGAGGATCAGTGTAATAGATCAGAAGATGCAGAAACAACTCCAAACATACTCAGCCACCTTATCCTTGACCAAAGGCCAAACACTTTCACAGGAAGAAAGATAGCCTCTTTAATAAATGGTGCTGGGGAAATCTGGCAGCCCACATACTGAAGATAAAACCTAGACTCATATCTTTTACCATGCACTAAACTCAAAATGGATCAAAGACCTAAATATTAAAACAGAAACTCTAAATCTATTGAAAGAGAGAATAGGTAGAACTCTCTTTTATTTTTTCTGATACCAGGGATTGAACTCTGGACCTTGTGCTTATGAGGCAGGCACAGTACCACTGAACTCAATCCCTGGCCTGAGAACTCTTGATGATATAGGTGTAGGTAAAGACTTTGTGGACAAAATCCCAACTGCATAGGAAATAATACAAAGAATCAATAAATGGGATCTCATCCTGTTAACAATTTCTCTAATGCTCTGTAAAAGGTACAAAATGGTGTAAAAACAAAACATAGATGATTGAAAATTTAAATGAAGACTAATCATGATTCATTTGTCTTGTATTATATGTATATATAAAACATTATATATTATGTGTTAGTTTCCTACATAGTGAAGATACTATGGTGAGCAGAGCAACTTCTTACTACAATTGAGTTGAAACCTAGTTGGATTAGACAGATATAAAATATATGAGAAAAAATGTTTCTGACTCTAACATTGAAGCCAGGAAAATAAAATAAAATAAAAATTGAAGGTGTGATCAAACAACAAAGTGAATATTTAAATGTTAAAAGTTTATTACGGTGAAATACACATTGTCATTAATTCCCCTCAAAATACTCCCCCTCACTTCAAACACTTTCATCTCATCATTCTTGCCGCTTTCTAAAGCAGTTCTGGAAGTCCTTTTTCTTGAGTGCCTTTAGTTACAATTTCCTGGTTGCCTTGATGTCCTGAATCAATTCAAAACATTTACCTTTCACGATCAATTTGACTTTGGAAAGAGCCAGAAGTATCATGGTCTCAGACGCAGGAAATAAGGTGGACGAGGACACACTGTCGTGTTTTTATGTGCATGCCTTTCTGTTGGATGACCCTCAATAGCAACATTCATGATCTTTTTGATCACAGTTCATAAAAATTGAATTTTTTACCTAATGGAAGTGAAAAATTTAGCCTGACATAGTTTCACGTATACTAATAGAGAACGTGAAAATCTTAAGTCAGAGATGAAAGTCTTTGTTCCTTATGACAGTGGTAGCAGGATGAGCTGCAGGTTTGCATCAGTCCTACTTGGCCTCCCAGTTCTGCTGGGACAATGCAGAGAATGTCAAACAGGGGTTCCCTGGGCAGAGGACTTGCACCTCCCTTGAGGAACCTCAGTATCTTATATTGGACTATAAACAAGCCTGATGACCTTTACCTTAGGGAGAGCCACTACAATAGCTTTGGTAGAGTGGACAGTCAACAAACTTGCCCATTGGCTGGGAGGGAGGCACTAGATAAACATCCTTGAAGTGATAGTCATAAATGAAAGCTGTCTGGGCCTGTTTGAAAGACACATGGAACCATAAGAGACTCATGGAGAATTGTCCATCAGCAGGGTACAGCCAAGCAGAGGTGTGGGTGGAAAGCTTTCCTGAAAAGTGGAACATCAGGCTGACATATTTGAGGAATTGAAAAAAAAGACCACTGTGGATAGCTTGAGAAAGGAGCTGTGGTGGAAGAGGCCATCAAGGAAGTGCGCAGCACTTGGCTCTTGCAGGAGTCTCTAGCTGTGGTATTTTACTATCAATCCATAACTCATAAAATACTTGGAAACAAAATTAGTACTTATTGTATGTCCTCAGAGGCAGTTTTTTCTACTGATAGAAAGCATGGGTTAGTAGTTATGCCTAAATATTAAATCACAATAGCCTTCACTATAAATTTTATTCATTGAACAGAGTTTAGCTTTAGGGTATCCTAGAATACATGTGACTCCCCTCTATCCAAACAATGTACTTCCTTGTTCCAGAACTTCTAATTAACTTATGATTTCTCCATTTATATTTGAGTTTTCCTTATTTATAAATCTATATAATTTTCTTAAAATTTGTTTTCTTCCTTTTACTCACAACACTCAAATCTTTGCTCACAAAAAAAATTTGTTGCTGTAGTTTGTTTAACTTTTATATGCTTTGGATCAGTCTTCTAAGAAACACTTTCTTATGTATTTCTTCCCCAGAGCCACGGTTCGTAAATATTTCAGGTCCTGCAGTCAGTGCTTAATGGTGCAATTTAAAAGGGATATAAATTAAAAAAAAAAAAAAAAAAGGGATATAAACTAAACAAAATAGTCACATGATAGCAACCAGTGCCTGAGATATGGAGAATCACAAGTTCTCTTGAGAAGTAGCTAAAGAAACTGGAGACATCTAGCCATGAGTAGAGAAAAACCGAGCCAGCACTGAAGAGCTCCACTGTCCTATAGAAGAAAGTTATTTATGTGCTCTTCAAGATCCTATCAATGTCCCATTGCTGCCCTCAAATAATAAATTAGAGCTCTTAAAAATGGTAAATAAATACTCTGATCTGTAGTTTCATGCCAGGAAGCCATTTATTAGTTTATTTCATATATTTTTGTGGAAAACTACTATAGGCCAGCCAGCACAGTGAGACTAGGGTTACATGAGTGTGTGAGACAGATTCTTGCTTTTATGTATCCTGCAAGGTATGCGGACATTGAGTAAATACCTAATGGAGTGTTAAATTTACCTTTTCACTCAATGCACATTTAAGTTTTAGCTTTTATCAAATAAAGTTTTTATTTTCAATTATAGCAAATTTAAGCCATTCACAGATCTTCTTGTTTGGACTATCGCATGTTGGATAAAATAGGAATGTAATACTGAGCAAAATCAGACCTGATTTCTACCTTTGCAGCATTTATATTTTGGTAGAGATGTCAGAAACTACCACAAATGAATATTAAATTGTAATGGAGGTCAGAGCTGGTAAGTAAAGATGAGTGGTAGGAGAACATGTGATAGAGTGTTTATGTTTGTTGGACTTGGGTGAGCTTAAGAAGGTCATCTCTAAGGAACTTTTACTGAGCTCAAGTTTTGTGAGTGAAGAAAACAAAAAGTAGAGGAGACAGAAGAATGGATTGAGCATAACTTCTTTGGTAGTAATATCATAAAATATAGAACTTACCATGAGGAAAACTTTCAAAAACTAAATGACAGCTAAATATATTCAAATTTTGTTGCATACATAATAATTGAAGCCAGGTAAATGAAGAAGATTTGCACGGCAAAAAGATAAGGTAAGAAAATAATGCTTTGGGAGAGAAAACACATGGGAAAGAATTAATATAGATAGAGAAAATTGTGTTAATATGATACACGCTGGGTGTGGTTGACACACCTGTAATCCTTGTACTCTGAGAGACTGAGGCATGGGGATCGAAAGTTCTAGCTTAGCAAAACCTGTCTTAAATCAGAAGAATAAAGGGCTGGAGATGTAGCTCAGTGTGAAGGACTTGAATTCAGTCCTCAGTACCAGAAAAAAAATAGATTTATATGCATAAATTAAAATATATTTATATTATATAGATATGCAAATTATCCACCAAAAATGAAATAACATTACAAATGAATTGGTAGAAATATATGCATAGACAGGAGGACACAATATATATATATATTTTAAATTTTTTTTTATTTTTGGTACTGGAGATAGAAATTGGGACCTTGCACTTGCAAGGCAGATGCCAGAACCACTGAGCTAAATCCCCAGCCCAGGAGGACACAATATTGTCGAGATTTCCATTTTACTTCACTAGATCCAATCACTAAAGTCCCACTCAGCAGGATTTGTTGTTATTATTTTTTGGACAGGGTGGTGTTTGTTAAACTGATTCTGAAGTTTAAATAAAAATACAAGGGGACATTCAAACTGAAAACAATATGCTAGAGTTTGCTCTTCTAGATATAAGGATTCATTACAGAGTTATGGTTTTAATTAAAATGTTATGAAATTGGCACACTAGACAAATGCACCAGTGGAACATAATGGAGAGCCTGGAAACAGGCATATATGTGTGACCAGGTCCTTGCCTGTTGTAATTGATAGACGACAGATGAGGAACAAGGCTCTGGCACAGGAGCCATCTATGTGGCAGGAAATTGGATACATAGCTTCACGTCATACTGAAAAAAATCTATTGCAGGTGCATTAATAAGCTAAATGCAGAAAAGAGAACCGTGAAAGTTTGAGGAGGTAACACAAGGAATATTGTCATGACTTTAGGGGTAGGAGAAGATTTAATTCAGACTTAGAAAGAAAATTTAAAATGATGACATGACAATTTAAAATTGATACTGAGCACTTCTGTTCTTAAAAATACATCATATGAAGAAAAAGCAATGCAAACTAGAGATCTTTCCCATACATTTTAAAATCAAGAACTACGCACTATCTACTATGCTTAAACTCCCAAAATTGAATATCAAAATGACAGTTTAATCCAAAAAGTGTGGAAGATTAAAAAAAGAGAGAGAATGGAAGGGAAAAATGAAAACAAAGCTTTTGTAAATGGGGAGAGGAAGACGGGTTGAAGGGAAGGGAAGGTGTTATGGCTTGTATCTAGATGTCCCTCAAAGCCTCATGCGGTCACAGTGGGGGTTTCAGAAGTGGCTGGATCTAGAGCGCGTGATGCTGAGATTAAGTGTGTGATGCTGGGATCAAGGATGTGTGATTACTAAATTAGTCCACTGACTGGTTTGGTATAGCTCTGGGTGTGAGTGCTACCTGCCCTGAGGGTGGAAAGTGGGTAGCCTACATAGAATATAAAAGGGACAAGAAAAAGCAACTATTGTCTCTTTCTTTGCTACCTTCTGCTCCCTGTGAACTCTGTGATGCCCCTCTGCCAAACCAATGTGCCTTGGAGCCAGCCAATTATGGATGGACACCTCTACAAACTGTGAACTAAATAAACCTTCCCCCTTTAACTTTAGGTATTTTGTCTCAGCAATGAGAAAAGTAACTAAGACAGAGGGGAGTAGGAAATAAAGAATTAAAACATATTATATATAGGTACAAATTACTGGTGATGAATGTGATCATGATGTATGGCAAATATGAAAATAAAATATAAAAATAAAAATAAATAAATAAAAACCAAGAAGCAAAAAATCTGGGAGTGGAGCATGGCAGATATGCTTTATGCATTTTTAAGAAATAGCTCTCATGGCTGGGGATTTAGCTCCGAGGTTCTGCTGCCTGCCTCGCAAGTGCAAGGTCCTGAGTTCGATCCCTGGTATAAAAAAAAATTGTATATCGTCAAGAAATAGATCTCATAATGAAATGTAGAGATAAGAATTTCAACAAATATTTAAAGGACTGAATAGGTCACCCCACAATGTTGATAGGTATTTGTTCATTTAAAAATCTTTCTTTGTGCTTTTCAGTTTTTACTACTAAATTAGCTTATTTTTATAGTAAAAAAGAATAGTGGATTTTTTTAAAGAAATAAAAGGTATGAAATATATTTAGTATACGACTTCAGAACAGTGGTCTAGATTCTGTTCTCCAGATTTGGGGCCCACACTAATAGTTTTTGCATACTATCAAAGTAGATACATTGGTTGAAGACTCACACGAACCCGGCGTGGATCTTGAAATTCCAATTTGTTTAATTATAAGTGGGAATACTTTATCCTTTGACATTTGTCAGAACATTTCCTTCCTTACAGGATCATGGACATTTGCATTGATAAGAAAGTAGCTTTAGGGTACGTTTTGCAGGCTGTGGAGCCACGTTATGACCAAATTGTCACTGAGGAGAGACCTGAGCCTCAGGCTCCAGGACATAGGCTGCTGCCATCTGGAGCATCCTGAGAAAACCCCACCCAGCACATACTTCCTGGATCCCACTGCGAAGGCTTTGTGTAGAACCTTCCTAGTCACAAGTGATTATTTTTCCTTTTCCTGCTAATTGTCTTCCTCCTATTGGTTAAATTAAAGCAGTCCTGCAGATCCCGACACACGTGCTTAGGTGTTTCTCTCCTGCTTTTATCTAGGCAACATTCCTTGTCCTTGGGAGGCTCTTGAAGATGACTACTCTTACCCATGGTACATTGATTTCCTATTCTTTTTGATATGCACTCTACCTCTTTTTCTGCTCGCCTTATGTGATATTTTACCATTCTTATTTGACAAGGGAAGATAAAACATTTCCCTGTTAAAAAACCTTCTTCCTAAATGAGCCTTTTTATTGAGTGGGAAAAATGAGAACCATTGTTATTATTTCTTCTCTATGTTCTTGTTAAAGAATGTTCTTTTGTGTGTGCTTGCAAAGTAATAAAATGTATAACTTGATTTCATTGCAGCTCTTCTGCCACTGGAATATATTCTAGGCTACACTAATATGAAGATTTTTCAGCAATTTAAAGAAATGGTGCATCCGAGCATACATTTTGTCCTTTACTACTCACAGGAAACCAAGCGAACACAGCATCCAATTTTGTTTGACAGGGACCTGGTTAGCGGACCACATGTGGTGTGTTTTAGTTTTGTTCTGCCGTTTTTTCCACTGTGTCCTGTAATTCATCACAAGGATTTTGAGAATGGAAAATGTCACAAACCAAATATTCAAAATTAATGAGTAGTTTACTTCACTGCAAAGGGCAGGTAGTGAAAGTCAGGCAGAACAAAAGCAACAAGAGTCCCCGGGCATCGATCTGTTTCACCTAATGAAGTGCAGATTTCTATGTGCAAGATAAAGTTGTCAGGTCATTGGAAATCACCTTGCTTAATTTTTAAATCTGTCAAAAGTCACAGATGATTTATTTTGCATCCACTTTACATAATCTAATCTATTAGTTATGAAGGCGTTCATGTTCACAGGTACTAAAAGCAAAAAAAAATTTAAAAAAAAAAACAGTGGCAAGTACAACTATTAGTATTTCCAGGCAAATTTAGGATGAAATTGTTCCTCACCCTTAGATCCATTTCCAGTAAGTTGTCAGGCAACGTGTACAACATGGAGTCCAGGTTTGTTCTTCTACGCTTTGGAGTCAGTGGTGGTATCTTTCATTACGTTTGCAAAGAAAATGGGGGAGGGAGGGGGTTAGAGGACACCTCTCACACAGTGAATCTTAACTAAAGCATACAAATAGAGGTGAGAAATAATCAGACACCCCTCAACTTCCAATTTCCACTTGTAATTTACTAATTGTGACACTGCATACATATCTAGTTTCATCAGCTTTCTGTTCCCAGACATTTCCAATATAAATTCCCCTCTGAATAATCCATTTCACATTCAGAAATAGTGGCACTGAAAGGTCCTCCTTATCATCTTCATAGCTTTTTTGGTTTTTTGTGACTTGAAACTTCCACCCACGAATAGTGAAAAATTTGAGGTTCAGTGTTGTATGGTGTCTTCAAAGATGTCTCTTGAGCCTTTCTTCATGTCTAGAATTAATGGATTCTGTTAAGATCTAAGTTCTAAAACCCTACATCTATTTATGAATAGATGAAACATTTTAATATGAGTTACTCAGGACATGGCATTTACTATAAAGATAAGGAAATAGAAGGTGACAGTTGGGGTAAGTATGATTTCCCTGTCATTTCTCTTTCAGACTCACATCAATCTGGTCTTTACTGAGGAAACTGAGTCTGCCATAGTGCTTCCCTACCCTCCAGTTTCCAGAGGGGATTTGGCCAAGCTGATTTCCAGCAGGAAACAGGAAAGGGTGAAGAGGGAGAGAGTGTGTTAATTTTCCTGGCTGCCTTGCTTGTGTTGAAGATATCCCTTAAGCCAAGAATGTTGTTCCTTTCTGGTGGTCTGTTCTGGACAGATATCTCTTTCTGGTTTTGGGAGCCTCTTCCACGCTCAATCTCCTGAGGCCAGGCTATGCCACTACAGTACTAGCATGAAGTCCCTGAAGTTCTCTCTCACCACTCATGCTTTTATAACTAGTACCTTGTCAGTAAATTATCCTTGCAGCATATCATTTTGAGTCAGCAGTAGTTTTGCAGCTGTGACTCTGAAACACCAAAAGTGGTAAGAATGTCTAATTCTGAAGAACAAAATAAGAGAAATTAAAACAGTACAAAGCCCAAAGTCTTGTTCCTTAATAGGAAATCTGAGAAAGTTTCTCCAGTTTCACCTTGAGCTCCCCTCCATAAGACAATCGAACAAAAGGCAACATGAAGTGAAGGGTAGAAATTATACCTAGAAATTTGCTAGAGTTCCTGTTTTCCCAGACTTTCCCTGTCAGAGTTCTGAGTTCTATTCCATACTGGCCCAGCATCCAGTACCTCACCAAATATCCAGCCCAGCCCCTGGCCTGTCCCAGACTTTGCCCTTCACTGCTTTGGTCCATTGGATCCATTGCATACCACATGCCATGTCTTTGGTTTTTTTCCTGTGCTTTTTTTGGTTGGCTGTACCACGAGGAGACAGGCTTTGTGACAGGACAGTTACAGCAGCAAAGTTTTTCTGGGACACCACCTGCCCATAGACTCTATTTGCTTTCTGAGGAAGGATATATTTCTAAAACTAAACTCTGTTCTAAATCTAGAAAAGCTGAGTTTTTCCTAAAGACTTTCGAGCAGCAGTACATAGGTGGTGAACTTAAATTCTGTTGCAATAAAAATAAAATCATAGTGCAAAAGAAGAGAGGCTTAGCAGGAATTTTGAGTTTTATCAGTAGCCATGTGCCCCTCAGGGATCAAGTAGCCGGGACAAAACCATACAAAGACATGTGTTGCATCTTTTCTGAGGGACGCTGCTTCCATTAAATTGTTTTCATTGCCCCAGAATTGTGCACTGTACAGCCAGCTGATGCCTGTGGTTTTTGTTCCTGCTGGTCCTTAACCCACTCTTCAGTGATGCTGCAGGGTCTACACTTCCTCCAAACTTCCAAGCAGAGTGGTGCGCTGCTTTGAGCCTTTGAACTTCTGCACATGCTTTTACTTTTTAAAAAATATTATTTTATTGGTACATTTTAGGTATACAATATAATGACATTCATCATTGGAAATTCGCACCTTTACATAATCTCTTGGTTCATATTTTTTTCCCCATTCCCCTGACCTCCCTTCAACACCTCCATCCCTCCCTATTTACAAAGACTTGGTTTCCATTTTTCATTTTCTCATATTAATTCCATTCCCTTCTTTCCTTTCCCCTACCCCTCCCACTTCCCCTTCCCCTTTGCCCCTTTTCTTCCTATTTCACATTATCTACTATACCATTTAGTTCTCATTCACACTTTCAGGTTTTCACACTAGGGAAACTATTCAGTATTTACACATGTGTGTCCTGTTTATTTTACTTAAGAGTATGGACTCAGTGTGCATCCATTTAGCTATAAATGTCTCTAATTTCTCACTTTTGATAGACTGGCTAAACATTAGACTGTAAGCTCCCTCTACACTTTAAAGCTGATTTCTCCATCTCTGCGGTAGAGGATATTTGGTGAGGTACTGGATGCTAGTTTTAGTCTCAATTTTTGGTAGGAGTTACTAAAATTTTTATACTTTGTTCTTAATATCTGAAATTTTATGATCAATTATTAGTGTTTTTTTCTTTTTCTTTCTTTTTTCTATAGTCCATTTTAGTTGAAGGTTTGTCTTTCCTCACTATTATTTCCTCTATTATTTTTTTATTTTCTTCCATCCATTTTCTCTTTTTGGAATTCTTATAAAAATTGTTGAAATCCCTGAATTAACTGTGTATGTATTTTTCACATTTTATATCCTTTTGTCTTTTTGATCTATGCTCTGGGAGATTTCCTTTGTTTTTCTTCTAGCTCCTTCTGATACTTTTAATTTTAGGTATTAAACTTGACTCTCTTCAGATTCCTTATTGTTATATGATTATTCCTTTCTCTCTAGCATCTTATTTTTGATTTATGACAATAATATTTCCTCAAATCCTTCAATATTATTAATTATGCTCTAGTCTTTCTGTTTCCCTTTTGGTTAGTTTTTCATTTTTTCCTAGTCATTGTCTTGCATCTTTTACTTCTTCTCAGGTACTATTGATTCTTTCTCATCCATTCATAAAAAGAAAAAGGAAGAATTTATTCTCTTTGTCTCTGTGTGTGTGTGTGTGTGTGTGTGTGTGTGCATCCCAGAGAACATACATATCCACATGTACATACATTTTGTATACCAATTTCTTACTGGTTTTATTACCTAAACTGTGATTCTCACAGTGAGCTCTTGTGTAGATGACTTGAATAGGGCACAAGGATAACTAAGTTCTGCATTCATTGGTCACATGTGGATTTCTTATGCCAGAATGAGCAGAACTTTCTTTCAGGATACTGGTATTTACATTAGAAGCATTAGAGCTCTTCAGATGATTTTCTGTATCTCTTTAAAGATGAGGTTTCTGTTCTTTGCTTGGAGATAGATGACTGATGGTGGGAATAATGACAGTATGGTGAGCCCTTCCTTTAGGTCTTTCTCGTTTCTCCACTGCCATGCCCTGGGCCTGGGCCAAATGATTCCAAAGCATGCATATTTCCAGATGCGGTCATTACATTTTATTGCCATTAACTGCTAGACTGTGTCTTTCCTGTGTTAGACTATGAACTCTTGTTAGTGGTAAGGGTCACATATAATTCATCTCACTGGCCATTTTTCTGTCTCTATACTATTAGAAGAAAATTCTGTAACATTGAAAGCATTTTTCATTTTTGTCTATAGATGTTTTACCATACCAATTAATATGAAGTAAGACACCCGAGATATATTTTACTCCTTTAATGATTCTGTGTACTAAACTAAACATCTTATATTAAAACAAATATTATTTGATATTTATAGACAAGTTTTCTGCATGTAATTTTATTTATCCAATGAGTCAGTTGTATATGGCTCTTTTGGAACATTTTGCTTGTGATCACCTTTGAGTGAAAATCCTATGAAATATTTTTTTTATGATTTTTCACATGAAGAAGGAAACTACATTTTTATTATCCTCATACTATGAAGACCTGGACATTTGGATATGAGGCTTCCCTCTGGCTTCTGATTTCCAGTCTTGCTGTGGTGGACCTAGGGTGAACCTGCCCAGGTCCTCTTTCAAAATGAAGCTCACTGCTCTGATGCAGGGAGTATAGTCAGGAAGTAATCTCCGGCTGGCATTACCCACTTCCTCAGGAGCCTACATCCCTTGACCAAGTAAGATGGGAGAGTACAGGGCCAGACTTTTACCCTGTCATGGGACACTCCTATGGCAATACTTACTCCTGAGCTGGAACTAGGTGGCCAATACCTTGTGGAATATAAATTGTATTTCAGTTTCTTCTTTTGCCCGGTGCTGCTTTATCCTTCTTCCTTTCATATATATTGGTTCTTAATAGATCCATCTTCCATTCCAGACTCCTTTTCAGTAGTTGTTTCTGGAGAACTTGTGGTGATTATTTGCCCTAAACTACAAAGACTTTCTATTGGGAATGTGGGCTTGTTTTTCTTTACTCCCTGAGTCTGTAACCTTATTCTGGTAATCTTAAAATATTTTGTGTGTTTCAAGTTAAAAATAGCAAGACACAATTTTGTGTTTGTGTTGAGGAACATTTGCCTCCTTCCTCAGTAACTATTCTGATCCTCATATAGAGATCCTACTAATGTTTAGGTTAGCAAGCCAATTCTGTCATGACCAAGAGAATATTCTCTAAGTCAGGGGTCACCAACCTTTTTGGGTCCAGGGACTGATTTCGTGGGCATGGGCTGGGGGCTTTCAGGATGATTCAAAGGAGCAGCCTAAATCCTTTCCACATCATAGTAGGGTTTGTGCTCCTACAAGAATCTAATGCCACCACTGGTCTGACAGCACAGAGATGAGGAGCAGCTGTAACACAGATGGACAGTTCCTAAGGCCACAGACCAGTACAGATCCATGGCCCTGCAGTTGAGGATCCTAGCTGTAAGTAAATGAACAGCTTAACCCAAAGTTGCCTTGTTCTTGCACCAGCTAGTGACTGCTTCTCTTGTTCCCATCCATCTCCCCTTCACCATCTACTGAGGGAAGCTGGCCAGCCCACCTGCTCCCTTAATAATACAAATGACTCACTCCAACCTTGAGCCCAACTGTTTCACCATCTTTTCAGTCATGGTTCTGCCATAAATAATCAAAGCTAATACATGCACTAAATGAGTTAATTCTTTTTCATGATTTTGTGTCATATTAAATTTGTTGTTCTCTTATTGGAAGAATTTTTTAACACTTCATGAAACTTCACACACATGTAGAAACTTTTGTCAAAATTTCTGCATAAGGAAAAGCTCATAAAATTCTGACAGAAAGACTGTACATCTCAAAAGAACCAGCAAATTGCAAACAGCCTGCAAAGAATAACTTCCACTCTCAATTCCCTGAGCACTATTGTGAGGGGGATTTTGTTTCCCTGTAATTCATCCATGTCCTTATGCTTGAGTTCCTGAGACTTATCTAGAATTCAAGAGATAAAGTAAAATCTTCTTCGTGTTTTTTCTCTCTTTTGTAGTTTTGTTTCTGTCTCTTGATTTATTTTGTGGCATATGTGAGTTTGGTTTTTTTTAGGAAAAAACAGAACAAAACACATAAATATTATCTGAACAGAAGCCAAGTCCTTGAAACCATATTTACTGTTAAATTCAAAATTTTCTGTTATGCAAAATCTTATATAGTGAAAAAACTATATAGTTTTTTATAAGTATAATGTAGCTTTACAAAGGTAAATTATTTTTCTGTTTCACTTATTTAAATAAAAAGACAAGTTTTTCTCTGTTTTCAAATTGTGGTGTGTAATTAGCTAATGTCTAAATATTCTAATGAAGTTAGGGAGAAGTACTAAATATGTCATCACTGTAACATGGGAGCATTTTAAAGAATACTATGTGTACTAAGTAAAATGTACTTGTAAAACTCCTTATGAGTCACAAAATGATTCTTAAATGAAATAAGTGTTCTGTCTACCAAAAGAGAACATTTAGAAACTGAACTACTTTGTTTTCCAGTTTGTTTCTGTACTACTAATGTTAAAGCTCATTTTTTCTTCCTACTTATGAAGCTTTTTGCTCCTTGATGGTAGGAGAATGCTAAGTTTTTAGCTCTGGCACAGGTGTATTTAGTGTCATCATTATTTCTTCATAATGCCACATCTAGTTTTCTAATATCATCTCATGAAAAAGTTGCCATAGGGAATTTGAGCTATAGACAGAAGAACATGAAATTGCAATTTGTAATCATAGCAAAGGTAGAAAATTGAAAGGAGCTTGACCATATAATTAGGTAACTTCCTTCCTAAATTAGCTTTTGAGGAGTTAGTTTAAGAAAATTGGAGCCATGGGATGACACAGGCTCCCCTATATATTGATTAACAAAATCTTATAATTCCAAAAGACAATGAACAATCTTGAAAAAGTATGTTTTAGTAAAGTAGTTTGCTATTTTCATTGGCAGTGAAAATAGCAATTATAGTGAAAACTGCCAATTATCCACAGATTACAGGATGGATTGGGGTGGGTCTGTAAGGGAATGTCTTACCACATTCCAACTTGTGGGAAGAAATAAAAATGTTCTAGAGGTTTTCCAGGACTGTAATCAGGGAAAGGAAATTTAATTGATTAGACCCTACTTTAAAAGGTTGAAAAATTCACATGTGATTATGTTCCCAGAAATTCAGGTGATTACCACCCATGAATAAAGTGGTACTAAATTATAAAACAGAGAACAGAGGTTAAATTTTCCTCACTTATTTTTTTGTGTAACTATGAATTTTACATTTTACTGTTTTATACATTGTCCATGAGGTTATAACAGTAGCATTAAAAATACTTAGGAATAAACTTAACCAAAGTAGTAAGAAACAGGTACGTTGAACTAGAAACCACTGATGAAAGAAATTAAAGCAGACACAAATAAGTGGAAGGACATCCCATGCTTGTGAGTGGGAAAATTTAATGTTATTAAGATGTTCATGCCACCCAACTTATCGACAAATTCAATAGAATCCCTATTAAAATCTCAATGGCATTTTTCACAGAAATTGAAAAAAATTCCTATAATTCATATGAAATGACAAAAGCCTCTAAATAGCTAAAGCACTATTGAATAACAACAAAGTTAAGTCATCACACTTCTGATTTCAAAAGCTATCATGAAACAGCTATAATCAGAACACTAGGATGCTTGCATTTAAACAGATATATTGACCCAGCAGAAGAGAACTAAGAGCCCAGAAGTAATACTGCACATACAGACTCAGTGGATCTTTGACAAGGCTACCGAGGGTACACAATGGAAAAAGGGAATACCTTGATTAGGGAATGTTGGGAGAATTGGATCCACATGCAAAATAATTAAATTGGAACTTTACACCATACACAAAGCACAATCAGAATAGACAAAAACCTTAAATGTTAACACCTAAAACTTCGCAATTCTTAGAAAGAAACAGGAAATAAAGGTTACATTGACTCTACATATGATTTTGAGTAGTATGACACTTTAATAACATTAATTCTTTCAGTTCATGAAATGGGGTGTTGTTTTCATGTATCTGTATCTTCTTTAATTTATTTTATCAGTGTTTTATAATTTTCAGGATATGTTTTTCACTTCTTTTATTGTTCATTCCTAAATGTTTTATTCTTTTGGTTACTATTATAACCAAAAGATTGTTTTCTTTATTTGTTTTTCAGAAGCTTCTTGCTTGTGATATAACTGATTTCACATGTTGATTTTGTAACCTGCAACTTTATTGAATTCAACTATTATTTCTATTAATTTTTTGTAGAATCGTTTTTTCTCATTAACTTTATTGGTACATTTTAGGTATACAGTACAGTTACATTCATCACTGGGAACTTGTACCTTACATGATGTATCTTGGTTCTTATTTTTTCCCCATTCCCCTGCCCTCCTTTCACCCCCCCTTCCCTATTTACAAAGACTTTGTTTCCATTTTTTCCTTTTCTCATATATTTTCCTATATTAATCTTCTTTCCTGAGTACCTTGCCTTCCCTGGTACCCTTGCCCCCAAAAAAGTAATCTATAAAATGGAAGAAAATATTTGCAAACTATATTCTGATAAAAGGTAAATGCAATGCATATAAGGAGTTCCTATGATTCAATACAAAAAGAAACTAAATCATCCCATTAATAAGTGGGCATAGGATCTAAGTAGACATCTTTTCAAAGAAGACATGGAAATGATTAAAAATATATGAAAAGGTGCCTTACATCATTAGTCATCAGGGAAATGCAAATCACAGTTGCAATGTAGTATTATCATCCAGTTAGGATGAGTCTTATAAAAGAAATGATAAGTATTGGCAAGGGTGTGAAGAAAAGAGAATCTTAGTCACTATTGGGAGGAGTGTAAATTGATGTAGCCACTATGGAAAATAATATGAGAGCATTTCAGCAATTCTAGATAGAGCTACCATATCACTAAGTAATCTTACTTCTGTAACTGAAGTCAAGGTCTCAAAGGAATATCTGCACTCCCATGTTCACTGAAATGTTATGCAGATGGTCCAGATAAGGAAGCAACTTCAGTGCCTGTGAGTAGATATAGTAATATTAGAAATAGGATTTAGATATAGGATGGAATATTACTCAGTGTCAAAAGGAATGAAGGCCTGTCAATTGTGAAACACTGGTGAGCTTGGAGGACACCACACTAAGTGAAACAAATTACATGAAAAAAACATATATTATGCCCACCAGCCACCAGCTTAGCCATGTGGGAAGAGCAGGTGTAGGTTGTCTGTGCCCTGCTCAGGCCAGTATGTTCTGCCTACATGCGACCAGGAGACCTAGCAGGTGAGGACCCCCGGGCACACCCACCAACCACCAGCCCCCCTCCCCCACCTCTTGGCTGTGCAGCTACTTGGATACACACTACAGAGGCACAGGAGGCATAAAGGCCATTGTCCTGAGTTGCAGAAGTGAACAAGAGAGGGGGCCTCTCTCAGGCTCCCTAATGAAAACTGAAGCCCAATGGAAAGTGAAGAGAATCTCTGCAATAAAGGCACACCAGACCACCATGCTTGGTAAGTTGGAGGGATCATCATCTCCCATTGGAACCTGGACTATCTTTGGGGAAAGGCAGCTGGAACCTGCAATAGAACCTTGCAGAGTTCAACCCTGCAGGAGGACAGGGAGCTTAACTTGGGACTTGCATCCAGAAATCTGCCAGAATCTCAAGGGTCTATGACTGACTGGCTTACCGAGACTCATTGACTTATATCTGCACACTGCTGCCCAAGTTGTCTGTTGTGACAGCTGAGACATACCCTGAAGGAGGCCTTTCATTTTTATCTTTGATTTGTTATTTTGAAAATTATCACTGTTTTTTTTTTGCTCTTATTTTTAATTTTTTTCTTCTTTGCTACTCTGTTAAAATTTTTATTTTTCTAATTTTTCTTTCTTTTCTCTTTTCTTTCTCTCTCTCTCTGTCTCACTCCCCTGCTGTCCCTCATTGTTCTTCATCTCCCTTTGTGTTCCTGTTCTGGTCCTAATTTGTATTTCTTCTTTATCTTTCTTTTCTTCTCTTTCCTTCTTTTGCCTGTGCCCTCTGTCCTCACTGCCAACCTTCCCCCATCCTTCTATTTACCTATTCCTCCCTCCCGAACTCCTTCTAACTCCCCATCTCAAAGGGAAAAGTTACTATATTGAACAGTTTATTCACTATAAACATATATTGGGTTAGGCCTTGATTTTGATTTAATTCACACAGTTAAAGATGATAGATTAATAATTACCACAAATTGACATTTTCTAAGAGGTACTCGATGCTACTCTGTTGCTGATTGTATCACTTGGGCTAAGGTGCTGTGATTGATCTAATCAGTTGTCCTTCCTGGTATAATGAAAATGAGACAGCCTCAGTGCCATTAGAGACTCTAAACCTAAAGACCAGCTATGTTTGGAAGATACCACTGAGAAGCAATCATTCCACAAGTGTTCTAAAAGCATCAACAAAGATACTTACAATAAGCAACTTCAACAACCCAGGAACTATACCAAGGACAGAAGTGAAACAAAAATGAGAAGACATTTAAGTAAGGCACAAACTCAGACTTTCATTCCACAAAAGGCAAATTCTGGGGGAAATGAGGTGGAAAAGTCTGATAATCAACCACCTGGACAACCTGAACTGATAGCCCAGGAAGTAACAAAACAGATGAATGTGGCTCTAGAAAAATTCAAAACAGAAATAATTTCCCAGATAATTACAGAGATGGTAAGCAGAGTGAAAGATATGATTAGAGGATCTAGAACAGAAACAGATAAAAAAAAAAAATAGATGAGCTCAGAAACATGCTGGAAGACATGAATGCCCAGCATTAGAAAGAATTGGAAACCATGATCCCCGACATAAGAAAGAAATGGAATCCATGAAACAAAACAGATATTCAAGAGATTAAAAACTCCATTGAAAGCATGCAGAGCAGATTAAGGGAATCTGAAGATAGAATGCCAAATATAGAAGACAGGATTGTGGTTAAGGACCATGAAAAGAGAGATCTCTTCAAAATAGTAAGGGACCATGAGAAATCAATCCAGCAGCTGCTAGATGATGCAAAGAACAACAACATAAGACTGACCTGAGTCCACAAAAAACAGGAGAAAGTGCAATTGAAATTAAAAAAAAACTATTCACAGAATAGTAGAAAACTTCCCAGACAGAGGTGGAGAATTAAACATACAGATAAGTGAGGGATATAGAACTCCAACTAGCCATGATAAAAAAAAAACTACACATAGACATATAATAATCAAGACCCCAGAAACCCAACAGAAGAACGTAATCCTACAGGCAGTTAGAGAAAAGAGACAAATATAAAGGAAAGCCCATCAGAATCCAACAGACTTCTCAACACAAATCCTCAAATCAAGGAGAGCTTGGAGTGAAGTATTTCAAGCCCTAAAAGAAAATAACTTCCAACCTAGACTGTTGTATACTATAAAATTATCTTTCAAAATCTATGGGGAAATTAGACACTTCCACAAAAAAGAACACCTGAGAAATTTCATGAATACCAAACCAGCACTCCAAACAGTTCTAAGGACTATCCTAGAAAAAGGCAATGAAGGTCACAATTCCATGAGGCCCAAGAGGGAAGCCACCAGGCAAGGAAAGACACTAAAGGGAAAGGGGGAAAAAATAAGAAATAAAAGAGCCAGCAACAGTAAAACATTATGACAAGGATGAGTTAATATCTATCAATTATAACTCTCAATGTTCATGGCCTCAATTCACTAATCAAAAGAAATAGACTGACAGAATGGATTAAGAAGCAAAATCCAGCAGTATGCTGTGTACAAGAAACACACCTAAATCAAAAAGAAATTCATAGACTGAAAGTAGAAGAATGGAAACAGTTTTCCATGTGACGGGAACCCAGAAAAAAGCAGGGGTAGCAGTCTTATTTGCAGACAAAGTAGATTTCAAACCAAAACTAATTAAGAGAGACAAAGATGGTCACTACATCCTTGTGAGGGAAACAATCCAAGAGGAAGAGATGACAATCCTAAATATTTATGCACCAAATACGAATGCCCCCAACTATACAAAACAAATATTAATGGACATGAAAAAGCAAATAAGCACCAATACAATTGTAGTGGGGGAACTCAATACCCCACTATCACAAATAGACAGATCATATAGACAAAAAATTAACAACAAAATTCTAGAACTGAAGCAAGCTATTGAACAAATGGACTTAATAGATGTTTACAGAATGTTCCACCAAAAAAAATCAGAATACACATTTTTTTCAGCTGCACATGGGTCCATTCTCAAAAATAGACCACATGGTAGCTCATAGGACATGTCTAAGTAAATGTAAAAGAATTGAAGTTACCCCCTGTATATTATAGAACCATAGTGCAATAAAACCAGAGGTCAATAACATAAGAAACTGCAAAACTCCCACAAACACATGGAAACTGAAACACCCTCCTGAACAACCAATGGATCACATAGGAAATTAAGGAAGAAATTAGACAGTTTCTACAAGTAAATGATAATGCCAGTACAACATACCAGTAATCTATGGGACATAGTGAAAAACTTCTACGCAGGAAATTCATAGCAGTGAATGCCCATATTAGGAAAACAGAGGGAACTCAAATAAATAACCTTATGCAGAACCTCGAGCTTCTAGAAAAAGAAGAGCATAATAAACCCAAAGCTCGTAAAAGAGAGGAAATAATAAAGATCAGAGCAGAACTCAATGCAATGGAGACTAAGAGAACAATACAAAAAATGAATCAAAGAGTTGGTTTTTCAAAAGAATAAATAAAATCTATAAAACCTTTCTTGAACTTTATCAAAAAAGGAAAGAAAAGGCTTAAGTACATGCAATTAAGAATGGAAAAGGGGAAGTCACAACAGACCCCGCAGAAATCCAGAGGATCATCAATACCTACTTCAAAAACCTGTACTCTAATAAAATAGAAAACACAGAAGAAATGGACAGATTCATAGATACATAGGAATTGCCAAAGTTAAATGAAGAAGATATAGAAATTCTAAACACCCCAATTACAATGATTGAAATTGAAAATGTAATAAAAAATTTATCAACAAAGAAAAGCCCAGGTCCCGATGGCTTCACTGCTGAATTCTACAAGACATTTAAAGAAGAACTAATGCCATTACTCTTTAAACTCATCAAAGAAATTGAAAGGGAAGCAAGTCTTCCAAATTCTTTCCTGGAAGCAAGTGTGACTTTGATTCCAAAACCAGGGAAAGACCCAACCCAAAAAGAGAACTACAGGTCAATCTCCCTAATGAACATAGATGCAAAAATCCTCAACAAGATATTGGCAAACAGAATACAGAGGGTCATCAAGAAGGTCATACACCCTGACCAAGTCGAATTTATCCCAGGTATGCAAGGATGGTTCAACAATCCTAAATCAATAAATGTAATACACTATATTAACAGAGTCAAGGACAAAAAACATATGATCATCTCAATAGATCCACAAAAGATATTTGACAAAATCCAACACCCTTTCATGATAAAAACACTACAGAAAATTGGAATAGAAGGTCTTTATCTCAACCTGATTATGGCAATCTATGAAAAACCAACAACTAACATCATACTAAATGGTCAAAAACTGAAAACTTTCACACTAAAATCAGGAACAAGACAAGGATGCCCACTATCACCACTCCTGTTCAATATTGTTCTGGAAACATTAGTCATAGCAATGAGAAAAGAGAAAGAAATAAAAGGAATAAAGATAGGAAAGGAAGAAGTGAAACTGTCATTATTTGCTGATGATATGATACTTTACATAGAAGACCCAAACAATTTGGCCAAAAGACTTCTAGACTTAATTGACAGATTCAATAGAGCAGCTGGATATAAGGTCAATATTCAAAAAACAATAGCCTTCTTATACAAAAATAACAGACTCACTGAGAGAGAAATTGGAGAAACAATTCCTTTTACAGTAGCATCCCCAAAAAATGAAATATCTAGGAATCAACCTAATAAAGGAAGCAAAAGACCTCTACACTGAAAACTACAGCACTCTGAAAAAGGAGATTGAGGAGGATTTAAGAAAATGGAAAGACATAGCTTGTTCCTGTGTAGGAAGAACAAATATAGTGAAAATGGCCATACTTCCAAAACTACTATATAGATTTAATGCAATGCCGATCGGAATTCCAACAATATACTTCACAGCACTAGAGAAAACAATCCAAAAATTCATTTGGAACCAGAAGAGACCTAGAATAGCAAAAGCAATTCTAGGCAACAGAGACATGGCTGGGGGTATTACAATCCCCAACTTGAAACTATATTACAAATCTACTGTGATAAAACAGCATGGTACTGGCAAAGAAACAGACCTGAGGATCAGTGGAATGGATTAGAAGATGCAGAAACAACTTCAGAGATACACAGCCACCTCATGTTTGACAAAGGAGCCAGCCACCCTCACTGGAGGAAAGATAGCCTCTTTAATTAGTGGTGTTTGGAAAACTGGATTTCAACCTACTAAAGATTAAAACTAGACCCATATCTATCACCATGCACTAAACTAAGATTGAAGTGGATTAAAGACCTAAATATTAAAACAGAAACACTAAACTTGCTGGAAGATGTTAGGTAGAACTCCTGAAGACATTGGCATAGGAAAAGGCATTACCAACAAAACCTCCGTAGCACAGGAACTAGCACAAAGAATCAACAACTGAGATCTCATTTTATTAAAAAGCCTCTGCACTGCAAGAGAAACCACCAACAGAGCTAAGAGACAACCTACAATGTGGGAAGAAATTTTTACCAGCTGTTCCTCAAACAAAGGACTATTATCTAGAATATATAAAGATGTGAGAAAAATCAGAACTTCCACCCAATATAAAAACCCAATTCAAAAATGGGCATCTGAAATGAACAGACATTTCTCAGACAAAGAAATAAAAGCAGCAAATAAATATATGAACAAATGTTCAACATCACTGGTCATTCAAGAGATGCAGATGAAAACAGCAGTGAGATTCCACCTCACCCCAGAAAGAATGGCTGTTTTCAAAAATCAACCAATAACAGATCCCAGGCTCCTAGGGCAGTGAAGCTCAGCCGGTCCCAGCACCTGGAAGGAAGCTCCCCTGCCTCCATCCCAGGCCCCTAGGGCAGTGAAGCTCAGCTGGTCCCAGCACCCAGAAGGAAGCTCCCCACCTCCATCCCAGGCTCCTAGGGCAGTGAAGCTCAGCTGGTCCCAGCACCCAGAAGGAAGCTCCCCTGCTGCCATCCCAAGCTCCTAGGGCACAGAAGTTGAGCCATGTGGGCACCAGAAGCACCCCACCCCCACCTCCTGGAAATGAGAAGACACATAAACAAGCCTCAAAAATAGGCTTCTGGATCACCTACAGCAACCCCAATGGGAAATGAGATGTAACACTCTGATACTCAACCACCTGGACTCTCTGAACTGGCAACAAAAGAGGATCTAGGAAAAATGAAATCAGAAATAATTACTCAAATAACAGCAAAGATTTTGCTCATGGTGCAAGACATGATTAATAAATCTAGAGAGGACACAGATAAAAAAATAGAGGATCTGAGGAACATGATGGAATCCCAACATAGGAAACAAATGGAATCCATAAAACAGATACAAACAGATTTCCAAGAGATTAAAAACTCCATTGAAAGTCTGTGCAGCAGAATGAACCAATGTAAGGATAGAATTTCACATATAGAAGATAAGATTGCAATTAGTGAGGAGGAAAAGAAAAATTGCTTTAAAATTGTAAGGGAACATGAGAAATCAATCCAGCAGCTGCTAGACGATGCAAAGAAGAATCACATAAGACTGATTGTAGTCAATGAAGAAAGAGGCGAGAGTGCAGATGACATAAAAAAGCTCTTCACAGAAGTGATGACAGAAAACTTCCCAAGGAGGGGAAAAGAACTTGACATACAGATAAATGAGGCATATAGGATTCCAGCTAACCTTAATCAAAAAAAAAATCTACACATAGGCATATAATAGTTAGGATTCCAGAAATCCAACAGAAGAACACAATTCTACAAGCAGTGAAAGAAAAGAAACAAATCACATACAAAGGAAAGCCCATCAGAATCACAGCAGACTTCTCAATGCAAACCCTCAAGGCAAGAAGAGCTTGGAGTGATGTATTTCAAACCCTAAAGGAAAACAGCCTCCAACCCACATTGATGTACCCTGCAAAACTATCTTTCAAAATTGATGGAGAAATAAGATACTTTGATGATAAAGAGCACCTCAGGAACTTCATGAATACCAAACCAGCACTCCAAAAAGTTTTAGTCAATACCCTAGGAAAAGAAAATGAGGATCACAACCCCAGGAAACCCAGAAGAATGAATCCATTGGGCGTGACAAATTAAACGCAAAGGGGGAGAATCCAACACAAAGAAAAAGTCATGACAAGGCTTTTAAAACTTTTAACTTCATCTCCCTAATGAGTGTATAATTCAATCTTGTTATTGTACTGATTAGTATTTTTCTGATTCTAGAGTTGCACACCATTCCTTGTGCTATACTGGCTATTTATCATCTTCTTATGTCTACATTTTAATTGGGTTGTCTATTAATGAGCTCTAAGAATTCTTTATATATTCTGCTCATAGGTTATATGCATTGTAAATAAGGTCTGTTTTAAGGACTACTTTTCATTTTAATGATGTCATTTAAAGTTCTAAATTGTGATGGAATCTCATCAATTTTTTTTCTTTTATACATCATGTTTTTTGTATCCTAGGTAGTTCTTGCCTACCCTGAATTCATAAATATTTTCCCTTATAATTTGTTCTGAAAGTTTTACACTTTTAGGCTTTCTTATTTAGGTTCATAGATCCCTTCAAGTTATTTTCATGTATGGAAAAAAAGGGTTGAGGCTAATTTTTTATATACAGATACCAGGTGTTCTAGTGCCATTTGCTGAAGACACTATCTCTTCCTCGGCTCTTGAATTGAGTTTATATTCTGTAAAATGCTAATGTTAAATAATCTTTCAAAACTCAGTGGACCATATATGAGTGGTTCTATTTCTAGATTCTCTGTTTTATTCAAATGATCTATTTGTCTTCCCTTACACCAACACTGTCTTGATTACTGTAGCTTTAGAAGAAGTCTTAAAATTGGGTGCTAAACATCTTCCAACACTGTTTTTGTTTTGTTTTTGGCTTTTCTGGGTCCTTTGTACTCCTAAATAACTTTAAAATTTCAATGTCCAGTTCTTCATTTATAGCAAGTATATACAGACCTGAATTTTTATATATACCTTGTGTTTCCTAATCCTGCTAAATTCAAATACAAGTTCTAGGGGCTCCTAGAGATTTCTTAGTATTTTCTCTATAGATGATCATTTCATCTACATATAAAGATTTTGCTTCTACCTTGCCAATCCTATCCTAGTTGTATCATTTTATTGCCAGACTATTTTGATTTAGACCTATGTTTCAAAGTCTAATGGACAGATGAAGAGTAGGCATATATGCCCTTGTTCCCCACTTTAGGGAGAAAGCATTGTATCATTTCCATTCATAGAAGGAGTTTTTGTTGGAAGTATGGAGTACATGTCTTTGATCTGTTGAGAAGGTTCTGTTCTACTTCTAGTCTCCTGATAGCTTTTACCATTAACAGCTGTAGAATTTACTCTTTCTCCAACTAGTGACAGGATCATATGGCTTTTTCCTTTCCTCTGTTAAAATGATGACTTTTGGGGGTGGATCTTCCAGTGCTGAACCAACACTGCCATCCCTATAACAAAACCACTTTCTACATACTGCCAGATCTGACTTCTAATAGTTCGTTTTGTTAAAGAAATTTCTATCTATGTTCATACTTTTTCTTCTATTATCTCTATCCAGTTTTAGGATTAGTACAATGTTGATTTCCTAAAATGAGGGGAGAAGTGTTCCTTCTTTTTTCTGTTTTAATTGTTTGATATAATTTATCAGTTAAAATGTTTATGAGCCTGCTGTTGTCATATAGGTAGGTTTTCAAGCTAGGAATATACTTTCTTTAATAGGTGCTATTCAAATTTTATATTTCCTCCAGAGTTAGTTTCATTAATTTGTCTTCTAAATTACTTCTTAGAAGTTGTCAAATTTATTTCAAGAAAGATTTTTTTAAATATGCTTTCTATATCCTTTTAAATTCTGTAAAATCTGAGGTAATGTCTCCTAGATCTTAATATTGTAATTTTAAAAAATGTAGAACTGATATTGTGTAACAGGAAGAAAATGTCTAAAACATCAGGGGAATTGGGAGGGGTAGAGGAAGGGAAAAAAGGGAAAGAAAAAAATATGAGAAGAGGAAAAAATGGAAACAAGGTCTTTGCAGATAGGGAAGGGTGGAGGGGGTGAAGGGAGGGCAAGGAAAGGGGGAAAAAATAAGAACCTAGAGACTCATGTAATGGTACAAGATCCCAATGATGAATGTAACTGTATTGTATACCTAAAATGTACCAATAAAGTCAATGGGGGGGAAAAATATATATATATATATAAAATTTAAAAAACAACAAATTACAAAAAAAAACCCAACAACAACAACAAAAAAATCAACCAATAACAAATCCTGGCTGGGGTTTGGGGAGAAAAGACCCTTCCTCCATTGTTAGTGGGAGTGTAGACTAGTGCAACCACTGTGGAAATCCATATGGAGATACCTCAAAGAACTAGGGCTAGAGGTCCCATGTACCTAGCTATTCCCCTACTGGGTATATTCCCAAATGAATTAAAAGACTCATACCACAGCAATATATGTGCATCTATGTTTATAGTGGCACACTTTGTAATAGCTAAAGCTTGGAAACAGCCCAAGTGCCCATCAACTGGAAACTGGATAAAGAAGATGTGGGGTTTTTTTTTTATATAAAATGGAGTAATACTCAGCCACAAAGAATCAGAGACATTTATAGCTAAATGGATGCATATTGAGGCCATACTCTTAAGTGAAATAAATAGGACACATATGTGTAAATACCAAATAGTTTCTCTGGTGTGAGAAACTGAAAGTGTAAACAAGGATTACAATGATTAAAATGAATAACTGATAATTTGAAATTGGAAGAAAAGGTCCAAAGGTGTAGGGGTGGTGGGAGGGGAAGGGGAATGGGAAGAAGGGAAAGGAAAAATTATGAGAAAGGAAAAAAAAATGGAAACGAAATCTATGTAAATAGGGAAGGGCGGAGGGGGTGAAGGGCGCACAGGTAATGAGGAAAAAATAAGAACCAAGATGCATCATGTACAGGTACAAGCACCCAATGATAAATGTAGATGTATTGTATACCTCAAATGTACCAATAAAAGAATTTAAGGAAAAACAAACAAATACTACCTTAGCACTTACATAAAGAATTTAAAATGATCCAACTCATAGATGCAAAATAGAAGGTGATTGGCATGGCAAGAAGGGAGGTATCACTCAGTGGTATAAAAGATGCATTAAGTCTTCAATTTTCTTACACATACACACAATAACAATAATAATAATAATAAAGGGTGCAGGAGAAAACTTTTAGGGTGAAAGATAGGTTTATGTTCTAGATCACAGTGATAGTTTTGTACATAATATACTTAGCTCCAAACTTGTTGGATACGTTAAATACATATAGCTTTTTATCAACAATATCTCAATAAAGTGATTTATGGTGAAGTTATAAATATAGATATTTTTCACTGTACCATAAAATTTTAGGTTTAGAAAGACAACTAGACTTTCTAAATCAACATCCTACCCAATGTATGAAATTCTTCTTCTTTTCTTACATATCCAGGAAATATTAGTGAGCACTAACTTAGTGAGAGAAAAAATATCAAGGAAGCAATAATTCATCTTTTTTGAGCACAAGATTTGTTAGCATGATATAGAAAACAACATTTTTGACAAAGCTGGCAGGGAGGGCTTTGTTTATAATTTATAGTCTTAGACATTGCAATTTGACTACATTGTCTCTGAATTAAATGTATGGTTCAGGCAGGGAACTGACAGCATCAGTGTGAAAATACAGCAGATTAGTAAAGCTTTCTGTTTCCAGCAAAAGGCATCCACAGGTCACCACTTCTACCTAGGAGGACATTTTGTGCTTCTTAATTTTAATGTGCAAACAAATCACCCTGAATTTCAGTGAAATGTGGGTTCTGATGTAATGATTCAGAGAGGGACTCGAACCTCTGCAGGTCTGATGGGGCTCATAGATGCAAATGCTACTATTTCTGGGGCCGTCTGGAGCAGCAGGGCTCTTGAGCTTTTTGCTTCATGTTGAATTAATATTTTCAAAAGAAAGATGATGTTAGTGATAGAATCCTTGGTCTTTTAACATTTCTAGCACTGATTTCAGTTTAATTTTTTATAAAAAGGAAATAGTTTCCTATATCTGTATTTTTAGGGCAACACATTTGTAGAATTTAAAAGCTTAGACACTTTAACAAGGTCTTTAATACATGCTTGATTGTAAAAGGTCTTTTAAATATAACAAGCTGATGTAAAGTAGTCATTGATTGATTAAAGATAGCCTAAAGGTGATTTGGGCTCGGAATAAGTTTATGCTAAGCAATAGTCACCATTTTCTTCTTGGAATTTGGAGGATAAGAATCCTTTATTTTAAAATTTGAAAATATCCAAAAATTTTCTTGAGTTTCACTGTATGAAATTTTGTTTGAAAATTAACCCTTTTTGAGGAATTGAAATAACAGTGGTTGACTAAGTCTAAAATTTCTCTAGAATTCCTTAAAAAATTACTGAGACTAGAGAGAGGAAATAAACCACACAAATCTTTCTATAAATTTCAATTTCTCATGAATACAAAAGAAGCCTCAAATTTGAACCAGAACTATTTTGAAATAGTTCTTTTTAAAAAAATTGATTCATATGTTATACAAAATAATGGGTTTTACTTTGTCAAATTTGTACATGAATATAAAGTACTTTGATCATATCTTCTTTCTCCCATGCCCTTCTTTCTTCTTGCTTAGTCTTCCTTCTACTTTCATGTTGTCTTTCTCCCTCTCAGTCTTTCTCCCCCCCGCTTCCCCTACATTTCACATGTGAGAGAAAACTCATGCTATTTGTCTTTCTGAGACTGTCATATTTGACTTAACATGAAAATCTGCTATGTATACATAAAGGAGTATTAGTCAGACATAGGAAAATGAAATCTTGTCATTTGTAGGAAAACGGATGGGAATACAGTAGTACTCTTGAAGTGATTCAAGATCCTGGAGAGATGGAAGGGGATGGAAAACCTGAGTGAGACAATAAAACTTTGACATAAAAATCAGGTCCTGAAAAAAGAGTCAACTCAAAGTGTAAGACAGCGAAGAGTTCAGACACAGCAGAGTGATAACAACTATGAGAAAGGAATGGGAAAGTACATGTGAAACTTGGGGAAGCAAATTTTGAAAAGGACTACATTTTGGAATGAGGAAAATAAAGAGTAATGTGAAGGCTCCAGATAAGTGAAAGGAAGTCTAAGAGAAATTTTTAAGATTGTGGAAGGCAAAATGAAACATAAATTAAAAAAAACATACAATTATACTTCCCCAAAGACCCATCTAATAAAGAAAGTGCAATATTCTACATTTACTACATTAATACTTTCCTCAAAATACAAGTCTCCTTTCTCATTCCAAAACACTGACTTTGTCAAATGCAGACGCTGAAGTAGCCTTCATACAATTTCAAAAAGTTACTATAAAAAAAGAATTGAGAATGAGAACGGAAATGTTTATGCTATTGAAATCTACTCTTCCCCCTCAAAACAATAATGAATCAGAAGAATACTGTTAAAAAAAATACCAATCAGAATTAAATATTCTCAACTTATATCTGGGGATTTAAAAACAATCAACAGCTAACATTGAATCCAAAATTTAAAAACTTGAACCAGAAATGTAAAAAACTAGGGAGCAGAAGAGTTTTATCATTCTGGAAAGAAATGGGAGAAAAGTTATGAGAGAAATAAAGACTAAATTATAGTTTCTCAAATAAAATTATATACATGATAAAACTTTAATAATGAAATTAAATGATAAAGCCCTACAGTGATCATATTGTCCTTGTTTTATAGAATGCTCAAGGGAGAGATTCATATTTTGAGAAATGCTGCCTACTGCTGCTCTGCTGACCTGGAGGAGGAGCAGGCACAATGAAAGGAAAACTTGGAGGTGTTCTAAGATCAGTTACAGGGACTAGAGGCTGTGTGAGCCACCAAGTGAGCCACTAACTCCCAGGTTAATAGTGGGAAAAACTGCTGCCCCCTGAAATATTGTTAATGTACCTTCAAAATTGCTCTTCTTTCTTCTTTTCTTCCAGTGGTAATATGGGGATGGGACCCATGGTTTCACACATGCTACTCAAGTATTCTATCACCGATCTACATCCCCATTCCTGTTCTCTCTGGTTTCAGCTATAAATTTTTGGAAAAACTTAAAAGGAAGAGCCAAAGTCACTGAGACCTGTTAACTCATACTTCTAAGGGGACCTCGTAAAAACTTTGCTAATTATGGCAGTCAGTTCTCTGCCTGGAAGCTGGTGTATCCACCATCTTTTCTTCCTGAACATGTGATCTCTGATGTTGAACTGAGCATGCTCAGAAATGTATATCATAAACTGAGCCTTTCTAGAATGTGCCTACTTATGTGAATGTGTTTAGTCTCCCCAGTTAAATCCCCATACTTGCTTTGTCTGTTCCAGGACAGCAATGTTTTGCAAGTAACCCTAGTACTCTCCTTATGTGTTGTCAGTAATACAACTTTTTCCATTCCTGCTCCTTGGCTTTATGCTCAGTTGCAGATGGAGGCAGGAAGAGAAAAAATTATTTTCTTATCCTATAGTTTCTGAAATGCTTCTTGTAAGAAGTCAGGTTGAATTTGGACCCACCCAAATGTATTGAGTATTTTGAGTATTTGAGTATTTTGAAGGAACACAATTTGGCCCTTATGATACTTCTTTTAATGAGCTGTCTGTCTGTCTCTCTCTCTCCTTTCTCTTCTTCCTTCCTTCCTTTCCTCTCCTCCTCACTTGCACTCTTTTTCTTTCTTTGAATATAAAACCAGAAAATATTCTTCTCTTAAATATATGAGAAAGAGGAAGCTAGGTAAAGACCATAACATTGCATATTATATGATTATAAAAAGAAAATATTCAACAAATTTACTTTGATTTTGGCGAACATTCATATGAATGCTGTGGTCACTAAATATGACCCCACCCCCTTTTTTGGGAGAAGTATAGTAGTCTTTTTACTTTGAAGCAGCCCTAAGCATAGCAACTCTCAGACAAAATGCAAATTATCAGGCTAGCCTATAACACAGTTCTAAATAGTGAGTGAAAATACTGGAAAACAATCCCAGTCACAATGTGAGAATAATAATGCTTAATTATACATATCTGCAAATTTCTTGATTTGTTTCCTGGGAGAAGTTGAAATACTGGACTGCAGTTACAAAGAGCTAATTGGCAGTTTTATCTTTACTTCTGACTGGGCCACATCTGCAGAGGATTTTGATCACTAGGATCTGGGATTTAAAGGTGCTCTGATGTCATTAACTGTCCCCTGCCTCGATTCACTAAATGAATTCTGCTCACATATTGTTCACAGCTCCTATTTTGCTGTGCAAATGACATGGTCATCTGCTCTAAACTTTAAAGAACATCAAAAAGAACATTGGTCCTATGCGGCTCTCAGAATTTGGTTAGGGTCCATCTGGCTTAATTTGAGAATGGTAGGTTTCCACATATTGGCTATAATACTTGTAAAAGCCAACCTGTAGATGATTTTACAGTCTGCAGATGGGAAATCTGACTACTGCCACCTGTTCTTATCTCTATCACAATTCTTATGACTTATTTCTCTGAATACTCGAGATTTTAAAAAATGTAATGGTTATTTGCTTTACTCTACCATTGTTTCTATTCCAAGAGAAATAATTCTTTAATAGCATACCAATAAGTATTGTTTCATTCACATTATTCTTTAATCAGCTATAAATCAAATGTTTATTTAAAATCAATTGCAAGATCTACACCAGCAAGATGGTAGAATAGGAGTTTTTCAGCTTCACTCCCTCCCGCAAAGCTTAACTACTTCTGCACACATGTCAGTGTACCATGCAGAATATTCCCGAATTGGGAATGAGACTGAGTCACCCACTTGGACTGAAAAAATGAGAAAGTTTATGAACCGTAGTTAAGAAAAACAGTTCTCTTTTATTGTTCTTCAAGCAGGAAGAGAGCCAGAAACAGAGAAGCCCCCTAGAGGTAGGACTTCTGCAATAATAAAACTGAGTTGGAGACAAACACTTAGCTTCCCACCATTCTGGGACCTTTGGAAGAAGGCTTACTTCTGTTTTATCTCCGGAGAACACCAGCAGGATGAGATTGGCTGGGGTCAGCTAGAGACAAAGAATGGGGTAAGACTCATAGGGACCAGCATTTTGGCAGAAGGAAATCTCACCAGAGATCCTTGATGGCAGCATTACACTGCAGGAAACAAGCTCTACAAGTCTCTCAGGTTCAAATCTCTATGGAGCTTCCCCACATAGCCTACTGTGCTTCTTAATTCTTGCCCAGGTCAAGAGGTAATGCAAGCCTGTGATCACGTTTGGAGGGAGCAACTGGTCACACTCAAACCCAGATGTAGAGTGGTGATTCTAACAAACTATGGTGCTGTTTACACCTTCTGTAATGTGGGCTGCAAAGGCAAGTCCATGCTTCTCTGCAGAGCGCAGCATCTGCTCCTGCCCATCCGGTGAGACCAAGAAACAACGGTAGAGGCCTCACCCAGCCTTGAAGTCTAGCACAGAGCCATGGTTAATTACTGATTTCAAACAACAGTTCTGTCCAGCCAAGGAAGACAACCTCCAGCCCTGTCCAGTTAGAAACAACTAGAGCCCAGCAGCAGCTTCACCTGATGGAGAAATCCATCAGTGATTTCACTGGACCACAGAGTGAGGACAGTAAATGGTACCATTTAGCTCCAAGCACACATAGTACAGGACCTGTGTTGTCTAGAGACCAATATCTGTCTTTCCAGGTTTGCTAATAGCCAGCTCATTCAGAAGCCGGGTTCTATAACCACCAAGGAACCCTGCAAAGCCTGGAAGAGGCTGCAGTTTCCTCAGATGCACAGGCCTGAATGTAAAGATGCAGGGATTATGAAAGCAACCAGAGGGATATAATCCCACAAAAAGAAGCTAATAAGACCCCAACAACGGACCCAGGAGAAATGTAGATTTATGAAATGATTGACAATAAAAAAAAATCTTTTAAAGAAATTCAGGGAATCTCAAGCAAATATTGTAGAAATGTAAGAAAAATTTGGAAAACGTAAGTCTTACAGTACAGACAAAGAAAGAATACCTAAAGTAGCTAGAAATAAGGCACATTATATTCAGGAGAACCTCAATATGGCTTTTAGCAGATTTCTCAGTAGGAACTCTGCAGGAGAGGAGATACTCAGAATGCTGCCAACCAATAAATATTACAGCACCTGGTGGAGATGTCCTTCAGAAATGAGGAAGGAATTAAAACGTCCCCAGATAAACCAAAGCTAAGGGAATTCATCACCATTAGACCTGGTTTAATCACTAAAGGGGGTTCTTTAAGATGAAATGAATCTGCTAATTAATAATGACAACAAAACATATAAAATAAAAACTTCAATGGTACAAGTAATACACAGTCATATTCAGAATTGTCTGATAATTTTATTATTACTAGAAAGGTTAAATGACAAAACAATTTAAGAAACTGTAGCTACAATAAATCCATGAAGGATACAATTATAAAAGCAAATGTAAATTTTTGAAATCAAAATCATAAAAAATTAGGGAAGGAGTCAAAACATAGAGGTTTTATATGATGATTAAATATAAGTTAATATCAGTTTAAAGTACCCCAGTATAAGCATAAAACATTTTATGTAAGGTTCATGGTAACCTTAAAGCAAAACCTATGGTTGTTGCACAACATATAAAAACAAAGTATTTAATGCTACACCACAGAAAATTGTCAAGCCACAAAGGAATGTAGCATGAAAGGAAGAACAAAACAAAGGGCTTATAAAGCAATCAGTAAACAAATTACAAAATGTCAGTTGCAAGTTCTAACCTATCAATAATTATATGAATGTAAGTGAATTAAATTTTCTAATATAATAGCATAGATTGAGTGATTGGGGAAAAAAGCAAGATCCAACCACATGCTACCTACAAGAGACTTACTTATTAATAAACACATACCTAGATTGAAAGTGAAGGGGATGAAAAAAGTCATTTCATGCAAATGGAACCCTAAATAGATGAAGAGTAACTGTACTTATAGAGACAAAATAGACAAAAACTATAAAGAGGTAAATGTATGTCATTGTATAATGCTGAAGGGAATAAATCATTGAGAAGACAACCCTTCTAAGTATATATGCACCCAATATCTGGACATTTAAACATACAAAGCAGTTATTAAACAATCTGAAGGGAGAGACAGACTACAATAGTTTAATAGTGAGGAACTTCAAATGTCACAAATTGAACATGGACCTATCATCGAGCAGAAAATCAACAAGGACATTGACTTACTCATTGAACTAAATGAACCTAACAGGTATTTACAGAACATTCTACCCAACAGCAGCACAGGACACATTCTTCTCAAGTACACACAGATCATTCTTTAGGATAGTTCATTTGTTAGGTCATAAAACAAATATTAACAAATTTAAAAGGATTAAAATCATGTCAAGTATATTTCTGAATCACTAGAGCAGAAAACTAGAAATCAACAATAAGAGAAATCTAGGAAATAGATCCCTAACAAAAGAAATATATGGAAATAAAACAGTATGCTACTGAAAACCCATTAGGTCACAGAAGAATCAAAAGGATATCGAAAATAACTTGAGGCAAGAGAAAATGGAAATAGAACATAGTAAACTTATGGGATACAGCAATATCAGTCCTAAGTGGAAATTTATTTTGATAAATATGCATATCAAAGAAGATCACAAATAAATAATCCAATATTATTCCTCAAAGAACTAGAATAAAAAGAAGCCCAAAGTTAGCAGAAAGAAGAAAATAATAAATATAAAAACAAAACTAATGCAATAGAAGCTAGGAAAGCAATAGAAAAAAATCAACAAAAGTAACAGTTGTTTTTTGGAGAAGATAAAGAAAAATGAAAAACCCTTAGCTAACATAAAAGAAGGAAAGACTTCACAAATAAGACTAGAAGTGAAAGAGGAGACTTTACAACTAATGGGACTGAAACACAAAAGATCATAAGAAACTAATGTAGACAATGATACATCAACAGATTTAGATCACTTAGAAGAAATGGATACATTTCTAGACACATAGCCTAAAAATACTGAATTATAAATAAATAGAAAATATGAATGAACCAATAATGAGTAAGAATATTGAATCAATAATTAAAGTCTCGCATCAAAGAAAAGCCCAGGACTGATTGTTTTCTCTCTTAATTCTATCAAACACTCCAGGGAGAACTAATATCACTTTTCCATTAACTCTTCCAGACAATTGAAGTATAATGGAAACTTCCAAACTCATTTTACAAGATCAGAATTATCTTGATACCAAAACCCAACAAGAACATCACAAAGTCAATATCCCTGATGAACACAAATGCAAAGATTTTCAACAAAATCTAGCAAGCCAAATTTAAGAACATATTATAATCATTATTCCCTATGATGAAATGGGATTTGTTCCTTTCATATGAATATGGCTCAAAATAGGCAAATCAGTAATTGTGCTATGTCACATTCATCAGAATAAAAGAAACAATAAGATCATTTTTAGAAGGTAGAAAAGATATTTAATGAATTCAACCTCAGTCATGATAAAAGCTCTCAACAGACTGTAGAATGAACTGCAACAAAGTAGTATGAATGAAATATAACTTAACACAATGAAGGCCAAAGTGACAAACCAAGAACTAACGTCATTCTCCATGGTGAGAGGTTTGAAACTTTTCCTCTAAACTCAGGGACTAGATTAGAATACCCACTTTTTTTTTCAGAAAAGAACTAGAGGTTCTATAAAGAACAATTAGGCAAAAGAAAGAATAATAGGAATTCTAGTAGGAAATAAAAATATGAAATTGTCTCTTTTAGAGATAACAATCTAATGGGTAGAAAACACTATCAGAGCTTAAAAAGAAATTTAATAAATTACCAGGATACAAAATCAACATACCAAAGTTAGCAATATTTCTATATATAAATAAGGAATTATTTGAAAAGGAAATTAAGAACACAGTCTCATTTGCAATAGCAATAAAATATTACATACTAAAGTACACATTTTATCATGGAGGGAAAGGACCCATACAGAAAACTGCAAAATACTGATGAAAAAAACCTGAAATGAGCACAGATAAATAGAAAGACATCTCATGTTCATGGATTAGAATTAATATTGTGAAAATATCCACACTACCCAAAGCAATGTGCAATTTTAATGTAATGGCTATAAAATTTCAGTCATTTTTCACAGAAATGGAAATAGAAAACAGTATTGAGCAAAAAGAATAAAGCTGGAGGCATCATGCTCCCTGAATCCAAGACATATTATAAACAAAACAGCATGGTAGTGGCATAAAAACAGACATTCACCAATGGAACAGGACAGAAAACTCAGAAATGAACCTACACATTTATGATCACTTGATTTTCAACAAATGTGCCAAGAACGCAGAATTGGGTAAATGAAAGTACAGTCTTTTTGATAAATGATAATGGGAAAACTAGGTATTTACATGCCAAATAATAAAATTATGCTCATATCTTGGGCCGGGGATTTAGCTCAGTGGTTCCACGGCTTGCCTTGCAAGCACAAGGACCCGAATTCGATCCCCGGTACAAAAAAAAAAAAAAAAATAGGCTCATATCTGACACAATACTCAAAAAATCAACTCGAAATGGAATAACAACTTAATATAAGACCTTAAACTGGAGAACCAGAAAAAAACTGAAAAATTCTGAAGATTGGTCTGTGCAAATATTTTCAAGGCATGACCTAGAAAACATAGTGAATAAAAGCAAAAATAGACAAATGAGATTGCATCAAACAAGAGCTTCTGCACAGCAAAACAAACAAGCAAACAAAAACCCATCAAAGTGAAAAGACAACCAACCCACAGAATGAGACAACATTAGCAAATCACACATTTGAGACTGAGTTAATATCCAAAATATATAAAGATCTCAAATAACCCAATGGCAAGAAAATAAATTACCTGGTTTGAAAATGGGCAAAGGATTCAAAAACGTTTCTCAAAGGAGATACATAAACAATCAACAAGTACATGGAACAAAAAATGCTCAGTGTCAGTAATCAACAGGGAAATGCAAATCAAACTACAGTGAGATGTCATCTCACATCTGTCAGCTTTTATCAAACAGATGCAAGAGAAGAAGTATTGGAGATCATGCAGAGAAAAAGGAATTTATATTTTGTAGGTAGGAATATAAATTATTACAGCCTTTATGGAAAACGGTATGGATGTTTCTCAAAAAACTAAAAATAGAACTATTAGGTGATCCAGTAATCTCATTTCTGCAGACATATCCAAAGAGACTAAAATCAATATATTGAAGGGATATTTGCATTCCCATGTTCACTGAAGCATTTTTCCCAATTTCCAGGATATGAAACCTCAATGTTCATCAATAGGTGATGGATAAAGAAACTGTGGGATATATACACAATGGAGTAGTATTCTCCTTAAAAGTGGGGGGGATCCTGTCATTTGTGGTAATGTAGATGAATCTAGAGGACACTATGTTATGTAAAGTAAGTCAGGTATAGAAGGATAGATACTGCATGATCTCATTTGTATGTGTAATCTTACTAGTTGAATTTATAAAAGAAACGGGAGTGATGATTACCAGAGGTAGGTGTGGAGGTAGAGGTAGATAAGGATGGAATGGAGAGTTGTTAATTAGAGTATAAAGTCCCAGACAGAGAAAAAAATTGGTTTTCAGATCTATTGTTCAACATAGTAATAATAGTCAATAACAATATATGGGCTATTTCAAAACAACTAAAAGCGTAAATTTCAAATGTTTTGCTGTAAAAGATAACAGATAAACCAGGTGGTAGATAGGTTAGTTTGATTTAATCATTCCACTTTGTACACATACATTAGATACATTGTACTTCATAAGCATATATAATTATATCATAAAACTAATGTTGATAAATATATATTTAAATATTGATGCAGCAATGTCATGATTTTACTTAAAATATAGATGGAAACACAAGCAAAAACAAAATACACTTTATACTTCTAGAATTACCTTTGTTAATGTGAGCTTCATTTTTAAAAATTTTGCTAGAACAATCAATAATTTATTCAGGATAATACTTAAGTTCACATTATAATGACATTTTAATAGTGGAAGTGTAATTTATTTCAAATTTGCTGATGTAAGTAAAATTTATTTAACATTTTTCTTATATATACTAGAATGGGTTTCCAAATATTTTTCATAATGTAGAAGATCATATTTAAAATAAAAATAATAATCAAAAGCTTAATACGTACAGAGATGAGAGCAAAATAGATTTCTTTGTCCAGCTGCCTGTTTCATCGCTTCTCTTCCTGCCCACCTGGAGGCTCCATGATGCTATCTCCATGCCCAGTGGAGTTGAAGGCACAATGAGGGCACAAGAGAAGGGCCAAAAGTGGAGATTATTTCACTGTCAATTCAGTGCAGTGTTTGAGAGACTATCCCCAACTCACCTTCTCAGTGTCCTCCTTGAATCCTAGAAATGTTCTGGGAAATATAGAGTCCCTGGCAAAGTATGTTGGAGATTGCCCTTGTATGGGAGCTTAGCACACTGGGGTATCACTGCATTTTGGAATACCACAGCTCTTTGAACAGAAAAATGCAATTGCCTTGTTGGGAAGCAGGGAGCAAGATTGAAGGCAGAGGAAACTCTACATGTTAGGTGATCACTGTTGGATGGAGCAAGCTATTCTAGACATTATGGGGATTTACAGAGAGCTGCAGTAGTTTAACAGACAATACCCAAATTTCTGCACATCTGGCACATGAGGAATCAAGCTGTGTTCAACTTAGCCTGATGAAATAAAAGAGATCATCAAGCATGCAGTAAAGTTTATGGAGCAGTTCATACTTAATTGTACCAGAAAACCTTCTGAATGTCTTGCAGCAGCTTTAGAATTTCCAGTGATTGAGGAGGACATTTTACTTTTGATAATTCACAGTAACACAAAAGTACATCAGTTTGTGAGATCCCAGGCTTCAAGTTTTCAATTTTGCAATATTTGCCATTATTAGTAGTAAAATAGTAGTGTAATAAAATCCATAGATGAGGGTGTGAGCAACTAACTGTGAATTCCTCACTATTCATCTCACGTGTTTTTCATTCTTCATCTTCTATGCCTATTTCATTGCATTCTCAATTATCGTTATGGCCAGGATCATACTTTCCTCTATTGATTGCTTTCAGATTGTGACTTACTATAAACCAGCAAGTAAAAGTAAAAAGACAGCTGCAATTTGATGCAGTTCAAATATGTAAATGTCTTGGTAAATTCCTTTGGAGCTCTATCAGTGCACCAGGATTCCTTTCTTCCTAGCCAGTTGAATAGCTGCTTCCCTTCCTTTTCTCTTGCTGGTGAGAGAAGAAAGAAGAGGTAATCAACATGAGAACATCAGATGCGTCTTCTATTTCACACCATTCATTCCTTGGCATCATTCCTGCCCCAGAATACCTGCTAACTGCCAGCAAGGCCGGGGACACAGACAGGCTCAGGGGGGCCTGGATTCTTGCCTCTCTGCTCTTTGAGCAGCTTCAGACCATTTGGCATCCAGTATGTGGCTTACAGCATCTACACTAGTGCATCATGAATATTCAGGCAGCTTTTGGCAGACTTTAATAAACACCATAGTAAGTCACCTGTAGTTATGGTTCCTTAATTTTTGTGAAATCTTTCTGTATTGTGTCTGCCATTGTGAATCACATATTACACTGTCACAAAGTTATGTAGTACAGTTTCCAATATCTGAATAATCACTGAATGAAACCCCAGGGTTCTTTCCTATGAATCACAAAAATGATTTCCTGCCCAGGGCTAGCTCTTCTTATGAGATAAGACATGTTGCTAAATAATACTGAAACTGTGAGGTGATTGGCAAGGGGAAGGATTTGCAGCTTGAGGTTCTCTTTCTGTATTTGTGAGGATTGTAGGTTTAATATTGTTCCAATCTTGAATATCTTCATGTAAAATGTAAAAGATTATTCATATGAAATGTTACCAATTAAGATCATCAAAAATTAGATCATAGCAGTATTTAAAAATAAGTTTCCATCTCACCAACCATGTAAAATATGCAATGTGTGTAATTACAAGAATATAGATATTTATATTGGCATGTATTATTACACAAAGATAGGTCATGGGAGAAAATGATCAGTAAATTCTCCATTCATATATTCATTCATTAATTCAGCATATATTCACAATCTATAAGGCTGTACTCATAAATTTGAGATAAAACATTTGATAATATACTGTATAGTGAAATTATAATATAGTAAAATTTGAAGGAAGAAACACAGTGAATGATGAAGCAGTCCACCTCATTTCTCCTTAACAGAAAAAGCAAAAGGTTCTTTCAAGAATATGGAAGAAGCAACTGATTAACTATCACACTACATTCTTAAAATGTAAGGTATACTTTATATAAATTTAAATTGCTTATATCTGATGGTTGAAATTCAACTAATCATTCTGAAATAGACAGTAGAACAGAAAAAGATAAAGTGGTACAGTGATGAGGGCAAAGCCTTGTTTTTCATTTTGAAACGTGGTGAAGTATATAACACAATATCAGAATCAATTAAGAAAAATGTTTGATCAATTTAATCTGCTGAATGAGTGCTGGTAATCATATGTAGGTAAATAACTATGATTTTGCTAAAGTTGAAGCACTGTCATTTTATTTTTTAATACTCTGTAAAGTGATTATCACTTTCTTTGCATTAAGTTCAAATAAAAAGCCTTTAAATAGAAGCATAAAATTCCAAAATTGAAAGTCTCTGGGGAACTATTTAGTTCACCATATGAAGACGAAATTTCACTGGACAGTGTTGAGCGAGCAAGGAGAATTTTATTCAAAGCTGTTGCCATAGGAGAGATTGATTAAACTCACTCTTAACTCTACTTAAACAAAGAATGGGAAAATGTTTAGTGTTTGGTAATTGGCTTTACCCAAACAAAAAAACAAAATTCTCCTATCTTTGTGTCAGGAGGTAGTTTTAAAAGTCAGAGCAAGGTATCTACCAAAGTTATGCTCCTACTCTTCCACAGAGAAGGGGAGATGGGATGTGATATCCCTGATGACTACATTTCAGAGAATGACTCCCAGGCCCCCAAGAAGATATTCCTGGGTTGTAAAACTGCTGAGACACTTTTGGAAAGTAGGTAATCTCAAAGGAACAGAGAAAGAAGTTTTCTAAAGTGCATGCAGTAAGAGAAAGGAAGGGAGGAATTTCTGTAGTCAGGTCACCTGGATTTTCTACAGACTGTGTGAAAGGAAGACCAAGGATTAGAGACAAATGAAGCTTGTTTGAAGCTCGGTCAATTTGAGGGAAAGGCTCTGGCCCTCTTAGTTAACTCTATGACTTCAATTGCAGGGAAAATGAAACCCAAAAGTGGTCGGTGCTATCTCGCTTACTCTGTGTGACAGTTACTTTGAAAACGGAGGCTAAATATTATAAATTCTCAATTTAGTGCTATAGGAAGAATACAGTTAATATTTTGTAATTTTTGTCATATTTTTGTTTCTCAATTGTTGTGGCTATACAAAGAACTACAGCTGTTTAACACACAATTTGATGAGTTTGGACAGGCAAATACGTGAGATACCATTTGTGAGCGTTAACTGTTGTGTCCAGTTGAGTCAGAAATGCCCAGCTGATTGTCTGCGCACAGTTCTGGGTGTGGCTGAATGAATGTACTGAAGATGGAAGCCCCGCCCTGGGTGTGGGTGGCACCCACAATAAGACTTGTATCCTGGATGGAAAAAACGGGAAAGAAGGAGTCAGGCTTGCTTCAGTTTCTTCAGAGGAGCTCCAGTCTTTGCCTTCACCTCGGATGTAGTCTCCTGGTTTCCAGCTCAGACTCTTGAGATTCCAATACAGACTCCGATGGGACTCTACAGTGAGCTCCAGGCCTTCGATTTTGACTGGATCCTTTGGACCTCCAGCACATAGACAACCCTTTTGCACTCTTCCATACCTGACTCAGCAGGCAGCCATTGCAAGCCTACCCTGTAAATCCATATATGTATAATCCATGTATATATGTATACATAATCCATACATAGAATATATACATAGAATATATGTATACGTTTCTCCAGTGATCACTGACTAATATATCATCAAAATCAAGGTAACAGATAGTTACCACACTTCTTAAATTTTCATGTCCTTCTTTGGTAAGAATGCTTAACAAACTTTGAAGTTCACATACAGTGTCATTAATTATAAGCATTGTGTTGTACATTAGTCTTCTGGTACTTATTCATTTAGCATAACTGAGGCTTTATCCCTATTGTACAAAATAACTCATACTTCCCTCCTACCCTCATTAGATGTTGGCAACCACTATTATGAGATATGGGCTATTTCAGGCATCTTATATAAATTGAATCATGCAGTACTTGCTTTTCTGTGGTTGGCTTATTTCAACTGGCATGATATTCTATAGGTTCATTCATGTCATTGAAATGGGTAGGATTTAATTATTTTCTAAAGCTGAATTATATTCCATCATGTGTATATAGTTTCTATATCTTATTCTAATCATATAAATGAGCATCAGACAGTGACAATGACATTTATTTGAAAAACTGAATCAATTTGTCTTTGATAATTAAATATCCTTATAAAATCATTTGACTCAAATTTTTGACAGTTTAAATAATAGCAATAACTCTTTCAAAATATAAATTCATGTGATTTCTGAAATAATGTAGTCCAAATAGTGTGACAGTAACTATTAAAGAATACTTGACCATAACTTTCTTGTGAAGAAACATTTATTATGTATATTTGATAATGCCCGATTTGAAAATTTTCATTCACTTTAATTTCCCCCCCCATTTTTATTTGCTTTGTTTTTAACTGGTGTTTGAAAAAGATTGATCCATAGAGAAAAGAACTTTTAAAGAAAAGATTGATCTACAGATTGACGTTTAAATAGGGTTGAATTTCTCAGTCAAATTCTTTTTTTTTTTATTAAATTCTTTTATTGGTACATTGTAGGTATACAACACAGTTACATTTCTCATTGGGAATTGTACCTTTATATAATGCATCCTGGTTCTTAGTTTTTCCCCATTCCTAGCCATCCCTTCACCCTCTCCACCCTTCCCTATTTACAAAGGCTTTATTTCCATTTTTTCCATTTCTCAGCATTTTTCCTTTTCCTTCTTTCCTTTTCCCTGCCCCTCCCACTACCCCTACCCCTTTGGACCTTTTCTTCCTATTTTACATTATCGATTATTCATTCTAATCATTGGTATATTTTAGGTATACAATATAATGACATTCATCATTGGAAATTTGCACCTTTACATAGTCTCTCTTGGTTCTTATTTTTCACCCTTGCCCAGCCCTCCCTTCAACCCCTCCATTCCTCCCTATTTACAAAGATTTTGTTCCTAATTTTCCATTTTCTCATATTAATCCCATTCTTTCAAGGTTATATCTTTTATTTAAGAGTTCTCATTGCTTGACAGTGCTAACACAAAAAGCAAGCATCTAGTGTACTTTGTAGTCAAGTGGATATCATGATGTAGCAACCATTTTAAGAAAAAATATTTGTAAAATATCATAATTATTAATGAATGGACATACTACTGAATATATACTAAATATATACTGTTGTATATACTCAACATATGACTGTTGAAACAATGTATAAGTAAGTTAATAAGTAAACAATATATTCATGGAAAAGAAAACCAAGCTAAAACTAAAATACTTAGTTTAGTACTAGTGAACATACAGTTAATTTAAAAATGTAGTACTACTAATTTATGAAAAGAAAAAAAAATTCAATTGTGTGCTAGAATTAAAAATAAGAATGGAAAAGTACCTTGAATAGTTCCTTAACTTTGGCAAGATCACATCTGAATCATATTTACCAGGAGTTTCTGCTCCTTTAACAATTAACCTAAGACAATAAATTTCTAAACATGCATTGATCGTAATGAATATTTAGTTGATTTTAAACTTAGTTCACAAACATTGTTTCCTAATAAGTTTATCTTTAGCTTGTTTTGTGCTGAAGATTAGAATCCTTTCTCTTTTCTCTCCTAACATAAGTAGAAAATAGTTAAACAATGATCTATAGGTAGAAACGTTTAGATTTGAAACAAATCATTCCAACCTGTAGGTAACTGAAAGAATAGATGACTTCCAAATTTGAAAGGCAAATTATGGACAGAAAGATGGTTGAACACAAGTTGCTAGTCCATTAATATAAATTTTTAGTCTCCTAGAATCTTTCCCTTGATTGAGTCAGACAATGAAAAGCAGATGAGAAGCAAAGTCAAAGACAACTAGTTGTGAGTGTATCCTATCCTAAACATGCCTAGTAGTCAACTATAATAAACAAGAAACAAGATTCATCACTATGTGAAACAAAACTCCCCAGAATACAGTGTATCAACTCTCTTAGCTATCGTAATCTTTTGATGAGCAGAGCTTATGTGAATTTGCTCCTCCTCCATTCTCTAGCAGGTATTTAAACAGTACATGACTCTTTATTAACACTTGATTTTAGCTAAAAATAAATTACTTATTAATGTATATATTTTAATTATAAAACTATACAATTATTAGAAATAAGTTCAAAAATTAATGTCTTATTAACCTACTGTTTCTACATAATTTTTAAGTAATTCTTGAGGACTTGCTTCTAACAATTATATAGTTCACAGCAATACTTTTAGAAATGCCTTTGGAAATGATTTATATAGCGCTAGCCCACAAAAATTTCATGGATTCTATGACGCAGTTGTGGTAGAAATGGAAAACAACTGATTTGAAATGAATCTGTAGTTCCTGGACAGGATCAGCCTTGTGACAAAATAAGCAAGTCATATTATAAACACTATACAGTGCTCATCTTTGATTCTTATGTCCTCAGCAAAGGATAAATAAAGACAATTTAGATGAGAACTGAGGTGCAAAACCATTCAGCTGTAATTTTTGTTTTTCTAAGAAGGGGTGATTTGAACAACTGGAAAATTCTAGTTCTCTTTAAAAGTCCATCTTAAGGCATTTTTGGCCAACCAAGCAGCACTATTCTCTCCACAACAACATTTTTTGAAAAAAGGTTATGTAAACTAAAGGAAAAGATTAGCCTTTATGCCCAGCTACCTTGCTCCTAAGGAGATAAATGGAGAACCTTAGACATGAAAAAGCCTCAAAATTCAACAATTGCTCGTAATTGAACACAAAGTAATACTGTTGCAGTAGAGGCTGGAATGGGTGTTAAATATATTTTAAGGCATTTGGAAAATTTCTTGAAATTATTCAGTATAAGTTTGCTTCTGCTTCAGGAGGTAAATGGGAAAAAAAATGCACCACCCTAATGCCTTTGTGAGGCTGAAGTGTGTGGGTGTGTGTGTGTGTGTGTTTCTCACTCCTGTGAAATCTAGTGCTGTTTGGCTGTCCCTTCTCTATCTTGCAGTCAGGCCATCTGAAAAACATGTCTCCCAGGTCAGCATAGCAGCATAGGAAGAAACTGTAAGACTTCTCAGCGTGTTTTAAATAGCCAGGGCTGAAGGCGCCACTGTTCTCCTCTGTCACCATCCAAGTTATATTCTTCCCTATTTTATTTTCCCAAATTCTCACAAAATCAGTAGTCACTAAACATTTAGTGCATTTGGGGAAAGATGTTCAGCATAATTCCATTTTAAGGCATTTTTGGTTAAACAAGAAGCACTATTACTATACATGGAGAATAATTATGATTATTTATAGCAGTTATACTATATATGTATTCCTCCTAATATCTGTATGTATTCCTAGTACCTATGTGTATTTCTCCTAGTTATAAAATATAATCTTAGGTTTTCTAGTATTTCTACCAAACTCTTAAGTTATGGTCTTTCTCTTAAATGTCAGGTTTTTCAGTCAACTGTTGCAAACATGGAATTACATTCAATTCATGGCTGCACTCAAGTATTAATACAATAAATATTGATATCATGGGTTATTTAATGTCTATATGCCAGATGTGCAACTAGTACGAACAGTGTCATCTTATGATGGTTGTACTAACCCTAAAAGTGGTTCATCCCTCCATGTCACATGGTGTTCATTTCCCAAGTGCAATTCATTTCTGCTTAAAGGTTCTAAGCGAGTAGTATCTAAGAATAACATCTCTGGACCTGTGAAATATAATACTCTTAAAAATTTGACCACTGCCATCTGGATTAGAAGTGAAACTCAATTTATTCACTTAGATAAATTTGTAAATACTTTAATTCTTTCCTTCCTAACTACTTTGAGAAATAACTTTTTACTATAAGGCAAGCACAAGTAATACTTAGCAACTGTAAAATCTTATTCAGTACCCTTGAGGACAGATACGAAATTTCATTATTTTTTGCAGTAGGACTTTTCCAATTCTCTATGAATCTGTCCTATCTGCTATTTTGCTTTTAACTCAAATGGCAATAGGAGCTGGGATGTATTGCTCAGCATAAGTATTTTTATTATTCGATAAGTTAATAAGAAAAGTTGTTAAAGGGAAAGAAATTAAAGGGAAAATTGTGTACTGCCTTGGAAATAAGTTGAAAGATAGCATGAGCCTATGATATTGTAGGCTCTTGACAAAAGAGCATAACTCGTCTTTGCCATGTTAGCCTTACGTTGTTTTCTTTGTGCCTCACAACACAGTACAAATGCTGCATGAGCTTCTATTCATTTATCCTCTTAGCTCAAGCTGAATGAAATGCATAGTGACATTGCAATAATGAAGACCCTTGATGGCATTTTTCTTTTGAAATTTGCTTCAGTAAAAGACCGAAAATATACCATTTGGGCCCAATTATTAATTTGAATGGTGTTCAAAGTGGATGCTGTGGTTTCCTCAATTCCAGTTCCCGTAGCTGAGAATTTGTCTTTATTCTCTGCTTCCTCGTGCATGCATGCGTGCTTTGACAGGCATCATGGGACCCACACGCCAGCAGATGGTCCATGCAGAGCTCTTCCAAGCATAAAACAAAATTTCTGTTCTTGTTTTCAGAACCTTAAATATCACAGTGTTCTATCTGATTACTTTCATCTTTTAGATTTGTAGTAAGACATGAAATGAAAATTATTTGTATAAAAGAATTAAAAGAACAACATGCATCAAAAAGACAAGGGTTTGGATTGAAACTCAATCTCACATAAAAGTAACTAACACTATTTTTTGCTTATCATTGATGTCGCTTCCCCATGACCTTTGATAATCTTAGGCAGTGCTTTTTTATATCACTAAATAAATAGATGCAGTAGAGTGGTCCTCCCATTGTAATAATACACCAAAACATAAATATTTACCTTCTAATCTTAAATATTTTTATTTAGAGGATAACAAGAAAGGGAATTAAAATTGATCTAAACGATAATATATTAAACTGTATTTTAATTTATTTATAACAGTAATTTGTCAGGAGTATTTGCATTATTACAAATCTGTTATGAGAGTTATATTGGGGTGGTGGAAAGTTAGGTTTGTGGATGTTTGAAGAGCTTTGTATTCAAAGGAAACAGTCCACAAAACTTTGAAAGAATGATATATAAGCCTACTGAGAGTAAACGGATTGTTAAATTTGTATTTTCTCCTTTGTTTTCAATTTCTAGGCTTTAATGTCTCACACTGGCAAGGTACTTTGAAGTGGCCTAGAGAAATTAGAAGCTTGTCTCCAGCAAAGACATCACTTCAGAGGGAAAAGAGTGTTGTGAAGAGAAGGCTTTAGAAATGAGCATCTGAGTTTGCTTTACTGTGTTCATTTTAAGCCCAGCCCCAGGGGTCTTGGTCTAAGTGCAGGTCAGCATTGCAGCCCAGGACTGTCACTGTAGCGTGTGGGAATCACCACATGGTGATTCTGAGTCTCTACTGGATTCTTCCCATCACTAAGGCCAGTTTCAAACATGTTAAATTTCACAAGGGATATAATGGAGAAAAGACTTTGAAGTGATCCCTTCACAGATACAGTTTTGATGGCTAGAGCAGGATAGTTTATATAAAACTTTGTTAATGGATATTAGGTCTATAAAAAGCATAACTCTTTGTCTTTACAACACCTAGTGGTTAACTTCTACCAACTACTTTTTGTATATTCCTCTTGTTTTTGTTCATGTCTCACTACATTTAGTCAGTGTTGAATTGGATACTACTGATTCTTTGGGTCTATGCTGTCCGAAATGCTAGCCTATTGGGTTAAGTGTGTATTTCTTAACTTTAAAATTCAGTTCCTCAGTTACACTAGCCATATTTCAGGGGCACAGTAGCCACAACGCCTAGTAGCTGCCATATTGGGCAGCACAGGATAGACATTTCCTCATTCACAGAATGTGCTTCTGGACAGAACTGGTTTAAATGTCGCATACTGAGGATTAATTCTCTTTCTTCACAGAGAAACATCTAACTCAGCACCTATTTCATTGTCCTACTTATTACCAAACTAGCTGAGAGTAATCTTGGAATATAGGCTGCAGTAAAATTCCTGTCAGATGATATTAATTTTTAGGATTTTAAGAATATTTTAATATTCACCAAGTTAGTTTAAACAGGTAATCTCTCTTTTGCTTAATATTTAGGATGATATTTCACTACAATATCTCTATTTACTTATACAGAGAATCTTTGTCTCATCTAGAAGAAAGCCAGTATTTGTTACATGGTAAAAAGTTTTGTACTCTAAAGTAACTCACAAGTGGATATCTTCAAGACAGAATACGAAGAAAATTTTTTCCTGTTCATCTCTCTTCTCTCATCCCTCTCCTACCTAAGAAATTCCCGCCTTAACTAGGAAACATGCTGGGATTTCATTACACATATTAATTTCAAAATTAATTTCTTTGTGTCCTTTCATTTTTCTCCCTTTACCTTCAATAAAGAGATATATTTTTCATTTAGGAAATAAACTCAAAATAAAACATTGACATTTCACCAATTAACTACTACTTTTTCTCTCTCCCTCTTTTTTTTTTGCAAATCCTTTATGGTTGTTAAATAATCTATCATGGTTGCCAAAATCTCAGCCCTGATCGTTAACAGTATTTTACACACATATAGTAAGCACAATTTGCTTAGATAATACATACATAAATCTAAAATCCTCAAGGTAAAATGTAAAGATCACTACCAAATGATCTTATCTTGTCTTGTCAGCTATTTTCTTTACAATGCCCTCAATCCCACCTCCATCTGACACATTACTTGAATTTCTATTTTTTTGTGATTATTTTTACCATTGTCCTGTTCTAAAGCCACACAAGGGCAGCCACCCAAGGGCACAGAGCTCCTTGAGCTCCTTGCCTCATCATTGTATCATTCTCTTTTCTTTCTTCTTTCTTTCCTTCTCTTTTTCTCTCTCTCTCTCCTCTCTCTCTCCCTCCCTCCTTCTCTGCCTTCCCTTCTCTTTCTTTTCATGTAAATAGAATGTTAGTCACAACTGGAGCCTCTTCTGAACCATTTCCAATACTTTTATTCTTAATCTTCAAAATTCACATGTAATTTTAATTTGGTGGTCTTCAGGTTAGGTTGAGTAGGTGACATTAAGCATAAGCAAATATTTTAAGGAGGTTTTGTAATTATTGGATAGAAAAAAACTATTTCTGTGGCTTCTTGTTTAGAGCAGAAGGCATGTGTTTATTCTTTTTATGAAAGATATCAACATTATTATTTTGCTATTTTAAATGATGTCTAAAATTTCACACTCACTGATTTTTCTGTTAACCATTTTTAATACTTTACAGACTTATGGATTCTAATAGTAGATACAAAGTTTCTGTCATGCTGTTTGCTTGATGGGATAATCTCTTTTTTTCTCTCTAGTTGTTCATAAGATTTGTTTTGCTTCAATATGATGGACTCTGTGCATTTGTATTTATTATTTTGCTTGACATTGTGAGCTTATTCTTGATTTGCTAATCATGTACACATACAAAATTCTCAACTATTCTCCATCATTTCTTGAATTGTGTTGGTCACACCTATTAACTGTTCACTTCTTAATTACTTGATGACATTTGTGCCTTTGTCTCTGTGCTATCTTTGTAATGTTACCTTCAATTCTATAGATTCATTTTTAATTTTTAAATTAGGCTTTGAGCTTTTCATTTCAGTGATTGTATTTTACAACTCTAAAATTCTTTCTCACTCTTTTTTGATTAATTTCTTATTTATTAATTTTTTGGCTATTAATTTATTGGTTTCTTTCAAAATTTATAAACTGTCATTTATGGCTTTGAGGATGAATATATTTTTAAGTCTCCCAAATTGTTCCATGTAGTTACATTTCTTCTAGAGTACACATTTATCTGATGTTAATGTTTGATTGCTGTCTATTATTCATTTGTCCTTTTTACCATTCAACTTTTTCATGGGTTTTGGAGTTAGTGAGTTTTGTGATTACCTCAATCTGGTTCTCTGGCCACCAGTTCAAAATGGCATTTTGTAATTTGAGTCTCAGCCTAATCTCTAAGAGCAGGGAGTGTTTGTAGCTCTGTTCCTAGTTATGTATTTAGTTTTGTCCTTTTACCTTTTGCCCATAACTTTCTGTCAGTCATAATTCCATTCAGCAGACTGGGAACAGTCAGGATTTGCCTTCCTAATTTAAATTAAGGCTGGGGCCATCCTGAGTCTTCTGGCCTTTTTTGCATCAGGCCAGGGATGCCTTATAGCATGAACTCATCACTATATTGAGAGGAATTCCCTGACATCTTTTCTTTCCAGTTTCAGTTTTGATTGGTGCAAACCCTTGTACCCCAGTTCTCAAGGGCAGTATAGTGCTCCCTGTGCCTAAACATCTGTCTCTTGGAACAAGGATTCTGAGTGGGCTGGGGTGCTGGGTAGGAGGTGCTCTCTGAGCTCTCTGAGATGAGCTGGTAACCCCTGTGCTCCTTTGGTAGCCTCTCCGTGAGGTCCCAGACAGGGCACTTCCAGGGGTTCCTAACTCCTAGAGCAATAGAAATGTAGAGATAGCTCCCTCCTCAAGATGGCCCCTAGCTGCAGCTGCCTGGGTGTTGGAGATGATGTGACTTCCTCTATAGGCAAACACTGTTCACACACAGGATGTGTCCCTCACTGGGCTGTAAACTTGTGAGGACTGAGACTGCAGAAGCTCAGACTGCCAGCAAGCAGGGTGACTGTGTCTGCTGGCTCCACCTCTCACTGGCAAAGGTGAGCTCCCCACTCCTCAGGCAGTTCTAGGGCGGTTTACTCTTCCTGTGCTGTCCTCCTGGGACTTGGAGTCTGACAAAGTTCCAGTCTTTCCGGTGGTGAGAGTCAGCGATCTCCACGGCCACATGAAATGCAGCTTCGCGCGAGTGTTGGGGCCGGCACATCCGTCAGCCATCTTGGTTTCCTTCCTGAGCTCTTCACCTCAAGGATTAGCATTTAAAACAAAAGTCTCAAAGTACTGCATTTAAAAGTGTTACAGGATGTGACTTAGTGAGAATAGGGTCGGAGAGGGGAACTGCTCCCTGTTCTCATCCCCAAATTAGGCTACTGACCACAGTGTAAAAAAGAAAGTTGCATCTGTTTAACTCTATCTTCTGGTCATGTGGAAAGTCACCCTAATGAGATTCCCAACTCATAGCATTTAATATTATGGCCTTCATTATTAGTAGTGTGTATCTTAGCAGTCCACACTTTTGTTGTTGACAGTTTCTTTTATTAAAAGAAACAGAAAAGAAATTCTTTGCAATACAGTTAGTTTTGCAATATCTTGATGGTATTAGAGTTTTTTTTTCTGATCCTGTCTTATCTAACAGAAGTAAATACAGATAAAGATTTTAAAATACTTTTTAAAGCAAATCACAGATTTTCTGAGATAAAAAGACTAAAGGTCACCTAGTTCAACTTTTTATTTACAAATGAATAAATTTGTGCTTGAAAAAATTGTGATTTGCATAAATTCACACATCTAATGAGTAGCAGACAGAAGTCTTCCTTTTTCCTGAATCATTAAAAACTAAAAATTACAAATTGCTATTTGTCACATCGCACACAGTAAAATTACTGCTAAGAGTTGAGTTCACAATATAAAAAAGTAATAGATTTTGTCACTTGGCTATGATTTTTATTTTATTAAAATCTTTCCTGTCATTATGCATTCACAAAGCATTTTCTATTTTATTGACATTTAAAATTTAGGGGGGAAAAGCTGATAGGTTTGTGTATTTTTCGTCATGATGTCTCTAGGTATTTCTTATTTTTGTCACAACTCAATTTTCTATTTTTAAGGGTATGACTCTAGCAACGTGATCATTTAGGAAACTTTAAAAATGCAGCATACCTCCGAAGGACTCAGTTTACTCTATATAACTAGAAAATTGAAAAAAATATATTAAAAAACTGTTTCTTGAACAGTAGACAACTGAGCACAGGATAATTATTCCTAACAGAAAGGAAACAGAAAACTGTGACCCTCACAATTTGTCCCCAGTTTTGCCTGGGGGAAGTTTCCAAGCCAAAGGAGAATCTGAACAGAGTTTGCTGGTCTTTTTGAGTTAAACAGACAGAATGGAATTTGTGAATGTAAGAGTGGTTAGAATTGATGGAGCATAAAAGAGATGGTAGCTTACAGAGAAATTCTAAAACTAGGGGAACGTTTTAGTCTCTGTGTAAGTACTAATCTGCACAATTTTTAGAGGAAACTATTGAACCCAGGTTTTCAAAAGACAATGTTGAACAGTAAAGCGAAGAGCTTACAATGTTCATAAAAACTAGGCTAGAAATAAAGTTGCTACTAGCCAGATAAAATGACCTTGAAATATGCATTGTGTAGCCTTCTGAAAGGTATTACCTTGGAAGGAGAGAGAAATTAGCACTAGACTAAAAGCTGCTCTGGGAGCACTAGACAAAATGCTTACAAGATGGGCAGATACAACACATTTCAAGTAACTTAACTGCATAACTGAATTAATGCAAAGAAAAGGAATATCAAAATATACATGCTATGGTTTCAACATGGTTCGTTCCACTGAAATTCATGTCTGAATTTAATTTCTACTGTGAGATATGAAGAAGATAGACACTCAATCTGATTTGGTGTTTGGAGGTGGGTATTGTAGGGTGAGATTAGAATAAAGCCCTCAGGGTGGAAATCCTGCCTTAGACTTACTGATGGTTTTGTAAGAAGAGGGAAGGAAAACTAGAAGAAATACAGAAAAAGACACACATTCAGACACATACTCCCTGTCACTCTACAAGCAAGAAAGCCATCATCAAATGTGACACCTTGACTATGCATGTTCAGAACCAAAAGCCAAAATATGTCTTTAAAACAACTTACTGAGTCTCTGGTATTGCGTTATTAGCTCTAAGAGACAGAGTAAAACAATAGCATTGAAAGATATTTAGTGTCAATAACAATTATAATGCAAAAAAGACTATACTGTGCCTAATGTCAAGTATATTAGAATGTCTCAGATCCTACCCTACTCTCATGCTAACAAGTTAGCCTATTATAGTCATGTGAAGATTAGGAGTAGATGTTATTCTGAAGTAAAATGAAGGACTTTTGCTCGTAGGACAGCAGCCTGCACATAGCACTGAACTCACATCCTCACCTCCAAAGTCCCAGCAGGAACAATCAGAAGCGAGCCCAGGAGGACACTGCACACATACTTTGTGTTACAGCTGCAGAACCCAGGGCTTAGAAGCTCTCAGCCTTTCAGGAAACTGCTAGCAAACCTGCTCCCTCTTTGTTCCAGAGGGAAACATTATCTGAATTGTAGTGAATTGTAGTCAGAAAAAATGTGCCCTCTTCCCTGGAAGGAGATGTCATCTCTATCTTCCAGGCTCTTTGCTATACAAACATCCTTGAAAAGAAAGTATGCTAGTCACTTTCCTCCTCCCCAGGACAAAATACTCAACATCTGCAACTTAAAGAAGGGAGGTTTATTTTGGCTCATTTTAAAAAGAAGCTCTAGTCCTTGTCTGGTTGACGGACTGGTGGAAAGACCTGAGTAGAGGACATCTTTTAATGTCCGGGTATCCAGGAAGCAGACAGAGTAAAGACAGAAGCCAGGAAGGGAGGTGAACCTTCCTGGTAACCCCCTCTTCCGGCCAGGCCCCACCTCCTAACAGCAAGGCAGCTGTAATTCTCCATGATCCAATCGCTTTCCAAACACTTGAGGCTTCAAGAGGTCTTTTTAGCTCTCAACCATTATTGATAGTCTGGATAAAACTTGATATAAGAAATGTAGAAATGCTGTGAATTGTCTTTCAACTTCCAAACCATACTTGGTAGTAAAAAATTTAGTCAATATAACCAAAATGTCTAGATTTCCTGGGTTCAAATATCTCTTTTCCATGCATACAGTTTTTAAAATACAGATTGTTACACTTTATCTGAAAAAAAAAACATTCAGTGAATGTGTTGCAGTTTTGCCTAAAATGTAGCAGAAGCAACTTCTGTTAATGCTCCTGTTTGGTATGGTGCTAAGATACATGATGAATGGATTCTATTAACTGTATCTTCCGTTATTATTCTAATGGAAATTTGAAAATGTTAACATGGTCTGATTATGATAATCAAAGGTGGATTTAAAAATTTTTATAAATTACGCCTAACAAATATAAATCAATAAATGTAAAACATTGCATAAATAGAATCACATGATCATTTTTATAAGTCTAAAATATTTTCACTATGAAGAGTATCTAAATATACTACATCATAGAATTTTGGCACATTTATATTGGATGTCATCTACTTTACTAATTAAGATGAGTTTTTAAGAAGCCCTAAGTCTAGGTTGGCAGACTAAAAACTAATAGATTATAAAATAAGACTTTTTGCTATTCTCAAGATACACATTGAATACTGCTCAGATAGCTAAGTCTCACAGTTTTTATTCTTAGCACAGTGCATTAGTCAGGCTTTTGTTACTTTAACAAAGTATCGTATCCGAGACAATCTGACTTTATAAAGGAAAGAGACCTGCTTAGCTCACGGTTTTCGAGGTCAAGAGTATGGTGGCTGGATTGGCTCAGTTATAACAGAGCCCTCTGTGCAGCTTCCCCTTCATAACCAGTGGCAACATCTGTGTGTGAAGGAGGAGAGATTATGTCTCCATACAGGAAGCCAGAGAGACCTGGGTGGGGGCAGGCTTAGGAATCCATGACAACATGCTTTGTGGGTGCACAATAGCAACACAGAGTAATGAGATTCATTTTATAATATTAGCACACCCATATGACATATTTTGATTATTTTCATCATCATTACTCCTCTCATTCTTTCCTCCACCCTTTTTCTGATCTCCCTCCCTATCTCCAAAAACTACTTTCTAATTTCTTGTCATCTACTTTTATTTATTGTTAGATTGCTCATATAATCTGAGCCTGGTTTATTTCACCTAACTTAATGGTCTCTCGTTCTATCAATTTTTCTGCAAATGACTCGATTTTGTTCTTGTTTATGGCTGAATAATATTACACTGTATATAAATACTATATTTTATTTACACATTTATCTGTTTTGGGGCATGTAAGCTGTTTACACAGCTTAGCAATACATATGGATATGCATTAATCATTATAGTATGCTATTTTAATCTTTTTAGAATACACCAAGGAGTGGTATAGCTGTATCAAATATATATATGTGTTCAGTGTTTTGAGGAATCACTATACTGATTTCTATAGTGGCTGTACAAGTTTACATTCCCATCAGCAGGGCAGGAGGTTCCTTTTTCCCTGCATTCTCATGAGGATTCAGTTTTTTTGAATTCTTGATGATAGTTACTCTGTGTAGTAGATGATTTTTGTATCTTCTATGTTCAATTTTGAGAGATCATGTGTGTCTCTGGTTTATCCATTTCTTCTAGAATTTCCAGTATATTGCACTATAAGTTTTCAAAATAGTTTCCAATAATCCTCTGGAACTCGGTGCTGTTCATTCAATTTGGCTTCTGCATCTGTAATGCATCAATTTGAGCCTTCTTTCTCTCTCTTTTTTAATTCTTTTATTGGTACATTTTAGGTATACAAAACGTTTATATTTATCCTTTGGTGCTTGCACCTGTACATGATGTATCTTAGTTCTTATTTTTTTCCCCATTACCTGTGCACCCTTCACCCCCTCCACCCTTCCCTATTTACATAAATTTCATTTCCATTTTATTTTTCTTTTTTCATAATTTTTCCTTTCCCTTCTTCCCTTTCCCCTTCCCCTCCCACCACCCCTACACCTTTGGACCTTTTCCTATTTCAAATTATGAATTATTCATTTTAATTCTTATTTACACTTTCAGTTTCTCACACTAGAGAAAGTATTTGGTATTTACACATATGTGTCCTATTGATTTCACTTAAGAGTATAGCCTCAATATGCATCCATTTAGCTATAAATGTCTCTAGTTTCTAATTCTTTATGGCTGAGCAGTGCTCTATTTTATAAAAAAAAAAACCCACATATTCTTTATCCAGTTTTCAGTTGATGGACACTTGAGCTGTTTCCAAGTTTTAGCTATTACAAACTATGCCGCTATAAACATGGGTGCACATATATCGCTGTGGTATGATTTTTTTAATTCTTTGGGGAAGATACCCAGCAGAAGAATAGCTGGGTCAAATGGGACCTCTAGTCCTAGTTCTTTGAGATATCTCCATTCTGATTTCCACAGTGATTGCACCAGCCTGCACTCCCACCAGCAATGGAGAAGGGTTCCTTTTTCCCCACAGTCCAGCCAGCATTTGTTGTTGGTTGATTTCTTGATAGCAGCCATTCTTCCTGGGATGAGGTGGAATCTCAGTGTTGTTTTCATTTGCAACTCTAATGACCAGTGTGGTTGAACATTTTTTCATATATTTATTTGCTACTTTTACTTCTTTGTCTGAGAAATGTCTGTTCATTTCAGATGCCCATTTTTGAATTGGGTTTTTATATTGGGTGGAGGTTCTGATTTTTCTCACATCTTTATATATTCTAGATAATAGTCCTCTGTTTGAGGAACAGCTGGTAAAAACTTCTTCCCACACTGTAGGTTGTCTCTTAGCTCTGTTGGTGGTTTCTCTTGCTGTGCAGAAGCTTTTTAATGAGATCCCAGTTGTTGATTCTTTGTCTAGCTCCAGTGCTACTGAGGTTTTTTTCATAAAGTCTTTTCCTATGCCAATGTCTTCAAGAGTTCTACCTAACTTATTTTCCAGAAAGTTTAGTGTTCCTGTCTTAATATTTAGATCTTTAATCCACTCTGATCTTAGTTTAGTGCATGGTGATAGGTAAGGGTCTAGTTCTAATCTATGGCAGGTTGAAATCCAGTTTTTCTAACACCATTTATTAAAGAGGCTATCTTTCCTACAGTGAGGGTGGTTGGCTCCTTTATCAAAGATGAGGTGGCTGAGTATGTCTGGAGTTGTTTCTGCATCTTCTAATCTATTCCACTGATCCTTGGGCCTGTTTCTTTGCCAGTACCATGCTGTTTTTATCACAGTAGCTTTGTAGTATAGTTTCAAGTTGGGGATTGTGATACCCCAGCCATGTCTCTGCTGCCTAGAATTGCTTTTGCTATTTTAGGTCTCTTCTGGTTCCAAATGAATTTTTGGATTGTTTTCTCTAGTTCTGTGAAGTATGTTGTTGTACATTCAATTGGCATTGCATTAAATCTGTATGTAGTTTTGGAAGTGTGGCTATTTTCTCAATATTGGTTCTTCCTACCCAGGAACAAGGGATGTCTTTCCATTTTCTTAAATCCTCCTCAATCTCCTTTTTCAGAGTGCTGGAATTTTCAGTGTAGAGGTCTTTTGCTTCCTTTGTTAGGTTGATTCCTAGATATTTCATTTTTTTGGATGATATTTTAAAAGGAATTGTTTCCCTAATTTCTCTCTCAGTGAGTCTGCTATTTGTATATAAGAAGGCTTTTGTTTTTTGAGTGTTGATCTTATATCCAGCTACTCTACTGAATTTGTCAATTTGGTCTAGAAGACTTTTGACTGAGTTTTTTTGGTCTTCCATGTAAAGTACAGTATCATCAGCAAATAATGACAATTTAACTTCTTCCTTTCCTATCTTTATTCCTTTTATTTCTTTCTCATTTCTAATTGCTGTGGCTAATGTTTCCAGAACTATATTGAACAGTAGTGGTGATAGTGGGCATCCTTGTCTTGTTCCTGATTTTAGTGTGAAAGCTTTTCAGTTTTTGACCATTTAGTATGATGTTGGCTGTTGGTTTTTCATACATAGCCTTAATCAGGTTGAGGTAAAGACCTTCTATTCCAATTTTCAGTAGGGTTTTTATCATGAATGGGTGTTGGATTTTGTCAAATGCCTTTTCTGCACCTATTGAGATGATCATATTGTTTTTGTCCTTGACTCTGTTAATATATTATATTACATTTATTGATTTATGAATGTGGCACCATCCTTGGATCCCTGGGGTAAATCTGAGTTGGTCAGGGTGTATGATCTTGTTGATGACCCTCTGTATTCTGTTTGCCAATATCTTGTTGAGGATTTTTGCATCTATGTTCATTAGAAGATTGTTCTGTAGTTCTCTTTTGGGGTTGGGTCTTTCCCTGGTTTTGGAATCAAAGTAACACTTGCTTCCAGGAACGAATTTGGAAGCCTTGCTTCCCTTTCAATTTTCTTGATGAGTTTAAAGAGTAATGGAAATAATTCTTCTTTAAATGTCTTGTAGAATTCAGCAGTGAAGCCATCAGGACCTGGGCTTTTCTTTGCTGGTAAATTTTTTTATTACATTTTCAATTTCACTCATTGTAAATGGGATGTTTAGAATTTCTATATCTTCTTCATTTAACTTTGATAATTTGTATGCATCTAGGAATCTGTCCATTTCTTCTGTGTTTTCCATTTTATTCTTCTCTGTCTTTTGCTAACTTTAGCTAAGAGTTTTACGGTTTTTCCCTCTTGCCCAAGTGCTTGCTTCCCCTGGCTTTTGCACTTCTGAACTATCCCCTTGAGTTTAGTCTCCTGTGAGCCAGGCGCGTTTCCCCTTACAGCATGATTTTATGTTTTCTATCACCACTATGAACTCACTGCTAGGGAGGGTCTCATTGTCTCCCTGGAGAGAAGTAGTTGTTGTATCCCAGAGATGTAAAAAATACTGGGTTTCATTTTGCTCCTCCATGTCTGCCCCTCAAGGAGGAGAGGGAGATTATTTAAGATGCATCCCCCCCCTTCTGAAGCCCCTCTTCTGCATCTCAACTGAGCAGGGATGGGGCAGGGGCTAAGATGCTCCTTGACCCGACATTTTCCAAGTTGGCCGAGGAATGCTGGGAAATACCACTCCTGTCCCTGAACCCTTGGCTGCATTCAGGTGGCCTTTTGCTCAGGCTGTGCTTCTGCTTTGCAGCAAAGTCAGCCCTCAGAAGGGAACACTGAGGTTTTCCTCTTACTGCCCCACAGGCAGAGAGGTTCCTTTCCCCCACTGAGGAGCCATTTGCTCAGTGCCAATGTCTATTACTTCTTTGACTTTAGTTTTCTAAATCCCAGTACTTCAAGGTTTTGCCTGGTTGCTAGTTCACTCAAGTTGCAGTCCATTGATTTCCTATGGTTTTCCTGTCTTTGCATAGCCACATACCTGCTGGTTTGGACTAAATTCCTTGAGTGTGGCTGTCTTGAGACCTCTGAAGAGCCTTGGCTTGAGAACTATCAAGGGCTTTAGGAGAACTGCCTGAGTACCTTCCTCTGTCTTGGACCAAGGCCCTCCCATCATTAAGCTGTTTCTTAAAGTTTTTCCCAGCATATTCCATTACTACCAAGCGTCTAACACATGAACTTTGTGGGAGTAGACTCAAATCATAGCCCTTAGATTAAAGAGGATCTAGTTTATACAACAGCTCAGTCAAGCATGAAACCTAGGCTGAAGGAAGTTTCATACAATTGAAAATAATAATGGTTATTATTCAAAAAATGGAAATATGGTTTTCATCAGTATAAAAATTATATCAAAATTTTTATATACATTCTTTCACAAAACATTTGAGAGCATATAATCTTTTAACAAGTGATGAAATAGACCCAAAGAGGTATTACAACTTGCTCCAAATTATATAAATGGCTGGCACCAGGATTTGGACACATGTCAGTTCAACTTTAATAGCTGTGCCTCTTCTCCCATACCAGTGTGACTTCCTGTCTATTAGCTGTGTGTGTCCAGAAGAGGGGCCCACTATCTATGACCTATGGGTCACACCTGATGCAACACAAGTTTTTGTAAATAAGAATATTTTATCACAGCCACATCTAGTGCTTAAGGATTGTCTATAGCTGCTCTTGAGCTGGAATGACAGCATTGGTAGCAGCAGGCTTGTGTAGTCCTGACAGAGACAGTATGGCTGGCAGTGTCCACCATATTTACTGTCTATTTCTTTACATACAATGTTTGTTGGGCCCTGGTTCAATGTAATTAGTTACTCAAATGTGTGGATACCCAACAAAGCAAATGTCTATCATAACATGGGAGTGGGCATGAATCAATTTTTCTTCATTATTCCTTAGAGTATGAAATTCACAAGGAACTATTTGGGAGAGAAAATGCCATGCATGACTTAGATATTTATGTATAGACTGTGGAACTCTAGGGAATTGGGCAGCAATTGTCCTCATGAAAAGGGAAGAGTTCTGGAATGATTGGAGCAGGGGAAGCACTAAGGAAATGCACTGGCAGAGATCTCCATGACCCAGTGAGCAAAATTACTAGTCTGTGTGGGAGTGATGTGAAGCAAAGGCACAGGGGCCTAGGAGAGCAGGATGTGCTAACGAGTGGCAGCAGGCAAACAAAATTTTAGTCACTCGATTACCTTGGGTATAAGGAGCAGTGATTTTGATTGTGATTTTGAGTCAGAGTATCTGCTTGTTTTCAACGGAGAAAGACAATATAGTAACAGATAATTACTGATGACTTTTTAAAGGCAATTAGGAAATGGATTCAAAAAGAGTCTTTCAGTGTTTTCCTAAGAAACTGTATTATTTTCCCAAGAGGAAAAACATCTTTGAGGCAGCCTAAAAATATATTTGCTACCCAAATAGTCTTCAGAAATAGTGTGTCTTACCTGAAAAGCAAAAAATCTGTGCTAACCTTAAATTTTCATCGGCTTGTAAAATTTGCTGTTAAAAGGTTGAGCATTCTTCCATCTCCTCCCCAGATGAATAAGAAAGCTAAAAGAAAATATGAACCCTACCATTTTATCTTATTCTATGGGAACATAACTCTAAATTAATTAAAATTGCACATCAAATCAGAAAGTAATTATATGATATGTCACAGTTATGTTCTTCTTAATTCCCTACCAAAGCAAAATTAAATAAAGATTCTGGAATTATAATTACTTAGACCTCTACTAGAAAGGGCACAGTTTCAAGACCAATTGCACAAATATTTCATTTTAACAATCCTAATTTTTATTTCTTGGCATATTCTCAGTGAACTAAGACATTTTTCCAGTTGTCTTTGTCAAATGTTTATTCATTCCTTCATTCGCTTATTCATAAAAGATCTAAGAATGATGAAGAATGGATAACAAGAAAAATTTTGACTATAAGTCATTGAAGAGATTTTAACCTTTTCCACTAACCGCCACCCTATCTGCCATAGAAAATGCTTAATTTGTTCTGCTGGGAAAGACAAGATTTCTTTATATAATAAAGAGGTAGCAGGACAATTAAATAAGAAAGGGAAATGACAGCTGATTATCTGTAAGTGGAATTCAGACTGTTTTAGGCAGAGAGAAGTAGAAAATGGATTAAAGCAGTTATACTCAATTAGTTTCAGGGGAAAGAGCTGCAATAGTCAAATTTCTTTGTACAGGTTTTGCTGCATGTTGCTAGTATTGCTGGGATGGTTAAACTGAATGTCAACTTGATTGGCTTGGGAGCTACCTAGGGATTGGTGAAGAACACCTCTGGGTGTCCAGGTGTGTCACAGAAATGTGACCTGAAGTATTATATCTGGTCCCTTGCCCTTTCCTCTCTGGCACTGTTCTCTTGTTCTGCTCACCAGTAAGCATGAACTAAACAGCTTTGCTCTGCTTTGCCCTTCTGCCATGATGTCAGCCTTGGTGTGAGCTGACCATGGACTGAATTGCTTGAAGCCATCAGCCAAATGAAACCTCTCCTTTTTAAGTTTTAGGTGTCAAGACTTAGGTGTATTCCAGTAACAGGAAAGCAGACTAATAAAGCTTAATTGAAATACTCTGTAACAAAAAAAATAAGTATTGAATTGCAATCTATGATGATAAATTCTAACAAGACTACATAGAGAGTATTTTAGTAGTAGCATACTTTAAATAGTGCTGTGGAAGGTATCACTGAAGAAACAAAACTTTGGACCCTCTGAAGGCTGAGTAGGAATTATTCCAGTGAAAAATTCAGTGTGAACAGAACATATAACTAAAGCCTTTAATAGGAGAAATTTTAATATAATGCAAAATGTAAAAGTCAGATGGGGAGCAAATGCAGATTTGATGTGGGCTTAGGAAATAATTTAGTATGTATAAAATACCTTCCAATTAATTTGACTTGAAAATAATGACACAGTGGTATAGCATATGGAAAGGTATATGGGATTTGAGAAGTTTGTGTTCCTTTAATATAAGAAAAGCCAGAGGATGTTTGAATGCTCATGAACACAACATTATCAGAAGGAGGCATAATCACTGAAAAGTCCAAAAAGAGTAAAACGACGGTCTATATTCCAATGAGCATGTTTGCCTTTCAAGAGAAAGGAAACCCCAGGCCTGACTTCCATTATAACAAGAGTAAAGACAGAGAGGATTGGTGTGGGTTCAAGTTAAGTATGTAGTTTAGGGAGGAGATAAGGTGAACTCTTGTTTGATGGTTTCAAGATTCTTTTTACAAAGCAGTGCTGCAATTGAGATCATTAGCTGAAAGAGAGGGTAAAAGATGAGGGAAATCAATGATTTGATTAGTATGGTGACTGCATTGAACAAGTCATTGGTATGAATATTTTACCAATCGTATTGAAAACTAAGATTGATGGGTGATCTTGACTTCTCAATTAATATTGATAATCATGAATATACTATAATGTAGCCAAAGTATGATTTTTATCTAGCAGTTTTTAAATACTAGCATGAAAGATAAAAGGAAATTAGTAGGAATTTGACCAGCCATATTAGAAAGATAGGAAGGGAAATGGACAGTAAATTAAATAACAAAATCAGTTTAATGGTTGTCTTCGGAACTTAAGTTGGATAAGAAAGAAGATGAAGACATGTTGAAGCCTATCATGCAGGGATCAAAGTATGGAAGTTCTTAACTGAGTTCTATAATTCGGAAGTTTGCTTCTATAAGCTAGAGAAATTGAAGAGAGAATGATTTTGAATTGATTTGTTAATGATGGTGGAGTTTGGAGAAACATTAAGGAAAATACAGGAAGAAATAAACATTAAAAATGAGGTTCTAGACATAAAAATATTTAATAGAAAAAAAAAACCCAGGTGATATGACTTTCTGCTCTGAAGAAATCTAGGCTTTCTTTATTTCCTTCCACTGGCTTATGTTCTGGGACAGTATCAACAAATGTGCATCTCACTCAGATTATTCATAGGAACAATGACTGAAGTTCTATTTTATTTTATTTTATTTTTTTCCCCATTACCTTTATTGGTACATTTTAGGTATAAAATACAGTTACATTCAGCATTGGGATCTTGTACCATTACATGAGTATCTTGGTTCTTTTTTTTTTTCCCTTTCCCTGCCCTCTCTGCACACCCTCCACCCTTCCCTATTTGCAAAGACTTTGTTTCCACTTTTTTCCTTTTCTCATATTTTTCTTTTCCCTTCCTTCCATTCGCCTACCCCTCCCACTTCCCATGCTCCTTTAGACCTTTTCTTCCTATTACACAATATCAATTATACACTTTTAAAATTACAATATCAAGATCTGGGAGACATTACCACAGATTTTACAGAATTTTAAAGGATATAGAGAGCATATTACAAAAACCTTTTTTGAAATAAATTTAATACCTTCTAAGAAGTACCTTGGAAGACAAATTAATGAAACTAACTCTGGAGGAAATATAAAATTTGAATAGCACTTATTAAAGAAAGTATATTCCTAGCTTGAAAACCTACCTATATGACAACAACAGGCTTATATACATTTTAACTGATAAATTATGTCAAACATTTGAAGCAGAAAAAAGGAACACTTCTCCCCTCATTTTAAGGAATCAACATTGTGCTAATCCTAAAACTGGATAAAGATAATAGAAGAAAAAAGTATGAACATAGATATAAATTTGTTTAATAAAACAAACTATTAGAAGTCAGATCTAGCAGGATGTAGAAAGAGGTTTTATTATAGGGATGGCAGTGTTGGTTCAGCATTGGAAGGTCCATCCCCAAAAGTCATCATTTTAACAGAGGAAAGGAAAAAGCCATATGATCCTGTCATTAGTTGGAGAAAAAGTATTGGACTAAATTCCACAGCTGTTCATGGTAAAAGCTATCAGGAGACTAGAAGTAGAACAGAACCTTCTCAACAGATTAAATACATGTTCTCCATACTTCCAGCAAGAACGCCTTATATGAATGGAGAAGACACAATGGTTTCTCCCTAAGGTGGGGAACAAGGGCAGATATGCTTACTCTTCATCTGTCCATTAAACTTTGGAACATAGGCCTAAACCAAAATAATCTGGCAATAAAATGACACAATTAGGATAGGATTGGCAAGGTAGAAGCAAAATCTTTATATGTAGATGAAATGATCATCTACAGAGAAAATACTAAGAAATCTCTAGGAGCCCCTAGAACTTGTATTTGAATTTAGCAGGATTAGAAAACACAAGGTATATAAAAAAATTCAGACCTATGTTTACTTGCTATAAATGAAGATGTGGATATTGAAATTTAAAAGTTATGTAGGAGTACAAAGGATCTGGAAAAGTAAAAAGAAAAGAAAAAAAAACATTGTTGGAAGATGTTTAGTACCTAATTTTAAGACTTCCTCTAAAGCTACAGTAATCAAGGCAGTGTTCGTGTAAGGAAAGACATATAGATAATTGGAATAAAACAGGGAATCTTGAAATAGAATCACTCATATATGGTCCATTGAGTTTTGAAAGATTATTAAATATTAACATTTTATAGAAAATAAACTCAATTCAAGAGCAGAGGAAAAGATAGTGTTTTCAGCAAATGGCTCTAGAACACCTGGTATCTGTATATAAAAAAATTAACTTCAGCCCTTTATTTCCATACATAAAAATAACTTGAAAGGATCTATGAACCTAAATATGAAAGACTAAAACTATAATATTTTAAGAAGAAATTATAAGGGAAAATGTTTATGAACTTAGGGTAGGCAAGAACTTCCTAGGATACAAAAACCATGATGTATAAAAGAAAAAAATTGATAAATGAGATTCCATCAAAATCTAGAACTTTAAATGACATCATTAAAATGAAAAGTAGTCCTTAAACAGACCATATTTGCAATGCATATAACCTATGACCAGAATGTATAAAGAACTCTTACAGGTCATTAATAGACAACCCAATTAAAAAATCGACACAAGAAGATGATAAATAGCCTGTACAGCACAAGGAAAGGTGTGCAACTCTAGAATCAGAAAAATACTAATCAGTACAATAACAAGATTGAACTCTACACTCATTAGGGAGATGAAGTTAAAAGTTTTAAAAGCCTCGTCATGACTTTTTCTTTTTGTCGGAGTCTCCCCCTTTGCATTTAATTTGTCATGCCCAATAGATTCATTCTGCTGGGTTTCCTGGGGTTGTGATCCTCATTGTCTTTTCCTAGGATATTGTCTAAAAATTTTGGAGTGCTAGCTTGGCATTCATGAAGTTCCTGAGGTGCTCTTTATCATGAAAGTATCTTATTTCTCCATCCATTTTGAAAGATAGTTTTGCAGGGTACATCAGTCTGGATTGGAGGCTATTTTCCTTTGGGGCTTGAAATACATCACTCCAAGCTCTTCTTGCCTTGAGGGTTTGCATTGAGAAGTCTGCTGTGATTCTGATGCGGTTTCCTTTGTATGTGATTTGTTTCCTTTCTCTCACTGCTTGTAGAATTTTATTCTTCTGTTGGGTTTCTGGAATCCTAACTATTATATGCCTATTTGTAGATTTTTTTTGATTAAGGCTAGCTGGAGTCCTATATGCCTCACTTATATGTATGCCAAGTTCTTTTCCCCTGCTTGGGAAGTTTTCTGCCATCATTTTTGTGAACAGTTTTTTTATGTCATCTACCCTCTCTCCTGTTTCTTTGTTGACTCCAATCAGTCTTATATTATTCTTCTTTGCATCATCTAGCAGCTGCTGGATTGAAATCTTGTGGCTCCTTACAATTTTAAAGCAATTTTTCTTTTCCTGGTCACCAATTTCAATCTTATGTTCTATATCTGAAATTCTATCCTCACATTGATTCACTCTGCTGTGTAGACTTTTGATGGAGTTTTTAATCTCTTGGAAATCTGTTTTATGGATTCCATCTGTTTCCTATGTTGGGATTCCATCATGTTCCTCAGCTCCTCTATTTTTTTATCAGTGTCCTCTCTAGATTTATTAATCATGTCTTGCATTATGGGCACAATCTCTGCTGTTATGTGAGAAATTATTTCTGATTTCATTTTTTCCAGATCCTCTTTTGTTGCCAGTTCAGGGAGTCCAGGTGGTTAAGTATCAGATTGTTCCATCTCGTTTCCCTTTGGGCTTGCTGTAGATGATCTGGAAGTCTGTTTTCGAGACTTGTTTACGTGTCTTCTCATTTCCATGGTGGGGGTGGGGGGTGGTGCTGGCACCTGTACAGCTCACCTGCTCTGCCCCGGGAGCGGTGAAATGGTGGCCGGGTAGCCTCCTCCTGGGTGCTGAGATTGGCTCACCTCCTCTGCCCTGGGAGCAGTGGATTGGTGGCCTGGGAGCCCTCCTCCTGGGTGCTGGGATTGGCTCACCTCCTCTGCCCTGGGAGTGGTGGAATCTGACTGAAGTTTTAATGCACTGAAAATAGGTAACAATGCCCAGCCTGAGAGAGAGGTAGTGTAGAGTAGCACAAGCTATGCTCATGGTGGTTGCTCTTCACCAGAGAACAGCAAAGTCTTCTCTTCAACTCTTGAAGTGGGCATTAGCATTCACTTATTTGGTGTTCATTCCCTTCAAAAGTATTTCTTAGGATTTGCAACCCTTCTTTATGTTGTTGAAAATAACAAGCAGTGTTTGAACTAAGATCACAGGAAAATCAGTCTTATCTTTGAAGAAATTAGAAAAGTAAAAATGCTTCCTGAACTCTTTGAAACATTACTATTTTGAAGATGGTTACATTTTAAATTCTTTATTAGGAATGAATAGTATTAGAACATTAAAAAACCATAGGACTTTAGTCATGAGCATATGTAGAAGGCTATATTCTGTACAAGGAGAGCAAAATAGTAAGTGCTTTGCATTTATAATTATTTATTGTAAGGGCTGAAGTCGACCTTAACTATTTCTGTGTTCCAACTTATTAATTTATTTTCCTACCAGGCAATATTATAGTCATGTGAGCCATTCTGATGTACGAGTCTAGATCAACTTTTAATTTTTGACTTTTAAAAATTGGGACACTGATATGGACAGCATATATGATAAATCCCTAATAAATCTAAAATTAGAACTTAGGTAAGCTCTCACTGCTCTGAGCATTTATTTCTGTTTAAATTGAGAAAAATCTTTTTTTGTTGTTGTTGATCATAGATTTCTAATCTAGTATTTCTGGACTTCTTAGCGAATTAGGATGGCTAAAGTATAGTGACAAACCCAAATGACTGCACTGACTTAAAGAGAACAAGCTCTTTAAAGAAGAAGCTTAAGAAGTACAGAAGTTCCACTATTTTCTAGCTACCACCCACTCATACAAGAATCATGCCAAATGTCTTTATTTCCATTAAATTATACAATTCTCATGAAATTTTACTTTTACAGATATGTAGACACTGTAGAGACTCAGTGAAGTCAGTTTTCTAAGTTCTTCAAACACACAAGCATCATTGATTGAGATTTGAACACAAATGTTGTTTTGATTTTTCAGTCTTGGTTATTAAGCCCAGGGTCTCATAATGCTTGGCAAGCACTCTGCCACTGAGCTGCATCCTAGCCCTTTTTACTTTTCATTTTGGGATAGGATCCTGCTAAATTGCTGAGGCTGGCCCAGAAATTTGCTGTTTTCCTGTTTGAGCCTCCATAGCAGTTCAGACTGTGCACAAGTTTTGAGATTTTGAATCAGGTACACTTTTCACTGTTTCATGGGGATATAATACCAGCTTCATATTCAAAATTATGTATAAGAAATGTGATAAAAATGTAAGGTAAGTGATTAAATTTTTAAAAATTTATTACAGCAAAAGTCACACTGCAGTTAATTCCTCTCAAAGTATTCCCCTCTCACTTTGAACACCTTTATTGTACTGCTCTGTCAAAATGTCTTTTATTGTAATTTTTTAATTTAAGTACTTGCCATATTTCTTAATCACCCTTTATCTGACAAGGGCTATCTTTAATAAGTACATTAGCCTATTTTACCAAACTATTGTGAGGATGAGCTATGTGAATAAAAACTGCACAAATGAAATTCTTACAGAAAGGCAATAATAATGTAAGTGCAAAATTTTGATGATGGCTTGGAAACTTACATTTGTGGACACCTGCATCCCAAATTTCAAGTCCAACTGGGTGGTAATATTTCTGATAATAAAGTTTGAGGATGGCATCTCTCTGTTAGGTATCTGCATGATTTTTTAAAAGCAGCTGCACAGGGATCTCATTCAAGCAGAAAGATAATACCAGACTTCTAAACTGGATGCTGAATAGCAAAAGGATGAAAAGCACTTTATGTAAGGTAGGCAGGCATGCTTTCAGAAGTGAATAAACATGAGGAAACAATAAAAGACTGGAGATCATATCTGGAAATGTACTATTCAGCATTATAATTAGGTTTTGGAGTATTATGAAGTAAAATGGATACACAGATTCCAAGATAACTATAATGAATGACACTATGCTCGTCTTGGCAGTAGTAGCCATGGGAATGCACTTGGCATTACAAAGAATAGATGGCCTTACAAATAATGGAACTACATGATTTTGGATAGCATTTGTAAAAACATAGCTGAAACAAGGCAAATTCCTAAATCATTATCACTTTTATAACCCTTCATTGTGCACCAAATTAAACATCTTCTAAGGCTTTCCAAAAAGTGTTTTAAAACTATCTGTCTAACTTATCTCTTTAAAATTTATAACATCTGTATTACTAAATTTGTATTCCTCAAACAGGTTTTATACTTTGTGCATTCTCATTTTTTAACTCAAACTATCCCTTTGGGATTTGTTTTCTTTTCCATCATTCACAGTACATTTCCGAATCTAAATCTATCTTCTTGTGTAGAGTCTTTCTTGATTTCTGTCTGAGGATGCTGTTTCTATTCTAAGCCTCTCTAGGAGCTTGTATTTTTTTTTATCATGTCTTTAGTGAGTACTTAGGCTCTTTAGTAAGGAAATTCATGAAGGAATTATAAGGAAATTAGCCCTTTAAGAATAAGGCTTTAAAATCAGTGATAAGAAATCAATGCCAAGATGAAAGAACACCCAAAGGAGTAGAAATGTTCTCAGTTCTGAAAGACTTCATCATAATCTTATTGAATACATTAACATATTAAAAGAATGAGTGAGACAGTCACATTAAATTAGAAAGGAGGCCCAATAATAAAAAGAATTTTCAGGTAAACCACAATAGTGGCAGCCAAAGGAAATTTAAAAAGAGAGTCAGCCATAAACATGTGGGATATATTCATATTATTTGGCTAAAATGAATGAAACTCTGTCATTTGAAGCACATGAATGGAACTGGGTCACTGTGGTAAGCCAGGATGAAGAGACAAATGCCACATGTTGTCACTCATTTATGGAAATTAAAAAGTCAATGTCATAGAAAAATAATGTAAAATAGTGGTCACTAGAACCTGGGAAGCTCAAGGACAAAAAAAACCCCATCAGCTAATGGACTCCAAAACACACTTTAATGGAAGGATTAGTTTTGGTTTTTGTAGCATAGTAGGGTAACTCTCAGTTCTGAAAAACTATGGTATATCTCAAAATAACTAGAAAAGGATGAATGTTCCCATTATGTAAAAATGATTTCTGCTTGTAGAGATGAAAGTATTTGTTACCTTGATTGGATCATGTATCTATGTATCATAGTTTCCCTCATAGAGATGATCATACTTTCCTCCACAGAAATGTACAAATATTATGTTTCCATAAAACTGTTTAAAAAGAGAAGATTTAGTCTCAGCATATGTGTATTTTAGCAAGCAAGCAAGAAAAAAAAGATAATAGAATAGAGCCTTATATATGTGCTTTCTTATTACTTTTTTGTTGCTGGGACAAAATACTCGACACCCACAAGTTAAAAGAGGAAAGTTGTATTTTAGCTCAGAGTTCAGCCACAGTTTCCTGGCTTCAAGGCAGGGTGGCATGGCAGAGGGGATGTCAGAGGAGAAACAGTCCATGGCAGGGTAGGCAGGAGGCAGCAAGCAGCAAGCCTCCCTTTCCCTTTATATTCCCTCCAGGCTACAAGCCTATTGGATGATGCCACCCACACCGTGCTTCTGCCTTCAACAAATTCATTCAGCCACAGCCAGAACTATACTAAGCCAATCAGCAGACTAATCTAGTGCCACACACACTTAATCCAACATCACACACCCTGGATCCAGCTACCTCTGGAAAGCCCCACCTATGAGTGCATGAGGCTTTGGGGGACATCTAGATACAAGCCATAACATAGGTGTAACCTTTCTGTATTTCACTATAATTAATTTAGTACACATCTGAATCTGGTTCCAATAAGTTAAGGCATATATAGCAAGCTGCAGAACAACCACCAAATAGATCACTCAAAAACTGCTCTGCATATATCATTGAGGAAATTTATATGACACTACAGAAAATATTTATTTCACACAAAATAAAGCAATAAAAGTGAAACAGTCTAAAAAGATGAGAGATATATAGAAAGAAAACTACAAGGGCAAACAAATATTGAATTATAAAGGAATGAAGTAACTGATACATACTACAGTAGGGATAAACATGAATGGAAAGACTACATATTGTGCAGTTCCATCTGTGTGATGTTACAGTTGGCATCTGGAATGTCTCTCTCACGGTGCAGTGTTAAAGGCTTAGTTACTCAGCTTGGTGCTATTGGGAAGTGGTGGAAACTAATGAGTAGGGCCTACCGGGGGTTCCCTGGAAGAGAACAGTGGGGCCCTGGCCTCTCATGTTCTCTCAGTTCTCTACCATGAAATGAGCAGTCCTCCTCCTCTGCCCAGGGCTCCCACCACAATGTAATTCCTCCAGGCCCAAAGCTGCAGGTCTTGGTCTGAAACCACCAAAACTATAAGCTGAAATTAAACTTTCCTCTTTTTATATTGATCCTCCTTAGGTATTGGTTACAAGAACAAAACATCAGCTAGCAAATGTGAAATGTTCAGAATAGGCAAATTCATAGATTTAGGAAGCAAATTTGAGAAACCTTGGATGAGGATAGGGAGATTGGAATGAGAGATGACCACTCTGATGTTTCATTTTGAGATGATGAAGATGTCTGTGGTGATGGTTGCATACATTTTTTATTTATTTATTTATTTTTTTTTTAGTACCGGGGATCGAACTTGGGTCCTTGCGCTTGCACAGCAGGGAGTGAAACCACTGAGCTAAATCCCCAGCCTGCACACATCTTTGTTATGACAGACATCATTAAATTGCATAGTTTAGTGGTACATGTTAAATAGGTGAATTGTGTCTATGTTAAACATTTATGCAAATTCTGTATCAAAGCTTTAACAAAATATTATTTCACGTGAGTGGTGAGATCAATAGACATTATCACCAATCCCCAAGAGTAACTGTTGAGAGCTGCTCCTAGTGGTGGAGAGTTCCTGGCAATGAAGTCTTTGAAACTGGGTATAATGGCCTTTCACACGCCTTAGTCACAGACACAGAACCCTCATTTGGGATTTTATCCAAAACATATCGATCATCATAGAGACTGAGGTAATTGGAACCTGGAAATATCCTCTGCGATCTATTCCTGATATCACTTATGTGTTCATTCATTCATTGCAGTTCTGGTGATCGAACTGGGCATTGTACATGTTAGGAAATGCTCTATTGCTGTGCTACACCTCCAAGCCCCACATTTCACATTAAGTGCACTGTATTTTGTGACTGCATGGTACCTGTCAGGTAAAAGGGCCGAAGACCAAGACCAGACCAGGCCACAACAAGCCTTTATTAGGGGAATAGATCTGCGGGGCTGTCTCTGAACAAAGGACAGACAAAAGCAATATGGCTGGGGCAGGGAGAGTCTTTTATAGAGACGCTTGTACTGAGGCTTGAGTGAGGTAGTGACTAGGGAATGGAGGAGCCAGTGATGTCACTAGGTGGTAGGAGGTGAGCGAGTATTAGGTTACTCTCTAGGTGGGAACAGGGGCATGCTGGGAAGAAGGGTTTGTTCTTTGGTGGGAGCAACCATCTTGGCATGACATCACACAGGGGAGGGGGCAAGGCACCATAGGAAGAGGGCAGCTACTATACATAATAGCTGCTGAGGTGGTGGGAGACCTATCAGTACCCATTTACATTTTATCTTTTAAAGCCACTTTAAAACCAGAGACTCATGGGAAAATACTCTAGTCACCTTGCTGTAGTTGGCAGTGAGGCTACAACAGATAATTGTCTTCACTCTACCACCTGACCTAGACTTCTCTCACTCATGGTAGCACTTCCAATACTTGAGATGTGCTTATCTGATGGAGGAACACAGGCCCCTCAGTGACTGTCTAAGCTCCTGGTGGCCACTCTTCTAAGGTTTCAGTGTTTGTGAAAAGAACACTGTTTCTTGTTAATGCTGGATGACAAAGCAAAACAACAAAAAGTATCCCAGGGAATCTCCTCAAATTTATACATTCCTCTTTACCATCCTTCATTATGTAACAGCACCCTATGTGTTGCACATTCAAGGACACTTAGGAATGTCACTGTCTATTAGTCATGGATGAAAATTTACGTTTGTTTTAGATCACTGATTGCCATTTCAGATTTGCTTTCAATTATGGTAATTTCCATCCTGGTTCCTACAGGATCCTGCATCTGACCCTGTCCTGCAATTTCCAAATCTTATTACCTTCCATCATATTAAGAAGTTCAATTCCAACATATCTCTGTCTTAGTTTATTCCTGCTGCTATAACAAAATTTCATAAAGTGTGAGAAATTTCAAGGCTGATAAATCTAAGGTTAAGTCCTCCTCAGATCTGATGTCTGATGAGTTTGTGCAAGGAGGTAAAAAAAAAAAAAATGGTGCCTTTGTGTTGCATTCTCACAGCACCAAGAAGAAATGCTGTTTCCTCATGTGGCAGAAAGAGGAAGGCAAAAAGGGATGAACTGATTCCATCAAACACTTTTTGAAAGAACTATTCCCATTCAAGAAGGTGGAGTCCTCACGTCCTAATACCTTTCTAAAAGCCTCACTTCTTAGTACCATCGCCTCAAGGGTTTAATGATGCATTCATTCAGGTCACAGCATTGCCATCTATTGTCAACCAGGAACTGCAAAGAGCAGCTGCTGTGAGCTTCTTAATCAGTGCCATCCCAACTAACTCACTTTCTATCAGCAGTGGGAAAGTAACCTTGGTGCAATGCCCCAACTGAATTATAAACCTAATTCAGATCTGACCAGGTTTCAAATATGTTTATTTCAACACACTTTTCATGCCTCAAATAGCTGTCCCGCAGGTGTACTAAGACTGACTGTAGTTCCTTGCCTGGGCATTCAATCCCAAGTCATAAGAGAGTGGTCTTACCCCAGGAAACCATTTATTATGCAATCTTATGTGAACCTAGTTGATTACTCTTAAGATACAATCCTGTGGGTTTTATTTTCCACAGTATTTTGGCAAATGCTTTCTTTTCTCTCCAAAATGAGGAAGCCTTTGCCCTGTTAGAGAAAACACTTGATCCTAGCTCTGGCCTAGCAGCAGTGAAAGAGACTGCTTGAGTGGAGCAGATATATTGCTCTGAGTCATCTGTGCAAATGAGGCCTCGGCATTATCTCCAGGCAGGAGAAACCATTTCCTCCTAGCAAGATGCTTTTGTCTTTTGGTGCAGATTCACAGGATGCAAAAGAATTGGGAAATGCAAAGTTCGTAAGAGCATCCAATCAGTACTCTGCTATTTTCTGCTGGTGCTCCTACATCACCATAGGAGACTTGGTAGAGCTCTTCATTTAAGGACTCTCTGAAATTCTGCTATGGTCACAATCAAATCCTGACCCTTGTTTTCAGATTGGCATACTGTCTCTCTGATTAAGATGATTTTAAAAAAACCCCATAGAACTTTCCACTTCTACCCTTTGTTTTGAGGTAGTGGCTGATTTATTTCAGACTCTTTTCTTGTTAAGTAAATCAATTGCAACTGCACTTAACAGGGACCAATTCCACATTCCTAGTAGTACCATTATTACTGCATCCCTTAAATGATGCAGACATTGGAAAAGCACTGCTTTTTCTTTCATCTGTGTACCGTCCTAGTTTACCACAGGTAAGTATCTTGGTGATTATAAAACTATAACATTCCAGGAAGTTTCACAACTCTACTTAAAATCGTAAATGGTTCCTTATTGCCATATGGTAAGTGTGGTGGCTAATTTTATGTGTTGCTTGGACCATGCAGTGCCCAGATATAAGATCAAATAGTATTCTGTGTGTTACTGTGGTGATATTTATGGATGCAATTGACATTTCAATTCATAGACTGCGTAAAGCAGATTGCCTTCGCTAATGTGGGGGACCTCATCCTATCATTTCAAGGTCTGAATTGAACAAAAAGACTGACTTTTTCCTAAGTAGAAGAGAATCCCTCCTGCCTGACTGCCTGTGAACTGGGAAATCACATTTTTTTCCTCACAATGGACTCAGAATAAAATATTGGTTCTTCTTGGGTCTCAAGGTTGCCAGCCTTCAGATGAGAACTATACCATTTCCTCTACTGGTTCTCAACATTTGGATTTGAACTAGAACTAAATCATCACTTCTATGACTCCAGACTGCTATCTCAGATCCTCAGAGCCTGTCTCCTTTCATAATCACATGAAGCAATTTATTGTAATAAATACCCCCCAATTTCCTGTCTGTCCATCCATCCACCCATCCATTTATCTACTTATGTTTGTAAGATTTAAATTTAAAATGTTCCCTTACAATCTCACTTGTTTAGAGGCAGGACTTTTGAAAGATGATTGTATCATGGAGGTGGATTTATGCATTGATGAGTTCATAGCTGAATATCCTGTTAGGAGCTGGGGCCTAGAAAGAAGAGGCAGTTTCACTAGGGCTGTGACCTGGAAGGATTTACCCTTGCCCCTGGCTCCTCCTTCATTTTCTTTCTGCTTCCTAATTGTCGTGGGTGGAACAGCTTGCTTCTGCCATGCCTTCCCTTCATGCTGTTTCTGCCCTGAAGCTAACCGACCAAGGATGGAATCCTCTGAAAACTGTAAGCCAAAATAAACCTCTCTTCCTTTAATTTGCTGGTGTTGGGGATTTTGTCCAAGTGGTGCATCTGAATAACAAGGAAGTCATTTCTGATTTTACACTTCATCTCTTATTGTGTTATCTTTGCACCATTATGACTTTTTAGGAAACTTAGAGTATATCCTTCCTCCAGGAACAATTTAGTAGGAGAAGCTGTCATAAAAGAAGAAAGCTTTTAATAATAACTGAATATAGTACATAATCTGTAAAACAGAATCTGGAATTTAGTAGTCACTGAAAGGTTTAAGGCCAAGAGGTGAAAGGGGATGCAGGGTCTGGGAATCCTACCTAGAAATGGGAGGACAGCAGCACAAGTGGTAGTTTCTGGTAATCTGAATTATTTCCAGCCCCAACAGAGAGTTTTTTTGATAGGTACACGTGCTTTTTTATGAGGTTTTAAAGCCAATAGCTCCTTTTGCCAATGAATTTGAATCCATAGTCCATGTAAATAGACACCCAAGTCATATTCTTTAGTAAATCCAGAGGACATAAAAAGAAAAGTACCTGCTTTTTAAGAATACATGTAATATTGTCTCAGATTTAAAATGTACAGATAGTTTTATACCCTAAAATCCTAAATAATCTTTTAAAAACAATGATAGAAGATTGACAGCCATATAAGCAGCTTGCTTTATCACTAAGTCACTCTTTTGGCTTGAATTTTCTTTTTCTTGTTGCCTCAAAAATTTTCCTTTTTCTAACTTCTGCCTGTACAAGTGGTTTTATCCTCTGGGTCACCGCTCTTCCCCTCTTGTCTAATTGCCAATTAAAATGTTTCCACCTCACCCCATGAATGACGGCTGTGCATTGCATCTACTCTCCTGATCACACTTCTGTCTGCATTTTATTTTATCTTACATTATTCAAAATTAAATGCTCTAGCCTATGTGATGTGATAAAGTCAGTGCATAAAATGATGTCTTTTTCTCTCTCTACATACCATGCTTACATTATTATAGTTAAGTTACCACTTAGAATAAATTATATTCTTACAGATACATGTCAATTTGGAGTAGTAAATTATATACTTAGAATTAATGTTCTGGTATCTTTCTGGCATATTTTAGAAGCAAGTTGGCAACCTCCTGCCACAGAAAATGAGGTGTCTGGATCCCCTGCCCCTCTGTCAGCTGATGTATTTTGAAATGTAAAATCTTGCTTACCTTGCTTTCATAGTGGGTGTGAATGTCCATTTACCACACATGGATATTTGATACAAAGATTAATTTGTGAACTTAAATCTGAAGTTAAATATGATTGATGTTTGAATGTTCTGTTAATTTAAAACATCTGTGAACACATTTGTTAATTTCTCCTTTGGAACATGTAAATGAAAGTCAACTATTACACTTACAGTGTAACCTCTTTTCAGTACCTAAATTGCCATTTATAAATGTCCTGTTTGTAAAGGAAATAGTAGCACCTGAAGAATCAGAAGTTTTAAAAGGAGTGTTGTAACCAGAAACAAGTCTCTCAGGACATGTGATGCCTCATCTCATCAGTATGTGTTCCTAGTTTCTCTTGACTGAGTGGCTCCTCGTATGTGGCAAACTTGTAGATCAGCAGGTAGGGTGCAGTGTCAGTCTATTGTGCTAAGATTCTTTTTTTGTCTAGAAAGAAGTAACCTGCTTGTGTTCTTTGGAAGTCCTGAGCAGCCTGATTTTGGCTTTCTTTATGTGTCCTGGGAAATAGCAAGCTGTGCAGAAGTCACAGAATTGAATGCTGGATAGTCAAAAACACTTTTGCTAGAATAAATTTTAAAAGCTCCCAAATTATTTCTGCTCCAGTTGGATGCAAATGTCTATGTTAGAGGAGTTGTATTTTATGGTCAGTTACCAACACATTGAAGAATAAAAGCACACAGTAGGAGTAACATAAATTTAATTTATAGAAACCAGTTCAGACTTCAAAAGTGAGATCCCACAGGAGGAATTATTTATAATGAAGAACAGAATCCTTGTTACTATGCCATAAAGAGAGATTAACTTGTGTCATTTGTAGGCAAATGGATGCCCCAAGACCTTACTGTTAAGTGAAATAAATCCAACACACAAGTTTAAATATCACACGGTTCTGTTATAAAGGAGAAACCCAAATACAAATAAAGAGCAAAGTAAAAGATAGATAGTAGGAAATAGGGAGATAGATCTTTTCAAAAGAGAAAGGGACCAAGAGATTGAGGGAAGGAAGAAGGAGGGGCTGAAAAGAAGGAGGGAAGCTTACTAATTTATGTAACAATTATCCTATTGTTGCATTTATTTCTAAAACTGATTGATATAGGTATATATATACATATAATGTAATTATAGCAAATTGTTAAATTAATTGCCTCCAATAATCCATGGTTTTCTGTGTCCATGACCTTTTTTATTGTTCCTTCCTATGGAACTCTGAACTTGGCCATGTGACGTACTTTGGCAAATGGGACACTAAGTCTGTGGTGTAATCAGAGACTTGAAAAATGTTTCTGTGTCAGAGCTTGATCTCTTGGACAGCTGCTTCTATCTGCAGAAGTGCAGGCCCCAGGCCAGTCTGCTGGAGACATGTGGCCCAGCCAATAGCCTGCTATGGCCTCTAGACTTGTGGGTGAGGGCAACTTTGACATCAGTGTGCAACTGAGCCATCAAATCTGTGCACTCACATGAGTGACCCTGGCAGAGACAGCAGAAGAATCATCTGATTAAATACAAAGCAAATTGCTAGCCCACAATATATATGTTTAAAAATGGTTCTCATTGTCACTATAATTTGGAGATGGAAATGAAAAAACCAGAAAAACAATTGCCTGATCTCATTTTTCAGGCCAGAATCAATGGAAGTGGGGAATCCCAGGATGAATGTGCTCACTGCAGAAGACCTGGTTCCAGTATCTCCTGGGGGCTGGGAAAGGACTTGAACTAGGCACAAAACCAAAGGCACATGACCCTCATAGACCCAAGGGTAAAGGCTTTGTGAACACAAAAGTTGACAGTGCCCTTGAGTCAAGGGATAAAGTAACAGCATAATTTGTCTTTTTTGAATACCTGAGATTTAGCATGTAGGAAGCTTAAGATACTAAATGGCTAGGGCTTGCTTGCTACTTTTTTGGGTTAATTCCTGATAATGAGGTAATGAGGTTACTTTGAAACACATTATGTGTGATTTTTATTTCTTTTAAGGCTTTTTGTTGAAAATTGAAACACAAAAATTGATATAAAAATATCCATGGACTCACTAGATTAGTATTTTGTCACTGGCTTACTGCCAACCTTTTTTCTAGTAGTGCAAAATTTCTGTGTGCATGTGTGTGCATGTGTGTGCATGTGTGTGTGTGCCTTTTGAAGTAATAAAATATCATATATCCAGTTATCCTCTGTATGACCCTCTCCCTTTACTGGTCCCATGAGTTGTAAGCAAGGGTAATATTCACAATAATTAGCACTAGTCTTAGGAGATTTGAGACCTTTTATTGTGTAACAAGGCAGTGCTGGGGATCCTGAAGAGCTCAGGAAGGCAAAGAGAAGGGCTCAGAGCTATTGTGATTAGTTTTACCTGGTATTGAATTATTTTAAATATAATTATGACCTTCCCAATGTGTAGTGATTCCAGATGAGCCTCGATTTTAAATATTCTTTCCCAGTGGTTGCCTTTTTACTTTGTTAATGGTGCATTTTGTCCATTTAGTTTGTTTTTGGTGTAGACACACTTTTGTATTTAATGATATCAGATGAATCCATCCTTTTCATGATCAATGCGTTTTCTATCTTGCTTAAAAATCCTTTGTTAACAAAATACTTCCTTCTAAAAATGTATAGTTGTGATTGTGATTTTTAAGACTTTTAACCAGCACCAAATTTTTTTCTTTATGTTTTGAGGTAGGGATTTAATTTTATTCTTTTCTATGGAGACACACTAACTCTGCCACCTGCTGTTGGCAGTTGTGTTCTTGTTCAAGTGACCTAGCCTTGCTATACCATAGTTTCCTCATAAATAACACAGGATTAATAATAACCTTTACTTCATACATTGTTGTGAATATTAAATAATAGAAGTAAAATATCTATTCCAGCACCTGCTACCTATTGACCACCCTGTAATTATCAGTGAATGGATCTAACCACTTGTAAGCACCATTTATTTCATAGCAAATACTTCACTTGTTCCAGTGCCTTATATATATGTGAGTTCATATGTATATGTGAGTTCATTTTTTAGGCTCTCTTTCTGTTTCTTGATATATTTATTTTTCTGTGTACCAATACCCAAATTTGATTCTTGATATCTGGTAGAGTGAATGCCTCCTAAATATTATTCAAAATTGTCTGAGCCATTTACATTTATTTATTTATTTATTTTGATAGGATTTTGCTACATTCCCCAGGCTCGCCTCAAACTCTTGGTTCTCTAGTCTCAGACTTCCAAGTCCCTGGAATTACAGGAATGCATCCCCACATTGGGCACCTTTTACTCTCAGGTATAAATTTTATGTCAAAGTTGTCAATCTTCATAGAAATAACTGTTGAAATTTTGATCAGAGTTCCTCACTGAGTTCACAAGCAATTTTGGACAAAACTGTCATCTTTATGATATTGACTCTTGGCCAATAGAATTATTTCAAACACCTCAGTGTGTTAATTAACTTTGCTAAGAGGTCATAACTTTTTTTGAATCTTGATCTAGGTTGCTCACTCTTCACATTTTAGAACCAAAGGGCTAGAAGACATGATTGCCACAGAACCTTTGTTATACTTTCTCCCTGACAGAACATCTTCATAGCTTCCTATCTCTCGTAAGATAGAAGTTCAAACTCTCATGGGATACAACACCTTCCATAATTTCCAAACTTTTGTCTGTAGTCCAGGCTTCCAGGCTCAGGAACTCAACCAAGTGCTCACTACTTCCGTGTGAGTCTCACAGATACTGAAAACTGAGCTCTTCTTCCCCTTGCAGTCCCCGTACTGACTGTGAGCTCCATAAACAACATCACAGCTCAAGGAAGAGTCCAGGCTTAAAAACCTTGTCATTGCATCTTCTCTTGCTCTCAAATTTCAGATCAATTTATCATTTTGGTGATACTTTCTTCAAAATATGTCTAGAATCTAGCCTTTTATGCCTCCTCCCAATAGGTGATAGCGAGCCATTACCAGTTCTTAGTTGGATTCATGAAGAAACTTTAAAACTTGTTTCTCTTCCTGTCTTTTCCCTCCTTTGTTTTCAATTTTCCACATAAAAGCCTCAGCATTCTTAAAATAAGCCTCAGATCTTATTTCTTATGTGATTTTATCAATGGTGAATGTCATAGAATATACCTACACAAACAAGGCCAACCACTTGGCATGGCTTCTTGATGCAATCAAATGATGGAGTGAACATGAGATATACGACTACCACTGATGTAGCAGGCATACTATTTCACAGTAAACTTTTTTCTTAACCAGTAGAAATATTGTATACTATTTTATCTAAAATAATGATCAAAGTGAAGAATAGCAGATATATAAACAAGTAAATAGTCATTTATTACCATTGTCAAGTATTATGTGCTACACATAAGTGCTGTAAACTTTTATGATTGGTAACACAGAAGATTTGTTCTCACCAACAGGCCACAAATGATGTGAGGAATGTGCTGTGTGATGTGGCTCCACTCCGCTACAGAGAGTTTTCAGTTCATTGTAATCTTAGAAGACCACCAAGGTGTCAGTATGTGGTCCACAGGTGTATAGTGCAATTAGCTCTTGGGGCGTTATAAAGTGTAATGGATACAAGCAACTCCAGAAGAAAAGACTGTGTTTAGGCTTAAGATAGTTTATAACATGATGGGGATTTAGTTCAGTGGTTTCGCCACCTGCTGCTCAAGTGCAAGGACCCGAGTTCGATCCCCGGTACCAAAAAACAAACAAACAAACAAAAAGTTTATAACATGATTTGCTTCCTTCCTGAACACCTGCCCTTCCTTACCCCCATGTAGCACTTTTACATTAAAGTGTGAATGAGTCTTTCCTGTGCGGTAGTAAGGTAAGATGCCAACAGCAAGGCTGTAGTAGTAGGGAGTAATATAGCTTTCTTTGGCTTATATTTTTTTCTGGACTTGTAATTGTAATTGCCTTAACTTTTACCAAAAAAATAGGGGACGATGTTTAATAAATCAGAATCTTTTGGCCAGTTGGTGTTTACATGTACAGAGATATATTTTTTAAATCATATGTTTTAAGTCTAAATATGGTCATTTTCTGATATGAATACATTTATATGATTGTGCTTCTCTTTTTCAATGGAAGAAAAATCAATAATGTTCTGTAGAAAGGACTTTCCTCACAACTATGACACTTGCTTCATCTTGCCATCACAAATTGGAAAGTTTTGATAATCACAGATTTGAATGAACTAAATTTCACCTTATTGTTTGTTGTTCATTTGGGAGAGTTCTATACTACTATTTTATTAATATTGCTAAATTCTGTTATTTTAATATCAAAGGAAGGTAGGACTCTTTTAACCAAAAAATTGCCAAATTTCAGAATGTTTCATCATGTTAGAGCTAATCTAGCTGGTAGGATTCATCTATGTAAGATTTATGTACTACCAAATCTTTTGATTGTTTTTATGTCCCTCACATGGGAAAGATATGGGAATCTATAAATCTCCAAAATGCACTGAGGTCACTGAGCTGGCCAGCTCCTATTTCTTTATCATTCCAGTTAAAATTTTTATGTTTGAGATCTAACCTTTCATGGAATGATCTACGCTAACTCCATTCCCTCTCAATATTTTTTGTTACCACTGTTTTCTGGCAGCATTTGTCTCAGAATAGAGACAATAGTAGAATAGAGGAGGTGGAGGACCAGTTCTCAAGTTGCTTGAAAAAAATCAGAGCTGGCCAGTTTCATTATTTATAGATTTTACAATTCCCTGTCCAGGAAAAGCTGGAGTGCTCAAAACTTTCTTCCCATGTTGGTTCTGGCTAAAAACTTTATTCAATTTTTGACAAATATGATTAATTCCTAGTCCATCTTATTATATCTTGGCATAAATTCCTCCCAAATTATTTGCAGGAGTTGACTGTTAGCCCTGGTTTTTGAGGTGGTGCCAGCTTTTTGGTTTTTTTCAAGGTGCATTGTATTTTACATTGGGATGTTCAAAGGTTCTGCATCAGGGAGAGCTCCTGAAGAGCTCATGTTTAAAATGAACTAGTTCTTGTTACTTCCCACAGTACAGTTTTTGATAACAGACTTTTCTTTATCCTACCTCAACTTTACACTTTTTTCTTGTTTCCCCCGAGGGCCTAATTATTAAGCCTTGCTAGACCTCTTCTGAGTGCTAATAGAGCTTAAAGTTTTTTCAGCTCTTTGTTAATACTTCCCCAACTGGCTAGAAAGGTATTTATTTCTTCTCATTTATGTCTTCTTGCTTTATCTGTGTGTTATAAACCATATTTGTACTTTTTTTCTTTTCTCTGATAAAATGTACAAAATTTGGGGCTTACACTGAAGACATTTAGATGGCTACTTTTCATATGACTTAGATTTAATATATTTTATATTTGTCACTATTGCCCATCTCAAATTTGCAAAGATTAAAATAAAACTAGTGATGTGTTCTCTCTACATACCTGTTTGCTAGAAGCTAAGTTGTGCATCATAATGAAAGAATATTCACTGAAAATAATTGGCATTCTTAAATTTTTGTGTGTGTGTGTGTGTGTGTGTGTGTGTGTAGTCAGCCTCATTGTGCTCTAGACAAACGGGATGATATTCAGAAGCAAAAAGACTAACTCATCAGGGAAATCCCAATGTGATTTGGGACTTGATAAGTAAGATTGTTGGTACAGTAGTGGAAAGGCTTCTCAATGCAACAATTCTGTGTTGTTGGCGTGAGTGCATGTGATGTTTTCTTGTGGGAATGTGCACAGGGAGAAGAAATAAATAATTCTATACCAGGGGCCAGCTCTGCTGAACCAGCTTCATGCTGAGGGGAGACTAAGAATAGCAACATGAAATCTGGAAAGCTTCCATGTCCCAAATAGTTTTTCCCACAGAGAAGCACAATTGTCTGGTACATTTTGCAAAGCCCCACACTTTGGCTGCTACACTGCACACCTTTGCTGGCGTAGTAACTTTATTATCCCATTATACTTTGTCACGTACTTGACCTGCCTGTCAAACTGCTGTGGGAATGAAAAATACTTTGTGCACATTCAACTTCACCTCACACTGCTCAAGGGCAAGGGGCCTCCTTCTGAGGGAAGTCGCAGCTAATGTGCTCTGTCTTAGAGATAATGGATCCATTGTCTACCTTCACCAGTGATCTTCTGGTACTGCACAAAGCAAAGGAAGGAACAATGTAACCCCTTATTTTACAATTTAATACCTTTTACTGCCTGCTGTATAAGGCAGTTCCTCCGTGAATCTGCTGACATTTTGAATTCTACTTTGGAAACTTCTTCTCTATTTCAAATATCCACTCCACTCAAAATTTTATATAAAGTTATCCCCTCTGCACACTATCAATATGAAAGTTCTTCCTTCTTTCCTAAGGCATGCTAAGTCACTTCTGTAACCAGCTCCCTTAAGAGAAAACTACTAAATCTTGCTGCTTACACAGCAGCCCCAAATCTTACCATAGTGCTTGTCAAAGAGAGAAATATTTTCAGTGTAAGCTGCAAGGTTCACAGGCTTACTAGATTGTGCTTTCTAGCTAATAAGAAAGAAAAGAAAACTGCAGAAACCCCCAGAGAACTTTCTGGCAGAAAGTAGATAACGCCAAATAAAATCACTGTTTTTATTTTATTAAGGACCTTTGTGAAGGATCATTTGAAACAATTTAGTCTGTCTAACATAATTAAGTCACTAGCACCATCAGATAGTAGCCAGTTACAGTCTTGGATTAATAATGTGTAATTCATCTATAATCACTCTAATACATGTCTAGGAAGCATGCACAGCATTTTATAAAATGCAGTATGATGCGTAAGGACAGCTGAATGATGAATCATAAAATAGATTAAATTACAGTCATTTGAGCTGATATTTCAAATTTATGGCTGCCAGCTGGCAACCAGAGGATTTTTTTAATATAAATTAAATAAATTCAATAAAGTTATCCAGATAAGAAATCTGTAGCTGGAATATGAGAATTATTTCTTTTTAGCTCAAGACAGGGACACTGAGGAATGTTTAGGCAGGGTCACTGTGGAAGTAACACTGTGTCTAATAGGACGCACTCTGGCAAATTCCTAGCCCATCAGCTCTTAATAATTGATATTCCTCAGCTGGACGGGACTGAGCTTGATCAATTGGAGTAGGATAGAAAGAAGGATAGGGTCTGATTTAGATAGATGTTTTGTTGCAGAAGAGATACAAAGTGATTAAGGCTTCAAATGGAACTGTTAAAGGTATTTGAAAACAGTACAGATGAGTGCTGGTTATAAACCTTAATTGCTGCCCAGCTTCTGTATTTACACTAGAAATTTGAATAGATTTTTTTCCCCTCTACTGTGTGGCCCGGGAAATCCCTGCATGAACAGAGAAGAATCTTACAGCTTTTGTGTTGGAAGAGAAGCCAAATCAGGTCACTGCAGCTTTTAATTAACTGGTTTCAAGGCTAAATCTCAAGGTAATTCTAGCAGTTGGAAATTTACAATCTCAGAATTTCAGAAGCTATAGACAGAGCAACCGTGGGACTTTCGTGCTTGTCTGTACTCAGCAAGATTGAAGCTGCTAATAAATTTCATTTGCATTAGTTAATGATTTATACTATTACAATTATTGTAATATTTTATTATAAACAGTGTCAAATTTACATATTTTTAAAATGACTTAGATTTTAAATTTGTGTGATTTATGTACCTATACTTTCTTTTGTCTTGGATTCTTGAGATCTAAAAATCTGCCAATACAATGGTCTGGTATTTTGCAGAATTTTGAAAGATAAAGAAATACAAAACAAAACAAAGCATTGACAATAATTTCCTGGTTATTAAGTAGTAGAATCCTGAAAGATTCTGTGATCAATTTCTGATTATATGAAAATAGAAAAGATTCAAAAATATCCAGGAAAAAGTACTGTTAGAATTTAGTTGTATTTGGATAAAGGTACAAATGGAGATTGGTAAATATAAAAAAGATACATGATTGGACTGTAGGGACTGAGAAGTGTGAGCCTCCCCATTATAAATATCATGGCCCACACTGCCATAATAAAAGACAGACTTACAAAAAGGAGACATAACCAATTTACTTCATCAAAGTTTTATATGACATGGGAGCCTTCAGAATCAAAGACTGAAGAGCCAGGAAAGATGTCTATTTTTATGCTTAGGTTTGATGAAGAAGAATAGTTATGAGGAAACGGGGGAAACCCAGCAAAGCCAGTCTCTTCACATTCTTCTTTTCCTCCTTGGGAAGCCTTTTTCCTTTCTCCCAAGGAAGGATCCTTTCTGGAATAAGGGTCTTAGGATCTCCTACAGACAAGGTAACACAGAGAATTTCTTTACGGCCAGATCATGTACGGAAAGGTGGGAGAACAGAGTTATATTTCGAGTTTCTGTGATTCACATTGAAGAAGGGGAGTTCTAGCTTCTGTGAATTGTTTTGGGAGGAGAAAGAAAGGCAGGAGAAAAGAGCAGGAGGAGGCCATAGAGAAATCTTGTGAGCCCTTTCCGATATGCTTCAGTTTAAAGTACTCACCATACCAAACCACCAAATACTAGGATATTGCTTTCTGAGATCCAACAACTCCAAGTTCCAGATTTTGTTTTTTGTCTGCTGAGCATAGGACTCAGGGCCTGGCACATGCTAAACAAGTGCTCTGCTAGTAAGCTGCATTTCCAGCCCCAGGTCAGGGATTTCATGTTTTTCATCTAAAAAATTTTAATGTCCTATGTTCTGGATTTTGATCGTGCGTAGGAATATGGTAGTAAAATAACAGAAAAAGCTTTTGAGTCGTATAAGTAGATTTGGATTGAAGCAGAACAGATGGCAAAATCATTATACCATAGAGATATCATCACTCCATTGATAAATGCAGCTGAAGCTTTTCAAAGCATTGATAACATATCAATCTTCTTCACGAGTAGTCTGATTCAGTCCACCTCTGTAAAGCAGTTTCCATGGTGTTAAAAAAAAAAAAAGAGAGAAATCCCTCTTTTATTAAGATCATCATGTAGGTCCTAGGAGAATATAAATTCCTATCATTGAATAAAATCTGCTCAAAGCACGATTCTGTCAATCTAGGCAGTTGGCTGTGACAAAAACGGTGAGCTGTGTGGAAGGTGAACTTCTGGAGGGAGACCTTGACTTGAAGCCAACAGGAGCACTGGGAAGATAAGAAAAAAATCAACCAATCATCATCACAAGCACTACTGAAAAAAACTCTGCAGGAAGTAGTTGGTGCCATAAACCACAATACCTTTTTTAATGCACTATGGACAGGAATAATCCTGGTTATAGATTATGTTTGCATGAAGATGACAGGTAGAGATTGAGAAGCAGTGTTATTGCTCTGAGATACAGATGTCATCTGTTCATTAAACAAAGAGCACAAATAGCTAAGGCTGCCTGAGGATTTGTATTTGGAATAAAAATGATGGTAGGATTTAAAATATATGAGCTTCATTTTTGTGCTTGAGAGTTATAGTTATGATAAATAAAATAAATTGAAGTTTTCTTGGGATTTTTATAATCTAGTCCAGGGTCAGCAGAGAAAGAAAGAAAATTAAACAGAAATTTCCTGTATTTAACATGTTCCTTATTCAATGTGTTGGAGTTTAAAAAATAAAGAGAAATTACTTTTCTTCCTTATTTTGTCTCCTCTCCCCTGCTTTAAAATTCAGAGATAACTGTAGATTTCAATGGCTTCCTAATGCTGTGCCAAAACCTCTACTTCCCCAGGCTTAGTGCATAAGAAATTTGGTCAATAAATGGCCACTCTAGTTAGGGTCCTCCTAGGATGGAAATGGACAGAAGCAGGAATCAGTGACTGAAGTAGCAAGTGCACTGCTGCCTCTCTCCTTTGCCATCAGTTGTGGTGGAAAGCAGAGTTCAAAAGCTAGTCTGTATGTCCCGGCCATATACCAGCATCTCCTCAGCAAACTCTCAGCAAGCTCTAAGCCCTGTTTACTGGCAGCTAACATAAGATTTAAAGTGAGTAATTTTCAGCTTTTGTAAAGAGTATCAAATGATAAATAGAGTAATCAGGTCTTTGCCTGAATTGCTCAGTGCAGTGAAACATGGATTAAACATGTGGTAAAAATATCAGTTAATCTGTCCAAGAAGCTGGATATATTCATTTGCTCTCTTTGATCCAGTTTAGTTGTATCGGTGGGAAGAAGGGAGAAGAGAAATGATGTCCTAATTACTTATGTGTTTACTAGGGTTTTTTTCTCTTTTTGCTTAGACTGTGGTTAAGCTGGCTTGTTTCATATATTCTCTGCCACAGCAATTTAATATTTCATTTAAAGAGCATTAATAGCATCTCTAGTGGATTTCCCTCATCCAGGCTGCACAATGATAGCAATTCAAGCAAATGTTGGTTTCTGAACACTGCTCAGAGAAACAAAGCCAAACAAAGGACAGCTGGAGTGCTGGACCTCAAGGTAAAGCTGGACAGTGGGATGTTGAGTGGTACCTTGTAATAACTGAATGAGAAAAGATGGTCTCATTTATACTCAGTAAATGGTACAAATGCTGTAGTGGATATGTCACATTTAAGCTCCATCTTTTAAATACTAGATTAAACAATCGGTATAATGCCGGCTCTTTTGGAAGTTTCCAAGAGCAACATATCCGTGTTTCTTCTTTTAACTTTAAATTTGAGAAAATGTCTTATTGTTTTTGAACTTTGATCACTTACCTAATGAAAGCATAAATATCCATGAAACGCCCACTGTGTTTCTAAGCTCCTGCGACCTCTATTTCAAAGGAGAGAAAGGGTTTTCCTAAGAATTTGTGTCTCTTCAATGTGAAGAGATAATAAAAATAAAAATGAAAACAAATTTCAAAGAAAAGCTTAAATATAAAGGTAAAATTATTGGTTCACGTAAGAAGTTAGATTTGTTGTATGCAGAAGGAAATTATTTCCCGTTAATATAATAAAGTACTTTATTCTGTAGTGGAATTTAGGATTATAATAACTTAAAGATCTAATTTAGTAGTTTCAAAATAATAAGAATATAAGAGAGCAGACAATTTATTTAATGGACTAGTGGAATAAGGAGTTCAAGAAGAAACTTGGAAGCATGTAATAGAGATCCCAATAGTTTTAAACTCCTAGGTAATTGATTTTATTATAGTAATTTCACAAAGCAATATTATAAAGTTAATTTAAGGTATAAAAATATTTTAAAAACCAAGCCTCCATTTCCCCCCCCAAACAAAGGATCTTTCTATTTTCATTTTTCCATCCTCCCTACTGGTAAAGATTTCTGAACAATGAAATGATATGATGAAAAGTGTGTTGCAGGAGTTTTAGGCATATTAATCTATCAATAGTAAGCAAGATGGAGAGTGAAGAGGAGTGTTTGAAACCTAGAGAACAATTATAATTCTATCAAAGTAATCCAGGTGAGAAGTGGTAAGAGCCAGAAGAGAAATGGAAAGAAATGGGAAGTTGTAAGAGGCACTGAAATGGAAAAATCACTGATTGGAATTGGGCCATTAGAGAAAAGCAATCCTTAGAGATGAATGGAAGCTAAATTAACAGCAACAGATCCAGAGATAGAAAACAGAAGTGAGACAATTAGAAAAGCTCTCTAACTACAGAAAATGTCTCAGATACATCTGTCATTCCATGGAATATTTGAAATAACATAGTTATGCAAAAAGTTGCTAAAATAATTAAAGAAGGAAAATCGGGATAGCTATTAATGCATATTCCTAATCCTGAGATGGTTCTAAACTTTTAGTTGTCCTTAATCATAAAAAAGAGAATAGATGGAATTATATGAATGAATTAAATTCAGAACATACAAGAGATTATTAACAACTGTTGTGATGGGAAGAAAAGTGTTCAGTGAGGAAACAGTGACTAGGGAAGTCGATAGAGAACTGCATGGCATTCAGAAAGAGCAAGGAAAAGTTAAGAAAAAATTTAAAATAAATACATTGAGAGCAGTAGCACAAGGAGGAAAAGGAGAATGAGACTCGAGAAAAGAACTGAGAGAACTTGATAACACTTGAGAAATCAGTGAACAATTAATATTTTTGAACCATTAGACCATTTTCATTTGAGTTTATTTTCTTTTTTAGTGAAAGAAAAGAAGGACATGGAATGGTAGCTAGTAAGTAGGTAGTAAGAGCAAGATTTGTTTACCTCCTTCCAATGCATACTCCTAAGGAAATTTTAATAAAAGGTGCATTCACTGGGATTTTTGGAGAATGTATATAAGTAAAGGATGCAATTCTTTATGTAACTTCAGTAGAAATATATGATATAAAGTGTAGTATTCTAGCTTTGTGCATAACAAAGATGTTTTAAAAGCACCCAGAATAGAAGGATGTGGAATTCTCATAAAATGCAATTATGTTCTTCTCTTGGTGTCTCTTAAACATTACTTCCTAGAGACAGGATGACATTTTCTTAGAGTGAAAGAAATTTATATATTTTTACTATTTTTTCATATTCTTATTTATGGTTATATAAATCTTTTGCACATTTTAAATGATAAAACTTTCAGAGTCAGAGAAGTAACAACAAAATAATTACCAATAACTGTCATGTAAAGAAAGCCAAAATGTATTTATATTTGCCAGTTCATGTTTATCCCTAGTGCCAGGAATAGCTAGTCTCCATTTTATCCATAGTGCACCCATATAGAGGAGAGGGATATTCTTTACGAAATGAAGAATTGTCCTGTTTAATATTCATTCTACCTGATTTTTACTTTCTACTGTTTACTTTGTCTTTTTACTTTGTCTGAAAATAAAGAATTCAGTAAGACTAAGAAAACTTTACCTGCATGGGCACTATTTCTTGAGACTTACAATTTGTTTTTTGTCTTTTAGTTTTACTGCTTTGCTTAATACAAATAAATATAAACTTAATAAGTTGTACTTTAAAACTACATTACTGTATAATTTTATTATGATAATGATTGCTATTATTTTGCTCCAAAGCAGGAAAGACAAAATGGGTAGGATAATGAATTTTTCCCCTGGAAATGGGCAAACATGGTGCTATTTCAAAAAAGGATCTCTTTGATTATTTGTTATTTTATACATCAGAATATGGAAGAGGAAAAGGGGAAAAGTATCCAGGGACAGGAAACTATAGACACCAAGGACTTGGGTGAGAAATCTTCAGCTTTTGTTATTTGTATATGTTTTATATTTTTTATGTAGTCTTAGTGCTTTTTGTGATTAAACTACAATAAAATTAAGGAAACGGCCAGCTAGCCTCATGAATATGCTATAAGTAGTGTATATTTATAATCATTATTTTAAATGTTCATTTGAAAATACTTTTGCTATTGTTTTTTAATATAAATTGCACCTAAGAATTGAATCTTCATTTCTACATCTCTGCTTTAAATTTACTGATTCTGTCAAAAAGTTAAATAAGTAAATAAATAAATAGACTTTTCTTGGCTTATCGAGAAAATTTTATTTTTACAAAAATGTCATTATCTGACATGAAAATAGCTAGTAAAACAAGAGCAACACAATTGTTTAGTTCCTGAAAACATTCTATATGGATTTGATTCAATATCCTAACAATGATGAATGCTATTTTTAACATATTATTTTTAGTGAAATTGTATTAAATCGTGGACTTCTGGCTTCTTGGCCTTGCACTTTTTAAAAAAGGAATGAAAATAAAGGTATTTCATTTCAGAATAAACCTCTTACCTGAAGTTTAGGGAAAAGAAAAGCCCTGACAAGCTGACAGAATCAAAGTCCTCATATGTGCAGTATAAAGCCGCACGCCTAAGCGCGCAGAGTGCAGGAGTGCCCCGGGAGGGGACAGCGCCTGCCGCCCGACCCGCGGGCCTGCTGAGGCCGCTCTCGGAAGCCTTATTAGTTTAAACTTGTTAAGGCTGTCTGCTTTCAAATGGACCTAAATGAAAGTGCTTCCTGTGGGGAAGAATTTGGGGGTTGCTTTTGGGCACTTAAAGCTTGTAGGATAAAACTGTTGTACCCTTAGTTTGCTTATGTTCAATTTAGTCTTTTTTTTTTTTTTTTTTTTTTAGTCTTTCTCCTTACCTGGGTCAAGAAAAACACATACAGGTGAGAATAATGCATTGCATTGTCTTTTCCTTCCATTTGAATGCTATGATGTCAGGCAGAATTGTCTTTTAGTTTTGACAAAAATAGTTATTAAATCCTTGAAACTTTTATCATTTAGTTCATCCCCAGATGTCTTCTCAGTTCTTCAAGCTGGAAATAATATTTCCCGATGCGTATTCCTGTCATACAAAACGGCCTTAGAGGGCTTTTCACCATGATATCCCCTCTCGGAAGCCTGCAGGTCCCGCAGATCAGAGAAGGCCTTGCATTCCAGCTGCACTTTCCTGACCCCTCCTGGGTCCAGGTGCATAGGGGACGCTCGGGGACATTTTCTTGCACTGTTTTTTTTTTTTTTCTTTCATGCTGCACCTAGAAAAGTAGACTCTTCATTGCTCTTATCAATCTTTGCAAACTAGTTATTATTTTTAGCTTTTCTTATTCTGTTCTTAGAAGTTACTTACCAATCAGATATGTTTCCTCCTTTTTCTTTGTTAGTTCTTTATGAATCTGTCAATCAGATAACTGTCTTATCAGAATCACATGGCATTTTAGTAGCAGAATTCTATTCTTTGAGATGTCATCTCTATTAGTTCATTTTCCCTTTCAGAGATATGGACCATGGATTCATGCTTATCTTCACACGTCAGTCTGCTCATACTTATGAAATGCCCATTAAGTATCTGGTATATATACCTATAGCATCTCTTGAATAACATGTTCAAAGTATGAGTGCAGAGAGTTTATAGCATGGATTGAATGTTTGTGTTCCCCCAAATTCATATGTTGATAGCTTAAACTTGCATGTGACGGTATTTGAAGATGAGTTCTGTAAAAAGTGATTTGCTTATGGTCACAGAACCCTAATGAATAATATTAGTGCCTTGGAGTACCCCAGCTCTCCTCGCCTGTGAGGAACAGTGCAAAAATGAACCTGAAAGTGATCACCAGATAGCTATTTCTTTGAAAAAGACTTCAGAGTTAAAATAGAAAGCTAATTTTGAAACAACATGATAAATTTAGTAAAAGAAGGAGATACAGAGCGGACATATTGCTAAGAAGACAAACATAAACCATGAAGACTTTCTTTCAAACAAACGCCTTGGAGTTTACAAATGCATAAAGCATAATTCAGGAAAGGAAGAATATCATCCAGATCCTTTAGGTTGAAAGAATCTTCTGACTGTCAAAAGATTATTATACAAAGACCCCTTACCTGGATGCCTCTGGTTAGATTTAGAACTCTGGATCTAAAGGTAAGTGATTTAATATTCTAAGAAAAAAAAATCATCCAAACCATGAAACTCAAAATAACTTCAGAATTCTTATCAACAACATGACTCAAAAATGTAAAGTTGTATGAGAAATTGAATTTCAATCTGTAATTGTGCTCATAGCCAAAAAAGAAGCTGAACATAAAATACAGCAATTAACACTTGCCAAGTATTAAGAGAATAGACAATAACTCAAAGTGAATCCACTGATCCTTGATGATTGAAGTATATACTACTAAGAAGAGTTTAGAATTAAATAAAAGACAACTAAAATTTCTCCTTATGTATCCATTCACACTATTAGCATCTGTAGTGCATGATAATCATAATAATCATGACATTTTAATAACTTTTATCAGTTTCAAAATTATAGAGAATTTTTATAGATAATATACAGAAAAAATATACTTACAGAATCAGATTAATATTATAAGTGGCAGAAATTTGAAAGATGGAGAAGTAAAGTGCGGGTCCTTTAGATTTTTCATTTGACATATAGAGGGCCAACAGGTCAACTAAAAGTTGGTCGAGTGACATACATAGGTTTAAGTGCACTATTGAATATTTTAAATATTACCATTATGTTTATAACTATAAACTACAAGTTATAACTAACTTTCAGTAAGATGAGAAAAAGATAAGGCTGTTCAAGAAACTTTTTTTTTTTTTTATAACGGGGATTGAACTTGGGACCTTGCGCTTGCGGGGGCAGGCGGTGGCACCACTGAGCTAAATCTTCGGCCATAAACTGCTTTTCTTTTAGAAGTCTAGTAGAAAAAGGAGAGTCTGAAATGTGGTCCTATCTATGTACTATAAGCTTTTCTGTATGGCTTCATTTTCTTCTGTAAGTGAAGCTCTCCTCTTCAAATTAAAAATACTTAATACATAGAAAAAGGGGGAAATACCAAAATATTAACAGTTGCTTTTCTTGGTGAGCATTTTGGGATGATTCTTTTCACCTGAGAACTTATATCTCCAAATTTTTATATAGTACTTTTGCAATAAAAACATCTGTCAAATTTAATGGTTAAAGCAATGGTAGCATCTGGTACAACACAGTGTATTTCAAATAGACACTCAAGCTGCTGCATAAAACTATATGTATATATGTATATCCATGCACTCTTTAATGACCAGGTTGCTTATACATGTTATAAGGACCTATAACATAACCCCAGTTTGACTACTGATGATAGCTTTTCATTTTGTATATAAATACTGACTTCAATTCTGTGCAGCGTATGAAAAGGACAACTTCAAAAATTAAGCTGTAAAAAAAATGCCCTGTTACTACATAGAAAATCACTTGCTAGATTTAAATGGGACACTCAATGCAGTTGTACTAATATATAGTCATTATCTGTGGAGAAACAGAGTTAGCATTGCTATTAAATGTACCATATGATTCCTTTATTATAAATTTCATGTTCTGTTCAAGCTCTCTAACCAAAACCATATGGTTTTCATTATGTTTGTTGCAATTTGTTATGCCCAATAAGTTAAAAACTTTATTATATATTGATTTCCTTCTGTGAATGCCTGAAAATCATTGTGCTCTCAACCCTACCATTGATCAGATATCAATTATTTTTTACTCTCAGACCACAGAACATATTAAACTGATTCTGGATTTCTCTGGTACATGCTAAAGGGCCTGACCCCAATTTTTCTCTAAAGCCCTTTTAGCTTCAGTTTTAAGAACAATTTTATTTCTGACAATATTGTGGTGCTCCTGCCTTCGAATCCTACTTTGTCATTTATTTGGCTGAAAGCAGGAATGAAACACTGTTTGGGGAAATTTGTAGGGATTTTGTGGTGACTGTTCTTGATTTAATCAGTGTCAGTGGAAATGATTTAGAAATGTGTTAGGTGGAAAATGAGTTGTTACACTGGTAGTCATAAATTAAGTGGTAGGTGATTTTAAAAACCAGGAAAAAGGAATGAATACGTACTTTCCATCCTAGATTCTATTATAAGTAATTTTAACATGCCTATATATTATAGTGTAAGGATTGTCCTAAGAGTGAGAGTTGCATTTGCAGGGCAATTTCTCGATGTTCCCCCCTATTTTATATATTTGCTCCAAGATTCCTATTTGATCCTTTAATATATATTTGAAAATACATTGTATTATTCTAAGTACAGAAAGTTAAGATAGTACATACATTTTTATTCAATCAACACAGATATTGAACACAAAGCTAATTATTTCACCAAAATAACCTATCTGATGGGGAACCAAAATAGAAATAGTAAACTTATACGGAAAAAAATCCTTTTAAAAAATGCTAGATGAAAATCAGAGATGCTGAAAAGCATTTCAGCAAAGTCTAAGTGATGAAATCAGACAAAACCGATTTTGAGATGGAGTTTTACAAGAATTTACTACTATTGAAGAACTTCATTGCCCACCTAAGTACTCAAATGAGATAATGGTTGTGTATAATTATTTTCTGGTATATGCTGTCTAATGAAGTAAAAAAGCTATCAACTCTTCCGAGATTGATTTATATTAAGAGTATATCTCAATTCTTATCTACTTCCCTGAAATAGCTTATTGATAGATAAAATTAATCAGTTTTTAGGGTAACTGAAACTTCTCGGATTTCACTATAATATGAATTACCTGAAAATCTTGCAAAATTTCAGGTTATAAGTCTAAGGTCTGGTCTAATCCCTGGGAGTCTGTGTCATTACTACTTCATTAGCAATGTCAATATGATTGACATATGGACATACAAATAAAACTGTAATCACAATTAAGATAATAGTCATCCTGAAAGTTTTCTAGTGCTTTCTTGCATGCCATTCTCTGTCCCCATACAGCTGTTGAACTGATTTGTTGAAATAGAACTTGTATAAATGGAATCATATAGGACATATTCTTTTGGTTTAACATTTTTCACTGAGAAAGATTGTTTGAGATTCATTTATGTTGTATGTATTGATTATGGTTCATTCCTTTTTAAATGGAATAGACTTACATTTAATGAAGAGAAAGGTTGAAGCAGGGGCTTTCCCTGCACTCATTTTTCTGTAGGATGTGTAGAAAAGGGAAATTACAAAATGTAAATTTTTATGTGTTGCTATGATAAGGCATAGAAGTTGTTGATGCATATAAAATTTTTCCTTTCTTCTACTCCTCAAATTAACATTTAACTATCAATTTATCCATGGCTAGAAAAGTACATTTACATTTTATTGGAAATTAATTTATATACTATTCATATTTTGAGCTAACATTTCCTATCAAGTCTAGGTAACTATGTTCTTAGAAGGTCATTATAAATGATAGTGAATTAGTAGGATCCGGGATTGACAATATTAGTGCTGATTTGTATAAATTGGAATTTTCTTCTTAAATAATCCATAAGGGCATAAAGAGAAAGACATGTGTGGGAAGACAGAAATTTCAAATTGTTCCAATCTATTGCATCAGACTCTTGTTTTAAACCACTGCAGTTTTCCTTTATGTGGAGGGCCTCTGGATTTGTTTAGGGCCTAACTTCTCCTCCGGCACTAGGTATCCCATGGAAACTGAGGACGTGGGACTCTGGTCTGCTTCAGGCAAATCACATGTCTACACTCAGCACTTTTTCACTTCTGCCACTTGGGGATAATTTTTAAACCAAGATGTCTGGAGCAGGGAGATAAACATACACAGAATTGTAATAGTTTTGCTTCCAGTAAAATCTCGATTACTACAAACATTAATGCAGAAGTAATAGTAATAGGGAAATATAAAATTTGTCTTCATAGGTATTTCTTAAAATCAGTGTCATGGCAATTATGAATTATATTGCAATAGTTTATAGATGAGCATGTAGAATAAAATAGAAATATTCTTAAATTTTAACATGTCAAAATTTTCAATTTGTCTTTTTTCTTTGATAATTACACTATAAAGTAAAATATGGTTGTAAATATACATGCATATGAATATATTAATAAAATTTTAAGGTCCTTTGAAACTTCTAAGAGGTGACGCACTCTTTGGGTTAGGAAGTTTGCAGTTGGTTACTGCAGTTGTCATTTTCGTTGATTGGCTTCTTCCCTGAGATAGCTCTATAATTTGTATCTTGAACGTCCCCAAAGGTCCCCTGAATGGGAGGCTTGGCTTCAGAGAGGTCTACTGGGAGGGACTGGCGAGGTCTAGAGGAACGGCTGTAAGTGATGGGGGTAGGCGTGAGGGGACTCTGGGACCCCGTCCCCTCCTTGCTCTCTTGCTGTCAGATCCGGTGGCTTTGGTCTGCCTCACTCTCACTGTCATGTCCTGACTCACCACAGATGGGACCAATCAGTTACAGATGCGATCTCCACAACTGAGCCAAAATAAACTTTTCTCTTTATTTATTGAATACCTCAGGTATTTGCACAGTGGTAAAAAGCTGACCAACACCGGTGACTTAACATTACCAGGTTTAAGGAATTAATTATATTTCATATACGAAAGATGGAGAAACCCAGAAGTTTGGACTCTTCCTTTTATTGATTTTAGATAGGGTGTATAAGAGGTTTGACATCCTTGGTTAATCTCAGGGAATTAAATCTATCTGAGTAAAACCAATTGGAAAGGAATTTTTATCACAGGCTTTGGGCCTTTGTTCTGCAATAGCTGCAGCCATTTAAAGTAAATTGCCCATTAAAGTACCACTCCAGCTTTTGACAAATTGCATCAAACTGTTTTCTTCCTCTGGGGAAACACAAACCTGAGAACGGTGGTTTTATTTTTTCTGCTTGACATATAGGTTGCCTGAGCCAGTGGGCTAAAATGCTTTTAGGTGCTCTGTAAGACAACCCAAAGAGGTTATATATGGCCCAGCAGAGCCCAAGTGAAGATATTGAATCCTAGCAGCTTATCTTGTGTGATGACAAATAATTGGTCACGCTCTCTTATCATTTATCATTGTGAAAACAGTTCTCACTTTTAAACCATGTTATTTAAGAACAGGGTAATGGAACTGATAAATGCTATAAATCCTATTTTTGGTTAAAAAGTCATCGAGTCATATAGAAATAATTCACATGCCTGGCAATATACAAATTCAGAGCACTTCTGTTACCAGTAACCTTCTTACCAACGTAGCTGATAAAAATTGAAGTCACTAAGGATATATAAGTAAAAGTAAATCAACTTTGATGGAAATATTCTTTTAAAAATTAAATTAACTGTAATGAAAGATTCAAAATTATACAACTGCAGTTTAGATGTTATTGGAATGAAACATTTATTGCTTGTAAAACTTAGATTATTATAGCTATGTGAAAACAGCATCTGATGACTGTAGTGATAATAAAATTACATATAATATTTTTTCTTCACAATATATAATAAAAAATAAGCATTGTGTTCCCAAAAGAAAACAACATACTTTAGCTTTAATTATTGATATGCTGTGGTTATATAATTTTTTTAGTACTTAAAAAACTTCAGGCTGGCCCCTCTGATTTCTAACTTACAAATATGAGATGAGAATTATACTAAAAATAATTTTAAAATTACTTAAGTGCTTTGATTTTGAGAAAAATTTTATGATCTACAACATTGTGCAGAAAGTATAAAACTGATTATCTCATACTAGGTCAATTGTCTGGAAAGTTCTGAGTATTGTCAATTTCCTTGACCTTCATAAGTTGGACACTTTTGCAGATAATAAGCATGTTATTTGGTAACCTCTCCCCAAATTTTGACTTTTCTGATGTTCCTATTAATTAGGCACTAGTTACACATATTTGGCAGAAATATTGTAGAAGTGAGACTGTGTTCAATCAGGAATCATATGATTTTTGATTTATTAGTTATAATGTTAAATTTGATTAAGTATTTAAGGTTATGTCTAGACTTCATGGTACAACAATGCATTTTACTTTTGTAATGAAGAATTTTGCAGAGAGACTGTGTAGAGAGCTTGTTCTTTACCAATTTGTTATTAGTACATTAGTTAGCTTGATTAGGAAATGTATGAGTTTTAAAAAATTTTTATTAGTAAATGTTTGCATTTATTAGTAAGTGACTGAATTTGTCATGAAGGGTTGGTACATGTACATAACACATTTTAATTCTTTTTTCAGTCTCCTTGTCTTGCCATGCCTTGATCTTCTTTCCTTTTGCAAAAAGTCTATCTCCTCCCTATTTTCTATTATCTAGACTTTACTTTGCAATTTATTTATATTATGGGACCCTCATGTAAGAGAAACCATGTGATATTTAAATTTGTGCATCAGATTTGTTTTCACTTAACATTATGGTCTCAAGGTGCATCCATTTTCTTACAAAAGGCTCAATCTTATCCTTTATGGTACAGTAGAGCTCCATCGTATATAAATGCCACATTTTGTTTTTGATTCATTAGCATATGTGACGTCTAGAAGCAAGTCAAGCCACTCTTTGACATTTTGAACATTAGGGGAAAAAACAATTTAGTGTTTATTTCTTCCCAAAGGGTTGTAGGAGTGCTGATCTTAACACATTTTCTGCACCCCTTTGCTGGTTCTGTGAACAACGATTCTAGTAATCAAGATTAGTTCAAAGTATCCCAACTTCATCTACTTGGCAGAATTACCTTGTTTCCTTATTAAGTTCAAAGAAAACAACAACAATAACGACAACACAAAGCAAATCCTTCAGCCCCACTTACCCACCCTAAGAAAAGTCTGAGACAGAATTGGCCAGGGTAGGATTGAGGAAGTACAGAAAAGCCCCACGTTAAAGTCTGCGTCCCCACAGTCTTGTGACAAGTCATGACAGCCCCCGCGGTGACATCTTCATCAGAAGTTCCATAATTTTATTGAATTTAATGAACTTCCGTTAGCTCTGCTATTTCTTACTTTGCTCCTTTCACAGCTGCTAATATGGGAAATATTGAAATCAGCAAGCTTCTGACTGTGAGTTAGCTAAAAGTGGCTTTAGAATAATTTTTCGGCCCACTTAGCAATTTTCCCTTGTGACAATTGGATGCTATTTGGGGTTTCATACCAAGAGGAAGCGGCACAAGCAAAGTTCAGTCATTTCGAGCATAAATAGTCTCTGTGTGTGTGTGTATATTTGTAACTCTTTCTTTCTTTGAAGTTTATGATTGATCCTTGGCATGTGGCCCCTTGTGTATTGCTCTGCAGAAAAATGCCTTAAAAAGAACTTTCCAAAGTTATACACAGCCTTTCTTTTGTTGCAATTCCAGTTTCTTCCTCACCTGAGAATTAGCCCTCAGAGAACTAATATAACAAAGGTGTCTGTACAAATATTTACAAAAAACTATGTCCCAAAATCACTGCCTTAAATTTGTGAAAGCTAGTTTAATTTTCTGCTGAAAACTTTAATCAACATTTTTAATCATATCTCTCTGTTTACTGATGTTAAAGTAAAAATTTAAAAGGTAGCAATCAATAAACAGAGATAAAAGCTTCTCAAGAATAAATGAAAGGAAACAATAAAAAGACTCACTAAGCTCAAGAGCCTCCTATCAATAGTAGCTGATAAAATATTAAAAGGCTTGCCTTGTGTAATGTCTCTGGAGAGCCATCTTGCTGATGTACTAGAACATGATTGACAACTTTGAGACCTTGCTGGAAGCCACAAAAGTATATCTCCAATATTATGCGCAATTGCTTAAGTCTTTCTTCCTAAATGGGGCTGGAAATAATACACCACCAAGTGATTAGCTTTTAAGAAATTGAACATTGCTTTCAGTTCTGGCTAAAGTTTAATTTGCTCAGAATAAGATGTTATGTGGTATCAGGAATGTGGAAAAAACCCAGGATATTGTACCTAAGGATATATGCAATAGAATTTTGGGGGTTAAGAAATCACTGAAACAAACACTATATGTAAGAAATGGTTTCTCTTCCACAAGAAATGAGTGATAATATTTACTGACACACTTCATATGCCTGGCAATAGGCTAAGTGATTTATACTCCATTATCTTTATTGACCTCACAAAAGTCCTGTGGCATAGGTTAACTATATTTCTGTTTTTTGAGGTAAGGAACTGAAACAGAACAGGTAGGAACTTCCCCAAGACCACAGTGAATAAGTGGCTTAACTTGAATTTGTACCCAGATCAACCTGACTGTAAACAGCATGATGAACTGAAGTTGATTAGGAGTCTGGTGATATGGTGGACATAACAAGAGTGTGATGATATGTAAGCAGAAAATATAGTGTGCTGGGAGTACTCACCAGAGGGACAAGAAATAAGAAAACACAGGGAAAGTGTCATATATTTTCCTGGCTAGGTCTGGAGCAAAGGATGAAATTGGAGAGAATTCTGAAGGCACTCGAGATTTATGCATAAGCAGCATGACTTCCATCACCAAGCCACACAGAGTATGGGAGCCAAACGTGTCCCTTGTTATCCTTGCATTGTGGCATGGATTGTCAGTGCAATGGGAACTGAAGCATCACGTGATGCCGTGAGACTGCTAGGATTTGAGCATTGCTGGGAGAGTAGCATGAATTAGGGTCCTCTGGAGGAACAGAATCAGTAGAAATATATGGATAATTACACACAGGGATTCATCAGGTAGGCTTGGAGATCAGAGACGGGAAAGTCCACAATGGCTATCTGCATGCTGGACAGCCAGAGCACTCAGAGCTTCTGTGCCCAAGAAGATGGAAGCCCTAGAACAAGAGTCACCCCAGAGGCAGCACCAGTCCACAGTGCCAGGCCAGAAGCTCACTGTAGAGTCAGTGGGGCCAGTGTGCATTGGAAGATGATAGAGATTTGAGAATGGTGCCCAGAGCAATGGTGAAGACCAGAGCTGTACAATATGGGGACACTTTCCCTTTAGTCCCATCCAGGCTGCAAGCCTTGGTTGGTGTCACATCCACCCAGGGTGGGTCTTCCCCCTCAGTTTGCTGGCCTTCATGCCAGTCATGCACAGAGACCCACATTTGGATTTGTGCTTTCCTCACCTGCTAGGGGTCTGTACTTCACTGAACCTGGTGGATCACCATTGGCAGTCACCGTCACCTTTTTGCAGCAGCCAGGAGAAGAGGTGCTAGATAATACCTCTTTCCAGTGACTTTCAGCACACAGACACTGTGAAGGAGGTGGAGTAGGAGAAGCTGAAATGGAAGAGGAACCCTATACCTAACCGCATGAGAGACAGGTTTGAGCATGTTGAGAAACCCCTGGAGATTTGAAGGTTGAGGAGCTACTGTACTTTCTCTTTCAGAAGGCAGTGCTTAAAGAACAATCATCAAACTGTAAGTATAGGCATGAATATAATTTTGTGTCATAAATTTGTGTGTAATGTAGTTGCTGCCGCAGCATCCATTTCTGGCTTGGCACAAATTGTTTGCAACCCAGGCATGCCCTGTCACTCTTGTCCTCAATAAAATTTTCCCACCTACTGCAATTGTTTGTGATACAGTTCTCTTGTCCCTCATCACACAGACTCAAAATTCAATACACCCTGTTATGGCTTTATGGATTACCATTTCCAATTAGATCCCCTCAAAACCTGGGCATCTGAGGGCATCTGAGGATACTTAAGGACATGATTATGCTCTTAGGGACATGTGCATAACAGGTCAAGGTTATCTAAGAATGATTCAACATAACTACACACACGCAACACAGACAAGGTAATGCAGCAGGTGTTTAGTCTTCCCATGCCTCAGTAGGCAGATAAGACAGAGTAACTCCTGTGCACTAGAGAACACTGTAATCTTTAAGTAGCTGTGTTTGCTATGCAGCTGTAACTGCTGTTTTGCTGAAGGAATAAAATGACATGCAGCTCTTGAGCTTTGGAGCTCCAGCTCCAAATTTTGTGCTCTGATGGTGTCCTGATGCTGATGATTGACTCTCTGCATCTTGTTCTTTATTGGGGAATTAATTAATTAACTCACTTGCAGAACAAAGGACTGTATGGACTAAATGGACCAAGTGCCTCAGCCCTCACAGGCTTGTATCTAGATGTCCTCCAAAACCTCATGCAGTCATAGGTGGGGCTTTTCAGAGACAGCTGGATCTAGAGTGTATGATGCTGGAATTGATTCATGATGCAATGCTAGGATTAAGGGTACTAGGATTAAGGATGTTGAGTGCTACCTGCCCTAAGCAGCCTGGATAAGATATAAGGGACAGAAAGAGGCTTGTCACTCGTCTCTTGCTTGTTTTTGCTGTCTTCCACTTGCCATCAACTATTTCTCCCCACAATGCCCTTCTGCCCTCCACACTGCCTTGGAGCCAGCCAGTTATGGACTGAAACCCCTACAAAATAAAAAGGTTTATAAAATAAACATTTCCTCCTTTAACATTTGGTGTTGGGTACTTTGTTCAAGTAATAGAAAGACAACTAAAACATACCCAATGGCTGCTTACCACAATGAAACCTAAAATTCAGCACCAGCACCATATAAATGAGTTACTCTTTCCCCTCCTCTTTCACCTCCTCCTCCTCTTCCTCTTCTTCCTCCTGCCCTTTCTTTGTTTTGTATAGGGAATGAACCGATAGCCTTCACACTGAGCTCCATCCTCAACCCTTATATAGAAATATATATATATATATATATATATATATATATATATGTATGTATCATATGTAATTATATTTTGAGACAAGGTCTCGTAAAGTTGCTCCCTAACTTGCCCAGGCTGGGCTCAAATGTGTGATCCTCTACCTCAGTCTCCCAGAGTGCTGGAGTCACAGGCTTGTGCCACCACACCCAGCTCATGTTTCTCTTTAAAGCAGCCTATCCACGACTCCAAAGGGAAAGTTCAGGAGAGGAGCCCACGGACTATAAAGAGGACAACACCACAGAGGTTCTTACTTGCTCCTTCTCTCATCTCTTTCCACTGGCTGTCTTCAGACTGCGTTGGTCTCCTGTTGGAACCTCTAACTTCCCAGCTTCCCCTGAACAATACATTTCTTCCTTCTCAGGTCCTTTACTTTCTCTTCCTCATTGTGTCTTACCTGGCATACATATACCATAATGTTCTTCTCAACATTATTTAAAATCTTTTATTTGATGATAATAGACTGAAGCATATAACTCACCCTGTGCCTTTTGATTTGATACAATATGCACTATTCTGCCTCACAGACATTTATCCTTATTGAAAAAAAACTTATACTGAATCAAAGCAATTTTATACCAAAATTCTAGTTCAAGTAATATAGGTGATAAAAGAGCATAATAAATAACATTATGAACAATTAGAAAGCTAATATTTTGTCTTAGTGGTTGCTCTTGGGTTTATCCTATATAGTTGTAACATATACACGTTTATCTTCAAATAATCTTCTACCACTTTATGCATCACGAATGTAAGATCCTTAGAGCATGCATTTCTATTTTATTCTGCCTTGAAGTTCTTCTTTTATAATACATGATACTTCTACATATACCATTGAACACCACATGATTCTAGGGCCTGAATCCAGGGCTCCATACATGCTAGGCAAACACTACCACTTAGCTGTATAGCCCCAGTTACATGAATTTTAAACATTTTATTATATGCATGAAACTTTTATTCAAAGCAATTGAGTTAAAAAAGAAATAAATCTTTTATAGTTAACAATGTGTTTATTACTATTCTTTTCACAAACTTAGTTTCCATCTGTATGCATTTTTCTCCTATCTGATTTTCATTAGCATTTCTTGTAATTCTGCTGTGTTATCAAAGAATTTTCCTAACTTTCATTTTTCTGAGAGAGCTTTATTTTTCTGGTCATTTTAAAGACATCTTTTCCTGTAGTTAAAATACTATGTTTGCTGTTTCTTTTTCTTTTACCATTAGAGTAATTTCATTTCATGATTTTATGACTTGCATAGTTTCTAATTAGATGTCTGTATTAATTTCTACTTTTCATCTTCTTTGTATAGTGGTTTTTGTACACAACAAATACTGGAAATGAAAAAAAATATAGGTGCTAATGTCTTTTTTTCTTGGCTTCATTATACACACCTTGAAATTCGATGACTTTAACCTTTGGAACATTTAACCTTGTATTAACCTCATCCAGAGATAATTTCATTTTAGATCTTGCATTTTCCTTTAGTATTTCCATGGGTTTATTTTTCATAGTTTTAATTTTTCTTATTATGTTTAGCTATTTTTTTTTTTTTTTTTTTGGTATTGGGAATCAAATTCAGGACCTTGTGCTTTCAAGGCAGGCGACAGCCCCACTGAGCTTAACCCTGGCCCTATGTCTATCTATTTTTACTACTTTCTTGAGCCAAATTAAAATAGCTTTTTTGAATGTCCTTGTCTGCTAGTGTAGTCATCTCTGTCATTTTCTGTCTGTTTTGTTTTGAGACACGTATTCCACGTTGGAAATTGTGAGTCTCTTTGTTGAATGTCTGTGTTTTGTTGTGTTCATTTGATGAGTGTTTTTTGTTTGGTAAGGAATACAAGTCATTGTAGATTATTTTGATCCCTCAAAGGCTTGTTTTTTTAACTGTTAGGAGAGTTCAAAGCAGACCTAATCTAGAGAAAGCAGAAACCTATTACTGAATCCTGATCACTGCTGAGTCTCCACTGAATGTTCACTAGATACTGGGTTCATGTTTCATGTTTTCTCAGTCAGGAACTTGGCTTTAGGCAAAAAGTCATGGTAATTTTATGGTTCATGTCATTTATTTCATTTGTTTCAGGAATCATAAGTCTGAGCTGCTCTTTTTCAATTTCTGAAAATAACTTTGTTTACTTGTTTTATAATTTTCTAATTGTATAAATTATAAATAAATTATAAAAAATTTCTAATATTTTATAAAGTATATATAAATTATAAGTTATTATAAATTTTATAATTTTTCTAATTCCAGTGTTTTAAAAATTATTAATACAGATGTTTTACCTGATTTGCTCTTCCTCTCTAGCTTAAAGCAGTAGTTAGTAGCTATTTTTCAAGAAGAATTTATAAGCAAAGGTATTTTACTGAAAAATGAGATCATGTTTACATGTACATTAAACATACCAATGTTAATGTGATGGAAATAAAACAGACATAGTGATAAGTCCAAATGATATTAAATAAATAATACCAAATATTAAATAAATAATACCAGGTATGAAAGGATTTAAATGTCATTGACTTAGTTGACTTTATTGTTAACACAGATAAATGTGTCCTCAAAGGTAAGTTGGCTAAGAATTTGGATTGTCTTGATGTATCATAGTAATTCATATGAAAATTTTATTAATCATATTTGTGCTTCATCCAATCAGAATTTCCTTGTAATTTAATTCACCTTACTTATTTGGACTCCATTATGCTCCTTACATTCGTTCACAGGCAGGAGAGCTAAGGGGAATCTCTCATATATAAAACTCTAATAGCAAAAAGAAGCTGTGTATGGCAATAGAAAAGGACAAGAAAATACCACAATACTGGTTGAAGATACGTCTTTATAACTCCTCATTATCTATGGAGATATGTTCTACAGGTGGGAGAAAAAGTATACAAAAATTAGAAATACATTTAATTTACTTTATGATGTCATGCATTCTTTAATAAGTTTATAAGATGTATTTTTTTCAAATGTATGTATCTTTATTTCATCTTATTTTTGGCAGTGCTGGACATCAAACTCAGGGCTTTGAACATGCTAGCCAAGTGCTCTACCACTGCTTTACACCCGTAACACTCCATGTGTCTTTAAAACAATGTAAATAAATGATTCGTCTGGTCTCATGATGGAACTGTGTCTAGTCTCTTTCTGTCCTGGCTAAATAACTGGCCAGGACAACCGATTAACAGGTAAATGCAACTTTTGTTTAAAGTAAAGGAAAAAGGGGGTGGGGGGAGAAGAAAGGAAGAAAAGAAAAGAGTGAAGAAAAGAAGAGCAAGAAGAGACATCTCCCACAAGAAGAACGGGCCATTGCAAAAACTTGAGGACAGCAGGAAAGCAAGCTAGCACTGGCTGTGAAGTCTATGGCCACAGTCTTCTAGGTCCTCCTAGTTCCCTTCTGTCAGAAGTTGCGCTTCCCAGCATCCTGCTGTGATCCACAGGGCACATCCTGTTAATCAGCCTCTTTTCTGGCTCAGGTTGCATCCTGTATCCTGTTTTCAGCTGGCCTCCTGTGCTCAAATCTCCTGCCTCTGTCTCAAAACTCTCCTAAAACACTGTAAACCCATGGTGACCTGTAAGAAAACATATTTATAGATAAAAACCATAATGAATTTTGTGTTCAATATTTCTACCTAAAATACATTTTATATTCCCATATAGCTATATTATATATGGACAAAAATTTTTATTTTCAGAATCAAATCATTAAACTTCATGAAGATGCATGCATATTATTTTATAGAAATAATTCTATATTTAATTCAATACTTACAATTCACACCACTATGCATTAGTTGAAACAACCAATTTGAGTAAATATATCATGAATTGTTCTTAATTGAATGTCAGATTTTAAAATGTTATATAGATATATAATGAGATATTCAGTGATACTGCTTTCTAAATATAAAATCCAGATTTATCACTGCTCACATTTAAAAAGCATTTTGAATCATAGTAAAAACTGGATATATGCCTTGTTTTCATTGAGCTTATGAGAAGCTTTCATTGAGCTTATCAGGGAGGATGGGAGTGGATAAGTCAACGTGAAATGATGACATTGCAAGGAAAATAATTCAACTAGATGTGAAGGAATATACAGCACTAAGATACATTTGAGAAAGATATAGAAAATTTCTTAGGGCTCTAAAAAAAGTAAGTTTATGAAATTGGAATTTTGAATGAAAGCCAGCTTGTGATTTTGATATGTGGCTCTAAAACACTCAGTAGTAAGGATAACAGAAATTGCAAATCAGGTCTGCACATTGGTTATAGATATTCTTTATCTGTTTCCTCTGCTTGCAGGTGAAAAACTATGGATGACACTGAGGATTTGCTGTAAAATTAATGAATAAACTTGATATATACATATATATCAAATAACTTCAACCATGAAACTATAATCATCTAAATACATAACTGTGTATCTTCCAAAGTTGTACAAGCAATTACTCATTCTGTCCTTCATAATCTTTCTGAAATTTTTTTTCTTTTGATTTCTTTTTTATTACATATTCACAGACAGAAATCAATTCTTGTTGTCATGTGGCCAAAAATTGGGGTGAAAAATGCAAAGTCCTCACTTTCTTTATTGAATCCTTAGTGACCAAATAACAGTTACTATGCTGTTAGTAAATTTTCTAAATGTAGCCGGGGATTTAGCTCAGTGGCACCACGCCTGCCTCGCAAGTGCAAGGTCCTGAATTTGATCCCCAGTACCAAAAAAACAAAAACCAAAACCAAAAATTTTTTTCTAAATGTTTCCTCTTCTTTGTACGTGTGGTTTCATGCTGTGTATGCCTTCTCTTTATGTTATATTGTCAAAAAGCTTCTAGTACATTTCCTGTCCATGACGATGTCATCATATAAATGCCTTATCGAGTATATCATATATATCTAGTTTCCCTAAATTTTTAGTCATTTTCTTTTCTAATGTTTACATATACAGTTATCCGGTATAATTATATTTCATTGGCCATTATAATGTCTCTTTATATTATGAGAGAAATTGGTTATGATGAAATAATGTTATTCATCATTTCTGGATGTTTCAATAATGTGTTCATTGAGTTAATATAAAAGGAATTAGTGTTTTAAACTTTTTGAAAGCAATTTGTATAAAGACATCAGGCTCTGAAGAACAAGAGAAACAGGCAAAACAAACGTGTTGGAAGAAACAAGGATGATGAATATATTATGATGTTTGTATTTATTTATTTGTAGTGGCAAAGTTTGTTCAAGAAAGCAAAAATGAAGAGTGGGAGAGAAATCGGCTCTGCAGAGGGAGCTTGGGCCAAGTAAAGAGAAAAAGAGGGTAAGAGGAAAGATAAAAGTACACACTGCATCTGCAACACCAATGGTCTATGGTGGAAAGCTATGATAGTGATCCTTGTATTTTTAAAAAGCATAACACATCAACCGATAACTCAATTTGAAAATAAATTTTTAAACAATATTTCATATTTTCACTTTGTACATCAATTTTAGATGATGGCTTTAACTTACTTTAGCCAAGCATTACATGATAGAATTTCATCTTTATGATTTTAAATTAGGTCTCTGGCTGTAAAGTCTATTTTAAAAAAATCTTCATGCAATTTACTTTTAAAAAGTACTTTATCTTCTGGATTAGTCTTTGGTTCATAGAAAACTTGAAGAGGAAGTAGAATGTTTCTAGAATCTCTAACCTCAAACACTCACACCCTTCTCACTCTTAACCGATATCAACCTCCTGCATTAGAAATCTACACTTGTTGTAGTCCATGAACCGCATTGATGCTCTGGTATCACCTGAAGTCCACAATCACATTAGGGTTCATTATTGATAATATAGATTCTGTGGATTTTGGCAAATGGGTATGAAATGTGTTTCCCTTCATAGTATCACATGGAGTAGTTTTGCTGCTTTAAAAACTGTGCTTTGGATTTTCATGGCTGCTTCCTCGACCCCTGGCAACCATATACCTTACTGTGTCCAGTTTCTCTCACCTTTTCTAAAACCTTATATAGTTGGAATAATACCACATTTACCCTTTCCAAATAGGCCTCTTTTACTTAGCAGTGTCCATGTAAGATTCCTTCAGGATTTATGGCTGTCTTTTTTTATATTGCTGAAAAATATTCCATTGTCTGGGTAGACTACAGTTTATCCATTCACCCACTGAAGGACATCTTGGTTGGTTCCAAGTTTTGTCAATTATGAATAAAGCTGCTATAAAGATCCATGTACTGGATTTCTGTAAACCTGAATATTTAGTGCATTAGGGTAAATACCAAGGAGTGAGAGTGCTGAATCATACGCTAAGAATATATTTAGTTTTGTAAGGAACTCTTACATTAATCTTTCAAAATCATGTTTCTATTTTGCATTTGCAAGATATAATGTATTTTGTAAAATGTAAAAGTTAGAAGAGCATATATCCAGAGGGCCAGTGGTAATTCTATGGAATGTCCACCCTTCTAGTAGAGAGTCTCCCCAGAGGTTCAGGTTCTCAGATACGGCAACTCCACAGAGGTGGCTGCTGCCCACCTTAGACCAACATGGACTCCTGGGATCCTCACATAGCTGTCTATCACACACTCCACTGTCTCAATAAATTCACTGCCTAACCACATTGCTGCCTTTCTCTCTCCACTCACATTCTGCCCAACAGCAAATAGAGTTGTCCTTTTAAAATATGTCATCTCCATCTACTTTAATAATCTCCAGTTATCCATCATAATGATATTTTGTGTCTCTTTCACTGACATGTAGATACCATGTGGACAACGACTCCATCTTTTCTCTTCATGGTTCCATTTCTAATGCCTGATACATAGTGCTTGAAAAACAGTAGGCACCCAATAAATATTTATTTAATTATCCAAAGGAAATGATCAGCCCAGCAGAAAGTTAAATGCTCACAGAACATTTAGTGGAATCCTCTTATCCCCTACTCCTTTTATTTTGCTCAGACAAGTCACTCTCCTTTGAAGCCCTGTGGTTCATGTAAATCATAGCAAGTCTCTTCTGTCTGTGAGTAATTCTGTTGTGAATAGGCATATGACATTTTTTTTGGACAATAAGCTGTGAGGTGATGCGATGATCGGCTTCTAAGAATTAGTTCCTTTTCCTAAGAGTCACGGGAATAGCTATCTTTTTATTCCTTATTTTTATCCAGTCTGCACGTGACACTTGGGGCTGTGGAAGCTATTTTCTGGCCATGAAGGAAACTAGCAAATAAAATACTTTCAGAATGGCTGAGGGGAACAATAGGAAAAACATGGTACTTGAAATCTTTAATTAAGAAAACCACGAGTTGCTGATGTTGGCATACTTTGTTATTCAGAGTATTGTTTCCTTCATCATTAACCAGCTGAGACCGAATCCTGGTCACTTGCTGTGCAAACTAACTGTCTGTCTGTCTATCTATCTATCTGAATATATTTAAAGTTATATTAAAATTTATGCTTACTTACTAATAAATTTTAAATATAGTATTCAATCTAATTCTGAGATATCGATTTAGAGTTTTCTTGCTTTCTTTTTTTTTTTTTGGTACCAGGGATTGAACTCGGGACCTTGCATTTGCGAGGCAGGTGGTGGAACCACTGAGCTAAATCTAGGCCCTACTTTCTGGTTTTTTTATCAAAATAAATTTCTAAGAATATAGTAAGTGCTGCAATTATTATTTTTCTTTGAAATTGTTAATTTCTTATTACTTGTCTTTTAAATATCTTCATGCAATTTAATTTTGAAAAGTAATTTATTTTCTAGATAAATATTATTTTCTTGAAGGAAGAGTCTGAAAAACAATATTTTTTAAGATGACATCTTTGAGTGTATTTTCAAGTACAACTAAAAGCTTTGGAAGTTGGAGGCTTTTTCTGCCTTTTGAATCACTTTGAAGCCTCAACACTGACTTGTGGTTAGAGCATGTTTTGAACTGACTGAGGCTGCAGCATTTATTTCCACTCCAAAAATATCAGAGTCTAGAGTCAATCTGTCATACACCTGCAGACTTTGACATTCCCAGGATGAATTTCTTTTTAATGTTATCATTATCGTTGAATAACTCCTACAAAAATGACTTATCCTAAAATTTTCACTCTAGATACTCTTTGGCACCAATTTGTATTACTTCAAATGTTATAAAATAGCCATATTTTAAGGGGTCACTTTAAAGTAAACAAAATACATGTTTTAGAGAACGAGAAAAGAATAATAAATGGAAAAAGTCATAATCTTTAGAATAAAATTGATCATAATTAACTCAGCATGTCCTTTTATCCAACAATTTATGTTACACTAACTGATTTTTATTGGATGACTTGTACTCGTTCAGTTTAGCAGACATGAGAACTGAATATTCTCTTGGAATAACAAAGAATTCCAAGAAAAATATCAGCTACTGATTCACAAAAACACCCCCACAGGATTACATGAAACATCTATTTCCTCCTAGAAAATGAAAAAAATGATTTATAATAACTGAATAACTAACACTACTAAAATTAGAAATAGACTAGATAGACAAGTAAAAAGAAATAAACTGCCCTGAAAGAAATGCATGCTGTCAATGTGACTACATGCAATTAGAATGAAGGATAATGTTTGCAGACTTTAAAAATAACTTTTTGGTATCAATTTGGGAAATGAAGACATCAAAGGACCAAAGTACAAGGTTCATTAATTTATTTGTTCAACAAATGCTCTTTGGATTTCTACCATGTGGTAAGCACTGTTCTCAATTCCGAGTAATATAAAAATGCTTTTGCACTGGTCAGATTTCCATTATAGTGGAGGAAGAGGGAAGGCAACTAGCAAACAGAAAATTGTTTCATGGTAAATAGTGATAAGTGCTATAGAACTAAAAAAGCAGATTGTGAGGAGCAGGTATAGGGTATGTTTACTGAGTTGCAGTTTAAAACAGTATGACAACAATACACCTACTTAGAAAGTGATATTGTTGAATTTGTAGCAGATACTTTATTATATTTTGAATAATGCAATCATAAAATTTGATAACGTGTATGACATTTACATATATGTGAACCCAGCTGCATAATTATCTTGTGTATGTTCTCTCATGTACTTGCTATTAGCCAGTTTTATGTGTGGCATATGAAACTCGGAGAGGTTAAGTGACTCATCAGAAGTCAGATAACTATTTTTTTCCTTTCTTTTCCTTAAACTATATAATTAACTTATCTTCAAGTTGTTCAGTTTTTATAATCTATTTTTTTTACCCTATTGAGTGGCTGTTATCAAAAAAATCACATTTTATCACTTTCAGATTTAGTTCAATTTTCTGTAATTACTTTAAACAATGAATTATAATTCTTAATTGGAAGAGTCAAGATGTCCTTAGGTACTATTATTGATTATAGAATTTATTTGATTGAATCATGAATATCTTTATTATTTAATATGTAATCATTATATTCATAGGCTTAGTATGCTAACCCATTTAATTTGCACTATTGAATGTCATCACAGGCACAGAATATAGGTGAGTTTCTTTGATTAAAAAGAAATGCCCTGAACAGAGTTAAGTGTCAGGTGTAATAACAATCTCATATTCCTGCATTACTGGCTTATGGACATTATTTAATAGGGTGTCAAAAATCATTAAAATAAACTGATTGAAAAATGGTATTCAGAACAAAGTATTCATGTAGAAAGCAACATTTAATTCAGACTAATTAGCATTTTTATTTTGTTATATGTAATAAAAACATCTACTACACAGATTCATAAGTCTTCCATTGTTATTTCTAGATGGTTAGTATTATGTTTCTGAGTACATGAAATTTATAATTATGTGGCACCGAAAAGTATCACATAAGATCTGACAACCGGAAAAAAAAAAAAAGTATGTTAATTGTAATACAAGAAAGATATGAAATCCCTTTTCCACAAACACCTCATCACAGAGCTTTTATTAACTAACCTTTTTTAACATATACTTGTTAATAATATAACCATATGATATACCTTATGCAATTTAAGAGTCAGAGTCTGTATATCATATTAATAAGAAGTATTGATCAAAAATTTTTGGTGAAAGAGGTGAATAGAGCATGAGATAAAATATCTATCAAGATGGTACAAAAACAGGGCTGGGGATTTAGCTCAGTGGTTCCACTGCCTGCCTCACAAGCGCAATAATTTAAAAATTGGTTTTGCATTTTTAAATATAAAGCCAAGTGACATGAAAATTATATGAAATTGGACTGGGGATTTAGCTCAGTGGTGCTGCTGCCTGCCTTGCAAGTGCAAGGTCCTGAGTTCGATCTCGGGTACCAAAAAAAAAGAAAAAAATTATATGAAATTGAAACGCATGTACTGTTCATCAGTAAAGCTTTATTTCATTACAGCCATGCTTACTCATTTATAACTGCTGTCATGACTACAACTTTGGAATTAGTAGTGGCCATAAAATGGGAATTCCAAAGGGTTTGGTAGCCTCACCCCTGTGGACTTGTTAGTTGTAGTCCATACAGCCCTTCTTTTGGACTGGATCCACTCTCAGGATGCAGTTTTCCTTTGCAGACATTCCATATCCCTGGTGCATTTGATTTCCTGGGGCCTCTATTGTACCTTTAACTTCATTCCCACAGCTTCACACACTGTCTTCTCAGGGTGGACTGCCTGACGTCTCAAGCTTTCCTGTGACATCTGGGTGGAAACCTTTCTGATTCCGTAACTCTTGCATTCTTCATGGTACTAAATCCAGGATCATCTAGACAATCAAGATCACTTGCCAGTTTAAGCACTAGGTGGGTTCTCTTGGACAATAACTGTAGCAGTCTCTGAGTCTCCGGATGGTCAATCACAATGAGATGAATTCAGGGTCTCCCCTAGGAGTTGAATTCCCATCAATTGCTTAGGGGACCTTATTAAAGCAGGCTTCACAGAGACTCTATTCTCAAATGAAAGTTGTATACCCTTTCATCAGAGATAGGTTGGCCCTGGATGGTTCCTTTAATGCCCTTGAGGCACTTTTTTCTGCCCCTTTATAAAGTTTCTTTTTTATTGTCTAATATCTTTTGCAGATACACTTCCATTGATCTCAACTTTACACATGATTCTTTCTGGGAAAAAATTTAAATTTTAAAATGTTTTTTGCTCTACCTTTCATTCATAATTCACAAAAGTAGCTACCTGTACCTATGTCACAGCCTGAATATTAGGTTGTCTTGAAATTTCCTCTGCCAGAGTAATTAGTCTACTACCCTTAATTTCAGTCTCTCAATTTTTCAATATTTGAGCAGCATGTGGACAAATTTTCTTCCAGATTGCAACACACATATCTTTTAGTTCAGCTGCCAGTGGAGTCTTTTTTCCTACCTTAAACCTCCTGAGCCTGGCCTTTACTCTCCAAATTCTTATCAGTATCCTGGTCTTGTGAGTTCTGCAAAAATCACCCATCAAGCTTAGCTTACAGTATTCCAAGGTTTCTCTAGCCTACTTCTCTAAACCTTTCCAAATTCCCCCAATAAACTAGTTTCAAAAACTTTTAAACCATATGATCAAGTATAGAATCAAAAATGATCCCACTTCTCTAATTCCAATTTTCCTTATCACTCAACTTTCCCATCACTGAGACACAATATGTGCCACCTACAACTTCAAGGAGGAAAGGCATGGTTTTAGAAGATTCAATACATGGTTGCTGGTTTCAAAGCAGAAACAGCATGGTGGAAAGGCATGATGGAGCAAAGCTCCTCAGTTCACGGCAATTGGGAAACAAAACAGGGGAATAGCAGCAGCGAGGAATGATCATGGGATCATATATAGTTCCCAAGGTCAAGCCTCTATTACCTACCCAAGAGTGTGCTTAAGTAATCCATTAGGCACTTCTTAATGCAATGAAATTTAAATATCAGGATTAATGGTAACATACATGTGCTTTTTCTCTGAGATAAAATGTGTATTATCCAATGTTATTTACATATTGAGACTTTTTGAGACTCCAATGTAAATGGAAATATAATCTGAATTATCAGCAATCATATTTAAAATGCATTATCTTTATCAACAGAAGTTTATGCTATGTTGGTGATGTCAGGGTGATGAATAGCATGCAATTCAGAGGAGAATGGCCTGGAGCAAACATACAGAAATAATGTAGTATAGATTCTTCTGGCAATAAATCAAATAACATTTTCAGTTTTATGATCTTAACATTTCAGGAAGCTAGACAAAATTTGGAATTTATTTGCATGATTTGAACATTTTGAATCTTTCATTTAACCTCATATTATGCCACCTTGCCTAAATGGCCATCATTTTTATAGTAAGAAGTAAAACTTTTCTAATGTACAGTGATGGGAGATTCCTTTGAAATTGAGGTAAATGCATTTTCAAGAGAAACAGGTTGCTTTCATTGTTTCCTGTTCCCCTTCCTATCTATTCAATGCTTCTAATATAGTTTGTCCAAACATTTGATACATTCTTTTGAAGGGATGTTTAAGTTTTATTTATACATGCATGTCCAACATAATAAATGAAATCTTCTGATTTATTGTCTTCTTTTTTTTGTATTTTCTTACATTCATGGAGGTTTTCCACCCTGGCTGAGCATCAAGATGATAAGTGAAGCTTTAAAAACCCATGCTGAGAAAGGCCAGCATCCCTACTCATTTCTACTGAGTCTCAAGTTGAGTTTAAATCTCCTGGGGTGGGCCCTGCCATTTTTATTTTAAAAATTCTCATAGATGAGAATATGCCTGAAATAATTAAGACTCTTTAGGTTATAAATAAAAACAATAAAACTTCTCTTGCACTGTATTGTAAAAGAGAAACTTCTTTTCAGAATGCCAAGGTCTCCAGCGGAGAATAGGGATGATGTGGCCAGGGCTCTGAAATGCCTTTGAGCCAGGGGCCAAGGATAGTAGAATTGCCCTTGTGAAGGCTTTTCTTCCAGGCTGCTTTCTGGTACATTTTTTTGTGGTAGCAGGTCAGCTTCTAAATTCAAGTTTGCTCAGTTCCAAAAAGTAGTCAGACTCTTGAGTCTCTCAAGTGCAAGTTAGTTAGGGGAAGGGCTCATGTGCTGAGTTTGAGTCAGGGTCCAAATCTTAGTTCAGGGTCGTCGAGATCAATCTTATTTATTTATTTATTTATTTATTTATTTATTTATTTAATTTTTTTGGTACCGGGGATCAAACTTGGGACCTTGTGCTTGCAAGGCAGGCACCAGAACCACTGAGCTAAATCCCCGGCCCCATTGAGCTCAATCTTGACTGCTCTTAACCATGGATGGTGTGAGGATAAGGAGTCAGGGGTAGCACAGGGAGCTGTGCATTCACATCTACAAGGTCTGCTACCTAGATGTGGCTAGGGTTCAGGAACATTTGATCCCCTTTTTCATTTAGGAAACAAAGTGCAGCTTGCTGTCAGCAATTCATTTAATTTTACATAAACACACTCTTTGAGGCTGAAGCAAATCTGTCTTGTTTTCAAGATGAAAATAAAATATAAAAATGTTCTTGGAGTTGCCTTTAAAAAGAACATGTATCTAATCCAAATGGAAAAGAAATGTGTATAACGACTGTATGCCATAATTTTTTATGTGTAAATTTCAACACAAAGTGCAATATCACATTCTGTAGTTTGAGAGTCACCTCAGGGTAATTGCAGCAGCCCTAAATTCTGCCTGTGAGTATTATAGGGGAAAGTGGTAATAGTAAGCAAGAAACATTCACTGAACTTAAAATAGGTATCCTATTGGGCTGGAAATACAGGATGAATATAATCCCTCTGCATAACATGGCTAAAATATTCTTTTATATTCTTGAAAATTTCTCAGAAAATCAGGTTCAGTTAAGTGAAACCAGATTTGGCAACACTGGGTTCTCGCTTTAAGAATCCAAATATCCTGTCCTCTTTATTTTACTGTGAGTGAAGTACAGAGTATCCTAGGCCAGGCAGAGTGGCACATACCTGTAACTCCAGCTTTCTGAGAGGCTGAGGCAGGATGATTGCTAGCTCAAGGTCAGCCTAGGAAAACTGTCCACTTAGTAAGACTCTGTCTCTGCTCAAACCCAAATAAAAACAAAAAACAATAAAACAAAGACTATCCTACTGTGTGTGTGTGGAGAGAGAGAGGGGGTGGGGAGAAGAGAAAAAGGAAGAAGGAAGGAATGGTACCAGGCTTCATGAAATCTCCTTCTTTTCATTCTTCTCATGATGGTGCAGGGCTCTTTTTCTGTGTTTTGGTGACCTTTTATTTCCTGGTCACTAATTGCAATCTTATCTTCTATATCTGAAATTCTGTCCTCACATTGGCTCATTCTGCTGTGTAGACTTTCAATGGAGTTTTTCATGTCCTGGAAATCTATTTGCATCTGTTTTATGGATTCCATTTGTTTCTTATGTTGGGATTCCATCATGTTCTTCAGCTCCTCTCTACATTTATTAACCATGTCTTGCACTAGGGGGACAATTTCTCCTGTTATCTGAGAAATTATTTCTGATTTCATTTTTTCCAGATCCCCTTTTGTTGCCAGTTCAGTGGGTCCAGGTGGTTGAGTATCAGAGTGTTCCATCTCATTTCCCTTTGGGGTTGCTGTAGGTGATCTGGAAGTCTGGTTTTGAGACTTATTTACATGTTTTCTCATTTCGACTGGGGCGGGGGGCCGTTAGCGCCTGCACGGATTACCTCCTCTGAGCTGGGTGAGGTGGGACAGGGGCCGGGAGCAGCCGGAGGGATGGTGGCCGGGAAACCCCTTCCTCTGGACCACGAGCAGTGGGATGGTGGCTCAGAAGCCCCTCCCTCTGGGCCGGGAGCGGTGGGAGGGATGGTGGCCCAGAAGCCCCTTCCTCTGGGCCAGGAGCAGCAGGACAGAAGGTGGCCCAAAAGCCCTTTCCTCTGGGCTGGGAGCAGCGGGAGGGATGGTGACCAGGAAGCCCCTTCCTCTGGACCAGGAGCAGTGGGACGATGGCTCAGAAGCCCCTACCTCTGGGCCGGGAACAATGGGACTCAGTACCTTGGTCTGGTGGTCTGGTGTCCTCTGAGTCTTTGTAGTGTGGAATCAGGTGGCTGCCTGTCTGCAGCGGAGTGATTAGGCACCTTCCTCGTGACTCAGGACCTCGGTAGGGCGTGCACAGACCTGCCTGTCTGCAGCGGGCTGATTTGGCATGTGTTCCGCGCAACTGGGGACCTAGGTAGGGTGTGGGCTTTAGTGACCTTTTAAAGGCTGTTCTTAGGGCCATGTACTCCAAGAATCCTAAAAGGCAGCTACTTTGTCAGTACCTGTATGCACTGAAGACTGAAATTATTGGTTTTATGTCATCATTTTGGTAATTAAACCACTAATTCCCTATGGCCAAACTGTAAACTAAGGTACACCACATTATTTTATAGGTCATTAAAATAATTGAGTACATTGATTAAACAAAGAGTAGCAATTTTAACATTAAATTCTACCTTTAGTGCAAAGGAATTTAAGATATGGAGAATGAAAAACACATATGTACTGCCTGAAGAGCTAATGAAAGGGCATTCCTCAATCAAAAAAAATCCATGTTTTGGTGTATTACAAAATTATTCTCAGTATAATCTCGCTCTTGAGATGCCAATGTTAGATACCATTTCTACTGGATATAAGTGATAGCTGATTAGGTTGCAAGTTTGTGACTTTTCAGCCTCTCACAGCCTAAAAACAGTAATTAATCAGTGGGTAGGGGCATGCCAGTAGTGTGCTGTGTCACTGTGTAGAAAATGGCGTAGTAGTTATGGTAGAAGAAAGGAAGGAGGCATTACTTAAGAATTTCAGGTTTTTGAATAATGTTATAGGTATGAAGCTACATACCTCTCCATTAGGAAAATAAATTTCCTGTTCATATTTTTAAATCCCCTTTCCTCCCCTTCCCCCTCCTCTTCTAGTTCTCCTTTCTCCTTTTTCCTTCTTATTGAGATTGTTCCTCTTAGTTCATGTTCATGGCATATAATGTCCACATTCATTGAGATTATTAGGATTTTGCACCTGACACATCTTCACTATACCCATTTCTCCATCCCCTCCCCTTTGGCCCTTGCCTCTGGTCTCCTGGACCCCTTCCCATCTGCCAGAAACAGCTGTATTATGTGCATATACCAGCTCCCAAGATGACTGTAAAATTCATGTACTGCAAATATTTACTAATAAAATTTAAAAAATTTAAAAATAGAGTAAAGACCAAAAAGTTTTCCTGTTCTAAAAAAGGAAGAAAGGAAAACAAAGTAGAGAGTAAGACACAGAAAGGAAAACTACACCTGCAAAACTAAGTGCCTGTAAATTGTGAATCTTCAATTGAGAGAGAGAGAGTAACAGAAATGATTAAAGAATTACAGATATTATGAAAACAGTAAGGGCTGTTGTTTGAGTCCCCAGTGACTACAGATATCCACATAAATCTAGCTAAATTGTGCTTGTTAATCTCTGCAGGAAGGAAGTGGGCACACAACTAGGACACTAGAGTAATTCAGCGGGAGTGAAGTACATGTAGGGGACGCTTATTACATGATAGGGTTTGCGCTCGTGTTTGGTAGTTTGGGAGATGGTCCAAGAAAACTTAGACCTGGATTTTGTTGTTGTTGTTGTCAGAAAACAGTGTACCTTAATGTTTTATCTGGGAGTGATAGGCAGGAAGTGAAGCCAAACTTTTCATTGGTAGATAAGTCATAGTCACCCAAGTTAGCCGGGAAAAGATGTCTGATTACTGTTTTTCCTGATTGTATGAGGTCCCCATTATTCTTGTAATAAATCCCAAGAAAGTTGGTGGCCCCAAACAATGGAAATTTATTCTCTCCCAGGTCTTGTGGCAACAAGTCCAGTTCATTTCACTTCACAGAAATCCAGCTGTTGGAAAACTGTGTTTCCCAAGAGGCTCTGGGGAAGATTCCTGTCTATTGAATCATCTGGTGTCTGCTGGCTCTTCTGAGTTACTTCACTCAAGTCTCTGGTCCTGCGTACGCAGTACCTTATATGTGCTCCTGTTTGAATCTCCTTCCAGGTATCTCTTAAGAGGATACATAGGAAGATGTTTAGGATTAAACTGGATAACAGAATGATCTTCTTCTCTCAAGATCCTTATCTCTATCTCATTCTCAAAAAATATTATTTTTCCAAATAAGATAACATTTATAGTTTTAGATGCTTAAGAGATGGGGCTACTGTTCAACTCACTGTGGTGGCATTTATTTATTTAATTTTGTCTGGATTATGAAAAAATTTTGTGTTTATCTTTTTCTATTGTAATCACTGTCATAGTCATGTCACATAATTGCTAATCTCATTTTTTATAATGAGAAATCAGAAAATATCTTTTAAAATAAATTCATCAAGGAATAGAAATATATCAGTGTTTATATTATAACCACTAAGGTGAAAAAGTAATAAACTGACACTTGGTAAAAAAGGAGCAGAAAATATGAGAAATTGAAAATGTATGACTTTTATTTTGTTCTTAGTAAATTAATATATGCTGTATATTTTTCCTTAGAATTTACTATTACTTTATATGCTATATAATTTATTCACTTATCTTTTCAATTTTTGGACTTTAATTATAAAGTCTATTTCAACAAGGCAGAGATATTTGAAAGTTTGTCTTGTTTTGCTTGTATATATTTAGGAATTAGGGTACTGGCAAATTTTGTATGGTATGAATGAATGATTAAATATCAGTAGCAGATATAGTTGAAATGAGAACAGAAGATTATTAAAGGATACAAAACTGAATATTTCATGATGCAATGAGTAAGGTTCAGGATCAAAATCTGTATGAATAACTATGTTCCATATAACATAACATCAATGCTCATAAAATAGAAACTGCAACAAATATGTAGGAATAGGTGGAAGTTCACAAGAAAGAGGAGATTAAACTTTCCTTTTTATATAATGAAAGATGAAGTAGTCAAAACATTGAGAAGACTAGAGAAGATGCAGTACATAACACATGGGCCGGATCAAATTGAACACATTGAAAATTACACCGTGAAAATAGTAAACACAGTTTTCTTTCAAGGACCCAAGGAATATTTGTATAAATTAGCACTATATTAGGACATGAAGTTTTGAAATTCAGATCTGATTATAATATATCTTTTTACTATATATAAGAAAATACAAATTAGTTACATAGGAAAAATTTTTACCAACCAAAAACAAAATACAGTTTGAAAAGTCTCAGGAAACTTCTAAAAAACTTATGGGCCACAGAAGAAATCAAAGATATTATTGCAAAAGACCTCAAATAAGTAAACAACCTAGGCAGTATGAGTACATGGGGAACAAAGTCATGCTTGAATGAAAATGTGTAGCCTTAAATCTTAGTAAATAATAGAACACTTTTCTCAAAATTGTGCAAATTATTTGAGAAATATTAGACATGGATACATTTCTAAGAAAATATAAAATACTTTATAAGTAAAGTATAAATATAATCTTTAAGAAAGACAAAATGCTAACAAATCATATTCAACAAAAAAAAGAAAAGACAAAATTGTAAAGGTGACTTCTGAAAGAATACCAGCTAGATATTTTTAAAGGATCATTTTAAGAGGTCTTAAAGAAATAAATAATCTTCATGTGTATGCACACATAGAGAAAAATAAAGACAAAGGGATTGGAAAAAGTAAAAGAAAAATTTACAAATTATTTTATGAATACAAAAGTCTATATAGATAGATAGTACCAAATAAAATAACCTTAAACCAAGATAATTTCTGACTGTTGCAACAAATGAGGAAAAATAAAACTAGAAAAATTTTGAGAGCACATAAAAGTATGTGAAAATTGAATTAAAATGTATTCAGTAATTAAAAATAAGGAAGGGTGGAGGGGTGAAGGGCACACAGGTAATGGGGAAAAAATAAGAACCAAGATACATCATGTACAGGTACAAGCACCCAATGATAAATATAAACATATTGTATACCTAAAATGTACCAATAAAAGAATTTAAGCCAAAAAAAAAAGAGGATCAAGTATTAGGAAATAAGAATTTGCATAAATATTGATAATATATTTGATTACTTTTGCTAAATGGATTAAATAGCTACTCATTTAATTATGATAAATATACATGTCTACAATCTAAAAGCCATAATTATACATAAAATATAACAATATACTCCTATTGCATCAGAAGTATAGAAATTATTCTTATCAGGAGTATCTCAAAAAAATAAGAGAATTTAGCAACATATTGGGTATAGTGTCGAAATTAAGAAATCGGTTGTATTCTGTATAATTGATAAACAACTAGGAGCTATATTCGAAAAAAAATAAGACCCTAGTAACAAATAGCAATACATTAAAGGAAATACCAGCCATAGCATATCTTGCAATGGCAGGTATATTATCCGTGTTACTGGTTTCTCATTTCATTTTTTATGGTTTGGTTCTTTTTCATCTTTAAACATGTAAAAGTTCAAATATATAGGCAAATAGAATAGCATACAATGAACCTTCTTCCAACTTTAGCATTTTTGTCCTATCTTTTTTCATCCAAACCACAACCAAATCTCCACAAAACACTGGATTTCTTTGGAGTCAAATCTCAGATATTATATAATTTTATGTGTAAATATTTTAGTATATATTTCCAAAACATATATACACACACTTTTAATTTGAGCCAAGTAAACTTTTATCAGGAATCATGTGTGTGTCATTTCTTTTTTGCAAGGTTTGTAGCCAATAATGATAATTATTTAGAATTTCTTTTTTTCACTGTGAGTTTCAAAATGGTGACACAGGATGCTGCCTTATCCATAGCTTGACTTTCTGCAGTTGCAGTAACCTGTGGTTACTTTTAAGTCCACAAACATTATGTCTTGCCTCTCTAGAGAGGGACAGTATTCACATAACTTTTATTTCATGTTATTATAATTGTTCAATTTTATCATTAGTTACTGTATTAGTCAGGTTTCCTGTTACTGAGACACAGTACGGTAAATCCCTGGCTTACAGACATTCAAGTTGGGAGCTTTCAGATAGGAATGGACCTTGCATTACAAACATGCGTAGATATGAACAAATTGTGGAAGTAGCTCACATGTCTGCTGGATATTGTCACAGTCATGCTGCTGTGTGCTTCCTGTACAGTGCAGTAGTGTACAGTAGTACAGGGCTCAATCAGAGTCCATGGCATCTGGAAGCAAGAGGAAAGCAGTGATGTTAAGGGGACTGCTAGGCAGTGGAAAGCTTTGTTTGGAAACAAAAGTGAAAATAACTGAGAGATTGGACTGAAGCAAAAAGATGGTAGAAATCATTTGTTCTTATAACATGAATTGTTCAGGACTGGCACAGTTTTAAATAACAAAGACGAGGTAATGGGCAATGTGAAGTCAGCTGGGCCAATTAAGTCACTGGGTCAGGCTCATCAATGAATCTGATTTACAGACATTCTCTGGGAATGGGACTCGTTGGTAAGTCAGGGACTTAATGTACCCAACATCCTCTACTTACAGTTTTTTTGACTCATGGTCTCAGCAGCTTCAGTCTCCGGTTAGCTGGTTCCAAGGCAGAAACATTGTGGCTGAAGGGCATGGATGAGAAAAGCCGCTCAGCCTAAGGCCTCCAAAAAACAGCGGGGCAAGGGAGGAGCCAGGGACAAGAATACAGTCTCTCAGCACACTCCTGCAGTGACCCACTCAGTCGGCCAGGCCTTGCCTCCTGACAGTGCCACCTCTCATCAGTGGTTAATCCGCCGATGGAGGACCAAGTGCTGACATGATCCAATTGCTTTTCAAAAGCCCCACCTCTGAACACCTGAGACTTTGAGGAGCATTTTTGATCAAAGCCATAACAGTGGTTAGTTTCTTGCTGTGCTTAATTTATTAATCAATCTCCATGAAAGATGTGTACATATAGGATCTATAAATATATGTATAAATATATATACACATATATGGAATTCTGTACTATTTACAGTTTTAGGCATCCGCTGAGGAACTTGAAGTTTATCCCCTGTGGATAAAGGTGGACAACTTTATTCCACAATTAATAACACCTCCACTAACTATATAGGATAAACACTATTTTATAACAGAAACAATTTAACAATGTCCACAATTTTAATTTTTTATAACTTTCATTTTTGTTGTGATGAAAAATGCATCCTTTTCATTTTCCTAAAAAAATCTATTTTTGTCTAATATGTTCATTCCTTTCCCAACCATAATAATTGTCATGACACAATTTAAAAACACAATGAAAAATACTCAATCGAATCATGTGACTGTATTAGAGCCCTACACCAAGTTATTCTGATCTGCAATCAATTCTGATTTTGCAAGAGGGCTGTGAGGGAGTATTCTTTGGAATGACAGATGTGTGGAGGCAAAAGAAACTGAAAAAAGTACACAAAAAAGATGTTAAATTGTTAAACAGCTGCACGCACACACAAACACAGATGGGGAACTAGTGAAATGGGGAACTCTGAAACAAATGCTCAATTTGTCTGAATTGGAGGACAGGTCTCAGTACTGTGGCAGAGACAGATCACTGGATATTGGAATAATAGAGATATCGCTCCTGCAGTGGAGGATACTTGCTGGAGGGGAAGTCAGACTTGAGATTTGATCAGCAGCACTGGTGGCTGAAGAAAGAGGACCCAGTTCTAAGGGGAGATTCAGGTGGGCACCACAGCATCCAGTGTCTCTCTTCTGTGCTACTCAAATTCACGTGCTTCATGTAAATTCAGCCTATCTAAAAATAGCCTCTCCAGAATTTTGGGGAAGCTTACAAGAAAAAAATATCCATGACTCGCCTTGAGGATATAATTGATGCTCATAATTTTCCTCACCTATAGCTCATTGTAAATCCCTTAACCAGTCTTCAGGGAGGACCTTTTCAAATGTAGGTGACTTAGAAGATAGGGTAACTGTTTTGGACCCTTATCTCTGAGGCTTTTGCGCTCCTGTTTACCCTGTCATTTTTCAGCTGGGGCAGAAGCACTTCCCTAAAATAGGCAGAACAGGGGTACTAAGAAACCCCGATGATTCCCACAAGACTAATGCATATTTTTGTTATCACTAATATATCTAGTGTCCTATGTTTCCAAGATTAATTCATCAGCCAGTATGATGAATTCTTTTCTTGTTCCTCTGGCACAAGAAACCTGAAGTGGCTCATCACTAGCTTAATAGAAATCTTTCTGTGTGCTACTGTAAAACAAAAAAATCCCTTTCTGGGAATTTAGGGTCTCTAAGAGCTGGATGTGGTAAATAAGGTTATTTCCACCCCTTTGTTACCTCTTATAATCAACCAATTGGGAACAAAGAACCAAACGATGTTCTTTAATGATGGAGACTTAAGACCTTGTGTTTCTTATTAATTACAGGCTTTTAGATACCCAGAAGGGCTTACCATGAAAATAATAAAGAAATAATACTGTATTTTGGTTGCAAAATATCACATAGTGATGGGTTCATTTGATTATACAGTATATCTAAACTAAAGGGATATGGATAATTTTCTCAAAAACTTGATAAAGCATGTTTAGCAATATTTATGGACCAGGTTTTTTAAACAGAGCACAAAATTGTTATTAACAATTTGTAGTTAACTAAAGTGCTTACTTGCTGATACCATTAAAATGCATTATATAAACAATTTTTTTCTTAATCCATTTTATGAAAACAGTCTGTGTAGGGAACACAAAGCATGAAAATTAAGCAAATATGAATGCAGCAAAATTAACTATTTTGTCATGGAAATGAAATAAGATAGTAATTGATTATAGTATTACAACAGAGAAAGATTCTTTCAATTACACACACCTAATTAGTCAGAAATTATGTCAGTAGTTGTACTTTAGATTTCAGAAATAATTGTCTACGCAATTGTAAATATAGAGGATATATAGCTTCAGTTAAAGTATATAGGTTTTATTAAATATCATAAAATAAAATAATTTTGACTTTTTATAATATTGTTATACAACTACATGACTTTTAAATAGGCACTTTTCTCCTCTTATCTATGCAAAGAAATACTTTAAATTATTGTAGATCAGTCAAGAAGTAACATCTAGCCAGGTGTGGTGGTGCACGCCTGTAATCCCAGCACTTGGGAGGCTGAGGCAGGAGGATGGCAGAGAGTTTGAGGCCAGCCTGGGGTACCTAGTGAGTTCAAGGACAGCCTGCACTACAAAGCAAGAGCCTATCTCAAAAAACAAACAAGAAAAAACAAACAAACAAAAAAGAGGTAATATTGAACATATTGAATAAAATGAAATTTTTCATGAAAACATGTGATGGAAAAATTTTCCTATTGACTTTGGACCACAAAACTATGTATGCTTCTTCACAATTTAAAAGACCTGAGATTGACATTAATATGTGATAAATTTTGGTAAACACATTGACATTGTGAGTGTCACAAAAGTGTAATGAAACAGAAAAATTCAAAATTCATCACATATAAAGATGTGCCATTGAATAGAAAAAATCAGGTAAATTTCATGCTCATTCTTCATCTCATCCTCTGATTGAGGTCCTCACCTTGGTCCTCCTAGTGAAATAGAGTTTACAGGAACCCCAAGATCTCCCATATACTTTTGAAATGTTTTGGAATATAGTACATGGCCAAGTGAAATAGCGTTACATTTGTAGATGTGATTTTTTTGTTTTTGCATATTCAAACAATATTTTAGATTCATATTCTTTTTATTTCCTTTATAGTATTTCAACTTACTGTGTCTCTCAGTCAAAATTATTCTCCTGTTAAATTATTTTAATTTAGTTCATATACACAGTTTACAAACCAAGAAACTAGAATAAAATAATAATTATTACTGGAATTTACACAAAATAAATACATTGCATGTCAATATCAAGCTACTTTTTTATGGTGCTGGTGTTCAAACCCAGGGCTTCAAGCATGATAGGCAAACATCCTATACCATTTTGCTATAGTCCTAGCCCCCAAATTTAAAACTACTTTTATGTGAACTTTTAGGTAATATAACAAAAATTAGTCACATAAAGTTCATGATTTAGCTCCATATCAACTCTAGATTTAAGTGAAAAAGTTACAAATAGAGGATTTGAACATATTATTTTGCCAGAATTTTCCTTCAGTGTATGAGCTGTAAAGGTCTCTGGTTAGATATAATGTTGTAATATCTGTAGTTTTAGCAATATTTTCATGCAGCATATATTAATATTTGACTAAACATCCAAATTGTCATTTTAAACAGTATGTTCAAAGGCATAAATTATATTTTTGACTTTGTTAAGAGATTATCTACTCATATCAGCTTTTCAGAAACAGTATTTCTAACTGTAAGGATGTGAAGTACCTTTCAGGCTTTTTTTAAAGATCAGAGAAAAAAAATCTCTTCAGATACTCTCCAGTGTCCTCAACTTTGATATGCTTCCAGTTTTCTTTGCATGGCGAGAAGGCTAAAGTCAAAGTTTTTATCACTCTGATCTGTATCTTGAGTTCCTGTTGCTAAAAAAATTCCCTTGAAATAAAAATGTTACAATGAAATTTGTTGAAATTATAGGGTTTTTATTTTAAGGCAATTAATTTTCATCAAAGCCTTTTGCAAGTTATTTTTTGAAATCTAGATTTTATGTACTGAAACATAATGAAAAATCTTGCCATTTATATGTTCACATCTTAAAATAACCTATATTGTACTTATATAAAAAATGATTAACTTTCAGTTTTTCGGCATGCTTCACTTTCTTAATTTCTTTTTTTAAATTTTTTTTTATTAAATTCTTTTATTGGTACATTGTAGGTATACAACACAATTACATTTCTCATTGGGAATTGTACCTTTACATAATGCGTCTTGGTTCTTATTTTTTCCCCATTCCTAGCCCTCCCTTCACCCCCTCCACCCTTCCCTATTTACAAAGACTTCATTTCCATTTTTTTCCATTTCTCATTATTTTTCCTTTTCCTTCTTTCTTTTCCCCTGCCCCTCCCACTACCCCTACCCCTTTGGACCTTTTCTTCCTATTTTACATTATCAATTATTCATTCTAAGCATTGGTACATTTTCAGTATACAATATAATGACATTCATCATTGGAAATTTGCACCTTTACATAGTGTCTCTTGGTTCTTATTTTTCACCCTTGCCCAGCCCTCCCTTCAACCCCTCTATTTCTCCCTATTTACAAAGATTTTCTTCCTATTTTTCCATTTTCTCATATTAATCCCATTCCCTTCTATCCTTTCCCCTAGCCCTCCCACTTCCTTCCCCTTTGCCCCTTTTCTTCCTATTTCAAATTACGTATTATACATTTAGTCCTTATTTACACTTTCAGTTTCTTACACCAGAGAAACTATTCAGTATTTATACATGTGTGTCCTATTTATTTCACTTAAGAGTATCGCCTCAATGTGCATCCACTTAGCTATAAATATCTCTAATTTCTCATTGTTTATGGCTGAGTAGTACTCCATTTTATAAAAAACCCACATTTTCTTTATCCAGTCTCCAGTTGATGGGCATTTGGGCTGTTTCCAAGTTTTAGCTATCACAAACTGCGCTGCTATGAACATGGGCACACATATATCCCTGTGGTATGAGTCTTTTAATTATTTGGGGAAGATCCCCAGCAGTGGAATAGCAGGGTCAAATGGGACTTCCATTCCTAGTTCTTTGAGGTATCTCCATACTGATTTCCACAGTGGTTGCACCAGTTTACACTCCCACCAGCAGTGGAGCAGGGTTCCTCTTTCCCCACAGCCCTGCCAGCATTTGTTATTGGTTGATTTCATGATAGCAGCCATTCTTTCTGGAGTGAAGTGGAATCTCAGCGTTGTTTTCATTTGCATCTCTCGAATGACCAGTGACGTTGAACATTTTTTCATGTATTTATTTGCTATTTCTACTTCTTTGTCTGAGAAATGTCTGTTCATTTCAGATGGCCATTTTTGGATTGGGTCTTTAAATTTGGGAGGTCTGATCTTTTTAAGTTCTTTATAGATTGGAGATAGTAGACCTTTGTCTGAGGAAGAGCAGGTGAAGATTTTTTCCCACATTGTGGGTTATCTCTTCACACTGCTGGTGGTTTCTCTTGCTGTGCAGAAGCCTTTTAATAAGAAGAGATCCCACTTGTTGATTGTTTGTGCTAGTTCATGGGCAACTGAGGTTTTGTTCATAAAATCCTTTCCTACACTGATGTCTTCAAGGGTTCTACCTAACCTCTGTTCCAACTGGTTCAGTGTTTCTATTTTAATATTTAGATCTTTAATCCATTTTGATTTTAGTTTAGTGCATGGTGAGAGATATAGGTCTAGTTTTAATCTTTGGCAAGTTGAAGCCCAGTTTTTCCACCACCATTTATTAAAGAGGCTATCTTTCCTCCAGTGAGGGTGTTTGGCTCCTTTATTGAAGATGAGATGGCTGAGTGTGTCTGGCATTGTTTCTGCTCTTCTAATCTGTTCCACTGGTCCTCAGGTCTGTTTCTTTGCCAGTACCATGCTGTTTTTATCACAGTAGCTTTGTAGTAGAGTTGCAGGTTGGGGATTGTGATAGCCCCTGCCATGTCTCTGTTACCTAGAATTGCTTTGGCTATTCTGGGTCTCTTCTTGTTCCAAATGAATTTGTGGATTGTTTTCTCAAGGTCCATAAAGTATGCTGCTGGGACTTCAATTGGAATGGCATTAAATCTGTATAGCAGTTTTGGAAGTATGGCCATTTTCACTATATTAATCCTTCCTACCCAGGAGCAGGGGATATCTGTCCATTTACTGATATCATCTTCAATCTCTCTTTTCAGAGTGCCATAGTTTTCAGAGAAGATATGATTTCTTTTCTTAGGTTGATTCCTAGGTATTTCAGTTTTTTGGATGCTATTGTGAAAGGAATTATTTGCCCTATTTCTCTCTCAGTGACTCTGTGGTTTGTGTAGAGGAAAGATATTGATTTTTGTATGTTGATCTTGTAACCAGCTACTTGACTGAATTTGGTTATTAAGTCTAGAAGACTTTTGGTGGAGTTCTTGGGGTCTTCTGTATAGAGTATCATGTCATCTGCAAATAATGACAATTTGACTTCTTCATTTCCTATCTTTATTCCTTTTATTTCTTTCTCTTGTCTAATTGCTGTGGCTAATGTTTCCAGAACTATATGGAACAAGAGTGGTGATAGTGGACATCCTTGTCTTGTTCCTGATTTTAGTGTGAAGGATTTCAGTTTTTGACCATTTAGTATGATGTTGGGTGTTGGTTTTTCATAGATGGCTTCTATCAGTTTGAGGTAGAGACCATCTATTCCAATTTTTTGTAGGGTTTTTATCATAAATGCATGTTGGATTTTGTCAAATACTTTTTCTGCATCTAGGGAGATAATCATATGGTTTTTGTCCTTGGCTCTATTGATATAGTGTATGACATTAATTGATTTTCGTATATTGAATCATCCCTGCATCCCTGGAATGAATCCCACTTGATCAGGGTGTATGATCTTCTTGATGATCTTCTGCATTCCATTTGGCAGTATCTTATTAAGGATTTTTGCATCTATGTTCATTAGTGAGATTGGCCTATAGTTCTGTTTTTCAGTTGGGTCTTTCTCTGCTTTGGGGATCAAAGTGATGCTTGCTTCCAGGAATGAATTTGGGAGTATTGCTTCCCTTTCAATTTCATTGAAGAGTTTAAACCATAGTGGCAGCAGTTCCTCTCTAAATGTCTTGTAGAATTCAGCAGTGAAGCCATCAGGGCCCGGGTTTTTCATAGGTGATAAGTTTTTAATTACGTTTTCAATTTCATTGGTTGATATTAGGTTGTTCAGAATTTTTAGGTCTTCTTCATTCAACTTTGGTAATTCATATGTATCTAGGAATCTGTCCATTTCTTCTGTGTTGTCCATCTTATTGGCATATAGGTTCTGGAAGGAGGTATTGATGATCATCTGGATTTCTGGTGGGTCTTTTGTCATTTCACCCTTTTCATTCCTAAATGCATGGATTTGGGCCTTTTCTTTCCTTTTCCTGCCAAGGTTGGCTAAGGGTTTGTCAATTTTGTTGTTTCTTTCGAAGAACCAACTCTTGGCTTCATTGATTTTTTGGTATTATTCTCTTAGTCTCCATTGCATTGATTTCTCCTCTGATCTTTATAATTTCCTCCCTTGCATGAGCTCTGGGGTTGTCCTGCTCTTCTTTTTCTAGAAGCTTGAGGTTCAGCATCAGGTTGTTTAATTGGGCTTGTTCTGTTTTCCTAATATGCGTATTCACTGCTATGAATTTCCCTCATAAGACTGCTTTCATTGTGTCCCATAGATTCCAATATGTTGTATTGTCATTGTCATTTAATTGAAGGAATTGTCTGATTTCTTCTTTAATTTCCCCTGTGACCCATTGGTTATTCAGAAGTGTGTTGTACAATTTCCATGTGTTTATGAAATTTTTTGAGTTTCTTTTGCTATGGATCTCCAATTTCATTGCATTATGGTCTGATAATATACAGGGGATAACTTCAATTCCTTTGCACTTACTTAAACCTATTCTATGTGTGAGTATGTGGTCTATTTTTGAGAATGACCCATGTGCAGCTGAGAAGAATGTGTATTCTGATTTTGTGGGGTGGAAGACTCTGCAAACGTCTGATAAGTTCATTTGTTCAGAGTTCAATTGAGTTCTAGTATTTCATTACTTATTTTTAGTCTAGTTGATCTATCTATTTGTGACAGTGGGGTGTTGAGGTCCCCCACTACAATTGTATTAGTGCATATATGACTTTTCATGTCCATTAGTATTTGTTTTATATAGTTGGGTGCACTAGTGTTTGGTACATAGATATTTATGATTGTCATCTCTTCTTCTTCGATTCTTCCCTTTACAAGGATGTAGTGTCCTTCTTCGTCTCTCTTCATCAGTGTTGGTTTGAAATCTACTTGATCTGCAAATAGGATAGATACTCCTGATTTTTTTCAGGTTCCTGTCACATGCAGTATTGTTTTCCACCCTTTAACTTTCAGTCTATGAGTTTCCTTTTGAATTAAGTGTGTTTCTTGTATGCAGCATATTGTTAGATCTTGCTTTTTGACCCATTCTGCCAGTCTATTTCTTTTGATTGGTGAATTGAGACCCTTAACATTGATGGTTATAACTGAAACATATTGACTTGTCATTGCCATGACTTTTTCTTTTTGTTGGGTTCTCCCCCTTTACATTTAATTTCTTGTCATGCCAGATGGGTTCATTCTGCTTTGCTTCCTGGGGTTGTGATCCTCAATGTCTGTTCCTAGGATATTGTGTAAAATTCTCTGGAGTGCTGGTTTGGTATTCACGAAGTTCCTAAGGTGCTCTTTGTCATGAAAGTATCTTATTTCTCCATCCATTTTGAAAGATAGTTTTGCAGGGTATATCAATCTGGTTGGGAGGCTGTTTTCTTTTAGGGCTTGGAATATGTCACTCCAAGCTCTTCTTGCCTTGATGGTTTGTGTTGAGAAGTCTCCTGTGATTCTGATGGGCTTTCCTTTGTATGTGATTTGTTTCTTTTCTCTGACTGCTTGGAGAACTTTGTTCTTCTGTTGTGTTTCTGGAATCTTAACAATTATATGCCTATGTGTAGATTTTTTTTGATCAAGACTATTTGGAGTCCTATATGCCTCACTTATGTGTATGTCAAGCTCTTTTCCCCTGCTTGGGAAGTTTTCTGCCATTATTTCTGTGAAGAGATTTTTTATGTCATCTCCACTCTCTCCTGTTTCTTCATTGACTCCAATCAGTCTTATGTTATTCTTCTTTGCATCATCTAGCAGCTGCTGGATTGATTTCTCATGTTCCCTGATAATTTTGAAACAATTTTTCTTTTCCTGGTCACTAAGTGCAATCTTATCTTCTATATCTGAAATTCTGCCCTCACATTGGCTCATTCTGCTGTGTAGACTTTCAATGGAGCTTTTCATGTCCTGGAAATTATTTGCATCTGTTTTATGGATTCCATTTGTTTCCTATGTTGGGATTTCATCATGTTCCTGAGCTCCTCTCTAGATTTATTAATCATGTCTTGCACTAGGGGCACAATTTCTCCTGTTATCTGAGAAATTATTTCTGATTTCCTTTTTTCCAGATCCCCTTTTGTTGCCAGTTCAGTGGGTCCAGGTGGTTGAGTATCAGAGGGTTCCATCTCATTTCCCTTTGGGGTTGCTGTAGGTGATCTGGAAGTCTGGTTTTGAGACTTATTTACATGTATTCTCATTTCGCCTGGGGTAGGGGACTGTTAGCGCCTGCATGGATTACCTCCTCTGAGCTGGGAGAGGTGGGACAGGGGCCAGGAGCAGCAGTAGGGATGGTGACCCAAAATCCCTTTCCTGTGGGCTAGGAGCAGAGGGAAGGATGGTGGCAGGGCAGCCCCTTCCTCTGGACCAGGAGCAGTGGGATGGTGGCTCAGAAGCCCCTACCTCTGGGCTGGCAGTGGTGGGAGGGATGGTGGCCCAGAAGCCCTTTCCTCTGGACCAGGAGCAGTGGGATGGGGGCTCAGAAGCCCCTACTTCTGCATGACTCGGGACCTCGTTAGCGCGTAGCTCACTTTCTTAATTTCAAAAAATTATGAAATGCTTCTACAGAGCGAATATTTTCCCCCATTCAATGAGTTGCCTTGATGAATGTGTACTTTTAAGTGCAAATTATACAAATTTTGATTAAGTCTAATTTATCTATGTTTTCTGTAGCCTGCCATTTTTGTGGCACATCTAAGAATGTCAGATCATTGCTGAGTTAAAAGTCATGAAAATTTGCTTTTCTCTTCCCCTATAGGAGTTTTCATAATTTTAGTTTTGAATGTTTAGCTTTTGATCTGTATTGAATTATTTTTTGTATATCAAGTGTAGGAGACCATCTTCTTGAAAAGGGTTGGCCAATTGTTGCAGAACCATTCATTTAAAGAGATTTCTTTCTCAGTTAGGAGGTACTGGCAATCTTCATCCATGCAAGTGACCATAAATATGAGGGTTTATTTCTGGTTTCTCTATTCTATTCAATTAATCCATGTCTATCTTAATGTCAAAACCGCACAATCTTGATAACTATACTTGATTACTATAACTTGGTTACTACAATTTTGTAGTAAGTTTTGAGAATGGAAAGTCCACCATATGGTCTTTGTCAAAATTTCCATGAACCCCTTCACTTCACCATTCCAGAGGCAGAATTCTCTTTTCATTTTTTATGCTCTTGTCTTCATAGGACCATTGAAAGATTGTTTTTCCTAGAAACCAGATTGTCTGGGCTTGTTGACCATGTATTTCTACTCATCATTTTTTCCTGGTAATATTGTTAGCTCTTTTCCAATGCCTGGACTTAACAAAATGTGAGATTAAATACATATATATATATATAATTAAAATTATGAATAGTGAAGAAAAATTACAATTGAATCAGAATAAAATGTATCTCAGAATCTATTCTATTTAAATATATCTACTTTTGTTTATAATTTATCATCCTTTTTAGGGTAAAATGCTTCCACTCAGGTTCTGCTGAAACCTTAGTACTACATAATCCAAACCTCTTCTACCCTGTATTTGCACTAATCCTAGTCTGACCAAACTCCCATGATCTGTTCCCATATTGTAGAGAAGAGCTGGGGAAATGAGATTTCTTTGGAGTTCTAAGAATCATACAGGGATTATGAGGGTTGTGGCTGATGCCTACAAATATACTAATTGCGGGATACAGAAAGATGAAGTTGTGATAGAGTTGCAGGGAATTACTGAAAAGGCCTGGATATGAGAGAAGGAGTCTCCAGTAGTGCTTGATCTATCTGGGGCCTGGGTGTCATTTTTAAAAAAGATCAGTGTGTTCTTTTGAGTAAGTTCTCCTTTTATATGCATTTTCCTTTCTTTCAAAAAAGAAAAGTAACCTTTACCCAGAAATATTGCAAAAGTAACTGACTTATATGTTATCCAAAAAAATGACATCATTGTTAGAATTATTGTTAGTAGAATATACTATGCAGCTATGTACTTTTTTCGGTTAGAAAAATAACTTCAATAGATGCAGATGTTGATGGAGTATATTTGATTTTAATTTGTCTCTGCTATTGGAAAGTGTATTGAAAATGAAAAAGAAACTTTCTTTTTAATTTTTATTTCAAAAACACTTGTTTATCTTGAATATAATATCAATAAAACAGAAATAAGTGACTTATGTACTATTTGAAAATTATTTTTAACATACTACTTTGTCTATGAAGTATAATGAGAACTTTATATAATGTGTATGGATAGGATTATTTTGATACTGACAAATTCAGAACCAGTCTGTCACATTTATAAAGGGAAGATAAGTAGCCCTGAGTGCTGAGGAGCAGAGGACCCCCAGCACTGAGGAGGTGAGCCTCTTGGACCACCTTACCACTGCACCTGAGCACCAAGGAGCAGAGACCCCCCACCCCGAGCTGAGGAGGTGAGCCACACGGGTGCCAGCAGCAGCCCCCCGCTTCACGGCTGTGCTGAGCCATTACCTGGATAACAGGGTTGCAGGGACCATAAAGGACATTGTTCTGAGCTCCAGAAGGTAGAGTAGAAGTGAACAACAGAAAGAGGGCTTCTCTTAGGCTCCTTCATGAAAAGTGAAGCCCACTGGAAAAGTGAAGAAAATATCTGCAACAAAGGCACACCACACCACCTTAGTTGGGGGAGCAGTGGTTTGGATCAGAGCATCATGGCTGCAAGCAGATCCCATCCAGGGCTTCATCCAACCCCAGAGGCTCAGGGACACTGGCCCAAGACAAGGGCCACCTGGAAAAGAGTTACACAGGTTACACAAGCAGTGGCCAGAGGTTCTCCCCAATACCATTGGTAAGTGCATGAGACCCTTGCCAGAAGCTTGCTCACAAAGCAGGAACTGGGAAACACAGCCCCCAGCCAAAGGCCCTCCCAGACAACTGCAACATAGGGGCCCTAGCCAGAGTCATGCCTAGATACCATCCCAAGTGTGCACAGGCCCCAGCCAGAAGCCCACCCAGACAACAAGTCAACTCAGGGATCCAGAAGGCCACCATTCTGAACTCAGGAATTACAGTACTGGTAAGCAGCAGATAAAAGGCTGCTCGGTGGCTTGCTGAGAATTGAAGACCACTGGGTGAACAAAAAGTTGCCTAAACAAAGGCACAGCAGACTGTATCTGCTGAAATGAGAAGACAGGTAAACAAGTCTCGAAACCAGAAGTCCAGACCACCTAAGGCAACCCCAAAGGGAAATGAGATGGAACAATCTGAAACTCAACCACCTGGACTCCCTAAACTGGCAAGAAAAGAGGATCTGGAAAAAATGAAATCAGAAATAATTTCTCACATAACAGCAGAGATTGTGCCCATAGTGTGAGACATGGTTTATAAATCTGGGGAGGACACAGATGAAAAAATAGAGGAGCTCACCCTAAGGCAAGAAGAGCTTGGAGTGATGTATTATTCCAAGCCATAAAGGAAAACAGCCTCCAACCCAGATTGATGTACCCTGCAAAACTATCTTTCAAAATTGTTGGAGACATAAGATACTTTCATGAGAAAGAGCACCTTAGGACCTTCATGAATACCAAACCAGCACTCCAAAGAATTTTAGAAAATATCCTAGGAAAAGACAATGAGGATCACAACCCCAGGAAGCCCAGCAGAATGAATCTATTAGGCATGACAAGAAATTAAATGCAAAGGGGGAGTATCCAACAAAAATGATGTCAATACATATCAGTTACAACCATCAATGTTAATGGTCTCAATTCACCAATCAAAAGAAATAGACTGGCAGAATGGGTCAAAAAGCAAGATCCAACAATATGCGGCATACAAGAAACACACTTAATTCAAAAAGAAACTCAGACTGAAAGTTAAAGTGTGGAAAACAATACTCCATGTGAGAGGAACCCCCAAAAAAGCAGGAGTAGCTATCCTCTTTGCAGATCAAGTGGATTTCAAACCAACACCAATTAAGAGAGACAAAGAAGGACTCTACATCCTTGTAAAGGAACAATCCAAGAGGAAGAGATGAGAATCATAAACATATATGCACCACACAACAGTGCACTCAACTATATAAAACAAATACTAACAGACATGAAAAATCAAATAAGCACCAATACAATAGTAGTGGGGGACCTCAATACCCCACTGTCACAAATAGATAGATCAACTAGACAAAAAATAAACAATGAAATACTAGAAATCAATCAAACTCTTGAACAAATGAACTTAACAGATGTTTACAGAGTGATCCACCCCACACAATCAGAATACACATTCTTTTCAGCTGCACATGGGTTGTTCTCCAAAACAGACCACTTACCCACTCATAGAACATGTTTAAGAAAGTGCAAAGGAATTGAAGTTATCCCCTGTATATTATCAGACCATAGTGCAGTGAAGTTGGAGATTAATAGCAAAATAAACCATGAGAACTTCATAAACACATGGAAAGCGAACAATACACTTCTGAATAACCAATGCATCACAGAGGAAATTAAAGAAGAAATCAGGCAGTTCCTACAATTAAATGACAGTGACAATACAACATATCGGAATCAATGGGACAGAATGAAAGCGGTCTTAAGAGGGAAATTCATAGCAGTGAATACTCATATTTGGAAAACAGTGTGAGCTCAATTAAACAACCTGATGCTGAACCTCAAGCTTCCAGAAAAAGAAGAGCAGCACAAGCCCAAAGCTCTTACAAGAGGGGAAGTTATAAAGATCAGAGAAGAAATCAATGCAATGGAGACTAAGAGAACAAATACAAAAAAAATCAATGAAGCTAAGAGTTGGTTCTTCGAAAGAATAAACAAAATTGACAAACCCTTAGCCAACCTTATCAAAAAATGGAAAGAACAGGCCCAAATAAATGCAATTAGGAATGTAAAGGGTGAAATTAAAATGGACCCAGCAGAAATCCAGAGGATCATCAGTACCTACTTTGTGAACCTATATACCAATAAGATGGAAAACACAGAAGAAATGGACAGATTCCTAGATATGTATGAATTACCAAAGTTGAACCAAGAAGACCTAAAAATTATAAACAAACCAATATCAATCAATGAAATTGAAAACATAATTAAAAACTTATCAACTAAGAAAAGCCCAGGCCCTGATGGCCTCACTGCTGAATTCTATAAGACATTTAGAGAGAAACTACTGCCATTACTGTTTAAACTTTTCAGTGAAGTTGAAAGGGAAGCAATACTCCTGAATTCATTCCTGAAAGCAAGCATCACCTTGATCCCCAAAGCAGAGAAGGAACCAACTGAAAAAGAGAACTATAGGCCAATCTCACTAATGAACATAGATGCAAAAATCCTTAATAAGACACTGGCGAATAGAATGCAGAAGATCATCAAAAAGATCATACACTTTGACCAAGTGGGATTCATCCCAGAGATGCAGGGATGGTTCAACATATGCAAATCAATATCAATATCAATAGAGCTAAGGACAAAAACCATACGATCATCTCAATAGATGCAGAAAAAGCATTTGACAAAATCCAACACGCATTTATGATAAAAACCCTACAAAAAATTGGAATAGCCAGTTTCTACCTCAATATGATAAAAGCTACCTATGAAAAACCAACAAACAATATCATACTAAATTGTCAAAAGCTGAAATCCATCACATTAAAATCAGGAACAAGACAAGGATGTCCACTGTCACCACTCCTGTTCAATATAGTTTTGAAAATATTAGTCACAGAAACTGGACAATAGAAAGAAATAAAAGGAATAAAGATAGGAAATGCGGAAATCAAATTGTCATTATTTGCAGATGACATGATACTCTATATAGTAGACCCCAAGAATTCCACCAAAAGTCTTCTAGACTTCATAACCAAATTCAGCCAAGTAGCTAGATACAAGGTCAACACACAAAAATCAATAGCTTTCCTCTACATGCACAACAGACTTACTGAGACAGAAATAGAGCAAACAATTCCTTTCACAATAGCATCCAAAAAACTGAAATACCTAGGAATCAACCTAACAAAAGAAATCAAAGAATTCTTCTCTGAAAACTATAGCACTCTGAAAAAAAGATATCAAAGATGATATCAGAAAATGGAAAGACATCCCTCACTCCTGTGTAGGAAGAATCAACATAGAGAAAATGGCCATACTTCCAAAACTGCTGTACATATTCAGTGTAATCCCAATTGAAATCCCATCAGCATACTTCATGGACCTTGAGAAAATGATCCAAAAATTCATTTGGAACAAGAAGAGACCTAGAATAGCAAAAGCAATTCTAGGCAAGAGCGACATGGCAGGGGGTATCACAATCCCCAACTTGAAACTATACTACAAAGCTACTGTGATAAAAACAGCATTGTACTGGCAAAGAAACACCTGAGGACAAGTGGAACAGATTAGAAGATGCAGAAACAACTCCAGACACACTCAGCCGCCTTATCTTTGACAAAGGAGCCAAACATTCACTGAAAGAAAGATAGTCTCTTTAATAAATGGTGCTGGAAAAATTGGGTTTCAACTTGTCAAAGATTAAAACTAGACCTATATTTCTCACCAGGCACTAAACTAAAATCAAAATGGAATAATGTTCTGCATATTAAAACAGAAGCACTGAACCAGCTGGAACAGTGGTTAGGTAGAACTGTTGAAGACATTTGTGTTGGAAAAGATTTTATGAACACAACCTCAGTTGCCCGTGAACTAGCACAAACAAGCAAGAAGTGGGATCTATTCTTATTGAAAAGCTTCTGCACAACACGAAAAACTACCAACAGTATGAAGAGACAATCCACAGTGTGGGAAAAAATTTTCAACTGCTATTCCTTAGACAAAGGTCTAGCATCTGAAATCTATAAAGAATTTTTAAAAATCAGACCTCCCAAATTTAAAGACCCAGTTCAAAAATGGGCATATGTAATGAACAGATATTTCTCAGACAAAGAAGTAGAAATAGGAAAGAAACATATGAAAAAATGTTCAACATCACCGGTCGTTAGAGATGCAAATGAAAGTAACTCTGAGATTCCACCTCATCTCAGAAAGAATGGCTGCTCTCATGAAATCAACCCATAACAAATGCTGGAAGGGCTGTGGGGAAAGAGGAACCCTGCTCCACTGCTGGTGGGAGTGTAGACTGGTGCAACCACTTTGGAAATCAGTGTGATATACCTCAAAGAACTAGAACTGGAAGCCCCATTTGACCCAGCTATTCCCCTGCTGGGTATCTTCCCCAAAGAATTAAAAGAATCATACCACAGTGATATATGTGCATCCATGTTCACAGCCCCACAATTTGTAATAGCTAAAACTTGGAATCAGCCCAGTTGTCCATCAACTGGAGACTCAATAAAGAAAATGTGTGTTGGGGGGGGGGTTTGGTACCAGGGATCGAACTTGGGTCCTTGTGATTGCACAGCAGGTGGCGAAACCACTGAGCCAAATTCCTGGCCCTAAAGAAAATGTGTTTTTAAAAAATAAAATGGAGTACTACTCAGCCATAAAAATGAGGAATTGGGACATTTATAGCTAAATGGATGCACATTGAGGTGATACTCTTAAGTGAAATAAGTAGGACCCACATGTATAAATACCAGTTTCTCTAGTGTGTGTCACTGAAAGTGTAAATAAGGACTAAAAGGTATAATAGATAATGTAAAACAGGAAGAAAAGGGGCAAAGGGGAAGGGGAAGTGGGAGGGGTAGAGGAAAGAAAAGAAAGGAATATGAGAAAATGAAAAAAATGGAAACAAATTCTTTGTAAATAGGGAGGGAAGGAGGGGTAGAAGGGAGGGAAGGGGAGTGGGGAAAAAATAAGAACCAAGAGAGATTATGTAAAGGTGCAAATTTCCAGTGATGAATGTCATTATATTGTATGCCTAAAATGTGCCAATAAAATTAATTTAAAAAGGAAGATAACTTGATATAGATGAAGTAGATTAAAGTGTGCTTATTTCTATGTATTATAATTGCTCTGATAAGGATTCAGGTATAAGAATTTTGAGTTAACTATGAAAATTTTTCAAATTATTTATCATTGAGATCAAAAGATCAACTAAAAATTCCATAGTTATTTTATTTTTAAAACCAATGCTACTGCTTTCTAAATGAAAATAATGATATATATCACTCAGAAATATGAGAAACATTTTCATGCTGGGCATGGTGGTATGTGCACTTGGCAGGCTGTGGCAGGTGGATTGCCATGAGTTAGAGGTCAGCCTGAGCTACACAATGAATTCAAGGCCAGCTTGATCTGAAAAGGAAAAGTCTGGCATGGGTTAATCTGAAATTGGAGTTAATAACTCCAAAGTTCTGTAGTCTGTAATGAGTGATTACTGTAAACACATATTTTTTTGCTAGCACTACCAAGAACATGACTCCCTATCTAACCTGTTAATGGTGCCCAGGACATACCTGGACATCTGCCTTCAAGACTCACCACCTGCCCAGGGCTTGATCCCATCCTGGAATGTAATGTACTCTATGATGCATTTCTGATACAGCCCTAGTCTCAGGCCATCAGGTGCCTCACTGAGGCCTGGTGCTGGTGGTGAGGACCAGCACGAAGCTCTCTATCTCTACCTCTCTGTCTGCCAGTGCCACTGTGACATGCTGCTGCTGGAACAGAGAGGTAATAAGGATGACAGACAAGTGGGACACTAGTCCAGGATAATGTTGGCCTGAGCGGTTTCATTTTTCAGCCCAAGCAAATTCCACCTTGGCCAACCCTGCCCTGAACTGATGCTTACTCCTAATATGTGTCTCCCTTATGTAGTCGACCCCTAAATTAATGTTTTCTAACCTACATTGGAACTTGTCTTAGACCAATCAGTAACAGTGACATCATATGCAACCAATTAACGGCTCGCTCTGCTTCTGTACTAGTTACTGCTTGTAAATCCTCTATAAACTAGATGGACAAAAGACAGCTGCCTAATTCTTTGAGGAATTACCTGGACCAGGCCCATTGACATAAATAAAGTTTGCTTTCCACCTGGGTGCCTGTCAATATTTCCTGTTTGCCATTACAGAACTACACAGCTAGACTTTGCTAGAAAAAAATATGAGAAATATTTTCAATGTATATCAATTCAGAAATGTTTTCTAATGTAAAAAAGTAAATCTGCTTAGCCAAGTGTTACATTTTATTATTTTATACACACTTTTTAATGAATATAATCATGGATGAACTAGAAAAAAATAATATTCGTTCCTTTTCAATCTCAGAAGCAGAACCAAATGATTGTGTCTATACTGTCACTATAGACTTACAACTGTCAAATGTCCTGGTATTTTCTCAGTTTTCAGTTTAAGTCAGATTCATGAGGGAGAGATTGTGCAATGGAATCTACAGTGCATGCTCAGCTTTCCTGGGTGGTCCTCTGGGGAATGACCTGCTAGGGAGTGAGGAGGTCCAAAGTGGTCAGAGCCAAAAGCGGAGCTTGGCTTTGCTTGACCACGCAGGACGCAGGCTAGTCCTCTGCAAGCTCTGAGTGGGTGCTGCAGTTGCCTTCACGCAGCACCACAGCGTTGGCTGTGTGATCCCTCTGGAGAAAAGGTGATCTTCTGGATCAGGTGGTGATCTTCGGCCAGGAGTTTCTGCAGAGATACTCAGGTAAGCCAGCTCAAGCCAACATTCCCGGCATGTGGAGGAGTTGGTGACTCGATTTCAGGAAAAATATGCACAGCACACCACACCACCTGGGTGACATCCACCCTCCACCCCTTTGTACCATTCTGATTCATATATGAGCTTCAGCCAGCCTGGAACTAGCACCTCTATTTTCTTGGTTTCTTTTCTTTTCTTTTCCTTTCTTTTTTCTTTTCTTTTCTTTTCTTCTCTTCTCTTTCCTTTTCTCTTTTCTTTTCTTCAGTTTTATCAGTACGTTTGCAGTACATAAATCCTCAAAAAACTAAAAATAGAAATATCATTCAACCCAGCCATCCTGGTTTCTTAGGGAAACTTACAAACAGAACACGAATGCAAAAAACTACAGCCCTGTCTGTCACGTTGTTTCTGGGTTAAAACAGCATCAATCACCTCCTTCCTATACTACCTTTCTTCCCCATGCTATCACCACTTTAGATCTTCATGTCTGATTGCCCAGGCGGGGTAGAATGTACTCTCATCCTGGAAAGTTCAGAGCCTCCATGAACTTGTGTTGTGCTAATATGCTCTACCAAAAACATCTATTTCTGGAAGGCATCTGCAAATGAGACTAACTCTTGGATGGGTTCGTGGGAGTCCATTGCTGTGCTTTGAGATCTATCCAGCTTCTGCTGGAGACAGGTAATGAATTCAGTGAAAGGAAAATGAAGGCCACCACCACCACTGCACCCTTTAGATAGTTAGAACTGCTTTAATCCTGTATTAATTTGTGCTATTTTCCCCAGGAGTGATATTATGCTGTTGTACTAATTTGTTAGGAGTGTAGTTTGACAGGTTGCAAATTTGGCCCTCTGAACTGTAATAGGACTTTATCCTGCAGGCAAAGTGCCAGTATGGGCATTAACTTTCTCCAAGTTTCCAAGGTTCACACTAGCAGCATGCTTGCACAATTTACTAGGGGCCTACCCAGATATTAAGTCTTGTATGGTGGAAGAGTACTTCCAGATCAATGGACTCTCTCTCTCTCTCTCTCTCTCTCTCTCTCTCTCTCTCTCTCTCTCTCTCCCCTCTCTCTCTCTCACACATAGAATTTAAGTTCTAGTCTTCTTGGTCCAGAACTTTCGGGATACACTCCCACACATACTCTACAGACATCCTCAGGTGCATGTTGACCCAATCTGCTCATTCCTTTAAAGTAAAATGCCTTTCCTCCTTTAGAAGTACTCATAATTCTGTAGCTTTGATAATTTTTGACTTTCTTTCAAATTTCTGTAATGGTCAGAAGAAGAAATGGGGAAGATACATAAGATGAAGATGAAGCTTTGGAGATATCTTTTTCTCCTACCAAATCCTCTTTCAGCTTCCACACTTTTCCTACCCTCTACCATTAATTTACTTTCTTCAGTACCTCCATGACATTCAGCAATCACCATCTTCTGATGCCATTGTATGCTTTACAGAAGGAAAATAAATAGTTCAAGTATGTAAATTTCAGTCAATCCCTCATACAGTTAAGGTATAGGCAGATAACAAGAGGTTAAAAAAAACACAAAAAACTGTTGCAGTTGAAGATCAAATCCAAAACTTGACTAAATCACCTTAATTACAAAGAAATAGGTATTGGTTTCAATGAAATATCACTAAGCCTGGAAAAAGTGTTACCTTTTTGAAATATGGGGTATGGTATTTGCTAGCAGCACCATTCAATATCTTATTAAATGCTTATTCATTACCAAATTGTTTCACACAGCCTTCCTTCTCATCATGGTTATTGTATTACAGCAAAATAGGCCCAGGAATGAGCATCTGCTAACATAGTTCAGTGATGGGCTATATACTCTCTCACCTAATGGTAGCTGGCACTGCATAATATAAGACTGGCTAAATGAAGATAATGTAGCATGCCAGTCAGAGACAGCACCCTGGATAGCTAAGATTCCGTCCTATAGGATACTGTCTTTAGGTATTTGTATTTCTGTGAGATTAATACATAGAGCTTCTTTTGCCTAGTCTCAATATATGAGTCTGGAATCAACTGTTGGAAAATGGCAGTGATTAGGTATTTTATTTAATAAATTACTTGAACTATTTCCTTTCCATGCCTGTAGCTTGAAGCTTGTTTAGTAGTCTTATTTTGAGAAGGAGAATGTCTTTACAAGAGGACAAAACAGAGGTTTAAGTGCAAAGGCCAAGTGGGTATTTGGGCAATGTTGCTGCTGATTAGACAGGGAAAGTAGGCAGTGATTGGATTTCCTGGAACAGTGACAGGCATACTAAGGGAGAAGTTAGGTCTACTACATAGTGCAAGCACGGAAGGCTGAGACTGGAAGGCCAGACGTTTGCTTAAATGTCATTTAACATTTTCAAGTTCAGTAGTGAAATTTAATGGAATACTAAATGATTTTTCAGTATCTATTAAGGGCTAAGAGTAGGCATCTCCTAGGGTCCAACAGTTCCCTTCCTTAAACATATTCTACTGAAGTGCATTCATTGTTTATCAATAGCAACAAACTAGAATGTTACATATGTGCACTACTTTTCATAGTGAAATACTGAAAACTACTCAAATTTCCATCATTATATTAAAACAAATAATATAATATATATAAAATATATTAACAAATAATATAAAACTCCATGAATAATGCTGAACTTCACAAAAATATTAGGAAAAGATTCCAGATATAGAATATATATCAGATTTGTTCCATATATATAAAGCTTTAAAGAGTTAAGAGTCTAAGTGTAAATTCAAGATAATGGTTAATCTCAGAGGGGGAGAGAGAGAATGGAAGGTAGTGTGAGGGGCGCTTTCATAATGTGTTAATATTAACTGTTATCTGGGTCTTGACTACAGCAGCATTCAATTCATGAAAAATATTTGATATGTACATTTTTATAGGTGTGTTTTTATGCATAAGCATTTTCCTTCAATGAAAAGTGAATCTCTTTATGTCATAGAAGAACAAGGAGAGAACCATTAAGGGCTTAATGGAGATTGGGACACTCCATCAGTAAAGACTTCTGACCATGGGAAATCCTTCTTCAGATTGAAAAAAAAGGGCAGAGAAAACTCAAAACTGTAAGGTCTGGAGTCAATTATCAATATTATTATGACCTCACAACAAGTTATAAAAATAAGTACTTAGTAACTATTTGTGCTTACTATTATTTACATATTTGAATATATTAATTATTCTTCTATTTCATTGATTTTTTATAAAGCAAAGTATTGTGAAGTAAATCTTAAATATAACCTTAAATTCTAGAAGATCCAGGATTTAATATCTCCCAGAGTTAAATACATGGACTAATTAGAATTTGTCTGCCTGAGTACCACTCAGCCATAAAGAATGAGAAACTAGACACATTTATAGCTAAATGGATGCAAATTGAGGTGATACTCTTAAGTGAAATAAATAGGATGCACATATGTAAATATCAAATAGTTTCTTTGGTGTGACAAAATGGAAATGTAAATAAGGATCAAAAGGCATAATAGATATTGTGAAATAGGAAAAAAGGTCCAAAGGGGAAGGGGAAGTTGGAGGGATTGGGGAATGAAAAGAAGGGAATGGAATTAATATGAGAAAATGAAAAAAATGGAAACAAAGTCTTTGTAAATACAGAGGGGTAGAGGGGTTGAAGGGAAGGCAGGGGAATGGGGGAAAAATAAGAACCAAGAGAGATTATGTAAAGGTACAAATTTCCAATGATGAATGTCATTATATTGTATACATAAAATGTATCAATAAAATTAATTTAAAAATTAAAAAGAATTTGTCCCTTTTCAGGAGAGGATAAATAAGCTTATCTCAATTTGTATGTTCTATAGTTGCATCTTGCTAGCTGGGAAAATGATGATATTCACATGGTTTGGGGATGGAAATTTAAGTAAGATTAGAAAAATACATGTGGATTTTGGGTTATTAAAGGCATACTGTTGACATTGGACTTCCTACCCTATGAACTATGAAAAATACTTGTTTAAACCACCTAGTCTAAAGCATTTTGTTGCAGCAACCTGAGCTGACTATGACAACAATGAAAACATTTTCATTAAGAATTGTGAAAAATGTGAAAAGAAATATTTGAAAAGAAATTTATAATATTAAATGCTGACATTAGAAAGGATAAAAAGCAGAAATGAATCAGCTAATAATGTAAAAGTAAATTAGATTACAAATTGTGTAAGCCTCCAAATATTAGGCAGATATAAGCCCCAAAACAGATTATAGTGAAGTTAAAAGTTCAAGGGCTTAAGTACCTATTTATCTAATCTATCATCTTTGAATAAACAATAAAGCATACAAATTTTGACAACTAACATCAAGGAAAAAAATACTACTGTTAGTAATAAAAAGAGAATATAAATATGTAACAATAAAATAATAATGGTTATTTTTCATAATATTTTAATTACATTATGGCAAAATTTAAAAATTTAATGAAATAGTCAATTTTCTAAATTATTTCAGTTTATCAAGAATTACTCAAGAACAGAATAAACTCAACAATTCCATAGCTACTAAGCAAGTTAAATCATGACTTAAAATTTTTCCAATAAATGACATAACTCATGAAGATAATTTTATTGGAGGAATTGCAGAAGTCATGCACACAATATTGCTCCAGACAAAGGTACTTATATGTGTGATGGGCTCCTGTATCTGTGGGTTGTTAGTCTTTTGTGCATTGTGTTACCCAAAGTTAGTTGGCTTTTTAATATGGTGAGATGTTTTATTGAAAATTCCAGCCTTACAACAGCTAGGATGTGCATATTACAGGGGTGGGGTGCTGTCTTTCTCAGCCAGCTATCAATGTATGAGACATTTTCTCCTATAGGAAGAATCTATGACCTATGTACAATGGGTGAAAAAGAGCTTTGCCTTTTATAATCCCACCTAGTGGGATTGCAAATTGTTCTTTCCATAAAAATTTTACACAAGAAAGGAAAAAATATTGTTCTTTATCCTCTTTGAGTTTAGTTAGCATCCAAGAAAATAATACTTACATTAATAACCAAAAGCCTGATTCCACTGAACTAAAAAAATGATATTTGCATATGGCTATTCAAATTCTGCATGTCCTGGCCTGAATTAAAACAATGGTTATATGAGGTTACCTTGAGTGACTGTCTGGTCTTGAGTATCAAGTGAAAATAGAATTCTTACTCTAAAAGAAGGGAAAAGAATGGATAGAATCCACTGATTTCCTGAGATATGTCCTAAGTAATATTAGAAATTTAATGGAGGATTACAAAAACTTATTTGTATGTAGAACTATTAAGTACTCAGAAATTTCAACAATGCACATTTCTTTTTCTATTAAGTATAGGAAACCTAGAGCAGCTGAATTCTGCCAAAACCTCCAAAATTCTTTTACTTAGTGATTGATTATACATTGACAAGTTCCAACATATACATGCAAACATAAATTTGAATAAACAGGTGGCCTAACCACAACCCTCTTTCTAACTTTAATGGTTACTAAAGTAAATCTTTCTACAGTTTATTTGATTAAAAAATCTAAGTGGGTAATTCTGTTACTATTTTAAATGGAAAAAAAACATAAAAAATAAAATGTAGACCATCAAAAGTTATTTTTCTGATATAAACACCTTTTTCATTTATTGGTATGTTTTTAAAATTAAATCAATATTCTACTTTTAAGAGGGAAAGAGAATCACTTGGAATTCAGAACTCAGTCCAAGTACTTAAAGCATATGTCTTGTTGTTGAGATTCTTAACAAATATGAGACTAAAATTTGTTATTTTCATCTGAACTACTTGTAAGAAATGATTTTCCTTAAAAGAGATGCATGATTAAACATGGTATTTTTTCTATAGAGTCAATTTGAAAATTTAGATATTTGTTAAAAATATTTTTCTGCATTGTAGACAGCCAAGAAAAGATAATTACCATCAGATTGAGAAAGTGATAAAGTCTTTTCCTCATTCACACATGAATATGAAAAAAAATTCTATTTTTTCTCTGAGATATTCTCAAGCTTGGTTAAACTTCTTAATTTTCTAAGTGATGGAAGTAAAATTTTATTATACCAAAATTTATAACCTCAGTGAGGCATAATCTCTCATTCACAATTGACATACATTTGTCAATGTCAAAGACAAATTTAAAGAAAATTAAGTACTTATAAACAATAGATTAAATGGAAGTAAAGAGGGCAGTGTTGTTTCTGATCAGTTCAATGACAAATGGTAGAGAGTACATTAACCCAATTTTGTATGAAAATTATTTTAGAAGCAACTCTTTTTTAGTAGTTTTTTTAAAAAAGTAATAAAATTTTAAATAAAAATTTTACCCAGGTGTCGTGTGGTACATTTTTAATCATAGCATCTGGAGGCTGAGCCAGGAGGATCACAAGTTTTAGGCCAGCCTGGACAAGCTAGTGAGATCTTATCTCAAAATTAAAAAACAAAATAGGTTGGGGATGTAGCTCAATGGTAGAGCTCTTGCCTTAATATGCAAGATCCTGAATAAGTACCCAGCACCAATTAATTAATTAATTAAAATTAATAATTTAAGTGTTTTTCCTTAGTTAAGAAAACAACTCCTCCAAGGGTAATAGCAAATACAACAAATGTCTTCTAATGAGTCACTTATCAGCAAGGTTTTCTTTAAGAATCTATTGATTCCCTAAATACTTAGAAATATTTTCTTTCAAGTAATTAACTCTCTAAACATTACTTTGCTATTTGAGATCTACCCCCTAGTATTTACTGATTGAAACGATTTTTAAAATTTCAATTAATAGTTTCATGGTGAACATTTTTGGTTTCTTTGATATACTTTTTAAAATTTAGTAATCTTTCTTAAGAAATCCTTCACCTTGTTTAATTTCAAAAATTCAACTTGCCTGTACAGAACCCATGAATAAGCAACAGAACAAAGATATTGGTGCCTGTGAAGCACCAATCAGTTTTGTCATTCTTCAGTTCTGCTGTAGAGTACAAAAGCAGCCACAGATAATAAAAAGCATGATTGTGTTCCCATTAAATTTCTGTTTATAAAACAGGTAAGTTTATTTCCTAGAGCATAAGTTTAAAAAGAATCACATTTTTATCACTCTGTTCCTACTTAGGTTTAGCAGCGCATGAGAAACATTATGCCTTAAGACAGTGATGCCAAGTCTATGGGACTCATGCCACAGTGGGCTGTTTTTATCACTGAAAGGTCTAAAAGGTTCATCATCACTGGGTTAAGGGATGGGAGGCAAAATACACTGTTAGTAACTTTTCTGTTGTGAGGATACAATACCCAACACCCACAACTTACAGTAGGAGAGGTTTATTTTGGCTCACAGTTTCAGTCCATGTCTGCCCAGCTCTAAAGCAGAAAGAGCATGGCAGTGGAACAGCTTGGATAAAAAAGCTGTTCATATAATGTTGTACAGGAAACAAGTGATCAAATCACCACCCCCATCACCCCAGCTCTCAGTGCCTGAGCCTTTTGTGGGATATTCTATATCTAAACTATAAAATTCTTTTCCTGCCCTCCAAAAGACTCAGGTATACCTCAATATGTACTTTGTCCATCCCCAAGAGTCACCAAAGTTTAATCCTTCCAGCATTACTGAAAAGTCCAAGTCCACAGTCTCCTCAGAGATTCAAGGAAAATTCTTACTTGTGAGTGCCTGTAAAAATCAAAAAGACACCTCATTGCTTCCAAAATACAATGGTACAGAGTAAATATTTCCATTCTAAGAGGGATATATAGGGGAATAGGAATCAGACAAAAGCAAGACTGAAACCAAACAGAGCAAATATTACATCCTGTGGTTTCATGTCTAGAACACAGGGCAGGTTGTGGTGAGCTATGAGAATTTTAAAGGTCTTGATCAAGCCTGCCACTATGGTATTGCTAGTTTCAGCCCACCTGTCCTCCTTCTTGGAGTGGCTCCACTCACTGCCTGTAGTTTTCTGTGAAGATATTCCAAGTTCCTGCAATCTCCAACTTCCTGGGACCTTCACTACACTTTCAGTTTCTCTCTCACAGATTTACACACTGCCCTCTCAATGCCACACTGCTTAGCTTCCTAGGTCTTCCTGTGAATTCTGGTTGGAAACTTCGTGACCTCATCTCTTGCATTTTGCATGCTCGTAAAACCAACACCCAGTAGCCAGGCTGCCTTGGACTGTTTGTTGCTGCAAAGGACTGAGTGCCTGGATGGCTGAACACTGTTAATAAATCCTACAAAACTAAATCTGGAGTTGGCCCTTCTCAAGTAAGGGCCCAGGATCTGTTTAATTAATAAAACCATTACATTGTTCAAATAAACCATTACATTGTTCAAATAAAATCATTACATTTTTGTACCCTTGAGCCCACTAAGGATGGTATCTCACTGATTCCTGAAATGCCCCATCTTTACTATTGTCCTGATGCAAGGTACTTCACTTCTTTTTAATGGTAATTTATTTAGCAGTCATGCTCTCCATTACCCCAACTGTGATGAAACTGCAAACATTTCACTTTTGCTCCTGATTTTCACTTAAGATCTGGCTAAAAGCTACCAGGAACATCCATGCCACAGTCTGAACATTGAACTGCTTTGAAATTTTTTCCAGCTGATTAATTAGGCCACACAATTTAATCTCAGTTTCTTGCAAAGTCTCAGGCCTGGGTAAAATGAAGACAAATTTTAGGCCAGAGTTTAACACACCTGGTCTCAAGTCCATCTGCCAGTGGAACTCTGACCAGAATCTCTGATCAATCTCAGCTTACAGCAATTTTAGTTTTCTGTATACTCCAACTACAAACCTTTCCAAACACTCACAAACTGGTTCCAGAAGTTTCTGAGCCACAGTGTCAGTTATAGTCATAGTAATGAACCCACTTCTAATACCAAAATCTGTCTTAGTCACATTCCCATCTCTGGGAATCAATATTTCACATGCACAACATAAAGGAGGAGAGGTTTATTTTGGCTCACAGTTTCAGTCCATGGTTGGCCAGCTCCAAAGCAGAAAGCATGGCAGAAAGATATTGTGGATGGAAACCTGCTCACATAATGTTGTTTAGGAAGCATGGAGGGAAGAGAAGAGCCAGTGAGAAAGATATACACTTCCAGGTTATGCTACCAGTGAACTGCCTCTTTCCACTGGGCCTTACTACTTAACAGCACATTCAGCTGTGGATTCATCAGTGGATTAATCCACTCATTACTGTAGTGCACCCATTATCCAATCACTTTCCAATTCTGAATATATGGGCCTTTTAGGAGACATTCTAGATCTAAGCCATAATATACAGTTATTTGCTTTTGTCTTATTTTATGTTGCTCAGTGATTTTCAATATTTGGTGTGTTATAAATCTCTGCAACATATTTTTGTAAATCAGATTTTTAAAAATCTCAGGTCCAGCCTACAAAGTGATGAATTAAATTTGGAAGTGGGACTTTGTAACCAGTGTTAATATTTTTAAAATATCACACATGCAGTCTAGATTAGAAATCACTTCTTTGGCTGTAGCTTATGGAAGCGTATCCAACACCATAAACATATTAGCAACTTGAATATTTACATATTACCAGAGTGCCTTGGCAGTCTGATTTTATATAATCTAGTTTCCCCCAATTTATATAATCTGGTTTCCCCCAATTCTGTTTCAATGTATCTAGTCACTTTATTGACAACTAAGTTTTTGAATATTTATGTCAGCTTTGACCTGAAAATATTTTTTATGCAACATGTGAAATATTTCTCCTAGGTGTATACACTGCTAGGGCATGTTTAAAAAAATCCCTTGTACATTCTCACTTTTCTTCAGTCAAAAGCTGATGGAGGAATAGGCCAGAATATTCACAGAGCAGTTATTGGTAGACAGAGCTGCAGCTACCAAGTCTCTCCATAGGAAAAGGGTAAAGAAAATTAACATTTTAATAGCAATCTAGACTTGATTAGGCTGAGCAGACTTCAAGATGGCTTGAACAATTGGTTTGGAGAATTTCTTGACACCACGTTTATAGTAGTGACATAGAAACACTGCCAATATGCCAATTGTTCACTCCTGAAATCACAGAGTACTAGAGAACATTTCAAGGTTAATGTGAACACTATTTTTAGTGATAACATGGCATATTTTATTTTTCATGAAACTGATATATTCATCGATTAAATGCAACAACAAATTTAGTATGTTCAAGTGTATCCGGGACTAACCTTATCTAAATGAAATGTGAGGAGGTTGTTGCAGGCCCCGGTCAATTTTTATCCTTATTATCTCTTGTTGAATACCATGACTCTTATACATTCTGGAAGTATAATACTTTTTACTTGACTGTTCCATGACCCATACTTTATTACCAAGTGTGATATAATACAGTGAGTGCTCCTGCTGAGTGGTATCCAAAAGAAAAGCTGGCTTACAAAAACATTACGGTGTGTCCTCATCCACCTTATTCCCTGAAACTGTCACAGTATGAATGCCAACTCTTCTTCATATCAAAATAACCAGGAAAGGTCAAAGTTTTGAATGTATTCAGCACATGAGGCAGCCATGAAAATGTATCTAAAGACGCAAAAGAAGACTTTCTGATCTGCTTCATAACGTTGTCAGAATCTGGAATAAGTGTGTTTGAAATGAGGGAAATGTTTTGAGAGAGGTTAATGGTAATATGTGTTTTACAGTAATAAATACTAAAAAAAGGGTAAACATTCACCACATTTTGATTAAACCTTGTATATTTCCCAACACTGCATGCTACGGACTTTGCCTTTTACCTTGAATCATGAATACAAGAAATATTCCAATATATGTGAAGCAAATGACATAAATGAATTTTAAGACACATCTTCTGGTTACTTAATACATCAGAAAGTTGGAGAATGTGTATCAACATTTTCTTTTCAGTAGATTGTCATCTCATGCTCACACTCATTAAGAATAAAGTTAAGATTGTTTCTTCCTGTAATAATTAAAATGTTGCTCCTTCATATTGGCATGTTTGTACTGTCTTTTTACTTTTGATTAGGTGAAATAATGGTTTACTTATATTATGCTGCTTTTAAATTTAAAAAATCAACATGTGGTTTTATGTACTATTTGTAAACTTAAAAATTTATCAATATTTGTACTCCTTTTCATTAATTCTGTTCATCACATTTCTTTGGCTCATTTTATTGCTCTTTTTAATATGGTTTCTTGAATTAAAAGTTTAATTTATGTTCTTTTTTCAAAACTGAGAAATTTCCTTTGAACTGCTCTAATTGTATCTCACAATACATTAATAACAGTTTTACTTCTGTTTTTGACACTTCTTTGAACTTATGAAAGAATAAACTATTATCTTAATGTCTGAAACTCTCATGAATCATAAATAGTACAGACACTATTCTGTGGTCATAAGAAAATAAATCTAGAAAAAACTAAAAAGTATAGATAGACACAGGATGAATCTTTCTCTGTCTTTGTCTCTCTTTCACACAAACTACATTCACTCCAAACAAGAGCTCAAATAATAAATAAAGAATATGCTGCAAATGATTTTATAATTCACATGGAAATAACTGTAAAATACCATGAATAGAAAAAATAAACATTTTAACTGAAAAGAAAAAAATATTTGTTAGGTTCTTTAACACTACTTTTGTTTTGTTCTCAATCAACATTTTGTAAGTGCTGAAAAAAATTTAGTGCTCCATTTGTAGGAAGAGCCAAGGCCACATCTTTTAATCATTAAATAAGACAATAGATAGTAGAATACAAAGGAGTATAATGTTAATATTTTCTTTTATTTATTAAAATTGAAAAACTTCAGGGCAGGCTAAGTATATAAAGATATTATATATAGCATAGATATAATAGTAAAGATATTATATATGGTATATAAATTATATATGGTATATAAATTATATATTACATACCATGTATTATTATATAATCATATATATAATTTTATATATTATAATATATAAATTATATATAGTATATAGTGTATGTAGTATATAATAATGTATATAGTATATGTTGGAATGTTAAGTTGAATAATATTTCTAGAAGTTCAACAAAATAATATTAGGAAAAAAATAATGAATAACAAGTATGTTTAGAAACTCAAAAAAACATTTAGAAATAAATTAAATATTGCAAATGTCTCAGTGGGATTGAGATATTAATTAGAAGAATATAAAATATTAGAAGAGAATTGAACTAGAAAATCAAGTGGGAATGAGAAATAAACATTTTAAAAGATCCTGGTGGTAGTGTGCATAGGGGAGTGGATAAGTTTCACTGACTGCTTTCGGTAGGATGCAATAATTTTGGAGTAGATGCATTTACAAAGTGAAAAATAGGAAGTGCTACACTCTCAGGTTTCCATTTACCAAAAGATATTTAAAAAGCAGTGCAATGAAGATCATCCCAGACATTATAAGAATAAATTCTAGAAAATGAAAGAAAGAGAAACATGAATTAAGAGAAAACACTTCTAATTATAAAACTTTCATTTAATTTGGAATTGAAAAAAAAATTTCCTTAAGTGAGAGAATATTATAAAATGCTTACTATGTTGAAGAGCAAATTAGGTAACAAAATACTTACAATTGAAATTATAAATATACAAAAATCATTAAATAAAATCAACACCTGATTTTTGTGGTTTTCTTATCTCGATTTTTCTGTATAAACTGGATAGTCTGGAAATCACATAAAATTTCAAAGTACTTAACATTTATAACATCTTGAAGTCAATATATCAGTCAATACCACTGAATATGATTATTAGTAATTATATAGAATATAATTATTATTAGAATATAATTATTAGATTATAATATATTACATAAAATAGTAATAATATTAATATTATATAATATATTAGAATATAATTATAATATAGAATATGATTATTAATTATAAATATTATATATTATTAGAATTATTGATTATTGATAGTTATTAGTCATCCTAGATAAAGGGAATAAAACTTTTATTTATAAATGAAGTGATGTTTAACTTGGAAAACACACTTCTACTTAATAAGAAACATTACTGTTTTTAGAAAAGCCTTGATTTCTCTTCGGTGTTCAGCGCTGATGTTTGACATTTGACCTTCTGAATGACCTTTCATGGAACTAATGGGAGAGCTTCCTCCCACAGGACAGCTCTGCTGTCCCTTTGGATCTTGACTCCCCTGTTAGCCTGCCTCCTCAGCTAGCAGAAAGAGAATGTGTAGTGTGATGCGGACAGTTTTCATAAATGAAGCCTGAAAATGGAGCATATTTGTCTCTCAGAACTTAATCACACAGTATACCTGACTCCAAGGGAGTGCATGTATGTGTGTGTGTGCGCATGCACGTGCACAAGTATTATAGATTAGTTGAATTTTCTGTCTGTTCGGGAAAAAAACTAATTATAAAAACACTGTAGTTTGAACCATATTGTGTAGAGAGCTTTAAAATATACAAATTAATGATTTTCTTGCTTACAAATTTTAGTATAGTTAAGAAATGTACTAGGAGAACACCTTGAGTTTACAAAAGCCACAAAAATAAAAGAACTTAATTCCAAATGTTTTAAATCCATATTAAAAACCAAGGAATAATTAAGAAGACCTGAACAATTATATTTATTTTGTGATGTTGACCTGACTCAATGTCAGAAAAACCCTATTTCTATTTTAATCCATAATTTGACATATTTTTAATAATTTGGTAATTTGAATTTCTAGTTAGAAAAATTGATTCTAAATTCACATTAAAAAGAAAGATTTTCAAGAAATCATGTAAAACTAAAAAGCTATAAGGAGGTAATATTTCTACTATGTATTAAAACTAATTTAAAGTTTGCTGAAGTAAAAATAGATTTCTCCAGTAATTTCACTCTTCAAAATTTATCATACAGATAAGTACACCATATAAAACTTTTATAGCCAGTGCTGTAATGGAACTGATCCATCATATGGTATGCCAAATCTTTGAGAATAGATGACCACAGTAAGCAGCTGTTATCAATGTACTGTGATAAGCACTTGCTGATATCAGTTCTGCAAACTGTGTTTATTACAACAATGCTCATTATACCAAAATATCAGAAAAAGTGAAAAAACACACAGTGCATTACTAATAAAAATTGATATATTATACAGCCATGAAATGAATTCAGAAGTATGGAATAATCTCCAGGAAAATTTGTCAATTTTCTTCCCAGATGTACAAAATTTGTTCATTATGTTACTGTCTTCTTTGTAAACGATATCTATTTTGACATAATTGCAGCTTCCAAAGGAATTTACAAAGCTATATCTTACACAGAGTAGCTCCATATATCCCATACTCAGTTTCCCCAATGGTAATATTTCACGTAATTACATATGACAGTGACAGACCCAGGAATCTGACACTGATACAATGTGTTTCTTTGGTTTTGTGTCATTCTATTACATAGGTAGGTTTTAGATAACAGTCACTGCAACAGAAGTACAGAGCCCTTCCATTACCACAAAGATTTCCCTCACTACACACATTATAATCTTTCCCTTCTCCACCACCCTTAACCTCTGAAAACCACTCAGATTTCTTTTCCACATCCATAATACTGGCATTTCAGGAGTGTCCCATGAAACACAGCACATTGTATATCACTTTTGGAGACTGACCTTTAACTCATGTGATATCCTGGAGATGCATTCAAGATTCTGAGTGTCCAGGTTTTTTCCTTATATTCCTTAATAGCATTCCATGGTAGAAAGGTACTGCAGTTATTTTACCCAAATAGTCATCAAGCTACATTTTGTCTTTTTCCAATTTTTAGCTGTAACATTTTTAAAAACTGCTCTGAACAATCATGGGAAGATTCTTGTTAAATATCCACTGTCAGTTACATCCATGATAAGCATAGTAAGTTACTCATGTTTTAGCAACACAATTCATAATAACTAAATCTTAGAAGTGGTGTACATGTCCATCAGTAGGTGAATGGCTAAAGAAAATGTATTTATATGTAATGGAGTACTACTCTGCCACAAATAAAGATAAACTTGAGTCATTTATAGGAAAATTGATACACCTTGTGACAATAATCTAAGTGAAATAATCTAGACAGACACATTTAAATATTGTGTGGTTTCTCTTATACAAGAGACCCAAATTAGAAATACAGAGCAAAATAAAGATAAGTAACAGGAAAGAGAGAGGTAGATCATTCACAAGTGGGAAGGAATCAAGAGGTTGAAGAGAGAGGAGGGAGGAGAGGAAAGGGGAATGAAAAAGGGAATTAAGATGTGTTATGTACATGTATGAACTCCACACAAGGAATGCAAACATTATGTACTGCAAACATAAACTAATAAAAATGAAGACATTGCCAAACTAGTTTTCCAGGGGGGCTGTACCATTTTAAGTTTCTACCAGCAATGTGTGAGAACTTCAGATCCTTTGCATCCCTGCTGGCACTTAATAACCACTTTAAAATTAGTACTGTGTGCCAAAATTATGTAATCAAGTGTTTTAAATTAAATTGATGGTTTTATCATTTAAAATTATAATTTTGGATTTTAGCTGTATCCCTAAGTGTAGAGTAACAACTTACCTCCGTCTTAATGGTTAGTTATACTGTACACCCTTTACTTGTTTGTGAAAAATCCACAAATACATTTCTGTGACTATCTCTTCATATCTTTTGACCATTTTTCAATAGTTCTGTGAAGTTGGGGAGAAAGATTTTTCACTGCCCGCGTCTTCATTTTATCAGAACCTAGCCTAGTTCCTCAACAGTTTCTTTGACATGTGTGTGTGTGTGTGATATTTCTCTATTCTTTTGTAATGTATACATTTCCCCCTTCCAATTATTTTCCTTTGTAATTGATTACCTCAACCATTTTTATGTAACAACCTCTTTCTTGTAGGATTCTAGATATAGATATTATATTTGCCTTTGCTATCATTAATTTTTGTATATCTATTGCATTTTCTTATTAATAAATCCTTTCAATTTTCTAAAACTTGAGTAGCAGTCTATTTCAGACAATGATAGAGACATCTGAATCCTGCAAAACACTAATACCAGAGTAGGTAAAACCAGAAAGAAAAGTTTGCTTCGAAAAAGAGTTCTCACAAAAACCTACAGAATTTATTGAGTGTCCCAGAACTTGTTAATAATATATGTATTATTTATTTATATAATATACAGAGTTTGCTAAAAATGTATATGCACTTCAGGAAAAAAAATAGTATGATGTTTTTTCAACAGATGGTGTTACCCTCCTATGGGGATCCCTAGAGGATGTCATATGTCACAGAAAACCCGCTACACTGCCGGCCCTTAGAGAAGAAATTGAAAATGCATTGCAGTAATCTCAATGACCAAGGTTACCCAAGCAGCAGTTCACCATACTAATAAATGTCTGGAAAGTAATGGCAACCACTTTGAGCACTTCTTTAATCGTAGAGGCCAAAGTTAACTTGTATTAATCTCATGATGTCTCAATAAATTTATTATTAAAATATTTATATAGGTTTTTCTTTTCTATAATTTTTTTGCTGGACTCTACAATGTAGGATAATTTGCATATTTTCATATATGTGCCACATGTATACATATAAAAGTGCATGCATGTGTGTGTGTGTATGTGTGTGTATTTCCTAGGGAAAGTTAATTCTTACTGTAGTCACATTCTCAAGGCATCTGTGAGTCCCAAAAATCATTAAAAGCAATGGAGACGGCTGTGCTTATTTTACAACTACAAAAAGACAGTGAGTGTAAATTCCTAGAGGTGATTAGATTATGTGAACACTGAATTATAGGTAGGTAGTACCAGTAAATTAGCGTATTGAAAGGGAACTGAGAAATGAGTCTGAAATTATGGGGACAGTTGATAATGGTACACAAGGAGAGAAAGCACGTAGGGGCACGTGGTCTGCTGCACACTGCTCTTGAAGACAACCAAGAGTTTTCCAATTTATACCTGAGTTCCTTTTTCTTGCTCCCTAAAATGTGAATATAATTTACATTTTAGAGAAAACAGAAAAATATCTAATTAGAATGAAGGGTAATTATTGATCTGTGAACAGGGTTTTAAAGCTATTAAATAAAATGAAAAGGTAATGTAGGTATGTTAGAATGGTTGAACATTATCTGCCTGGTAATTTTTATGTTATCATGACTGGAAAAAAAAAGCTTAACCAGATGATGGATTGACTTGAGCTCCAATTTAGCCTTTAGTTATAGTTGTGGGCAAAATTCACTCTCAAGCAGTGCAGGAGTAGATACAGGCCACTGAACTGCATGATTAGATTTTGATATAAGACAGGAGGCTGTCTTTTTGAAGCTAACTCTGAAAACATCAAGCAAATACTGTGCATTGATATTTGCTTTTTATTTCCCTGTGATAGTACAACAATAAATTCAGTTACCAGAAAGAAATGGGTGTTTTTCTATATATATTTCCATCAAAAAATTAGAATTGTGCATCTTTTCTTTGACTAACAGTATTTTCTGTACATTCTTTCCTCTTCTAAATATTGAGTTTATTTTCAGAGAACTTGAGTTTAATGATAAAATATCAGTACATCTAAAGTTATATACTAAGACTAGTAAAAGCATTTTTCTACTTTTATATTTTTATTATATTTACACCAAAATATGCTTAGAAAGCAGGATAGTCACAAAGCCTAATTTTGCAGGCATAAAACCATGATGTGTTCTCTTTTGTTTAAGTGAAAGTACTATGCCAAATAGTCAACAAATTTCCATTATAGGCTTAATGAGCTCTGTGATATCCCTATTGTTTCAGAAATTTGTGTCATCTTTCTTTCCATCCACTCATGTGATGTTGTCCAAAATCTGTCACTGTCAGGCTTTTAGCACCTTAGCTTAGGGTTGCCGGTTTTAGAAATTCATGTACATGCAGTTACATAGTATGGATACACTTTTTCTGTATTCAACATGGTGTTTTCCAGCTTTATCAATGTTAGGTACATGAATAGGTAGTTCTTTTGTTTTTACATCTGATAATCACTGCATGTGTGAATATACCTCAGATTGTTTTGAAATCTACTTTGCTGAGTTATGGTTTATATAAATAAAGATGAACCAACTTTAAGAAAACAATTTGATGAGTTTTGACAAATTTATATACCTCTGGAACTGCAATCATAGTCAAGATAAAAATTACTTCTTTAATCACTGAAAATTTCTTTAGATTCATGTTTGTCAGTGCTCTGGGATCCTGCTAGATATTCAACCACCAGGATTTAGAATTTCCTACTCTGGAACTACACATAAATTGAATCATAAGACATTTTGTTTTACTCAACAAAGTTTTGGTTTTTAGCAAATTCCTCCATGATTTTTTTATTGTGTTCTTCTGTTGCATGAATTAGGTTTATGCATTGAGTAATAGTGAATAATATTACAAGAGTATCTCAACATTTTCATATCTATTGTCCTGTCAATGGGAATTTGTGTTGTACCTATTTTTAAATACTTATGAATAAAACTGCTATGGATATTATTTAAATCTTTTAGTGAAATATATATTCAATGCTCTTAAGTATTCAATTGCCCCTCCAAAATAAAAATTAAAACATAATTGCCATTGTAACAGTATTAAGAAGTGTGATCTTTGAGAAGAGATTAGCCCTTGAAGTCTCTGTCTTTGTGGATGGGACTAATGCTGTTTTGAAAGTGTGACTTTGGCTTTCTTTTTCCTCTTTGCCTTTTTTTGCCTTCTGCCATGCAATGATACAGCAAGGAGTCTCTTACCAGGTACTAGTTCCTTGACCTCAATTTCCCAGTCTCCACAACTGTATGGAAATGAATTTCTGTTTTTTATAAATCACTGCATCTCAGGTATTTTGTTTTAGCAGCAAAATCCAACTTAGATACATACTCCTTCATGTAATCACACAGTAATAGCACAGAAATATGTTTACCCACACAACAGCTTGCCAATGAGGTCGTACAATCTCACAAATATGAGAATTATAATAGTGCCAAGTCTCTGTTAGGATTTGGTGGACTAAATCAGTTTCTCCTCAGTCATTATTGAGGATATGAAGTGGTATCTCACCGTGATTTTTAGTTCTACATTATTGATGACTAATGAGAGTTGTCAAACACTTATACACTGATATATACTCTTCTAAGTGCTTTGCACATGATTTGTACCAAAAACAGCCCTAGAAAGTAGATGCTGAATAGTCTACTGATCAGAGGCAGCTGCTTAATTTTCTTTTTTTTCTTTTTTTGTATTAAATTCTTTTATTGGTACATTGTAGGTATACAACACAATTACATTTCTCATTGGGAACTGTATCTTTACATAATGCATCTTGGTTCTTATTTTTTCCCCATTCCTAGCCCTCCCTTCACACCCTCCACCCTTCCCTATTTACAAAGACTTTACTTCCATTTTTTCCATTTCTCATCATTTTTTCCTTTCCCTTCTTTCCTTTCCCCTGTGCCTCCCACTACCCCTACCCCTTTGGACCTTTTATTCCTATTTTACATTATCGATTATGCATTCTAATCATTGGTACATTTTAGGTATACAATATAATGACATTCATCATTGGAAATTTGCACCTTTACATAGTCTCTCTTGGTTCTTATTTTTCACCCTTGCCCAGCCCTCCCTTCAACCCCTCCAGCCCTCGCTATTTACAAAAATTTTGTTCCTATTTTTCCATTTTCTCATATTAATCCCATTCCCTTCTATCCTTTCCCCTAGCCCTCCCACTTAATTCCCCTTTGCCCCTTTTCTTCCTATTTCACATTACCTATTATACATTTAGTCCTTATTTCCACTTTCAGTTTCTCACACCAGAGAAACTATTCGGTATTTACACATTTGTGTCCTATTTATTTCACTTAAGAGTATGATCTCAATGTGCATCCACTTAGCTATAAATGTCTCTAATTTCTCATTTTTTATGGCTGAGTAGTACTCCATTTTATTTTTAAAAACCACATTTTCTTTATCCAGTCTCCAGTTAATGGGCATTTGGGCTGTTTCCAAGTTGTAGCTATTACAAACTGTGCTGCTATGAACATGGGTGCACATATATCACTGTGGTATGATTCTTTTAATTCTTTGGGGAAGATCCCCAGCAGTGGAATAGCAGGGTCAAATGGGATTTCCAGTCCTAGTTCTTTGAGGTATCTCCATACTGATTTCCACAGTGGTTGCACCAGTCTACACTCTCTCAGCAGTGGAGCAGGGTTCCTCTTTCCCCACAGCCCTGCCAGCATTTGTTATTGGTTGATTTCATGATAGCAGCCATTCTTTCTGGAGTGAAGTGGAATCTCAGCGTTGTTTTCATTTGCATCTCTCGAATGACCAGTGACGTTGAACATTTTTTCATGTATTTATTTGCTATTTCTACTTCTTTGTCTGAGAAATGTCTGTTCATTTCAGATGGCCATTTTTGGATTGGGTCTTTAAATTTGGGAGGTCTGATCTTTTTAAGTTCTTTATAGATTAGAGTTAGTAGACCTTTGTCTGAGGAAGAGCAGGTGAAGATTTTTTCCCACATTGTGGGTTGTCTCTTCACACTGCTGGTGGTTTCTCTTGCTGTGCAGAAGCCTTTTAATAAGAAGAGATCCCACTTGTTGATTGTTTGTGCTAGTTCATGGCCAACTGAGGTTTTGTTCATAAAATCTTTTCCTACACCAATGTCTTCAAGGGTTCTACCTAACCTCTGTTCCAACTGGTTCAGAGTTTATATTTTAATATTTAGATCTTTAATCCATTTTGATTTTAGTTTAATGCATGGTGAGAGATACAGGTCTAGTTTTAATCTTTTGCAAGTTGAAGCCCAATTTTTCCAGCACCATTTATTAAAGAGGCTATCTTTCCTCCAGTGAGGGTGTTTGACTCCTTTATCGAAGATGAGATGGCTGAGTGTGTCTGGCGTTGTTTCTGCATCTTCTAATCTGTTCCACTGGTCCTCAAGCCTGTTTCTTTGCCAGTACCACCCCGTTTTTATCACAGTAGCTTTGTAGTATAGTTGCAGGTTGGGGATTGTGATACCCCCTGCCATGTCTCTGTTACCTAGAATTGTTTTGGCTATTCTGGGTCTCTTCTTGCTCCAAATGAATTTTTTGATTTTTTTCTCGAGGTCTATGAAGTATGCTGCTGGGATCTCAAATGGAATTGCATTAAATCTATATAGCAGTTTTGGAAGTATGGCCATTTTCACTACATTAATCCTTCCTACCCAGGAGCAGGGGATGTCTGTCCATTTTCTGATATCATCTTCAATCTCTCTTTTCAGAGTGCCATAGTTTTCAGAGAAGAGGTCTTTGATTTCTTTCGTTAGGATGATTCCTAGGTATTTCAGTTTTTTGGATGCTATTGTGAAAGGAATTATTTGCCCTATTTCTCTCTCAGTGAGTCTGTCATTTGTGTAGAGGAAAGCTATTGATTTTTGTGTGTTGACCTTGGAACCAGCTACTTGACTGAATTTGGTTATTAAGTCTAGAAGACTTTTGGTGGAGTTCTTGGGGTCTTCTATATAGAGTATCATGTCATCTGCAAATAATGACAATTTGACTTCTTCATTTCCTATCTTTATTCCTTTTATTTCTTTCTCTTGTCTAATTGCTGTGGCTAATGTTTCCAGAACTATATGGAACAAGAGTGGTGATAGTGGACATCCTTGTCTTGTTCCTGATTTTAGTGTGAAGGATTTCAGTTTTTGACCATTTAGTATGATGTTGGGTGTTGGTTTTTCATAGATGGCTTCTATCAGTTTGAGGTAGAGACCATCTATTCCAATTTTTTGTAGGGTTTTTATCATAAATGCATGTTGGATTTTGTCAAATGCTTTTTCTGCATCTAGGGAGATAATCATATGGTTTTTGTCCTTGGCTCTATTGATATAGTGTATTACATTGATTGATTTTCATATATTGAACCATCCTTGCATCCCTGGGATGAATCCCACTTGATCAGGGTGTATGATCTTCTTGATGATCTTCTGCATTCTGTTTGCCAGTATCTTATTAAGGATTTTTGCATCTATGTTCATTAGTGAGATTGGCCTATAGTTCTGTTTTTCAGTTGGGTCTTTCTCTGCTTTGGGGATCAAGGTGATGCTTGCTTCCAGGAATGAATTTGGGAGTATTGCTTCCCTTTCAATTTCATTGAAGAGTTGAAACAGTAGTGGCAGCAGTTCCTCTCTAAATGTCTTGTAGAATTCAGCAGTGAAGCCATCAGGGCCCGGGTTTTTCATAGTTGATAAGTTTTTAATTACATTTTCAATTTCATTGGTTGATATTGGGTTGTTCAGAATTTTTAGGTCTTCTTCATTCAACTTTGGTAATTCATATGTATCTAGGAATCTGTCCATTTCTTCTGTGTTGTCCATCTTATTGGCATATAGGTTCTGGAAGGAGGTATTGATGATCATCTGGATTTCTGGTGGGTCTGTTGTCATTTCACCCTTTTCATTCCTAATTGCATGGATTTGGGCCTTTTCTTTCCTTTTTCTGACAAGGTTGACTAAAGGTTTATCAATTTTGTTGATTCTTTCAAAGAACCAACTCTTAGCTTCATTGATTTTTTGTATTGTTCTCTTAGTCTCCATTGCATGGATTTCTCCTCTGATCTTTATAATTTCTTCCCTTGTATGAGCTTTGTGGTTGTCCTGCTCTTCTTTTTCTAGAAGCTTGAGGTTCAGCATCAGGTTGTTTAATTGGGCTCATTCTGTTTTCCTAATATGTGTATTCACTGCTATGAATTTCCCTCATAAGACTGCTTTCATTGTGTCCCATAGATTCCAATATGTTGTATTGTCATTGTCATTTAATTGAAGGAACTGTGTGATTTCTTCTTTAATTTCCTCTGTGACCCATTGGTTATTCAGAAGTGTGTTGTTCAATTTCCACATGTTTATGAAATTTTTTGAGTTTCTTTTGCTATGGATCTCTTATTTCATCACACTATGGTCTGATAATATACAGGGGATAACTTCAATTCCTTTGCACTTACTTAAACATGTTCTATGTGTGAGTAGGTGGTCTATTTTGGAGAATGACCCATGTGCAGCTGAGAAGAATGTGTATTCTGATTTTGTGGGGTGGAAGACTCTGCAAACATCTGTTAAGTTCATTTGTTCAAGAGTTCGATTGAGTTCTAGTATTTCATTACTTATTTTTAGTCTAGTTAGTCTATCTGTGAAAGTGGGGTGTTGAGGTGCCCACTACAATTGTATTAGTGCATATATGGCTTTTCATGTCCATTAGTATTTGTTTTAGATAGTTGGGTGCACTAGCGTTTGGTGCATAGATATTTATGATTGTCATCTCTTCCTCTTGGATTTTTCCCTTTACAAGGATGTAGTGTCCTTCTTCATCTCTCTTAAATAGTGTTGGTTTGAAATCTACTTGATCTGCAAAGAGAATAGCTACTCCTGCTTTTTTTCGGGTTCCTGTCACATGGAGTGTTGTTTCCCACCCTTTAACTTTCAGTCTATGAGTTTCCTTTTGAATGAAGTGTGTTTCTTGTATGCAGCATATTGTTGGATTTTGCTTCTTGACCCATTCTGCTAGTCTATTTCTTTTGATTGGTGAATTGAGACCATTAACATTGATGGTTATAACTGAAACGTATTGACTTGTCATTGCCATGACTTTTTCTTTTTGTTGGGTTCTCCCCGTTTACATTTAATTTCTTTCCATGCCAGATGGGTTCATTCTGCTTTGCTTCCTGGGGTTGTGATCCTCAATATCTGTTCCTAGGATATTGTATAAAATTCTCTGGAGTGCTGGTTTGGTATTCACGAAGCTCCTAAGGTGCTCTTTGTCATGAAAGTATCTTATTTCTCCATCCATTTTGAAAGATAGTTTTGCAGGGTACATCAATCTGGGTTGGAGAATGTTTTCTTTTAGGGCTTGGAATATGTCACTCCAAGCTCTTCTTGCCTTGATGGTTTGTGTTGAGAAGTCTCCTGTGATTCTGATGGGCTTTCCTTTGTATGTGATTTGTTTCTTTTCTCTGACTGCTTGGAGAACTTTGTTCTTCTGTTGTGTTTCTGGAATCTTAACAATTATATGCCTATGGGTGGATTTTTTTTTTGATCAAGGTTATTTGGAGTCCTATATGCCTCACTTATGTGTATGTCAAGCTCTTTTCCCCTGCTTGGGAAGTTTTCTGCCATTATTTCTGTGAAGAGATTTTTTTATGTCATCTGCACTCTCTCCTGTTTCTTCATTGAGCCCAATCAGTCTTGTGTTATTCTTTTTTGCATCATCTAGCAGCTGCTGGATTGATTTCTCATGTTCCCTTATAATTCTGAAGCAATTTTTCTTTTCCTGGTCACTAATTGCAATCTTATCTTCTGTATCTGAAATTCTGTCCTCACACTGGCTCATTCTGCTGTGTAGACTTTCAATGGAGTGTTTCATGTCCTGGAAATCTATTTGCATCTGTTTTATGGATTCCATTTGTTTCTTATGTTGGGATTCCTTCATGTTCCTCAGCTCCTCTCTACATTTATTAATCATGTCTTGCTCTAAGGGCACAATTTCTCCTGTTATCTGAGAAATTATTTCTGATTTCCTTTTTTCCAGATCCCCTTTTGTTGCCAGTTCAGTGGGTCCAGGTGGTTGAGTATCAGAGGGTTCCATCTCATTTCCCTTTGGGGTAGCTGTAGGTGATCTGGAAGTCTGGTTTTGAGACTTATTTATGTGTTCTCTCATTTTGTCTGGGGCGGGGGGCTGTTAGCACCTGCACGGATTACCTCCTCTGAGTTGGGTGAGGTGGGACAGGGGCCGGGAGCAGCAGTAGGGATGGTGACCCAACTGCCCTTTCCTGTGGGCTGGGAGCAGCTGGAAGGATGATGGCCAGGAAACCCCTTCCTCTGGACCATGAGCAGTGGAATGGTGGCTGAGAAGCCCCTTCCTCTGGGCCAGGAGCAGCGGGACAGAAGGTGGCCCAAAAACCCTTTCCTCTGGGCTGGGAGCAGCGGGAGGGATGGTGACTGGTAAGCCCCTTCCTCTGGACCAGGAGTAGTGGGACGACAGCTCAGAAGCCCTTACCTCTGTGCCAGGAACAGTGGGACACAGTACCTTGGTCTGGTGGTCTGGTGTCCTCTGTGCCTTGGTAATGTGGAATCAGGTGGCTGCCCGTCTGCAGTGGGGTGATTCGGCATCTTCCGCATGACCTGCTTAATTTTCAAAACTCTCTATAAGGTTGTTACACCTGCAGCTCTTCCCGTGGCTCATTCATAAGGAACCCTTGCACTTCCAAGGCAAAGTATTACACTTACTGCACTATTAATGTATTCTTAACCATTTAACATGTGGAAAATTATGCTTCCGTTTTCATCAGTTTTCCATTTGGTCGCTGACCATGCTTTTGTGTGTTGTGGCTCTAATTTTCATTACTCCTAAGATGTATGGATTTATGGTGTAATTTTGCATACCCTGGTTATTTACAGAAATACATCACTCATTATTGTTGAATATATGGTTTATTTTTATTTTTGCTACCTTTAAAATAGTTTTTTTTCTTTTTGCCCTCCTTCAATTTTACTATGATGGCCCAGGTTTGCTTTCTTCTCTTCTGGTTGGTGTCCCTACTACTTATAAAATACATAGATAAAATTCCTCTTCAGTATTTAAGAAATCTTAATGAAAAACTCAGCTATTTCTTCTTCTCTGTTACTCTCTCTTCTTCTGTCACTTCAGTTATACTTTATGTTGCACTTTTATGTCATATTCTATGTTTCTGATTACTTTCTTATATATTTTTTTCTCTGTGCTTTAGATATTATGGAATTTTTTGACCTGTATGCTTGTTCACTGATTTTCTCTTTAGCTAGGTCTACTTTGTTAAATCATAAATTATTTTCTCAATAATAGTGTTGTTTTGATTTGCAATCTGATATCCCAAAATGCTGGCATTTATTTCATGAGCTTTTTGCCTATTTGTACTTCTTTAGAGAAATGTCTACTAATTTCAGTTGCCTGTCTGTTCATTGGGTCTAATTTTTATTTTTGGAAGTCTAATTTTTTTTAGTTCTTTATGTTTCTCAGACATTAGATCTCTGGGAATTGTGCCACAATGGGGACTCAGTGTTAGCTTGTTTCTGACATATTAGACATTTAACAGTGACTCTAGCCAGATCAGCCTTGGTGAATGGAAGTGTATTTGCTGATCCCATGCATAGTCTGCCACTATGGCCACTTAGTTCATGAGCCCATTGAGCAATGACAGCAGTGGCTGAGGAAAAATGCTGACTGCTGTCCAGAGAATGGACCATCTTGCCACTTGATTATTAAAGACTATTTCTGTGTAGATCATTTTTTGGTGTTTACATGGGACACAAATAACTACATCCTTTACCCACATGGAGAGGTCTACCCACACACCTCTTCTGCAAATCTTTGTCACCAATTTTCCAGACTTGTTTCTTCTTAGTCCTGGACCATCTGGCCAGACTGTTGACTACAGCCTAACAGTCAGTACAAAGTTGCACCTCTGACCAACTTTTTTCCAGGCAAAATGTCTGATCAGGTGCACTGCCCGAAGTTCTGCCCACTATGAAGATTGCCCTTCACCACTGTTCTTCAGAGACATCTGGAAAGAGGTTGTAACGCTGCAGCTGTCCACCTGCAGATGGTGCCTGCATAATGGGCAGAACCACATGTAAACCAGGCCCTAGTGTTTTCTTCCTCTGCCAGCTGATCATATGGTACACCCCATGAGACCATAGGTGCATGCTGGGGGTCAGAAATCAATATAGCAGGAGTAGGAGCTACGGGCATCTGGACAACTTCTTCTTGTAACTCATTTGTGCTCTCTGGACCTGCTCTGGTTGGATCACGTATCACTTCCATATAATGAAGGACTGTTGGTATGCATGCCCAATTTCATGACTTGGTGGAACAGATAATGCCCAGTTATGGGCAGCTCCCGTCTCATGGTAACCTGGTGTCCCATGGTCAAGTATTCAGTTTCCACTAAGGCACAGTAGCAGGCAAAATCTGCTTTTCAAAAGGAGAATAGTTGTCTACAGAAGATGGCAGAGCCCTGTTTCAAAATCCTAAAGGCTTCCGCTGTGATTCACCTATGGGGGACTGCCAGAGACTCCGAACAGCATCCCTATCTGCCACTGCCACTTCAAGTACCATTGGCTCTGCTGGGTCACGTGGCCCCAGTGGCTGAGCAGCCTGCACAGCAGCCAGGACCTGTTGCAGAGCCTTCTTTTGTTCTGGGCCCCATTCAAAACTAGGAGCTTTCCAAGTCACTCGGTAAATTGGCTGGAGTAAGACACCTAAAAGAGGAATGTCTTGCCTACAAAATGCAAAATAGGTGCACTAGGAGTTATGTCTCTTTTTTGGTTGTATGGGGAGCCAGATGCAAGAACTTATCCTCCCCCTTGGAGCCTTCTGGGATTTTAGCCTGGTTAGAGGCTGAGAGGCAGGAGCAGGTGGCAAGGGTGATGCTGAGAGACTCAGCATTGTCCTGCTTGGTAACTGCCTAAGGCAACACAGGATTGGTTTCCTCAGAAACAGGAGGAGAGGCCAACACCACAGACTAGTTAGGAGATTATAATAATATGTGGTGAGTCTATGCTATCTTTGTTTAAAGAGAAAGGCCAAGAGCAGAAGACCTCAAGAAAAGAGAAGTTCAAGAGAAGCTTGATGCTTTCCTTGAAGCTCTTCAACAGAAATAAATTGTCATAAAATTCTACTCTAATATAATCATCTCTGCATACCTCTGAAAACGAAAACTTCAGAGTCTTTAGCCTGCCTCTTCATGGGGGTAAAAATAATTGATGTGTGTCACAGGCACTTTAGCTATCTCTGAAATTGGGACAAAATAATACATATACAGCAAATTATATTTTAGAGCCTACAATGTGGGAAAATGACAAGTAATTTGCAGGCATTTAAAAATCTCTACAAATTCTACTTGAAATTGTAATTATCTTAATGCACATGTCAAACTTCTTGAAAACAGATTGTCTTTTTGCCTTCTCCATAGTACTTCTTGAGTATTAGTTATTAGTCACATGATGATCATTGATCAATTTATCTTGAATAGGGAGATTATTGAGACCAAGTAATGGCAGCTAAGACCACAAGCATTTATTGTTATGTTTTGTAGTCAAAGTCTTTAAACACTAATTTTTTTTAGCACTAGTAATAATTTTTGGATCCCATATGAGAATTTTTCCCACTGCATAAAATGTTCTCTAGCTTTCTCTTAAGCTTTGCAATTTTGCCTGTCATATCTGGATTTTTAATCCACCTGGGGCTTATTTTCATATATGATATTTGTTGGTGATGATGATAAAATTCTGTTTTTCATAAAGTGAATCTAGTTATTGAAAATAATTTGCTTTCTTATTTTCACAGCACTTCTGCATAGGTTCATAGTGATTTCTAGATTCTATTTGATCTATTTTGCCTGTGAGAGTTCTGTATTATTTTAATTACAGTGACTTTAGATAACTAAATATCTGTTAGGATATGTTTTCCTTGGTTTCTGTTATATGTGTACTTTTAAATTTCTTATTATACTGTAGGCATCCATTTTTCCATGTGCATTTTAGGGCCATTCCTATAATTTTATATTTTGGTTTATACTGATTTAGTCTTGTAAACTATTTTGAAGAGAATGGCATCTTTACAGTATTGACACTCTTTATCACTGCATTAGCACAATATATAACACATTTATATAGATATCCTTTAATTTCTTAATCGAGTTCTAAAATTACACACAAAGATCTTAAATATTTTTTGTTAGGTAAATGTATATGTTTTTGTTTTTTCTACTATGTTATAATTGATTTTTCTATATTGATAAATATTGTTAATTTATAAGTTCTTAGTTCCAACAATATTCCTCTTTCTCTTAATAGATATTTTAATTCATTTCAACTTGTATGAAAGAATTTAAACTTTTAGACTTTCCCCATGTGTGACTTTGAATTATATTAATTTTACAGAGATACTCGGTACCCCCTGGACTTCTCATTGTTATGTGCTACCCATGGGGTTTCTTGAGAGCACAATTTCAATTCTGAGCCTCTTGCTAATTTCTTCTATGAAAATGTACTATTGTTCAGGGTAGAAACCCTTCTATAATCAAAGATGTAAAATATACCTAGCGACAAATGTGACTGTCCTCTACATCTTATCACTGTAGTGCAGTGGCGGCAAAGCAATCAGGGAAACTTTCTCTTCCCAGCCACACCTACCTGAAGCCTAGAGCAGCGCTCCCTTTGGAAGATCATATTCGTATGCATTGAGGCACCCTGGTAAATTACTGCAAGAATTCAGAATGTTAAGTGTTAAGGGAACAAAAAAGTATACCAACTCAGTTGCGGTTTCTCTTTCTTTCTAAAACAGCATCTATCAAAAGATTGGGAATAAAATCTCAACAGTACCAATGAGTTATATTCACTAACACTGATTTTTAAAAGTGAGAAAAAGAGAGGAAAGTCCTCTAAACTTGCTAAACTGTGAAGACATCACATCAGGTCCCCTTACCTGTTTGGCTGAAACTCATCTGGAGAGCCCCTGGAAGGATTCCCATCTGTTAGGAAGTGAGTCAAGTCTTAAGGAGAAGACCTAGGTCTGAGTTCATAGCACCTCCTCAAATCCTCCTTCAATAGGTACTATGTTGTACTAATAAAAACTAGATTGAGATGAACTGATAGCATTTTGTATTATTTTTCTTTCATTGCTGAGTCAAAATACCTCACACCCAAAGTTAAAGGGAGAGTTTTCAGTCCATAATTGGCTGGCTCCAAGGCAGGGTGGCAGAGGGGCAACAGTCCGTGGTGGCCTGAGGTAGCAAAGCAACAAGAGAATTTAACAGCATCTTTCTGCCACTTTGATCATATTCAGACTACTGGAATTAGGGCAGCGCCAAACCAATTATTGTTCTGGTTTAGTAACCACACCCTTAATCCCAGCATTACACACTCTAGATTCAGCCACTATATGAGGCTTTGGGGTCACATCTAGACCCAAACCATGATATATTTGTACTCAAAAGTACCCTAACACTTAATTCTGACACTGGGAAGTATGTCAAAACAAGCTAGAATTTGGTAATCTTTATTTGACAATAAAGCAATTGCTGAAATAATCTCTACTTGAGTGTGTGTGTGCACATAAGTGCATGCCTATGAGGAAAGCACATATCATCATATGGTTACAGGGTTTGGAAGTTTCGAGAACTAAGCAGGAAAATATCAGACTCATAATTGTCTTGGGTCTGTCTATAATATTGAAAAGAAATTTTAAAAATAGAAAAGAATCAAAGTGACAAAATTACATGGTATCGATACTACTAAACATGTATCCTGAAATAAAATGGGCATTTTATGATTAGATTTCAGAGTAAGATAGGCTATTGAGAGAAATTCAGCTTTTGCTTTGTGAGAAATGAAAACCCATTGAATTGTTTTGAATACTAGAATGACACAATCTGAATAATGATTACAAAGGCCCACTCTAAATTTTGAGTAGAGAATGGGTAACAAGAATTCAAAGAAAAGAGAATGGGAATTTACTGTTATGATCTTGTTGAGAAATGATGGCCATAAGGGTATGTTACAGTGGGTAGAGCAAGAAGAAGTTGAAGTTTTTGATGGATGGCTCTGTGTAGACAACTAAAAGAGATGATTAGACAGTTGACTATCCCACACTGACCATCAAGAGAGGCCAGCTGATAACCTGATGCACCTCTAAACCCTGATCCTTCCTGGCCTCTGGGATCCCTGCCTGCCTGTTCACCTGGTTCAGTGGAAGCAGTGCTAGACTGAGGCCCTTGGGAACCACTGCTGCTGGAGAACAGCATCTCCAGTGCTCCACTGCATATGATTTCCTGTTGACATTCTAGCCAGTAAGGTACTGATGTTCAGGGATTACATATGCATTAAATATATAAATCAATACCTATGGACTCAAGAGATGATGGACACATGCACTGTTACATTTTATATTTGTATGTTTACTTAAAACCCAAAAAAAGTTATACAAAAATTACTGATGTGTATTGTTAAATTGGCATGGTATATTTCAAAGAGAGTTTAAATATGTTTTAATAATTATACGCCATTTGACATCTATTGCAGAAACAAACACTTAGAGGAACTTTGATTTTAGTCATACAGAACTATATATTGTTCTCTCTTGAGAACTATGTCATCAAATTCATTGTGTTAGTTACCTTTCTCTCATTGCTGACACTCAAAGGTAAAAGGAGAAAGATTTATTTAGCTCACAGTCTGTAGAGGTTTCAGTCCATAATTGGCTGGCTCCAAGGCAAAGCAGCAGATGACAGAAGAGCAACAGTTCATCACAGTGGAAGACAGCAAAAGTAACAAGGGACCTTAACAGGCTCTTTCTGCCCCTTTTATTTTATCCGGACTACTTAGAGTGGATAGCACTCACACCCTTAATGCTAGTGCCCTTGGGCCTAATATTGCAGCATGAATAGATCAAGCCACCTTTGAAAATGCCCCACCTAAGATGACATAAGGACTTAAGGGACATCTAAACACAATCCATAACACTCATTAAGTGGTGCATATGAGAAAAATAAGAGTGCTAATTATAATGAAAAATAGTATATAAATAAAATGTGTTGATAGCACATTAATGATAGTAAAAATATTCAGAAGGGTCTATGCTATGCTTATTGTAGCAAGTTATGTTAATTTATGTCAACATTTTAATTTTCACCTGTAGCCTAGTGAGGAAAACATTTTAAAGATATAAATTTAGATAAATGGAGAAAGAGACTTAAGTACATAGAATTGGACAGTGTTATAAGTTTATATTTCAGAAAAATTATTATAGGATTCACATATTTTAATGAAGAAAATCATTGATCAACTGAAAGCAAATGGTTAATATATTTCACCATATTGTTATTTAATAAACAATTTATATTTTCCTAGGTTAAGCACCTTTAAAAGGTAAATTATTTTATTATCTATACTATTAATGTTTCAGAAACTATGCAAGTAGTGCAAACATTAGATTACTAACAAAATTTCAGGAAAGTTTTTCTCAGAAAGTGGCAAGTTGATTTGGAAATTGTTAAGGAAATAGAAAGAACCTAAAATAGCCAAAATAATTTTTTTAAATAAAAGAGCAAAGTGGAGAGGCCTGCATCATTTGATTTCAGGATTTTTGATTAAGTGACAGTGAGGATGATAGTTTGTTACTATTGTGTGTAGTCATACAGACTGATGGCACAAAATGAAGAGTTTAGAAGTGCATCTACACTTATGTGGGGATTTCAGTATTGGCGATGGTGTAGAGGAAGTTTGGTGGAGAAATGATAGCATTTTTAAAAAAGTAGTGAGAAAGTTGAATGCATGAGAAAAATATCCTAATATAAAAATATTAACATACCATTTATAATAATTAATTCAAAATTCTTCATTTACCCAAATTTAAAGACTAAAGCTATAAGTCTTCTAGAATAAAACAGGGGGAAGGAAGGATCTTGGGGTTTTGGATTAGGTGAAGCTTTCATAGCTTTCATTCAAAGATCACAAAGCAAAAATACAAAAAATGATAAATGGAACTTTGTCAAATGGAACTTTGTCAAATTTAAAATTATCTTGCTCACTGGAAAAATACAAAGGCAAGATACAGAATAAGAGCAAATATATTAAAAACATATCTGATAAAGATGAATATAAATGTATGAAGAATACATAACTCTATAACAATATCATAATATAATAAAAAGCTGAGGAAAAGATTAGTGTATACTTCACCAAAAAAGATAAATGAGTGATAATTAGATATATGAAAATATATTCAACATCAATATTAACTGAAGAAAAGCAAATTAAACCATGAGACATCTACATGTATCTGAGAATAATTAAAATGCAAAACAACTAGCCATACCGATGTTTGGTGAAGATGTGGAATAAGGAACTTATACAATGTTGGAAAAAATCTCAAGTCATAATAACATTTTGGAAAATATGTTGGAAGTGTCTTATAAAAATAGACATATTCTCATACTACATGACATTTTGTTCTTACATACTTTCCTGTGAGAAATTAAAAGATCAATCCCCCAAAGGCCTTTATGTGAGTATTTATACCAACCCCTTTTTATAATAACTGAAAACACTTTTAAATGGATAAAAATGTTGTCAAATATCTATGATAAAGAATTATAGCAACAAAAAGATTAAACTATTGATATGCACAAGAAGATGTGTAAATATCAAAGGCACTATACTAAGTGAAAGAACACACAGAAACACAAAATGTTACATCGTATGATTCCACCAACATGGGAGAGGCAGATCTATATCACTAGAAAGACCAATGGTTACCAAGGGTCAGTCCAACAAGAAGGGTGTTGACTACAATAGGTCAGAAGGGCACTTTGGGGGGTGGGGGACATGTTCTGTATCTTGATTGATAGCAGCTATAAGACTATCTGTGTTTGTTGAATTATATTTTTAACTGATGAATTTTATTGCCTGTCAATTTAATAAAACTGATGTAGTACAAAATTGTCTATTTGGATTTTTACTGTAATATATTTATTGAGTAGTTTGGAAATAAATAATATTTTTTTTACCACAGTAAATTATCTTGTTTGGCATGATAGTATGTAACTCTATTTCTTTAAATCCTCTTTTGCACAATTTATTAGAGGTTAGAATTTTTTCTCTGTAAAGATCCTTTGCCTTCTTTTTGGAGCTGATATATTATGGCTGTTGTTAATATTATTAGATGTTATTGCTATTGTGCACAGTATCTATATTAGCTGATACTATATTAGCTGTTACTGGCATGGTGTAATTCTGTTGTCAATAAATTTTAGTAAATTACTTATATTGAGTTACACTATTGATTTTTGATAAGTTTGTGTCTTAAATTTGCCAAACCGTCCTATTTTTTCTAATGTGCTAATTTACTTTAGCATTTTACAATTATGATTGTATCACTTATTTATCTTTAAAAAATCCTCCAAATACGTAAAGCAATAATTGATGGAATTACATGAAGAAATATATGAATTAACATAAATAGTTGCATATTTTATTTTATTTTATTTTATTTATTTTATTTTTTGGTACCGGGGATGGAACTTGGGTCCTTGCGCTTTTGCAGCAGGCAACGAAACCACTGAGCTAAATCCCCGGCCCATAGTTGCATATTTTAATACCCTACTCTTGGCACTGATAGACCCTAGTAGGAAAAAATAGTTATGGGAATAATAAAAATACCATTGATTATATAGCATTTATGCTAGGTTCTAAGTATTTTGCTTATATTAATTTAAACCACAGAGAAAATATATATTGGAAATGATATTTTTATTTTAAATATATAAAATATAATACAGAAATAACAAAAATTTACATAACTTTCTCAAATCAGTTACTAAGTTTAAAGCTGGGATTCAAACAGAAAGAATGGCTTTAAGTTTTATATTCTTTAATTATTATTTTTTGTAAAATTTAATAACAACAACAAAGTTTGAACTCAATTTTTACTTGGCAAGAAGAGTGAAGTAGATAAAAATGAAAACATCCTCAAAATTCAACAATCTATTCCACCAAAGAAGCCTTAATGTACATCAAGAAATCAACATCACAGCACTCTGAGAGGCTGAAGAAGCATCTCAAGTCCAAGTCCAGCATGGACAACTTAATAACTTAGCAAGACTTTTTCTCATGATTTTAAAAAAGAAAAAAAAAAGCTTGTAGTTCACTGCAAAGACCTGTGTTCAATGCATATATATATATATATATATATATATATATAAAATGGATTACATTCTATGACCACAATGATTATAATTAGAAATTACTAACAAAAGGAAGAAAAGTGTGCTTATAACATAAAATAAATGTAATATCTACATTTCAAGGTACTACATATACCTATACACCTCTAATTAGTTTTTTAAAAACTTTTCAAAATATTAATTACTATTTATTGTTTTACTGAGCATTTGTTACTTCCACCTCTCATGTACCTGAAAATTCTATTTGTCAAATTAATATATTTGAATTAATGAGCCAATACAATTGTCTGACTTATATATGATTATTAGGCAATTATTCCAAGACTTAGCAGCCAAACAAGAAACATTTATGATCTTATTTTTAAAGATCAAGAATCCAGACTAGCTAAGTAGATTTTCCAACCCTGCAGTCTCTCAGAAGATTACAGTCAAAGCCTAGAGGAGGGCTGCCATCATAGTAAAGCTCAGATGATAATGGATTAGTTTCCAAATCCATGCTTGCTCGAAATGCAAAGCCTGAGATGACTTCCCAGCAGACTCAATCACAAGGCCTTTCTCTCCAGGGCTACCTCCAACATGGCAGCTGAGTGCCACAAACAGATCTCTTTTGAGTTCCAGTCTCAATCCTCTAAGAAAATTTCTCTGTGGCATTTTGCACTTGATATTTTCTTTGTAAACTATCAAACTCTTTATGGCACACATGTTTAGGATTGAGTAAAACAACCTTTGGCCAATGCTTTGTGTTTTGAGTGACATCATCATAGTTGCTGCATAACTCATCATCTACTCCGTCTTTGGTTTTATTGTAAAAAGTTACCATCTCAGGTTTCCAATTCATTGTGGTTTTCCTATCAATATATCCATCATGGTGCAACGTTGACATGAGCAGTACCATTTTGTTTTTCTTTGTCACATATGAAACCAATGTTATATCTTTCTGAAATCCAAACATTGTACTATAAAATTCTGTTTTGAATTTTCAACATTTCATTTGGAATTTTTCTTTGTTTCTGTGTACAGTTCCTATGCTGCTCAACTTGTGCTCTGTTGGCAAATATAACATCAATTGGAAACTAGTAAATCAATTGTCACATTTTGATTAGCCTGGGAGATGGGAGCAACAAGTCTGTTCACAACATCATTTAGTTTATTACCTTGCAAATAAGGACCTGGTGGTTGAGTTCCAGGATGGATTTCTAAGTGGAAAGCATAATAAGTCTTTGCATCTACAAGGGCATAAATTTTTATGCCATATTTTGAAGGTTCTTTCTGGCATATACTGCCTGAAGTTATAGCAACCATGAGACTCTGCAAGATGTTCATTAATAATCATGTATTCAGATGAATTGTGAATTGTTCGACAATTGCCCACAAAAATCTCAAACAATAAGCAGATAGCAGCCAGATTATCAATTCCTTTTCTTTCTTGGCAGGTGGTTTGTCATCAAACCTCAGGTAATTCCTAAGGAAATCAAATCTCCCCAGTGTCATTGTTATATTGCAAACCCCAAGCCCACACCTATCATTTTCCGTAATTCTTTTACATTCCTGTGATTACCATGAGAAAGCTCTGCTAAGTACAGCAGTATTATGAATGCTTTCAGTTTAGCCAGTGAGGTGTCATAATAAATACTTTTTTCAGTATGGCTTTTGGTGCATACAGAAAGTTTTACTTGTATTTCAGCATTTATGTTTTTCACGACATCTGTTACAAAGAATTTCCAACACTGAATTGTAGTGCTGGCATTCTATCCAATAGGTTGTAGCCTTGCCAAGATCCTCACTATATTTTTGGACCTAGGTCTAACACTGAATCATTTCATTTGGTTGTGTGACCATTTTAACTAGTCAATTATGAACTTACATTGTTGTTTTCTTCGTCATCTTAATCAAAGAGATCTGCATTCCCTGTATCTGTATCAGCTGATTCTTGCTCCGTTTCACTGTCACAGGACCTTTGGCTCACATGGTCAACATCTAAGTCATTATCATCTATGCATGAGTAATCTGATGATTCATTTTTAAGCTCTTCCAAAACTTGCAAATCTGGTTTTTCATGTGCTATTCTACTGAATTGGGCTACTTCTGCCAGAAAAAAAATCAAAAGAAAACTTTTTATAAAACAAATCCCAAATGCAAAGAAATTTAGCAATGAGCATTTCATGGGTAAAACTCACCTGTTGCTGCTTTGGAGCTCCTGTACACACCTTGCCTTTCCTCTGCCAAGTGGGTGAATGCACAGATGGGTTTTTGCTTTCCCTGGGTGCACCTACTGTGAGTCACACCCACATTCCATTATGGTAAAATACATGCTTACATAACACAAGAGTGGTGTGGGTGTATTTTACCCCCTGTGATTTTCAGGTAAACATACCCAAAACCTTTTTGACAGAACATTATGTGGGTAAAAATCCCAGTTTGACGCTTGCACATTAGCACACAACTTGCTGTTCATAACATGAAGTGGATAAACAAAGATTGCTTCCTGTATTCCCCAGGCACAGCCACTGAGATGCATAGCTAGCTAATTATGCTAAAGTACAAATTTACAGAAGAAAAGTATGGGATAAGTTGGTGCAATCCAATCAATATAGTACCCAATCTTCAAAGAAAACATGATATACAGGCTTACAGTTCCTTACTCAGCCATAAAAGAAAGTCGAAAGAAAACTATGCTTGTAAAATGACTGTGATACATCTGTGTCCTCATTTTGTTCTGAAATAATTGTGCAATAAATCTATAAAGCAAAGCTATTTTATTAAAATAATACAGGATCCAATTAAGGATGTTAGAATGCTTCTGAAGGATAAAGATATAAACTCCAGGTGTAAAGGGTAAAATTTATGTTTCAATTACAAGAAATATTCACTTTCTTAGTTGCAAACTACATAAACTATATTCCACTACAGTTAGTCTAATTATGAATTCATATTGGAAATAAAATATAAATTTATTGATGAAATGTAACATAATTCAATATTAATATTAAAGTGCATTTAAATAAACTGTATTTTTAGAGTAATTTTTGAAATACACATATATTTCAAAGCATTACATTTTCATGTTTATATATATTAAGAAACACAAAAATGTATTTTATTCACAGGGTAGCTAACAAGAAGTTTTCATATTGAGAAATGAACCAGCTATTTGCCATTTAAAAAAATGATATCTTCTATTTTAAAGTCTAATTCTCTTAAGGGAATGAGTTAAACATTTTGATTTATTTAACAATTCTGTTATTAGTGGGTTTACAATTCAGGTGTTATTTTTCAATGGCCAATCTCAGCACAAGTTCTAAGTTCATGACAATAAAAATTTGCTTAAAAGTTCCAGTGTAAACTCTGTCAGCCAGGTTACAAGATCCAAACCCTAAACTAATCATAAAAATGTCTGAAATATATTCTATTTAGATTACTCTTTGTATTTTAATTCCTTAAAACTTGCAATCTAAGAAGTGACATATATTAAACAAAAGAAAATTACCAATTTCGCAAAAGTTCTCACTGTGATTATTTTATATTATAGAATTGAATGAAGAAATTAAATTGTGTGTATTTTATATTATTATATAAGTAAAGTATATTAATATGGAAATATTATTTTAGAATTAACATTATTCTAGGAACAATTTTATGTATATCCAGTTAAACCCTCTTTCTCTCTAAGTAAAAGTGAGTGAATGTGTACTTTTAGCTCTGCAGGTCTTTATATAGTGCTGGATAGCTGATTTGAATGTGACATGAAAATCAATAAATGTGGAAGAGGGGCCACGGATTTAGCTCAGTGGCGCCATGCCTGCCTTGCAAGTGCAAGGTCTTGAGTTTGATTCCTGGTACTAAATAAATGAATAAATAAATATGGAAGATATTCTAGATGGTAGATCTTTGTGTGAGGAGTCACTGGTAAAAAAATGTTTCCCGCATTGTGGGTAGTCTCCTCACACTGTTAGTGGTTTCTCTTGCTGTGCAGAAGCTTTTTAATAAGAAGAGATTCCACTTGTTGATTCTTTGTGCTAGTTCATGTGTGACTGAGATTTTGTTCATGAAATCTTTTCCTATGCCAATGTCTTTGAGAGTTCTACCTAACCTCTCTTCCAGCATGTCATGGTTTATGTTTAGATGTCCCCTCAAAACTTCATGCAGATGAAGTGGGACTTTCTTTTACAAAGGTAGTTGAATCCGGAAAGTGTGATGCTGGGTTTAAGAATATGTGGTTACTAAACCACTACATGTGAGTGATTAGTTTGGCACCACCCTAATCCTGGTAGTCTGAATAAGATAAAAGGAGCAGAAAGATGCTGTTAAACTCTCTCTTATTACCTTCACTGCCTTATGCATGCAATGTTGTTTCTGCTCTGCCATGCCTGTTTGTCATCCCTACCTTGGAGTCTGCTGACTATGGACTGAAACCTCTATGAACTGTAAGCCAAATAAACCTCTTTCTTTTAAACTTTGGTGTTGGGTATTTTATCTCAGCAATGAGAGAAAAGTAACTAACACAGAGCAGGTTTAGTGTTTCAGTTTTAATATTTATATCTTTGATCCATTTTGATTTTAGTTTTATGCATGGTGAGAGACATGGGCCTAGTTTTAACCAAGGTGAAACTCAGTTTTTCCAGTGCCATTTATAAAAGAGGCTATCTTTTCTCCAGTGAGGGTGTTTGGCTCCTTTGCCAAAGATGAGGTGGCTGAGCATGTCTGGAGTTGTTTCTGCATCTTCTAACCTGTTCCACTGATCCTCAGTCTGTTTCTTTGCCAGTACTATGCTGTTTTTAGCACAGTAGCTTTGTAGTATAGTTTCAAGTCGGTGGTTGTGAAATTTCCTGTCTTATCTTTGTCGCCTAGAATTGCTTTTGCTATTCTATTTCTCTTATGGTTCCAAATGAATTTTTGGATTGTTTTCTCTAGTTCTATGAAGTATGCTGTTGGAATTTCAATTGGAATTGCATTGAATCTATATAGCAGTTTTGGAAGTATGGCCATTTTCACTATACTGGTTCTTCCTACCCAAGAACAGGTGATGTCTTCTCTAATATCTGCTTTGATTTCCTTTTTCAGAGTGCTGTAGTTTTCAAAGTGGAGGTCTTTTACTTCCTTTGTTAGATTGATTCCTAGATATTTCATTGTTTTGGATGCTATTATGAAAGGAATTATTTCCTCTATTTTTCTCTCAATGAGTCTGTTACTTGTGTATAAGAAGGCTATTGATTTTTGAGTGTTGACCTTGTATCCAGCTACTCTACTGAATCTGTCAATTAAGTCTAGAAGTCTCTTGGTAGAGTTTTTTGGGTCTTCTATGTAAAATATCATATGATCAGCAAATAATGACAGTTTCACTTCTTCCTTTCCTATCTTTATTCCTTTTATTTCTTTCTCTTTTCTAATTGCTGTGGCTAATGTTTCCAGAATTATATTGAACAGGAGTGGTGATAGTGGGCATCCTTGTCTTGTTCCTGATTTTAGAGTGAAAGATTTCAGTATTTGACTGTTCAGTATGATGTTGGCTGTTGGTTTTTCATAGATGGCTTTTATCAGGTTGAGATAAAGACCATCTCTTGCAATATTCTCTAGGGTTTTTATTATGAATGGGTGTTGGATTTTGTCAAACATTTTTTCTACATCTATTGAGATGATCATATGGTTTTTGTCCTTGACTCTGTTAATATAGTGTATTACATTTACTGATTTATGTATGTTGAACCATCCTTGAAGCCCTGGGATAAATCCCACTTGGTCAGGATGTATGATTTTCTTGATCTTCTGTATTCTGTTTGGGAGTATCTTATTGATGATTTTTGCATCTATGCTCATTAGGGAGATTGGCCTGTAGTTCTCTTTTTTTGTTGGATCTTTCTCTGCTTTCAGACTCAAGGTAATGCTTGCTTCCAGGATTGAGTTTGGAAGTATTGCTTTCCTTTCAATTTCGTTAAAGAGTTTGAGAAGTAGTGGCATTAGCTCTTCCCTAAATTTCTTGTGGAATTCAGCAGTGAAACCATCAGGACCTGGGCTTTTCTTTGTTGATAAGTTTTCAATTTCACTGATTGATACTGGGATGTTTAGAATTTTTATATCTTGTGGATAATTCATATGTATCTAGGAATCTGTCCATTTCTTCTCTGTTTTCCATCTTATTGGAGTACAGGTTCTCAAGTAGTTGTTGATGATCCTCTGGATTTCTGCTGGATCTCTTGTATTTTCACCCTTTTCAGTCCTAATTGCATGGATTTGAGCCTTTTCTTTCTTTTTTTCTCATAAGGTTGGCTAAGGGTTTGTCAACTTTATGCTTTTGAAGAATTAAATTTTCAATTCATTGATTTTTTTGTATCATTCTCTTAATATCCATTGCATTGATTTCTGCTCTGATCTTTATAATTTCCTCCCTTGTATGAGCTTTGGATTTGTCTTGCTCTTTTGCTAGGAACTTGGGGGTCAGCATTAGGTTGTTTGTTTGATCTCATTTTGTTTTCATAATATGACACAGACTGCTATGAATTTTCCTTGTAGGACTGCTTTCATTGTGTCCCATAAATTCTGGTATGTTGTATTGGCATTATCATTTAATCATAGAAACTGTCTAATTTCTTCTTTAATTTTGTCTGTGACCCATTGGTTGTTCAGGCATGTATTATTCAATTTGCATGTGAAGTTCTTGTGGTTTCTTTTGCTATTGATCTCTAAATTCATTGTGCTGTGGTCTGGCAATATACAAGGAATAACTTCAATTCCTTTGCATTTACTTAGCCCTGTTCTACTTAGAACTTTACTTAGCATGAGCTAGCATGTGGACTGTTTTGGAGAATGACCCATGTGCAGTTGAGAAGAATATGTATTCTGGTTTTGTGGGGCGTAACACTCTGTAGACATCTATTAAGTCCATTTGTTCAAAAGTTTGGTTCAGTTTTAATATTTCATTGTTGATTTCTTTGTCTAGTTAATCTGTCAATCAGACTCCCAAATTTAAAGATCCAATCCAAAACTGGGCATCTGAAATGAACAGACATTTCTCTGACAAAGAGGTAGAAGCAGCAAATAAATATGTGAAAAAATGTTTAAAATCACTGGTCATTTGAGATATACAAATGAAAACAATGCTGAGATTCCACCTCACTCCAGAAAGAATAGCTGCTATCAAGAACTCAACCAATAACAAATGGTGGCAGGGCTGTGGGGCAAATGGAACCTTTCTCCACTCTTGGTGGGAGTATAGACTGGTGAAACTACTGTGGAAATCAGTGTGCAGATTCCTCAAAAACCAAGGATTGGAGGTCCTATTTGATCCAGTGAGACCCCTGCTGGGTATCTTCCCAAAAGAATTTAAAACATCATAGCACAGTGACATAGACACACCCATGTTTTTAGTGGCACAGTTTGTAAAAGCTAAACCTTGGAAATAATCCAAATGCCCATGTGCTAATGACTGGATACAAAAGATGTGGGGTTTTTTTTTAATAAATGGAGTACTATTCAGACATAAAAAATGATGTTCAAGAGACATTTATGGCTAAATGGATGCACATTAGGGCCATACTCTTAAGTGGACACACATATGTAAACACCGAATTATTTCTTGGTGTGAAAAACAGAAAGTGTAAATGAAGACCAAAATGTATAATAGATATATGAAATAGGAAGAAAAAGTTCAAGGGAGAAGAGGAAAGGGGAAACAGGGAGGGGGTGGGGTAAGGAAAGTAGGGAAAGAAAAAATGAGAAAAGAAGGAAAAATAGAAGCAAAGCTGTTGTAAATAGGGAGAGGTGGAGGGGTGGAAGGAAGGGAAGGGGAATGGAAAAAAAAATGAGAACCAAGATACATCATGTACAAGTACAAATTCCCAATGATGAATGTGACCATAATGTATGACTAAATGTACGAGTAAACTTATGGGAAAAAAAAAACATGGAACAGAGGGCATGGGACATGTCTAAGAATGATCAAGATTCTCAGTGATTAAGTAGTTTATATATATAATTACATTTAATGCTGTTTTCTATGCCTGTAATTATACATATGACTGTATATATGTTCATAAGAGTATGTGTGTGTTTATCAATATCTGAAACATTAATATTTTGGTTTAGATTGTAGTTAACAAATGTTGTGAGTTTAGAATTATTATGGTTGAGTGTCTATTTGAAAATAAATAGGTTTCTCCAATTTATTTTCTGATTTATTAGATATAAAGTATTTTTCAAACATTGGAAAGTTAGCTACATTTTTCAAATGGTTGAGAATAATAGGTCAAATTATTAGATGTAGTTTAAAAGGTCTTAAGAAATGTTTGTAAACACTGTATTCTTTAGGAAAATTTACTCACCAAAATGAAAATTGAGCACTAAGAAAAAGTCAAGAATAAAAGTATTTAATGGTATTTAATGGTAACACACATTACTATTTTTATAATTAAATGCATTACATTATAAAATAGTTGCAGGAGTCTAAAGAAAAGTAAATTTAGATTTTTCTAAAAATAAATTTAAATGTTTTTCTAAAAGTAAATTTAAATTTTTCTACAGAAAAGTAAATTTTTACATTTGTGGACTGAATAAACTGAACATGAAAGAAATACCAACAATCAGGGGGATATTTTACCAAACACAGATGTCAGAACACTCCTGTAACAAAATTGAAACATCAAAATGATTATAAACAGTGTGGAAGGTACGTCCAGATCTTCAAATGCCCACACAAATGTGTGGGTGAAAGATGATTTGTCGAGAAAGGATGATTTCTTCTTTCCTCAAAGGTCTTCTCCGCCTCCTTTCCTAATTAGCAGGTAGAGTGGCAACAGAAGTGCTAGATTCAGAGCCATTAATAAATTACTTCAAGACGCTTTCAAGGAAATTTTAGTCTCTCTAGGGGCAAATGTCTCACAGGTACGTGGAAGGCTGGCTCTCGAGACCCCCCATGGAGCTGAAAAAAGAAGAAGTTTCTGTTTCTATCCTGTGGTCACTTTTTGCCCAAATAGGTTTTGCAGCCAAAATCCATGTCAGAGAAACAAACAATTTTCTGTTTCCAGCGGGGCCCAATCATAGTCCCTGTCACGCTTCATCTTCCTTTGATGCTATCTGGCCACCAACTTCTCTGTCAATATTTGCTTCTGGCCTCTTCTCTTAGAGACCTTGCTGTACCAGGTGCAGGATTTCCAGTGATACTGATACCCGTGCCTGCTTCCCCTGGTAAACCGGTGAAGCTTGCTGCATAAGTAAGAGAAGGATGGCTTTGGTTTATTGGCACTGTGTTTATTTCTTCACAGCATACTAGGAATCATTAGCTAAAAGGTCACCAAGAACAAGCTCAAACGTTTCCATATTCAGTTGTTTTATACGTAACCCAAATGTTTAGTGGTTCAGTGTCTGACTACTTTGCATTCCTTGTGAAATTGCACTCAACAACTGTTAACCATAGGAAATACAAACATTGGATAGATGGAGGGCTCAAACTACTGCTGACATTCAGAACTCTCTGGCCTGCAGACTCCCCAAGGAGTGCCTTTAAGTTATGATCTCATTAATCCACTGCTGAAGTTAGAGAACTCATGATCCAATTGTCTTCTAAAAGCCCATTCTCTTAACATATGAGATTTTTTTTTTTTGCATGGATATTTTAGATCTAAGCCATAACACGAAAGCTCTACCTTTATTACTAAAATACCTTCCATTAAGTACAATTTTCAAAGCTGCTGCATTGGGGGACAAATCCCCAGCCTGAATCTGAGTATGGACAAGTCATATTCAAGCCACAGCACTCTCTACCTCTCCATATAATTTTTGGCTTCACTTTTTAAAGGTCTTGGCTCCAAGGTTACTTCATTGAACAGCTTTACCTATCTATCTATCTATCTATCATCTATCTATCTATCTAATCTGACACCTATACCAAGTGTCTCCAAACTATTACTCTTTAGTTTTTTTAATCTAGATGTGTGGTTTCTCCAGTATACATCAATAGGAAACTCAGCATTGGTATAGATACTCACAGATTTAGGGGATTGTTAGAAAATTCAATTAGTTCTGAGACACTTTGGGAAATTCTAATTTTGCTATAGTAGTCTAATTATAATAGTAGGCACCCTGAAGAGCGAGAGAGAGGGAGAGAATGTATGTATGTTTGCATAAAATGGTGATATCTGACAGCATCATATTGGAATATGGCCTATTTGTATAACTTCTGACTATTCTAGAAACATAGCAGCCTCTGGAGATTAAATATAACTTTTATTTTTTATATCAATCTTACAAATTTACTACATTTCTTTCTATATATTATTATTATTATTATTATTATTATTATTATTTTGGTACCGGGGATCGAACTTGGGACCTTGTGCTTGCTTGCAAGGCAGGCAATGGAACCACTGACCTAAATCCCCACCCCATTTCTATCTATCATTAATGGAACCTCTGCTTACAATGGGAAATGGAAGCTGATTGCTCATGTAGCAGAAATGGACTACATTCTATCACTTAGCTGTATCAGAGACCTAAGCAAAACAAGACGGTTTCTTGATAGTGAATTCAAAAAGAAACCTCTTAAAGGTTTCCACCAGAATCTCAAGATGCCCTTCTCAGTAAAATATACCAAATGTTGTGCTAACCTAATTCCCCAGTGAGTATTCAGTTTAGCCTACCAGCTGCTTGAATCTATCACTAGCTACATGTTTTACTTTAAATAGAGATACTCATTTTTATAAAGAAGTAAATTGGTTTATTTATTACTGGTTTTGCTTGCCTCATTTATTGGGACTGTCACAGCTGGAGAATGCAGCTGCTTATTTTTGCTTGTATTAAAATCAAAGATTAATCATAGGAGAAATACATTAAAGAACAAAATAGTTTATTCAATTTTTAAAATAGGCTGTCAGCAACTTTGAAATGCCTAATTTTCAAAAAATGAATGTATAACTAAAACTAAGACATATCAATTAATTATTCTAAAAATTTTGAAATATTTTCAAACATTTGTTTCTTGGTCAAAGACTGTCTTATTTCAAACTTTTAAAGAAGATTTAAGTATGCAAATTTTGGGATTCTTTATGTAGTTATCTACAAAAGATGATCACATATAAAATTTGAACATATTTAATTGCATCAGATCCTGGCTTATATTAGAAACAGGAAATTTGAACAAGTTTGAAATGCAAAAATGTGAGCTATTTAAACATTCTCAAGTAAATAGCAAACTAGTAAAGTACACATTTGTTTTGTTTTGTTTGTTTATATGAACATGTCTTGTTAGTTGTTTTCTGAGGTCTGGTAATTCATATTTGGTAGGCTCAAGCTCAGAAGGAATTCATGTGCACAATGTAGAGTGTATGCAGTATTGTCTCTTTCCATGGGCAAGGGTAACAGGCTGGATTCATTCTCTCACTTATACAAAAACTAAATCAAAAGGCAGACAAAAATATAGAAAATAATTTTTCCCCAGAATTAAACAGATATTAATTTAAGTCTGCAAACCTTTGAAAGAAAGAAAAACAAACAAGCCCAGTCCTATGAACTTCCCAGATTATTACCTGGAAATTGTTTTCTCTCTGTAATTTAAGACAGAGAGCCCAAACAAACCTTGACACAACACCAAGTTCAGAAACAAGGGTAGAGTTTTGAGTGCCAGAGTCAGAGCCCCGGAATGGGGAGAAGGGGTTGTGGAAAGAGAGTCTGAAGATCCGAAGAGAGATTCCCTTGAAACTTTGCCTTGGCATTGATCTGCAAATACATGAAAGTAAACTGCCCAAAGGAAGACAAACAGAAAGACTACAGGAAAACAGTAGTTCAAATATATTCCAAATTTCATACACAAAGAATACTTGTGCTTTGTCCAAGTAGACTATATGGACATTGTCATACACAAAACAATGGGGGAGAATTCTTAGGAAGTTATTGCCTTGGTAAAGGCTTGTTTTCCCTGCACTAAAGTTGCTTTCATGTTTACCAACAAAATTTAAAGACAAGTCTAAAATGGAGAATCCTGATTCTAATTAACTGTACCCAAACCTACACTACTTAAAAGATTATAAAATAAAATTCAGTAATCATCAATATAAAATTCATAATATCCAATATCCAAAGGAAAAACTCCCAGACAAATAACGAAACAGTTAAACATAACACATACTCAGGAGAAAAAATGCTAAATTGAAAAAGAACCAGAGATAACATAGGTGATATAATTAGCATACAAATACTTTAAAATTGCTGCTACAAAATGTGCTCAATATGTTGAAGAAAATAAAAAACCCATAATTATCATGTTGTTTTTTTTGTTTGCTTTTTTTTTGGTACCAGAGATCAAACTCAGGTCCTTGTGCTTGTGAGGCAGGCAGTGGAACCACTGAGCTAAATCCCCAGCCCAAAACATAATTATCATGAAGAGAGAAAAGGAAGGTATATAGGAATGATAAAAATGCAATACAACAAAGAAGAATTTTAGTTAACTTGAATACATAGCAATAGAAACTATTCCAATAAATCATAGAAAAAATTTAAATAATCATAGTATGCCAGTGTCCTTTGAGAACATATGAGAATATATTAAGAGAGTTAACAGAAGTATAATTGGAGTTCCCACTGGAGAAGAAAGAGAATAGTTATAAAAAATTATAACTGAAAGTAATATACTTCCTATATAGTAAAAAGCTCAATAAATCCCAAGGAGAATAAATATAAATGAAATCATAGAAGGCAAATAATATTCCAATTCTTGAACATGTGGTAAGTGGAAAAATTTTAAATAGAGCCAGAGTAAAATCATACATTACAAAGAAATATAACCTGACAGTAGATGTCTTGTTACAAATGATGCAGGCAACAGCATTTTGCTGAAAAAACAGCCTTAAAATTAAAATCTTATGTTCATTGAATTGTTTTTAAAAAATACCAAATAAATATTTCTTAAAAGCTGAAAAAAGTTATCACTTGACCTTTTCAGCAAGAAATTTTAAGGATAATTTTCTGGCAGCTAGAAAATAATATTAAGGACATTTGAATCTATGCAAAGAAATAAATAGCATGAAAAATATTTAATTCATCAGTAAATACATATATTGCAATCATTTTAAATATACATAATTGTTCAAAGTCAAAATGTATATTGCTCAGTTTAATAGTTGCTGAATTGGGTTTTATGACTTCAATAGGATAAAAAGTAGGAAGAGGGAATAGGAATATGTAGATGTCAATTTAAGAAGCAAATTTCAAACGTTAGAAGCAAAAACCAAAGATATGTATCTAATAAACAATAGTGGAAAAATATTTAAATTATGTAACTGAAATGCTCCCCATAAAAGGCAGAGATTTTCAGACTGGATAATAAAACAGGAGTCATCCATGTGTTATCCACAGAAAGATCACTTTATATGAAAAACTTAGATGGATTAAAGGTTCAAAAGATAAAATATGTATGCCTTGTCAGGACTAATCAAAAGAAACAGAAAAGTTATATTAATATTAGAAAGTACTAGATTTCAGAAAAAAGATAATCATAGCTGCCAGTTTATCAGATGCTGCAATAATCCTAAATATGTATGAATTTAATAACAGTTCTTTGATATAAATCATGAAAATAACAATAGAATTGAAAGGAAAAATAGACTTGATTTCTCTATTGTCTAATGAACAATTTCAGAGTATTAATGATGTGAAAATGAATTAAGCATAAAAAGGTATATTTCTAATTCATACATTCTACATTTCTTCATTGTCATGATACATTTAAATTATTTTTTCTAGGCATTAAAATACTAATATAAGATATGCAAACATAAATGCAATAGGATTACCATTTATGATTAATGGGAAGAGCAGTCATAGAAAGAACTTTAGTTCTTAATCTTTGAATCAACATGTTTTGAGTTTTTCTAGATCTTCCAATTATCCTGATCACTGGAAGAATTTCTGTTGGCTGGGTCATGCCTTCTGCATCTTGTATTTCTCATGGTCTTCTTCACAGTGACTCTATTTGAATCCTATGAAATGTCCATTAATTCTCTGTGCAGGACTTGTACCATACCATTGGCCTTCTACACCAGTGGCCCGCATTTAAATCATGAGCGGCACTGGCACATTCTTGCCTTTTCCCAAGTTTTGCAGGTGCAACCAGTTCTCAATGCACCCAAATCTGGCATTCCTTAAGGGCATCACTATAGCCTCTTTTCCCTAAGTTGCTTGGAAATGTGAGAAACATCATACTTTTGTGCTTTCTGTCATTTGTAATTTTACCTCTACATATAAGTCTACTGTTATTGTTTTTATTTTTTATGAATTTAATTATTTCTTAAAGCTGCTTGAAAAAGATAAAAATATATTCTCCATGTATTCATATTTTTACCAATTCTAAAATCCTCCACTTTTTTGTGTAATATAAATCCAAGTTTCTACCTAGCTTTGTTTTTTTTTTCAAATCCTAGTATTCTTAGTTCTCATACAGGGTAGCACCAGTCAGTTGGAAATATATTGACAGTTTGAATAAAAGGTATTTCTTTCATTTTTATTTTTGAAATGTATTTTCAGTAGACATGGAGTGGGGCCTACATGGATAATTTCTTTTATATTTTTAAAACTAGTGATCAATTATCCCTATTTTATATTGTGCTTATTGAGAACACTGTAGCAATTACCTTTTTTCTCCAGTGTATAAGTATATGTTATTTTTAGAATTACTTTGAAAATGTTGGTTTCATCACTTCTATTTTAATATTGCATTATAGTGTGTGTGTGTGTGTGTGCGTGCATATCTTGGTTTGGAATTATTAAGATTTTCAGCTTGTTTGTGGTTTAAATTTTTCTCATCATAAGGAACAGTTTCACTACTACTTTTCAACTATTTTTTTGCCACCCCACTCTTTTCTGGTGCATAGATATTTATGATTGTCATCTCTTCCTCTTAGATTCTTCCCTTTACACAGATATAGTGTCCTTCTTCATCTCTCTTTATCAGTTTTGGTTTGAAATCTACTTGATCTGCCAAGAGGATAGCTACTCCTGCTTTTTTTCAGGTTCCTGTCGCATGCAGTATTGTTTTCCACCCTTTAACTTTCAGTCTATGAGTTTCCTTTTGAATTAAGTGTGCTTCTTGTATGCAGCATATTGTTGGATTTTGCTTCTTGACCCATTCTGCTAGTCTATTTCTTTTGATTGGTGAATTGAGACCATTAACGTTGATGGTTATAACGGAAACGTATTGAATTGTCACTGCCATGACTTTTTCTTTTTGTTAGGTTCTCCCTCTTTACATTTAATTTCTTGTCATGCCAGATGGGTTCATTCTGCTTTGCTTCCTGGGGTTGTGATCCTCAATGTCTGTTCCTAGGATACTGTGTAAAATTCTTTGGAGTGCTGGTTTGGTATTCACGAAGTTCCTAAGGTGCTCTTTGTCATGAAAGTATCTTATTTCTCCATCCATTTTGAAAGATAGTTTTGCAGGGTACATCAATCTGGGTTGGAGGCTGTTTTCTTTTAGGGCGTGGAATATGTCACTCCAAGCTCTTCTTGCCTTGATGGTTTGTGTTGAGAAGTCTGCTGTGATTCTGATGGGCTTTCCTTTGTATGTGATTTGTTTCTTTTCTCTGATTGCTTGGAGAACTTTGTTCTTCTGTTGTGTTTCTGGAATATTAACAATTATATGCCTATGTGTAGATTTTTTTTTATCAAGGCTATTTGGAGTCCTATATGCCTCACTTATCTGTATGTCAAGCTCTTTTCCCCTGCTTGGGAAGTTTTCTGCCATTATTTCTGTGAAGAGATTTTTTTATGTCATCTGCACTCTCTCCTGTTTCTTCATTGAGCCCAATCAGTCTTATGTTATTCTTTTTTGCATCATCTAGCAGCTGCTGGATTGATTTCTCATGTTCCCTGATAATTTTGAAGCAATTTTTCTTTTCCTGGTCACTAATTGCAATCTTATCTTCTGTATCTGAAATTCTGTCCTCACACTGGCTCCTTCTGCTGGGTAGACTTTCAATGGAGTTTTTCATGTCCTGGAAATCTCTTTGTATCTGTTTTATGGATTCCATTTGTTTCCTGTGTTGGGATTCCATCATGTTCCTCAGCTCCTCTCTACATTTATTAATCATGTCTTGCACTAGGGGGACAATTTCTCCTGTTATCTGAGAAATTATTTCTGATTTCCTTTTTTCCAGATCCCCTTTTGTTGCCAGTTCAGTGGGTCCAGGTGGTTGTGTATCAGAGTGTTCTATCTCATTTCCCTTTGGGGTTGCTGTAGGTGATCTGGAAGTCTGGTTTTGAGACTTATTTATGTGTTTTCTCATTTCGACTGGGGCGGGGGGCCGTTAGTGCCTGCACGGATTACCTCCTCTGAGCTGGGTGAGGTGGGACAGGGGCCGGGAGCAACGGTAGGGATGGTGACCCAAAAGCCCTTTCCTTTGGGCTGGGAGCAGCCGGAGGAATGGTGGCCGAGAAACCCCTTCCTGTTGGGAGCAAAGCTACATAATTTTAGGGAAAAATCATTTGGTTAGCCTATTTCTCTTGCCTACAGCCCAGCTATGGAATTCCAAGACATAATTGCATTTTGGCTTCCGGTCTCAACTGAGACCTCAATGATCTGGTGATGCTGTGATTCTCCAGGACAAGAAACATCCTGGGAGCTGAAAACATCCTGGGAGGAACAAAACATCCACTCAGTTCCTCATTTTTCTTGGACCTTTACCATCTTGTTTAGGCGGATGTACTGAACTCTCTGCAAGCCATTTGTTACTTTTGTTTCTCCTGATGTACTGAATAAAAGGTGCAGTAAGCTGGGGGCTTTTGTCTTTGCTGCCCTGAGCAGCACTGATCAGACCCAAAACTCAGCTTCTTCTCACTTTCATTTTTCTATCTTTTCTGTAATTCGCCGTGTGCTGCTGTGGCTCACAGAAGACTAGAACTTACTGCAGAGGTTCTGGTAAGGTCCCCTTCCCCTGTTCCCTACACCTTTCTCTGGACCAGGAGCAGTGAGATGGTTGCTCAGAAGCCCCTACCTCTGGTCTGGGAGCGATGGGAGGGATGGTGGCCCGGAAACCCCTTCCTCTGGGCCAGAAGCAGCGGGACACAAGGTGGCCCAAAAGCCCTTTCCTCTGGGCTGGGAACAGGGGGGAGTGATGGTGACCGGGAAGCCCCTTCCTCTGGACCAGGAGCAGTGGGACAACGGTTCAGAAGCCCCTACCTCTGGGCCGGGAACAGTGGGACTCAGTACCTTGGTCTGGTGGTCTGGTGTCCTCTGTGTCTTTGTAGTGTGCAATCAGGTGGCTGCCTGTCTGCAGCGGGGTGATTCAGTGACTTCCGCGCAACTCAGGACCTTGGTAGGGCGTGCACAGACCTGCCTCTCTGCAGCGGGCTGATTCGGCGTGTTCTGTGGGACTCAGGACCTCGGTAGGACATGGGCAGGCCTGCCTGTCTGCAGCGGGCTAATTCGGCGTTTTCTGTGCGACTCAGGACCTAAGTAGGGAATGGCCAGACCTGCCTGTCTGCAGCGAGGTGATTAGGCGTCTTCCGCGCGTCTCAGGACCTCGGTAGGGCCTCTAGTTTGGTTTCTATTAGGTGAGTTTTCTCCTAATTATGGGATGAATTTTTCTCATCCCTTCACATACCTACGAATATTTTCTTGAATGCCCAGCCGTAAGATTGCAATATTATTGAATGTCATTTTCTCTTCAAAGATGTCAGAATTTGAATGGGCAAAAATGTTAATTGATTCCTCCTCAGCTTGTTCCTTGTGGTGTTGTTGGAAGCTTTTCTTGGGCCTCCTTTCCTGGAAGTAGCAGCTCAGTCTTCCTAAGCACAGGTTTGGGATGAGCTCTGGGCACTTTCTGAACATATGCTTCGCCATCTATTTTGTTGTTGTTTTGTTCATGGTTGACTTTATATAAATTTATCATATACATGTACCGCTTAACTCAATGACATTTCTAGGCAGATTTATGGACTTGACTATTTTCGTGACTACCCCTATATGATATTAAAACAGACCAATTTTAAAGATAATACAAAAAGTTATATCCAGATTAGTGTATTGATAGAAATAAAGTTAAAAAGATATCCAATTAGTAAATTAAAGTAGGTAGCTTATCAACCATTGAGACTGAAGTTAAAATACATGTTAGAAAGGTAAGACATCCTAAACCACTTTATTTTTTTTTAATTTTTATTTTTTATTTTGTACTTTATTAAATTCTTTTATTGGTACATTGTAGGTATACAACACAATTACATTTCTCATTGGGAATTGTACCTTTACATAATGCATCTTGGTTCTTATTTTTTCCCCATTCCTAGCCCTCCCTTCACCCCCTCCACCCTTCCCTATTTACAGAGACTTTATTTCCATTTTTTCCATTTCTCATCATTTTTCCTTTCCCTTCTTTCTTTTCCTCTGCCCCTCCCACTACCCCTACCCCTTTGGACCTTTTCTTCCTATTTTGCATTATCGATTATTCATTCTAATCATTGGTACATTTTAGGTATACAATATAATGACATTCATCATTGGAAATTTGCACCTTTACATAGTCTCTCTTGGTTCTTATTTTTCACCCTTGCCCAGCCCTCCCTTCAATCCCTCCATTCCTATTTACAAAGATTTTGTTCCTATTTTTCCATTTTCTCATATTAATCCCATTCCCTTGTATCCTTTCCCCTAGCCCTCCCACTTCCTTCCCCTTTGCCCTTTTTCTTCCAATTTCACATTACCTATTATACATTTAGTCCTTATTTACACTTTCAGTTTCTCACACCAGAGAAACTATTCGGTATTTACACATTTGTGTCCTATTTATTTCACTTAAGAGTATGATCTCAATGTGCATCCACTTAGCTATACTCAGCCATCTCATCTTTGATAAAAGAGCCAAACACCATCACTGGAGGAAAGATAGCCTCTTTAATAAATGGTGCTGGAAAAATTGGGCTTCACCTTGCCAAAGATTAAAACTAGACCTATATCTCTTACCATGCATTAAACTAAAATCAAAATGGATTAAAGATCTAAATATTCAAATAGAAACTCTGAACCAGTTGGAACAGAGGTTAGGTAGAACCCTTGAAGACATCAGTGTAGGAAAAGATTTTATGAACAAAACCTCAGTTGCCCGTGAACTAGCACAATCAACAAGTGAGACCTCTTCTTATTGAAAGGCTTCTGCACAGCAAGAGAAACCACCAGCAGTGTGAAGAGACAACCCACAATGTTGGAAAAGTTCTTCACCTGATCTTCCTCAGACAAAGGTCTACTATCTTGAATCTATGAAGTACTTAAAAAGATCAGACCTCCCAAATTTAAAGACCCAATCCAAAAATGGTCATCTGAAATGAATAGACATTTCTCAAAGAAGTAGAAATACCAAATAAATACATGAAAAAATGTTCAACATCCCTGGTCATTGGAGAAATGCAAATGAAAACAACGGTGAGATTCCACTTCACTCCAGAAAGAATGGCTGCTATCATGAAATCAACCAATAACAAATGCTGGCAGGGCTGTGGGGAAAGAGGAACTCTGCTCCACTGCTGGTGGGAGTGTAGACTGGTGCAAGCACTGTGGAAATCAGTATGGAGATACCTCAAAGAACTAGGACTGGAAGTCCCATTTGACCCCTGCTATTCCACTGCTGGGGATCTTCCCCAAAGAATTAAAAGAATCATACCCCATTGATATATGTGTGCCCATGTTCATAACAGCACAGTTTGTGATAGCTAAAACTTGGAAACAGCCCAAATGCCCATCAACTGGAGACTGGATAAAGAAAATGTGTTTTTTTTATAAAATGGAGTACTACTCAGCCATAAAAAATGAGAAATTAGAGACATTTATAGCTAAACTGCTTTATTAATAAGGTCATCTTGATAATTACAAGCTAATACCATGTTACAAGCTTTGCAAATGTGATCAGTTGTAATCATCAAGGCTATTTATAAACACTTTTTTTTTCATTCTGAGAGTCATTATAGAACTGTACTTTCCACTCCTCTTTGAAGTTAGAGGCCAGTAATTTATTTAGCCCATGGCCTATCAGTGGAAATTAGTTTCATTCATTGGTAAGGAATATGATTTAGACCTAAATGTTCTCCCAAATTCTCATGTGTTTGGAGGGTTATTGGGTCATGGGGGTGCTACCCTCATTAGTATATTAATCCACTGATGAATCCATAGCTGATTGTGCTATTAGAAGGTGAGCCTGTTCAAAAGAGATGCCTCATGGGACCATGACCTGGAAGGGTATATATCCCTCTCCAGCTCCTTCCTTTGCTCTTGCTGCTTCCTAGCTGCCATTATATTAGCAGCTTTCCTACATGGCAGGCTTTTCCACCATGCTATTTCTGCATTTTAGTTAGCCAGCCACGGACTGAGTCTTCTGAAAGTGAGCCAAAATAAGCCTCATTTAATTTGTGGGTGTCCCAGGCATGAGAAAGTGACTAAGACAGTATATTATTTTATCAGTTTGGTACAATACTTACTATATCTCCTTTCCCTTCTTACAGTAATTCTGAAAGGCATTTGAGAAGGAACTTCCTTCCACCAGATGCTTTAATGATCATTAGGAGAAGAGTTCATGTTCTTGACTTGGCTTACATATAAGTTATTAATAAATAAACTTGTTAAGCTATGGAAAGTTTTGGACAATTACACTAAAGCATATCTTAACAAACCTGACTGCACTTGACATTTTTCTTCAATGTAAACTTAAGTCCAGTTAAATGATATATACTTGTCTAATATTCTTTTTTTTCACTTTGTTTGCTTTTATTTATTAGTACATGTTTGCAGTACATAATGTTTACATTCCTTAGGGCGAGTTGGTATGTGTGCATTCCTTTATTCATCCTCCTTCCCTTCCCTCACTCCATTTCTTGATCCCCTTTTCTTTTGAGAAAGATGTAAAATTCTATGTTAAATTAATATCCTTGCATAATTGTTATGTTGTGTTTATGTGGCAGAGAGCTGGCAGAAGTTTGCTAGTGAACAATGGCAAAAACTAAATGGAAAGTAAATGATTCATTTGTAGCATAGAAGGAAGACTACAGGCAGAAAAGCATTAGCTTTTGGAAAGATAACCTTTCTTGCTTTTGTGGTCCACTTGAAATTTTTCAGAGTTCCATGATATTCCTGATAATTGTTACATTCCCAGTATTTTCTTCACAAAGGTTCTCATCCCCTGAATGTAGGAATTTTAATGTTCTATGTCCTTTTCAAATATTTCACTGATGTCATCCATTTGGGTTTCTATAAGAAAATACTGTAGACTGGGAAGATTATCAAGAGCTCAGATTCATTTCTTCCAGTTGTAGCTGCTGAGATAGTGGGTTCAGCAAGACAGACCTTTATTCTTCAGTATCATAATACAAGGTGATTACATTATTAGTCACACTGCATATCTGGATGCCAAAGAATTTGGAAAGTGTAGTTTTTAGCAAGTATTGTATGTATCTAGTTAAAACACCTATCACAATTTGGAAGAAAGATTTGAGGAAGTAGCATCTTTCTCTGCTATTATTCTTTACCTATGTAACTTTTATTAATAATTAATCTTTCAGTCCCCCAGTTTCCTCACCTACTAAATAGAAGATAGCAATATCAATTTCATAGGACTGCTGAAGTATAATGAACTTTGGGAGGCAGAGGCAGGAGAATCACAAATTCGAATTCAGCCTGGGCAATTTAGCTACTTAACAAGTCCCTGTCTCAAAAGTTTTTAAAAAAGGACTAAGGCTCCCAAAAGAATTAAAAGAATCATACCACAGTGATATATATGCACCCATGTTCATAGTGGCACAGTTTGTGATAGCTAAAGCTTGGAAGCAGCCCAAGTGCCCATCAACTGGAAACTGGATAAAGAAAATGTGGTTTTTAAAATAAAATGGAGTACTACTCAGCCATAAAGAATGAAAAACTAGAGTCATTTATAGCTAAATATAAATATATAACATAATATTTCACTTAAGTGAAATAAATAGGATTATAATGAGTAATTGATAATTTGAAATAGGAAAAAAGGTCCAAAGATGAAGGAGTGAAGGGAGGGGAAGGAGAAATGAAAAGAGGGAAAGGAAAAACTATGAGAAAAAAAATGGAAATGAAATCTATGTAAATAGGGAAGTGCGGAGGGGGTGAAGGGTGCACAGGTAATGGGGGAAAAAAATAAGAACCAAGATACATCATGTACAGGTACAAGCACCCGATGATAAATGTAAATGAATTGTATACCTAAAATGTACCAATAAAAGAACTAAAAAAAAAAAGGACTAAGGCTGTAACTAATGTGAAGATCCTAAATTCAGTCCCCAGTATCACTTCCTTCCCCCACCAAAAACCGTAAGTTTCCTGTGAGTCTGAGAGGCAAATGTTGCTCAGGGGTCAGTCAGGATTTAAAGCACACCTATTTAAAGTTACTGTGTGGCCTTGAGCTCCTTAAGTAGCTGTTCTTAGCCTGTATTTCGTTATCTCTAAAGTGGAGATGAAAGCTGGGTGTGGTGGTGTGTGATCCCAGTATTCTGGAGGCTGAACAAGAGGATCATGAGTTTGAGGCCAGTTTGGGTTATACAGTGAGACCCTGTCTCAAAATAAAGTAAAATAGGGCCAGGGATTTAGCTCAGTGGTTCCCCGCCTGCACCGCAAGCACAAGGTCCAGAGTTTGATCCCTGGTACCAAAAAAAAAGTAAAATAGAGATAAAATAGTACTCTTCATAGTTGTGAAGATTACATGAGATCATATGCGTGTTGGTTTGAGAATATTTATTGAACATCTGTGGCAGGCAAACAATTCCTGCCTTCTAATAGTGTGTGTGGCGGGGGGTGGTTGCGGCAATAAACAAGCATACAAATAACAGATGATAGCTCAAGTATGTAAGAAAAAGTAGTGGGACCTGACTTGTGAAGTCAAGACTCTGGCTGCAGGTGTAGCTCAGTGGCGGAGAGTAAACCTTGTGAAGTGGCATTTAAAAATGAAATCTAGGATTATAAGGAAGGAACTTCCTGTGGTAGAGTCTGTGGATAGACAATGTGGACCAAACTAAGGAAGGCCTAACAGCTGGCTGTCAGTTGTGCCCATGGGAGTGGTGAGATATGGGGTAGACTGTGCTTTCTTCCTGGTATTTTGTTATTGTCTGAATTACTTTTTTATGATGAACATGTATGCTATTGAGAAATATATTGTCTGTCTTTGGGGAAAAAGCTGTATGATCCATATCACATTTACATGATCTATTATTCATTTACAGAATGACAACGTAGGATGAGGTCAGACTTTCCCAAGGATGTTGATTCATTATACTAATATATTATATGTAAAAAAAAAAAAAAAAAAAATCCAGAATTTAAGTTAATTTAGAAAATATTTAGCTACAAATACTTAATATCATCAAAATTTCAGTCATATTTGCATAGATAACAAAGTAAGTGACCTATTGCAATTTCTCCCATGGTTGTTGTTTTGTCTCCCTATTCTAAACAGGAACCTAGAAAATATATTCTATTTTCCTAGATGATTTTGCTTTGCAAGGGAAAAAGTAGAAAATATTTGAGTAAAAATGTCTTTTCCAAATATAGAAGTTGTGATTTTTACTACAGGAAGCTATAGTGAGGGTTTATTATGAGTGGTGACAAAAACACTGTAAAATACATGGCTGTATTTTTCACAGAATGAAAGAGTAACAGATTAGTTCAAAAGAAATGAGTTTCCTTGGTCATTCTGTTATAACACACTTAGGGTGGTGGAATGATGCAATTCTGGTAATGCTCTACACTATTTATTTCCAGATTCTACCCTAAGGACTGGAGTTTCCAAGCTTGACAAGGAATTTCATAATCCAAGATTAGCAAAGATTGAGCCAAGTCACTGGAACTCAAAAGAGTCACAGGAGCTTAGTGAACAGGGATGAAGATAAGAATCATCATAAATTTGATGCTAGAGTTCTTGTCTGCCATTTTCCAGGGAACACTTCTGGGTCTTTCATCCTCATGTGATGTTATAAGGGACACAGCTAGAGCAATGCCTCACATTTAATTTATATTTCCAGGTAAAACCTTTCTAAATTCTAGATTCTTGTGTCTAACTGCCTACTGTGTAACTCCAGTTGCTTAATACATACCAGCAACTCAGACTGTCCAAAATGGAGCCCTTGCTTTGCTCCCTACACATTTCACTCAGATACATAGCCTTAAAGAAATTGGTGTCTTCACCCACAGTGGATGTTTACACTGTGCATTTTTTCTTTAGAATTTTGGCAGGCACAGAGACCATGAAAAATCTGCCAACAGATAAGTCCTTTTACATCTGCTTTTTGTTTTCACTTTTTGTTGTTGTTGTGTTTAACAGGCAAATAAAAAGTACTTAATAAAGAATCATGAGTTTCTGTGAGCAATGAGCTGGCCCTTCTGGTAGAGAACAATGAATGACATTGACACACACGGTTGTTAACAAGCAGTCTGTGATAGAGATTTCAGTTCCAAGCGCTGACTCTCTTCCTAAGTGAAGTGTCGACCATCTGTCTTAAGGCCCCTTAAAAAGGGAAGCTAATGACTGTAGCTCCTTCTTTACTAATACAGCATGCACTTCATCTCTTCTGTTAACGTTTTCCCCCAAATTTAAATTTTTAAGACTTTATTAAATTAAGTACCCGAAACAAATGCTATTAAGATAGCAGCACTATTATAGCAATTTTTACACTCACTTTCAAAAATTTTCCCTCTGGTTGTAAACTATGAAATCTTGATTTTAGAAAGGTTCATATAAAATTGCCTTAAATATGTGAAACTGTAATGCATTTACACATATTTTATTTCAAAACACTCTCTCTTCCATGGTTTGAAAATTTGTTGCTGTCAAATTCATTTTGATTCTTTTTTTCATTGTCTTTTTCTAATTCATTTTGAAACCTAACATATGTGGTGGTTCTGAGAGACAGCGATTTGGGGAGGGGATCGGTTGTATGGACACTGCCCTCGGGAGTGGGACCAGTGTCTTTGTGAAATCCCTTTGGCTGTGTGAGCACATGAGAAATGTGCCATTTTTTGGAGACAGATTGGGAGGGACATTGAGTCCTCTGGTACCTCAATCGTGGCCTTCTCAGCCCCTGGAAGGCTGTGAGCAATAAATTTATTGTTTACAAATTATCCAGTCTAGGGCATATTATTATAGTACCCTGAATGGACCAGCATTCCATTTATTTATAAGTTTAATTAAAATATATCAACAATGGAATAACATACTTATTTAGTCAGAATAAATAGTTGTAAACTTGGCTTTAAATTTTACAGTCTATGGTATTGGAGGAGTCTCTTAACTTTTTTGGATTTCAGTTTCCTCATGAATAAATGAAATTACTAGAAATATCAACATTAGGTATTATTAAAGTAATAATAGTTACCTAGCATCATCTACATATTTTAATCATATAATTGTTATGAAATAATATTTCTTAGTATCTGTGTTAGCTTTCTAGTGTTGTCATAATAAAATACCACAGATGGGGTGATTTACTCAAAAGAAACTTTTCTCACAGTCCTGGGGCTTCTATGTCCAAGACCAAGGTTTCAGCAGGGTTAGTTTCTACGAAGGTCTTGCTCCCTGGCTCATACATGGTGGTCCTCTCAATGTGTCCTCACACGGGCTCTGCTCTGTGGACAATCATCCCAGGTGTCTGTTACTCTCTTTATAAGGACACAGTCAACCACTCTGAACCTCAATTACATCTTGAAATGCCTAGTCTCCTAATAGAGGGGTTGAGTTTTCCGTACACAAACTTGTGTTTGGATAGAGAGTAATTCAGTCCATAATCGCATCTACTGTTTTCAGTAAGAGTAAGCAATTTCAAAGATAAAAGAGCTACCAGATGTCAGAAAGAAAAACATGTGTGCTCCCAACACTGTTTACGTACCACATTAGAGTGCCTAGGCATGCATGAAACACAAACCCTCCATCCTGATATGCATCTCAGCAAAAGTTGGAATACACAATGATAGATGATGAATGTAAAAACAATAAGAAAAGTATTAGTGACTACCTACATTTTCCTTCTAGGAAGATTAATATAAATAAATACAAAGCCAAATTATGAAATAAGAAATCTTAATCTTACAATTTTGGGCAAATAAATTTTTTTCCCCATTAACTTTATTGGTACATTTTAGGTATACAATACAGTCACATTCATCATTGGGATCTTGTACCATTACATGAGTATCTTGGTTCTTATTTTATTTTCCCTTCCCTTGCCCTCCCTTCACCCCCTCCACCCTTCCCTATTTGCAAAGACCTTGTTTCCATTTTTTTCCTCTTCTCATATTTTTTCCTTTCCCTTTTTTCCCTTCCCCTACCCCTCCCAATTCCCCTACTCTTTTAGACCTTTTCTTTCTGTTACACAATATCAGTTATACATTTTTTAAATTACAGTATTAAGATCTAGGAGACATTACCACAGATTTTACAGAATTTGAAAGGATATAGAAAGCATATTACAAAAATCTTTTTTGAAATAAATTTGACAACTTCTAAGAAGTAACTTAGAAGACAAATTAATAAAACTAACTCTGGAGGAAATATAAAATTTGAATAGCACCTATTAAAGAAAGTATCTTCCTAGCTTGAAAATCTACCTATATGACAACAGCAGGCTCATAAACATTTTAACTGATAAATTAATTATATCAAACAAAGCAGAAAAATGAAGGAACACATCTCCCCTCATTTTAGGAACTCAACATTGTGCTAATCCTAAAACTGGATAAAGATAATAGAAGAAAAAAGTATGAACATAGAAATTTGTTTAACAAAACAAATTCTTAGAAGTCAGATCTGGCAGTATGTAGAAAGTGGTTTTGTTATAGGGATGGCAGTGTTGATTCAGCATTGGAAGATCCACCCCCAAAACTCATCATTTTAACAGAGGAAAGGAGAAAGCCATATGATCCTGTCACTAGTTGGAGAAAGAGTATTGGGCTGAATTCTACAGCTGTTCATGGTAAAATCTATCGGGAGACTAGAAGTAGAACAGAACCTTCTCAACAGATCAAAGACATGTACTCCATACTTCCAACAAAAACTCTTTCTATGATTGGAGATAATACAATGTTTTCTCCCTAAGGTGGGGAACAAGAGCATATATGCCTACTCTTCATCTGTCCATTAGACTTTGAAACATAGGTCTAAACCAAAATAGTCTGGCAATAAAATGACACAACTAGGATAGGATTGTCATGGCAGAAGCAAAATCTGTATATGTAGATGAAATGATCATCTACAGAGAAAATACTAAGAAATCTCTAGGAGTCCCTAGAACCTGTACTTGAATTTAGCAGGATTAGAAAACACAAGGTATATATAAAAATTCAGGTCTGTGTATACTTGCTATAAATGAAGAATTGGATATTGAAATTTAAAAGTTATTTAGGAGTACAAAGGACCCAAAAAAGCCAAAAACAAAAACAGTGTTGGAAGACATTTAGCACCCAATTTTAAGACTTCTTCTAAAGCTACAGTAATCAAGGCAGTGTTGGTGTAAGGAAAGACATATAGATCATTGGAATAAAACAGAGAATCTAGAAATAGAACCACACATATATGGTCCACTGAGTTTTGAAAGATTATTTAACATTAGCATTTTATAGAATATAAACTCGATTCAAGAGCTGAGGAAGAGATAGTGTGTTCAGCAAACGAAACTAGAACATCTGGTATCCGTATACAAAAAAATTAACCTCAACCCTTTTTTTCTATACATGAAAATAACTTGAAGGGATCTATGAACCTAAATAAGAAAGCCTAAAAGTATAAAACTTTAAGAAGAAATTATAAGGGAAAATATTTATGAATTCAGGGTAGGCAAGAACTACCTAGGATACAAAAACCATGATGTATAAAAGAAAAAAATTGATAAATGAGATTCCATCAAAATTTAGAACTTTAAATGACATCATTAACATGAAAAGTAGTCCTTAAACAGACCATATTTACAATGCATATAACCTATGAGCAGAATATATAAAGAATTCTTAGAGCTCATTAATAGACAACCCAATTAAAATGTAGACATAAGATGATAAATAGCCAGTATAGCACAAGGAATGGTGTGCAATTCTAGAATCAGAAAAATACTAATGAGTACAATAATAAGATTGAATTATACACTCATTAGGGAGATGAAGTCAAAAGTTTTAAAAGCCTTGTCATGACTTTTTCTTTTTGTTGGATTCTCCCCCTTTGCATTTAATTTGTAATGCCCAATGGATTCATTCTGCTGGGTTTCCTGGGGTTGTGATCCTCATTGTCTTTTCCTAGGGTATTGTCTAAAATTTTTTGGAGTGCCAGTTTGATATTCATGAAGTTCCTGAGGTGCTCTTTATCATGAAAGCATCTTATTTCTCCATCAGTTTTGAAAGATAGTTTTGCAGGGTACATCAATCTGGGTTGGAGAGTGTTTTCCTTTAGAGCTTGAAATACGTCACTCCAAGCTCTTCTTACCTTGAGGGTTTGCATTGAGAAGTCTGCTGTGATTCTGATGGGCTTTCCTTTGTATGTGATTTGTTTCTTTTCTCTCACTGCTTGTAGAATTTTATTCTTCTGTTGGATTTCTGGAATCCTATTATATCCCTATGTGTAGATTTTTTTGATTAAGGTTAGCTGGAGTATGCCTCACTTATGTGTATGTCAAGTTCTTTTCCCCTGCTTGGGAAGTTTTCTGCCATCACTTCTGTGAAGAGTTTTTTTTATGTCATCTGCACTCTCTCCTGTTTCTTCATTGACTCCAATCAGTCTTATGTTATTCTTCTTGCATCGTCTAGCAGCTGCTGGATTGATTTCTCATGTTCCCTTACAATTTTAAAGCAATTTTTCTTTTCCTGGTCACTAATTGCAATCTTATCTTCTATATGTGAAATTCTGTCCTCACATAGGTTCATTCTGCTGCGCACTTTCAATGGAGTTTTTTTTAATCTCTTGGAAATCTATATCTGTTTTATGGATTCCATTTGTTTCCAATGTTGGGATTCCATCATGTTCCTCAGATCCTCTATTTCTTTTTATCTGTGTCCTCTCTAGATTTATTAATCATGTCTTGCACCATGAGCAAAATCTTTGCTGTTATCTAAGTAATTATTTCTGATTTCATTTTTCCCAGATGCTCTTTTGTTGCCAGTTCAGAGAGTCCAGGTGGTTGAGTATCAGAGTGTTCCGTCTTGTTTCCCTTTGGGGTTGCCGTAGGTGATCTGGAAGTCTGTTTTTGAGGCTTGTTTATGTGTCTTCTCATTTCCACAGGTGGGGGGTGCTTCTGGCGCCCACGTGTCTCACCTTCTGTGCCCTAGGAGCTTGGGATGGCAGCAGGGGAGCTTCCTTCTGGGTTCTGGGACCGGCTGAGCTTCACTGCCCTAGGAGCCTGGGATGGGGGTGGGGAGCTACCTTCCGGGTGCTGGGACCGGCAGAGATTGGGGCAAATAAATATTGATAGTCCAATAAGCTTCAGCTATGATGTGAGCTATTCACCTTTGTCATTAGGGACAAGTTTACCAATATCTATTGGAACAAAATTTTTATATGGAAATTAAGATATCTAAATTATAAAGTGTTACACAAATGAAAATGAAAGATTTAAAATATATTCAACTAGAATTTTTGTATTGAGTCCTTTAAATTTAATTCTAGAAATATGAAGTTCCTAAACAATCTTTCTGTATTATCATTTAGTTATATGGATGAATACCCTGTATTATCATTAGTTATGTGGATGAATACCCTGGGAAGCTGAGGGAGAATTCACGTTCAAGCTGAGCCTAGGTACCTTAGTGGCTTAGCTGGACTCTGGCTCAAAATAAAAACTAAGAAAAGGGGTGCAGATGTACCTCTGCATGAATCCCTAGTTTCAGAGCCAGTACTGAAAAAGTATCTATCATTTAAAAGGACTATGACATCTTTAAGTCATGGGAAAGCTGTTGTACAATGGACATGATACAAAAGAACTTATTGATTGTCATAAACAAGATAAAATTTAAAAGCATTTTTCTTTAGAGAAGGAAGCCAGGATCAAAAAGTTTTGTATTATGTAATTCTAGTAAGACATTCTGAAAAAGTAAAAAAAGACAGCTTATAGGCATTAGAATAGATCTGTGTGGCCAAGTGCTTGCTTAGGAGAGAAGATAGATAAATACTGATAAGGATTCATATAAGGGAACTTTTAGTGATAGACTCTCGTATGGTAATATGGTGATATATAGCTTGACATATTTTTCATAACCTAGAGAATTTTACATCTACAAAAGCATAGATTACTCAATTTTTTTTTTAAAAAAAGAGGCTGTTGGGTACTCTCAGGCTGCATATATATGTATGTGTATATATATATAGAGAGAGAGGGAGGAATCTAATTCTACTATAATATTTTCGCTAAATGGGGAACACTTTGAAAACAGTGTTTTGATAGGGTATTGCACTCTACATGTATATTATAGTTTGGTGAGTACATTTGTTTCTTACAGAGACAGATGAACAATTCTGAACCTATTTACATTTATACTAGAATTGAACAAATAAAATGTCATAGATCAAGAGCCAGACTTCTCATTTTTTATATAGCCATTTAAGCAAAGAAACAATGGATAAGGCTGGAAAAAGCATTATGGTACCAGATTAACTTTGGAGATATTAGTATAAAGTTACATTTATTTTTACAGAGTTAGGTAGGTAGGTAGACAGTTAAGTAGGTAGGTAGGCAATAGATAGATGGATAGGAAGAAAGAAGGGGGGGGGAGAAAAATTCCACTAAATCCCACTCACAGAAATGATAGAGTAGAAGGTAACTTGTTACTAACATTATTTTTTGGAAGAAAAAAATTAGTAATTCCAAGTTCAAAACCATTCAGTGTGTATTTTACTTATTATTCACACAATGAAAACATTTAAACTAGATTGTAAAGAATTTCAGTAATATTTTGTGGAAATTTTATAGCTTTAGTATTTATATATAGATCTGTGATTCATTTTGAGTAAAGTTTTATTATGTGTGATGTGAAGATTTAGTTTTTGCCATAGAGATAACATATGGGATATACTTAAGTATAAATTTTATGGTATCAATTTATTTTTTCTCTATAAATGACTAATCAGTTGCTTCAATATGTATGCTTGCTTTATTAAATACTTGGTTGCTGCTAAACCATATTGGAGGAAATTTAGTTCCAAATATAGGGAGACATTTTAAATTGTTCTTTTCTATACATAACTCTTAATAATATAGTGGCTGTTCCCAAATACAAGACACTATTCTTCTAAAATAAAAGTCATTTGGCCTTATGTTTGGATTCTTTTTATTTCAACTTTTCTCACTGTGTTTTGAAAACTATATAGTGAATAGTAAAGGTTGTATCTTCCCCCCATGCAGCCTCCCTTTCAACTATATTCAAAGGATACATTCATGAGGTTTTGCAGAACATAAAGCAGTGTTGCAGTGCTATTTTAGAAATAGGAATTACAAGCTGACCATTTTAAAAACCATTTCTTCCATGTTTTTAGTGTGATGAGACTGCCATCATTGTTTAGTTTCAGTATATGTTTGTATTTCTCTTAGCATTTTTTTCTGGGGCTATTTTGTTAAGTTGTGGCAAATCAAGGTAGAGAGAAGATAGTTAACACTTTGTCTTATGCCACCATCTGTTCCAGAATTGACATTTTATCTTATTGATAGAATGTTCAGAAAAGCTTCAAATCTTCTTTAGCACCTTTTAATGCCTCTTAATGTTTAACTTTAAGCATTGTAGAAAGTTTTTGTCAATGTTCTTTGAACTCATCTTGCATCTATACTTTCAATATATGGACTTTTTTCTGTATATGTCATTGGTGTTTTTTCTTTTCCCACTCCTAGAACAACTTCCATTTATTTCACTCAATCATGGCTTGATAAAATAACTTAAACATTTAACAGGTACTGTATATTAACATTGCGGGTCTGATTGTGTAGTCATTTGGTGCTTATCTCCTGTAATATTTGCTGAATAAATTGAATGAGAATATTTTGTTGAGACATCTCATACTTGATTAGACCCAATTTGACAAAGGTGTTTAATTTGCTTATTTACTAAGAATTCATTACAAGACGGTTTTGAGAAATGATTTGTACTTGTAAAATTATTAACATTGAGGATAAATAATTGACAGTGTCCTTTAGCTATTATGTACAATTTCATTTTGTTTAAGTATTAGCAATCTTTTGGTGAAATGCAATGAAAGTTTAATTAGTTTTGTGTCGATGAGTTGAGTGCATTGATTATTGTGCTCTACTAAGCATCAAGGCAGTGCCCTGTTACCTAATATGTTTTATTAATAATTAAATGCAGGCTCCCACCTTGTTTAAAATGCCTCACAGAAGCACAACTTTTATACTGCTCAAACTAGTGTGAAATGTGATTATTTGGTTAAGTTTATCTAGGTTATTCAATAAAATACTCATGAGAGAATTAGAAATTATTTTGTTTTCTTTTTCTAATATTTATTTCTCTTGGGAAAATATATTTATAGAATCCTGAGAATAAATACGGACAATGTGTAAGGACATTTTCCCTTGTCATGTGACTGCATATCCTAGTGTTTGAGGGGTAATGCAACTGAGAAACGAAGCACTTGTGTGAGGTTAGAATGTTACTCATTAAATTCCTGTTTCAAATCTACCTACCTGAATATACTTGTACCGAGACAAATGAGGCTGACAGAGGTGGATTGCTAAGTCATTCTTTCACCACCATTGCTAAACTTACCGATATTTCTGCTGGTACTTAAACTTCTGTGGTTATTAATGCCTGAAAATTTTGACAATAAAATGTAAGAGAAGTAATTATTTAACTTCCAAAATGCATATGAAATTAAATAATAATGACTTTTATCTGAAATTTTTTTAAAAATATTTTTTTAAAATGAGTGATACTCAGACCTAACACAGTTGTTTTGAATTCCCTACTGCCTTTCAGACTTCTCTGTGTATATTGATAAATGTTTTTTTAAATGTCTTGGTATCTGACTGCTAGTCTTCCTTATAGTATCATTAGTGTCATTTATAATGTGATTTAGGTTTGTGTTTTATTACAAAAGATGTAACATTTATATTTTCCTTTTCTTAAGTTTATTATTATAATTCCTAAAGAACTGAGGTTCAGTATTTTAAAATTATGTAATTTGCTATATTTAGTTATGCATGCTTTTCATCTATATCTTTATCCTTCATGCTTTGCTTACATTGGTTAAACCACTTATGACACAGTGATTAGTAGCTACTGTGTGATTTTTATAAATATTATCCTGAGCTGCAAGTTGTTTTCCTTTTTTTTTCTTGTTATCAACTGCTGTACACAGTAACTGAGACAGAATAGAAGCTCAGTAAATATTTGATATCATCTCTGTTATCATATTAATGAGCACTGTAAACTTGAAATCCTGTGGACAATTTAAAGTAATGTTAATGTAGCTTTTGAGATCTTAGACACAGCACATGTAGTTCTTGTATACTAAAGGTGAAAAGTCATTGTCAGCTCTCTCATCTTAGATCTTTCTGAGTGCCAATGAACTGCTTTCTGTGGGTGTTACTGTGTCCAGTGGAAAGAGTTCATTCCCTCAATAAACCCCTCTATGTTTTGGGGGATAAAACCTCTTTCAATGAAATATAAACTAACATGAATAAAGAATTTAAGCATCTCTTAAATATATTTTTATCATTTTTCCTTACAAAAGGTTTTACATATCTCCAAATTTGACATTTCACATATATGAAAAGATCATAAGAGTTGGGCTCAATGGTAGGGGCTGGAGTTGAATCATCAAGAACAACAACAACAAAAACAAAACATGCAGAAGACATTCATGCCATAGATACCTTAGATGTCATTATATGTCTTTGAAAATAAAATTGCATAGCTATTAACTCCTCTATTGAGCTACCATAAGCTGAGTGCCATAGATGAACCCAAACTGGTTTTTCAATATGATATTATGGATTATTTTAATTCCCCAGAAAAGAAATTTGGACGCAGACACTACATGGGACTATGGTCATGATTTCATGTGAATATTTTGCAGTTAATGTCATATTGTCCTAAGTGTTATACATATTAGAAATCATTCAATGTAATTCATCTTCCCAAAATTACCTATCATTCATCAGCTTCTTAAAATTTCAAGGAGTTTTTGTGGTTGTTGTTGTCTTTGAGACAGTGTCTCTATGTGTAGTTTAGGGTGGCCTTGAACTCACTGTATTCCATAGGCCATGCTGGCCTCAAACTCCTGAGGATCCTCATGTCTTAGCTGCCCAAGTGCTAGGATTACAAAGGTTGGGCACCATGCCCAGCTCAGTGAGTTTTCAAAGTAAGATTTCTTAGAAACTCCAGTGTGATGATTTTAGTCCATCAAAATAAACTATCATATACACTATAAGCTATCAGATACACTAACATAATGTTCCTCAAAAAATGGATTTCATTCTGTTTCAATGGTTGAAATCTTATATTAGCTAGCATTCTTTAAATGCTGTAGCATCCAAATGTGTAATTAACAGCACAACTTTACAGTTTTGGAAGAATGCATAATTTAGTGATGTATGTGCACACTTTATATGACTAATCTAAAGTATAATGTGACAATGTTTACACCAGTTTGTTACCTATATGAGACTTATTATACATCAGATTCCTATATATGCTCATCATATATATGTGCTGTGCTGTGTCCTTTGTCTTACAACACATTTGGCCCCTCCATTCTCCACATCAAGGGTAACCACTATTTTATTCTTCAGATTTATATTTTTAATTTTTTTTAATATATCAGTTACATCAAGGGTATTTTTCTTTCTGTGTTTGACCCATCCATGTTGGACAAATGGCAGGAGCTCCATTTTAAGGTTCTGTGATATTCCACTGTATACATATACCATATTTTCCTCCAGCATTCATTCATCAACAGACACGTAGGCTGTTTCCATGCCTTAGCTGGTAAATAATACTGCAATGAACATGAGAGTGGAAGGCAACACATTTCCTGATTTAAGATTATATCATAAAGTATAATGAAATGATATAGTATTAACACCAAAACAGTAAAATAAATCAATTGACACAAAAAGAGAACCTAGAATAGCTCCAAACTTACATGATCAAATCATTTTTTGACAAAATCACTGAGGACACAGTGAGGGAAATGATAATCTCTTCAATCAGTAGTGCTTATCAATAATGAGTCACTTAAGAGATCAACAATTGAACTTTATGAACTAATTTTTTCTGCAATGAAATTTGAATTTTTCCTAATAAAAGTCACTACTTTGCATGAATAACCTGCACATCTCATATCATAATAAGCACATTCAGCAACAGAGGTCAACCATCTAATACCCAAGGGACAGATGTGGTCTGTCACCTACTTTTGACTGATCAAAGAATCAATTTTATATTTTCAAATTACTGAAAAAGATCAAAGGGGCAGTAGTACAGGAAAATACATGAAATTCAAGTTTCAGTGTCCATAAATTTAATTTTATTTGATCACATTATATTCCTTTATTTATATGTTGTCTACAGCTGCTTTTGTGCTCCTGAGCACATGGAGTAACTTTGACAGAAACTGTAAGCCCTACACTCCTAAAATGTTTACTAGTTAAACCTGTCCATAAAAAGTTTTCCAACTTCTTTTTCAGTATGATATAAAGAGAATGAACAACAAAGGTAAGGCAGAATCCCTGACTTGAAATTATACTACAAAGCTACTGTGATAAAAATAGCATGGTGCTGGCAACCCCCCCAACTCCCCTAAAATCAAAAATTAGTGGAACAGATTAAAAGATGCAGAAACAATTGCAAATACACTCAGCAACCTTATCTTTGACAAAGGAGCCAAACTCCTTCATTGGAAGAAAGCCTCTTTAATAAATGATGCTGGAAAAACTGGCTTTCCATATACCAAAGATTAACACTAGATTCATATTTTTTCACCATGCACTAAACTAAAATAAAAATGGATCAAATAGCTAAATATTAAAGCAGAAACACTAAATCTGCTTTAAGATAGAATGGGTAGAACTCTCGAAGACAATGGGTGCGGGTAAAGACTTTGTGAATACATAAAGAACTAAAAAAAAAAATCAAACCCCCAAATTTAAAGACCTAATCCAAAAATGGGCATCTGAAATGAACAGACACATCAGATGAAGGAGTAGAAATGGTAAATGGATATATGAAAAAACAATCAACATCACTGGTCATCTGAGAGATGCAAATTAAAACAATGCTGAGATTCCATCTCACTCCACAAAGAATGGCTGCTATCAAGAAATCAACCAGTAAGAAATGCTGGTGGGGTTGTAGGAAGAAAGGAACCCTTCTCCACTGTTGGTGGGAGTGTAGACTGGTGCAACCACTGTGGAAATCAATGTGGAGATACCTCAAAAAACTAAAACTAGAGGTTCCATGTGACCCAACTATTCTTCTTGGTATCTTCCCCAAAGAATTAAGCACATCATACCACAGCAATATTTGCACACCCATGTTTATAGTAGCACAGTTTGTAGTAGCTAAATCTTGGAAACAGCCCAAATGGCCATCAACCGATGAGTGGATAAAGAAGTTGTATTTTTTTCTTTTTTATGTGGTGGAGTACTACTCTGCCATAAAGAATGATGAGCTTCAGACATTTATAGCTAAATGGATGGACCTTGAGACCATACTCCTAAGAAATACCTTAGTAAATGAAATAATTTTTAAAGCATAACATGGTGTCTGATGATTCTTATGATGTTGAGCATAAGAGCCAAAGAAAATATGAGAGATCTGGGTAAAAGAAAAGTTTAATAAATACTTTTATAAAATTAAAATTATAGGCATATTTATATGTCAGATAAAGGAGCTTCAGTGGTCATTCTGGTGAGGTGGTCAGGAAGATTTGGGAATACAGGACTGAGAGCAGGAAAACACCTTCGATAGTGTTGAAGATACTCTTGCCAGCATCTTACGCACTTGTTTGGAAATACTGGGGTTGGGAGCATCTGTGGACAGAAAAAAAAGAAAGTAGATGTTTATTAGACATTTTAATTTAAGGTAGTTGTGTTAGGGTATTGATAATTTAGAATTCAGAACTTGGCATTTAGAAAATATTTTGTGTTATTCAAAGAACATACAAATATATTAGTTTTACTTGACGTTCGTGACTCTTTTGAAGGAAACATGAAGAGCAAGAATGAGGTCTTCAGTTTTAGACCCTGAAGCTTGGCAAGATCGGATCCCTGGCCAAGGTCACAGATGTAAAAAGTGGCCATGGTGGGAGCAGGGTGCGTGCTTTCTGCCCTTGTGGCACTGTTATGCCTACTTGACCTTGAGATTTTCTTTAGTCACATGTGGAAAGTCTTTTTGTAGCAAAAAACTCTGAAAATGCCTGATAAGCTGAGAAAGTAGATTTCAACTCTATACACTGAGGGTGTCTAGTTTCAGAATGCTCAAGTGAAAGCAGAAGCACCTTCAGAACGTTGTAATTTCTCCCCCATTGGGTAAATTTTCTGTTGATTGGACTACTCAAGTGACTTTTTATTATGTAAAATAGGATTATACAGATAATAAAAGTCTCTCTGTATGGCTTCTTTTATTTTTTTATTGCTTATCTAGCATATACCAGCTATTATCATTTATCAGTTGAACAAAATGATTATTTTCTGTGCAGTGATATCAATAAATATTTGTGTGTTTTGCTGAAAATTCATGATAGCTTGTGACAGGATGGGAAAACCTGTTACACCATACCCCATATTTTCTTAATTGCAGAAAGTCAGGAGTTGTCATACAAAACTTCAGCTTCTCTCAGAAATTGGGAAGATCTGCAGAGAAGACCTGGGAAGGACCTAGCTGACCAGATGGAAGCACCCTCCTTCCATGGAGAGTGCTATCTCCAGAAGCAGAGGCCCTTGCACAACCTGCTGCTCTTGCTCCCCCTACCTACTTTGCTCTAGTCACCACTTGTAGGTGTAAGCTCTGATGGCGTGGAGTGAGCTTGGGCTTTGCAATCATGCAGATCTGTGTGGGAATCGTGGCTTTTCAGTTTACAAGTCATGTGGTGACCTTGAAGAACCTACTGTAAATTTCCTCCTTAATTGTTCTTTCTCACCTTAATAAAAGGTGGGTAGCTAGGGGCTTAAGAACTGTTTGTTCCACTATCTGTTGCCCCTTTTGTGTAAATTAAAGACACATACTGCAGAATGAACTGCAAATTTCTCTTTATAAGAATATTACTTCTGTTCCATATTGGTAATACATGAAGGAAAGGCTTCTTGTTCTGAGATTGTAAGATAAAATAATTCTAAATTCAAAATGATGTAATTAAGACCTTTATTACACTAGTTGTTAAAAGGATAGTTTATTTCATACCTGAAATGGTTTTTTTTGTGGGAGATGCCTTGTCATCAGCATCCTTGGATCCTTCAAAAAGGGAGATAAACTGCCAAGATGAATCAGTACATTAGTTTAGTCTTACTTTATACTAGATATACCTAGAAATACTCAAAGGGTGGAGCAGGACCAGCACAGAATCTTACACTAATGAAATTCATACCATGCAGCCTCAAATGACTGTTCTCTGAGACCAGCCCATAATTTTTGCCAATCATGATTCCTAGAGTTGGTCTTGTGTATGAATGTGGACCTTGGTTACCACATAGAGAAGGCCAAATTCTCGACCACAAGAACTCATGAAAAATGTCAGCTCTGTCTGCTCACATCCCCCTTTGGATTTACTGGAGTCAGTTACAAGTCCTTTTCTAAGAATAGATAACAGGACAAGGGGAGAAGAAAAAGAATCTTTATAACTCTCAAGTTCTTTTTACAGAAATCTCAGCCCCATGGGATCTGGAACAATAAAGCGGTTGTGTGTGCCTGGTATTGCTGGGAGCATGGCTCAGGTATTACCTTTATTCCCATGGCATTTCTTTGAATACAGGAGCAGGAATTACCCCCATAAAGGCAGAGTGTTAGCTGCTCATAAGACTATGGTTCAAATTCTCAAAGCTTTTTGTCTATGAAGCGTAAAGTCAATTCCAGGCTTGCATGGCTCAGGGGAGACTTTAAGAGCATAAATCGAGATCCCTTTGCTTGAGGCCTTGCCTGCCTGCCTACCATTTCCCTCAGTCTCTGACTCTCAGAAGCCTCTTTTCTAGTGCCATGGTTAGAGTGCTTTGGCTGTCCCCTCTTTGTGTATGCTGTTCTACACTTCCCATGACTGCATTCTCTGTGATGGTAAAGTGACAAGAGAAAAAAATAATAGGTTCATCTCATATATTTCAGTGTTTTGGGAGCCATTTTCCTAATTCAGAGAGAAGAATTTTCTTTCAGAATTTTAACTTGTGTCTCAGTAGTCCTTTCTGCCACTGCCGTGCAGCTCCATGACTGAAATTTGCCTAGAAGTGTGGCCACGGTGGAGGAAATAGAGCAAGGACTGCCCCATTCCCAAGGAAACTGCTTCTAACTCAGATCAGGGAGCGATGCCTTCCCTTAGAACTTTGTTCTCTCCCTTCCTTCCATGAAATGCAGTATGGAAGTTCTCCAAGGCTAAATCAGGAAATGAGGGAAGAAAAAATACCTAAGAAATTTCTCACTATATTGGTTGTTGTTTGAGTTTTGATTTCCCACCCAAACTCCTGCTCTCCTTCCTTCATGTTGAGATCTTCAGTGTTTTAAGTTGTAGTCAATGAGCGAGATAGAGGGAATTGCGTTTACTCCACCTTACTTGGGACTGTAGTGGATAACAATTTTAACCACAGTTTTACCATGGAAAAGGTAGCAAATGAGAGAAAGAACAGAGTGGCAAGAATGGAGGTTTGCTGGGAATTGAACTTGACACCAGGAATGTCAACAGATTCCTTAGATAGAACCTCTGCCCTTGCTCTTCATTTCTGTATGATTTTCTTTTTGGAGTGTGGCCTACATGAAGTCGGAAGTTGTTGTGCAGATGTTTATATTCATAAATAAGGATTAGGTCGAGTATAGAACTGCCATAGCATCTTTGAAAATCTGGCAAAAATATGTGTGTGAGTTATAGGATTTGAAGAACTCTGCTATACTGTGATACTGAGAAGTGAATAAATGCTGAATTAATAAGTGTACACGGAGGTAGGAAAACATTGAAAGGTACTTGAATTGGATCAAGAAGATGACAGTATGATTTAAAAAAACCAGAGAAGACAATCTGTAATTTGATTCCCCATTGGACAGGAAGATTAAAGATGAGGAAATTTTGTGGCCTCACAGTAGGAAGGAAGTAGCCTTTTTGAAATGCTGCCTGTAGAGTCTGTCTTTAGGAATACAGGGAGATGGGTGAAATAAGGTCTCATTTCCGGCAAGCCACCTCCACCCCTGCACTGCCATGTTTGAAGCTACTGTTCACTTCCTATCACTACCAAATCCTCTCTGCGGTCCACTTGCTCACAGCAAAGCCAAGTGGTTCCCTCTCTCCAGTCTCTTCTTGAGACTGCAGTAATAGAGCTAATGGATAGAATTGCACTTGGGTTCCAGGAGAATCAGTGGCTTACTCTCTGTACCTAAACAAAGAATGGTAATTTAACCCCAGGGGTGAAAATTTTCACTGAAGGATCTTCGGAAACCAGGGATAGTCCCCAGTCATAGATTTGAAGGAGCTGTAAAGAATGTTTCCTGATGTTCCTCAAATTGTATAACCCAGTCTCTGATCAGACTGTGAAAACTGGGCTATTCTCAGTTGGATCTCAAAATACAACAGTTGGGAGCTGTTAACAATATTTACCTGAAGACCTGTTGAATTATCTGGTTTTCGCTCCAGACAACTTTCTATGAGAGAGGAAGAAAAAGTAAAATAGAATTTTTTTTCTAAGGCACATGTATTTGTTGACACAAATCACTTTTCATTTCCACCAAAAACTCATATAATTTAGCATATAGAAGAAGGTGTTATTATTAATACATAGACAATGGGAGCAGTGCAAAAGTAGGGTGGGCCCTAAAACGCTGGAGTATGTCCTAGACATTGATCTGGAAAGTAGGTAAAAGGAAGTAATGTGGAGGGAGAGGCAGATTCTGCAACTTATTAGCTGCACGTTTATGCAAAATCATTCACTCAGTTTATATGAAGCTTTATTCCCCTAGTGAGGGGTTGCCCTAAAGATGATTCCAGAGGGCCCTTCCAGCGGTAACAGCCTGTGTGTACCTAGTTAAAAGCAGATATTTGGAATAAAGAGGAAAGTCCAGGTATGATGAAATAGTTAACTTCTGGTAGGAATCAAGAGAGATTGAAAATCATGTTAGAAGAAATCTGATGAAATTGCTACAGAACTAAATTTGTCTAAGGTTCCAAAGGAAGGAGTCTATATACCAGTGCAAGAAATTTGGTCACGGAGTTAGAAATGACAGTGTTAGATTAATTCTCACAGAGATACAAAGCTAAGGAGACAGATAATATGCTAGGGGATCAAAAAGGCAACTGTGAGTCTTAGCTTCACTGCTTAGAGCTGTGCAAATATTGGCCAATTAAATCTAACTTCTTTTACTCTCAATTTCCTCATCTCTAGAATGGAAATGAAGCTATCTTCCATGGCTATTTCACAAGGTGTGCAGTGAAATATATGTGTGAAATCTATAGATTTTTATACACATGTATTTATCAACAGCTCACACAAGCAATCGCGCTGACTTACTCTTTGAGGTAATGCACATTCTAGGGGAAAATTAAGTAAAACCTCAATTTCACTGAAATATGAGGGAGATTGAATTGCCTGATAAACTTAGTACAATTTTAAGTGTGGTTAGTTATATTCTTAGTGTCTGAACTCCATATTGCATGTAATGGTACTGATCTTTGCATTTAAATGCCTGACCAACACTGGGATTTAAGTTTCTAGGCTATACAGGGTTTCAGACCTCCAGGACAAACTAGAAAATTACTGATATAATTTAAGAGGTCCAAATATTCAGATTTATTTTACCTGAGATTTTATTGTATATTTTACAAAACTAGGAATACGTATACCCAGCCTGACTTCTCCATTGAAGTCTAGACTAAAACATCCAATTGTTTATGTGACATCTCCACTTGAATGTCTACTGGGCATCTCGATAGCAGCAGCCCAAATGCTATTCACACGTGCAGTTCTGCCTCCTTAGTTCATACCTGGTCTCGCCTACCTCCCCACGTGCCTTCATGTACTACATGGCAATGGGCTGTTTTTGGAAATACAGCTGTGAAAGACATAAATCCCCACTTCATGAAAATTACATTCTAGAGATAGTCAAAAGTCAAATATCTAAAAATTTTCAGGGAGAAAAAGAAAGTAGAGAAGTAGGATAGGAAGAGCCATGATGGGAAAGAACTACAATTTCAGAGAGTGTGATCAGAGAAGGCCTTTCTGAAAAAGTTACATCTGAATGAAGATCTGAAAGTGAGGAATGAGCAATGAAGATACAGGGGGGAAAACCTGAGGTGTATCAGCAAGGGTAGAAGCCTCAAATGCCTGGAAGGTTGGAGGAACAGTAAGGAAGTCAGTGAGGTCCGAGTGGAGTGAGCCAAGAGGAGAAATAGAGGAGGAGGTTACAAAAGTAGGAGGGGTCTTAGGGTGCTGCCTGCATGGTTACTTGTAAGCCACTGCAGTGACTCAGAATCCTGTCATAAGAGAAGTGAGTACTTACCAGTGTGTGAAGCTAACTTCCATTCTTACCCCTGGACTCCCCACCCAGGTTAAAATGCAAATTCCATGACAGCGAGGACATGGACTCTTGTATCAGAAAGGGGACTCGCAATATATCTTTGAATAAATACACAAACTATTGATTTGGACAGCTCCCATATTATCAAAGGATATAAGAGCTAAGCATGATCACAACAATGAAGTCGGAGAAAACAAACTGTGTAGTGAACTTAAGGACAAAAGATCCAGGCAGAACTCTGGTTTTCACTTAGACTGATACTGGATGCATCTCTTCTTCACCCACAGCTGGAGTTTTTGCATTTATAGCACAAAGACAATTCTACTGCTGTATACAGTTTTTGTCTGGGCCTAACAGCTCATTATTTCATAGTTCAGAAATCCAATCAGTGTCTGTTGATACCTACAGCTTATGGTATATTGTGGGAGTTCATTCATACTTCCTGCAGTTCTCTGAATTATTTATATTATTCTATGGACTGCCTTAATGAAAATGATTTTCATTGCCAAGTCAGGAGAATGTTTCTTTCGAAAAACAGTCATGATAAAATGTGATTTGAGTTTCAAGAACACACAACACTCCACATTTTGTGCATCCTCTCTTTTAGAGAACTACAATTTCCCAACAGATGTTCTAAGGAGACCATAAAAATGAGTACTTAAAGAGAAAGAAAAGAAGGTCCATCCTACCTCAATTTAGTTTTTGAAAGCCTTGTGTATACTATACTACAGCCAAGATATGGAGCACCGAAAAATACCTTTTGGAGGAAATAATTAAAGTCCAAGATAGTGGGTCCTGGTCCAGATACAAACTAGCAGACAGTGTCCCTTTTTTTTCCTCACAGAAGCACCATAATGATAAATTTATAATACAACACAAACTATTTGATACTAAAATCATTAATGAAGTATTAACAGCAACTCAGACAAGGCAGTTTGTGCCTTTTAACACCCGAGAGATGTACTATCACTTTCCAACATCACATACTCAAAGGAAAACAAAGAATTGGTTTCAAATTTGATAACTTAGTTATCAAATTTTGATAATTTTTTAGTTATCAAACCAGCAGGTGAAGTTTCATTTTGAATACTTTCTAAAACTGAGAAAAATATCCAACCTTTTAATATCTTACTGGTTGGGATAGCATCAGAATCTTCTTGCCCACTGAAACAAAAGAAAAAGAGACATTGTTTTTTTATTTCTGTACTTAATAGATGAAATTACTAATAAAGCAAAAGAGCAATCAACATTATTCATATGGAAGCAAATCTGTGATAATGTATTGCTGAAATTGCAAACTATATGAAAATGACTTCCAAATTGCCTTTTTCCACTTTAAAAATTGTGAACAGAAAATTTACCAGCTTTACTATTTTAAGTGTATAGTTCTGAAGCATTAATTATATTTACACTGTTGTGTAACATCAACATGTACAATGCGTCTCAGGAATATTTTCCTCTTCTCCACTTGAAACTGTAATTGCTAAACACAAAGAGCCCTTTCCCTCTCTCTCTTCTCCTCCTGGAAACCACTATTCTACTTCCCATCTCTAGGAACTTCACTACTAAGAAGAGCGTCATAAGAATAGAATCATGCAGTTTTTGACCTTTTATAACTGACTCATTGCAATTAGCCTAACGTCATGGCGATTCTTGTGTGAGGTAGCATGTATTTGGATTTACTTTCCTATTAACACTGGATTATAATGTCTTGAGTACATATGACAGATTTTGTTTTTCTATTCTTCCTTTGACAGACACTTGGGTTGCTTTCACTATTTATTGCAAATGATGCTACATGAGCATAGGTAGGTGTATAAATACCTGTTCCAGTTCTAATTTCAGTTCTTTTGGATATGTACTCAGAAGTAAAATTACAATACTGGACCACATGCTGATTCTATGTTTAGTTTTTTGAGACAATAATCATGTTTTCTGCAGTTGCTGCACCATTTTATATTCATATCTCCCATGCAAGAAGGTTCTAGTTTCTCTACATCCTTAATGAATGCTTGTTATTTTCTTTCTTCTTCTTTTTTTCCTTACCCCTCCTCTTACTCTTTCCCTGCCTTTCCCCCCAATAGCTCTCGTAATGAGTTTACAAGAGTATCTCCTTGTGTTTTTGATGTGCATTTTCCTGATCATTAATGAGGTTTAACTATCTTTTCTGTGCTTTTAGCCATTTGTACAGCTTCTTTTGAGAATTTTCTACTTAATTTGTTTGCACAGTTTTTCACTCAGGTTTTTGCCCTTATTGTTGTATCACAGTTCTTTATATTTTTTTACATATTAAGCCCTTACCACATATATAATTTGCAAATATTTTTTCTCATTCCATGTGTTGACTTTTCACTCTGTTTACAGTGTCCTTTAAAGCACAGAAATTTTTAATTTTGATGAAATAAAATTCCCCATTTTTCTTTTCTTGCATGTACTTTTGGTGTCATATAAAAAATTACTGCTAAATCCGATGTCATCAAGCTTTTCTCCTATATCTTTTTGTAAAAGTCATTAGTCCTGATTTTTAAACATTTGATTCATTTAGAGATAATTTTATATGGGATAAAGTAATGGCCCAACTTCATCTTTGTTGTTATTTGTCTTTTGCATTTGGATATTTATTTTTCCCTGGTATCATTAGTTGAAAAGGCCATATCTTACCCTTATCAAAAACACTTGAGCAGGTACTGAAAGGTTTACCCCTGAGGTCTCTATTCCATTTCATTGCACTATAAGTCTGTCTTTATATCAGTACTGCACTTTTTGTTAACTGTGGCTTTTTATTAAGTTCTAAAATCAAAAAGTGAGAGACCTCCAGTGTTATTTTTCAAGGTCGTTTTTGTGGCTAAGGGTCTTTTAAACTTCCAGTAAACTTTAGGATGATTTTTTCTTTTTTTTTTTGGTGTAAGAATTTCTTTGATTCTGTAGATCACTAAGGAGAGTATTGGGATCATAACAATATTAGGTTTTCCAATTTCTCACAGGAATGTTGAGTAGTTTCTGGTGTACAAGTCATTTGCTTTTTCAATGAAGTGTATTCCTAACTATTTTATTCTGTTAGAAGCTAGTGTAAATGGAATTTTTTCTTAATTTTTGTTTTAGAGAGTTCATTGTACATATATAGAAAAATAATTCTGTGTGTTGAATTAGTATCCTGCTATTTTGGTAAATTTCTATTTTCAAGATTTGGGAGGACACATTAGAGTTTTTCATATAAAATCATATAATCTGTAGATCATATCATCTGCATATACCTTACTCCTCTCCTCTGTCTTTGAATGCCTTTTATTTCTTTTCCTGACTTTCTCTGGGACTTCCAGGACCATAATGAATAGAAGTGGAAAATGAGTCTTTTTTCTTGCTGTGGATCATGGAGGTAAAAACCTTCATTCCTGCACAGGGAGGACAATGTCAGCTGTAAATTTTTCACATACGGTCATCTCACCAGAGCTTGTCCTTCTGCTCCAAGTTTGTTGAGTGTGGTTATTATGAACACCTGCCTAATTTTTCTATTTCTGAAAAAAGTTTTTTTTCTGCATTCATTGAGCTAAGTGTGCACATGTGTGGATGTGTTTTCTGGTTCATTCTGATAATACAGTGTGTCACCCACATTTGTTTTTGTATATTAAAACTCCCTTGCATTCCCAGAGTAAATCTCACTTAATCTTAGTGTAAAAATCTAACATGCTGCTAAATTTGGTTTGTTAGTATTTTATTAAGGGCATTCTTATTTGATCGATACACAACTGGCATACTGGTTTGTAATTTTATTTCTTCATAGGTTCTTTCTGTGGCTGCAGATTCAAGGTAATGCTGGTATTTTGAAATTAGAAGTTTTATCTTCATTTTTTGGAAAAGTTTAATAATTGATATTAAATTCTTTAAATTCTGCTGGAATTCACCAGCATAATCATCTGTCCCAAGCCTGTCTCCATTAGGAAGATATTGATTACTGAGTCTCTCTACTTACTACCTACTTACTATTGATTACTGATTCTCTCTACTCTCTCTCTTACTACAAGTTGAAAACTTGTTCGGGTTTTTCTAATTCATCCTGAGTCTGTGTTTGAAGGTTGTGTGCTCAGAATTCATCATCTCATCCAGGCCATTCAAGTTATTTACATAAAACTTCATAGTTTCTTCTTATAATCCCTTTTCATTTTTGTGAATTCATTGGCAATTTCCTCTCTTTCATTTTCTCCTCTTTTTTTCTGTGGACTTATTAGTGAATGTTAATACTGCAGTGAGGTTTGTTTTGGAAAGTTGGTACATGAATGTAATCTTGATGGTTTGTGATCTCATCAGCCCCATTCCTTCACCCCTCATGATAATCCCCTTCTGCATCTCCAAGAGTCTACCTCCTGGTATTGTTATCTCTTCTTTATTTACTAATTTATTTTTACCTTTCCCATATAAGAAAAAACTTGCAATATTTAATTTCTGTGTCTGGTAAATTTCATGCAATACAGTGGTTTCTATTAACCTGCGTATGACACTAATTCAGTGTTCTTTTGTTTGAGTAATACTTCACTGTGTACATATACCATATTTTCTTTATTCATTCATCTGTTGATGGGCATCTGGGCTGTTTCCATAAATTAGCTATTGTGAATAGAGATGCTATAAACATGGGCATCACTGCAATATGTCTTTTAATTCTTTGGGGAAAGTACCCAGGAGAAGTAGAGCTGAGTCTGGTCTGGGGATGTAGCTCAGTGGCTCTGTGCCTGCCTGGCAGCATAAGGTCCTGAGTTTGAGTCCAGGTACTAAAGGAAAAAAAAATGTATAGCTGGGTCAAGTGGAATTTCTACTTGTAGTTTTTTTGAGGAATCTTCATAGTGATTTCCATAGTGATGATACTTAGATTCTCACCAAGCATGTAGAAGGATTCTTATCCCCACATCCTTACCAGCAATTGTTGCCTTTTTGTGTCCTACATAATAGCCATTATGACTGCACTAAGATGGAATCTAAGTGTGGATTTGATTGACATTTCCCTAATGGCCAAAGATTGTGAATTTTTTTTCACAAATTTATGAGCCATTTGTACTTTTTCATTTGAAAAGTGTCTATTCATCTCATTTTTCCCATTGAGTAATTTGTTACTTAGAAGTCTTTTCTTTGTGTTCTTTATACAGTTGACATATTAATTCTCTGTCAGAGGATTAGCTGGCAAAAATCTTCCTATAGTCTACAGGTTGACTCCTTACTTTGTTGATTGCTTTCTTTGCTTTGCAGAAGCTTTGTAATATAATACATACCATTTGCTGATTCTTGGTATTATTTCTTGTGCAATTAAGGTTCTTTGCAGTAAATCCTTACCTATGCCTATGTCTTCGATTGTTTCCCCTATTTTATTTCCCAGCAGATTCAGTGTTTCTGTTTTTATATCTCAGTCTATTGTGGATTATATCTTAATGTCCCACCAAAGCCTCATGTGCTCAGAGGTGGAGTTTTGGGAGGTGATTGTATCATGGGAGAGTGATTAAGACTAATTTACTAATGAGTGTATACCTGCATGTATTATTGGGAGGTGAAGCCTGGTCAGAGGAGGTGGATCACCAGGGGCGTGGCCTGGAAGGGTGCATCTTCTCCCTCCTTGCTCTCTTCCTCCTGTTCTCACCCCTTCCCTTACTCCCCCTCCCCCATCTCTCTCTCTTCCTGTTCCTGCCTCCATGGCATTAGCAGCCCTCCTCTGCCATGCCTGACTCCAGTGCCATCCTGCCTTGGAGCCCGGGCACAATGGATGGAAACCTATACAAACTGTGAGCCAAGTGAACCTTTCCTCATTTAAATTTTGGGTGTTGGGTATCCAATTTGATTTGATTTTAGTACAGGGTAATATGTATGGGTCTGGATTCATTCTTCTGCAAGTGAGTAACCAGTTTTCTTAGCACCATTGGCTAAAGAGGCTATCTCTTCTCCAGCATTTGTTTTTGGGCACTTTGTCAAAGATCAGATGGCTAACGGTGCCTGGGTCTGTTAATGTGTCTTTATTCTATACCATTGGTCTACATGTCTATTTTTGGACAAAACTACGATCTGTTTATTAGTACAGCTTTATAGTCTAACTTGAAATCTTGAACTGTCATGCCTCTTGCTTTGATCTATTTGCTCATAGTTGCTTTAGCTATTCTAGGTTTCTTCTTGCTCTGTGTGAATTCAAGAATCATTTTTTCTACTTCCATAAAGAATAATGATGGCTTTTAGATTGGAATTGCATTAAATCTATATATAATTTTTGGTAAATGGTTATTTGATAATATTGATTCTACATATCTTGATAAGATCTTTCCATTTTCTAATGTTTTTTCAATCTCTTCCTTCATAGTACTAGGGATTTTATTATAGAGGTATTTTACCTTGTTAGGATGATTTTCAGATATTTAAGTTTTTTGATGCTACTTTAAATGGGATTGTATTCCTGATTTCTTGCTTTGTGGGTTCTTTATTGGTTTACAATAATAATATTTATTTTTTGTATGTGTTGATTTTGTATCTTGCTACTAAGTGCAATGAAAATGAAGACCCTTGTTTTGTTCCTGCTTTTAGAAGAAATGTGTTCAGTTTTTCTCCATGTAGTATGATGTTGGCTATGGGTTTGTATAAATACCTTTTATTAGTTTGATGTAAGGTTTTTCAATACCTATTTTTGTCAGCGTATTTTTTTTCTTGAATGTATGTAGGATTTTCTCAAAGATTTTCCTACATCTATTCAGATGGTCATGCAATTATTATCCCCAATTCTACTTATATAGTGTATTGCATTTACTGATTTATGTATGTTGTACCATGCTTGTATCCCTAGAATGAAGATGAATTGGTCATAATGTATGATCTTTTTAATAATTTGTTTAATTATGTTCATATTAAGTGCTAATACTGAAAGTTATTTACCAATTCCTGTCATTGTATTATTTCTTCAGTTCTGATTCCTTTATATTTTCCACCTCTTTAACTACTCAGTTAGATGTACTCTTTTTGGGGGGCTCTTTGTCTCTTGAGTGTCTAGAATTCTCTTGAATTAGTGGTCATGAATTTCTTTAAATCTTCTTTGTCATTAGAGATTTTTATTTTTCCATCCATTTTGAAGGATAATTTTGAAAGATATAATAATCTGGATTAGCAATTGTTTCCATTCAGGACTCAGAAAACTTTGCTCCATGCTCTTCTGGCCTTTAAGCATGATGTGTCATGGAAAGGGTTTTTTGTTTTTTGTTTTCCTGAGCACGTCTATTTGGAGTTATATATGCTTCATTTACCTTGGTGAGCATTTTATTGCCTAGAGTTTGAAAATTTTCCTCAATGATCTTGAGGAATAATTTTTTTATAACTTCAGTTTCTGTGTTAATTGCTCTCATTGTCACTAGGTCAAAATATCTAATAGCTACAACTTTAAACAAGTGGAGGTTCACTTCAGTCCACATTTTAGCAGTTTCAGACCATGCATTTTTGCAGCATGGCTGAAAGGATTGGTGGAAGGAAGGTGCTCACCCCATGGAAGCCAGGAAGCTGAGCCGATGAAGGGAGGAGCTGGGAAGGGAGATACATCTTTCCAGGAGATGTGCACAGTGATCTGTCTCTTCTGCCCAGACCACACTTTATAACAACACATTCAGCTACGATTCTTCCATAATAAAATCACCTTCCAAGCACATGAGCTTTGGGGGTCCATGTTAGATCTAATGTATAACATTCTTTCCCTGCCTCCCAAAAGATCGATGCAAATCTCTTCATGCAAAATACATTTAGTGCATCTCTAAGGGTTGCCAAATTTGAACAGTTTAGCATGTGTTAAAATTCTAAATCTGAAGCCTCCTTTGAGACTGCTAGAAAACTCTTGACTGCGAGCCCCTACAAAAATTAAAGGGAAAGTTAAACATTCTAACTTCCAACAGGGTAAATATTCCTATCCCAAAAGGGAGATAAAAGCATATAGAAAGCAGCAAGACTCTAAAGCAAAACTCAACCACAGCATGGGATACATTGAATGCTCTAGCTCCCTGTCCAGTTCTCAGGGTGAGCTGTGGTGAGATGTGAATGCTAATAGGCTTAGGCAGCCCCATCCCTGTATCATTGCTGGTGACTGTAGCCTTCATGATTTTTCTCGGGCTGGGATTTGCTCAGTTGCTGTGGCTTTCCTCAGATGTTTTATGTTTCTGGCTTCTCCAACTTTCTGGGGGAGGAGGATGTACTTTTGGCCTTTTCTCATAACTTCCTGCATTGTCTTTTCAGCAACACAATGAGCCTTCTTCTGAGATCTGATTGGAAGTTTTCTCAACCCCACAATCACTGCATTTTTCCACCATGTGGATGACAGCAAGATCTCCTGCCAGCTTTCACAGTAGTCAGACCCCCTTAAATCATGGCTACAGAAGCCTCCAAGAGCTTGGATAATTGAGGTCTATGAACCAAATCCTCAGGAACCAATTTCTTAGTCAGCCTTTCTCAAGCAGTGTGCAGATCCCTGCTAATAGTAACTCAGGTATAGCACCACCATAATCCAATCACATTTCAAATCCGTGAGGCTTTGGGGGCTGTTTTCAATCAAAACCATGTTTCCTTTTGCACCCCTTCTTGACATCTATAATTCTTAGATTTGTTCTTTTAAAGCCATTTGGGATCTCTTAAATCTCTCATACTTTCTTGTTGTTTAGAGCATCACTGAGTCTATACCTTCTTTTCCTCAAGTCTTAATGTTTTCTCTTTTGATTTTTCCTATCTACTTGCATGGTTTTCAGCTATATATTTCACTTCCAATATTTTTGCTTGATTCTTTTTTGTAATCTCTAAGTCTTTATTAAAGTATTCATTCATATCTTTATTTGAATTTTCTTTAAGCTCATTTATCAGCTTTTTAAATAGAACTATTTAACTATGTCTTCTCTGAGCTCACTGAACATCCTACTAATTGCCTTGTGCATCTGTCATTTTGCCTCATCTGTGGGTCTCTTTAAATATTCTAAAATTTGTCTTTTAAAATTTTGTCTGTAAATTTATGCCTTTCAGTGCTAATGAGGGCAGCTTATGGGGAGGTAAGAACTTTTGAAAGTATCTTTTTGCCTTATTGGCTCATATTTCTACTGTTTTGTATTGAGAGTTGAAGATCAGTTGTGGTAGAAAGTTCTGTGAATACTGTGGAATCTCCTTAGTTAATGGGTATCTTCTTGTTATTGTAACTTTGGCTTTGGGTGTGCTTTGGTGTTGATGCACCTATTCAGTCTATTCAATGTGTTAGGATCAGTTCTAGTTTCTGTATGCAAGAACAGAACCAGTTTTATTAGCATCTATAGAATCAACTATGTATCAACACATAATGCAAAACTTGTTTAACAACTGCACATGTTTTTCAATAACTAAGGAAGACAGTGGATTAGTACTGATGACAAGTAGGCTGGGATAGGGAGAATGAGAAAAGGAAAAAGGAAGAAATAAAGGAAGAAAAATGTTCATTAAAAAAGGAAAGAAAAGAAGGGAGATAATAGAAAAAGACAGAAATAAAGATAGGCCTTTTATGACCAGAGTAGAAAAAAGTGGGTTTGAGAGCTTTTTTTGCCGGGGTGGGAAGGAGGAAGGAAAAAGGAGTAAATCTAATTAGAGATTAAAGAAGGTTGAAAATATGTGATATACTAGTAGAAAGCTTGTTTGATCCTCAATATAGAACTCTTGAATAAGGTCAACCTGACGTGTCAATGTATGATGTTGAATACACAAAAGCGATATTTAACTCATATACATATTCTTAGATAGCAAGAGTGAAAAAAATAAAAATGATAAATAATAAAAATATGTTTTTCTAATAAGTATTTGTGTCATGAGAAAGCAAGAGAGAGGGAAGACTTGAGAGGGTGTGATAAGGGTTGGAAAGAGGAGTCAAGGGAGGAAAGAATGGCAAGTATGGGACAATCTGAGGCTGAATACTTGTGCCTTTACCAGGCACCTCATTCTTCCCATAAGTGCTACACTCAGATTTCTATGTTTGTTCTAATTACATTTATCGGGAAGATGACGTGAGATCTTCTTGGTTGTATGAAGATGTGCTCGTAATTCTGTGTATGAAGTGATGTATTGGTTCAGTAACAAGACTTCTTCCTTCATTCTGCAAATTTGCAAATCAAGTATTACACAAAAGTAGAATTTCATATGTACATTCTCATCTTATTGGACATTTTGCAATCTAATTCATACTTTAATGAGACAGTGTTTCAGAGATTAAAGATGGATGAACCCCACAGTTCTAATTGAAATGTCCTTCCTTGTATAATTCTTTTGAAATGATCAGTGAAGATATTCTAAATTATGAGACTGAGTTTTGAGTAGATTTTAAACATAACATAAACCTAGAGGAGTCTGAAGGATATAATTTTCAAAGTTTTAATGGATAAAGAATAAGCATATCTGCCCTTGTTCCCCACCTTAAGGAGAAAGCATTGTATCTTCTCCATTCATATAAGGTGTTCTCACTGGAAGTATGGAGTGCATGTCTTTAATCTGTTGAGAAGGTTCTATTCTACTTCTAGTCTCCTACTAGTTTTTACCATGAACAGCTGTAGAATTTTCTATTTCTAAACTTTAAATCTATCTTCATCATAGTTTACTAAGTTTAAAAAGCAGAACAGAGATATAACTAGAATTCAGAAGCCTGCAAGCTCATTTATCTTCATACTCTGGTCTATTTGTTGGGAAAATGTGTGTGTCTGAATTGACCAAAGGTGTATCTATTAGTTTTCTCTGGCTCATCTCAGCTCTTGTGTTAATCTGGGAATCATATAAATTGAATGATTAATTCAAAATTTTCTCATTAGGAATTCTAAATCGTATATTCTCCAAACATAGGAACAGAGCATATTTTTAGACAAGGATAAACCATTGAAGCCTACATTGTCCTTTGAGGTTTTGGAATCGGTAACAAGAACTGCCCAGTACAGTGAGAGTGGAGTTCACGGCTGACTGTAAGAGTAATATTAAAAATATTTTCAGTGACTTGTTACATTTGGGCAAGATGGCAGACTATTATTTAAGAACAAAGTTAGCTATGTAGTATTTCCAAAGATTGTAACCAATTAAGAGAAAGGATTTAAACACAGCCAAATTTTCCCCTCCCTCCTTTTTTTCTTTCTTTTCTACTAATGTAGTTGTTAGGCAATAATGTCAATTTCTATGAATATTTTAAACATTTTTCTGTCTCAAGCAGCTCTTAGATCCATCCTTTGGCATGAGACTCAGAGAAATGTTCAATGACCAGTCCAAATACAAAAGGGCTAGAATCTATAATTTTAAGTAATTACCTTGTGTTTCTCCTAACTGGTTTCCATGTATCCCCTCAACTTCTAATTAATCTGAGTTTCTTTGCATCATCTGCTTTCCCTTAGTTGAAGTTCATTGGTATATCTTATTTTACCTAGTTTGTAAATATTTACAGGCTTAGGAGGCCAAATAAGATATTTTGATATTCTTTTCTGCCTAATGAACGTACATTCTTGGATAGAATTTTTTATCTTCTCTACTCTTTCGTATCACTGGGAGTCATGTTTTTCACTTACCTTGGGGAGTGATTCTTTCTTCGTGGAAGAGTGTGCTTCAGTCAAGGTTTTGGAAGTGGTCATGCTGAGCTCAGCAGTAGCCCTATTACCTTGTGTCTTGTTAGAGCCGATTATTTGATTTGAGGCTGCCTCTGTACATTCAGTATTTGAGGTAGCTGTGGGCTGAGAATGTTTTGTTGAAGACTTTTTCATGCTGTCCGAGACAGCTGCTGCCTTGGAAGAAACAATTGTGCTTTGCATGAGCTTCACAACTTCTTTCACTTCATCTTCAGATGGTTCTCCTATGGATTTTTGTCCAAAATACTCTCCTAAAACAATTTCATTTTCATCGGTAGTTATATCATCTTCTGTATAATATTCTGTATCTTCCTGATCAATATCATGAGCCACTAACTGAATGATTAGGTCTTTTTTGTTTCGAACATCTTTTAAAAGCTCTACCTTTGAGATATCAGGCTTTCTTATATTTTGAAATGAATTTCTGCAAGCAGCCTGAAATTGAAGGTGCAAAAAATATTAAACAGAAACATCTCAATTACTTTTTCCCTAGCACTATTATGACATAGCTATTTTCTTATGATTTGTTTCAATTTAATATCTTCAAAGGCCACTGACTGGTTTATAAGTAATATTTTTTTTAAAAAGACAAAAATACATTATTTTCTGATGTTTCTAATTTTTTTCACTTTCAGATCATATTCCAAAAATTAACTCTAACATAGGTTCTATTTTGCTTAAACTTTACATTTTTTACAAAATAATTACTTGGAATTTTTGTCATTTCTCTTAAAAATTTTGTGATAGAAGTGATAATTAAGTATTTGATCATAGAGAAATTTAAATACACACATATTTTTTAGAAAATGATCAAGATATTTCCCGATCTTCACTTGTAAAACCAATGAGTAGCCAAATGTGTGGAATCTGAATTTTCACTTCATAACCTTCCACTCTTGATCCTTTAGGAATATTGTCCAAAATACTCTTTAAAGCATAAATCTTTATGTCTTCTCACTTCCCTGCTCAAATTTCCACTTCCATTTTCAATGTTAAAGACAGATCAAAGATAAGACTGTTGTAATTAAACAACAGAATTGCCCCATTCCTATATCCTCTTACCACATGTTTTAACCTGTAAATTTATTCAATAATTTTAGAGTCTATCTTCCTTCCTTTTCAGATAATAGTGTCTTTATGAATACCTTCTGTGGAAACAAATTATTAGAAATAATTCTTCTAAAAAAATTCAAACAATCAATTTTGATTATCCATTCTAGTAGAGAAGAGTGGGCTAGAAATTCCGCAATCAGTCTACATGGCTTTGGCATTTGTTATTCCAAGAGTTTTTACTATGCAGATGTCAGGAAAGTTGAGAATTTATGGTATTTCAAAGCAGAAAATTAAATTCTATGGCAAAGTAAAAAAATGTCTAGACTAGTATTTGATCTAGACTAGCATTTGATCTAATCTCTTTTTGTCTTTTACTTCTCTGTCCCTTTGTTGAGGACAGACCATGCCATTCTCAGACTGCTGCACAAATTTTATGTGCCTAACTGACTTATCTATGGCTGCTGCCTCCTTCCCTCCATTTCTAGGTTTGTTTTGCTTTCTCTTAAAAAGACACAAGTAATTGTTCTTGTTTATTCTCACTTTTTGCTTCCTGAGGTTTATAAATGTCTTTAAAAGAGGGTTGGTACCTAAAGTAGGATTTGTTACAAACAATTCTATAATTTAAAACTGATTTTCAGTAATTATATTCTATAATCTTTTCACAAAAATTTGATTGCCAAGTGTTACTTATATATAAATGAATACCACTAAGTTTATGCTAATGTAGTGACAACCTAGATGAAAGGTAATTTTAAAACCTGAAGAGAACTAAGTTGCAAAGAACTAAGGGTAAAGATTACTAGAGGAGGCTCAATCCATGCCAATCTCAATATTTGTTTTAAAATATAAAGAAGTAATTAACTCATTTATGAATCTTGAACCTTAGTTCAATGGATGATGAACAGTGTTGGAAAAAATTCGTTCTGAGTGGATGCCCCAAGGAATATGTTTATAGAAAACCTTGTTTGACATCTCCAGGCCACAGGCCATGCCCCTCAGCACACATGAACCTCTTAGCAAAGTCCCACTGCAAACACAAGATGCTTTCATATACATTAAAATGAGTCATGGAATAATATAACTTGATACATTTCCCACACAATTTTGTTTTCTTCACTAGATGCTTTCTTATAAAAAGCAAATAATTTTTGACATTTTGAAGTCTCAGTTAATTTAATTTATTCATGGCCTGTGTATAGGGCTACAGGACACAGCTGTGTCTAAACCAAGCAGAAACTGTTTCATAAAAATAGCAATGGGGAGCTGTGTCTAGAACAAGGGTAAAAGAGGAAGGAAACTGGGTATCTCTTGAGAGGATAGAGTAAATGGGAAATATCAGCATAATTAATTTAAATCTCAACAAGTGTAATCTAGGAGTTTGGAGTTTGCAGTCTAATGTTTGTTGAGGAATGTTATTAAAAGAAAAGCAACACTACTGTGGAGCTTTAAATGTGTGAATTAAAATAACTTTAGATGATTTCATGCACCCTGATATTCTACTAACTGGCCCATTTTGAACATCTTTAGATAGCCAAAGGAAGGCCTAAAGGAATTATACAAAATTATGTTTCTTCTGAGACTTGAAATAGCAATTATATCTTCAGTTTGGTATTATTGTCAAGGATATGTACTTATATCCCTATTATTAAGAAACTTGCTAGACTAAGTGGATTATCTTTGAAAAAATAGCCCAAGACCTTTCAAGAGAGTCTCAGACCTGATGAAGCCAGGCCTGGTGAGTCATGTGACTGTACAGATGAGCCAGTGCAGCCAGTGCTCTGCCCGCCTTGGCAACAACTGCAAACGTGCACTCCCACATTTGCTAAGGGTCTCAGTGTCACTCGTTTTTCTGCATTGCCTTTGCACTTAGCTCAAAGGGCTTTATATCGAGTCGACCTGTAGTATCCAAAGAGGTACGTCTCTCTCTCTCTTTCTGTTTTCTAAATCAGGGGAGCTTACAGCGGCATAACTCCTCCCATTTACTGATGCTTGTCTCAGTTCCTCTACGCTATGTCCAGTTCTTTTTAAACATTCTGTCTTCATTTTCTCTAGTGGCTGAGTCTTCACAGAGATGACTACTAAGTGCTGGGAAATAATGTGTGGATTTATTTTGATTGCTTTTCTTCCAACATGTGGAATTATTACAACTGAGTATTCTTCTCCAGATTTATCTTCCTTCAACTTACTTTTGCCATCTATCATTTTCTCAGCATGCTTTTCTGTTTTTTTGGTGATTCTATCAACGGCCACATCTCCAAAGATACCCATATATGAACTTGTCGAGGTTGCCCTATCCAGTGGAACTTTTGAAACTCCATCAACAATTAAACTGGCCACCTTAGGAAAGACTGTGTTTGTATCTTTTAGGTCATAAAGTTCTTTTTTTGATTCTTCACCACGTAAAATGGTTGTAAATGAAGATCCATAATTTCCTTCATAATGAAGCCAGCTATTTTACTGAGAAATGACCCTCCTTTTTTTGCTTGCATCTTTCTGTACTTCAGCTTGGAATTCAGGTTTAGTCAAAATATTGTTACATATGGAGTCAACCAAATTCTCAAGGACTTCTAACTGCATGCTTTCTGCGTTCTCCTCTGTGGTGGCAAGTTGGATCTCATGTTCAAAAATTTCTTTTATAATTTCATCAGTCATTGCTGAAGCTGCAGCTGCAGAATCATCATCTGGAGTCAGTTCTTCCTCTGTTGGTTTATTTTCAGTGTCAGCTGGAGGAAAAATACGCACCAGGAGCTTGTAAATCATATCTTCTAAAAGAGAACTAGGTAACACAGTAATACAGGATGGCAAGGTGCTACCGTCACTCAAGATGCCGCTGAGGACGTTTCTGATGATGTTGTCAGCTCGAAGGGAAGAACAGGAAGAGGACCCTAATTCTCCTGAAACTAATGACTTCACCTGATAATCATAAATTTCTTCCAATAGAAAATGATATATTTTTCTTCCTACACAGGTAGTGTCACTTTGTATAGCCCTATTCACGTGAACTAAAGATTTATATTCGTCCAATAATTTTTCATAAATCAAGTCAACAGTTTCTTGAACCATTTCTTTATATTCCTCTGAAAAGAAGATTTTCTTTTCTAAGCTATCTGCAACTAAAATCTCTGATGTGGTAAATTCTAGAATGATAGATTTTACTAATGTTGTAACAATGCCAGCCATTTGGGCTTTTGCTATGTCTGGGTTTTCAACAGCCAAGACATTATGTGGGAATGCATGAAGAATTTTGCATAAAAGCTCAGAAATAACTTCCTCCCAAAAGACAGCTGAGTTCACAATGAAAGACAATCTTTTTTGTTTAGGATGTATGGCTTTCTGTTTGTAAATGTGATCAACTGAAGCTGAAAGAGGATGTTTATCACTAGATGAAAATGACTGTAGATGATGGTTAAAGATTTATTATAAGACTTGCTATTTTTGGAACAGGTATGTTACGCCTTTTTTGTCTTCTGTGAGAGACTTGTATACTTTTGAATGAGAAAGATCAGCATAAATAGAATCAATCATAGATTGTATATTTTTTTCTGAAATCATATTTTGTTTTTCATTTCCATGTTTAGTGATACATATTGCATTTTTTGAAATTATTAACATGATCTCATTTATGGGTTTTATGGCTGTCTTACTTAAGCCTGATCGGGAAGTATCTGGATGTTCTACAGTGGATGTCAGCAGATTAATCTTAGATACAAGTTGAGTGACTATTTTTTCCAAATGACTTTGTGATAACATAGTAGTATATATTGTTGAAGCCTGTCTTTTGAATCTTGACTTACTAATATTACATTGGACTCTGTGTATCAAAACATTTTCACTGAGTTTGGAATGGGACTTAAAAGGCAGATTTGCTATAAGATCTGGACGAATTTGGAAATCAAAAATTTCAGTCAGGATGATTTTAGTTATCCGAGCAGCCAATGTCCTTATATCATTCAGAAAATCTTTATGAGGCATGATTTCCATTTCATATTCTTCTAAAACTCTACTATATACTGCATCAATAATATTTTTTACTATGTCTCTCTGCATTGGAGGCAAACACAACTGTTCCTCAGCATTTTCTATAACACTAACCTGATCTTTTGAGAATTTCTCTGTTATCAAATGTATGAGTTTTTCAGCGTTATCAAACAGTTCATCTTCTGAATTTGTCATTTGTACAATACCAACCACCCTGTGGAATATTTTGGTTAAAACTCCAGATACCACATCCTCCAAAAAAGTTGAGGAGTAAACACTGGCATAAAATGACTCCTGTCTCTTATAATCAAGATGCCGTGTAGGATGAGGAAGATGAATTGACATTCAAAAATGGCTGAAGATGTTGTTCGCAAACATATTTAATGATGAAACCTGCTGTTCTATCAATAAGAACATCATTGTTGTTTTTAATATTTTGCTTCACCAATTCTTGAGACTCAGAGTTTTGTAAAATATTTTTGAATACTGAATCAACAAGATTTTGAACATCATCTTCTGAATAAACAAACTTGGTTTCTTTTTCATCTTTTGAAAATCAAATTTCATGTTGGGAAATCTTCATCCTAATATCACTGATTAGGTTGGAAGCAATTTCATTAAAATTCACTTTTGACTTATCTTTTGGAGATCAAGGAAAGAATCTTGATAATAGTACTCTGATCATATCTTCTAAGAATGTATATGGCAGTAAGGTGTTATATGGAAGTAAGCTCTGGTCTGACCTGGTAGATTGACTTATGTTACTAAGGACATCTTGAACAATGTTCTCAGCCATCAAGATGGAATAAGATGAAGTTGACAGATCACCAGCAAACAACAGATGAAGAAGGTAGTTTGAAATAGTTGTTACAATTAAATTAGTAATATTTCTCACAAAAATATCACTATTTTCACTCTCTTCATGAGTGTTAGGGTCTAGTCCCTACTGGTTCAACACATTTCTGTAAACTGAGGTGACAAGTTCATCTAAAATATCTGTATCTATACAGGGCAAAGACTTCTTGTCATCACATAAATTGTGAATTTTACCTGTTTCAAAATACTTGTTCACAGAGTTTACTATTTTTTGTGTCATGGTTTCCAGCTCAAATTCAGTGCTCGGCCTAGGGCTAAAAATCTTTGATAAAAGTTTGGTAACCATCTCCCTTACAAATAAATAGATCAGGGCAAATACAAATGGTGGCTTCTGGGGCCTGTATGATTCTAGGACTTCATCAAGAACCTGTTCAACCGTATTAGATACAGCATCTGGTGGAGTCCCTGGACAAGGTAAAACCTCTCCATGCAAAAATGGATGAAGATGCCATTCAATAATTTCTTGGATAATAAAACTGGCTATGCGATCAACCATAATTGGGCTTTGGCCAACTATACTTTCCTGTACTGAAACAGAGTCAGACATCTGTAAAATATTGCCATACACAGAGTCCACCATCTTTTGGAGGTTCTTTCCTGAACAGAGGCATTGATTTTCATAGCTAGTAAACCAGATTTTATGTTTTGAAATGGCCGACATAACCTTATTTATGATACAGGTGGACATCTCATTAAAATCTGAAATCATTCCGTATGTTTTTTCCAAAGGGGAAGATTTAATAGATGGAGGAATGAGCTGAAGTAAAAGTCTTCTGATCACATTTTTAAGAAGGAGTGTGGTAACATGGTCCTATAGCTTTTTGAAGACCTGGTTTGGAAAGTAAGATTTCTTAGATTGCTTTGAAGCTTCTGCAGTATAACTTCAGCTTCGAGAGGGTAACATGAATGAGTTCTGAGGTTTCCCTTGAGGGAAGATGGGAGTTGGTAGTCTGAAATCTCTAATATACCATTTGTTACTTGCTCAGCTATTGCAGCATTTTCATATACCAGGTTGTTACCACGGGTCACTTTCAATTCATATTGCTGTAAAGCATTGTAATAAACTGAGTCAACAATCTTCCTGACCATTTCTTTAAGGATGGGTGGAAAATACAGCCTTTCTTCAGTATTCCTCAGAACAGTGACTTGAGCATTATTAAACTCATTTACTACGTGGTTGACGAACAATGTATTCATCTCACTGAGCTGGGCCTTGGTGATGTTTGCCTTTTTTTTCCACAGGGACGTAGAGAAATGAAAAAACAACTCTGATATTATTTCCTCCAAAAATGTGGCTGGATAAACACCTGTGTTCACATCTCTTTGATATATGTTACGAATGACTACTGTATCCAATTCCTTTGTTTTCTGTCTGTTAAGAGGTGACCAAGAAGAGGATTTTACTGTACACTGCTCACCAAATGATGACTGTATTTGGGAGCTAGCCACATGGGGATTATTCCGGGATTCTGTCAAAGAAGTGCTGCCATAACTTGCCAATTCTGAAGAGCTCTTACCCTGTCCTAACTCCATGAGTTTTGGCCCTTTTGCCTTTGGAACATTAGATTGTATTTCTCTTGTTCTATGGTTCTCATATTTGTTTTCAAACAATGGATTTTCAGGAGCTTCTTGTGAACTCTAAGATAATTTATCCATCAATGATTTCACCAAGCTGTGAGAAATAATAGTAAGTATACAATCTGATGACAATAAATCTTGGTCCATTTCTATCACGTTTTCCAAAAGATTTGACATGCAATCTCCTTGAAGATTTTTGCAGTCCACTGATCTCTCACAATTACCAAGCTCTCCATCTTCTACCCTTTGAAGAGTTTTTAAAAGATGATGTACTTCTGCTGATATTTCATTAGAAAGACCATCATCAAGAAGGACAGTGCCTGTGCATTTTTCCAGAAGGGTCCTAATGAGTTTCTCACATACAACATTGAGAAGAAAGACTGATTTGGGGGAGAGCCCTTGGTTATTTCTAAAGAGTCTATTACTTTGTTGATTGTTTGAAGAAGAGGAACATCGTCTTGCTATTTTACCAGAGTCCACAGCTCCACCTGGGAATTCATCTGGCAAAAATAAATCTATAATAATATTAAATACTTTATTGACTACTTCTTTGGATTGATGAGTTTTTAGGCTGCCAATAAGGCTGTCTAACTGAGATGTCATATAATTTAACTTCTCTTTTTGAACCACTTGACCAGTTTGGTAAGTTGATGATTTCCAACCTCTGGAGCATGTATGTTGGTCCATGGTATTGGTTTTATTGCAAATAGACCCACTACTGCTTCCAAGCAGGGAACATGATTTGTTTCTTCCATTGTTTTTAAAGTGATGATTTATTCCTATTTCTTCAGACAGTACTTGAATCACTCCTGTTAAGAAATCCTGAAAAAAATCATCAAAGTTGACAGAAGTTATTCCTGGACAATAAATGTATTTTGTTTTTATTGACACCATTTGCTGTCCAATGTCTGCCTCTATAATGTTACTGTTAGAAAGAATTTTAATAATGATTTCATAAATACTTAAAGCAAGTTCTCCAACAGATATTGATCTGTTCTCAAATACTTGAGAATGAATCAAAATAATCTTGTTAAATGCTGCACTTTGGATTTCCCATACTTTGTCTTTTTCTCTACCTTCTTTGCTATCATCAGAAATGCTGGAAGTTAAATAGCAAATGACTGACTCAGTGTGATGATTGCAGAAATGGTTAATTGAAGAATTACTGTACATGCTTCTTAAAGGCTGTCTTGATTCACAGTTTTTACTTGACAGTGTAGAAACAAGAGATACCTTCTCTGCAGTAAAAACCAAAAACAGAAAACATTGCCATTTTTAGTACACATTAAAGGAATATTGGAAATTCCACATGTGGTAATTATACATGTTGGTAATTACCTATTTAGGTGTATTTTACCTCTGGAGTACCGCACTATAAGGAAAGAAAAGCCTAATGAAGAAATTGTGTTTTTCTCAAATATTTATTTCTCATGCTGTGGAATCTTAATTTTACCCAATAAGTTTAGAAAATAACATCAAAACTCAAACCTCTAAGCCATATGTTGGTATTTGTCATATATAGTTATGGGCTCTAAGATAGAAATTCTAGAGCAGAGAAATATTTTACAGGTTTAGTGAAACCGTTTATTTCTCCAGTGATGCTGAACGTCTCAGATAAATATTTTATAATATTTAAAGTTATCTTTTGTTTTACTTTAAGGATGCTAAGGAGTTTGTTGCAATGTCATCTTGACTAAAATAAAGGTTACAAGTCCAAAATTGTTAGTAATAGATTATGAAGGCAGAAATATGCCTATGATCTTTGAAAACCCTGGAATCCATGCCTGACATTCAAGCAAAATCCCTTGCTTTAAAGTTGTCTCATTTTTCCCCTCATCTACAGATATGGAAAAGCAAACAACAAAATCTTTCAATTTAAGCCATGCAAATATTTAAACTTTTGGTATTTTTTTTTAGCATCCTGGGAGATTGCAAAGCTGTTAAATAGTCATCTCACTTTCAAGGCTATTTTCATTAAAAAAAAAAAAAAAAAAGCACCTGAAAATGCATATATGCATATTCTTGGACAGGAGATCTTTTAAACATGTCTTTTAGTATTTTCTCTGAATCACATCAACTTTTTAATTTAAAAATTTTTATTGGTACCTTTGCAGTACATAATTACTACATCTATCATGGGAAGTCAGTAAAAGTACATAACACATCTTAATGGTTATCTCTTGCTTACCTCTAGTTTTGAAGTTCTTCAAATATGTGATCACAGATGTGGTAACATGCACTGCTACCAGACGAATTTCATTTGGACCCAGTTCATGATCAGCAAACGCAGTGACTTCAACTTCTTTGCAAGTCTCTATTGACTTAATCTTTGGAGTCTTGTTTTGCCATTTTTGCAATAAAGAAAAATCTCCCCCACAAGCTTCAGCGATTTCATTTTCTTCAGGCCCACACCTGATTCTTTTAGCCCATTTACTAAGTAAACTATTTTTGTTTGTCCTGTAGATATTTCAGATAAATAGTTTGTCTTTGACATAAAAGACGGTTTCATTGCTTCCATGCTTTTATTAGTGTGTGGTTGATTTGGAAAACCATAGCTCAACAGCACAGTATTGACAATATTTTCTACAGCTAAACATATTCTGAGTGGAGAAACCGTTGTCTGAATTCGGTCTGCCTCAACAACTGCTTTTAGGGTCCCAAAGTGAAATACTCTTGGATTTTCACTTTTTCCCAATGGATAGTTTGTAAGCAGAGGTAATGAACTGTTTTTTTCCTTCTCTTTGTGTCCCAGCAATATTTCATTTGATAGAGTTAATTGTGAAAAGTTAAGATTCTTCTCTGAGGAAAAATTAATTTCCTTTACAGATATTTTATTATGTAAAATCTTTAAGATACTGTCTATAATTTCACTCACAATTACATTTTTTTGGAATAAAATATTGTTTGGATATGGATGCATCTTTTGGATTTCTAAGTCTAAGTCATTTTTAATAAACTTCAAAGTAGCACTGGCAATGATATCAGCATACTCCTTCAGGCTAGCTTGTGATAAATGAATTATGGCTCCAAGTTTTTCTCTGTAACTGGCAAAAGTGGGTTCTGTGAGCTCTTGGCTGAGAATGGTTTTAGTTGTTGATCTTCTTGGGACACTCACCTCTAGTTACTCTTGGCTTGATTCATGAAAAACACTGTCATCTTGTGTATAATTCTCCAATTCTGGACTAACAATTGACATTCCTTTAGGCTGAAAAGTGAGAGTAATAAGTGAATCTACTCTTTCTGCGGCAAAAGTTTGCAGCTGATCAAAAAGTTTTAATGATGAAGTCAGCACTTTCCTGACATGCTTCAGGAACAGAGCTCTTGGTGTCCTCTTTCTCCTCTAAAGCTGTGTGATCATCATTGCCGTATGCTTGTTTCTTATTGCTTGAATATGAAAACCACTCCGGTCTTCCTTCATTATTTGACTCCATAAAAAGAGATGCTTGATATTCTGCTTTTGGAAAGATATCACAGAAGGTTGATCTTGCAAAAATGGGATCCTTCACATCTATGCCAAGCATGGCAGCAGAAGTGATACCATGAAGAACAATATGCACTACTTCCTTGGTTAGCAAAAGGACATCTGACTTAGGAACTGCAAGTTCAGGAGTAATCTTATTCACACCCTCAGGGAACATTTCAGAATTTGGTTCTGAACATTCACCAGCTCTGTTATCTTTCAGGGTGAGTGTGGGAAATGAGAAATTATTCTTGTGCAGGGTTTTTTCATAAATATCACATAAGACACCTTCAATGGTACCTTGTATTTGAAACTGAAGTTTTTTTCTATACTCAGTCTTATTGAACATCTTTTCAATAATGCAGTCAGGCTGAGCAGAGTCATTCTCTTCCTCACAGCTGTTGTTACATCTGTTTTTGCACGATATAATATCTAGCATTGTGTTAACAACTTGACTTGTAATACTTTCAGAAACCACAATGTTATGAATCAAGAAAGGACTTTCCCTTTCTTTATCTAACTCATGTTTGATCCTCTGTAAAATTTTTCTAGCCACTTCTTTTGCATAAATATTTAGTTTAGGCAAAGAGATTTGGCAGGATGAATTGGTCTTATGATCCACTAAGCAACACAAAGATTGCATGTCAGAATATGAATCTTCAGCTGGTAGTGCTCTGCTCAGTGAATGATCTTGCTGAGTAGACAAAACCTCTGGGACTGTGAAGTTGACTTGGGAACAAAACAGAGATTTTATTTTGGAAGTAGCAAAAATTTCCAAGTTTTGAAATACTGCCTGTACAATATCTTCAGTCATCTTTACCTTGGTCTGTTTGTCAATATTGAATCTGTGCTGAAAAGTGCAAAGATTTCTGTCCAATGTAGGACCAGAGTTCCCTCCATAGGTATGTTCACAACAGGAAACAGGTGCTGAAAATGTGATGTTTTTAACATCTGTTTTCACTTACATTTTCTTCTGTTATGGCAGCTGCATAAAGCTTGTAAAATACAATTCTAACAATATCATTTGCCACTATAATCACATCTGTTTCAGACACTAAAGGACCCATCATTTTATCTGGAAATTGAACCGATGTTTGAGTAGTTGACTCATGAACATTGTGCGGCTCGCCACCAAAATGAGTGTGGGAGAGAGAAAGCACATTTAACTGATTGATCAAATTACTTTGAAAAATTTCATTCAAAATATTTCTTATAATGGGAATGACTGGAGATTTAAATGATTCTTTGAGTTTCATTTCAATTTCATGTAAGCTTGTTTCTAGAACCCTTTCTTTAGGAGAAGAGAATTTAGCTTCCTGTCTCAGTGATGTTCTCTCTCTAGTGAATTTTTTCTCTGTATGCATATCATCTTCTAGAAATGAATCTGATTCAGCTTCTCCAGGAAGAAAATTTCCATAAGTTGGTTGGTATCGGTAGGTTCTGATGCCTCTGTCTTCTGATTCAGTTTCAATTAGACATATCTGAGGATACTGCATCTAAAATTAGATTGACTATGTCCGTAAACATTTGTGTCTCAGGTGATGGCTCTTTTACATTTTTCCTCAAATCATCTGTGCTCACGTTTAATTCTGTCTGAATGGCTTTCAAAATAGCACTTGATACCTTCTTTGCATGTATAAAACAGACTCTAATGGTTCTTTGTGGATATCTGAGAGAAGACTGTTACCGTCACTTTCCCTGTCTATCCTATTGTCTATTTTATTACCACCACTAATATCACCTTGAATTTCTAAATTTCCATTGGCAAACCCTTCCAGTTTAGTAAAAACCATATTAAGAATATCCGAGGCAACAGCTTTCAGGGTATTTTGGTGAGTTTCTTTTGAGCTCTCTGATTTGGAAGACAAAGAAGAAATACTTTTTGCCTTGCTTTTAGTCACCTCTTTAGTATCATTCTGTATCTTTCTGGAGATGATGCTGGATATCATGTTGGTGCATTTGGCAATTTCCTCAATAATTGAAACAAACGATAGCTTGTCAATATCAAAAGATTCTGAGACAGCTGTAAGTCCAGGACTTTACAAAACTGGTATCCACCTCAATACTACATAATTTTTCCAGGATATATTCTAAAATTGTTTTGGAAATGACCTGAATATTAGACTTCTGTGCAGCAGCCTTTTGTTGATCTTTGTATTCTCTCTGTTTTGCCAGCTACAAGATGTCTGAGAATCTGAAGGAGTACCTATCAGTTTGCTTAACATTTCATGTACTGTTTCCCCAATCCTATCTAATACCTGCAAACTGTCATTTTCTTTGAGATCTTTTCTGTTTGCGGCACTGTGGATAGTAGAAGGAGTAGCCAAATATTTACAAAACATTTTTTTGTCCTGTCTACTTAGCAAAATGTTTTGTTTGTCAGTACTGTCATATCCCAATGAAGCTGTAGACCCTGGTTTATCTGAAGGGAGTGAAATATTCTTTTGATTTTCATTTTCACTTAGTAACATTGCACAAATCCAAGTTAATAATGGGCTTTCCAAATTGGAATCTCTCATAACAAATCTCGATGACAATTTCTTACCAATATAAGTAAAAAGCCCTTTACTTGTAAGGGATTTGTTATGGTCTAGCTTCCTGAGAATTACATTTTTCTTATTGACTTCCAGTTCATTCTGGATAGCATGTAGAACAATATTTACTACTTTAGTTGTATAAGTATTAAGTTGAGATTTCAGTGAAGATCACTTGGCAGATGAAGGTTTGAATTCTGCTTGCAATTTTGGACAAACAAGTAACTTCAGCCTTTTAAAAATTGCATTAGTGATTTTATCAACAATTTTATCTACACATTTAGGTTTCCTTTCTCCGGATCTTAACCAGGAAGGCTTTGCGGAATCTACATCAAGTGAAGATAAGTATTTCATTTTCCTGTCACTATCAAACCATATTTTTAGTGGCTTTTTATCTGGTGCTTCTTTGCCTATATGGGTAATGTCAGAATTATCTAGAAAAGTTTGATGAACCGATGATGGAGCAGAACTTTTCGTGGTTTTGGACAAGCAGTTTGATGCCTTAAAAAGTATATTTAACACAGACTCTGTTATTCCTTGGGCCACTGCACTTATTTCAGACCCAGAGAACATCTGATCCATCCATTCTTGATCTGAGAGTCCTTGAGATGCTTCTGAAACAAGAATGGAAGATTCTTTGCCAATTTTGCTACCTAGGTGACCAGGAGAAACAGAAGATATATCCTTGAGCATTTCCGTTAAAATGTGTTTAACTGTGTTCTCTGAAGCCTTTCTTATTTGATGCTTTTGATCTTGGCTAAAAATTGAAACGTCTTTATTTAGGCAGTGTTTTCCCTTTAAAATGTCTTCATTGATAAGTGGTGGTAGCTCAGTCTTTAACTTCCAATCATGAAATGCAGTGTTGCTGTGAGAAGTAGGCTTGGCTGGTGATCTAATATTTCTTTTGTATTCTAAAGAAGTGTTTCTTTTTGTGAACCAGTGATTAGATGTTGGTTCACATGATTTTGCTTTTTCTTCTTTGAGGGCTGAATCAATCACATTTTTCATGATTGTTGTTTATTTCTTCACTATCATCTTCAGAGTAAAGGACCATGCCTGGAACATTAACACGTGGGAGTGGTCTTTTACACTGAGCACCATTAGACACTGCAGTGCCAGTGAGCCTACACTTTTCTTTAGTGTCAGAAAGATTTTTTTGTCTATATTGGTTTCTTTTTTGAACACTTGGTTTTACTGGCTCCTGGTGAAGATGAGTGAAGATATCATTAAGTAGCTGAAGTAATATTATTTTTTGTTCAGATCCAATAAGTCTCTCATAAAGTTTGGTGTGTGTGTAACTTAATATTATGCTGATTGCCTCCTCTATGTAATCAACTAAAGAGGACTGTGAAAAAATGACATTAAATTTTGAATTTCTTCATCCACAATTAAATTAGCTGTCTCATGTTCAGGAGTAGATTTGTTTTTGCTAGCTCTTTGAAGGATGGTATATGTTGGGTCTGTCCTTTGTTGCAGATGGGAATGTTTAGTTATGTCTTTAAGAGGAAGTTCATTTTGCTTGAGTGGTACAGGTGTCATCAGCTTTTCTAAAATGCCATGCACCATATCTTCTGCGATATAACACATAGGTTCCAAAGTACAAGGCAGTGAATCTTCTGAAGGTTTTCTGTTTGATGATGTGAAATATTCCCCACTAGCTGTTAAACTTGATTTAATGTCTACTGACAAATTTTCTTGTGAAAAGACCTCAACACATTTTTTCTCGACTGCAGACTCTAGTTTCTCAAACACATTTTCTACAATGTCTGAAGCTAGTGAGCAGATATCAACATTGGAGACCAAGTCTTCTTTTTCAGGCTCACCATGGTCAACAAAAACTTCAGCAGTAACAGAAGAAATAGAGGGAATGGCCTGGGTTAAATCAGACATTGTTTCTTGAAAAATGCTCTCCAAAATCAATTTAGTTTCCCCTTTCAAGTGGCACTTAAAGTTAACAAAAATACTCTTTTAAATTCTTCAACTCATCCATGGCTTTATCTTTTTTTATCACAAGGCAATGGATGCACTAAGGCATCTGTTTGTGTGGTAGCATCCTTAGATTTCTTTGAACCTGTTGGCAAAGGTGCTAAAAGTTGACTATTGGACTGACAACTTCGGAGTTTGGGGTATGAATATACCAAACTGGCCTTGTTATAGTTGAGCTCCGAAGTTGCAGTTTGTTCTTTCCTGTGATGTGTTTTACCCATAACTGCTCTTTCCACCTGGGCAGAAGGAGGTTTTAAAGGTGGGGTTGGTTTCCTTGCTGACCCATTAACAGCAAACGTGCAAGTCTCTGCCTGAAATGTTTTAGTTGTTGCAGGTGTGTGGCTTCCATATGTAAACTCTTCACCGCATGTGCTGCGAAATCTTGAACCATCCGAAGAAAGGGTGGAGCTGTCAGACACTGGGTGGGAAGAATTTTGCAACCTTTCTTCATACCTTGTGATGGCTGGGTATAGTATACTAGTCACAGTAGCCACTACACAAGTCGATATATTCTGAATTATGCTATTTAGTTCGTCAGAAGTTACCTGCAAAGGAGACAGGGATAAAAACAATTATGTAATGCTATCCTTTATATTTTGTGGACTGACAGTAATATTTAATTTTTATAGGAAACAGTGCATAGCTGGAATAACATTATAGTTTGTGAAGAAAAAATATTACAATCTATTTACAACTGTAGAAGAATTTTAAATTGTTTTTATTTCACACTACATAGAAATACTTATGTATATAATTTTTACTCAGTCACATTCTTTCAGAAGGTTTTATTTCTTTAATTTTTCTAGTTCATTGCTGAGATAAATGAGTTTTTGGTAGGGAAAAAAAAGGAGAAAACACCAAGTTACCATCTCAGCACATGTCAGGCAAATATCTCGGCAAAGAATGTGATAGTCATACACACCAAATTATTATTAAGGCACACCAAAGTATTTCTAACAGGGGTGCTCGGAATCTGTGTGTTTTCAGAGGCGTCTATCTGAGCGTGGACAGGAAGATGGAAAATAAGCCTTCTCATCCATATTCGCTACTGCAAGGGCGAGTCTGATCTGTGCGTGTGCTGAGAACCACTTGTTAGAGAGGTCACAGGCTTTGCACCCACCAGGAAGAGCAGTGCAACCTGTTCAACATCAGAAAGAAGAATAAGAGATGATCCTATGGAGGAACAAATTAATGGAGATGGAAAATAAGGAGCAAGCTAGAACCAGTTTGCAAAGAGCCAATGTTTAGCTGGGGTAGAAAAGTTAGAGTGGTGCCCGGTTTGAACCATAAGCAAAGGGCCAGAAACCAGATTTGTATAATAATCTCCCTCGTGGTCAGTGTGGTTGTAATTGATGTACACAGGATGAGGCATAGGGAAAGAATACACCTATGGGATTCAAAAACATATAGTTACTGACTGCATACATACCCTGGGCTTGCATATGCCATCTTATTTATAATACACCAGTAGTCTGTTTGTAAATTATTATAATTCTTAAAACATATATGCTTCAAACACAAATAACGGCAACAGAGTTGGAAAGCTAGCATGTGAGCAGGACACTATAAGATTATGCAAATGGGGCTGTTCCCACCCATAGTATTGTCTAAATTAGTCTGAAATTATTCATGTTTTGGGGTAAAATCAAAGAAAGTAAACCCCTATGTAGCGAGTTTGGGGGTATTAACACAAGAAACGCCATTTTGTTTGGCTCTAGTCTCTGAAATTCCTACTAGATTTTTTTCATTAATCTTACAGACAGTGGCTAGTGGTTTGAAAATATTTTGGGGTGACAGATTACTTTATAAAACACTTATCTTGCATTAATGTGCCATAAATCAGTATTTCTCAGTATGTCCAATAATAAAACCTAAATTTTAACAGAGAAGATAATGGTTGCAAATCAACTACAACATAGTTTTGGATGTAGTGAAACAACGTAAATGGAATTACATTTTTCAAAGTTTCTCATTATGATATTAAACTAAGAAGTTTCCCTTGAATGGAAAGCTTTGTGTGTGTTGACTGCTCCATGGACTTAGTGGGTGTGTGTAGGAAATAATGTGTCCAAAATGCAGCTCCACACTGCTCCTTTTGTTTCCTGACGGATCTATCTAGACTCTTTACGCTAGGGCACCAACTACCTTTTAATAGCAACTTTAGACCATAACGAAATAGGAGACTAAACTGAAAGTAAACATCAAGAGGATAAAAGGCAAAGGACTGGCAAATTTCACTGCATGACTCTCAGGTGTCTAGTTTACAACTGTTTTTCTACTATAACAGTATAAAAAGTATAATTAATATGCTGCTTTATCAGTGGATTTTAGGATACGTACTTTCGCTGGCACACAATTTTGTAGAAGAGTCTGTTGTCTGTAAAGAAAGTTTGTTCATTTAGTTAGTAGTTAGGGTGAATAATTTACGAAAAAGTTTCCAAAATTTTAGTCATCTAGTCAGTTTCTTTTATATCAGAGAATATCTCTACAGAAAATTTTTTTTAAATGTGGTAGAACTGTGTGGTCTTAAATGGTAATCTTGCTCCCCCCTCTCATGTTGAGAAAAATAAATACAAACATCACTAAAATAGATTGTCACCAAAGGTTGAGGAATGAAAATCACCTGGGCTTAAAAATATATCTTCCAAGTGTCTAAAGCTTCACTAGAAATTATTGTTTTGTTTTGTTTTGTTTTGTTTTGTTTTTGGTACCGGGGATTGAACTCGGGACCTTGCACTTGTGAGGCAGGCTCCAGAACCACTGAGCTAAATCCCTGGCCCTAGAGATTATTATTTTGGATTACACTGTGTATACCTTGTAGGAAGGGGATTATTGATTAGATCATTAATTTTATATGCTAAACTCTTTCACCATCCTTAAGAAGCCAATAATCCCAAAACGCATGAAGATGGTAAATCAGCTTTAAAGAGAAGAAAGCAAAGCATTCAACTCATGGGAAGCAATGTGGAAAAGAGGCATGAAGATCCTGAATGTAGGCAAAGTGAGGAGAAGGAGACAAAAAGGAGGAAGACAAACGCTGCCTGTAGCTACAAATTGAACTTAGTTCCAAGTTTTCAAAAAATGAAGTTTCCCTAATTCCAAGTAGAACTACAGGAAGAGAAGATTCCACGTAGCCATGTGCTATGAATAGGACTTGTGTGCAATTATTAAAATACTAACTCATGATTGCACACTAATTTTGAGATACTTACATATTTGAGACAATAGGGGCTGCAGCATGAGTTTGAGGTCCTATATAAGACGAAAAGAAAATTTAAATTTCTACACATCCTTGATTTACCAATTAGGTCAAGTTTAATAGGTAATTCATTTCTCTTGCTAAGCAGTAACAACATCCTCCAGTAGGTCTTTATTTTCTCTTTTGACTGACTTGTTTACAAGCCTTTAGGAATTCCCCATAGTAAAAGCCATAGGTAGGCAAAAAATACACAGGGGCCAGGGATTTAGCTCAGTGGTTCCGCTGCCTGCCTCACAAGCATAAGGTCCTGAGTTTGATCTCCAGTAGCAAAAAAACCCCAAAAAACCCCACAGTAAGGCCTGACACCCTCGTCCTCCTGCACAGGATCTCCCTGGCTAGTGTTTCATATGTATTCTGTGGTCAGGAACAGAGTTGCTTGCAATCTGCTGAATATATCACATTTGCTAGGCCCTGGGCCATCCCTTTGGCCACTTCCTTTGCAGCATTCTGCATTCTCTTTTAAGTTTTTAGTTCCCATTAAGCTTATGTGAACTACTCTTGAGAGCCATTCTTGAAATCTATCTAAATAAGTATTCTCACAAAATACTCTCAATATACTTGTAAAACTCTTCATTTTACTACAATTATGTTTAATCTTATGTATTCCCAATGATGATATGATTTCACCCCTCCATCGGCACACAAGGTGATGAGTACTCTTTTAATGATTTTGTAATTTGATATATGTGTTCACTGTAAGATAGTCAAGCCAATTATTTTATCTACCTCTTCACATAGTTACACTCCATGAGTGTGTGTGTGTGTGTTTGTGTGTGTGTGTGTGCTCAGAACACTTAAGGTCTATCTTGACACTTTCAAGTATATAATGAAATATTTTTAACTACAGTCACATTGTACAGTCACACTACTGAATACAACAGGTATAAGGATATGAGTACAAAACTTGAACAATTTTTTTTCCTGAATTTTGGTTGCCAGCATTGTTACAGACTCAATAAAAATAGCAGAAGATAAGAAAATAAATTACTTCTTATCACCTTTCATATCTCAAGTTTGATATTTTCTGAAGACTTCCCTGCTAGCTCTAGATGATCTTCCTGGGCCAAGGTAATAAGTACTTACTTGTTGAATATATGGCTCGTATATTTTTCCATAGCATTTAGCCTTTGGTCAGTCTATCATCTCTGGCTACTGAAATATTATCTACCTTTCTTTGTATATAATATAGCAAAACTCTCTTCCTGATGGTGGTAAATCTTCTGGATGTAGATGATACAGGAAGTTTTATTGCAAAAAACCCTCTATACTGGATTGGATTTGTGTGGATTTATACATGTCAATTTTTCAAACATAAAAATAAATGAAAATCTTAGGCAAATAAAATGTTTAGGAAGCAGATATATTGGGCTAGAAATCAAACTCATTTTAAAGCAATTGGTATTTCATTTCTCCTGAAGAATGTCTAATCGATAAATAAGGAGAATACATATGAAAGTCCTAGGAACGTTTTTGAATTTTGTGTGCATATATGTTTTGTGTGTGTTCAGCTTTGGAGATGAAGTAATTGAGATTTAGGACGCAGAAACTTCAGAATCTTAAGTGTGGAGCCAATGCTATTTTAAAAACAAACCAATAAAAGTCTGTGTATTCCTGAAAAACAAGGAGGAGATCCTGTCATTGCAACCACATGGATAAACTTACAAGACATTGTGGCAGGTGAAATAAGAGAAAAGTGCAGAAACACAAATATTGCATGATCTCACTTATATATGGAATATATAATGTCAAACAAAAAAAGAGAGAATGAAATGAGGTAACCAAGGAACGGGAGAAGGAGGATATGGAGAGATGTTGGTAAAGTGGAATAAAGTTTTATTTATGCAATTAGTAAGTCCTGGACAGTCAATGTACAATGTGACTGTAGTTAAAAATATTTCATTATGTACTTGAAAGTGTCAAGATAGACTTTAAGTGTTCTGAGCACACACACACACACACACACACACACATACACACTCATGGAGTGTAACTATGTGAAGTGGTAGATAAAGTAATTGGCTTGAATATCTTACAATGAATACATACATCAAATTACAAAATCGGTATATATTTTTAATTGTGCACTCAAAGTGTTTTGGGGCTGGGGAGGTACAGTATAGCAGAATACAATAGGTATAAGGATATGAATACAAAACTAAAACAATTTTTTTTCTCAGTTTTGGCTGCCAACATTGTTATAGACTCAATAAAAATAGCAGAAGATAAGAAAATAAATTATTTCTCATCATCTTTCATATCTCAAGTTTGATATTTTCTGAAGACTTCCCTGATAGCTCTAGATGATCTTCCTAGGCCTTCTGACTTCTGTGCATACTTTCTTTCTTTATTGCACTTATAGTGGAGTGTTGTGATTTTTGTCTTGACTATTTCCCTACTACACTATCACAGCTCTGTGTAAGAATGAAAACTTTCTCCTTCATACGTCCAATGTCTAGTAGTAGAAATAGTATACAATATGAGAAAAATAACTGTTAGCTGAGTGAGCTAATAGATTTCATGATTCACTCAATAATTATTCCTGATGTTTACCTGATTCATTGTGGTAACTTGGTCTTGACTTGGGCAGCCTTCCATTTATTTCCTACATAAACAAAAAACAGATCCTGAAAAAAATTGTTTTGCCAGACTTTGAAAATTGACTGTCATTTCTATATTTAAAATATAAAAATTTAAGATTTTGAAATATCTCTTAAATGTCAGTTTACAAGAAATACACACATTTTCATTATATTAGTATTATATCTGTTATTTACAGAATTCAAAAATTCATAGTTGTGTCAAAGGGTGTCCACGAGACCATCTACATATTTAATGTTTTGTGAAGATGTTGATACTCAGTGTATAGTTGTACACACATCTGCAGACTCATTATAATAAAAGGAAACACAGTAAGATGAGTAGGGAGGAAAGACAACAGGCTGAGTCTAGAGAAATCCATGCACTGACGTTTGTTCTCTTGGTCTCTGCTGTGTTTCCCCCTCAAAAATTCCTGAGAACATCAGCACTCAGCATTTCACTGAAGGCTGATCATGAAGACATCCTCTGACTGGGCACGTCCCAAAATTCCAGACCCATTGAAAGAAAGCAGGTGCTCAGCAAGAATCAGACTGCACAGTTCAGTTAAAGATAACCACTTTCCTAGGCAAGGAGAGTAAAACCATTTGCCAGTATGTTCCTGGACACCAGCCCAAGGCCAGACTCACAAGAAGGCATTTTAGAGACAGCAGTTGCAAGGCTGCCATGTTAGCTCTTTCCTGCACAATAGCATGCACTGGTAACCCAAAATGACTATCTGTGGGATGCAGATTAGTAAAGAAGTTAATAATCTCCACAGGAAGGAGAATAGGTTTTGTTTCATTTTTAAAGAAAGCTAGCTTTTGAGGGAGAGCTGCAAGGCAGAGAACATGTCCGTGTCCTTTTCATATGTAACTGCGTCTCTATTCTCAGGACTCAAACTGCTCTGAGAAGAAAATTCAGTACAATCAACTTCTCTTTTATTTTCCAGACCTCAGAGCTGAAAACAGGCCACCAGAAATATATTTTCTGACAATCACAGGCTGTGTGCAATGTTGGAAAACATTTTAATACTTACAACAAAATATTCATTTTGTTTCTCCTAATAAACTAGCTACCTCTGAACATCTGGCACTCACCTGAGATTAAGTTAATAGGGCACACATTAGGCAAAAAAGGTGAAGAGTAAAATTTAGACATAGCTTTTAAAGGAGATTTTCTTCCTTCATAAATAAAGACAGTCTTTGGAACATGTTGGGCAAGATGACAATTTCAATTGCCAATGTTCTTAAGGAATTTCTTTTTTTGATTATTAGCTTATTTAATCTGGCTTTTGACATTGGAGAATAGTAAACTACGCCCAACAAATGGTTGTCAAATGTTATTTATGATCAAATTATTATACAGAAGCACACTGTGATAACTATATTTCATTGTAGGAGTTCTGGATAATTTAATCTGTCAGTTATTATGCAGTATAGGACAAAGAAAATGATGTCACTTTCTATGGTGAGGAATTTGTTTCTTGCTGTCTTTATCAAAATGTGTTAACTCGGTAGCAGAGTGAACCAGTGGACAGTAAGCTAAAAATGGGACCAAGCATGTGGATTTGGTTCCCATATTAACAACCTGACAACCCACAGAGGCCAGCTATTTCTTTGCAGAGGCCGTGACCTGAGTCTATGATGGTAACTTTCCAATAGCAGGCAAATGTTCACTGATCAGTGCTTGAAGCAGCTGAACTCAAGAAGTCAAATTTGATTTTTCTGAAAGGTACAGATGCACATTATAAACTACAATATTATGGCTTACATTATGGCAGATTGTTCTATAGTTACCACGTTTTTATTATGGTATGACTAATTTCCAAACAACAAAGGTATTCAGTATGGTTAGTTAAAGAAAAACATTTGTAAAACCATGAATGTGTATAAGATCATCTCTCATTGATCGTTTATGTTTGGAGGAAAACAGATACTATATACCTCTTCTTTTTGATCCACAAATGAGTATGAAGTTCTGGGATGTTTTTTGGTAGGTGAATGTTGAGGTGAAATAATTGAACCTCGAGTGGACACATTTATAGCTCCTAGAGAAAAAAGAGACAGCTTTAAATAGGCTGGAAGGAGGGTGAAAGTTAATTTTTCGATGCTCTAACATTCTCCCTGCTGGGTGCCACAGTGACTAGAATTCCTACAGTCAGGAACTTTATCTATCTATCTATCTATCTACCTATCTACCTATCTATTTATTTTTGCTGTACTGGGGACAGAACTCAGGACCTTGAGCTTGCGAGGCAGGTGATGGCACCACTGAACTAAATCCCCGGCCCCAGGAACTTTTTTATTCTAAGAACAGCATGACTTTTTTGATGCTCATTTCCTACAAAAAAGTGTCAATGGTTCCCCACTGTCTTCAAAGCCAAGTTGGAAACTTAACTTCTGACCCTAATGTATGTATTCCAATAGCTTAATCTTAAGAAACTAACCATAGTCCACTGTCAAAATTAACTTTGTGTTTCATTGAGTAGCCAATGAGGGACAATTCACAACTTGTGTCTGGGGATAAATAAAGCAGTATTTTAGGAAGATTGCTTTCACAGTAAAATGCATGGTAGATTAGAAAGAGAAAGAGGTGATTGGAGAAAGGCTTCTGCAGTAGAGAAGCGACCGCAACATAAATGGAAAAGATAAGATAATTTATGGAAGTAAACAGAAGTGGCAACTTTTAGATGTAAAAATAAAAGAAAAAGGGAAAAGCAAAAATAACGTAGATTTTAAGGCAGCACTGTGGTGCCCACTGGTAATCTCAGCACTCTGGGAGGTTAAGGCAGGAGGATCACAAGTTTGAGCTCCTCCCTAGCAGTTTAGCGACTTAGCAAGACACTGTTCTTACAAGAAAAAGTAAAACACTACTGAAGATGTAGCTCATTCTGAAGGTCCTGGGTTCAATCTCCAGTACCACAAAACAAACAAAGGAAAAATATCTATTTTGTGCCTAGGTGAAAACAGGAGAGCCAGGAAAAATGACGAATTTAGCGTCCATTGAATCTGAGGTAGACCCCTACAGCTATGTCTACTGCTTCCATCTGTGCATGCTGGATATGCACAAAAGTGTTTTTTAGTTACTGACAGCATTTTAATAACTCAAAATCCTAGAGAAAGCATATTTTAAGGAACAATGGGAACCCGACATGTTGTTTATGGGGAAGCAGTGGTAGTGGGGCCTGAGGGATACTCCTGGAACAACTGTCTGTATTCCAGCCTTTCTAACCACAGCATGTAAAAATACCCTACCTACTACTACCAACAGCCATGACAGGGACTGTAACTGTTCCACACTTTGCAAATCACAAAACCTACATTCATCCAGCAGTAACTTACATGTATGGTCTAGTTACAATATCTATATTCAATAAATGATTTTATATCACTTTATCTTTCAAAATAAGCATACTTTTTATAATCAGGTAAAAGAACTTTAAAAACAATGATTAACCCATGATAATGTATTTAATAACAGAAGAATTATTATCCAGTTTTTACCTTTGTCATCACAAATACTTGATCTTTTAGTTATCATTGCATCTCTCTAAATGGCACAATAGGAAGGAGAAAAAACTTGCATGAGTAGCTATATTTCTGAAAAAGATTTTGCCTCTCATCAGTCAACCAACTGAATCCAGACTTTTTCCACACTTTATGCCTCAAATCTCTGATAAATGTTGTCAGGGCAAATATACATTATTAGCATCCCAGCATACCTTATATAGGATCCTAAATTTACTTTAAAACTGAGCTCAATATGTAGTAATGTACAAATGTACCCCTTTGCTAGTATTCTGCATTTTATTCAATGGTAATCTATTGAATGGATGGCTCTAAAAAGTCATTCAATTTGTCTCAGAGAAAGCCAACTCCACCCATTCATGTCTTAACAATTCAATATCATGTTTCTTGAGAACACTGCTTGAACTAACCAAAATTCATCGGTCCAGACTTATTTGTTGTAATAACATTTTGGGGTGTCTGTTGCTCCATTGGACAATAAGTCCTTGAGCAGAATGATTCTATCATTCACACTGCATTCCATGTGACCCAGTTTCCTTATTTTCCACCCTTCTGGCTTAGCTCAGTGCTTGTTAACAGTAGTTTAATAAATTCTAGCTACAGGTATTGTTATAGTTGCTAAATATTTGCTTGGATTAATTTCTTCTAAATTGCATAGTGTATTTCAAACATAGCTAACAATGTACTTTGCTGGAAAACAGAGTCTGTTTTTGTGAGTTAAACCTTTCAAATAGGTACCATGCTATCAAAAGAGACAGCTCTTGGAAGGGGAGAGAGAGAGAGAGGCAGAGAGAGAGGGAGAAATTTCAAAATCACTGCACAAAATTTGGAAACATAAAGCTTTACCTTTTGTTCTGCACCATTTTCTTGTACACCAGACTGATCAACAGCTGAAGTTAATTTTTTTGTAACAGTCTTTGAACTACTTTGACACTGAAAAACAGTATTTGCTGCAGGTTCTAAAAAGAAATGAAAGCAAAATCCTGTCATGTTTAAAATAACTACTGCAGGTATAATACACTGTCTTTATTTAAATTTAATTATTTAATCAACTTTGAAATATATAAAAAAACTGTGATGCCATCAGTGTAATCAAAATAACATTTTGACTATGGATAAGTGTTTTTTACCCTCCTTTGTGAGTCATCCATCTCCCTATTCCCATTGCCTGAGAATACTGCTCTGCATGTCTCACTCAAGTCTGCACTTCCTAGAATTTTACATGAACGGAGCCATATAACCATATGGGACTATTCTTCTCTATCATTTATTTTTCCTTCTGGCCTGCCTTCTTTCACTCAACACACTCTTACTGCACGCTTCAATAGTATTTTCTTTTAATTGCATGAATGTGTCATTTTAAAAAATCCACTCATCAACGAGTTGGACGTTTGGGTTGTTTCCAGGTTGGGCCTTTTATAAGTAAACTTCTATGCGTTTGATAAAAAAGTCTTAAGGGTACCTATTTTTCATTACAATTGGATAAACACCTGTAAAGAATTTCTGAATTCTATCCAAATATATGCTTGATTTTTAGAAAACCTCAAACCGTTTTCAAAACTGATCATCCTATTTTATATACCAGTCAGCAGTGTGTCAGAATTTGGTTCTTTAAAATTCTTGTCAATAACTAGTAAACAGAAGCAAGGAAATAATAATAATCAAAATAAAATACAAGAAATAGAAAAACAAGAGAAAAATGAAACCACAATCGAGCTAATAAGTATAGTAAAAATAATGTCATATTGATCATGAAAAAAAGCATATAAATCAGCAGAAGAGCTTACAGGTAAGTACTTCAAGGAATGATAAAGTCATATAACTAAAATCTGTGGCAATAAGTTTGAAAACATATATGCATGAGGCAGATTCTTTGAAGAACTCAAACTACCAATCCCTATACATGAGTAGATAATTTGAGAAGTCCTATATCTATTAAGGAAATTCAGTATGTCATTGTAACACTTTCCACAAAAAGGTTCCAGGATCAAATGACTTCATTCTTAAATTATATCAAATATCTAAGGAATAAATTCCACTAATTCTATACAGACTCTTTCAGAATACTGAAAAAGTGTGATTCCCAAATCATACTTTGAGATCAGGATCATTCTGATCCACAATATCATTTACCTAATAATATTACAAGAAAACCAAACCTTAAGCAATTTCCCCATAAGGAAGGAAAAAGAATTATCAACAAAAAATCAAATCCAACAATATATAATAAAGATCATGTCTGAGGAGTTTATCCTAGGATTTAAGCATTAGTTTACCACTCCAAATCAAAATACCTTATCAAATTACAGACAAAACAAAACAAATTTCATGTGACTATCTCCAAGGTACAGAAAAAAATTGAAGTTCAACACATACTCATTTTAAAACCTCTTACTGAATTAGGAATAGAAGGGAGTGGACATCTGTTAAAGGATATCTTCAGATACTTATAGGCAATATTCTCACTAATATTAATGACTTTTTCTTAAGTTTTAAAACAATATTAGGATGCACCCAACCACCACTTCTGTTCAGCATTCTATTAGATGTCCTACCTGGACAGAAAAGGAAATGACAATTAGACCTAAACAAAACCCCACAGGCTATTTGTTAGAAATTTAAATTTCTAAATTCTTTTGAGGAATTTAAAAAGCCCTAGAACAACCTAGAAAGTCATACTGGAAAAACAACAAAGACTGGATAACTCAAGCTGCTAGATTTTTTTTTTAAAGACTTATTATAAAGCTATCACAATAATAATGCTATAAGAATGAACAAGAACAAATACAACAGAAGATAATGTTTAGAAATAAACTAATTTATCTATGATCACTTTATTTCAAATTTGTCAACAAACTTAGTGGTGTTGAACCAACTGGATGTGTAACAGATAAGCTTGGTTCATCCTGTCTTTCCAGGTAGCAAGGAAACTATCAAAGATCACCAGAGTGGTATCATAAAGACTCTGGAGTTATCTCTAAGGGACTTCCACTTGGCAGAGTCGTCACAACTTTAACATTAATAAGAACAGTAACAGTGCTACTATACTGATAAGTGTCATGAATTTAAAAATTTAAATAACTTGATGTATTGCAACACATTGAATTTGTTTAAGTGTGTGAATTCCTCATAACATTAAAGAAAAGTAACAGCACATTATGGAGGAAGCTGTTGAAACAATTCATCATTGTGAAAACTGATGCATGATAGTAAAATATTTAGCACTTACTGTTTTTTTCAAAAACATTCACTACCACAAGATAAGAGCAAACCATGGGGGGGGGGGGGCTTTTCCTAAAAGTATTCTAGATAATCTAAGAAGAAGAAATGATAGAATTAAAATATTCCAACTTTGTTATCCTTAGATTTATTTATGAGTATACGTAGGGATCACAGAGAAAACCAGGTATAATATGCTTCTTAGAGGAGAGGTATACCGCCTCTATGACTCACTCTTGCTAAGACATTCAACATGAATACTTCTGGATCTAACTGGTACTTTATATAAAATAGAGAGGAAATAACAATACAGAACTAGACTATCGAGGTGGAATCAACAAGAGGGCAGTTTGTGAAGAACTCAACAGGATAATCAGGTCAATTTTCTTCTATAAACAAACCATCCCACCCCCAAAAAGAAGGGAGAGCCATGCATGGGAGAAGAACTTACAGATTAAAAGATACTAGAAAAATACCAATCCATTAATAAACTGATCACATGTATTCAAATATCAAAATATTTTGTCATATATAATACTACTGAAATGTTAAATAGTGTAAATATTTGGTGATATTATGGAACTATTAATTACTATGTTATGTAAGATGATAATGGTATTGTGGTTATGTATTTTAAAAATAATTCTTATCTTTTAGAGTTGCATGTTGACATACTGATGGATGAAATGATACTGTATGTGTGATGAACTTCAAAACAACATGGCATCAGATGGAAGTTAGAAGCACAGACCAAAGAAAATTGTCCATGAGTTAAAACTGGCCTAAAAGCAAGGAAGGCTTTACCAGGCTCTTCTGGTTTTTGTTTTGTTTTGTTTTGTTTTATATTTGAAATATCTGATAAGAAAGGCATAAAATACCATTAAGACTGTGGAAATTTTTGCCACAAATAAAAGATTAAAGTCTTTATCACATCAAAAAGAGCTCATCCAAATTAACCTCAAATAAAAAGTATCAAATGTACAGGCTGTAAAGAAAAAAGTTAAATTTATTGCACTGAAGTAAGAACTTCTGTAAAGATAGAATAGAAAGAAGTCCAAAGATAGAATAGAAAGAAGTCATAAATTATAAGATGAAATTTGCTATACCATATACATGAATATAGTAGGTTAGTATCTAACGTGACTAAAAGGTCTTCCAAGTCAATAAGAAAATCAACCTAGGAAGAAACTGGCTGAAAGATAAGAAATGGTAATTTTTCAGAAGAGTAGACATAACTCAGAATCCCTAAATAATCATTATTCATGTTTATAAAGTAATCTATACATACAAGAATGTTCAGTGCATCAAATTACCAAATTCTTTCACCTACAGAAAATGCAGATGTAGAAATTATAGTAAATTCACACAGTGTGATATGACTAACAGTGAAACGAATTGAAATTTCAAGCAACACATGGATACTCTGAAACAGTGCTGAGTGTAAAAAGCAAGTCACAGACTTAAAATATCACATCAATCATATTAAAATATTTTAATAATGGCATTTATATCTGCTATGGCTTGTGTTTAAATGTCCCCCCTAAAGCCTCATGCAGATAAAGTGGAGCTTTCTTTTTTAGAGGTTGCTGAATCTGGAGTTTGTGATCCTGGGGTTAAGGGCATCTGATTACTAAACCACTACAGCTGAGTGATTGGTTTGACCCTGCTCTAATCCCAGTAGTCTGGATGGGATAAAAAGGGCAGAAACATGCTGTTAAGGCCCCTTCTTGCTTTTGGTATCTTCTGGCACCATGAACTGTTGCCGTTCTGTCATGTGACACTCTGCTTGGAGCCAGCTGATTATGGACTGAAACCTCTACAAACTGTGAACTAAACAAACCCTTTCTCTCTAACTTTGGGTGTTGAGTATTTGGTCTCAGCAACAAGAAAAATTACTAGCACAATATCCATCTATAAATATGTCTATATAATAAAGTATATATTCTATTTTTAAAATATTTATGATATTCACCAAAATTATGTAGCAGTTCCCTTTGTCAGTGAGGAAATTGGCTTCAGGGAAATTTTTTAAAAGTTATCAATCTACAGTTTAAAGATTCACAGTGAAATTTAATGGAGGGAAGAAAGACACACAGATGTCCACACCTAGACATATCAGAAACTGGAAAATTAACATCCACTCCTAAAATCAAAAATAACCAGAAAAACAACACATTTCTTATTGAGAAAATACAATTAAAATATTGCAGCTACCTCATCAGAATCATGAACACACTGAAATGAAGTAACATTTATAAAGATCTAGAAACAAAGTAACTGTCAATTTCCAAGTCTATTAATAAAAAAAAAAGACATTCTCAAAAGAAAGAAAACTAAGATAATTCAGTGCCAGAAAGTCTTTTCTAAAAAAGATATCAAAGGAAGTTCTAAAGATTAAAAGAAGATAATAACAGAAAGACACCTGGAAGCCCAGAAGTTAAGCAAAAAGCAAAATAACAATTACTGTAGCAAATACAACACTTTCCTTCACCTATTGAGTTATCTAAATATATATTTGATGATCTGAAATAAAATAAATTACATTGATTAGAGGTTTGATGAATATAGATATAATACATAAAACAATTATAAAGGGGAAAGGAGTAATGGGAAACTTGTAATAGTGAGGTTAGTATATTCTATTTAAAATAGTAAAATGTTTACTTATAGTTGGTTATGAAGAACTAATTAATTGTGTAATATAGAAAAAATACTATTAAAACTATCCACAGAGAGGAAATACAATAATAGGCTACTTCAAAGAAAATTTTAAAAATTATAATAGTATCAAAATGAAGTACTCAGGTAAAAATACACCACAATATATTTAGGATCTGTATGCTGCCGAATGCCACAAAGCACTTCGAAAAGAAATTAAGGACGGCTTAAATAAATCAAAAGGTATTCCATGTTTATGTCTGCAAGACTTTGTATAATAAAGGTGTCATTTCTCTTTAAATTGATTTAAACAAGTACATTTAATGTACTTCATTAAAAATCATAGCATGATTTTACAGTTGTAGTTTTGCTAATTATAAACATTTTTGTAGAACAGCAAGTGAGTCAAAATAGTTAAAGCAATTTTGAAGCAGGAAAATTTGCTGTAAACATACTATTCTTTGCAAATATAGACAGGTATCCTTCCTCAGATAAAGACTGACATGGTTGTACAATTCCTTTGTAATGGGGCTATTTCTCCACACTGTGCTAATGAAGTGTAGAAGTCCAGTCTCTGGACAACTGTCATGGTGGCTCAGAAGCCTGGCAGGGCTGAAGCAGTATTTCCCATCTATGATCATCCCCTCAGATACCACCCAGTTCTCTGATAGCACGTTGCTCAGTCTGGGTTGCATAAAGCACTGTGTTTTCAGTGAATGACTTTGGCTGAGATAATTTTGCTTTAGAAGCAAAGAATTTAATTTTATCATATATGTTCACTAGATATGGGGCTGATGTTGTCATAGCTGTGTGTGTTTTAGTAATTCTTCCATGTTTAGTAAATAAAACAAAACAGAGCAACAACAAAAAAAGCCCAATCATTTGGACTTTGGGACCATGAATCTTAAGAGTGAATTAAGTGTTTACTCATAGTTGGTTATGAAGAACTAATTAACAATGTAGTCTAGAAAAATTGCTATTAAAAACTATACACTGAGAGGAAATACAGTAACAGGCTGCTGCAAGGCAAAGTTTAGAAATGACAAAAGCATCCAAAGTGGTCCTGAAGGGAAGAGCACTCAGGAGTCAGGGCTGTTTCTGTCCAGGCTGCTGTTTGGATGAAATTAAGCAAATTGCATATGCAGAAAGGAACAAATTTGTACTTTATTTTCTTTAGGCTTTCACTGACAAGGATAAGGATACTTATATTGACACATTGATTTTAAGTTTTAAATGTAATAGTGGGAGAAAAGTCGTACTGTTTGATTTTTAATATCATTTTATGATGTATTTATTAGGAGATACTTATTCTGTTATGTGGACTCACTGTCTAATCTAATATATCTAATGGCAAATATCAACTGACATAGGTAAGAAATGTGACAAGTGACATTTCAATAAGGCTGATGGTGGTTTTGGAGTTAATGCACTTAATTTCTGAGCCACTTAAGAGTTTTCTGAAATAATTTTAAGCATTAAAAATATTTTATAATTAGGTATTCTATATTGCAAATATATTTATAATAAACCTTTCATCTAATTTTTTTTTGAGAAAAGGTCTCACTATGTAGTGCAGGCTGGCCTTGAACTCACAAAGTAGCCCAGGCTGGCCTAGAGCTCAGGGTGATACTCCTGCCTCAGCCTTGTGAGTGCTGGGATTACAAGCATGTGCCATTCGCCTCCCAGCCCTGGGCCTAATTTTTCTAATCATAGTGCAATGGAAAATTCAAAACACTAAATCTGTTATCAAGTGATTAAATTCTGAAACCAAGAGCTACTATAAAGTCGTCGATGCCCATCACTCTAAGTCAGTCATTTTCCAAAAAGAGGAGAGAATTTCTGTGCACTAAAGACCATCACCAAACTCAGACTTTCCCCAAATTTGTATTCTTATCACTTAGTAGTTTTGTTCCTTCATGCAGTTACCTTCATGTGCTTTGTGGTCATCAGTAGAATGCAGTAATTTTCTATCATCTTGATTCTTCTTTTTCTTCTTTGCAGAAGCTTAAAGAAATGAAATAAACATTTATGTTTTTAATAAATGCTCGGAGGAGGTGATCCCTTTGCTGACCTGTATGTGAAAGTGTGGGAAACACAGTAGATGAAGAGACATGAAATGAGGATGAAGAATCACTCCTCCAATATCTCCCTCAAGGTCAAAGATATACATGGAAGGGCAGAGTTCTCTTCTGTGAGGTAGGTAACTATGCACTGGAATGTACTGTGGAAGCCTGTGAACTGTGGGTGTGTGTACCAGCTCAGGCATGGGGCCGAAGAGCCACCAGCCCACAGCGCCTACTGCAATTCTTGGATTAGCATCAAGGTGTGGCATAAGCAAATATATACAATAATACAATACAGGATACCATGGGCGGTTAACATATAACTCCTTCCTTTCTGACAGAGGAAATTATAGTTTCTTTTTGACTATTGGGTAGGCAGCATCCTCATTGCATGTGTGCTCAGCGGGCCTGCATTAGAGACATAAAATGTGAGAGTTATAGGCATGTCCTCCTCCCTGCACTGCAGCACTCTTCTGCTCTACTTTCCTCTCTCCTTCTCTGTCTCTCTACAACTTTTCTGCTTGGTGGAAGATGAGCTTATTAGAGTGGAAAAATTGAATTCTATTTGTGAAATAATTATTCTTGTATTAATTCAAGCATATAAAATTTTAAATATATTTCTACTTCAAAAGATTTGAGGTAACAGATGTTTATGATAGTTACTGGACATTCTTTTCTCATTACATGAAAATCTTGACAAAAATGTTGGGATGTGTGTAGTTACTGGAATCTGAAGCATCACTTCAGGTAATGTTATCACTGCCCCCAAGAATAAGCAGACTGAAATAATCCATTTGGAGAACCTATATAGTGTGTGTTTGTATACACAATTTATGCATATATGTATATAGTGTATATATAGTGTTTATATTTGTGTACATATTGTATATATCAATATATAGCTCTAAAAGGTGAGAGTGATTTAAACCAGTGGGAAGTATGTAATGCTACAGATGACTAAAGAAACTCAAAGCAGAGGGCTTTTCCAGTTATGGCTATCAAGAAAGACTTCATGGAGCAGGATTTAACCAACAGTAGGATTTTGACAGGTAGAGACAGGGAGCAGATTGTTCTAGGCTGAGAACACTGGATAAAGGAAGCCAGAGAAGTGGGAAATGTCAACTGTGTTTTTGGAACAGTCAGTTCTCTCCTCTGATGAGAACAATGACATGAATGAAGTGCTCACTGTATGCTAAAATACTGGGACTCTATCTTGGTTGTTTGGGGTATTACCTTTGTTTTTAGAAGAGGAAATGTTAACTGATTGGTTAAATCACTTACCTAAATCATTTGCATAGCTATGAAATGATAAAGCAGGAGTTAGACTTCAGCAATCTAGCTCCAGAGCCTGCTCATGACAACCCAGGTCTTCAATGATGTAGTGAAATAAAATTGATAAGGTAGGATGGGATTGCACTCGATATGGTGATGTATGCTTCCTTTAATAGACAGCAGATGTGGGGGCCAGGAAAAGAGATCATCAGAATAGTTTTAAGTGTAATTGGTGGTCTGGACAGTACACAAAATAGATTTGAGGTAGATAAAAATAAGAGTAAACAAACTGGTTAGTAATTTACTAGGGTGACGGGGGACTGTGACAAAGAAATATGGTATTTCCTAATACTATGAAGTATAGATAGTTAAAAACAGTGTACTGTCTTATGTTCTGGTCATCCAATTTTAACTAATATTGAGGTGAAAAACTCACTATACTTTTATAGTGTTAAAAATAAAATGAACAAGTTCTTCTTACTTCCCAGTAATAGAAAATGTACTAATAATAAAGGAAGAAAAAATAATAGGAAATAAAGTCGACAGAGGGTTGGGCATAGCAAAGTCATGGTGCTATTCCTTTCTCTTAAACTTTCTTCATATTTTTTTATTTTTTTATTCTCTCTTTTTCCTCTTCATTATATCATTTTATCCTTCCTTTTCCTGATTCTGTCTATTTTTACTTATTGGCAATAGGGGAGAACACCATGTTGACAAAGCAATTTAATCTTACAAGTTTTATGGTTTCTGTAGTGAAAGCAGCATTATTTTAAGTGTAGGGAGGCTGCAGTATAAGACAACCTGTCTGTTACATCCCTTGGCAGGGTTGTTTTGGCTTGTTACCATTTTTACACATGGCCTCCTTTGCAGTTTGAACTTTAACACGGAAGTGATTAGATGACGGCCTGGTTCCAAGTGTGTAGCAAGGAAGAGCACAGAATAAATACACAAGGATTTTTCTGTACATAAGCATTTCCTACTTAGTAGCATCCTTTTCTAAAGTTCTTACATTCAAAATACGCACCATCTTGTCCACTGCATTCAAATGCATTTTTATCCCCATCTTCTTTAAAGCCAGTTTCTTGAATTTTTTGTAAATGATAAGTCATTTTTTTCTCTAGCAGGGCTCGTTTCTAAAATATTAAAGACAACTATTGGTTAGTACCAATTTGCCATTTATAAATGCAAGACAAATATTTAAAATATGGTAGTACATTGGAAATCAGCTGTCATCACTCTCGCTTTGTAACTTGTGAGTTCACACTAATTACAAAAATGAGAGGGTGGTAAGAGTTGAATTTCCATTTGTGATCAAACATAAAACTGTATTTTTTTGTGGGTTATTTTCTGTTCTTGCTGAGACCAAGTCTGCTACATAGTCCAGGCTGGCCCTGAGCTCACCATGTTGGCTCAGCCTCTGAGTGCTGAGATTACAGGCTGTACCAACATGCCTGGCAAACAAGAAGAGTAAATTTATCATTTAAATGCAGTTAACATCACTGCATATTTCTGAGGAACTGCAGAGTTTCTGATCAGATAGGATCTCTTGCACGCAACTGTCCTGTTACCATTAAGTAATCTCCCAATCACCTTTAACTAAAAGGTCTTGAAAGCTTAACCAAGTCACTTAAGCCTCCATAGATAAACACAATACATGAAATGTGACTTCCCTTTGTGAATCTATGTGCCAGTATTGAACGTGGATACAACAAAAAAGAGATAGCTATGCAGATCTTTGTAGGGTTTTGAAGTATTCAACAAGAAAATGAATCTGCACAGGATTTCCTAATGAAGAATCAGACAACAGAATTTGGCATCTACCTAAAGATAGGACTCATGTCTATTCTCAGAGTCACACTGAGTAGAAGCCCAAGATGAGTCTTGCCTCAATAATAAGGAATAATAAGTCCCAGATGAAACATGACTCTGGTTCCATTTTTAAAAACCTTTTAAAATATGTATAATAAACTATTTCCAAATAAATTACATGCATCCCCGATAAAAACTAATGAATATTTATAAGAATATAAAAATATCCAATACACAAAATACAACTTACAATATCTGGCATACAAAGAATACCAGGCATGCAGAGAAGCACAGTAAAATGACCCGCACAAAGAAATAAATCAATCAAATAAAATCAACACCAAAGTGACACAAATATTATAAGGAATAGTAATATGGTCAATATAACTCCATTCTGTATGTTTACAAATAAAATTAAAAGTGTGGTAGATATAAAAAGAACCAAAATGAAGTTTTAGCATATGAAATAATTAGTGAAAAATATAAGTAATGGAAGAGGAGATACTACAGGGGAGGATAATGTGAATTTATTAGAAAGCTAGAAGGAAAAAAAATGAAGACTTTCAGAGAGATGTAAGGCCACTTCTAGTAGCCTGATACCTGCAAAGAGGAGAGAAAATATAAAATATAAAATATTCCAAAGTTGATGAGAATAATAAATTCACAGCTTCTGGTAGCCCCAAATACCAAAGAACAGAATAAAATGCCACCAAGATATATTTAATCAAATTTCTTAAAACCATCAAGACAGAAAAAAATTAAAAGTTGCTGGGATGGGGTCATATGTAAGAGAGGGGAAAAGAAAGTTAAGGACTGAAGACTTTTTTTTGAAAACAGAAAACACAGCTGAAAAGTATATTTAAAGTTTTAAAAGAAAATAAGTGGATGGAAAATTCCACACCCAGCTGATACTAACCACTATATATTAACCAATATATACTCAGAAAATCTTCCAAACATAAATGCAAAATACCTTTTAAGATGCTCAAAAGCTAATTGCACCAAAACAAACATTAAAGAAAGCCCTTCAGAAAGAAGAAATAAATGACACCAGAAGGAAAAACATGTAAAAAGTAATGAAGAACATCAAAAGTGGTAAATTCATAGCCAAATATATGACTTGTTATTTAAATCATATTAATACATAAATGTTTAAACAAAAATGTCAATGTGTGGTGGAATTTATACTCTCTATAAAAGTGAAATGCATGACAAAGACGGCATAAAAACCAGTGGGGGAGTCAAAGTGTAATATTATATTGTTCTTATACTATACATAGAGTTGTATAATAGCACTTTAAGTAAGATCTACTGTAATAAGCTAAACATGAGAATATGCTATTATCCCTAAATCAACCACTAAACCACAAAACAAGGGGGCAAAGCTAATAATTCAGCAAAATAAAAAGGAATATTAACAAATCCAAAGAAAATGAAGAAGAGAACAAGGAAAGGACAAAGAAAACAAATACTGAGATAACAGATTAATACTAAGTAATAATCATATTAAATGTAAATGATCTAAACACTTCAAATAAATGCAATGGTTTTAATACTGAAAAATAAAAAAGCAAAATCCTTCTGTATGAAAACTGCAAAAAAGAAACTGAAAATAAAGATCAAATAGAATTTTAAAAGTTAAAGGAAAATGTTATACATGCTAACATTAATCAAAACAAAGCTGTAGTCACATTATTAATTTTATATAAGGTAAGATACAGCAAAGAACATTTTGTTGGGAAAAAAAGGATATTTTTGTAACGATAAAAAGAAAAAAAACAGTCACTCATACTCAGAAGAATCCTAATGTACCTAATGACTAACCTTCAAAGATGTAAAACAAAAACTGATAGAACTACCAGAAGAAATAGACAAATCAAAAAATACAGCCATGGATTCCAACAATTCTTTCAATAGGTGAGAAAGAAGTAAATAGAATGTGAGCTATGATTCAGAAGAATTGAACTTGATAGCTGGAGCACAATACAAAATACTCAACCAAAAACAGTAGAATACAATTTTTTTTTTCAAGTAAGCATTGTATCTGAAGAAGAATGACAAAAAGGTCATTTTTTATAGTAAAAGAGGCTCATTTAAAAAGATACAAGAAATAAAAGTATGTTCTGACCCCAAGAAAATTAACTTCAAAATCAGTAACAGAAAGATCTTTAATTTGTCTAAGAAAAATAGGCAAATTAAAAATATTTTAATTGACTAAAAGTATAGCATATCAAAATTTGTGAGATCTTGATGAACCAACAGAGAAAAACACAGTATAAATTTCTCTATTGAAAAAGAAAAGTCTCAAATTAATGAGTTCCATTCGGAGATAAAAAGCTTATTAAAAACAAAATCGTATGCAAAAAGAATAGAAAACAATGAAGAAAAAAAAGAAAAAAACTAAAGTGTTTAAGAATAAACTAAATAGTTTAAAACTAATAGTTTAAAAACTAAAAAGAAAATAAAACAGTTTTAGCCAATGCTGGTGAAGAAAAACAAGTTATAAATTATTGATGTTAATAATAAGAGAATATGTCATCATTAGAGTCACTATATCCTCAAAGGATAAAAAAGGAATATTAGGAACTCTTTGCGCATAGGTATGGAATTTACATGAAATAGAAAAAGGTCCCTAAAATACATAAACTATCAAAGGTCTTTTAAAAGTAAACAATATTCCAAATAGACTCATATTAAGGAAACTGAGGTTAAAAACCTTCACATAAAGAAAATTCTAGACCCAAATGACTTCACTGATAAAAATTTAAGAAATAAAAATACCAACTGTAAACGAACACTTCTAGAAATCTGAACAGGGAATACAAACTTGCATGAAGACACCATTATCCTGATTCCAAAAGGAGACAAGGACATTACAATAGAAGAGAATCACACACTAACATCTCCTTTACAAAATTCTAAACAAATTTTTGACAAATTCAATACAATTTTGGGTATATACAATATTGCCAGATTATCATATATATATATATATATTAATTCCTGATATCATTTCTCAGAAAACTAAAAATAGAGAATTTCATCATCCTGATTGATGAAAGGCATCTGTGAAAAATTCAGTTAACCTTAGCAGAGATGTTTATAAACTTAATGCTTTCCCTTGAGGTCAGTGACAAGACAAAGATAACAATCCTTTTATCCAATGTTATACTAGAGATTTCAATCCTGTAAGAAAAACAAAACATATTCATAGTGATAGATAACAAGATAATCAATGTAGAATATCAATTTCCATGTAAAAAATAAACACTGGAACTAACTGATTTTAACAGTGTAAGAGGTATTATAAATAAATATATATATATATATCAGTTACTTTTCCATATACTAGTATCAAGTAATCAAAAATTGAAAATAAAAATACAGAGTACAGTAGCATAAAAATTATGAAATCCCTAGAGATGTATCTGCCAAACATATACATTGAGATATGCATTGAGGACTACATTGCATCGGTAAGAGCAATTAAGAAAACCTGAATAAATGGACAGATATATCTGGTTCAGGAGATAAGACTCAATATCATCAAGATGTCATTTGTGCCCAATATGATCTACAAAGTTAACACAAGTTCAGTGATTTCAGCAAGATTTTTTGATAAAAAGTTGATAAATGAACTCTAAAATATATATGAAAATGTGAAGAACTTAGATTAGCCAAAACAACTGAAGAAGAAGAAACCTGTAAGGCTAACATGACTAATTTGACAAATTACTAAAGGAACAATAATCAAGAAAAAGTAACAGGTAATAGGTCAAAGAATAGGAAAGAACTCAAAAGTCAACTCACAAATTCTTTTTGACAAACATGTTAAATGAAAAATTCAGAACTTTTGATAACTGCAATATATGCACATAATCTGAGGTGATAGTTACACATGATACTAAATATGAAATAAGACATAGAAATATTAAAACAATACAAATGAATTGAAGATCTTTTATATGAAAACAAGATTCAGAAAAAACAATTCTAGGATAACCCCACTGGACATGTGAGTGCTTCAAATAACTCCGCTGTTACCGTGTTGAGGCAGCCCAAGCTGTGATAACCATGTCTACAATAAGGGGCCACATCTAAGGGTACCCCATCCCGGGCCAAACGTCTCTCTATCATCTATTGCATAGTCTCCACTAACACTGAAAGGACTTCTTGAATAGCAATTGACATCAGGCAGAAAGTGAGGTGGAATCTGTAACACTGTATGGCTCTAACAAAACAGACACTCCCAGAGATACCTGGGAGCAAAACAACTTTGGAGGCTCTTGCACTAGAAAAAAATGAATGCTAGAAAACAATTACACTAAGTTAGAATCAACTGGGTCTGCCTCATGAGAAGTGAGACTCTCGTAATACTAAAGGTACATGTAACAGAATGAAAGACAAATGCACATACTAAATTTCCAGTGCTTAAAAACATTTTATATTGTATGTTCCAGCACAAATAAAACTATGTCAATCTCACACTTACACCTAGTTTGTCAAGAACAAACTAACTAAATTGCTATTTAGAATTTTAAATCATCGGGGTTTTTTTTGTCATGGAACATTGTTAACGGTATTTTATTAAGAAAAGGCAGTCTACAAAGCAATCTGTATGTATTATAGCTTTTATTTAATTATTGGAATAAATATTCTTAGAAACATTATTCATGAATGTGTGTATTAAAATGTTAGTAAGGTAATGGTGGGATTACAGTTTTTCTTATTCTGATTTATTCTTTAAATCACAAAATAGTATATATCTTTAAACAGTATATATCTTTAAAAGTGTCCAAAACAGGCTTAAAAACATTACTTCATTGGAATAAAATAACTTTTACCAAAAATTTCTGATTCTAAGAAAAAAATTATTAATTTTCATAAGAATTACAAGCACAACATATGGTGTAAAGATATAGCCAAAAGGAGTTACATCAAACAATAAGTACTTTTTACTTAGAAAGTAAAATAGAAAGACACAGCACTCAAAATACAGCAACCATTCATGGGTCAGCGCCTACACTCTCAGGACTAGCCAGAACTTCAGAGTCAGCCGGGGCGACCCAGTGAGACACCATGTTTAAAAGAGTAGTGTTTTAGTTTTGTAAAATGCATACCATTTAGGATAACTAGTGCATATCCATCATGCAAAGTGATTTTTACTTTGAAAACTGAATGAGCAAAGCCTTCTCTTCAAATAGGCCAATGGAGGGGTTAAAGCTCACTCTACCTTTTTGTCCCTCTCTTCTCTGCATTTTTGCCTTTGGTGTTCTACCTTCTGTTTTCTTTTAACTTCTTCTGGGATCTTTGTCAGAAAAAAACTCTCTTTTGTCTGCCATTCCTGCAGAGCAGTGTTATTACACTCAGTGTACGTCCCTTACCCCATGACACCTTTGTTTTCCTTAACAGAAATCTGGTCAGGTATAATGAAAGTCATACATTTGTTTTAGAATGGGCTTCACTCACTATACTCCTAATGGGAAAGCAGTATGATTATTTTTACTAAAACTCAATTTTTAAAAATTTTCCTCTCCAAGTTGAGGGTTTAGAGGGTACTTAAATAAGGCCCAGTGACTTCTCACACTGCTCTTGTTAAAAGAAGTTGACACACATAATTTACGGTGTTTGCCTCATTATTTTATGGAATAACGTACATCTGTGAAGAAAGTGTAATGGGTATAAATTATTTAGAATGAAATGACTTCAGTCTGACAGGGAAATGATCTACAAGTGGAAAAAGTTATCAGAAAATTTCCATGTTTTAAATATGCTACCTCTCACCTCTTCAATTTTTCTGTGAGGCAGCAGTTTTCTCCTCGCGTGTTCCCGCTGTCTTCTCTCCTCCCTGTCCATCCGGAGGAGGCGCTGCTCTTCTGCTGCACGCTAGGGTTTTTCTAACCCCTTACTGATCTTATCCAAATATGTGAGGAAGAGTGAAAATGTCGCTGAAGCTGAGTCAGCTGTTTCCCTCACTCTAGTGCCACCCTTTCTCATATTCTGAAACTCTCTTTTCCTGCTTTTCAGTTTTTGAACTACAGGCAGTTTTTCTGTTGGTCCTGCTCCTGGATCTTCCAGGCACCCTGACTCACTGTGTTACACATTTTAAAGTCTTCCTATTATATGCAATATGAGCTACGGAGGCAATGATGAAACGTGGCGCAAACCAATCGAAAGCATTTTGTACAGTAAGTATTCATGGCTCAGTAGGTTTAGAAATACTGATTTGCAGACAAAGCTGATGCAACTGAAGCAGTGACTTTAAATATAATAAAGCACAGTACTCTTGAATTTTCTAGAAACAAATTGGAGACTAGTTTCCTTGAAATATACAAGTCTTTGCACAAATCTCCTGTCTAGTGTTTGGGCCTCTGGTACATCAATACATCATAAGGCACCAGTACTAAATGAAATGATAAAATGCAAGTCTGATAGTGGGTCACAGTCTCTCACTCCTAGTAAGAAAAAAGAACGTAACATTCTCACACATCCTAAGAGATGGACTTGACAAGCAGTATTAATGACTGGATGCCCACTGGGTGATATCTGAGTGAACTTAAGGGTCTTTTTAGAGACACCACATGCTAATATTTACACCAGATACAACAAACTTCTGTTTCGGCTTTGAACTAATTTCTTCAAATTGAATGCCATCAGTCCTTAAAGATGGATCACAAAAAGTTTCTACTATTTGATACATGTGCTAAAATTATTTTCTTTCTCTCACCTCTTTGTAGAATTTTAAATCTGGTGTACCCTTCAGTTATTTCTTTGGTATATTTCTGAGCTTAATTGCTTTGGTAGAAACTTCCCATTATAGTCTTGGCACCTGTAGCACACGCCTCTGCCCAGTATTAGCAGGCTATCTTGGCACAAGGGTCTTATTTCAGCTGTGTTACATTGGAAGTAGTCCAGTCAGCTAAGTTCACTTCCAGCCGAGGTCAACTCGGCTCCAGCTAAATTCCTCCCCTCTGAACTGTCTGTTCTCTTCAGCAAAGATATGCTGTGCCTTCATTCTACCTACAGTCCTGCCTGCCTGATACTTGTTAGCAGCAGGGGTCCCAAAGCCTGCTCAGCGTGCTCTCTTCCCAAGCTTGTAATGAATAAACACTGGATGTCCCAGGAGTCTTTTTGTCTTTGTTGTGCAGAGCAGTTTAGATGGGCCCAAGGCTCAGTTTCTCTCAAGTCTCTGCCTGTGTGTTATTTACTATTTCCCACTTTCCTGTCTTGCTGAGGTCATACTAGCTTGCAGGAGATTAGGAGACCTTCAGGGGTCTCTGGTAACATCCCATCCACTTTTCCTATAGGCACCAAGTTTGCCAATTCCCGTCCCCCTTGGTCTCCCTTCTTTCTCTCCACTTTAAGGGCTATAGAAAACTTACCTTCCTGAGTCCTTTCCAGGATGTTCCAGTTTATCCAAGTCTACTACATACATGTGAAATACACATTGACTTGAATATTACCTGGGCCTTATTAACCGCTCCTGGTCTTTAATAGATTGGGTGCCCTCGTGCAACAACCAATTCTGGAACTGTGTAACATCGGAACACTCAGGGATTATATTGTTTCCCTCCAGTTTCTGTAGTTGTTTTACAAGCATTTTCTATTTATAAAAAAAATGTGCATTATAAATGTATAATGTTTTGTATACATCCCAGGAATAAACCTGCTAAAACTCCTATATTTTATCAATGATGAATTGTTTAACTATATTTAAATCCACCCTTTAGAAACATGGATAAGTGGACCAAAATAAAGATGTATCTCTCTGAAAATAAAAAAATAAGCATTTTATTTCTCCTCTAAAATAATTAAATAAAAATATCAAAAATGTAAAGGAAAATGTCTAGGCACAAAGAGGGGAAGAGGGAAAACAACACAACAAAAGGATAATAAAGTTATGTTTTCCTCATACTCTATTAATCTTAGAATATAAAAATGTAAAATCACACTTTCATGTTGAATTCTCTTGCCCCAATCCTGAATTCACTCACTGTCGTGCACATTTGCTCACACGTGCCAAATACAATTTCGAGTCAAAACTCAAAAGGAACTCAATATTCCCACTCACTTTACACCCAAACAATTGAATTCATTTTTAAGAACAACATTTTCTATCAGATAAATACAAGTACATGTGTGTAGGTACCAGGGCACTGTGTACAGGTCCCATGAGTCACTTGTAGGACAGTATGGATAGTCATACTCTCCTTCTTCTATTGCTTAAACTGTTTTGGGTTCCACTTGTAGAATCTTGATGTCACAATAGACGCTTCTTATTGGTCACAGGTCAATAAGAAGGTCTCAGGTCAGACAGAATTGATGGCTTTGCCTAGCCTCTTAATTACCAAGTCACATCAGCTACTGATGATGTAGTGATACCAACCTTCCCTTTCCCCTTCTGGGTGAAATACAGCAACTTCCAAGACGTCACATATTTCTACTCTAAGTTTTCATTTAGAAAAATATTTACTTACTTTGTCAGTAAGGTCAAAATATTACAAGAAAATATTCTACAAAGAAACAAACTGTTCTTCTAAATTACTTAAATGAACATAATTAAATACGTAACTTACTTGTTCTCTTACATAGTTTCTTTCAAAGTCTAATTTTAAGTCAGTGAGATATTGCCTGTATTTATTGAATTCCCTCAAGCTACAAACAACCTGCAAACGAAAATAAAAAGATATAAATATTGTAAATATATATTTAACAGTGCGAGCAACAATTATCCAGAGGAAAAAAATAGTTCTGATTTTCAATTGAATGACATTTTGGTACCAAGTAATGAATTACTGGCAATTTAATAGGTAATATGTCTTCACAGTTGTTAATCAAAAAGTAATTTCTGCCCAGAAATATTGTTTTATTAATATGACCTATGTTTTAATAAAGAATATACTACTCACCATTAATTGGTATTGTTATTAAAATATTATTATTAAAATAATAATAATGCCAGTTAATTACAACTAGGTTGTAATTGTAAATGTGATGGTAAGCACCAGTAAGAATTACTCTATCAAAATTCTTACAAAGTGAATTTTTCTGCATTCCTATTTCAAGTTTTTTTTTAAAAAAATCCATGACAAGTGTTCAGTCCCTTCAGAGAAAGAGGACTCTTTATAGCTGGCCAATTAATACATCTGTACCTCATCAAATTACTTGTCAATAATCTTTTGATTTTACAAAGAAAAATGTTAAGAAAGAAGCAATTTCATTTAGAAACAGTCAGATTTCCTTTGACCCAAATACTGAGTATTTCATGGAACTGAGCATGAACTGTCCTTTCATAATCAAGTTGATATGGGCCCTCCTGTGAGATATAGAAGCAAATTTATACCAAAATTTGAAGGTTTTGATTTAAAGAAAAGTCATCTTCAACCCACTTTATTATTTTTGGTGATGAAGCCACCTTTCTTCAGTCTCCTCAGGATATCTTTGCGTCTATAATATCCTTTTAAATGTGGATCATGGAGACTGTTACATTGGTTATCCAAAAGTCGACAATAAGGATCTCTCAGGTTAAAACCATAGGAAGGTCGAAAAAGCTGCAAACACAGATTCAAATATGTTAGAAATGCAAAATTAATGCATTTTCACTTTTACAGAACCCATTGAAGTGGGCAGAAAACACGACATGGGAAGAACCTGAACTGGAGAAAACTACCAGCAGGAAGATTTACTGTGCACAAGTAACTGCCTTTCACTTCTTTTACTCATCTGTGTGAATTGTTCTGAAGGCCCAGCCTCATGCATAAGTTCTTCACCTGTCCCACATCAGCCTCTGACCCAGAGAGTATGAAGACAGGAGGAAAGGAAAAGAAAGGAAATTGTATATAATTCATTCACAATAGAAAGCTAATGTTTGGATTTTCCCTTTTGTTCCCCTCTCCCAGATCAAAGTATTATATTCAGGAAACAGAGGGACAGTATTATTTATAATATTTTAATCATCTACAATGAAAAGAATTAAAAAATCACTATAACTAAATGGAAAATGGTTGAAATAGTAGAAGTTAAAACTTAAGTGTTAAATATTTTTGGATTGAAGACTCATTGTATCTTGGGGTCTTTAATGAGAGAAACCCGATATTTTCCAAGTGGTAAAGTCACAAGAAAATTCAAGGTCTATTGTACAGTTACTACATTTAAAAAGCAATTTTAAAGCATATTTAAAAGAACTCAGGTTTCTCCATGTATGTAAGGATCACATTAAACCTTATGAACTTATACGAGGAGAAAAAGACAATCAGCTAATAGCCAAGTTTCCTTTTCTTTTACTTTAGAGGAAAAAGCTGATTTATTTAATCTGTTTTATGGATTAAAACTTTACCAAAGGGAATTTTTGGGATGCATTCTTAGTTAATTTTTCAAAAGAAAATGAAAAATGGCTTTCATTTTGGAGGAATCTCTGAAGGACAAAAAGTGGAAAATGCAAGTAAGTGTCCAACTTTTTGTCAGGTAAAAGGGCCGAAGACCAAGACCAGACCAGGCCACAACAAGCCTTTATTAAGGGAATAGATCTGCCGGGCTGTCTCTGAACAAAGGAGAGACAAAAGCAATATGGCTGGGGCAGGGAGAGTCTTTTATAGAGACTGGGGTGGGGTTTGTAGGGGCTGAGGCGGGGTTGAGTGAGGTAGTGACTAGGGAATGGAGGAGCCGGTGATGTCACTAGGTGGTAGGAGGTGAGCGAGTATTAGGTTACTCTCTAGGTGGGAACAGGGGCATGCTGGGAAGAAGGGTTTGTTCTTTGGTGGGAGCAACCATCTTGGCATGATGTCACACAGGGGAGGTGGCAAGGCACCATAGGAAGAGGGCAGCTACTATACTTAATAGCTGCTGAGGTGGTGGGAGACCTATCATTCCAGGCTTTTGTTTTATGATAGCTGGGCGAAGGTCTCTTCTTCTGGAGCTGCTTCCTGCTGACAAGGGGCGAAGATCGGGGCTAGACCTGGATCTGATGAGGCACGTGGCAAGTGGGGACCTCCTCCTTTTGCCGTACTGGCTGGTACCCTGCCATGATGGACTCTGTGACTGGCTGGTGAATGCCCTCAATCATTTCTGCAAGAAATTTTGAAAACAGCGAACCAGGCACGGTCCAAAACAGAGAATTAAACAGATAATACTGAGGGGTCCCAAGAGTGGTAATAGCCAGGTGAGCCATGAGCTCCAGGAACCAAACGTACCCCACCATTGATTAGTACCTTGGGGGGCATATCTATCTGGCCCATTGAGTTTTAATTTTTTTCATTTGACATGTAATTTTTTATTTATTATTTACATAGGTTTTACAGAGACAGCTGGATGTTTAGGGGCTCATTTGTTATAGAAGTAAGAGACTGTTATGGAAGAGATCATAGCTCCTGATCTAAGGGCCCATGTGTCATGTCCTTGCTCTTAGAGAATGAGTGGAAAAGTGATAAACACAATTTATATAATCTTTATAATCCTTTTTTTGGGGCGGGGGGGAATATAAAAGGTGTATGTAACTGAGCAAATGTCTTTTGGAGGCCAACATACCGATGAGTGTAGTGTTACTATGAACCTGACTTCTTCTTTAAATTCAAGGCCAGGACAGTTTTATTCCTGTATCTCTCAGTTTTTGGAGGCCTCCTAGATATATTTAAAAATAAAGAGAACTGATAACCTCAACAAGGACACTGGACGACTTAAGGTGATCAAGTGTAACATAAAAGGCTTGATCTTTTTAGACAAGGGTAGGTATCCAGGAAATATGAGCACAATGAGAAGAGGCATCATAAACAGAGAACAAGGATGTACATTATTTTAAAAGGAATAAATCTTGTAGCTGCTTGGTATAGAACGTATCCTGACTGTGGCTGACAAGCACGTGATTTTTTCTCAATACTCTTACTTTATGGTTTGTTTGGGTTTTTTTTGATCATTACACGATAGTTAATTAGTTATCACAGAATCAGAAAAACACTTATCTAAAAGGAGAGATCTGGAGACCAGTGGTTTCTAGGATTGGTTACCTGTAAAGAATTTTTTAAATTTTTTTTGAAAAGAATCTGTACACACTTGTAGCTAATTAATGATTTTTGCTTCTATTTAGTACCCAAAGTTTTGTCTTTTTGAAATGGCTGTGTCATGAGTGAACCAAAAGATTTTAATGGGTGGGCTATGTCTTAATTTTTCTGAAGTCTAGCTTTATTATTATGTCATTGTTTTGTGCCTCTTTTGGTTATTTTTTCTGCTGGGTGTTTAAGACCAAGTTAAAGTGAGACCTGTGTCAATCAATATGAACCTCTTGTTATCTATTAAGGTCAGTTAAGTCTCCCCAGGCCATTACTTTGGAACCATGCATAGTGCCTCTCTGCTTCTCTGTCAGTGTCAGCCATCTGGATGGGTTATGTCCTTGTTTGACCAAGTTGTTTTCAGTGAAAGCAGTGGAGAGTTTTTTCTTGGTGACCCTCCTTTGGCACACAGTACATTGTCCTCTGGTGTCCAGCAATCTCCCAGTTTAGGAGGTTGAGTGACTTACCAAAGATGTAGGACCCTGTAGAGAAGGTTCCCTCATGTCCTGGAACTTTGTTGACCTTGAGGGGCCAGGGCCAAAATATTGGCTGTCCTCATAGCCCAGTTACCTTTTAGTTTTGGTCTCCAAACTTTAGTTGTTGAACACCCAGAAGAGAAGGTCAATAGCGTTAGCATTGTAACAAGAATAATGAACTTAACTATTATAGTTTTACCTGAATAATAAACAGTTTGGAATTTAAAATATAGAGAACTGTTACTGTTATCAGTCATGGTTGTTTTTTAGTAGTTGAATTCCTGTAGAATATTAACAGAAAAAAGAGCCACAAATAATATTTTAACATGACAATTATGATGACTTTACCTTTGTAACACATTTAAATGTCCATCTTGATATAAAATAGCCATCATTAAATGTACTCATTTTTTTTAAAACACCAAAAGTTTTTACCTAAATTATCTTTAAAAAAAAATAATAATAATCTTTTGATAGGATACCATCTAAAGAAAATAGTCCATATATGTATCTGTTATCATAAATAGCTAGAGTGTATGAAAAGGCAAATACCTGAATCAAAAAGAGGTTATTATCATAAACAAATATTAGAAAACCTGTACAGTCAGAAAGTATAAATACTTTAGTACACTAGAAAAAATAAAACCTTGTTATTGTTGTTTTTTACTGGATATGTAGTCCTTTGAAAATGACCAGTGTAAGCACACCATAATAACATATTTAGAATTTATCCCTTTGATGACAATTGATATAAACAGTATAATAATATATTTAAATAATATTTATTCCTGTAAGTCTTTTATAAGGCTATGAAAACTATCGGGTCAGTCTCTTGTAAGATGAAAACTGTTGAGGTCCCCCTAGTGAACAAAGACTGGAAAATATTTCCATGCGGCCGCTCCTTTGTTCACCAAGGGGAGCATGCCTTGAACTTAATAACCTTTATCTATAAATAAAACAGCTGTAGGATTGGACAAAAACAAAGATATAAGACAATTTCTAAAACTAGAGTGCACTCAAATATATTTAGCCCAATGGAATTATAATCTCTTTATAATTTTAGGTTTATAATTATAAATAAGACTATTTAAAACTTTTTGTAAGTCAATTAACAGAGATCTCTTGTAGAATTAAAATCAGAAGGAATGAAACCTATTCCTGTAAACCTTTTATAATAAACTTGAAACCAACAAGTAAACATATATATTTCCTTTATAAATCACTTTCGCACACCTTCTTGATGTACTTAGGCCTTTTGGTCTTGTCCTGCTAATAAGACAAACATATAAAATCCTTTTATATCAAAAATATATCTTTTACTTATGGCTTTTTAAATATTTTGTCTCCGACTCACTATAAACATTTTATACTTTTGTCCATCATTATCTCATCCCTAGTGGTCTTTGTTAAGTAAATAAAGTTCTAATTCCTGTTTAATGGTTAGACACAGGTGGTTTTTGTCACTGATTACAGCCCTAAACACATGACAGTTAAGGCACACATATCACAAGTTTGTTCAAGGATTTTCACTTCATTCTTTAGTTAGGATGTTATCTATAGTGGAGCTACAAATCAAAGAAGCTATATAACCTTCACTTTGAACAGCAGAAGCAATGGGCTAAGGCAAGTTTTTAAAGGGATACACTACCTAGTTTGTTTCCACAACTACTTTAATAGCTAATCTATTAAACTTTAAAACTTTTTCTTATCAACAGAGTTATAAAGTGGGGGAGGTATGAGCGGTGAGTGATCGGCTCAGGCTAGGAGTACTTGAGGAGAACAGGTTTGACAGAGGGAGGGTTAAGAGCATAGGTAGAAAAGGCTTGTATGTAGGGGATTTCTGACCATTTGCCATTGCGTTGACCGAAGTTGTGTAAATCACACAGCATGTTAAAATTGAAAGTGCCATTTTTGGGGCATGGAAACCCATTATCTAATTTATACTGAGGCCAAACCTGATTACAATAGAAAACAAATCTTTTTGTCTTAAAGTCTGGTCCCAACAATCCGAGGGGTTTGAATTGTGCCAGAAGGCAGCCCAGAGGCGTTGAGGGGCGGGGTTTGGATTGTTGGGCCCCCTGATTAGAGCGGGTGAGGAGGAGGCAGCCCCTGGGGAGAAAGACAAAGGGGAGAAGCGTCCTTGTCTCCTTTGACAATCTCCGAGTGAGTCTCCCAGAGGGAGAGAACGAGAGGAGGCGGGCCGATGGGACGTCTCCCAGGGGCACGGTCCTGGGCCCAGAGGCCGTGGGGGTTTCTCTGACCAAGCGCTTGGATTTCTGAGAAGTCCCCGGAGGGAGAGAGAACGAGACAGAGAACCCGACGAGAGGGAGGCTGAACTCCCTACTCACCCAGACATTGGTGACCAGTGTGGATGTGTAGCGTCAGCAATGGCAAAGGTAGAAAGCCCCGGAGGGTCCTGGCAACGGCAGATAGGTCCGTTGGAGATGGCCAAAAGGTCAATCAACCCCGTCCTGCGGGGGATCGTCCATTAATGGACCATCTACCATCCGAGTCACGGCACCAGAAATGTCAGGTAAAAGGGCCGAAGACCAAGACCAGACCAGGCCACAACAAGCCTTTATTAAGGGAATAGATCTGCCGGGCTGTCTCTGAACAAAGGAGAGACAAAAGCAATATGGCTGGGGCAGGGAGAGTCTTTTATAGAGACTGGGGTGGGGTTTGTAGGGGCTGAGGCGGGGTTGAGTGAGGTAGTGACTAGGGAATGGAGGAGCCGGTGATGTCACTAGGTGGTAGGAGGTGAGCGAGTATTAGGTTACTGTCTAGGTGGGAACAGGGGCATGCTGGGAAGAAGGGTTTGTTCTTTGGTGGGAGCAACCATCTTGGCATGATGTCACACAGGGGAGGTGGCAAGGCACCATAGGAAGAGGGCAGCTACTATACTTAATAGCTGCTGAGGTGGTGGGAGACCTATCACTTTTAATATCCTGGTTTCAATCCTAGTACTTAAAAAAAATGTGTGCGTGTTGTCTTTGCATTGTTTCTGTTTTAAGTTTTTGGTCACAAAAATACAAGCGTTAGTCTAAAGCAATTCCAGGAACCACCTGAACAGTAGCTGGAATATGCAGAGATTCTGAAAAGCCAGAGGGTAAGTTCCCTGTCTGCAAGTGTCCAATACAATTCATACCAACACACAACATTGTGTACCAGTCCACATACAACGGCACCCACCGTCTGTGACTTCCGTGTGTGCAGTTTGACTGCAGCTGCAACTGCATTGCAATTCCGAATACTCAGGAGCAGACTGGGAGGGACCTTACAGATAACCCCCAGAAAGTAGGTAGTATGGCTTGGTATGTGAGCAAAGGGGTGCACAGGGGGAATATGACTACACAATGGATTCCTCTACCTTGAAATGCTTCTTTGTTAATCTATGATCTCTTGTTTAATGCCAAACTTTAATCCCTTCCAAATGGCCTAATCAGAAATCTAGATTGCCTGATAACCAAATGGATCCTTGAGAAAGCAGAGAAAGGAATTCTACGGCATAGATACTCGAATTCAGTGAAGCTAAATACGAAGCCCACATTTTTCTGGGAAAAAATAATCAATAATAAGTCAAGGAGGGAATTAATTGTCTCTTTTAGACAGTAGCGTACAGCTATCATAGTGGCATACATCTGTCAGCATGGTTTAGTGATAGGTCTCCCACCACCTCAGCTGCTATTATGTATAGTAGCTGCCCTCTTCCTATGGTACCTTGCCCCCTCCCCTGTGTGACATCATGCCAAGATGGTTGCTCCCACCAAAAAACAAACCCTTCTTCCCAGCATGCCCCTGTTCCCACCTAGAGAGTAACCTAATACTCGCTCACCTCCTACCACCTAGTGACATCACCAGCTCCTCCATTCCCTAGTCACTACCTCACTCAACCCCGCCTCAGCCCCTACAAACCCCACCCCAGTCTCTATAAAAGACTCTCCCTGCCCCAGCCATATTGCTTTTGTCTCTCCTTTGTTCAGAGACAGCCGGGCAGATCTATTCCCTTAATAAAGGCTTGTTGTGGCCTGGTCTGGTCTTGGTCTTTGGCCCTTTTACCTGACATTTCGATGTTGAATTTTAGCTGTAACAAGCACACAGTTCTCAAAATGAAACCAGATTGCTTCACCTGTAAACAACACTTTTTAACAAATCTACTTTTTTGGAGTTATGGTAACCCTTCTGTTGTCAAGGTGAATAGTAGGTTTTGATTAAGTCATGCCAATAATAACAAAGTATTGCTTCATCAAATAGATCAAATTGAGGAAAAGAATAATCTCACAAAGTTGGTCTTTAGGGAACTAGTTGTCTACCTAATTATAATGAAATGAATGTATTTTGGAAGAATTAATGTAATAAGGAATACAGAGAAGATTTTTTAAAGTAAGACGTTTTTAAAAAGACACTTTTAAAAGCAGTAATAGAGAAGTGAATTAGCATAATATATTTGAGGAAGTAGACAAAAGACAAAGCTAAGTTTCTACACTAATTTGCATCATTTATCACTAGTAATGGAATAAATTTCAAGCACATTTTAGGAGAGTTAATTTGTACAGATTTGACTCAAATTTTTTAGACAAGCCTATTATTTTTTAACTAATACATCACACATATAGATTGTGTAGTGATGAAATCAGGGTAAACATATCTGTCTCCTCAGTATGTACCATCTCTTTATGTTGTAAACATTCAAAATGCTTTCTTCTAACTTTTTTTTTTTTTTTTTGGTACCGGGGATCGAACTCGGGACCTTGCGCTTGTGGGGCAGGCAGTGGAACCACTGAGCTAAATCCCTGGCCCATCTTCTAGCTTTTTTAAAGAAAAAGTACACAGTCATTATCTAGTCACTCTACTGTGGAGTATCAGCATGTCTCCTATAACTTAGCTTGCTCTATTCAAGTAGAACAACTTTCAGAAAGGTAAATTCCATTTTTTCCAGAAATGTTACATATTTTAAGAAATCAGATTTACTAGATAGTCTAGATTGAATATGTTCCTCTAAAACTCACTTCTGGCAATCACAAGCCTCAGTGTGTGAGTGTAAGAGGTGGAGCCCTGAGGGCACATGAAGTCATGAGGGTGGGGCCTCAATAGTGGGATTTGTGCCCATATAAAAGCCCTCAGAGTGCTATTATAGTTTTCTTTCTGCCATATGAGGGTTATAACAGGTCCTAACCAGAACCCAACCATGCTGGCACCTTCACCTCAGACTTCCACCATCCAGAAGTGTGATAAATTCTTGTTTTTAAAATACGCACTTTGTGGTGATTTGTTATAGGAATGATAGGAGCCCAAACTGACTAAGAAATTAAGCAAGTATAAAATACATTCTTGTAGAACTTTTTACAATACTAATCCAAGTAACTACTCAACAAGAACATATTAAACCTCCTTTGGAATTTCTTACTTAGTCAAGGGCTCCAAAGTTCTGGGGATGGCGGAGAGTTGAGGATCAAAAGAGAGTTGAGAATGAAAAGATTTCAGGGAAGTAACCATTACAGTGTTGGAAGGAATGCTACATAATTCTAGGGAAAAATCATTTGAGTAGGCCTAGTTTTCTTGCCTACAGCCCAGCTACAGAATAACTCCAATTTGGCCTCTGGTCACAACTGAGACCTCAGTGATCCCCGGATGCTGTAATCTCCAGGACAAGACCACACCTGCCAGGGAGGAACCAAATCTTCATCTGCATAGTTCCTCATTGTTCTTAGATTTTCACTGCCCCCCAGCCTTTTGTTACACCTTGTTTATCCCAATGTGAACTACTGAACTCTCTGCAAGTCATTTGTTACATTTGCTTCTCCCGCTGGACTGAATAAAAGGTGTGGTAAGCTGGGGGCTTTTGTCTTTGCCGCCCAGAGCAGCACTGATCAGACCCAAAGCTCAACTTCTTCTCAGTCTCATTTTTCTACCTTTCCTGTAATTCGCCGTGTGCTGCCATGGCTCGCAAGAGACCAGGACTCATTGCAGAGGTTCTGGTAACGTCCCCTTCCCCTGTTCCCCCCTACATTACAGTACAGCATGATTAAGTGTTGGATGAGATCATTCAACCAAAGACATGATTCCAAGCACAGATAAGCTCATTAGGGGCTGTGATAGTTCACAAAGAATCTTGAAGAATAACTCAGATTCATCAACTGAAGTGAAGAAAATTTATCAATTGAGGTATTGCAGACTTGGGAACAAGGTAGACCAAAGTACAGAAGAATTAGGGTGGAATGGATAGGGACATCATCCTGAGGAGCCTGAAGCTAGGTAGGGGCTGATCATAGGGTCCTCTCTTCATACAGGCAGGCCCTTTACCATTCAATTAAATTACAATAAATATAGGAAATTATTCCAACTCTACTCTTTTCTAACCTCGTGTGTGAAATAGTATTTAGTTTAAAATGCCATAAAATGTTTTATAGAGTTCAGTCCGCGATACTACTGGTAAAAATCACAATACACAATTAAATGGCAACCAGCAGTGATAGCCTTTCACTTTGCAATCAGACATGTTTCTAAGCAAACCAAAAATCACTACATAGATATATTTGAAATTTTATAATTTAAAAAGTTAATGTGCTTCCATACATTATAAATTAAGACAAGATTAAGGGATCTAAACTTGATGAAATCGCTTTATACGGTTTCTAAACAGTACCTTGGGTTAGACGTGGCTTTCACCCCGCCCCAACGTTAGGGTCAAACTGCATCAGTAGATTGTGTTCGCTGTCACTGATGGAGAAGAAAGCGCAGTGAGTTTACCTTTTCGCCGAGATTCGTAGTAACAAAGACAGGGTTAGTTCCTGGGATCATGGGCAGCTTCACCCCCAGGGGCAGATCCACGAGCTGAGCTGCTCCAATCTCCACAAAGCGGGTTTTGTGCGCCCCCGGTTTGACAGAATTGGGGAGGGTTGTGTCTCTTCCCTTATAGAACTCTCATTTACTCCAGGCCAAGTCTTCCCACTTCCACTGAGTGAGCGACGCCGAAGGGCCAGCCCAGAGGGTCGCTCCCCTCTCCCCACTCCCGTGACCCCGACCCCCGCGGTGACCCCCAAACCCCGTGACCCCAACCGCCTGGTGTCCCTGAATCCCCCGGTGACCCCGATCCCTCGGATCCCCCTGCCCCGGGGCCCCCGTCCCGGGTCCCCTGCGAGGCACTCACATCCCCGCACTGCCTGCTGTCCGCGGCCAGGGTGCTGGCTGCCGTCCTCGTGGTGGCGCCGTGGGCGACCTTGGCGCAGGTGCCCAGGTACAGCTCCATGGTGGCCTCTGTCGTCCGCGCCCAGTCCCCTCGGTCCTTTCTGACCCAATGGCCCCGGCCGCGTTCCGATGCCCGAGCGTTCTGGGTCGGAACGTGGGGTTGCGCGGGGCAACGAGCGCCAGCGGACAAAGGGGGCGCGTCTCTCTCCCGATCCCTGGCCTCCCGGGAGGCCCGCGCCAGGCCGGGCGCTGTGGCTGGAAGCGGCTGAGCCCTGAGCTCTCGGAGCTGGCTTCCCCGCGGCGGCGACACCCGCGAATGGCGGCCATCGGGCTGGGGTCCGCAGCTCCCATCTGACCCCGCGGTGCCTCCCCAGGTCCTGCAGGGCAGACCCAGCTTCCCTCTGCCTCTCTCCAGAGGCTCCCCGCTTCTTCCTCCTCACTGTCCTTTTCCCCTCTTCATTCTGCTCAGCCTTGCAGCCCCAGTCTCTAGATTCCGCCTTCTGTGGGCCCGGCATTCCTGTCTTTAGGCAGCTACTTAGATCTTACCTTCTTTGAATCTTTCCCTCAAGAAATGACACAACTCGTCAACCCTATGATATACGCAGTCTGACATTCACTTATTTTGTACCAAACCATTGCTTCAGCCTACTACCAATTCACTTCTATATTAAAAAGCATATATCTTTCCTTCATTTCAGTTAATTTATGTGAACATTTTCAACTGTTTTTAGAATATTTGTTTTATGTTTTCAAACAGATATTTCATTTTTTATATAGTTAACAAATCATGTGTGAATGTTTGTCATGTGGAATAATAGCTTGCAATATTGCATGACCTCATTATCAAGCTTAAATTAATTCTAGTAAGCAGTACATATCCACGTGGGAAGTAGAAATAATACTACAAAGAAAAGCGGGAACGTAAGATAGGACTTGCTGGATTCCTAGTGAATGGATTGCTATGACATTTTCAGAGCTGGGGAGGGTATGCAAAAGGCTTTATAAAGGAAGGCTGTACCATAGAGAATGACTGGATTTTGTTAAAAAGAATGTTTCCTGTCTGGTATTTAATTTAATGTGACTTCTGATCTACTAATGTACTAATAGAGTAATATAAAAGAGTTGCATTTTCCATTTCATCTGTCACAAAATGTAAAATAAATATTGCATACCTATAATATAACCTGAGCCTAAAATTCATTTATTAGTAAAATTGAATAATGTATGTACTTTCTAAAATCTAGAAATGATGAACCATAATTAATTCACAAGATATGAAACCCATTTGATATGAAAATGAAATGAAAGAAGATTGAGTTTAAAAATTGATTTTAAGTACTTGCCAGGGCCACAGGTGGGTGGCTGCATTCTTGTTCCCTGGGGGGAGGTTGGGAGGACAGAAGTAGAAGGGAGAAGCGGTAGGGTGGAGGGACCTGAGGGGAAAAGGCAGAAACTGTGGTCCTTGAACCTAGCGGTTTCCAGGCTGGCTGGCTCTGCCCTTTCCTACCCTAGCAGTGTGTCTTTGGGCAAGCGGCTTTCACCTCTTAGAGGCCTGGTATCTCCTTTATGAACAAATAACAATAACGATTAAAAAAAACCCTCAGAGGGGCGGGGGATTTAGCTCAGTGGTTGCGGTGCCTTCCTCGAAAGCACAAGGTCCTGAGTTCGATCCCCGGTACCAAAAAACAGAAAAGAAAAAAAAAAACCCAAAAAAACCCTCAGAGTGCCAGGAGGATTAAATGAGAGACTACATGGCAAGTGCGTGGCACGGAGAGTTTTGTTCTCCAGGGGAGGCAGGGACCTACGCCCGTCCCTCGGCCCCCGGGAGAGGCAAGTTCCACCAAGGCCCGCAGGGGCACTCTGGTGACTTTCCCGGAGCCAGCTCCCCCTGGGCTGCCCGTCGCGGATCCTCGGCCCGGCCGCCCCCTGCCGCACCAGCAAAGCCTGGCCTCATACAAGCGTCTTTGATCTGCAACCTTCAGGGGGATTAAGAGCCAGAGAGCCCCGCTCCCCAGGCTTCCTCGCTCCACCGCCGCCCTCCCCCGGGCTGACCTCCCAGTCGGCGGCCCGGGCTGGGGGTTGGCTCCGCCGGGGTGGTCCCCGCGCTCTGGCCGCCGCGCCTCCGAGCAGGCACCGTGGATTACCGGGGGCTGGGTGGGCGCCTCCTGGACATTTTGGCCCGGGATTCGATGTAAAGTGTTTAAAAAGAAAAACTCTCCGGAGGAGGACGTAACCTTTTCTTAACATCTGGGGCTCAATTAGCTAATGACAGCAAAGCCTTCTCCGGTGTCGCTGACCCCTGGGCAGCAGCTTGGCTCCCCCAAGCCCCGGTATTTAAACAGCTGCGGCCCCTCCCTGGGACGGGGGCAGGGGGTTTGGCTGGGTTATCTCTGCGGAGATCCACCGCCCACCCCCAAAAAGAGAGAGAGAAGGCTCAGCAAGGCGTCCCACCCACCGCCGGCCCTCCTGATCGCAGCTACTCTCCTCTCCCAGTCCCCGAGTTCTGTCTCCTTTCCCTCCTGCCCCTGCCTGCCTGTCTCTTCTCCCCTCTTTCTGTCTCCTCTCTCCCCAGTGGCCTTCCCTGCTCCGGCTCTCTGAATGGCTCCCTTGTTCGCCCTCCGGGTTCCTGTCTCCCTTCCTGGGCTCCTTTCCTTCATGCCTCCTGACACTGCCCGTTTTGAACTCAGGCAGACTCCCTTTCTACTCTGTCTTCCTTTGGTACAATCAAAACAGGCTGGAGTCTTTTTTAAAAATCACCAATACGAAGGAGAAGAGCAATAAATGCAGAAACTATAAATAACACCAAAGTCATGTCCAAAGGCAGTTCGGAGTAGCAAAGGAGAGACCAGGATTTGGAATAAAAGAAGCAGAGATCAACTACTACCTGTGTTGCTTACGAAAGTCTGTCATCTTGGGGAAGTCACGGGCCTCACCTATAAAACGGGCATAATGATAGTTATTAAACAATAACAAAACGAAACAAAAATTGATTTTAATCAGCAGATTAAACAAAGGTTCATAAAATATTAACCTGGGTATGTAAAAATTTACAAGATATTTAGTCTTTCTGCTTTATTTGGTGCAGATGAAGAAAATCATCTCTCCAAGTCATTTTTGGAAGATGGAAATTATTTTATATAATGTACTTATTTATGCACACATTTTATCATTCATTCTGTCTCTAGGATTTTATTTAAAAATTCTCATTTATGTTGATTAAAAATACTAAATCCTTACACGTTTCAAAATTTAATACAGTGATAGATCCTTTCCTTTTTTAGTCATGGTTGCTGAAGTCATATTTGAACACTCCAGAGCTGAGGTTCTACTAAGCAGAGCCATTGGAAAGATTGAACTAAGATAAGCTGGGGCAGAACCAGACATTTGTGGTTAATACTTAATACTGTGTAAGTGTACAGCATTAGTGTGTCCAGTCTACCTACCCTAATCATATATCTTCTTCTTAAATTTCATGCTTCTCTGAACATCATGAGAGTTGTAGAAATAAAGAAGACTATTAGCATAATTGGATTTATGAAATAGTTGCCTATAGCAGATATGGGAGAAATTATCTGAATTCATTTGATGTTGGTTTTAATGTAGTTAAGATGGAGGGTAAATGCCCACAAAAATATTTTATATACAACCTCTTTTTCATTCACCGGCTGATATGTGTAACACTTCAGATGTGAAAATTTTAGTCAGCTGCATATAGTGCTGCAAGACTATTGTCTGGCACAGAGCAGGTAGCATTTTCGTGCGTACAAGTAAGTTATTAACAATTTCAGAGGAAAACCAAGCAAAATGGAACACTTCCTAGGAACTTTTGCAGCTTAAAAAACAGGACTTTTTTTTTTTTTGAGAAGTGAAAGTAATACTTGGAAGACTTTATTGTGGTTTTTCCCTATGGGAAACCACAGTTGCAAAAGTGATAGCATCTTATTTCAGACATCTAGGAGGGAAATTTATGCAGTCCAAGCTGAGGAAACCAAATGATTGGGCTCCAGTACCAGAACTGCTGGAAAGTAGGAGAGGGGTCCCCAGAAAAGAAAGGTCTCTGCTCATTCCCTGAGTGATCACAGAACTGGAGATCCAACTGAAAGCAGTGTGCAACAGAAGGCTGAGAAACTGATGGGAGCACTGATCTCTGCACTCAGGTCAGGGTGAGAATCAGCATTTAGGATAACAAGTTTGTCTATTGCCAAAACAAACCTTAACATTCTTTAAAGCCACATAACAGAATCTAGAATATTCAACATTCTATTCACAATGCTCAGGACAAAGTCAAACTACTCAACAATCAGTAAAATGTAGATGAGAATCACTAATTAACTCAGGTCCTGGAATATTAGAGCAAGACATTGGCAATTTTGACTATGTTCATTGAAGTGAAACACACTATACTTATACTCAGAATATAGGAAGCATCAGCAGGGGAATAGACAATATAAAAAAAAAGAAACATTACATCTAAAAATAGAGAGATGAGGTTTCCCAATACTGTGTATAAAATCTGATAAGATCTCTGGCTGACTCCAAAACCATGCATATTGATGCCAGTTCAAGACAGCATTGGCCAACCTCATAGTCAATAAGGAAATGCAAACTAAAGGCATTGTGAGATGCTGCTGTATCTATTAAGGTGTCAATGGTGAAATGACTGCTGACATCAAATGCTGACAGGAAAATGGAATAACCAGACCTATAATACATACATACAGATGGTTGACTATAAAATGGTAAAACTACTTCAGAAGACAATCTGAAACTATGCTGTGACCTAACCTTCTTCTCCTTAATATTTATTCTTGAAAAAAGAAAGCTTCTTTTTGTTATTTTCATAAAATGGGACATAGGTAAATAGTCATCATGACTCTATTTTACAACAGCTAAAAAAATCCTGGGTGAATTAATAGAAAAGCTAAGCATTTTAACCAAATATGAGAATTCGTGCAATGAAATATTATACAGTGATGAGAAAGAAAAACTAGTGATTTATGCAACATGATTTATAAATCTCAAAATTATTTTCTTATATAAAATAAGCACTTTGCAGAGTACATCATTTTGCTTATTTTACTTACATGAGTTTGTAGAACAGGTGAAGAAACAAATGCTTATGGGAAAAAAATCGTAATGACAATTGCCTTTGAAGGAGTATGTAATTGAATAGGAAGGAAAATTAAGGAAATGTTTGGATTTTAGATAGTGTCTTTATTTTGACAAGGATTTGAGCTACATAGTAACACTCATCAGGATTTATTTTTAATGGATGAATTGCACTTAGGATATGTGCATTTTATTTTATGTGAATATTATGTCAAACAAATAAAAACTGTTATGCAGTGTTCAGATGTATATGTACTGATGTTTGCATTCACTTTGAAATGCTTCCAGGGAAAGCTAAAATGAATTAATGGGGAAAACTGGTTACTATAAGGAGCCACAGTTCAATAGCCAATTGGTAGGAAAACTATGAGCAGGAAAAGCTATAAATTTCTGATTTAAGTGTTTATTTCAGTGTAATGCTGTTTACATCAACTCCTAAAAGGAAAAAAAAGCAGATGCTCAGATTTCTGGGAAATTATATATAAGAATCAGATAATAACCAAATATTTTATATTTTGCATAATTAACTGATATCATGCATATCGTGTAAAAAGCAAATTCATTTTATATATTATCACTATGTAACCTTTAGATTTTAGAAACTTTAGATATAGGTCAAAGATGATTCAGTTTAGATGTGTGAGGGAGGCCTCTGAAGGAGAAAAAATGTGATTGTCTAGAGCAAAATGGAACTGGGAAACCAGTTTATGTGGATTCTGATTTTATATCAACTTGGGATTTCTTAAAGGAGGGTTTTAGGGCAAGTGATTCTCTACAAGTCTTCAGGCAGAAGAAAGTTGCACTTGGGTGGACTTTTGAAGATCTTGCCAAGAAAACAATGTCTGTGGTATTGTTTTGTGGGTTTTTTTGTACAATTTAGGAAGCATAAAGTATTGAGAAGTAAAAGAAATTCTCATATGATATTTCCAAGGACCCCAGAGAAAAGCTATGAAAGTTCTCTTTTGACCTCAGGAAGCCTGTGCTGATCGTACCCCTTATTTCCAGGGCTCCCGGTCCTTACTACCAGAAGTTTTATGGAGAGAAGCAGTGAGTCCATTGGAATGCACTGCTGTCCTCAAGCTCTCCTGCAGCAGGTGTGGCCATGCTCAGAAAGTAGACGGACAGGGCAGGCGGGGTTCTTGGAACACTTGTTGAAAATCATGTCTCTGGCATTTTGCCTTACCATTCTCCGTTCTTTTTTTCTGAAATACAGATACCGAGGTGAAGGACAAATAAGGGGGAAAGTCGCTAGAAGACTACTAAAAAGGTAGTCCTAAAAAGTAAACTAAAATTTCTACTAAAAAATAAAACAACAAAAAAAGGTATTTAAACTCTGAATGATCCATTTCTAATTGCAGCAGAAAAATAAACTCTTATCTCCTAAAACTACCATAATCAGTCTCTCTTTTCTTGTAGATGAATCCAATTTCTAAACTGATTTGGATAAGGGGACCAAATATCCAGAAACAAATCATTAAGGAAAGGGAATACAAACCTAAGATTGTAGTCAAAAGACAAACATGCACTTCTAAAACCAAAACCAAAACCGAGGTTAGGCTAAATAGAAACCAGTTTTTAAAATGCCTCAAAAGCAAGTTTCAAATTTATCTCCCTAACTGAGGAAGCTATGGTGTTAATACTACAGGAAAACCTATATGTAAGGGCAAGTTGGAAGAACACCTGTAAGACTGAAAGGACATGTGTATTCAGATGACTCTGTTAACGTGGAGACATACTTCATTGAGAAGGAGACTTCCTTTATAGCTGAAGGAGCTGAATAGTTTTTCTTTAAGTAGTAAATCTCCTTTAAATAAATTATAAACAGAGGAACATCTTTTATGCATATATCCATAATAATTTGTGGGAATTTCTTTGTATAGTTCAAAGTTCAATGTGGGATCATTTTCTTTCTGCCCTGAAGAAATAAAATAGTAGTTCTTGCAGTTCAGATCTAGTACTCAAAATTCTTTCAATTTTTGTGCAAAAATATTTTACCTTCATTCTTGAAAGCTACGTTCCCTAGATATGGAATTATAAATGGGATATTTTACTTTAAATATCCTTTAGTGTTTTAAATGTTATCCCATTCCTTCTTTATCTTTTCTTCCCCTCCTAATTCAGCTTAGCTTTTCTCTTTTCCCACAAAAGACTTTAGATAGTTTTACCTTTATTATACAAATGATGGACTTCTCAGTACTATTCCACACATCACCAAAAAACTTTTTCTTTCATTCTTTAAAGTTCTTTTGGTCACCTCTGTTTGTTTACTATTTTTTTGAATATACAGATCAGTTGTTTTAGTTTCTGATCTGCTGTTAAGAATATGGAGTGGAAGTTTTATCTACTCTATCCCAGGTATTACAGTTTTCAGTATTAGAATGAGTAATCATTTGATTCTTTTCCTATTATATTTATTTCTATTTTCCTTATATTTATATTTTTCTTTAATTTCTTAAGCATGTTTCTAAAAGCACTGTTGTGATGTCTTTTCTGTCAAACTTCATCTTCTCTCCTATTTGATTTTTTTCTATTCATTCTCTTTTGTTCATGGCTCTAATTATGCTATTTCTTTCCATGACTAGCAATTTTCTCAATGTTATTTTCAATAGCTCTTTTGAGACAAATTCATATAGCATGCAATTTACCCATAATAAGTAAACAATTCAGTGATTCATAGAATAATCATAGATATCATCAACATAGGACATTGCAGTATGGTTTTATTACCTCAGAGAGAAATCTATACACTTCACTTTTTATTGGTATATATTTGTAATACATAATAATTGCCCTCATCTTGGGAATTGGTATAGATGCATATCACACCTTGATCCTGTTTACTTCTCCTTCTACAGAAGCCTATATAATTTGCACATCATCTTTTTATTCCATTATCCTCTCAAACCTAATCAAAAGTTATTTTGCTGTTTCTATGGATTTTCCTATTGATATTTGTAAAGGATATCATATATTATTAGAAATTTTGTGTCTGTTTTCCTTTACCTAGAAAAAAATTGTTAAGGTTCTTCCTGGTAGTAGCATGAATTAGAATTATTTTCCTTTGTATAGCTGTTTAATGTTCAGCTGCATGGTTATACAGGAAGGGAGGGAAGTTGGTAAGATCAAAGTATGATATATGCATGAATGAATACGAAAAACAAAAAATATTATTCTATATAGTTAATAAAAATTATAGAAATCCAAAAAATACTACTCACCCATTAAGAACAAAATCATGTCATTTGCAGGAAAATGGATGGAACTGAAAATCACCATGTTAGCTGAACACGACAGACTCAGAAATAAAAAGGCATTGCATAGTTTTTCTCATATATGTTGTTATGGCTTGTGTCTAGATGTACCCCCAAAGCCTCATGCTGTCATAGGTGGAGCTTTACAGAGATGGGTGGATCTAGAGTGTATGATGCTGGGATTAAGGATGTGATGCTGGTATTGATTCATGGCATGATGCTAGGATTAACGGTGTCCCACCCTGGGTGTGTGTGCTACCAGCCCAAGAGTGGTTAGCCTGAATAAAATATATGAGACAGAAAGAAGGCTTCTGTTGTCGCTTGCTGCTAGTTATTTGCTGACTCTTCACTACTTTACTGCTTTGCTTCCCTCTGCCCACCATAGACTGTTTCCCCTTTGCCATGCCACCTTACCTTGGAGCCAGCCCACTAAGAACTGAAACCTCTACAACTATGCTCCAACATACATTTCCTCTTTTAACTTTGGGAATTACATATTTTGTCTCAGCAATGAGAAAAGTAACTAGGACATATAGAATCTGGAAAGAAAAAATACCTATATCTTGAAGAGTTTTCTGTGTTTTTCTAATCTAGAATAATTCTAATTCTAATTGAATAGTTGCAGGTCTTACATTTAAGTCCTTACTGCACTTTGGGTTTGTGTATGATGAGAAGCAGCAATGACTTGCACTCTCCTGCATGCAGGTATCCAGCAGTATGTATTGAAGAGGCTCTCATTTTTCCATTGCATGTTTAGGCACTTTTCTCAAGAAAAAAATTTGCTGTAGATGAGTGGGCTTATTTCTGAGCTCTGTTCTGTTTTACTGCCCTACATATCATTTTTATGCCTGTGCCATATTGTTTTGGTTATTATAGTTCTGCAAGAAATCCTGATATGTATTATGAAGCCTCCAGAATTGTTCTTTTGTGCTCAAGATTGTTTGGCTATTCCAGTTTTGTGCAAAATTAAAAAGTCCTCCACAAGGTTCAAATAATAGAAGAAATATTTTCACAGAAAAGAAGATAATGTACTGTCTTGTTCAAAGATTTTTAAATTACTTTAATGTTCAAATATTTTAAAATTTTTTGTTCAGGACAATAAGAAACTTGACAGCATGTTTAGATATTTAATTCACATAGTATTGACACATTCAGTAGAAATTTAAATTTGCTAAACAGAAACATTTAATAATATAATTAAGAAGCATATTGAACAGGATCATTTTATTCATGACCCTAATGTGAGTGATATTGGTATTTTGATGTGGGGAGAGAGGCAAGATGCTTCAGATGAAAGATTATTAAACTAGGAATTATGCACCCAAGCTGTAGTTTTAGCCTTTGTTGAAATGTATTTTGTGCCTTGGACAACCATCTTTCCTCCTAAGTGACAGCTTTGCTTCCCTGTGAATTTAGTTTCTATCTGAGTTCCTGTACCATCGTAGAAGTCACACGAAAGCTTGCCTCAGTCACTTGTGGTGTATTGTAACACAGAAGCCTGGCTCATCTAGACAGCTGAGAAGGTGAGTTCTATTTCACGTGTGTGACTATTGTGTGCTTTTTTGTATTTTTTCCATCTCTGTGTATCCTTCCAGTGAAGCATCTGTGGTTTACATTCTTATCGCTCAAAATTCTTTCTGTCTACTGTGCCATGTTTATCTTGGTGCAGCAGCCAACTCTGCGTCTGCAGCTCTCACAGGGGTGGCAGACTGGCGAGAAGGAATGGAGAGCCCGATTGCAGCCTGGCACACTCTGACAGGCAAACCTCCTTATTTTTCTGTTTGTTTAACAAATCATGTACAGACAAATTAAAACAGCAGGCTAAACATGTCTCTGTGCTCCCCAGGGGGCAGAGGCAGTCCTAATTCATGCATGGGCACGTGCTCCATGGTGACCCTGTGCAGTTCGTCTAATGTCTTAGCATTTTACTCAGCCTGCATGCCAGATGTGCTCTAAGCATTTATGACAAAATTGAGATTCTCTTCAGAAGACAAACAAACTCATTTACTGAGAATAATCCAGTTTTCAATAGTCATTTCCTGCCATAATACCAGAGAGTACAAAGGGCTGAATTTCCAGCTCCCAAGTATTGATTTCAACCAATCAGCAGAACCCCATGATGGCAGGTCAATTCAGTGAGATGTAGAAAATGTCTGTATTCACTCCTGAGTTATTCATATAGAGAAAGCAAATAATAAGAATTTATTATAAATGAACAAACTATCAAAGTCTCTCTGATTCAGAATCTAAATAGTAATTTTAGTTGATTTACCATTTAAGCAATTGATAACCACTCTATTCCTGGACAGTGATTTTTTTGGCTCATTAAATAGTCCCTAGGAGAAAGGCAATATTAAGAACATTTAAACTGATTTTTCCGTTGTCTATAGAAATAGGAAAATGTCTGCCCTTGCTTATGAAATATATTTTACTTACATCCTAAGTTTTCAGAAACTATTATTTGTTTTTTAAAAATGACACTGATTTCGTTATTTTTGCTATGAAAAAATGAGCAAAAGATTTGTGAAATAATTGTATTGGAATAATTTCTGTATTAAGTATTTACCTGAAAGACAAATATTTTTCTAACTATAATATTGGTCCCTTTGACTAAATTCTCCCCATTCCCTCCTCCTACTTAGCCTCAGAAAAATCACTTTTCTATGTTCAACTTCTGTTGATCTCAACTATTTAGATTTCACTTGCGACATCATGTGGCATTTACAAGTTCTGGTTTTCTATTTAACAGAAGTTTTACTACAGTTAGCACTGCTGTATATTTCAAAATAAATGAGAAATGTGAAATGAAAATGTCTAAATTAATAGGTCCGTTAATCATACCTACTTGATCATTGCACAAATAATACAGTATTAAAAATTTCATGTTGCATCCCATAAATATGTACAAACATTTTTTTTCAGTCAAAGATAAAATAAAATTCTAAAGAGAAAAAAATATTTTTCTGCCTTTATATAGACAGAGGAGAGGATTGTCTACGTAATTTTACTTCAGTGCTAAATTTAAAATAATTGAGAGCTAATTCTGAATTATGTGCAATACACTCTCTTCACTTTAAAGTTAATTGAAGATAGTCTTAATATAGTCATTTATTGCTACATACTTCCTCCTACTATTGCTTTAGCTATTTCCCATGGGTTTTGGTATGTTGTGTTTCCATTTTCATTTATTTCAAGGAATGTTTTTCATTCTTTTCTGTATTTCTTCACACAATTATTGAAAAGTAATTAGGATAATTTCCATGTATTTGTATAATTTCCAAAGTTTTTTATTATTGATGTCTAGTTTTCTTGCACTGTGGTCAGAAAAGATATTCGCCATATTTTCAAATTTTTAAGTTGTTGAAGTTTATTTTGTAACTTATCACAGGACCTGTTCTGGAGAATGTCCTATGTGCTATTAAGAATTTTGTGTTTTCTGTAGTTACTGTATGGAATGTTCTGTAGATATCTATTAGATCCATTTAGTTTAGGGTGAAACTTAACTCTCCCATTTTTTTATTGATTTTTTCAATATTGTCCATCTGTCCATTTCTGAGTGTGGGGTTTTAGCATGTTCTATTATTGCATTGGATTATTGTAAATTATCTTTATATATTTGGATCCTCTGATATTGAGTGCATACATATATAGAATTGCTTTTTCTTCATGGATGAATGAATCCTTTATATAATGACTTACTGTGGTGGTTTTCACTACTTTTTATTTAATTATATTGTATTTCATGTAAGTGTAGCTATTCCCACTTTCTTTTGGATTTCCATTTCCATAGAATATCTTATGTTATCCTTTCACTTCCAGTCTACGCATGTCCTTGGACATGAAACATGTTTCTTAGAAGCATTATATAGTAGGGTTTATTTTTTACAATTTATTCAGTCATTGTGCATCTTTTTTTTCTGTATTTGTGTTTCAATTTTAATTTCTTTTTTAGTACATATGTGTAGTATATAATGATCACATTCCCCTTGGAAGTTGGGACATATATATCACACATCTTAAATAGATTTTGGTCCTCTCCCCCACTTCCCCACTCCCTTGATCTCTTAAACTCTTTCCCATTTGCAAAAGATATGCCTCCCTATTTCCTATTGTTTATGTTTTGTTTTGCTCTGTTTTTACATTTGGGGATTTTCATAGTTAAACTTGTGTGTCTGATTTATTTCACTTAACATGATTGTATCAAGGTGCATAGGTTTACTATAAATGACTTAAATTTATCCTTTTTTATGGCAGAGTAATACTACACTGTGGATAAATATCACATTTCCTTTATCCATTCATCTATTGATGGACAGATAGGTTGCTTGCAAGATTTAACTATTGTGGATTTGGTTGCTGTAAATAAGTATGTATGTATCACTGTAATATGATGTCTTTAATGCTGTAATATGTTGTCTTAGAAAAGGAAGAGCTGGGTCAAATAGAATTTCTAGTTTTGGTTTTTTGAGGAATCTCCTCACTCATTTCCATAATGGTTGTATTAGTTTACATTTCTATTAATAGTGGATAAGGATTCCTACCTCCCATCCCCACAGCATCACCAACAATTTGCTATTATTTGTTTGTACATGGTAAGCTGTACCATGTATTATTTGTTTGTAGATGGTAACATTCCACGTTACTACAAATTCTACCCGTAGTAACATGGAATGCTAGTGTTATTTTAATTTTCATTTTTCTAAGGGACAATAAAATTAAGCATTTCTTCATGTGTCTATTGGCCATGGTACATCTTCTTTTGAGAAATGTCTATGCATTCCAGTTGCCCATTTTTTGATTGGATCTTTTTATTTATTTGGAGGGGCTCTAATTTTTTTGTTCTTTATATATTCTAGATATGAGTCCTTTGTCAAATGAATAGCTGACAAAACTTTTTTCCTATTCTGTTGGTTGTCTCTTCACTCTCTTGGTTATTCCTTTTGTTGTATAGAAGTCTTTTAATTTGATATGATATATTCCATCCAGGCTATAAGCCTATTGGTCATTGCCACCCACACAGTGTGGGGCTTCCCATGGACCACACTCAGAACTATACTAAATCCGTCAGTAGAGAATAGTGGTATCACGCACTATTAATCTAATATCACATAGGCATGATCCAGGCACTTCCCAAAAGCTTCACATATGACTACATGAAGCTTTGGAGGGACATCTAGATATGAGCTATAACATTTTCCCACTAGCCCAAAAGACTCGTGTGCAACTCTATGCAAAATGCATTTAGTTCATCTCTAAGAGTACAAAAATGCTAACAGTTTCAGCACTGCTGAAAAGTCCAAGTGCAAATTCTCTGAGATTGAAGACAAACTCTTAGTTGCAACCCTCTGTAAAAATTAAAAGGAAGTTAAACTTTTCCAATACACAAATGGCACAAAATAAATATTCTGTTACAAAAAGTAGAAAGAAAATTACAGACAGGAATGGGACCACAGCAGGACCAAAATTCAGCAGGGGAAACATTAAATCCCATAGTTCCATGTCTAGCATTGGTGGGAGAAAGGACCTGTGGCAAGATGTGAACTCTAAAAGGGCTTAGGCAGCTCTGCCTCTGGTGGTGGCTATAGCTCTCCTGGCTTCTCTCTTGAACTGGCTTTGCTCACTCTTTGGGGTTTTCCTCAGAGGATCCAGGTTCCTGGCTTCTCATACCTTCTGGGGACTCCACTGCACTTTCATCCTCACACACACAGCTTCACACACTGCCTTCTTCCCATGGGAAGAAGAGGCACACTGCCTGGCTTCCCATGTCTGCTTCTGAAATCTGGGTGGAACCCTTCCTGACCCTACAACTCCTGCATTCTGCATGTACCTAAAACCAGCACCACGTGAATGACACCGAGGACTGGATTAGTAGCCAAGCTGACTTCTCTCTGGGTGTAGGACTTGAGTGCCTAGATGGCTAAGTACTATGAACTCAATCCAGAGCAACTGGTTCCCTATGTCACTGCCATTCTGGAACTTTGTGCTTGAGGGCTCTTAAAGCTCAGTCTTTCACCATTGCAATCTTGAGGCTGCAAAGGGTACAGTCCTCCTGGGTCTTGTGATACCCTCAGGCCCTTTCTCTTGTTCAGTTCTGAAGTTTTTGACTTTTTATTGCTAATATTCTCAGCAGTCAAATTCTCCCGTTTCATTTCTGCAGGCCACGACTTTACTGGAGCTTTTCTTGTTGCAAAACTCAAAACTTGTAACATATTTTGGTAGCCCTTTGCTCTTGATTCCCAATATAGACCTGGCAAAAAGCCCCAACCGTACCCATGCCACTACCTCAATATTAGACTGCCTTGAAATTTCTTCTGTCATATTAATTAACTTGCCACACTCAGTCTGTTGCAAAGTCTGTGAACATGAGCAAAATGCAGAGAAATTTTCTGTCAGCTCATAACGTACATGGCCTGGAATTAAATGCCAATGGAGTCTTTCTTCTCAGTTGAAACTTCTTGAGCCTAGTCTCTTCCAGCTACACTGGAATCAACATTCTGGCCTTCTGACCCCTGACCAGAATCTCCCATCAACTTTGGCTCACAGCGTTCGAGGGTTGTTTCTGCAGCCAGTATCTCCAGCTCTTTCTAATCTCCTCTGCCAAGCCAGTTCCCAAAGCTTCTAAATCACTTGTGGAGGTAGTGTCACAGCAACCCCACTCTCGATACCAACATCTGGCTTAGTTACTTTCTTGTTGTTTGGACACAATATCTGATACCCACAAGTTAAAGTGGAAAAGTTTATTTTAGCTCAAAATTTGTAGAGGTTTCAGTCCATAGGCAGCTGACTCCTTTGGGGCATTGCTGGAGACAAATAGTTCATAGCATAGCAGGCAGCAGTCAACAGACTTTCTTCTCTCTTCTCCTTTATATTCCATACAGACTGCACGCCTATTCCCTTTTCTTCCTTATTTAATTTAGTGACCCTTCACCAATTTGAAGACCTTGATCAAATATATAGTCTGTGACTGTCCATTTACATTTTAGAATGAGGTACTGACAGGAATAGTCAGCTTTAACCAATTGGTGGCCTTCCCTACCCAGAGTTCAAGTGAAGGATACACATATTTTTACGTGACCCAAAGGCAGTAAGAATCAGTCCTTTCTCTTAGGCCAGTGTCTGCAGAAGAATTCTTGAACCCAACTTCTCGGCATACACATGTGTGGCTCCAGTGTTTGAACAGAGGAGGAAAAGGACTGTGGTGTTAGAGATAACAGGTCTGCATTTACCTATGGTCATCTTATTTTCAATTTAGTGCTTCACCCGTAAGGACAACTATGTTTGAATTCTTTAAGTTCAGAATATCTTACCTTCATAAGTTCTAAAGAAAACATTTATTACATGACAAGGTCAGGGGATAGGAGGTCTTTCTGTTAGAGTTACGAAAATACATCCAGGAATATAATTGCTCCTCAGAGAGACTAAACCCATGCAGCCCTTTTTGTGCTCAGTGTTCCTTTTTATTAACATTTGAGATATGACTATTATATCATAAATAAAGCCAGAGACTTCATGCACTGTGGTTAGTCACCTAGTTCCAAAATTTTTCACAAACATTTCAGACACAGATAACCAATGACAGACATTTAGGAAATGGGGTTGTTTCTGTTTGAGGCACCCTATTAAAAATATCCATAGAAAAAAATCTCTCACTCAGATTTACATGTCTTTAGGCAAAGATACAGCTTCAGCCCAGAAAAAATTAGAAATATAGTTTTTTGTTTGTTTCTTCAATGTTAAATTCCAGGAAAATATAATTCTTGAATCTTAAACTATAAACTACCACTACAGCCATGTACTTATACAATATTTTGTGATTAGTAAAATGCTTTTAAAGCCTCACTTTCATGAAAATTCACAATAATCATGTAAGTTTGTTGGAAAATAAGATCATTTGACAATCGTACAAAAAAATGGTGTTTAGAGAAATGAAATGTCAAAATGGAACCATCTTGTTTAAGTGTTTAATCAAGTGCTTGCTTCTGTCCTTAGCATAGAAATTAGCTACAATTGCTTTTTGAGTTTCTTTCAGGAATAAGTTAACCTTACATAGTAAGTACCAGAACATAAAAAAAACTAGAGTCTTTTACTGTCACTCTTCCTGACTTATTCTTAAAGAAGAGAGACTGAAAGAAGGAAGAAGTAGGGAGAGAGGCCTGAGAAAGAGAGAATAATTGTTTTCTCATCAAAATATGAGTACAATCTCATTTATGATCCTTAATGATAAAATAAAATTTACTAAAATACTTGTTATATTTTAAATATATGGTTACCTTTTTGACAGTCTCACCAGAATTTTAATAGTGTTTTTATCACTTACAGGGGAAAAATATTTCCAATAGTGATCAGTAGGTTTTTAATATTCACCTTTATTAATTGTGTCCTGATTGGGCACATGGAATGTTCTGGATCAGAAATCTATTTTTTAATTAAATAATTTAAAGAAAATAAGTCTGTTGAACTGTGAGCCAGGTCAATTGTCATATGTGAGGAGCCTGACACCTCATAGCATTGTAGACAGCTACATTAGATAGAAATTAATATACAATCAGAGAAGTTCAGCAGAAAAAGATAAAGACAGCAGAATTGTCACTGGAGGAGCATCTGAAGAAGACCAGGCCTCAGGATAAAGAGGCAATGACCAGACCTACATGCCTCGCTAAGGGATGAGCAGTAACTTGGAATTATACTGTAATTGGTATCTCCTGGTCCAGGAAGTGCAGACAGATCTCAGTTGCCCAGGTGGGTGACCAGAGCATTGGACCCATTCCCTCCCAAAAACGCCTTTGTTCTTTCCATGAACACTTGCTACCTGACCCGCTTCCCTATTGGATCAACAATATTACCTAAGTGGCTATACTTGCAACCTATAGGTTGAGGGCAGTTTGCCCACATTGCATCCATGTTGTGACTTTGCTGTATAAATTACCCCTGGGAAAGGGCCTCAGTGACAACTAACTTCTGGGACCTCTTCTATCTCTCAGCACCTGTTCCTGTTCCCCAATAAATACTCTTAACTTATTTTGTTCTTTGAAATTCATTCTTCAATTTCAGGGGACGTGAACTTGGTGTATTTGATGTCTAGCAGGTTGGGAGTTATATTTTCCTTGATATTAATAGTACAGAGATGAGAAAAAAATATTCTCTTTTTCCAAAAACCAGAGAGAGGTATCTGTTCCCTTCCCCACTTGAAAGGACCCCTTTACTAATCATCCCATTGTTATGTAAAGGCATTGCTTCAGGAGCCAGATAGACCTAGAAGCATTCCCTTGTTCCCGGACCACATTTCTCTTTGACATGTAAACACACAGTACAATACCTGGTCTGTCCTCCCTGTTCTAGGTGGGGAAGGTTTTGGAGACAAGAAAGGTTTTACTTTCACTAATCAGAATAACTGCATTAACTGTGTATGCTGTTCTGTTTGTTCCATTTGTGCGACACTTTATAGTCACTATTTTCTTTTTAAATTTTAGCCCTTCTGGTTATTGTGTCATAATACTTCATTGCACTTGAGTTGAATTTTCTTGAGTGAATGACATCGAGCACATTTATATGCCTACTGTTCATACCCTAGGTGAAGTGACTGTTCAAGTATTTTATCTATTTTTCTATTTGTATGCTTTATATTGGTTTGTTCAGATTCTTTAAAAATTATACACATATAAATATCTTTTACCTTTATGTGAGTTGAATTTCATTCTCCTAATACTCATTCAAATGAGGAGCAATTCTTAAAATGTTACCTTATTTCACTATATTAATTTTTTCTTTAAGTTCAAGATGTTTCTCTAGTTCTTAAGAAAATTTTGCTGACTGCAAGATCAGGGAATCAGTCTTCTAAGCTTTCCTGTGAAATATTTTATCTAATAATGGAACTTTGAATACTGTTCATGAATATTTTATTTTCTCTTCTTTTGAATTTTCACAGGTGTCATAAAATTAAGTTATAAATTTGCCAAATAAAAACAGTTCTTACATCTTCAAAATAGTGTCTCTAATTTATAATAATTGCAATGGTACTGTATATGAAACTTCTTTAATCTTTCCTCATGGAAACCACAGGGAAATGTCGCCCACTTCCCTCCTCCCACCTTGAAGTGTACTGGCCCATATTATAAGTATGAACCTAGTGGTTTTCTTTTCTTTTCTTTTTTAGGTGGATAATTTAAGCATTCATTGAACATTCCTTGAAATCTCTCTATCTGTCCCTTAATTTAGGATTGTGCTCCTGCTCACTACTTTCTCAATTAAGCCAATTTATTGCCTTACAGCATTCATGAGAAATTTGGGGTGTGACAGATATGGAAGGCAAGGAAAGGGGCCTACATTTAAGCAAGAGAATGCCATGGATCATCTTGGGAAAAACTTCAACCCAGTCTGGGACATTGCTGTCTTAAAAGTACAATTTTTAGTTCTGATTTTATCTCCTTTTAATGTAGTATTTATTTCTTCTATGGTTTCTCACTGTCATTAGACTGTTATCTATGGAAACGTTTTGATACAGTTGCAATTGATGCACTTATTAGTTCACAATCTTTATTGACTTGGTTAAAAATTTACTTTTTTGTGTCTAATAATTGGTCTAAATTCTCTTATTAATGTTAAGGTTGTAGATCCTCTTGAATTTTCTAGATTTGAGATAGGTCTAGATATTTACAGAATCAAGCATTTTATTTCTCTTCTGATTTTCACATGCTCATTTTCTTTAATTTGCCTTCTTACAGTAACAAGCATTTCAAGGGCAATGTCAAATGTGACTGATAACAGTAGCCTTTTCTCACTTCCAATCTTGTGAAAAACTTCCAATATTTTAATATTGATATGATATGTTGTATCCACTGGGTTTGTAAGGATACAGGTCATGGATAATTTCTATTTTATTCCCAGTTTGCTAAGTGTTTTAACATAAATGAGTGTTGAATTTTATCAACTATTTTCTCCATCTATTGACATGATCATTAACTTTCCCATTTATTCTAAATATTATTAATTTCCAAATTTGAACAAATTTATATTCCTAGATTAAGCCAACTTTATCATAATGCATTGTCCTTTATGAAAAAGATGGATTTCATGTAATACAATGGTGTTGAAAACTTATATTTATGACCGTGAGAAAGATTTGTCAATACTTTGCTTTTTTGTGGGAAGTTTTTGCTAAAATTTGGAATAGAATCTTTGTTAGCTGTATAAAACCAAATGGTAAATGTACAACCTTTTTATTTCTCAGGAACCATTTTTGCAGTATTTGTGCTCTTTTGAATTTAAATGTTAGGTAGACTTTCACCAATCAACTATGGCTGACCAACCAACTATAGCTGACTTTCTCTTCTGAGTGTGAACCCCAGGGCCTTTGCACTGAGCTCTATATACAGCATTTATTTATTTATTTTTAATTTTGAGAAAGTACCTCACTTAAATCACTGTATTGTCCAGGCTGCTTGGAATTCGTGATTCTCCTGCCTCAGCCTCCCAGATGGCTGGGTTTACAGAACCCTTCCACTATGCCTGCCTGGTGGTTCATAACTGAGGTTTTCTTTTTGAGAAGATTTTTATTTATAGATTGAATTTCAAAATTAAGTTCAGATATTCATATTTTTGTGTGCATTTTAAGTTGCATTTTCCTAAGAATTTGTATCGTTATTTTTCCATTTTTATAAAATTGTATTTCAAATTTTTACTTTTTTAATACCTGTAGAGTCTGTAGTGTGGTAATATTGCCTTTTTTGTTCCTATATTAGTATATGTTTATTTTCTTTTGATCAAGCCTACTAACTTTAAAAATAGATTTGATTTTATTAAATGACTAAATCACAGTTTTTGGTATGTAAGTAATCTCTGATTTTATTTTTATTTTGGGTTTTTTTTTTTTTTTTTGGTACCGGGGATCAAACTTGGGTCCTTGTGCTTGCTCAGCAGGCAGCGAAACCACTGATCTAAATCCCTGGCCTAATCTCTGATTTTATTATCTTTATCTTCTCACTATAGTCAAGTTTAATTTGCTTTTATAGTCCTAACTTTATAAGCTAGGAAGTCTAATTGATTTTTATTCTCTTTTATTATGGCATATTTTACATGTACTTAGACGCTGTACATTTTCCTGTAAACATTCTTTTTAAATGTTATATTTCCTTGCTTTAGATTAATCTGATTCTATATTTTTATTATGAGATGATTTTTGTAACATGTGAACAATTGCAGATATCTACGTGTTTATCTACCTTTATTTTCATGAAGTTGTACCTTGATATATTTTATTAGTTTGAGAATATTCTAATTCTCTATCTCTTAAAAGATTGCTTCTGTCTCTTTCTCTTTCATTTCTGGGACTCTAATAAGAAATATTTTAGTAACTTATATCAGTTCATTCGCCTTTTTTCTGTGTTTTCCTTTTTAAATATTATATATCAGTAAAATAAGTTTTTTAGTAATTTATTTAGTTATTGTGCCTTCTTTTTTGATCAATCTACTATTGAATACATCTATTGGGTTTTACATTTCACCTATATTTTTAATTCTGGAATCTCCACTTAATTCTTAAATACAGTATTCAAATCTCTGATAAAATTCTATGTGATGTTATTATTTTCTTCATCTTTGTACTATTATTTTAAAAATTTGTATGCCCAATATAAAAATCACTTGTGCTTATTTCTATAAGCTAATTTCCCTTGTTTCTCTTTTGTTTTCATTGTTGTGAGTGACAAATTTAATAACATTTTTGCCACTTTTATCTTCATCTTTAAAAGCAATGATTTTGATTTTCTTTTGGAGAATTCTTGCTCCATCCATCATCAGGCTGAACAGGGAGATCATCACAAAGTGCAGACTGAATGGGCTCTAGGTGAAGCTGTATTTTTGGACAGCTCAGACTCAATCACGCCTATGGCACAGTCTCTGATGGAGATCGTATTGCTGTGTTTACCGGGGCCCTTGATTCTTGGTGAATCCTGATTTACACTTTTTCTCTTTAGTATTATGAGAATGCCAAAGATTGTTTCTTTCTTGTTACCCTCTTGTCCTGCTTAGTAAGAATGCAGGAAGAGACTCAAGGAATCAACTGCTGCATGCAGGTTCACTTATACTCACCTGCATTTTCTTAAGGTCAGACTTCTTTTTCAGAGGAAATATGACTGGAGATCTTGACACCTTATGGGATAGTTATCTTGACCTCAATCCTCACTTAGCTCCATTCTTCACCCAGGACTTCCAAAGTACTTTAGTATAGTCTTCTAAGAACAAGTTCCTGAAGAGAAGAACTATACACACACACATATAAAATGGGTTCATCTCAAAGAAATTACTTTCTTCCAAGATCCTGACCCTACAAGCCCTGAATGACTTATCATTTTCTGTTTCCTTTATATTTATTTTAAACATTATATTACAGTTCATCCACTGGCTTTTGCTATTAGGCTACTGTAGCTTCTAGCACAGAATAACTGAGACTGGATGGCTTAAACATTGGAAATTTATTTCTCACAGTTCTGGAGGCTGGAAAGTTCAAGATCAAAGGACATGCTGATTCAGTTCCTGGTGAGGAGCCTCTTTCTGACTTGTACATTGCTGCCTTCATCTAGTATTCTCCTAGGTTGGAGAGAGAGAGAAACCAAGCTCTCTGGTGTCTCTTCTGATAAAGTCCTGAATCCTATCATTAGGTCCCCACCCCAATGACCTCACCTAACCCTGATTATTTGTCAAGGCCCTCATGTGCACATACAGTCACAGTGGGAAGTCAGAGCTGCAACATGTGATGGAGCAGGGGCTGCAGATATCCGTAGCATCTGTGTTCGTGATATCCCACCACAGAGGGCATCCAGTGCATCCAGACATTCCCTGTTCAGTGACCATGTAGGTTGTTAAAGGAATTGATTGCTAACTGAAGAATTGTATATAGTTTGTACATTGAAATATTCAGGACAAAGATATGATAAAAGGAAACTCCAACTTTATGACTTTGCTTTTATTTGTATAACTCCCATGTAGTACTGTAATGTATAACAGAGCATAAAACTACCATACTATACAGTACAATCAGCAAGAATTACAGTGCTATATAAACAAAATGTACTGTACAAAAATAAAGGCATCAAGACTCTATTATCAAGATGTTCAGAACTGTTAAGAAAAGGTTGTAAGTCCAAGCAGCAGACTGTAAGTTAAAACAGGGCACCTCAGTCATAAGTCTGAATAGTTGTTAACAAGGTAGGTCATTAAATGAGAAGTATCTGCAATTAGCTTGAAGAAAGAAAATGTTTCTGAGCAAAGAGGGGGTTTAAGTACAGTGTGTTTGTAATTTACAGTAGAAAGGTCTAGAGTAAGACTAGAAGAAACATACAACAGTATTTAACCCAGTAGAAAAGAAAGTTCATTCACATCAAAGGAGGCATAATGCTTAATACAATTGTTTATTCCTTGAACTATGCTGCTCATTTCATCAGATTCCCTGGGAAGAAATTGGGGGAAAAAAGTCAGAGGTCAAAGTGGTATCTGTCCCTTGTTTTCTTACCTACAGCAAAAAGTAAAGGGCCTTGTGTTATTAGTATGCGCAGAATATTTACCATGGGAAATAACATTTGAAAACTTATGCATAAGTCTCTTGATTTATTATAAATGTAGTATCTACTTAGGGTTTTTTTTGTTTAAATTATTATATGGAGTGACTTTGAATTAGTTTTTCTGTTGATTCCCATAGTCTCCATTTTAGGTAAACTGTAGAAAGTATAAAGTCCGGTGTTTCTTCTTTGTCTCCTAGAAGAATCCCATCACGTTGCAGTGGTACAGTCTTAAAACTTAATTGACACTTAATGTTTTCTGACCTCACCTCACATGAGCTGAGATACTACAAATAGTTTGACTCACTTGGGATAATAATGGTTTATTTTCTCCTGTTTTTAAAAAAATATTCTGGACTTGACATTTTTGTACTTATTCTGGCATTTCATATCCAGACAATAACATAAATATCTAAAACCAGTATTCTGGCCTTTTCCTTGTGCTTTATCAGGTGGAACAACTCTGTTGTTTAAAGAACATACTGAGGTGCTATACTGAGACTCCAGTCATAAATCTTGAACAAGTAAGTGGTTTCTTTCTTTCTTTCTTTTTTACTAGTTCAGAGATATGGAAGCACTACATGAAGACATATTGACAGGGTCTTTTGGGCTACATAGCCACCTAAATAAATATGCAGTTACTTGTACCTTGTTGCTCTACTATCAGCTAGGTTTATATACCTATTCCATATTCTGCATAGTCAGTGAGGATAGGGATCTGTCTCACTAGAACACTTTCTTATACTTCAGCTTTCTGAAAGCAAAAGAAAAATTACTCTTCTACTTTATGATCAAGGCTCAGACATTGTTTTTGTTTCTATTCATTTCAAAACATTATATAACCAAATGGATTTATAAGGGAGATACAGTTGGTACATGAGCTGTCACATGGACTTGGATCAAACTAAGGGAGTTATATTTCTAAATATTAGAGGAATACTTTCTATTAGAAGGTAATTTGCAAATCTGGCCTTGAGTCTGTCAGGAATCCATACTTTTCTTTTCTATTTTATCTTGTTTGCAAAGAATTTAAAAGACTGTCAGAATTTCTACTGGATCCATACAATTTCAAATCCATTATATTATACTCTTTCTATCTCAGTGGTGTTGGGTTTTAATTTTTATATTATCAGACATTTTAGATTCTTACTGGGTATTAATACTATAGGCTGTGAATCTTGATTTTATAAGATTCCTCCATTATGTGGGTCCAAGGTTAGTCTAATTAAATTTGCCTGAATTATTTGAGACCTGTGTGGAGACTTAATGATGAAAGAGGCTTAAGTTATGTGAATTATTGAAAGACTGTCAAAGGAAGTTATATTCTGCCATGTTAGGTTCAAATATACAGTCAGATTTGGTTGGCTACTCTGAGCACTGGGTTATGGATAAGATGCTGACTTACAACACACACAGTGCATTTACTTTTGTGCTTAGTAGAGGAGACAAATATTAATTATACAATCAACATTGGATATGTTATTGCTACTTGAGAGATATATATTGAAAGAAAATGATAAGTTTATAAAGGGAACATTGGAAAGTGACTTAGACTGGTGGGACTGGGAAGAAATCCCTGCATAAACTTCTATTATGTAAGTGAGGGAGGTCTCAGTAGTGATGTCTGCTGCCATCTTTGGAGGGGAATATTAGCAGTGTATTAATAATCCATTTCCTTTAGTTCCATGGAACTGTACCTAGACTATGCCCTCTGGTCATCCTGAGGTTGAGTGTCAGTGCAACTCATTCTAGCCAGTGAAATGTAAGTCCCGTGTACCATTTTGTGCTGATACCTTGAGGAGAAGTTGTGGCTCCTGTACAATGACTTGTGCCTTGTTACTGACTGTATTCAACAACAGAACCATAGGAGATGGTGGATTAATAGTATGGAAAGAATCAGTGTTTCTGAATCACTATATGAAAAAAAATAAGTGCTAATTCCATTTTACATTTTGGGTGAATTTATCATAACAATTAGCTTTTCTTTAAATAGTGTACTTTGTGACCATACTCTGATATGCAATAGAAACAAGTTATATTCATTCAGATATAGGCATTAGACTCAGAGTCAGCTTATCCACTGGTTAGTCCCAAATAATCAAGAATTCAGTTGGAAAATAAAGGAAGAATTTGAGTAATTTAATTCTACTCCTGGACAGAGCTGGCCAGCTTCATGAGTGTGTGGCTGATATTGGGCTCCCTGATCAGAAGGGAACCTTATTCAGTTTAATGTTATGCCTCTGTCACCTTGAAGTCCCTAGCGATTTTGGAACAAAAGGCCCCTGTTTTCATTTGTTGTTGTTTGGTTTGGTTTGCTTTTGAGCCTCACAAGTTCTGTAGCTGGTCTTCTTCCTCAAAGTAGGTGAATGGGAATGATCTTGCTTTGCAATAATAATTTAAGTGTTGAGTCGGTGAGCAAAGGTGAGGGTCAATGTCATGTTCAGGTAAGTGTAAATTCCATGTCTGGTGAGGAAAAGGGTGGCCAAAGAAAAAGTCAGTTATGTGAGAAGACAATGGATTAATATAAAGTAGAGAGACCATGCTAGGAAAATATTAGGAAGAGATCACTATCTTGGGTAGGTTAAGTTTCTGCTCCTCTTAAAGCATGAATTTTCAGCTAGATGTATTAAAAAATCATTTCCTTAGAAAATTTGACTGTTTTCCATAATCAAAAAAGCTTGATTAAATGTATCTATTAGAGTACCTGAGTATGGATTTCCCATCCTGCTAAACTATGTTTCCATTGAGAAATACGACTGGGAAGTTGGAAGAATTCAGTTCTACATTTCATCTGTATCCTAGTTCTGAAGTGAGCAGCATCACACTCTGGGTGCAAGTGGAACTGGACGTTGTTGAAGCTGCATCTAGATCTTTGAGTAGAGTGATACAGTGAGGGAAAAGATAGCATGGTGGACCTTGACCTTGTTCTGGTTGAAACTGTGTAGTCCTGGAGTAAATTGAGCTATGAATTGAGGTTAGAAATTTAGGTTCTTCTCTGCTTATGAGAGTGATGCATTTAGTATGCAAAATCATGTTAATTACTTATTACTTTGGCTCAGCATTCCTTAATGTACAAGTTTTTTCCCCAGCTTATTCCTGACGTGTAATTTCTTGTGGTGTTCCTGAACGTTACTGTGAGAATTTATTCTACTTATATCTAAAAGGCTTGGTGTGCCTGTTTATCTTATTGTCAATTTAACAGTAATAGGAGACTCCTGGAGATGTGATTGTGTAATAGAAGTGCTATACTTGTCAGTGAATCAATCCACTGAGGCTCACAGCTGCATGCTGTCAGGAGGTGGAACCCCACTGGAGGTGGGTCACTGGGGCATGCCTTTGGAGAATGTGTCTCTTATTGGCACTCTTCCCCTCTGCTCTGTTTCCCAACTACCATGAGGTGACCAGTTTTGCTTTACCATGGTTTTTTACCATGATATTCCTGCACAGGAACCAGCCTACCATGGACTGAAACTTCTGAAACCATGAGCCAAATAAACCATTTTGAATGTCAGACATTTGTCCCAGCATTGGGAAAGCTGACCAATACATTTGGACTCCCTAAGAAATGTATCTGAAATTAATTTAAGATACATTTTCTATAGGAAACAGCAGGAAGTTAAAGATTCATAAAAACATCATTTAATGCTAAATGTGACCTATGCAATTCAGTCTATATTAGGATAATAAGTTATTACTTATAAAATAATAAAATTACTTATAAAAAGTAATAAAATACTTATAAAATTACTTATAAAAGTAATAAAATACATGAAAATTTAAATAAAAATAAGAGAAAAATAAAATACTGTGATACATATTGAGGACCATTGGTATGGTGATTAGAAATAGTAAAGATATTCTGTTCCAATATCATTTTATGGAATATATTTTTTAAACCTTTTTTTGCTCAGAGTTGCCAAGAATCAAGCTTTACATATCCTTTCATGTATATTTTCTTTATACTTCTCTGATCACAAGACAACTTTCAAATGATCCACTTACATGTGTTCCAAGATACCTGCTCTCATATCTGTAGTTATATATTTTACCATATTGAAATCACCAAAATCCTATCCCTGAAATCCTAATTTGTTTCATGGGGCATCCTTAACTTTAAATCTGCTCTAGGAGGCCTCTGGGTTACATTCATTAAGTTTCTACACCTCTTAGCATCTGTTCATTTATCTCCTCGATCTATTTTTGTATTAGTATAATTCAAACTGAAGAAGATAGCACAGGCTATTTTATCTACTATCTAAAGGCATTATCCTTTCCATTTTTCATTCCTTATTCTTTCCATCTAGAATTTGCCAAGCTGGCCCATATTCATTGATTAGCCCTGGGGCATTCTCACCTCAGGACTTTCATACTTTCTGTTACTCAGCCTGGAATGATTTTCCTTCATCTTCCTCACTTCATATCTGTGTTCAAATACTTTTTCACTGAAAATGGCTTTTCTAACTACATTAAGCTGTCCTATTTGTCTGTCCCCTTGTCATGGTATGAATACTGTATCTCTGTCTCCTGATTATTTCTTAACATAATATTCCTTATGCCCTGATAATGCATTACATACTATCATTTTTGGTCTTTTTCACTTAAGAGAATGTAATCTTCAAGAGAAAAGACACTGTTCCCTCTTCCCCCACTATTGAAACTCTAGTGAGTAGAATTCTTGTTACATAGTGAATTCTTAGTAAAAATTAACTGAGTGAATATGTGGATAAACCAATGAATGAACTGTGAGAATGATCATGAGAATTGCTAAGAAGTTGGAAAGATGTTTTCCTAACATGACTCAAAGAAAATGTTGGCATTGAAATAGCATTAAACATGTATAAGATGCAATGAAATGGTAAATAGGTGGGCATATGAAAACAATGTTATCTCAAGGGAGACATATTCTCTAAGAATGAATAATATTCTACTTAAGGATAACACAAAATTAAATTATTTTAACAGGCACCTCATGAATATATGTGAGCCTTGGAACTTGTAACTTTCTAAATCACGTTTCTTCAAAATAATGCTTTCATAAGTTAAAATAAAGCTCTAGACAAAATGTGTACATTACTAGAAAACAAAGAAACAAAGTAAGTGAACAAAAGGCAGAATTTTGTATACTGAGACTTACTATTTAACAAGTGCTTTTCCTGAAGCTATTTTTTTTCTTTGAAGTGGACTTGAAAATGCACTAGATTCAGAGCCCAAGACCTATAATCTAGATTAATTAGTTAATTCTCAGTTTCACATAAAGAAATTGCCTCAAAGACATATTTATACTCATGGGGTTGAAATAAAGACTGCCCATTATGGTGAGTCTTGTCAAGATAAGTGGCAACTATTCATTTGTTAGGTCCCTAAAATTTATAACTTCTTTTATAAGCTAGAGAAAAACTAAGAATGTCCTGAAACAATAACAACCCCCCTCACACACACACAGAGCTTTTATGGAAATTAATTTTTTGGAATCAACAAATATAACTCACACTAGCCTTAAAATTACTTTGAAACATTTCATATATTTTTTTCAAATACTGACAGTATATAAAGCTTGTTCTTCACAAGTAAGGGAAGAATAATTACATGAGAAACATCCAAAATATCTCATATGTCTAAATTAAGATTATGAGTTCTCTTAAATACTACCAGCCTATGGAAAAATTGAGAAACATCCTAAGTAAGCTCATCTTTTGTACATGTGGGAAAATTTCCCTCACTCTCTGCAGTCTTTTGTTTGTTCATTTCATGACAACATTTGAGAAGTCTTTAGATCCCAAGATGACCTTGAAAAGATTCAAATTTCAATTTTATACAAAGTAGCCCGTTTCTCCTCTTTTACAATCAAATTGGATATATGTTTTGTGATGCAGCTGCTGTACGTAAACAACATTTGGTATGACATCATGAGATTAGCATTCAAATGATAACTACCCATATTACTTCTAGTTATATGATCTTGGCCAAATTGTATCTATTTCATTTTCTTGTTTTATAAAATTGGTGAAGATTTCATAGAGTTAATGGGAACTATGAAGGTGATAAAGTATTGGGAAGTATAAAAGACATTTTTCTGTCTCACGCTATTCATTAAAATGAATTATTTAGTTAGTTTCTCTTAACATTACATCTCTATTCTATAGGGTAAAGTTCCTGATCTTTTTAAATTAAAGATTTCGGGGTAGTAATGGAGTCTGTTACCAACGCAACCATCTCTTATGTCTTCAAAAATGTTTCACCTAATTTATCCAAGATCAAAGTAGAATATAAACCAATTTACTGTGTCAAAATAAAAATTTAAGGTCAGACTTAAATAAGGAAGACTACTGCAAAGGGAGAATGCGCCAAACAAATGATGAATAAATGTCTCAGGGTGAAAGGGAAAGGATCTTATTTCTTTTATAAGGAAAAGTATACACATGGTTAGAAGGAACAAGTTATGAGAAACAGGATAAGCAAATGGCACAATCAAGGAACTGAACAGAAAAATTTTCTTTGTGGTCAGCTGATTCTCAATAGAGGCCATTACTGGGCATTTCTGTGCTTAACTGCAAGAATGATACAAAGTTCAGGGATCTAGGAAAAGGAGAAAACCCCGACTAAGGTCAAGTCAAGTCATGTTAGGCAGTATTTGAAGAGTATTTGGCCAGACACAAGCATAATAAACATGGTGTATCATGAGATGGGCTGCATACATGTACCAATTCCCCAAACAAATGTAACTATGATGTATTGCAAGAGTACACTAATAAAAAAGAGTAACAGATATAACACAGCAGCGTGTTAGTCAGCTTTCCCATCACAGGAACACAGTACTCAATACACAATCTAAAGAAGTGAGGTTTAATTTGGCTCACAATTTCAGGGGATTCAGTCCATATTTGGCTGGCTCCAAGACAAGAGCCTAATGGTGGAAGGATGCACTAGAGCAAACATGCTTAGTTCACAGTGGCTAGGAAGCAGAGCAGGGGAAAAGTGCCAGAGCTGAAGGAGGGAGGGATCAGATATAGATATCAAGGTCACACCTCCATGACCCACATAGACATCCCAGACGTGTGCTTTGCTAATCCCCTGGGCAGCTCAAGCCAATGAAATTGACAGTCCTTTTGCATTGTCACATGCAATACTCTTTTACTTAATACTGAGTATCTAGAATATCATTATCTACAGATTTTATTCTCCTTTGGTAAAAAGCTAATCAGTACTGATTAACATTCTCTAGGTACAGATACAGAATACAGATACATAGAACAATAGAAAAATAGAAAGATAGATATTAATATACACAATCTGATGAACAAAAATACCAACATTCAAGCAGTTTTATGAAATTTCAAAAATTTAATAAATTCCTAAAAATTTAACAAAGTGATTTAAAGAAAGAATAATTATGGCTGAATAAGTAAACTTGTACAGAAAAATGGATAGACATGGAAAACCTGAAAACTAAAAAGTGTGCTTAAAAGAAAACAGATTTTTATACAAAAAGATATTTTAATTATAGCCTGAGAATAAACATATTGTCATCTCATCAGAAATAGTATATTAAAGATGGGTACATAATTAAAATATTGCAATATTTCATCACTAAAGGCTAAACAAATGATGGCAGAAAGGAAAATAATTCTGAAGGTGTCATAGATATGGATGGCAAGGACGTTGTGGACTAAATTGTTTCTCAAAATTAATAACTCCAGTCAATGTGACTTTATTTGGAGAAACTATCATTATGCAGATAACTAAATTTCTTTCTTTCTTTCTTTTTTCAGTACCAGGAATTGAACTCAGGACCTTGCACTTGCCAGGAAGGTGCTACATCCCCTGCCCTTGAGGTAGCTAAGTTTCAATCAGGTCATAAATATGGGTTTTAGTCCAATAGTTCTGTTGTCCTTATAAAACGGCCTTATAAAGAAGAGATACCAGAAATGTGCACTCACAGAGAAAAGACTGTTTGAGAATAGAAGGCTGCCATGTACACGTGAAGAAGAGAGGTCTCAGGAGAAAGCAATCATGCTGGCAGCTTGATCTTGGACTTCAAGTCTCCAGAATTGTGACAAGATCAATTTCTATTGTTTGAGCCATTCAATGTCTGTTGCTTTGCTTTGGCAGCTCTAGCCAATTAATATAGAGGATTGGAAATCAAGGAAAATATATAAGATTAGAAGTAGATTATAAGCACTAGGAAATGGGAGGAAATTGAGAAAGAAATGAAAACATAAAACAGATATCCAATCTAACAAGGGAGAAAAAATGATGATTAGGTACTCAATTAAATTAAGAAAGATAAAGACAAGAAAAATAAATTTACTGAAACTGATAAAACAAAGAATTATAGAAAGAATTTAATAAAGCATTTAAGTTGATGCATGTGATTAGACAATGCTCCCAATTAAAATAACTATTACATTTGGCAATATTTGTATAAATTAGGCAGTTTCTCAGAGCTTCAGATACACATCTTGACCATTAATGATTATGCTTAAGAATAGTGAATATGGTAATGAATCAAGAATTGTCATTTCCATTAATTATAATGAATGAACTATTAATGATATTAGTATTTATATTGGGAATACTATCATTAACTTGTTTGATATTGTATTGGTCAGCCTTTTGCTACGATAACAAAATACCTAAGGCAGGTTGACTTTATGTAGGACAATAGGTTTATTTAGTTCAGAGTTCTGGAGTTTGAATGTTCAAACTGTATGGTGCAGTGTCTGGAGAGGTCCACCTTTGCATGCATCACTTCATGGTAAGTGAGCTGGCCTTCATACAAAGCAACAGTACTGAGGGCTGATCAGACCTTCAGCTAACTTTTGGGGAGAACTACTAGGAATAAAAAGAAAGAGACAGAGACAATTTTCAAGATGTAAAGGGGTAACTGGGAGGAGACCTGCCTCTAGTGGACAGATTCAAATAAAACTCCATAGTTGGCCCACTTTTAGAGAAGCACAAGGGGAGCAGTAACACCCATTTCATCCAATAGCAACTATAGAGAATGGGTGGATAAGGATTGAGTTAAGGAACCAGATTTTCCCTACACCCAAATGCCTGTATATTGACAAGTGTCCTCCACAAGCATGCAGCCTTCCACATATTTCCCTGTTCCCCAGGCAAGATAACCCTGACCTCAAGACTGTGAGGATGTAGCCTTGTCCTCAACACAGCAGAGCCCAAATGTGGTGCATAGCACTAGGTGGGAAGACACATGGAGCACTGTGTCTTTCTGGTTTCTCTTCTTTGTCTTATAAAGTGACCCAGATTCAATCATGGGCGTTCCATTCTAATCACCTGTCTTATGCTGATCACTTGTCCAAGGCCTTATCCCTACTACAGTAAGATTAAATTACCACCATTTTAGTATCATTAACAAATGACTGTGGAGATAAAGTCTTGTGTAAATTCAGGGCACAATCTGTGTTCAAGTCATAGCAATTTTATAAATGCCTCATTGATTATAATTTGCATTTGGGATTACATATTTCATGCTTCAATTCTAAGAAAGTTTTTTAAATTCTAAAAATATAATTATCGGAATTGAATGCAGGAATTAACTATTTCTGATGAAGGGGATTACCTGTGAACTCTTGTCTTGTGGAAGTTAAAGATCTACCTGAGTTTCTTAAAAATAACACTGTAGCAATCAACATAAGATATTTTCATTTTAATCATTCGAGCTCCATTTTTTAACCTAAGATTTTAAGGAAAACCAACCCATTGTGAGCAGATAGGTTGAATATTTATATATAACACCTGGTCAGCATACCGTATTGAAATTGTCCTTCCTGAATCAGCAGAAACTATAACTGCCACATCGCCAGAGGCAATGGCTTGTTTTCTCCCTTATCCTTCATCTCTCTGCCATTCAACACTGTTTATTCATTATTCCTTCTAGAAAGATTTTCTCTCCTGGGGTTTTGTGAAACCCATCATACCAAAAATTCCTTCTCAACTTAATAAGCTCACTTTTACTCTTTTCTGTCCTATATGGATGACCATTGTACAATAACTATTGGTCCTTTGTTCTTTGTATTAGAGAAACCTTAATTCTCTCTATGGCTTCAAGAGATATAATAAAAGTTTCTATTTGTTAGTAAGCATTTGTGTTTAGAAAAATATGGTCATTATTCCCTTGAAGTAAAATTGAGTCCCTACACACACGCGTGCGTGCGCGCGCGCACACACACACACATACATAAAGGAGAGTAAGAGCAAGATTTGAGAGATTTAGAGTCCTTTTTTTTTTTCAGGACAGGATCTCATTATGTAGTTCAGGCTGGCCTTGAACTCACTATGTAGCCCAGGGTGGCCTTTAACTTGCAGCAAACCTCCTGCCTCAGCCTCCCAGGTGGTGGGATTATAGACATGTGCCACCATGCCTAGCTCAAGAGATTAGAGTTCTAATTGCTAGTACAAATAAGGAAGTAGGGATATTGGCAGAATAAAATAAAGAATTGAAGCTAAGAGCAGAGAATGTGATATAGTAAGGACATTATAGAACGATTGAAGAATCTTCAATGACAAAGATATGCAGTATTTGTTTTAATGCTTTTTAAAAAATTAATGGTCTTCTTTTTTCTCTTATTTTTACCTAATTATGCTGCTCCATATTCAGCATTTTAAAGTGACCACTTAAACTTTTCCTTTGGTAATTTGCAGAAACCTACAGAAAGCATGAGATGCTTCTTTAGCCCTATTACAGACAGCTAAGTTAGGAGGAAATTAGTGGGCAGACAGAGAGGGATTGGGCCCTCAAGGATGTTGTGCAGAATGTGATACACATCAAATTTGTGAGTGTAGGCAAATTTAAAGAGTCAGACATGCAAGCTTCCCTAGAGATGGCAGCTTGAGATTATAGTGTAATTAGCACCACCCGGTCCAGTACGTCTAGACAGTGCATGCAACAGACATATAGGTGGGTGAACAGGACACCCTGATGCATATTCCCACCCATTTCCAGGAATGGCTTTGCTCTTCCTACGTTAAAAGCGATAGATAAGCTAAAGTTTACCTTGCTCGCCATATACCCTTGCTACGTTCCTCACCTCAGTATCGGACCAATATTTGCTAAGCAACAATGCTTGTAATCCTAGAGGTTGATTGTAGTTTGACCCATAGTGACCCAAGCTGTGACATTGCTGTATGTCTCTGCTGCTGCCTCATGAGAGCCAGTGGCCACCCATGCAAAGACCCCTCCTGAAAATCCAGGAGCTATTCCTTTTCTTTTTATTTCCAATAGAACTCTCCAGACCTCCTCTTTTGGTTAATGGCCTCATTCCTGGATGATGTGAGACTATGAGCTCCATACATACAATGCCAACACCTTTTTTGAATACCTTTACTTTGGCATTGAGCACACTCCGGAAATTCTTCAAGTATCTGTTATCCCACCGGACTCCAGGTCACTTTAGAACAGAAATTATCGCCTTTGATTCTAAAATAATACCCCACTTCTAACTGGTACTTAAAAATGAGCAACTACATTATGACAATGAAGATCTTAATATTGGTTATTAGGAATTCTTGGTTCAAAGGAGAGGAGACATAAGTAGGCTGGGTAACAATGATCTGTCTTAAGAATTGGAAGTGAGCCCAGGTCACATTAGCACATTAAAAGTTGTGAAAAACCCAGTTTTCTGGTAGACTGTGTTATTATACTCCAGAGCACTTTGTTACTCTGATTTGAGTTTAAGCACATGGCTTTCCCATTTCCTGACTGTGCAGTTTGTTGCCATATACTTAATTTATCTGAATTAAAATTTTGAATTAGCTAATTTTATTTCATAGATAGTCAAAGAATTAAATTATCAAATATAGGAAAATGAGTTAGTAATGTAAAGTAAATATAGTGCCTGATCCGTTTTTGCAAGGGAGGGAGGATGTTACAATGGGTTTGGACTGATTTTGCTTAGTTTTCGGTTTCACCCAGGGCCAACTGAGCCAGCCTGCAGTCACTTCTTATTTATGTCTGAAGAGAGCATAGTTAAAGAACTGGAAACAAATTTTATTTCTTGTTTGAAGAACCCAACTTTTGTGTCTGAGGACATAAAGCCAAATCACTTAGCCAAGCAGAAACAATGCGGCTGTACTCAAGGGGCATTGTTTGGTGGGGGCTGTAAATTCCAGGTGAGTATGGTGACCTTGGATTCAGTAGAAAGTCTCTAACCTGCCACTCCCTGAAGACTTCAGGAAATCAACTATTCGTGATGAACAACAGAATGGGGAAAACAACTAAATTCATTTTCTTAAAAATATTTACTTTGGATTGTCTTACCTTCTGATTGCAAGAGATGGTGAAAAAAAGTCTAAAATTTGCCTGAACTGCAGCGCTTTAGCTTTACTGGCAAGAGAAAAAATATATCTGTAATTCGCTTTGGAAAGCCCATTTCTTCTAACTTACTACAGAGATAGCTGCCACATCTAATTGTGTTTATGTAGTTTCTTAATTTGCATGAAAGAAGATAAGATAAATGAAAACTCCAGAGAAAGACTAATTCACAGGACTATTCCAGGCAAGCGGAATTTGTTATTCATTAAATGCTAATGAGCTCAGCACCCATGTTTTATTTGTCTCACTCTCTTTGAGATTTGAAAGGTCTTGCAATACAGTTAAAGTCTACAATAAACAGATGTGTGGAATTAAAGTACTGCCTTTTCTCTTGTTTCTGCTTGATAGATGTACAATTATTGCTTAGCAAGGCAAGCTAAGTAAATCAGTGTGGAAAGGTATATTTTCTTTCTGTTTAAGAAAACAATATAATCAAAATTAAACTCTTGACATGTGCACATTGTGCTTAATTTCTATACAATGTAGACATTCTACTTGTGTAGACTGGAGTCAAGCCTACTTTTAAAAATACAAAAATCAGATGGAGTGTGGGTCAATTGAAACTACTACATCATATCCATTGTTTTTACCATTTAAACATTATTCATTAGATTCTTTATATTTTCTGTTACTGTTTTATACAAAATCCAACAGGTAGAAAATAATAGCATAGATAGTGACAGTATAAATTTTACGCTTGCTTTTTTAACATAACTTTTAAAAAACCAGTTTTTTAACCTAAGTGTTATTAGTAGATTATCTATAAATGAACTTGGTCATTATTTAGAATTACTGAGTTTATTTAATTTTATAGGTCATTTGTTATTGAAAATTATTCTATATGTGGTACTGGCGGTTACATTACAATATTCTATATATAATGGGTACAAGATGAGAATCATGTTTCATTAATCACTGTTCATCTACAATCAAAACCGCCAATCTTCATAGTATTTGGTAGCAATGTTTTCCTAGTTAAAAGCACTCTCACTTTATACAAGCTATGATTCCCAAAGAGATTTAATTGAGAAAAAGAAGCAACAAAACTTTCTTTTTTTCTTTATACTACATAAAATAGAGCCAGATATCTACCAATATTCCTGTGGTAGGAATAGGTAGATTACTATAGCTCTTGCAGGGATAGATTAGTTTAAGTTTTTACTAGGGAAAAATTTACCCATGTGGTTGATTAATGACTAATTTTAAGATGTGATATATTTATATAAGATCCACTTGAATAATTTTGCTAGAACAAATCACATTTTTAATGAGCTAGATTATTTTTTTTTAAACCTATTCTCTTTCTGGCATTCAGATATGAGCAACATTTAGTGGTAACAAAAGACAAAAGAAAAATGGTTCATTTCTTACAATTTAGGGTACTTTTCAACAAAATATCTTCCACAGATAAGCATAACAGTTGCTGAAGAATGCTAATTAGTTTTATTTGTTTATGGACCCCTTTTAAAGCCTCAGCCTGTAAACACCTACAGAGATAGCTGCTGCATCTAATTGGAAACTGAACATTTTTTTAAGAAAATGCTAATTTTCTTAAGGAAAGAGGAAAGAGAAATGGTGAATATGTAAAGAAAGAGCATGAGCTTTAGAGAAATAAAGTTCAAAACTGACATAGCTCCATGACCTTTCCAATTTATTTGTATCAAAATTTCTTTAATAGTCCAATAGCTTAAAGAAAATTTCATATCACTATTGGGGATATGGTTGAGAGGCAATGTGATTTCAAATTGTAGATCATTAGTATCTGATTCACATTAGCTCTAAATTAACAGCCTAGAATATTATTCTCTGGTCAACTTACATATTTATCCCTACATTGTTTATTGTTTTTCCATAGACAAATGAAGGCAGACCTTTATCTACTGTGTTTATGGCTATCTTTTAGAACCTAAAAGCAGAGCCTGAAGTGTCATATCCTTCAGTAAATATTTGATACAACAATAAATCACTTACTAGCTAATTTTTAATTGTTACTGAGTTTGCATAAATTTCATTTCAACTATCGTTTTTCTAAAACTTCTGAAATTTCTGCCTTAGGATATATTAAAATGGGGACATTTAAAATGTATTTAAAACTTTATTCTTCCCATTCTATGTCAGTCTTTTTTTTAAGTGTATAATAACAAAGTTTAACTCAGCCATATTAATATAATATGAGACAATTTGAAAGTGATTAGTAAATGGCAGACTGAAAATATTTTCTCAAAGCTCTATGTTTACTACTACAAATGAAATAAACCTACTTTTCTTGACTGTACTACTTTGACTTACTGCTATTACTTCATGGAGAATGTGTTTTGAAAGATGAGCTCTGTTTTATAACACACAGATGCCAACGCACTATTTGCAACTCAGAAAATAACTTTAAAAAAAGAATGAAAAACAGCACTGCCTGCTCTCTTTGACCTCGTGGTCAGAGTCCAAATTACTTCTTGAAATTGAGAACTGAAACAGTGGCCTCTCTTGTGGATGCCCTGTGGACCCTGTGACCTGTTGAAATATTTGTGACAAGCATAATCCTCTGTTGATGGAAAAATTTGAGATGCACTTATTTTATTGAGTTATTGGATAGTTCAACATTATCTTTTTGTGTCAGATTAAAGTAAGAGCTTTGCTTCTCAATGAAAAGTTTATGGAAAGGCTAAAAGGTTATTTATTGTTTTGTTTGCTTAAGATGACCACAGTGGCACAAGAGCCATAGGCTGCAGGTCACATATGTCAAGGCTGTTTTGAGGTTGACGTGAAATATAGCTTGACAGAGACACTGTTAGACTCTGAAAGTGAGTACTGTATATACTTAAGTTCTCCCAGTTGGCCACTGCTACTTTACCCTTTATTGTAACAAAGCAAGCTCCCCTCAGCTTCTTCCACCCACATCCCTCTCAAACCAAAATCTGGAAAATGACCCTAAAAAGTTTCAAATTGTTTTGCATTTAAGAAAGAGATTTTATTCCACTTCCCATCTGCACTCGGTGGCAACACCACTGACTTGTTAGGCAGACAGGGCCGAGAATCTTCTCTAGATTTCTTCTGGCCCGTAAGTCACAGAAAAGCAACAATGATGGCGGCTGAACATAGCCTGAAAGACTCGGACACGGCAGACTTCACTGTCTAAATGACTGAAATTCATGAAGAGATGTGACAAATTTAATCCATGAGTGCTGAGGTCAACAATGAGATGCTCGATCACAGGGTACTGTGAATTTCACAGTGGGCGTCATCCAGAGCAAATCCTGAAACGCAAGGCCTCACAAGACGACCTATTGCTAGGCTGGATGCCTTTTTGTTAGTTTAGTTTGTTATTACCTTCAGGTTAGTGCTTTATCCTCCTATCTGCCTTTTACCTCTTAGTTTTCTCAGAGTCTTTCTTTAAACTAATCTGATCTCCAAACTCAGCTATACGCTCAGTATTCACCTGACCGATTCCTCAAAAAATGAAAAGTAGAAATTCCACTTGACCCAGCTATTCCCCTTCTAGGTATCTTCTGGAGAGAGTTAAAACATAATACTACAAGGATACATGCCTACTCATGTCTGTAGCAGCACAATGCATAATAGCTAAATCTCGGAAGCAGTCATCACCAGATGAAGAGATAAAGAAAATGTGCCACACACTATGGAGTATTACTCTGCCATAAAGAAAGATAAACTTGAGTCATTTCTAGGAAAATGGATGCACTTTGAGACTATAATGTTAAGTGAAATAAATCAGACACACAAGGTTAAATATCACATGGTTTCTCTTATATGAGAAACCCAAATTATAAATAAAGAACAAAATAAAAGATAGATAAAAGGCCGTAGGTAGATGATCTTTCTCAAATTGCAGGGAGATCAAGAGAAGTTTGGGGCAGGGGGTGAAGGGAGTTGAAAAAAGGAAATGAGATGTGTTGTGCACTTGCAGCTACTCCACATGAGGAATGTACACATTATGTACTGAAAACATGTACTGACTAAAAAACATTCTGAATTATTTAATACTTACATTTGTATTGATATACATTATATACATGTTTTGTTCTACTATAACATTATGTATCTGTTTAACAATACAAATTTCATGGTAATTTTTCTCTTTATTTATATAATTTCACCCTCCTACAGAATAAAATACAAGACTCCAGCACATCCTGATCAAGTTCTTGTGTGGTATAATTATCCAACCTCGGCTCACACTAATCCATCTCTTTTCTCAGTTTATCATGTTCCCAAAGTATTTCCCAGGACATACATATTAAAAGTCCACACATTTGGGCTGGGGATTTAGCTCAGTGGTTCCTCCACCTGCCTCGAAAGTGCAAGGTCCCGAGTTCGATCCCCAGTACCAAAAAAAAAAGGCCCACACATTCATTTCATGATAATTCCTCAGTTTGTCATTTCCTCTTTTATTCTAATCTTCTGAGCAGCACACAAAGAAAATATAAAGGGAAGTGTGGGGTGAGAAAGGTGCTGTTGCCTGGCCGTATTATCTGCTGTAGGTGTAATGGAAGAGGGAATGGAAGACAGTGAGGGCCGGGCCTCATGAATAGGTGAGAAAAAAAGTCCTTCACTGTTGTCTAACTGTTTAACAGACCAAAATTCAACATAATATAATTTATATAGAAAGTATAACTACTCATTTCAAGTTACCTGGCAGGTTAAAAGCAGTGAGAGCTGAAAGAATGCTAAATTCTCTGAAATGACAGAAGCGAAACTTGTCATACACCATCTTTTGACAAGACCCTTTTATCATCACATTCTTGAGCAAAGGACACTGGCCCTGCCTGGACTCTGACTGTATTTTTATTCTAGTGACCAAGTTTTATTTTCTGATGTTTTATAGAGCATTAGAAGTTTCTTTGCATACATCGCTGTTTACTTTTAACTTTTTTCCATTATCTTGCTTTTGTTTGTGAAGAAGGGAAATTTTAATGACCCAAAATGATACCATATTTTCTTCCATCCTTGCCATTTGTTTGTATTCTTGCAGAGGCAAGGCAAGAGGAAAATAAATTATTTCCAGCTTAATCCATTAGCCTTGTGTGAATAAAATCTACACTTGATCTTAACCAAAAGGCCAAGAAGTGATTGTGTAAATAAAATCTAAATGTAAAGGGACCTTTAATCATGCTAGTGGATTGTATATTGTCGGCTTGTGTTACGTTGTGTAATCATTGCAGCTTCTGCTACAAATAAAATAAGAAAGATTTTTGTTTTTCTAAGTTTTACTCACATTACTGTCACTTGCTGACATTTCTGAAATGTAATAGGAAGTAGTTTCACTTAAAGTAAACCAAACATTCCAACATACTCAGTATCGAATCTTCCTAGTGCTGTTACTTTATTCGCTTATAATTTTTGCTCATGAAGACTTCTTCCGTGGGAGATGTCTGTAAGGATCTGGGTTCAGCTGTGTTGTACTGTATCTTCCCGGCAGACTTGGTTTACTTGTTCCAGATATCTCAGAAGTTAAAAAGCCAATGACTGATTTTTATGTTAACTTATGTCTTGGGGGTTTATGAAGGTTAAACTGAAATAGAAGCTGACCACCAGTCTGAAGTCTTCTGAGAAGCTTGTTTTCCCTGAAAACTGCTGATAAAGAACAACTTAGTCTCCATGTGTTCTCTGTGTGTTCTCCATACACTTGCTTTTCAGGGTTTACAGAGAGTTGAAGGTCACTGTTTATTATCAGTGATATTATTTGCTGCCCTGTACCCAACATGGGCACAAGGCCTCGTCTGCCATCCTTGTGTTGGTGTCACCTCTTCTGAATGTGTACTCTTGTCCCAGAAGACGTGGGGTCAAGAGCATCAGCTCCTTAGCCTTCCCTTTTAGGGTCAAGCTCTCACCTTATTTTTGGAAACTGGAAATTTCCTTTTATTTAAGACAAAATCTGATTTAATTTTAAAATAGATATGTTAGGTTTTATGTATGATTTCTAGTGTTATGGTAGAATATTTAAATTCCTTAAAGCCACTGTTTTACAATGACCACAACCTATTCTATAAATCAGTCTCTTTAAGCGACTTAGGAGGGTTTTGTGCTCATTCACACAGAGACATTTCATGGTTTAAATTCACAGAAAAAAAGGGAACAATAGTTACATTAAGAAATCATTTAAAGACTCTATCTGGTCTAGCACAGTGGTATATATGTTTGTAATCCCAGTTACTCTGGAGGCTGAGGCAGGATTTCCGGAGCCCAGGAATTTGAGACCAGCCTCAGTGACATAGAGAGACACTGACTCAAAGAAAACAAAAAGGGCTGCTTCTGCTGTTGTTATTCGCTGCTGGATGCCTCCTGCTTGCCCTTCTATGCCATGGACTGTTTCTCCTCTGTGATGCCCTTCTGCCAAGCCACGCTGCCTTAGAGCCAGCCAACTGAGGACTGATACCTCTACAATCTTTCCTGCTCCTGATTCATTCCGGTGGATCTAGAGCCACAAGACAAAAATGGCTATTTAAGAATTTCTCGGCCATCGCACAGAACACGCCGAATCAGCCCGCTGCAGACAGGCAGGTCTGTGCACGCCCTACCGAGGTCCTGAGTCGTGCAGAAGACACCAAATTAGCCCGCAGCAGACAGGCAGGTCTACTCACGCCCTACCGAGGTACCCAATCGTGCGAATACACCGAGTCAGCCCGCTGCAGACAGGCAGGTCTATGCACGCCCTACCGAGGTCCTGAGTCGCGCGGAAGATACCGAATCACCCTGCTGCAGACAGGCAGCCACCTGGTTCCACACTACAGGCAGGTCTGCCCATGCCCTACCGAGGTCCTGAGTCACACAGAACATGCCGAATCAGCCCGCTGCAGACAGGCAGGTCTATGCATGCCCTACGGAGGTCCTGAGTCGCGCGGAAGATGCCAAATCACCCCGCTGCAGACAGGCAGCCACCTGGTTCCACACTACAAAGACGCAGAAGACACCAGACCACCAGACCAAGCTACTGAGTTCCGCTGTTCCCGGCCCACAGGTAGGGGCTTCTGAGCCGTTGTCCCACTGCCCCTGGTCCAGAGGACGGGACTTCCCGTTCACCATCCCTCCCTCTGCTCCCAGCCCAGAGGAAAGGGCTTTTGGGCCACCTTGTGTCCCGCTGCTCCTGGCCCAGAGGAAGGGGCTTCCAGGCCACCATCCCTCCCACCACTCCCGGCCATTAAAAGCATCATACCACAGTGATATATGTGCGCTCATGTTCATAGCAGCACAGTTTCCAATGGCTGAAACTTGGATACAGCCCAAATGCCCATCAACTGGAGACTGGATAAAGAAAATGTGTTTTTTTTAATAAAATGGAGTACGGCTCAGCCATAAAAAATGAGAAATTAGAGACATTTATAGCTAAGTGGATGCACATTGAGGTGATACTCTTTAAGTGAAATAAATAGGACACACATGAATAAATTCCGAATAGTTTCTCTGGTGTGAGAAACTGAAAGTGTAAATAAGGACTAAATGTATAATAGGTAATGTGAAATAGGAAGAAAAGGGGCAAAGGGGAAGGAAGTAGGAGGGCTAGAGGAAAGGATAGAAGGGAATGGGATTAATATGAGAAAATGGAAAAATAGGAACAAAATCTTTGTAAATAGGGAGGACTGGAGGGGTTGAAGGGAGGGCTGAGCAAGGGTGAAAAATAAGAACCAAGGGAGACTATGTAAAGGTGCAAATTTCCAATGATGAAAGTCATTATATTGCATACCTAAAATGTACCAATGATTAGAATGAATAATCGAAAATGTAAAATAGGAAGAAAAGGTCCAAAGGGGTAGGGGTAGTGGGAGGGGCAGGGGAAAGGAAAGAAGGGAAAGGAAAAATGATGAGAAATGGAAAAAATGGAAATAAAGTCTTTGTAAATAGGGAAGGGTGGAGGGCGTGAAGGGAGGGCTAAGAATGGGGAAAAAAATAAGAACCAAGATGCATTATGTAAAGATACAATTCCCAATGAGAAATGTTAATTGTGTTGTATACCTACAATGTACAAATAAAAGAATTTAATTTAAAAAAAAAGAAAGAACAAAAAGTACAAATTTGAAATGTATTTCATTTTTTAAAATCACTAACTCAGTTACTTGTTGAGAATCAAACATTCAACATTCACTATTCAGACATTTTTAATAAAGGAGAAAGAAATGCATATGTATCCTATAGTTCACAGTAATTTTACTGGTTGTGTGCCTACTATACTTGTACCTATCATGATGAAGGTGTTCCACGTTTGCTCATTTTTATTACATGAAGTTCCACATCCTCCTTTGGCTATATTTTGTGAATACACATGGGCAATGTGTGGTAGTTTTTTGGATTTACATGCTTAAGCAGCTGCCATTGTACTTCAGGAAGATGCTTCAATGAAGAGCTTCCACCAGCTAAGGACCATTTAACCAACCTTGACCCTGTAAGACAATCATTTCCTTTAATCATGACTTAATGCCTATGACCACATAATTCTATCAAGTTTCTGATAATGTTAGGAAGATACACAGGGATGTATTTATATTAAATAGACTCACTAGGATGATAGAGTTTTATTTTATTGTAGCCATACTAGTTAAGTGGAGAGGATATTTGAGAGTACAATATCAATTCAAATAATCATTACACCCTATCATAAAATGTTTTCTTTCTAAATGGTGATATTTTGATTTTTTCCTTGAAATTAGTTTATCTGATTGAATTAAATTAAGTGGTATGTTTATAGGTACTCCTGTTGCAGAATTCATGAGACAGGAGAGACCACTGGGAATCAGAAGGATTTTATTCCAGGAGTTTAGGTGCACTGATTACAACCAGATTCATGTCCAAAGGGCTGAGCCCTGAACAAAGGAAAAGTAACAGTTTTTATACATTTGTCAGAGGGGTTGATGCAAAACAGGACAAAGACAATCATTCATTTACTGACAATTTAACCACAGAACTTTGAAAGAAGTCAGACGCAAGAAATTCTAGTGTGTCATAAGTCCTTGGTTACAGAAACATAGTTGTCAACCCTTATCTGTGTCTCTTGAAAAGAAACAACCAGGAGACTCTGTTTACAGGAACATAATGGTCTACCATATCACAGCCAGAGCAGGGGCCAGCTTTGCAGGAAGGCAGGCTCCTGAGAAACCAGGACATCACAGAACCCATTTGTAAGAACTTTGCTATTTACCTTATCTGCAGGAGAGCAGATCAGCAGTAATGGGGAGGAGGAACCCAAGAGGGAATTGCATGGGCCTGGAAGAAACTTCTTAGGCTAGGCAAAACTGATTTTCTCTAAATTCTGCTTTCCTCCTTTGTCTATGCTTTTAAATCTGTGGTTCAAGAAATAAAATTATAACTTTTGATGTGGCTGAAACATATTTTCTTTTTAAAAAACTTAGAAAAATTCTTAAGAAATGTTAAAAAGGTAATAGAGCACATTAACTCACATCACTCACTGTATAATTTGAGGAATTCAAAATGGATCATTAACTATAATTTAGCAACACTATTCTAAGTGGGAAAAAACAGAAATGTTATTACAAGCTTGATACTGTATTCCATTTGAACATGTATAGTTATCACACTAATAAAAGTATTTGAAAAGCTTTTTCTTTTGACTATGAAATTTAATTATATGTGGCATCCTTCATAGAAAAGTTTTAGTTGGAGCTCTCAGGCAAGTGGTACTTTTAGTTCTGTACAATCCATCTATAACATCAATTTTCTATTATTTGAAATTATATTATTAATAGAAAGCTACATATATTCAGTTGCAGTTGCTTCAGGAAAAGTAAAATTCAAGTTTTTAAACTCTATTTTTCTACCAAGTGTTGAATCCAGATAAGATCGTCATTTTTAGTTAAAGCTTTGTCTTATCAGGACTCATCCATATGATAACTATAATATTTAGTAATTTATTTTTGAGAGAAATCATCATGTAGCTTAATAGAAGGTAAATATTTTAAATTTATAAGTGAAATACTTATTTTAAAAACATAACAGCATAAATCGAACCTTATTTACAGATGAAGACTAAAAGTCAAATTTTAAAAAAGTTTATTATTATTCAGATCTATAGTTCAATACGATAAAATTATTTCAACATGAGGACTTATTAGACATATAAGTCAAACATTCTGGTGGATTTGTGGTGCTGTATTTCATTGAATTTCAATTTGTATTTCTCTACGTATTATGAGTTTTGACAGTCTTTTATATATTTATTAATCATTTTGATATATTCTTTTGTAAAGGTCCTGTCAAAGTTTACTTAGTTTTCATAAAATTTTCAGGTTTAAAAAAATCAGTGTGTCTGAGTATAAGTCATTTATGTTTTGAATGATCAGTAAATATCTTTTTAAAGCTTTCTCCTTTACTCTCAATGCTCTTTTTTGGTGAAATATCATTTTTCTTTAATGATTAACCCCCTTTCTGCTCTTTGCCTGTCATATGTTCAAGAAGATGTTCTTCTATATGAACATCTAGAAAGATTATTGGAATGTTGTAGGTGTTAAATTCTGTAACGCTCTAATGCATGAAGCAGTAAGATAACACAGGGAACTCTTTATTATATCATTAAGTCCAGAAGTCCTTAGATTAATTTCCCTCTTTTTACATCTATCATAGTCTTTTGGTAATTGTTTGTTGGTTATGGCCAGAGTATTTTACTTGTGTGAGGGGAGGTGAGAGATATGATTTATTTTAGTAGACCCAGAAAGTCTATGGCGTTCTTTAAAATTATCAGTGTTTTTCTTTTTTTGTTGTACTTAAATCACTGAAATATTAAGAGTTATATTTTGAACTGTCTTCTCTGTGTCATGATTTTGCCAATATTCCTTTCTTAATTATCATAAGATGTGCATAATATTGTTGTATGTTGAACCGGTTGCTTGATGACAGAATCAGTATCCTGATTTCTTAGACTCTGCTCTATTACACATGTATTACAGTTTGGATCTTAAATGACCACTAAAGGCCTATGTATTAAATTCTTGATCCTCAACCAGGCACTGTTGATGACAGTCAACAGTTTCTTCTCTCTCTCTCTCTCTCTGCATTTCCTGAGTGCCAAAATGACCACATTTGCTCCACCATATGCTTCCCACCATGATGTGCTGCCTCAGTACTAATCCAAAACAATGAGGCCAACTGCCCAGGACTGAAAGTTCTAAAACTATCAGCCAAAATAACCTTTTCCTCTTTATGACTTCATTATCTCAGATATTGTGTTATAGTAGCAAAAAGTGGACCAACTAATTTTTCAGATTAGATATAGTATTAATTTCCAGCCAATACATGCAATATGCTGTATCTTAGCACTCATATTTTATCAGAATTAAAATGACTAATTTTCCTTTTGTATAAATAGAAACACTTTAATGAGCATTTGTCATGTTGTATGAAAATTTTGTAAAAACACATTTCTATATATTCCATATGAATTCTTCCAGTTGTCCCTCCTTTCTTCTACAAAGTGTAATTGTAGGAGACACCTCATAGACAAGAACTTTTCTCTGTCTACTAAGAAGTAAAATTGTTACAAGTAGAGCAATACTGAGAACAGATGTTACATTATTCATTCAGAAAACTTGACAATTTAATTTTCATCTGGGTGAAAATACACTGAAGACTTAACTATTGCTTCTCTTGAGTAAGAGTAGCCATTATAGATAGACAATAGTTGAGAATATGATACTCTATCAGGCAGTGATACCTGGTTTAATTTTGGTAAAAGATAAAAAATTATTTAGTTAAGTAATAGCACACTGGTAGATATCACACATGATTTTTTTTTCCTAAAATGAAATTCTTTATTGATAAATTTCCTATGTTAATGTTCAACACTAGAGAATTCTGCCTGGCTGTCAGAACATCTGTTTTCAGATCAATGTTCTATAATTGACTGATGGGAATTTTAAAACAGAAAATCCAGCTGTTCTACATTTGTCTTCTTCCACCAAAAGTTGAATTATCATATTATACATCTATACACTTACATTCATTTCCTGTGGAGTGTGACCTTGTAGATGGTAGAGTCTTCAGTAATCAGATGATATGAGATTATATTTGTAGAAATATTATATTAATTGTAACATCTAAAGCTCGGAACTAATTTGACCTTAAAAGGATGTTTCCCTGCCATTGTGGCAATACATACAGACAACAGGTTTGCCAATGCGGTAGGTCAGACTTGGCTAGCATTTTGTGTGTTTGTCTTTAGCATATGATGTATACAAAAATACGTAGGGTGTGATTTTCACCATTTCTATAAATATTCTGCATAATCCCTTAAAATAATTTTCCAAAATGTTTAATTCATTTGATTCAGTTACATATCTATCAAACACAGAAAGATGGTATAATTAGTCATTAAGGAATTATAAATAAAGACTATGAGTTATTACTTTATAGCCACTAGGATGGCTGCAATACTTCAGGATGTCAAATATTTAATTACTATATGACAGTTATCTTAGTCACTTTCCTAGACACCAAGACACAATACTGGACACTCAACAACTCTAAGGAGGAAAGATTTATTTTGGCTAATACTTCGGAGATGTGTTAGTCCATAGTCAACTGGCTCCAAGGCAGGGTGGCATGGAAGAGAGGTGTGGCAGAGAAGAAACTGTCCATGGCATGGTGACAGGAAACAGAGAGGATCAGGGAGGAGGGTGGGAGGTAGACCCTTCCAGGCCACACCTCTTCCAACCAGGCTTCACCTACCTGTATTGTATTTAGCTAGAAGTTCATCAGCAGGCTAATTTACATGTGATTATGATGCCCTATGATCTAATCACCTCCCTCAAATCCCACCTATGAATGTGTGGGGGAACATCCAGACATAAACCACAACAGCAATGCTATTTTTAAAGGTATATTCAAGCTAAATGAAAATCTCTATCCACACAGAATCCTTTAGATAAATATACATAATAGCATGATTTATGAAAAAAGTAGAAATAATCCAAATGTTCATCAATTATGAATGAAAAAATAACATGTGATATGTCTATATGAGGAATATATCTAACATTGAGAAAGAATAAATTAGTGATTCAACTTATAAGAGAAAACTTTGAAAACATTATGCTAAGAGAAGGAAGCCAGCCATAAAAATCCACATATTATATGATGGCCTTTATTTAAAAAAATGTCCAGAATGAGCAAGTCTATAGATCTAGGATTTCTGGGGCTGGAATTTGAGGGCTAGGGAAATGGAAGGTGGTTGCAAATAATTATGATACCTTGGAGGAGGTGATGATTCTGTTTTAAAAGTAGAGTGAGAAGATGTGTGCATTTTAAATTGATTTCATGGTATGTGAAATATTATCTCAATAAAGATGTAAAAATAAAATAACATTAACAACTAAATCATGGATATGAATTTGATCAGTTATAAATTAAAGTTGTTCTTTTTTTCTTTCTGTGTGGTTCAAAGTATAAATTCTGCCTTAAGAACTACTTATGGGCTGAGAGTGCCAAAAAACCAATAAATGGTTAGAGATACAGTGGGGATCTGCCACTTAATATCTTAAATTTCTTCTTAAAATAACTGTTCCAAACACACACACACACACATATATGTATATGTATTCCAAGATACCTGACTCACCTATGTGGACTGATCTAGACTGCCCTCCTGAATGCTGTTGCCTTAGCAGAGGCATCCATTTTCTTGGCATTTTTCAAAACTATAGCACATTCACTATAGTTATCATGCTGCACAATAGATCTGGAATTATTCCTCTGACCTCTCTGTAACTTTGTGTCCTTCAACCAACATCTTCCCACGTCATTCCCTCTCATACAACTCTCCCAGCCTTTGGTAAACTCCACTGTACTCTTTAATTCAAATAAAGCAACTTTTAAAAGGTTCCACCCACAAGTAACATCATAAAGTTTTTGTCTTTCTGTGCTTAGCTTATTTCATTTAGCAAGTGTCTTTCAGATTTGTCCCTGTTATCACAAATGGCACCAATTCCTCTTCATAGCTAGTAATTATATTGTGCATACTTTATTTTATTCACTCATTCATTGATGGACTTGTAGGTTGATTCCATATGTTAGCTACTGTTAATAATGCTGCAGTAAACATGGGAGAACAAATTTTTCTGTGATACACTGATTTCATTTCCTTTGGACATATACCCAGTAATAGGATTACTGGTTCATTTAATACTTCTATTTTTAATTTTTGAGAAACTTCCATATTGTTTTCTGTATTGACTATACTAATTTAAATTCCCAACAGCAGAGTTGTTCTCTTTTAACCACATACTTACGAGCACTTATGATCTTTAGTTTTTCTGATAATAACCATTCTTGCTGTAGTGAGGTAATATCTCATTATGGTATGGATTTGCATTCTTCTGATGGTGACAGCATTTTTTCATGTACTTTCTGGCCATTTGCATTCCTTTTTTAAAGAAATGTCAACTTAGATCCGTCACACATTTTAAAATCTGATTGCCTTCTTTTCATCGAGTTGAATTCCTTTTGTAAAATTTTGAGATTTAACCCTTAACAGATGTATAGATTATGAATCTTTTCTCTTATTCTGTATTTCTTCACTCCGTTCACTGTATTCTTTGCTGTACAAAAACTTTAGTTTCCTGTCATCTCATTTATTTATTTTTGCTTTTGTTGCCTGTGAGTTTGAGGTTATGTCCAAAACTCATTGCCCAGCTCAAAATCATTGTACTTTTTCCCTCTTTGTTCTTCTAGTAGTTTCATAGTTTTGGGTCTTACATTTAAGTATTAGTCCATTTAGAATTAATATTTTATAGGATGTAAAGTAAGGGTCTAATCTCATTATTCTATATCTAGAAATCTATTTTTTTCAAAATCATTAGCTGAAAAAACTATTCTTTCCTCATTTTATGTACTTGGCATCTTTGTCCAAACTCTATTGCCTGTAACGGGCGAGATCTCTATCCCATTGGCCTGTGTCTGTTTTCATGCCACTGCTGCACTGTATTTTATCTTTGCAGTATATTTTGAGGTCAAGTACTGTGATACCTGCAGCTTTATTCTTGCTCAAGAGTGGTCTGGCAATTTGGGGCCCTTTGGGGTCCACATTAATTTTTATTTTTATGACAAATATCATTTTGATAGAAATTATATGAAATCTATACATCATCTTGGATGGTATGAATATCTTAACAATATTAATTCTTCTAATTGATGTAAACACAATATTTTTCCATTTATTTGTGTCTTCATCAGTTTCTTTCATCAGTGTCTACAGATTTCAGTGTAGAGCTATTCAGCTGGCCAAATATATTCCTAGATACATTAGCTTAATTTTTGTAGCTATGGTAAATGGCTTTGTAGTTTTGATTTCTTTTTCAGATAGTTTATTGTTACAGTATGGAAGAGTACTGATTTTTGCATGTCATTTTAGATTCTACTACCATAGTAAATATAGTTTGTACTTCTAATGGCTTTTTAGCTTACACATATTTACATGATTTGCCTACTTCCACATTCTTGGGAAGTTATTTTTTCCACATTTTATCTATGAATTACTAAAATATGTCCAGTCAAGTCTTGAAATATGAAAATACGAACATGGTTAAAATTATTTGTTAAAACAGTTAACTCATTTTGTATCTACCTTTATTTATAGTCCTTACAAAATTAGAAATTGATAAAATTATTTAATATGAATCCATATATTTAAGATCAAGGTTTTATCACATGATAAAAGTACTAAATGAAAAATGAAAGTAAATAACTTCATATACTCGATTCCCTTTTTAAAGGTAATTTTTATCTTTTGTAAACAGGAATATTCACATTTTGTTTGTCATCAAACTTATGGCTTGTAAATACTTTATAAAGTAAAACATGACAGTTCTCTAAAAGAACAAAGCAGTTCTTTGATAACATCTTCTGAAACCTTTAATAAACCACCTTTTCCATGCATATTTAGCCATGAGATGGCAGTATCATATTGCCACTTCATGGTTATTTTCCTTATTATTTGTGCTGGTGTAAACTCAAAATTTCACTCCATGTTGCAAAGACACATAAAGATTAAATTCTATATACAGATTTAAGTTTTCTTTCAACTTTACATCTTATACATAAATGGCCAGTTCCTTCTGATTGTAGGTCACCAATAAGAAAAATCATCATTCATTGCTGATAGAAATATAAGAAATATTACCATAGAAGAAATTTGCTTAGGAATTTTACTTTAGAAGTAGTTATACAAAAAATTGAAGATTTTAGAATAATTTAAAAATATTATGTTTGATTGTTTTTGTAGTATTACATTTATTGCTTTTTGAATAGTTCAAGCAGCAGCTATCATTTACTACAACAAAACTCTCACTTTTTTTCTATGTGTCAAAAAACCCTAGAAAAGTCATGACAGTATTTTAGTTTTAAGTATTCAACAAAAATAAATATTGCTGCTATGGATAATATTTTCCTGGATTCTATAATTGTATCTATTGCTGTCATGCTTAGTTTTGCATTTTTCTGATACTTAGGAGAACTAGATAGGAGCATATAACTGGATATATAAAGAACTCAAAAAATTAATCCCTCCAAAAATAACTAAATAAAAAATGGACAAATAAACAGAATAGATACTTCTCAAAAGAAAAAGTACAAATAGCCAATACGTATATAGTAAAGCTCAACATCTTTAGCCATTACTAAGATGTAATTCAAAAGTAACTTGAGATTCCATCTCAATCCCAATCAGAACAGCTATCCCCAAGAATACCAAAGCCAGTAAATGCTGCTGAGGATGCGCGGTTACAGGGCAATGTAACTCGTCCAACCACTGTGGAAGTCAGTACAGAAGCAGAAGAATCTAGACCTGGAGACAGAAGCCCAGAGGTGATGGCAAAGACTGGGTCTGTTAAAAAACAAATGCATTTTCTTCTTTTCCCTTCTCTATTCTACCAAGGCTACAAGCCTGTTGGTGTCGCCCGCATCTGGGGTGGGTCTTCCCCTCTTTTTGCTGACCTAATGTCAATCAGCCCTAGACACACTCAGAACTGTGCTTTACTAACCTGCTGGGTGCTTCTTAATCCATTCAAGTTGATATATCACGATTACCAGTCACAATGGCCATTATTCCTTTACATAGCACTCTGTATCTGACTCTTGCTTTTCTTTTGATATCAGATCCTTGCTAATGTTAACACAGGACAATAGGCTCATGACTGTTCTCTACTTGTGGCTTTATTTTTCTATCTCAATTTCAGGGGATCTTCAGATTCTACTCTGTTTTAAGTAAAATATTTATTTCCCCCCCTTAAAATTTCAATTTTTACATATAGAAATACTCTTGAATTCATTTAATATCTTTTCTTATCAAACTAATTTTCTTTAAACATATGCTCATATTTATAATAAATATTTTAAAGTTTTAAAAAACTTATTATCTTCTTACTGTAGGATCAATTTCATGAAATGATTTCTTGATGATTATCTGTTATTTTGTTATACTTATTTGCATGTCCAGTTATTTTAATAACATGTTTGACATTATGAATTGTACTGTTGTAAGTGCAATATTTTGTGTATTCTTTTCAAAATTGATGGGTACACATTGATGTAAGGGGTAATAAATATAGTAGTTGATCAACCTGACCCTACTGAGATTGTTTTTAACTTTTTTTTGAGGTGGTAAAAAGCTGCTTTCATTATAGTGCTGATTTAATCATAATTTTATGGTGTATGGTGTACTTCTTCTAAAATATCCATTGAATTCTCTGCATGTTCAAAAGGAACACTCAGTCGGGTCAGTTGGAATTTCAGAGTCTTTTGGCATTGGATAAACTCTTAGGATTTCTCACCTTAGTGTCCCCTAGTTGTTTCTAAATACCGTAAAATTAATTCATTATATGCAAGTCGGTATTGTGCTAAGGACTCAGTATGACCCCTGTGAAGAGTTACGGAGTGCTTCCTCTGTAGCTTTCTTCTCTAGTCATCTCTCCTTCAATTTTCAGCTGCCTTAGCTTCCCCAGTCTCCCATCCTTTGTTGTCAACTCAGTAAGAGAAACTGTTCATCCCTGCATGCTCAAAGGTTGTACTGCGCTATCCTCTCTCGTTTTGGTACAGGGCAAAGGATTTGACTTCTGTTTATCACATTTTGTGATTGGGAATCCATAAAGTGCTAGGCAGCATCTGACAGGGCTCCTAATGATTTCCCAGGATGGTCTTCTAGCATTGTGTAATTCTCTTCTTAAACGTGGTCTGGACCTGGTAACTTGCTTCTAACAAATGATAACAGAGATTAGATTTCCTACCACGGTGGATTTACAAAATAATATTACTCTCATTTTGCTGGGATTCCTTCTTGACTTCTTATTTGGTCCCTCTAATTAAGCCATTTGAAATGTCCTAAAATAAACTACAGGAAGTCCCATATGGCATGCGATTAAGGGAGGCTTTCAGCTAATGTCCCTGGAAAAGCAGAGGGTCAGCTCACCTGCCCTTGAAAACTGTGGTTCTCCAACTACCTGAGTGAGTTGGGAATGGCCCTTACCCATGGCCCACACCTTGTCCAGGTGTGACAGACTCTGCAGCAGTGAACCCTGTTGTGCTGTCTGGATTCCTGACCACAGAAACTGCAACATAATAAATATTTGTTGTTTTCAGCTCTTACATTTTTGATTTCTTGGTTGATTGTGTGGTAATAGATAATGAGTATAAGGCTATCTCCTTATTGGGATTGTGGAAATAATTTTGTTGATTTTAATGTTTCACATGATGTTTATACTTTGGAAGAGTACAATGAGTCTCACTTTAAAATCTGCTTTAACCAGAAGTCACGAGTCATTTAAAAAATTTGAAGTAGAATATTACTACATATCAATAAATACAAACTTTGTTTGATAAATCATAATAAAGTATTAATGCCATGGATAACGGAATCTACCTTAAAACTCCCTAAAATTCAGTTTTATCTCTAATGACATTAGATGTCAGTACATACTCTATCCTTGTTTAGCATGCCTACTATGTAAAGAAACTATAGAAAACTACTGTTCTATAGGACAGAGCATTTCTCTAAAGAGCAAACTGTATAAATCAGAATGATTTGCTTTAAAATGTATTTATTTCATTGGGAGTGATAAATATTACAAAATAACTTTTTTCAAGATTATTTTATTAAACATTATTTTGATCTTTACCCTTTCTTATGAAGATGCCAAATATCTGCCTTATGAGAAAACTTTAATTATAAAGCCTTTTAAAAAAAATTCTTATTGGAGTTTTAAAACTACCATTAGGCTTGTTTAAATCATCAACAGCTCATGGTTACCTTTAAGGGACATATAATTCTCTTGCATTAAATAATGATAAAAAAGATGTATTTTGGAATTATTTATTTTATCCAGATACTTTTTTTGATCCCTATAGAGCTTTTCCCCATGAAACATCTCTGGATATATAGGACACAGAAAAAAAGACAAGTAAAGAATTAGAGGCATTCAAATATTTGATGAGATTAATATTTTATTATATAGAAGGTTTTTGAATATCATGTGCCATTTTCAAAGATTTTCTTTGTTAACTTTATAATGTAGATTTAAAATGCATTCATTATTCATAGAAGTGGCTAAAACTTTCAGTCAAAAAGGATATAATTATCATTTATGTGTGGATATTAAGTCATCGAGGGCACTATGCTTTGGTAAACTCTTTAGAAATTTGCTTCAAGTGTGGAGTTTATCAAGAGTCCCTTCTTATTTATTAGAAAGTAGATTTTTGTTGAATATGAAATCACATTCAGACTATTAGCAGCATTTTACGTTTAGTAAGGGAAGAAAAAAAAAATCTTTTTTTTTTTTTTTTTTTTGGTACCGGGGATCGAACTCAGGTCCTTGAACTTGCACAGCAGGCGGCAAAACCAGAGCTAAATACCCGGCCCCAAAAAACTTCATTCATGATACTTGATTGCACATTATTAAACTTTTTAAATAAAAGTTAAAAGATGCTAAATGTGTTCATAAGGAATATTAAAACTTACTCTAGACTCCGCTGCAGACAGGTAGGTCTGCGAACACCCTACTGAGGTCCCGAGTCGCACGGAACACGCGGAATCAGCCCGCTGCAGACAGGCAGTTCTGTGCACACCCTACAGAGATCCTGAGTCGCGCGAAAGAGGTCGAATCACCCCGCTGCAGACAGGCAGGTCTGCCCACACCCTACCGAGGTCCCGAGTCACGAGGAACACCCCGAATCAGCCAACTCCCCGGCAACAATCCACTGGACACCCCCCCCCCCCCCCCCCCCGTACAGCCACCTGGTTCCACACTACAAAGATGCAGAGGACACCAGACCACCAGACCACGGTACTGAGTCCCGCTGCTCCCGGCCCAGAGGTAGGGGCTTCTGAGCCACTGTCCCACTGCTCCTGGTCCAGAGGAAGGGGCTTCCCGGTCACCATCCCTCCCGCTGCTCCCAGCCCAGAGGAAAGGGCTTTGGGGCCACCTTCTGTCCCGCTGCTCCCGGCCCACAGGAAAGGGCTTTTGGGTCACCATCCCTACCGCTGCTCCTGGCCCCTTTCCCACCTCTCCCAGCTCAGAGCAGGTAATCCGTGCAGGCGCTAACAGTCCCCCGCCCCAGGCGAAATGAGAATACATGTAAATAAGTCTCAAAACCAGACTTCCAGATCACCTACAGCAACCCCAAAGGGAAATGAGATGGAACACTCTGATACTCAACCACCTGGACCCACTGAACTGGCAACAAAGGGGGATCTGGAAAAAATGAAATCAGAAATAATTTCTCAGATAACAGGAGAAATTGTGCCCCTAGTGCAAGACATGATTAATAAATCTAGAGAGGAGCTCAGGAACATGATGGAATCCCAACATAGGAAACAAATGGAATCCATAAAACAGATGCAAATAGATTTCCAGGACATGAAAAACTCCATTGAAAGTCTACCCAGCAGAAGGAGCCAGTGTGAGGACAGAATTTCAGATACAGAAGATAAGATTGCAATTAGTGACCAGGAAAAGAAAAATTGCTTCAAAATTATAAGAGAACATGGGAAATCAATCCAGCAGCTGCTAGATGATGCAAAGAAGAATAACATGAGACTGATTGGAGTCAATGAAGAAACAGGAGAGAGTGGAGATGACATAAAAAAATCTCTTCACAGAAATAATGGCAGAAAACTTCCCAAGCATGGGAAAAGAGCTTGGCATACAGATAAGTGAGGCATATAGGACTCCAAATAGCCTTGATCAAAAAAAATCTACACATAGGCATATATAGCAACTTCTGCTTTTTGGGGGGCTCCTGTTGCATGGAGTATTGTTTTCCATCCTTTAACTTTCAGTCTGTGAGTTTATTTTTTTAACTAAGTGTGTTTCTTTTATGTAGCATATTGTTGGATCATATTTCTTGACCCATTCTGCCAGTCTACTTCTTTTGACAGGTGAATAGAGACCATTAACAATGATGGTTATAACTGATCTATATTGGCTTATCCTTGTCATGACTTTTTCTTTTTGTTGGATTATCCCCCTTTGAATTTAATTTCTTTTCATGCCTGATGGCTTCATTCTGCTGGGCTTCCTGGGGATGTGATCCTCATTGTCTTTTCATAGGATATTGTCTAAAATTTTTGGAGTGCTGGTTTGTTATTCATGAAGTTCCTAAGGTGCTCTTTGTCATGAAAGTATTTTATTTCTTCATCAATTTTGAAAGATTGTTTTGAAGGATACATCAGTCTGGGTTGAAGGCTGTTTTCCTTTAGGGCTTGAAATATGTCACTCCAAGCTCTTCTTGCCTTGAGGATTTGCATTGAGAAGTCTTGTGATTCTGATGGGCTTTCTTTTGAATATGACTTGTTTCTCTTCACTAACTTGTAGAATTTTGTTCTGTTGGTTTTCTGGAATCTTAGCTATTATATGCCTATGTGTGGATGTTTTTTATCATGGCTAGTTGGAGTCCTATATGCCTCACTCATCTGTATGTCAAATTCTTTTCCCCTATTTGGGATGTTTTCAGCCATTACTTCTGTGAACAGCTTTTTGCTGCCATCAGCACTCTCTCCTGTTTCTTCATTGACTCCAATCAGTCTTATGTTATTTTTCTTTGAAGTGTTTAGCAGCTCCTGGATTGATTTCTCATGGTCCTTTACTATTTTAAAGAAAATTTTCTTTTCCTGGTCACTAGTTGCAATCTTATTTTCTATATCTAAAGTTCTGTCTTCACATTAGCTCATTTCTCTGTAGAAACTTTCAATGGAGTTTTAATCTCCTGGAAACCTGTTTGCATCTGTTTTATGGATTCCATTTGTTTTCTGTGTTGGGATTCCATCACATTCCTCAGCTTCTCTATTTTTTTATCTGTGTCCTCTCTGGATTTATTAATCATGTCTTGCACTATGGCACTATGGGCACAATCTCTGCAGTTATGTGAGAAATTATTTCTGGTTTCATTTTTTCCAGATCGTCTTTTGTTGCTGGTTCAGGGAGTCCAGGTGGTTGAGTATCACATTGTTCCATCTGGTTTCCCTTTGGGGTTGATTTAGGTGATCTGGAAGTCTGGTTTTGAGAGTTGTTTATGTGTCTTCCCATTACATGGTGGTGGTGCAAGATGTGTGCTGCTGGTGCCTGTGCGGCTCACCTCTTTAGTGCTTGGGGCAGTGGTATGGCTGCCTGGAACGTTCACCGCCTCTGCATTAGGGGCAGCTCTCTAAAATTTACTTTTCTTTTTTGAGAATTTTAAAATGAACCTGTACATTATATAGCCATTTATGGCTGGCTTCTTTCACTTGACATGATGTTTTTGAGATTCATCCTGTAGGTGCACATTTCAGTAGCACATTCTTTTCCATTGCAGAATAGTATTTCAGGGTAATGACATGCCACAGTTTGTTAATTCATTTACCAGTCAACGTACATCTCGATTGTTTAAAGTTTGAGCTAATAAAAAAATTTAAAAAGCTACTACAAACATTTATGTTCCAGTGTGATGCAAGATTTACACATCTTGAACAAATACTTTTCTTACTAGCTCAGCTAAGTGGGGAAATAAGCCTCCTGGTTGCTAGTATTGCAGATGTATACCACTATACCTGGATCTCAGTTTGTTTCTTTCTAATATGCCTAAAACCTGTAAAGATATAGCATCGAGTTGTATTTCTTATCTATACAATATACAGTGGTGACAACTTTTTAATTTCTGATTTTGGTCATCTGTGCTCTTTCTTTCTTTCATTTCTCTCACCAGTCTATCTAAAATGTTACTAATTCTGATATTATTGGTAAAGCACACAATTTCCATTTGTTTTACTCCCTCGTGTTCTTTGATTAACATTAATTAATTAACCAATTAATTACTTACTCTCCTGGGAAATGAATCCAGGCCTTTGCACTGAGCTACATCTTTAGCCCTTTTCTTATTTTTTATTTTAGGACAAGGTCTCACTGAGTCACCTAGACTGGAGTTGAAACTACGACTCTCCTGCCCAATTGTCCCAGAGTGCTGTGGTTACAGGCGTGTATCACCATGCCTGGATTCTTTTAATTCATTACCACTTCTACCTTTCCTATTTCTTTTTCTATATATTTGGTTAAATTTTTATTCTTTTTCCAATATCTAACAGTAAAAGTGAACATTTTTTAGTTTAAACCTTTATTATTATGTTTCTTAAAACTACAAATTACCTTCCAAGTGCCTCTTAGAATGTATACCAAAAATTTGATAAATTCTTTATTGATTATCATTGAATTCATGTTGTCCTTTACAAGTTCTTTAACACATTGACTGTTTAAAATTAAATTGGTTAACTTCTAAATTTTACCTGCTCATTATGCATTTTATTGATGTTCAAGTTTAACTAATCACATTATGATCCAAAGTGATTTCACCTTTTAAAAACTATTTTTCATTTTATTTCAGATTTGTAAGGGAATTGAGAATAAACATTCAGTAAATGTGACATTAGGAAGCTTACTTGGGTATTTGTACTCTCAACAACCATAAAAACTACCTTCTCTTAAATTCCCTTTGAAGCAGCCTTTTCATCCTTCTTGTTCTATTATTAATGTTTTAATTAAGTGTTTGACAAAATATGGTACTTGACAAATAACATACCAAGAATTCAAAAAATAATTCAGAAAAAAGAAATAGCAAAAATGTTTTAGGCAAATGGAAACAAGTTTGTTGCTAGCAAAGTAGTAAACTAACCTATAATAGTTTCAAAAATTTTACTTAAAATCAAAGCTTTTAAAAAGAAAATACTATTAATGACTCTGGATGTGTAGTTTTAGATGCTTATTTTCAGTTTTTTCTTTCTTAAATTTCCAAATCTTCCATATGAAAACATATACTCTACATAATCAGGAAAGTTTGTTTCCATTAAAGAATATGGAGATATGTGACCCATAGTACATAATACAAGGTCTATTTTTAGACATTTCTGTTATATTATATTTAAAAAGCTATGCAGAAAGATAACTCTATTGGATTTAGCACATAATCCTCTTCATGAAATTACAATTAATCAAACATTGATTGAAGTGTATTGTCATGACGGACAACTTGGTAACCTCAGAGCAAAAATAACTACTTAAATTTATTTGGAAGAAATGTTATGGTTTGTATCCTGATACGTTTATTGCAGACATCAGATATATATATATATATATATATATATATATACAAGACAAACTGTGTGTGTGTGTGTATGTGTGTATGTGTATTGTTGTGTTCATTTGTTTTTGGTTTTTTGAAACAGGATCTTGCTATGTAGTTCAGGCTAACCTTGAATTCACTATGTAGCCCAGGCTGGCTTTGAACTCCTGGCCGTAATCCTGCCTCAGCCTCCCTAATGCTGGGATTACAGGCATGCACCACCACACCTAGCAAAGGTTTATTATAGATATTATCGTGCTATCAGTCTTATAGCTGGCTACTTTGTTTTATCCATGTCATTGTACTGATTTCATTTTACAGACCAAGAAATTGAATTTGCAGTGGTCTTGTACTACAGTCATATAGGGTGTGGCCAATTCATTTCGGTTCAAAGAAGGGTATACAGTTCTAATATAACTTTTATTTCCATATGCCTGTGAATATATGTTTATGTTTATACTTAATTTCAGTGGAAGCTGTACATTGCATGATTTCTGAATCGTTCAGCTGGACATTGGGTCTCTAATGATTTTAGCTTATCTTTCAAAATTCCCGAGAGGACAGAGGGCTCCACCTGCACCTGAATCAGCTGTGTGCCATTTGCACAGGGGGCACAGGATGGAAAACTGCTTTGCTGCTGCCACTGGGAGGCTCACTTATGTGCAGCACTCTCAGTTAAAGTGGTGATGGCTGCTGACTAGCCTTGGGCTGCAGTTGTATTCAGCTCAACAATGGACTGGTGGACTGGCTGGGCAATCGAAGAGGGAATTCTAGGAGGAGTAAAATTGATTCTTCCAAGTCCCATGTTGACCACAAACTGTCCCTGTGGACAGCAGAGTAGTGAGGGTTCAGGCCACCCCCGTGCTTTTGATCTCTGGAGACTGCACACACACAAAGATGTGTGAGAGAAATAAAATCTCAGACAGCTTGAAAGTGAGTTGTCTGTCTTTTCTCCAGATTAGGTTGCATGCAATATTTTTACAATGTGTATGGCTGTTCAGAAATTTGGTTCCATATAGAATGGTTGCATATGGAATGATTAAATATATGAAAAAGCAGACCCTTACTAACATGTTATTTGATTATTCTCCGAGACTTGAAATAAAAGTGATGGGTGGAGGTAATTAATTATTTATGAGAAAAGCGTGTCGATTATATGTTAAAATAAGCCAATTCTACACAAATACATTAGTGCCATCCATTCGGTTTTAACTTTTCAGTTGAATGTTAAGCACTTATGACAGAATGATATTATCCTTGGTGGGCAGCCCAAACACTGCTGTTCAGAATGACTTGGCCCATTCTGACAAGAGAGGAAATGTCTGCTGCAGATAAATGTGTGCCATTTATTCACTGCCTCTTCAAACATCTATTTCAAAGTTCTTATTTATTCAAACTATGACTAGAAGTCAGTGACTTTAAGAATAACTAAGACCAAGAGAACATAGCAGAGCCAAGAACTATTAACAGCCTAATTAGCCTCTTATGGAGCCCAGAACAAATAGCCAACTACCTTACTGGTGATACTGTAAGACATGTGAAAATGAAAATAATACATCTTTCTTAAATTTATGTTTGTATAGTTTTGATGCCCAGGAAAGTGCTTTCCCAATAATTCAGTGCTAAAATATAGTGTTAAAGAAAATATTATTTATGTTATGTATAAATAACAAAAGCTATGTAAAGGTAAATAATTAATCAACATATGATTAGCTATGACACATATATACATGTGGAAATGATGGATTCTGGAAAAGATCTAGTTCTGATTCTGAACATTTCTATGGTTGCATCAGTTTTAATCTTCATATCGATTTGTGCTTCACATCTATTGCTTTTACTAAAAGTTTTTCTTTTACTGCCCTAACCTATTTTTAAGACTCACAGCTCAAGTTGAAAAATTCATGTTTGAAGATAAAGCTGAGGTACATATTTTAAGATATAATGATGTTTTTGTACCATAGCATTGAGTTCAAGTGAATTTTGGTTTTGTATGCAAGGCAACATAAGAGAGATAATCCAAAATTTACCAAAAATTTTAAAAAATTGTTCTCAGAGAATAAATAAATGGGGCTATTTTTCTGTTTTTTAAAGAATTTTCCAATGAGAAAATGGGTCTGCAGTATAATGCTACTTTAATATTTTTGTGAAACAAGATGGTAGAATAAAAGACATAACTCAATGTAAAATCAATATTAATGATGTTAAGGTTAAAAATTCCTCTTGAATTCGTACATCAATTACATTCATTACTGCTTCTCTTTCACAGATTACTTCTGCAAAACAATAAAAGTTATGCAGCAAATTTCAGGAAAACTTTGTAATATTATAAAATTATTACTTAAAAATTTAAATGTTGTGTAAAATTTCAAGGTAGAAACCTGCACTTCATGTGTTTACATTGATGGAATAGTTGGACCTAATTAAATACCATGAGGTTATTCAATGTTCATTCCTGAAGTTTTTACAGGTATTGTCTTTTAATGTTTTATTATTTCTGTGTTTCAGCAAGAAATTACAAAAACAGCATGTTAAAGTGATCAAATAGAATAAAAGTAAGTAAAATAGAACAATAGCACATAGTGAGAAATTCTATGACAACCCAATACCTTCTGTCACACACACACATATTCCTTAGGAGGAAAAGTGAAAGATTTTTCTTAATTTGGATCAAATCATAAATTCCTACCCTCAGCACATCACTTCCAATATGTGTCTAAATCATCACAGTGATTTCTCAATTAAGTGTAATGAGTGGTGTGCCCTCCTGTGGTCTGCAGCCGAGGAACACCACATGAATATTAACTATGGTGTTGATTAAACACTTGTAAGAGCAGAAGCAGCGTTTGTCAGCTTGTCAGAACACTAGCAAAACAACTTTCCTTTGTCAATCTAGAACAAATAATGAAATTTAGCAAGAAGTGCTGTACATATCCCCAAACTGTCAAGCATTTGTGTAGTGAAGTAATGAAAAAAAGCGATGATCTTCATATACTTGGGTGAATAAATGCCCAGAAAAGCCAATGTTGCAATTATTCTCTTGTTTAAGACAAGTCAATTATTGGGCATAGATACATGTAACAAAGATAGGCTTGAAAACTAAGGCAATGAGATTAATGCACTGAAGAATTATTCTAGACCTATTTTGGATAGAACTGTATGATTTTTGAGTTGAAGACAATGTTTCATTAATACGTAAAACACTGAAGAGATTATACGCACAAACTTCAACTAGTATTGTTGAAATAATTTGTTGGGTAAATTTTGTTTATTATCAAAAAATGTTTAGACAGAGTCTTTGATTATGAGTGTCAGAAGCATTTTACTTATAGCAGAACATGCCAGAGTGTAATTATGTTACTCTGTCAAGGATGAGCTGTGGATGTGTATTGCACATACATAATGCAAATAAATTTGTTATGGAATTTCCCCAGCATTTACTCCCATACTAAAATGAAATAGGAGTTCTTCTATAGGATCAAGTTTTATATTGCAATATTTTAGATGTTTCATGATTTGTATTATGACACTAACCATTGAATTTTGGTATGTCATTTTAATGTAATATATTTTGTAATCAATTTGCTATTGCTAATGAAGAATTTAATTGTCTATAGATCTAGTTTTCTAGATCTCTCTTAAAAGAAGAGATGCTAAGTAAAACTTAAAAGATTTTTTTCTTTTCAACATGCATCAATTATTTTTACTTTTTGTAATGTGTTCGTGGGTATAAATAACTTCATTAAAGATGATACTTTGAAAGATGATACTGGTGAGCCCTGCATTAAGCTCAGTGGTTCCGCCGCCTGCCTAGCAAGCGCAAGGTTCTGGTACCAAAAACAACAACAACAACAACAACAATAAAACTGAATTCTAGTGACTATTTTCACCCACACAATTGACTAGTGATTTGTCTAAGTATATACTCTGAGTAATAATTATTTCTTGATTTTTAAAAAATTCATGTGCTTTTCAGAGATCCTTCTTTATATAAAATATATATACTTAGCCTCTTATGGAGCTAATATATCTCATATATTCCATTTAAATATTTGCCTCATTAATTTTCTCTGTTCTTTTGCTATGGATAGAGCCTGTCTTTTTAGTTTTCTTTCACTGTATATGTCTCTTGTGTATTTTGTGAAATTTTTAGAAAAATTATGTTCTAAATATTGATTATTTTAAACTCCAACAATGACTGGTAATGTCTAAATATATTTTTTCTAGTTCTGGTTAATTATTATAGAATTGTATTTTTTGTGTGTAGTTGAATATCTTCTTTAAAATATGAGATAATTCACTTTAACTATGCTTCTGTTGCCAAAATTCCCTCTACTCAATTTAAAATTTTATTTTCTTTCTTTTTACTCATATTTTGATCATGTTGCAGATTTCCTCAAACATTTTGTCTTTTTAAATTTTCCTTTACAAATAAATTAGATGACAACAGGTATCCATGGGGCTGGTTAACCGAAGAACTCATCTTCCTAAGTTGCTAAGGGAGCTGTCCATTTGACGGTAGGATTCCTGGGCTTGTTTTAGGTTTATTTTTCCTACCTCACAGTGGCATTCAGTCTTAGGTATCACAGAGCAGGTCGCCCAAGTCATTTTGAGAGCAATCCTTACACACTGGGTCGTGAGCCAGGGTCAGTACACTATGACCCACTGGCTTAATCTTGCCAAACACTTTATTTTTTCCTATAATTGTTTTCCCACAGCCATAGCAAAGCAAGTAGTTTCAGCCCAGACTGTATGGCCTTCAAAACTTAATTAATATCTAGCTTCTTCTTCTGCCATTTATTGGTCTAAAGAAAAAATACCTAATTTTAAGCTTTTTGTGATTAATTGTAGCAAATTAACTGTAAAATGTATTTGGTATCAATTACATAAAAGTGACATATCAATTTTCAATGTTTAGTGTCTTGTTGTTGGGCTTTCTGTGATAAGAATGCAAAGCAAAGATATAAGGGGGGGAATATTTCACAAGTCAGAAATTAAGCAAACTGTCTCCCCTCTTTGAGTGCATTGCCCTGAGAAAACAGAGTGTTTAGGGATAATCAATTTTCTTATTATTTAGCACTTTCTCTGTGTAATCTAGGATGAAATTCCCTTGTATTCTCCAAGTTCAATGTTCGTTAGTTATGATAGAGACTGCTGCAAACATTAAGGGTCCTTCAAACCCAATAGGCTTGGGGCCCAAGGCAAATGCCACTGCTCCTGCTCCATGACCTGCCAAGAGTAATACATTCATCTCTGACCTAAGTTGTGTGTCTTCTGCAAACATCTACAAAACTATTTTAGGATAATGTTAGTTTTATAAATCTTTCCTACTGTCTTTTGTGGCAATGAGCCTGGGATGATAGCTAGTAAATGACTTTCTGAAAGAGGAAAGACAACTAAGCCCATAGGGCAGATTAGGGGATACAAGAAGAAACCCCATGAGTCAGTGGTTAATGCTCTTGCTCACTTGGTGCAAGTGAGGGCAATATTCTTGGTGCAGGTGAGGGCAATATTCCCTCACTTTGGTACCTTTTAATGAAACCCAGCAGTAGGCATTTCTTTAGTCATTTTGCAGTCTCCTCCATTTAGGATGTAGGAAGCCTGTTACCATGACAGTGGATCAGCACACTCCCAGGTCCCATGGGAGAGGAATCATGGGTAGCCGCTGAGTCATTGTCTGTGTGCACTGACACCTTGGGAATCATTGGATGAAGAAGTTGTGCTACCAGAAATCAAAAGTAAATGCAAATCCTTGTTTATTGATGTGGAAATAATTTCTCCTCTCACAAATCCATTTATGTTTATTCATTATTTTCAGATTCCACACTAAATATGAACTTTCTGAGGTCATGCAGAGCTTCTTATGCACTCACTACTATAATTCTAGAATTTAAAACAAAGAAATTGGACCCCCCAAATAAAAGAAATAGCAAAAAATGGGGCACTTGAAATGAAGAGACACTACTCAGAAGAACTACAGATGGCCAAGAAGTACATGAAAAAAGGTTCAGCATCTTTGGCCATTAGAGAAATGCAAATTAAAACAAAATTAAGATTCTATCTTACTCCAGAAAGAATGGCTATTATCAAGAAATCAAAGAACAACAAATTCTAGTGAAGATACGGGGAAAAGAAAACCTTCTAAATTGTTGGTAGGAATGTAAACTAGTATGATACTAGGGAAATTAGTATGGAGAGTCCTCAGAAAACTAAAGTAGAAATTCCCATTTGACTCAGCTAGTCCCCTTCTTGGTGTCCTCCAGAAAGAGTAAAAGACATCATCTCACAGTAAGACATGCATACCTATTGCATACCTGTGTATATAGCAGCACAGCTCATAATATCCAAGTCTTGAAAGGGGCCTATATGTACTCATCAACAGAAGATATATAGATCACTTTTCTTTATCCATATATATTCTGCTATAAAGAAAAACTTGAGTCATTTATAGAAAAAATGAGTATATCTTAAGAATATAATGTTATAGCAATCAGACACCAAAAGTTAACTGTAGGGAACAGGGAAAGGGGACGTTACTAGAACCTCTGCAGTAAATCCTAGTCTCCTGCGAGCCCCGGCAGCACAAGGCGAATTACAGGAAAGGTAGAAAAATGAGACTGAAAAGAAGCTGAGCTTTGGGTCTGATCAGTGCTGCTCTGGGCGGCAGAGACGGAAGCCCCTAGTTTACCGCACCTTTTTTTCAGTCCAGCGGGAGAAACAAATGTAACAAATGACTTGCAGAGAGTTCAGTACATCGGGATAAACAAGGTGTAGCAATCCAAGAACAATGAGGAACTGAGTAGGTGTTTGTTCCTCTCAGGATGTTTTCAGCTCCCAGGATGTTTCTTGTCCTGGAGAATCACAACATCACCGGATCATTGAGGTCTCAGTTGTGACCGGAGGCCAAAATGGAATTATGTCTCGGAATTCCATAGCTGGTCTGTAGGCAGGAGAACTAGGCTAACCAAATGATTTTACCCTAAAATTATGTAGCATTGCTCCCGACAGTTAACTATTGTATATCTTCTCTTATGTGAGAGATCCAAAGCATAAGATAATTTAAGAGTGAAATAAAGACACATTGTAGGAAACAGGGAGGTGGACTTTCTGCAGATGGGAAAGGGATCTAGGCCTTAAGGGCTCAGAGAGAGAGGGAGGAGAAAAGACAGGTGAAAGGGACTAACATCTGGCGAGTACATTTAGCAATTCGCCACTATGCATGTATTCATTGTGTATTACCAACATGTACTAATAAAATTAAATAAAAACAATGAAAAGAACAATATCTCTAATCAAGCAAATAGTTTTTTGTACATTTGCTGAATGTATTAATAGTGTGCCGTGGAAAAGAAATTGCAGACTTAGTCAATGTGACAACTGCTCATCACTGTTTCTCTCCTCACCAGTGATGTGGTATGGCCGACTAAGCAGTTCTGCATAACCAAAACATGAACAATTTCAAAGTGAATTCCCAGGAAACCAAAATATTGAGTGGCATAAAAGAAAGAGGACAAAAATTCACAGCAGTGGGTAAAAGTGACAGATGAGCTAGTTTTCGGGATCACTGCAAGCAGATACAAGCGTCACCGAGGACCTGGGACCTGTGAGGGTCCGATTAAGGGATGATTGGATCTAGAGATTCTGGGTATGTACTATACTGGAAGCATGTCCACTAAGACAATTAGTGATAAAAATCTCCTTAAAACTGGGACTTCTGGCTTGATAGTATAGTAGAAAGCGTTCACTCACAAAAATTGTAATACCATTACTGTGCATAGAAACAAAAAGTTCACATTCACTCTTTGGTACCAAGATGGAATGTTGAAAAGGCATCATAAACACTGGTGAGTAGCAGAAAATCCACAAGATACACATGTGAGGAGAATGAACTGTTTGTGGAGATGTACTCACTGTACAGGGTACATGGATCCCCCGTGGTAAATGAAGCCCACCTCAACTAAAGATGAGCTCACGGTAATGAAGATCAGAAAATCAATTCTCCAAGAGAAATATATGATTATACTCAGAAAGAATAATTAAATAGAATTAAATGTACAAGTGAAGTAAAACGCAAACTACTAAAAAGTAGAAAGAACAATATGAAAGCAACACCATATTTATATATAATGAATTCTAAAATGAAATATAAAGCTTATTGTTTGAACATGGTTGAACAACAGTGACAAAAAAATTAATATATTGGAATTTAACTATAAAGACAGCCCATAGAAGGAATAAAGAAGGCAGTCAGGTAGAAAGGGAGAGAGGAAGGGAGGAAAGAAAGAAGGAAATGAAGGGAAATGAATTAAGTATGGTTTAAAATCCACGAAGGATAAATAAAAAGACCCAGAATCTATCGGAAAAAAATAATAAGAGGAGATAGTGGAATATTTAGTAATAAGCAGTAAGTGCAAAGACCAATATTAAAAAATGTGTATTTTTAACAGCAACAGAATAGAGATTTAAATTCTTGGACAGAAGAAAGAACCTATATTCTCTCAAACTTCAGACAGACATCATTTAATAGTTACATTGCAGTACAACTACAGAACAAATAGAAGATATTAGCAGTTGCCCTCTCTTACTATTCCCTTCAGGAAAGCAGATCTGATCCAAGTATGTTATAGGAACATATGGAAATGCTGCCATGAAACTCATTTTTCTATGTTGCCAACATGCGCTAATATTTAAAAAGAGAGAAAATAAGAAAAAATGTCAAGGAAGAACACATATTGGTCAGAGAAATATGACACTTGACATTATAGTGAGCTTTCCCTCAGTCACAGTATGTGACAGAAGATATACTTTAACCTCTGAACCCAGGTAGATTCAATTTGAAGACCTAGTCTAAATGAAGATATTTCAGGCATATAAATAGAAACCTTTAACAGATAGAATGACAAATAAATGGATTCTGGAAAATAATGTGGAGACCAGCAGGAAAGAGTTGATTAACAATATTAGCAAAACTCATTAAATCTAAACAAGTATGCAGTCTAAACAATGTTAGTAATAATTAGAGCTAATGAAGGACTGTTTAACTCAAACTGCAGATCACAATAACAGAAAGTTGTAGAGGGACAAGAAGACAGGGAAGGAAATGGAATTAAAAACTTCAGTTGTACAACCTGCCAAGAAAGATGGCCATGCTATTAATTTATATATCAAAATTATAGTAATATAAATCTCGAGTAAAAATTATGGGGGGATTACTACATCAATAAAAATGACCTCTAGACCTCCTAATGCATATCATTCTTTCTCTAGAAACAGATCTGCTTAGAAACAGATCTTTCCTCAAAAAGGAAGAACAGAAGTTTTAAAAGCAAGCAAAAGGTGAAATACAGAGAAAGCATAACATGATAAGCAAAATAGCTATTACTTTGTTTACATGAGACACATCCGAAGCTAAATAAAACAGAAATTCAAATAATTTGTATAATTGAATTTCCTTTAATTTTACAAATGTATCTGGGCACAGGGACTTTGCTAATTAAAAGATGATTAACTATTCATTTTCCAGTAGTGAGGATTGAACTCTGGGGCTTCACTCTCAGTTACATCCTCCAGCCATTTTTTTTTTTTTGCTTAAATTCTTTTATTGGTACATTTTAGGTATACAATACATTTGAAGGATCCCAGCAGCGTGGGGCCAGAATTCTAGTCTGTATTTTATAGGGAAATTTTTATCAATTACTGGGTTTTTATTTTCTTATTCTGTTATTTTCCACTCTGTATTGAATGAGGATATATCAGCAAGATAGTTCCAAATAGCAACACATTCTTTACCTGCAAATAATGTGCATATAATATTTTGGTAGTTCAATGCAGTTTTGACTCCAGTGACATTGCTTGTTTTATTTTGGATAACATATAGCATAAAATCATTCCAATGGATATGTATATCTGTGCTGTCAGGGAACACATGATTGGCTTCAGCCATCAGTGTTCATTAAGGTAATGCTTTGGCATGTTTTCTATTAGAAAAAGCCAAATTTAACAAATGTCATGGAGCTTGCCTGTTGTTTCATTGTAAGACATGGTAGATTCTTAAGAGAATAATGTTTCATAAGCAAGATCAGTTATATTCAATTAATAGACTTCACATGCTCTTAGTATCAGTTGAAGGCAATGACAAATTTTTGATTTTGAAACAAAATTTTATTCTATATATAATTTTTACTTTTAGTTAATGAAAAGCAATTTTTTTCGCAACTGTAAGTAGGTTTGTTAGTAATTTTCAGACAAATTTAGTCATTAAATTGATTGTTCTTTTTATTTTAAAAATTACTGGTTAAATATATTAATAATCAGATTAAGTCTTAATTGTTAAGTGAGAACACAAAATATAAGTAAAGCGCTGTGTATCATTAAATATATATATATATATATATATCATGTGCAAATTAATATTATTTCACCATGATCAACTTTGTCTGATGAATCTCTTGGTTCTGGGATTTGAATTAGTTTCTAGAATCATGGCTGTTTTGGGCTTATGAGGACGTGAAACAAGAGACGTTAAGCAAGTTAAACGCAAGCTGACCACTATGCAATCACCGCTTAATCCCTTAATCTCTGATTTCACTGTTTCCTAAATTTCCTGCACTCTTCTAATTGTGACTTAACCTGGGGACAGGGTTTTCCTATGTGATCCAACTTAACTGTGTGCATCCAGCAGCTCTAGTCCTCAGAGTGTCATCTTCTCCCTCCAATTCATTGGGTTTCCTCCCAGCAGCCCACTTTCTCCCTCTGTTCATTGAAAGGCTTTCCCTGCAATTACATTGTTTCTCTACATTTCCTTACTCTCCTGTACTCCTGTCTCTCACTTCACTACCAACATCCTTGACTAATAACTGTAGTCTCTAAAATCCAGAATTAAATAGCTTCCTAATTCAAGTTCCTGAACTTTCAGAGACACTAAGCCCAAGCTAGCCCCTACATTGCCCCGCTATCTCTAAAATCAAGTCCATTCATAGGTGTCAAATTCAGATACCATCACCTTTGTAAGCCTACAACTGGCTACTATAGTTCAGCATACATTTACTACTTAATATCTTTTGTACCAGAGCTTGTTTCGCTATAATGGAAATTGCACACTACTACTTTAAATTCTAACTACTTTACTTCATGCTGTACTTTTCCTATTAAGAAACAAAACCATGCCTTATATGAACTTACATATATCAAACTTTTACCACAATACCTGGAGCACAGTGAGTGCTATTATCTTTTAATTTCAACATGATCAAGTGCAGATAAATAATCAAGTGAAGAAACATACATAATGCCATTTTAACATTTATCTTAAAAACATTTAAGCATGAGTGTCTATAACAGAAAATTCACTAATGAAATCTTAAGTCCTTCTTATACATAAAATATCAAACTAGTAAGTTTACGGGGTCGTTTCCTGAATAAATGGTGAGCCAGGGAGTAGGCAGTTGTGATAATCACCATTTCCATTCCAACAAGTGGAGTCTCTAAGTGGCCAGACAATAATCAGACTAAAAACACAACCCATCGCTTAGCTGTGGAAGGCTGTGTTGCTGCTGTAAAGGAGAGTCATGCAGTAGGAGAACTAAGGGAGGGCTGGTTGGACAAGAAGCCTGCAGTACTGAGACTGGATTTCTCCATGCACACTGCTGTGCATTTTGATAGCATCCAAGACTTCTTTTTCGCATACATTATGATGTCCCCTCGGTTTCTTTTTGTTACTTTAAACTAGTTTTTAAATACCCACTATTGGTTGGACTCTCTCCTAATTTAAATGCCCACGTATCAATAATATGTATGTATTTCCATTTTCACTGTGAAACTAACCCATAAAATAAAATAAGCTGTAGGTTATGTTTGAGTTTTAAACTAAAAGCCCAAGAAAAATTGGTCATTAAAGGTTAATAGGATTTTTCTTACTCAGTAGGACCATAATTCTCTATGCTCTGTCACCTTCATTCTAATCCTGAGATCCAGCTGTTGAGTAAATAGACTTGTGATTATCACACAGTACACATTTATGTGCAGAGTGGTATTCATATTAAAGTTCATTGCTTCCACTGAAATACGCTTTGTAACATTTCCTGTGAAGAACCCTGCTGTGGTCTGGCAGGATGTATTGAAAGCAGACCTTCCTCTTGCAGCTTAGTCTTTAGTGCCTGGGGAATGTGTTATTTCTTTTCTTTTCTTTATTTGTTTTTGACTATTCTTTACAATATTTTGACAGAAATGTCATCACTTGTGGCACAACTCAGTGATTACAATAAAGGGTAATATATCAGTAATTTTGTCTTAGCAATTCTACTAAAAAGTGGAAATCCATAATGTACAGATAAGTATACTTGTGTTTCTGTAAGGAATATTTATATTGATGAGAATCATTAATAACTGACTACTCTGCACTTGTCTAGTAAGACTTTCACACAGAAGAGCTTTGATTTTTAAGAATTTCCATAAGAAAAATTTAAGCTTAAAATGGAATAAAGAACCAGGCATGGTAGTGGACACCCGCATTTTAATCCCAGTGCTCAGAAGGCTGAGCGGGGGAATTGCCATGGTCTTGTCTGGGCTACAGAGTGAGTGGGCCAACCTGAACTACCTAGCTAGATCCCATCTGAAAACAAAACAAAATTAAACAATAAATAAATAAATTATAGCTTCATCACAAGTAACAAGTGTTACTTTCCTTTTGGATCAACATTTAGGTTGATAATATTTTTCTCTACATGTTTTCTCATTTTTTTCCCTTAAATTTACACTTTTACCACCAGTTTTCTGGTGAGAAAAAATTTCTGATTTCAGTGACTAACGCATTTTCATTTTGTAATACTGTTAGAAAAATCTTTTTAAAGATGCGATTCTAAAAATATCACTTTACTCCTGAAAATGTTCAATAATTTCTCTGTATCTATGGGACAGTTCCCCTATAAATAATCTTTGGACCTGTGGATTACTGTATTATTGTAACATGATATTCAGAAAAAAGAGCAGTTGTAGAGAAAGATCAATTCAAATAGTTTTTGAGAGAAAAGAAATTTATTTTGTTTTTTTTCCCTTAAATTCTTTCATTGGTACATTTTAGGTATACAATACATTTACATTTATCATTGGGTGCTTGTACCTGTACATGATGTATATTGGTTCTTATTTTTTCTCCATTGCCTGTGTGCCCTTCACCTCCTCCACCCTTCCCTATTTACATAGACTTTGTTTCCATTTTTTTTCTTTTCTCATAATTTTTCCTTTCCCCTTCCCCTCCCACCACCCCTATACTGAATAGTTTCTCTAGTGTGAGAAACTGAAAGTGTAAATAAGGATTAAAATTATTAAAATGAATATTTTGTTTTTAAACAAAATTTACTTAGTGAAAATAATGTAGGAGAGCTGTGTACAACATTACTAAAAATGTTAGTTTTAAGAGACACTGTTAGAGAGAATAGGGCTGAAAACACATTCAAACTGAGAAAAGATACCATACCCATTACAAAGATCCTAGACTCCCTACAAATTCCCATTGAAATAAATGTAGGAAAAAGTATGCTAAGTGTATTATAACACTGCTAGAAACAACAGCAGACAGAGGCCTATGGCTTTATACTTTAACTTCAGAGAAATGAAATATTTTTCCCTTCTTAAAAGAAGCAATGACAGCAGGAAGACATTAAAAGGACACAGTTGTTTGTTCTGTTTTGTCTTTTTTTTGGTTATGTTTTGAGACGGGCTTTCCCTGTGCAGTTGAGGCTGGCCTTGACCTCACTACATAGTCCAGGCTGACTTCAAACTTGTGGCGAGGCTCCTGCCTCAGCCTCCTGAGTGCTAGGATTACAGGTGTGCATCACCAAGCCGGGAAAATGATGAAATGTTGACTCAAATATGAAAAGTAAAACAATAAATCTTTTAGGAAAGTGAAGGGTAATAGCTTCAAACTTTGGGAGGAACAATGATATCCTAATTAGATATAAGAAATAAACTTTTTAAAAGATAGGTAAAATAGACAATGAGATACATTAAAATTAAGATATTCTACACAAAAGAAAATTGATTCACATCTAGAATATAAAATTCTTAGAAATTGACAATATAAAGGCATACAGTCCAACAGAAAATTTGGTGTTTCACAAAAATGGAAATGTAAAGGGATAAAATATTTTGAAAATATAAAAATTATTTAATTGTTATTAGAAAAATAAAAAAGGAAAAACAGAAATTGATATTGTTATGTCTAAAATCAGAGCTGGCCAAAATAAAAAAGACATTGGGATGTATTTTGAGCAATTTCAATTGTTACACATTGCTAGTAGAAATGTAAGTTAGTACAAACATAGTGGAAACCTTTGTATTTGCTAAAGTGAATAAGCATCACCCTTGGGACGGGGTATGCAATGCTCCCAGATATGGACCCTGGACCTCAGGGGTATCATGCTTTACAGTGTGCGCCTTGTGTTTCTGAGCAGGTTTTGTGCCTCAGACTCACCACAATTCAGGGTCACCATCTGACTACAAGGAGGACCCAGACACTCACTAAAGGAAAAGCACAGATACATTACAGCACAAAGTAACAGCAAAATTATTAAAACCTTACTTTTGATGAACCAGGTAGGTACAGATACTGGTTGCAGGAAACAAATTGCAAGTACAGCCCCTTAGGCTTTTGAAAGGTTTAGAACAAATAGTCATTATTATGGAAACATGAATAGAAGAACTGCTGTTAGTTGATACTGATACGTTAAAGAAAGAAATGTATCTGTGGGCAAATATTAAGTTAAACCAACATGTAACAACAAGGTACTTTCCTAGCCAATAGACACTCTCGTCTTTTTAGCTGGAGGGCAGAAAGAGCCCAGCAAGCTCAAAGTCTGGGGCATATTATAATTATAATGCCATTCAGTTGATGGTCGCATTATCATCCATGGCAAATTTTCTATGTCAATTATGCCTTCTCTTATTAAGAAAGTGTAAGATTTGGAGGCTTGGGATGTGAATGTTTGGGAAGGATGCACTAAAATCTTGAATTCCCATATTTTTCTCTGTCTAATACATCCTATGAAGTGATCATTTCTCTTCGAAGGCCAGTGTTTGCTTGAAGTTGATTCAGAGGTTTCTGTCCCACAAGAATGCACCTGTCTATTTAGGATCTATGCCATAGTGTTTTGTTGGACAAAAGATGAGTGATTATTATTAAATTATAACACAACACAGCCAGAAAAGTTCTGGAATTGTAAGAGAAGGAAATGACTACAAGTCAAAAAGCTATCAGATTTGGAAATAGCTGACATGGACATCGTTCATTTCCAAGAAAAAAATACATATGTTAATCTTTCTACATGAGGATCCTGAAACAAAATGTGTGTGTATGTAAAACATAAATTTGTTTAATGAATAGTTTTTGACATGAAAGCTCTTCAGTACAAAATAGAATTTAATACGTTGGCAAAGATCCCAGAATGTGCTGATTTGCTGCTTAAAAGGATCTTGGAACTCGAAGAAAGTGGCAGCCCACCCTAAGTGAAAAAGATCTGCCAGAACTTCTGTAGTCAGAAATAGAGGGAGAGATCTTGAGTCAAAGAGAATCAACCATCCTGGAGTAGACATGTCGTGAAGGCTATAACATTTCTCAACTGACTATAATCCTTGGTGGGGCACAAGAGACACTGGTATTTTTTTACACATAATCATACAGAATGTAAACATGCATATCAAGAAGTTTTGAGGCCTGTTGGATGGATGGGCGGAATTGTAATCATCATCCATATAAGAGTGCAAATATGTAGACGAGATGTGTAATTTGAATGAACACGCTTAAAAGTTGTCAGAACTCCACATTAGGTAGAATGAGAACTATGATAGTAACAATTATGAGCAATAGTCTTCAAAATGGTTCTCCCACCAGCCATAAAATTAAATAAAAACAATTTTACACCTCAAAGTAAATGCAGAAATTAATGACACCCATAAGAATCCAAAAGAAACAGTCCTAGTACTTCCCCTACCAAAAAATGATACCATTCTTTAAAGAGAAGAATGCACTAACTCTACTCAAACAAGAAGTAACAATAAATTTAACCGTTGTGCCAAATGTGATATCTTTGCTGAGCAGACTGATATGACTTTAGAAGTACAGCTATTGAATGGGTAGGTACAAAATTGTGCATTAGTGATAATCAAGAGAAACAGAAATTTTTCCCCTTCACAGAGCATGGAGAACAGTATACACAACCGCTACTTTGCATGAGGGTTATATTATCTACCTTGCCTTCTGTCTCATTATAGACATAGATTGGCTGGACATTCAGAGAAATGTCAAACTTGACCACTAAATCCATAACATATAGCTACTTTGGTCTAACTAAAAAGAAGTGTTAGTACATAAAAGGCTGTCTTAAGTTGTGTTAGTTTGAGAAAGTAGAAGATAAAACCAAGGAAAGTTCAAGATGTTATCCTAGTAGTAATAAGTCAGACACCGAAACATCTTGAGCATTCCAGGACATCCCCTCCTATGAAAAGCATAACTTAATTGCATTGCATGTTTTATTCCCTTAAAAAGGAAACCAAATACCTTGAAAGCAGACCTCTTTGGGTTCTACAGCCATTCTATCTCATACTTGTTCATACTTCCCTGGTCCATTTATACAAAATCAGGGAAGGCTGCTATCCCTGAACCAAAAAGTACCATGTACCCAGGCTGTGATTTGAACTGCAGTGCTAGCTGTATAATACAATATGGAAAATTGTATAATATTAGAAGTATCTGTACAGAGAAAAATGCTACTTGAAGTTTACAGTGAATGCCAATAGGAGAGTTCTAATGTAGATTCTGAGGTTGCTGGAACAAGGTAATTAGATCTATAGTAGAGAGTAGAGAATAAAAAACACTTCCTGGCATTCTACTAGGCTGCAGAACATCTAGTGACCAAGTTCCATGTTATAAGATGGGCTTACGCAGACATACACAGTTGTCATGATTGAAGCAGAATAGGGCAATAGGGAGATACCAGTGTGGGAATAAGTAAGTGCTGCCATCAGGTTTCCAAGTTTTCTTTCACCCAGCCCATACCTGTGAGTCAAAGAAAAGTCCATCATAATGAATGTGTGCAGGAGCGACATTCTCTACCTTGGTTCATGACTTAATCATCTCATTATATGGACTAAGATTTAATGTGAACATGTCACTCTGGGGAGGGAGTAAACAGGACTAAAATTAGAAAAGGAGGATCCTCTCAAGAAACACAAATTCAGAGCAGCTCAATAGATCAGAATTGCAACTTTGCATAATTTCCAATTTAATTGGAAAAATGAATTCAAAACTCTGAGGTTTCTTCAGACTACAGTTCATGGATGAGGGCATGGGCATGCAAACAATTCACCTTGGATGGCCAGGAGTCAGGGAGAAGGAAGATCAGAATATTAGAAATAAGGAGGTATCGCTAAGAGGCATATACTTAGGTCTATTGAAATGAGTAATGTCTAAAAATTTCTGTTACTTATTAGCTACCAGAGAGCAGCCCATCACGAAAGAGGCACTATCTAGCCAAGCAGATAGGGTGTTGGCCAGTTAACATCAGCACCTATTCTAGGCATGCAGATAAAGAATGGCCCATTTTTGGATTGGGTCTTTAAATTTGGGAGGTCTGATCTCTTTAAGTTCTTTATAGATTCGAGATAGTAGATCTTTGTCTGAGGAAAAGCAGGTGAAGATTTTTTCCCACATTGTGGGTTGTCTCTTCACACTGCTGGTGGTTTCTCTTGCTGTGCAGAAGCTTTTTAATAAGAAGAGATCCCACTTGTTGATTGTTTGTGCTAGTTCACGGGCAACTGAGGTTTTGTTCATAAAATCTTTTCCTACACCGATGTCTTCAAGGGTTCTACCTAACCTCTGTCCCTACTGGTTCAGAGTTTCTATTTTAACATTTAGATCTTTAATCCATTTCGATTTTAGTTTAGTGTGTGGTGAGAGATATAGGTCTAGTTTTAATCTTTGGCAAGTTGAAAGCCAATTTTTCCAGCACCATTAGAATGAATAATTGATAATGCAAAATAGGAAGAAAAGTTCCAAAGGGGTAGGGGTAGTGGGAGGGGCAGGGGAAAGGAAAGAAGGGAAAGGAAAAATGATGAGAAATGGAAACAAAGTCTTTGTAAAAAGGGAAGGGTGGAGGAGGTGAAGGGAGGGCTAGGAATGGGGAAAAAATAAGAACCAAGATGCATTATGTAAAGGTACAATTCCCAATGAGAAATGTAATTGTGTTGTATACCTAAAATGTACCAATGATTAGAATGAATAATCGATAATGCAAAGTAGGAAGAAAAGGTCCAAAGGGGTAGGGGTAGTGGGAGGGGCAGGGGAAAGGAAAGAAGGGAAAGGAAAAATGATGAGAAATGGAAAAAATGGAAACAAAGTCTTTGTAAATAGGGAAGGGTGGAGGGCGTGAAGGCAGGGCTAGGAATGGGGAAAAATAAGAACCAAGATGCATTATGTAAAGGTACAATTCCCAATGAGAAATGTAATTGTGTTGTATACCTACAATGTACCAATAAAAGAATTTAACAACAACAAAAAAAAGAATGGCCGCAGGGAAAGGCATGGCAGCTCTGTAAACCTCCCACAGCTCACATAGCGCTCCAACTCTCCTGTGCCTACCCAAGTGCCAAAATACTGCACTCTCTGTTCTCATACACTGCTCACAGCTCTATTATATTTTGTACTGTATTTTAGTTTGGCTTCCTCTTCTGATCCTGCCTTTTCCATGAGAAGTTAAGTTTGAAGAACCAAGCATTTCCTTTTGTGTCTCAGTCAGTTGTAAGTGGATCATCTACTCTGTCCTAAAATTATTTTTCACACACACACACACACACACACACACACACACACACACACACACGGTGTAATTTTCCCTGGATGCTCTGAAAATTTTACTTTGTCTTTCTTTCATAAACTTGTGATAAAGTCTTTGGCACTGGTTTCTGGTGTTTAGCTAGAGTTCACTCAACTTCTTGAATCCAAATTTCATGGGAGCATATATTTTTTAGTAGAATATAATTTTGTTTCATAACCACGAAAGCAAGAGAATCTAGAAAATGTTAATATTTATCCTCACAATCCTATATATCCTAGTAGCTGAAAGATAAATTAAGAATCTTTCTCTCTCTCCCTGTCCTCTCTCTCTTCACTCTTTCTGTACTCCCTACCCTCTCTCACCCCTTCAGGATGGTGTGCTTGTGTGTGTGTAGGTGTGTGTAGTCCTAACTCAGTGTCATAATTACCTCCAAGGTATTTGGTAACTCATAACATTCCTGTTTGATAGTATGGTTCTACTCATTCACTTGTTATGGTTTACACAGGTAATCTTATTATAATGGATTCCTAAGCTGATGCATATATGCGTGTTATATTTCAGAGAAACAGAAGACATAAAAGCATATGTTAACATATTAGATTTGTTAGCTTTTAATTCTGTGTCTTAAAAAAAATGGGTTCCTCTTTATGATTTTTATCACATGCTTTAACTGGATAGACAATATTAAAATGAAGATTTAGGTCACATTTGTTTGGTGTAAATTTGAGTTTCAAATTAGAAGGATTATTTAATATATATTGTCCTGACCACAATGAGAGTAGATGACAGAGGAAGACATACTTTTGAGAGAATCATAGATTATTTTATAAATTCTTTGTTCAATCCTGGGCTAATGATATATTATTTATTTTTGCTTTTACATTGGGAATTATCTTGGTGTCAATATGTGGAATAAATCTAATTTCTTAGAGGTCAAGGAATTCCTGTTTTCATGCTAGTGGCAAAACTAAGCCAGAGCAATTTATAAAAATAATTTAGCTTTGCTGTCTGAGATTTTTTAAAAAGTTAAAGATAAAATTTAAAGTGAAGGCTTGATAAATAAAGCCTAGTAGAGTACAGATATAGATGAGTGGCTGATTTTTGAATTAAAAAGACAAAATATTTTGTTTCCAATATAAGTTGTATTACTGAAAGACTATTCCTTCCCTATTTTAACTACACTTGCTTATCACTAAAAAACAACAGGTAATTTATTTGTTAAATATTTACTATTAAATTAGTTATCTCATTAATGCATAATTTCTTAATTAATTAGAAATTATAATGATATTTTAAAATGAATGTGAACTCACAATTTATACCATCTTTATATAAATGCATGAAAAAGTTCCGTGAAAGTTTTAAAAACTTTTATTATCCCAATTTTCTCATACACTTAATGAAAAAGTTCAATTTAGAATAACATTGCTTTGATATAAAATAAGAATTGCATATTTACAGGGTTTTATGTCCCATAGTTCTTAGGAATTTTTAAGGGCTGGGCTGTAGCTCCATAGGGAATGCTTGTCTAGCATGTGTGGGCAAGGGAGCAAGATGGTATGGATCCCCAGGACCACAAATATATATATATATATATATATATATATATTTCAAGATTTCTTCCTTTATTCAAATGAAATATTGAATGAAAAGTGGTACTTTGGCTCATGAACTTGATTCCACGATTCTGGTCCCAAAGAAAGATAGACGAGAACCAAACAAATTCAATGGTTAGGTTCAATGTTGACCTTACAGAAAATTTGATTCGGTTCTTGTACAGTTTGGTTTGCAACCAGAATCATAGAGAGAACTGAGTTCGGGAATCAAGGTACCACTGGTAAGATTTTATTAAGCATCCAAATACTTGCATATGCATGTTATAGATGAAGCTAGATAAATTTCTCAAGAAGTATCAGTTTCTCTAATTATCTCCAAGCAGTGCAAGTCCTATTATAACCTCCATGTCTGATGTACCAAAGCACTTGGTAGGCTTTCCTGCATTCTAAACAGTTGTACTAGCAATAGGATTTTAAGAGTCTTAACTTGATTCTTTCTCAACTGAAAATTATATAGAGATATACAGAGAATCATATATCAGGTAAAAACAATACCCTGAAGCTAATTCTGATGAATTTGATTATTTTACTTACAATTGTCATTTTAATGTTAATATTATGAAATTGCTTTATACATAGTGTCTGGTTACTACCACCCATATAATATGGTTTGACTCATATATTTTTGCAAATAACTACTTCTCTTTTTGTTTTTGCAGAATTAACAGTGAAAAGAGTTAAATAAAATTGAGATGTGATTTCTAATTTTGTTTTATTTTCCAAAGTCCAATTTTAAAGCATATCTACTTTTAAAGGCTAAAGCTAAATAGGGTATAGGTAAAATTCCACAATCTCAAATATCCACTTCTATGTCCAGTAAATTATACATTTACTAAGGAAAATTTATCCCTACAATAGTTAATTACTCTTAGTCCTAATCAAGTGTGGAGCTATCATTTATATGAACTATTATTTATATTTATTAGGAATTAAGCATATGTATAATTATAACTATACATATAAATTTACATGCAAAAATACATATATCTTGCACTCAAAACTTTGATCTTGAGGACCCAATTTTCTTTTCACAGTACACAATTTATTCAATATTTCCTAAAAATGTTCTTGGTCTCTTCTGTAGTGCAGCAGAGCAATTTGTGCTCAGAATTTGAATAAAGTACCACACCTAAGTTTGAATGCAATGTAGAATTGCTGAGGCAAACAATCTGAGGTCAAGATCAGGGAGAAGAAAGCTGCAGAGAAGTGAACAGTTCCTCTGCAGCGGCTCCTCCCTGGAAGTCTTCTCATTAATTCAGGAAGTGAGTCACAGCTCACTTAGGTGTTGCCTATGAGGCAGAAGATCCGGAGGAAATGATGGCAATCCCGTGGAATTGGAAAAACGAAGGAGAGGTAGGTACTTGTGAGGGCAGAAAAAGCGAGAGTAACTTGTAAAGAAGATGATGGAGAAATGGAAAAATCATCCTAACCACTACCTTTTTTTTTTTTTTAACCTTAATGCATTTGATAAACTCTAGACCATGTTGAACAGCATATGAGCAACCTACAGAAAACCGCTGAGAAGCATAGCTACACTACTTGAATGTTCTCTCCTGAAGGGTGAGGAATTAAAACTTGTTGAAGAAAATAAAAAATCATGAACCCAAACTGAGATACAACAATCACACAAATAATTAAGTTGAAAGTTTGATGATGGATGATATTTCCATGCTTTTCCCAAATCCTGTTTCCAAACTTCTTAAAAAATAAAAGGAGAAAGTTACGAAGTGATAGAAATGAAATGTATCACTATGGAGACAAATCAAAATTATCTCCCAGTTGATAGAGATCAATGTAAAGAGCACACCAAACTTTCTACCACATATTTAAAAGTATTTTAAAGTATTTTTCCAATAATTTAATATGCATAAATTGAATTTAACCTGTGAGAAAACATCTGAAAAATTTAATTGGGAGAGATTTTATGAAATACTTAGCTTGAGATATTTAAGACTGTCGAGGTTATTACTGCGTGTTTTAAGTTGATCTCATTTATTAGTAATTCAAGTGTTTATGAAGAATTTTACAAAAATGATGTGAATATTTAAAGAGAATAGTGAAAGCCTTTATAAGAACTGAGTTACTTATCTTAACCTACTAAAAGTATTGGTTAATATAAACAGGGAAACTATTTTAAACACAAGAGGTACATATGATGAATCAAATATGAGAAAAATATAGTACATAAGTTAGTTGATTCTAAATTAAAATATCTATATTTGTATGTTTTATTTTCACAAGTGTAAAATACAAGACAATTTCATGATTATGTGTTAATAGTTTATGTTATTCATATCATGTACTAGCTTCATGGAATTTCACATTTTCAATAACACAGAAGTAATTTTTAAACTTTTATTTCAAATAAATTCAGACTGGCACAATGATTGTTATTGTACTATGGTGACTTTCTGTACATTCTTTATGTGCACTATGAATTCATAAAATCTCCTACTGCCAACATACTACATATTAGTAGTATATTATCAAAATGCATATTTTTTTTCGGTTTTTTGAGACAAGGTCTTACTATGTGGTGCAGGCTGACCTTAAACTCACTATATAGCCCAAACTGGCCTCAAACTCACAGTGATCCTCCTGCCTCAGCCTCCTGAGTGTTGGCATTTCAAGTGTGTGTCTCCACACTGGCCAAATGCAGAAATTAATACTGATGTAAGTCAAGGAGATAAGCTATGATCTTTCCTTGAATTTCATCAATTTTTCCACTAGGGTCTTCTTTCTCTTTATGAATCCAAAGCAGTGTCCCACATGAATTAGTTTTCATGGCTCCTTAATCTCCCAGTTGCCCCAGTGGGACAGTTCCCCAGAGATGCAGGGTTATCCTTAGCTAGTCTCAGTGTGCCAGGCCTTGCTGGCACATCTTCTTGATGTCCCTGCCCTCTCTACCATAGTTCTGAGCTAAGCACTCCAAACCGCACATTTTGAAGCAACGGGGGGTTTTTTTGTTAGTTTTTCATCGGTATCCTTATTCCGAAGTTTGCTAGAAAACACAAAGCATCTATCAAATTTGAATTTCATGTGAAAAATAGAAGATAATGCTCAAAATTGGTATACCCCCAAATATTACATAAATCACACTTATATTAAGATAATTTTTCATTAGAAATTAATTTCACTGTGTATCTTATATTTTATTTGTTTAATAGGGCAGCGCTTGGTTCCAACATGTTGTTTTAATTGCTTCAAGGGTGCTACGGTTAGCTGACTTCCCCCTGTAAACTAAACTAGGGGAAATTAAAAGGACAGCTTATGACATTTTGTGGTGCTTCTACAGTAGCTGGTTTTTCTTTCCTTGGTTCAATGCGATGATCTCAGGATGTTCAGTCTTTCCTGTGAGCACTTGGTAGTTTTGTGGGGGAAAAACCCTGCTAAATGATACAGAATTCTCTATTTTCACTCCTTATGGTTTCTTCCACTTTCTCTTGTGCCCCTCCAGCCAGTCCTCCATGACGCCACCAATCGAGCCATCTGAAAATTTATATGTATTTGTCTTCCTTTTGTATCTTTCTATATATTTCTGTCTTGAGCCACTTTACTGCCCTGTGACCTCACCATTCCCATTATATACTATTTTTGGATAAAAAATATTATAAAAACCTTGGGCAGACTAGTAGTCACCAGGAGGTTCAGGATAATTGAAGGGGAGTGTGATTGTGGCTGTAACAAGCAAGTAGGAGGCACCCTGCAGCGATGGAAATATTCTGTATCTGGACTATGTTAATGTTGATGTTGTGATTTGGAGATTGCATTATACTACCACTGAAGAAACTGTGTAAAGAATAGTTAGGCTCTCTCTATCATTTCTTATGATTGGGCATGAATCCACAATTATTTCACTACAAAATTTTAAGAAATATCTTTAGAAACTAATCAGTGAAGCTTTTATTTCTAAATTCATATCTGCATATATATCCTAATATCAAGCTTAACTACTTGCATAATACTAAATGCTAAAATAATAAGTCTAAGTTTAAGAAAATATATTCTACTTTAAATGCTTTTTCAAATACTTCATAAATTTAGAGTATTTATTAATAATGTGGAAGGTTTTTTGCACAGAATGGATTTCTTAGGGTAGATAGGTTGTGAAGTTATTTCCAGTATTTGATCCCTAGGATTTATGATGAGTATTCAAATACAGGAGCCCCCAAAAGAGCGAGTGTCACATTGAGCCTGTGTCATCTGGGGCCAAATAACTAAGGTGACATTGTAAGAGAAACTTGCATACTCTTAGAAGACACAATGAATGTTTTATTGCTACTTAAAACAATTTTATTATCTGAACCTAAGCTGACATCAATGTGCTCTACCATAAAGACCTGGCATGTCGTAGGCTAAGGGTTTTTATGGGGAGAAAGAAAGAAAACACAAATGAGAAAGAAATGTGTGTACTATAAAACATACCAGACAGCTCTCTTACCTAATTCCTTCATTTTTTTCTAGGCTTAGTATTATTAGGCATTTAAAATCATCCAATATTTTGAGTTCAATCTATTGGGATCATAAAAAGTTAAAACAAAAATCTATCCTGTCCAAATAGATGAATGCATTGTGTTTACAAGCTATTAATTGAAAATGAACCCACTTGATGATTTTCTTGTAGGAAATACAAAGTTTTCTCTTAAAATCTATAGCTATCAATGTACAAATGCCTAAAAATTAATAGTTGTGAGACACAGTAAAAATAAATAAGAATACTGCTGCAGCACAGTGGCAAATGTAATATATTAGCAATGGTAACTGTACATCACTGGATTTCCTGATGTATTTTCTATCTGTTTATATATGGTAAGACATTGACAGAGACAATCTACAGTGGTAAAACAAGTCCATTGATTTGCTGTGATTTAGAGCCAAGTAAGCAATGCTTCTGTTGTTCTCAGCCATAGGTGCTATTCCAATGGCTTTGATGAACTACCCTGACTAGTGTTTGAAAATGTGCCTCAGTCACATTGATGTCACATTGGCTGGTTCATTAGCTGACAAGGAATTTCTGCAGGGAAAATTTTTGGGTACAGTTCACCTCTAGCTAACCTGACAATGACATGTTTTTCTCGCAGACACTTGCAACTATCACAATAGAGAAAATTCAACTAGAATTATCTTGAGAAACGACTAGAGTTCAAATCATTTCTAATATAACTTAAAAGGGTACTATGATGAAGTAAAAAATTTAATTCATAACAGTTACCTCTGCTCATCTAATATTGTTGCAAATTAGGAACAAAAGGAAACCGCCTCCTTGAGTGTCATATAGTCCGATAAATTTTCATTATTTATTCTTGGGACTTAATTTTTCCCTTAAACTTTTTATTTTGAAATAATTTTAGACAAAAATGTTTCAAAGAGTACTAAGTGCCCTCTTTCTGTTCACAAATATTTTTCTAATATCTTTTTTAAACTACTAATTTTAAGTGATACCATAAGTAAGATTGTCCTACTAATTTTATTTTTTATTTTTTGGTACTAGGGATTGAACCCAAGGCTTTTGCACTGAGCCTCATCCCAGTGCCCTTTCAATCTTTTTATTTTTAATTTTGAGAGGGTCTCACTAAGTCACTAAGAAGTTGCCTAGCCTGGGCTCAAATTTGTGATCCTCCTGCCTCAGCCTCCCAGAATGTTGGGACTTTGCTTTTATGCAGTATTTTTGGATGAATGTGAACTGTTTGATAACATAATATTACAGTGCATAATTATTGAAACCATCTTACTGAGCAGAACATAGAACATTTCAGGTGTGTGTGAGCTAAATGGGCAAGCTGCTTCCTAGTCATGAATAAAGCAACTATGTAACAATGAGTAATATTTTAATGTCTGGTTTTCAATGTCAATTCAAAATTCAATTCAAAATTATTTAAAAACTTGATAATCACATTTTAAAAAATAAATTATATTGTTGTCTTAAAAATTTTCCCAAGTCAGCTTTTTATGTATAATTTGCATTCTTCATTATTACACATGCAAAATTCATATTATTTATTTTAACTCCAATTTACTGAAAATTAAAGAAGCTTCACTAGGACTATTTAAAAAGATATGTATTTTTAGTGTAAAACCATTAGCCAAATGGAAGTGATACTGAAGAAATAAGTAACTCAGTTCTTATAAAGACTTTCACTATTCTCTTTAAATATTCATATCATTTTTGTAAAATTCTTCATAAACACTTGAGAAAGGGTAGTGTACTTTTAATAGAAAGTATAACTCTAATATATTGAACTTAGTTGAAGCCAGAATTATAGTGAAGTGTTGACATAATAGTCCTATGAAGAGATGTACTGATAATAATATAAGCATAAAATTGTGACCAGAATTTACATATGAAACATCAAATGAAACAAATTCAAGACAAAATAATTTCTTAAAAAGACATACTATTCAGACATTTTACAAAAAGAGAAAATCTGTAGATTTCTGGAAATTTTTAGATAAATAAAGAAAATGCATCCCTTATCTAAGACATTTGAGAGGCACTATTCTAGGATGTTGCATCACAGTGAGGCAGATGGGACTCTAGGGAATGCACAGGGGACGTCAGGTAAGAAAAGGGCTGCACTATGCAAATTTAAGTGGAGTCAGGAAACTACAAAATATTTAGGCAGGGCATGGAGCACTTTAGCTTGAGAGGACATTGTGGTACATTCTGAGCTGACTTCGAAGAATTAAAATAGTGTTTCATATACGAAGCTAACAAAGCATCATGTGACCACAACTTCACTGACTTCTATATACTCTCAAAGCTGCATTTCAGATCATGGAACACAGGTGCTCAGAAAGTTATTGGAGTAGAGTTATCCTAAGGCAGAAGTGAAGGGACTGATGAACTATAAGAAATAGTTTTGTAGGAGCTGTTTTTTTCTCCTCTTTTTGTTCTCAAATTTTCCCTTTTTGTCTATTATGTTAATACAATAGGTTTTATTTTTGAATTGTTTTAACATTTCTCCATGTATTTTAGCTATGCTTCTACAATTTTTGGGATTGCTGCACAGATTAAATCACATTTTCTTAACTTTGCAGAACCTATTTGAAGTTAATATTTTTCTCTATCACATATAACATTAAAATTTTGCAGCACTGTAGTTCACTGGCTGTGCTTTCTTCTGTACATGTGTGACACATGTGCACTCACATGAACATGTGCTACATCATAAGTATGTATTAAGTGTCATAATTATTTCCTTAGGAAGGATCAGATTCTTCACTGAAAGAATACGCAAGAATGGTACACTTGAAAAATATATTAATCTACATATGAAAGTTTTGTCTTTATATTTCTAGGTGCGATATTGTATTTAAGGTGTGCAGTGTTCTTGAATCTATCAATTCATGTCTTTCATTGTATGTGAGACTTTTGAGTTTTATTCTCTTCTTTTCTGCCAGAATTCCTTTTTTTTTCCTTCTCTTATTCTGAAATTACGGTATCTTGATCTAAGGGATTTTTTTCTTTTTGGTAACCAATAAGAATTGTCTAATAACTAGTCCCATAGACTTGTCTTTTATGACCTCCCCATATAAATAGGGGGAAAATAGAATGTGGGAAAAGAGCAGTGTGAGTATAAAAAATGTAACTGAGTAGTATACATTTTTTACTTGAGGATTTAAAAAGCATCATATTCTGTCTACATTTACTCAGGGAGTCTTCTTTGTCTCAGACCTGAGTGAATTAAGGGCTCTGCAGCCACTTCAGGGGCTTTTCTGCACATTCTGTAAGTGATTGCTTAGCACACCATTTGAGGGACAAATCCACTCTCCTGTCTGAAGTTGTATCATTGGAGTCTTTTGTATCCTATACATGATAAAGTACACAAATTGAACTTTCAATCGGTATTTTTCTTTTCTCAAGTGGATTATAACTTGTTTGAAAGGAGATGCAGTGAAATCAATTTTATTTTTTTCTGTGTCATACTACATAGAGAAATGATAAGCATAGCACTCATTTAACTGTATTATTGCTTTAATTATTAATCTTTTACTAAACTTGAACCAAAAATGCCCATGTTCTGGGTAGTATAAATGGAGAAATTATTACTATTTTAAGACTTTTTCAACTTTATTACTCAAAATTTTCTTTTATTATTCATAGTTTTGATTATTGTCATTAAGAAATATTTACTCTATATTTATTTTTAACTTTTTGGAATCACTGTGCTTCTCCACTAGTGATGTGCATGGTTACCTGACAGTTTTCCAATTCAGATATTTTTTTCACAGAGATGCTACTTTTGCAGAGATTTCTTTACTGGCCAAAAATCCTACCTGCTTCTTGACTTCACCTTCACCTAACTTGCCCTCTATTGCTACAGTAATATTATTACAAATGAAATGGCTTCTTGGTTGATAGGCTATGTGGATACCACCCTCAATCTACAAAAATACAGAAAGACTCCAGGAAAACAGATCTTTTGATAGTCTTGATTGGTTCTATATCACTAATGCATAGAATAATTTTGATATATTATGGGCATTCAATAAACATTTTAATTTTAATTGAAGATTATTTATCATACCTAATTTATAATTTTTAATAATATTGATTGAAATGTGCATATAACTTATTAATAAAAACAAATGGCATTAATAATTGAATGAAAGATCCATGTAGATTATAGCATATTGTATAATGTATAATTGCATTTTTATGAAACTCAGAAATAGGAAAGACTATTATGTGATCATAATATGAAAATCACTTTGGACAGTTAAGAGTGCCACTGGACAGGAGAAGGATAAAACCCTCTGTAACATGGGAAATATTTTACTTCTTGATAAGTGATAGATATTTAGAAGTAGCATGTGTAAGATTTAATCAGAGTCAACTTTATTAAGATTTATGTATTTATTGTATACATATATTAACAAAAATATATAAAAGTTGAACTTGTGAAGGATATTTTAATTAAATTATAAATATTTGTCTTGTGCAAAAATCGATGATATAATTTTCCTACATTCCTTTAGCTAAAAGTTGGAAATATCAGACTTCAAAATTATTTTCATGCTTTTCAAATTCTATATATCCCTTTAGTATTAATCCTAATTTAAACAAATTGTGTGATTCAATTTGGTAGTTTAATGTACTTTGTTTCTAATCCTAAATTTAAATGAAGTCAATTTTATGTGTGACCTTAAAACATGTTGTTCAAAAATTCCTAAAGAATATTTTGATGTCACTGACAAAGTAATCACTCAATACTTTGGTTGTGTCTCTTAAGGTTATAAAAGATACTGTTGCCAGAATACTCCTTAATTTTTTGTAGTTATGCTCTTCACACTTAGCCATTTCATGTGTATTCATTCTTTCCTAATAGAAATACAGTCTATTAGTGTCTCTAAGTAAAAATGTGGATCTGCTGTGTTGGGATTTTATGTGTATAATTTAAGTGTCCCTGATGATTCTAACCAAATTTACATAAAGCACGTGCAAGGTCGTCCAACCACTGAAGTGTTCTCTTTGAATCATTCGATTAATCATCTACCGGGCCAGTGGGCCAGGCGTAACGACACGGAAACACTCAAGTCCGGGGATTGAGTAGCACGATGAACTCACATTGTGATTAAGAAAGCTGAGCACTCGGACGCACTTTCACAGGCCCTCCTTCACACTGGACTCATTTGGCTTCTCAGTACTCGGAAGAGTGGACACTTCTACACAAGGTGTCTGTTCCCAGCATAATCCTCATAAAATGCAGTAAGTAACTTTATAGAAAAAATTTTAAACTGGAACATTAATATTATGTACCGTCTGCATGTTTGGTTTTTGTTTCCTTGTTTGGCATGTTTTGTTTCTGATTTCTGGCCAGTGCATTTCAAAACTGGTGCTGCATCTAACTTCTTGTGAACTGTAAACCACCGACTTCTCTCCCTTTCCCTTCCACAAATGTGACCCCTAAATAATATCTAACCCCTTCAATTTCTTTTCATTTTATCCTCTGGAACAATTTTTTAAAAAGGTTTTTTTTTGAACTCTTGATTTTCAAACATGTTTTTAAACCTAAACCACAGTAAGAATTGTGAATCATGACCATCATAAATACTAATATAATTGGAGAAATATTAGCTAACAAAAACATAAGCACAACAATTCTACTGTCTGAATGTGTATGGCCTACTCAAATGTAAATTGATTTGACGACTCTTTCATGGATTGTGTAAAAAGTATTTATAAAGATACTATTTTTATGTATTTATAAAGATACTATTTAAAAAAATCTACTAAAATTTTATTTTATTGAATGTTTAATTCATTACTTATCTTAATTGAAAATTGTCAGTTGATAGAGAAAAATAATATATTTGTCACTTTCAAATCATGAATCTTTATTATTTTTTAGCACTGAATTACTGTTCTCATTAATCTTAAACATACTGTTTTTCACCTCTTCCTGCTCACTTATACATATTTGGTGTTTTTTTTGTGTGTTTTTTTGGTACTGGGAATCAAACTCGGGACATTGCACTTACGGAGGCAGGCGCCAGAACCATTGAGCTAAATCCCCGGCCCTGACTTATACATATTGATTAAGCATATTCACCTTAGCTTCCATTCTTTATCTTTATTGCACACATTTTATTGTCTTATATGCTTCTGAATCTAGTTCCTTACTTCACAGTTCTCTGACTACACTAATTCCAATGATGTCTTCTCCATTTCTATTGCTTTAAATGCTCAACATATGAACTCATATTTAGATATTTTGAACTAACATTAAACTTAAAAAGACATCAAGAATATTGCAAGAAATTCTCATATATCTTCAACTCAATTTTAACATTTTAAGTAATATTTATATTATATTGATTAGTTACTCCTCCTCTTGTTCTATCTTTTTTTCTCTCTGTCTCATAAATATGAATCACAATAATAAACATATGATACAAATGTGATAAACATATATATGTATATATTTTTCAAATAATATGAGTTGTTTGCAGGTTTGAGGAATCTGTGTGATTATATTTTCTTATTTTTTTTCTAGGACGAGGTACATTATCTTATACAAATAGAACAATAATGTCAAAATTGGAAATTTAAATTAAATGTAAATTGAAAGTTTTATTCCTTTATAATATTCAGCTGAACAGTGAATTTAAATATTTTCTTTTAAAAATTTATAAGTATAAACTAATAGAATCAATCAAAAATATAAATTTTAAAATCTGTAAGACAAGCAGGCAATTTAATAACAAAAGCTAATATAAAAGTACTGTAAAATAAAAGTTTAGGTTTCCCTTGGATAAATTAAAATAACGTGAACAAGTAAAAATCCCAATCCAGTTATTATTCTGTTGTTAGATTTATACAATGTAACAGAAAGGGATATTTCTCTTGTGGGGTCAACTTTCATGGCAGCAGTATAGAGATCACAGAGAAATCTTGAGGTGCTTATGTGAGACAAATTTCGTGATTATTATAGTGAATAAAAACTAGAAGACATATTCAAGTGGCATTAGTACTTGTAAAAAGAATCACATTACAGCTTGTAAAAGATTCAAAATTACATGATGATACATTTTTTACTTTTTCTCGAGTATTTATTAATCAAACAAGGATTTGTGGTTTTGGTAGATAAAAAGATTCTAAGTTTGGGGAGTGAGAGATAAATATATTCAAAATTGCTTAAAATGCACTGTAGTGCAAGAATTATTGTTGCTGATTCAGTTTACTAGGTACTATCCAAAAATCAATGCAAGAGGGAAAATAAATTGAACTTGTACTGAGATTTGAGGGATTCCAATACTGTTTCTCTTAAGCTGTAGCTCCTTAGGCGTCACATAAAATGAAGAACATAATCAGTTTTCGGTGTCCACTTGCCTTCATTAATCATAAACCGTAGGCAAATTCTGAGCTTGCAAATTTAGTTCCTTTATTGTTGTTTCATGTTAATGTTTATTGTCATTTATTCCCCTTTGCATTTAACATTTTCATCAACTATACAGCACAGATGGTGGAAAGCCCTTGCAGAAATGTAATCAGAAAATAAAAACATGCTGTATTCAAAACACTAGACAAAGGAAAACACTGATTTACTCCCTAGCCTACATAATCAATCAAAATGTTATGATATAAATATATACATATAGCAAAGGAGTCACAACTTTGTTTCATCACTGGAATCACAGTGTATGTGTGTATTGCCAAATTGGGTAACAATACCCAGTGAAGTGCTTAGATTAGATGAAGACATATACAATAATCTCTTTGTACTTTTCTTTTTTTGGTACCAGAGTTCGAACTCAGGACCTTGTGCTTGCAAAGCAGGTGGTGGAACCACTGAGCTAAATCCCCAGCTACAATAATCTCTATACACTAATTGAAGCCAATGTTAATTACTGAATTCACATCATAAACAAAAATATACCTAGTTATAAAAACATTTTGAATTACTGCAGTATTTTAAACATTATCTTTACATCTATAAAACTGTGTGAATTTATAAAATGTTTTAATCCTGTAAAAATATTTCCACTGTAGTTACAATTCTAGCTGCATACAAACGTCATGCAAGGAAGAAGCAAAGTGATTCATATATAACAAAATACTATTCATATCTATTTAAATTTCAAGTTTTCCTAATTTTGGTGTGAGGAAAATACTAGAATCTTAGTATCAACTGTTAAAACCTTAGAATCAACTGTTAGATTGCTGCTTACATTAAAAAAATGAAGGACATATAGAGGAATAATTATCAAACTTCATTTTAAAAAGTAAATTTGATTTTTATATTGATATATAGTAACTGATTTACTTAAGGGATAAACTGTGACACTCTGATTCATGTATGTATCATAAATATTAAAACAAATCTGGTAAAAATATCACCTCATCAAAGTGATATTTTTTGTGGTAAGAAGGAGAAGAATGTATCCTTTCAGCACTTCTGAAATATATAGTACTAAGAACTGGTCACCGCACAGTGGAAGTAATCACTGAACACTACTCATTCAACAAACTGTTCCATTTGATCAACACATCCCCTTTCTATGACTTTCAAACACGGCATCAGTCAATCCATCCACCACAAGTATTTTTTTCTTAAATTGAGGGAGAGGAACTCAGTGTCTTTTTGTATCCAACAAGATTGCATCTACAGTGATATTTTTCAAATATTTCAGGTGCTTCAGGATGTTAATTTGACTAATAATTGCAGAAGGTTTGATTTACAATGAACAAAAATTTCCTTAGTAAGTTGAAAATAATAACATTTCCACTGTTATATATTGCTTTTCAAAGGTGGATGGCCTGCATATCAATTACCTGTTCATCTTGCTAAGATAAAGATGCTTATATACATCTTGCTTCTATTAATTCAGTATATATGAGAATGGGCAAGAGAAACTATGATATAAATAAGCTCCTGAGATGATTTTTAGTAATATACATTTTAACAACAACTGTGAGAAGTAGTATAATTATTTAACTGGATTTTAGTCTCCTTTTAAAAATCTGCCAATTCTTGTTAATCAAGGTATTAGTTTCTGTAAACTCATGGTGGAAACTGAATTAGCAAATACTGAACTATTGCTCCAGGGAGAAATACAAGGTTAGGTTTCTATGAATCTTAGGTCCAACTCTTGTCAACAAAAACCCATTGGCTTATAGGTTCATTCACACAGCATCCTTATAAAACAAGCAGCCTTACAGCCTTGAAAGCCTATTACTCCATGTAACCTGTATAAACTTAGTGGATGTTTTAAGATCTTTCCACAGCCTCTTGACCTGCAGAATCCGCCATGCCTGCAAGTCTAACGTTTTCACACAAGATTGCCTTCTGAAATGGGCGAGTCAGGCAGCACTAGTTGAGAAAGGTTTGACATTTTCCTGACCTAAGTTAAAGTGATTGTAAATTTCTTTGGCTTTGAGGCTCAGAGCTATGCATTTTAGTCAGTCATTATATCATGAATCCACAGATTTAGCTCTATTTCTGTCCTGCTGTAGTTTCTTCACTCAGTCCAGTGGATACTTTAGTACTTTCTTAAATGGCTTCATGAGAATAGATACATTTGTTCCTCTTTCTGGATGTACCATATTGTTGATTCATCAACATTGAACTTGTGACCCACAGCACTATAATTTATGCTTGAAAGAATACAAATTTTCTATACTATATGGGGTGCTTCATATGACTGGAACAGTAGACAGTACTTTATGATTGGGACCATTTTAAATAGGAAACTCATCAACAAAAAGTACAAACTTGTAAAAAAACATGGCACTAAGTAGACCCTGAAAGGATATTTGTTAACACAGTGGAGTTAATTAAGTAGGCAGCTCAGCATCTTGTATGACCTGACATGGATGTACGCATTAGGCCAATTAATCTCACTCATTCCAACCCTTCCTTAAATGGAATGACGCATGATGTCCTCTTTTGTGTTTGGCTCCTTCCACCCAACTTGGTGCTTGTGAGATCTGCTTGTGTTAAGACATACCAATAGTGTGCTTTCTCATTGCTTAGTCACCATGTATAAATGTACTCTTCTTGATGGAATTTCCTGTTGAGTAGCATTTGGATCGCTGCAATATTTCTAAATCTGTTTTGTTAAACTAATTGGGTATAAATATATGACCATATTGCAAATCACTTTTAAAAGTAATTGTGCCTGTATATTCAGTCACTGTCGCCTTTGTTGTAGTCAGTTTTCAATATGCATAGCACCTTTAGCTCTGAACACTAAAAGGAAGAGAGAAGGGATAAGTAACAAATCATCTTGTAATATGGACCAACCTGCTAGCAAATCATTGAGGTGCAAAAGATCTTTGCAAGAATTTATCTACTACTAGAAATTTTAACCCTTCATATGCTCAGGGGAATGACACATAATGTATCAGGAGTTATCAGAATTTCCCCAATCTTCTGATTTTGGTAAACACCCTACCCAGCTGTTGATGTGGAATATTATACATGGAAATTCTCTACTGATGTTTCAAAGAGGATCTGTAGCATGGTTTAGTGACTATATATAAAGCTGTACTTGGATAGAAGGAATAACTTCTAATGTTCTATAACACAGTAGGATAACTATGGTTAACAACACTCTATTTATGGTTAACAACATTTTATAGCTGGCACATAAAAAATGATAAAGATTTGGGTTGATGCACACATCAATTACCCTGGTCTGCTGATATTTACCTATATACATGTATTGAAATGTTAACATGGTACCCCATATCTATTTGTTGTCATTAGATATAAATCAGAAATAAAAATAACATTCAACTGTTTTTAAGGAAGAAAGGCATTGGAATTTCCAGAATGAAGCTATTGGTAATGTTGGAAAAAAATTTGGCCTAATGTTCCAATGTGCTTGAAAATACCAATATGTATGTATGTATGTGTGTGTCTATGAAAATAGAAAATATGCAGTATCAAACCACATAACTGCTTATGTTTTAATTTAATGAGAAATGTGAATTTACTTTTATTTTTTTTCTTTTTATTGATATTTGTGAATGCTAGATATTTCCCTAACGGGTTGAAATTACCTTTTTTTAATGGGAAATCAGGAAATAGAAGACATAATCAGGTTTTTACAAAGTTTACCTTTTTTGTTTGTATGTAACAATTTAATGTAAATGTGACAACAAGAAATCCAAGTCAAAAGTGTTATAAAGGGTTTTGAATGTTTTCTTCATGAATAAAAAAATTACAAATATTTGAGGAATTATTACAAATATTTGAGGAGTATGTTAAATCTACTTTAAACTCCACACAATGCTTACATGTATTGAAACTTCATATGATGCTGGATTAATATGTAGGGCTTTTTTTACATTTTTTATGTATCAGTTAAAATAAATGTAAGGTAAATTTTAAAATCCATGAATAAAAAGTTTTATTTAACAAGTTTCAGCAATTCAATATTAATATGACTATTAAGAGTCTTGACCAGGAATTTAGCTCAGTGATTCTGCCACCTACCTCACAAACAGAAGGTCCTAAGTTCGATCCCTGGTACCAAAAACAAAACAAAACAAAAAGAATCTTCATATTTTTCTGCATTTGGGCTTTAATAAAAGAAATAAATTATTTATGACATTGTATGATGTCTGTAGCATTTTAAGAATCACATTGGATAACACTCATTCATTGAACATGTATAAATGAATTATTCTATGGCAGGAACATGCTTCTAATGTAGCCCATTTCCTTTTTCTTCTACATGTTTATTATCCTAATGTGCTCAACTATCATTAAGAAAAACAATTTGTACTACTTTACAACTCCACTAGTGGTATACAACAATGCTAGTTACTCCATAACCTCATATATATTTGATTTATTAAATTTTTTTGAAATTTTCTACCATTACAATGAGTAAATACTGCTCTCATGATTTTGATTTTTTTGTTGTTGTTGTTAAATTCTTTTAATGGTACATTTTAGGTATACAACACAATTACATTTCTCATTGGGAACTTGTACCTTTACATGATGCATCTTGGTTCTTATTTTTTCCCCATTCCTAGCCCTCCCTTCACGCCCTCCACCCTTCCCTATTTACAGAGTCTTTATTTCCATTTTTTCCATTTCTCATCATTTTTCCTTTCCCTTCTTTCCTTTCCTCTGCCCCTCCCAATATCCCTACCACTTTGGACCTTTTCTTCCTATTTTTGCATTATCGATTATTTATTCTAATCATTGGTACATGTTAGGTATACAATATAATGACATTCATCATTGGAAATTTGCACCTTTACATAGTCTCTCCTGGTTCTTATTTTTCACCCTTGCCCAGCCCTCCCTTCAACCCCTCCAGTCCTCCCTATTTACAAAGATTTTGTTCCTATTTTTCCATTTTCTCATATTAATCCCATTCCCTTCTATCCTTTTGCCTACCCCTCCCACTTCCTTCCCCTTTGCCCCTTTTCTTCTTATTTCACATTACCTACTATACATTTTAGTCCTTATTTACACTTTCAGTTTCTCACACCAGAGAAACTATTCAGTATTTACACGTGTGTCCTATTTATTTCACTTAAGAGTACTGCCTCAATGTGCATCCAATTAGCTATAAATGTCTCTAATTTCTCATTTTTTATGGCTGAGTAGTACTCCATTTTATAAAAAAAGCCCCACATTTTCTCTTCCAGTCTCCAGTTGATGGGCATTTGGGGTGTTTCCAAGTTTTAGCTATCACAAACTGTGCTGCTATGAACATGGGCACACATATATCAATGGGGTATGATTCTTTTAATTCTTTGAGGAAGATCCCTAGCAGTGGAATAGCGGGGTCAAATGGGACTTCCAGTCCTAGTTCTTTGAGGTATCTCCATACTGATTTCCATAGTGGTTGCACCACTCTACACTCCCACCAGCAGTGGAGCAGGGTTCCTCTTTCCCACAGCCCTGCCAGCATTTGTTATTGGTTGATTTCATGAGAGCAGCCATTCTCTCTGGAGGCGGAATCTCAATGTTGTTTTCATTTGCATCTCTCGAATGACAAGTGATGTTGAACATTTTTCCATGTATTTATTTGCTATTTCTACTTCTTTGTGTGAGAAATGTCTGTTCATTTCAGATGCCCATTTTTGGATTGGGTCTTTAAATTTGGGAGGTCTGATCTCTTTAAGTTCTTTATAGATTCAAAATAGTAGACCTTGGTCTGAGGAAAAGTAGGTGAAGATTTTTTTCCCACATTGTGGGTTGTCTCTTCACACTGCTGGTGGTTTCTCTTGCTGTGCAGAAGCCTTTTAATAAATAGAGATCCCACTTGTTGATTGTTTGTGCTAGTTGACAGGCAACTGAGGTTGTGTTCATAAAATCTTTTCCTACACTGAGGTCATCAAGAGTTCTACCTAACCTCTTTTCCAACTGGTTCAGAGTTTTTTTTTTAATATTTAGATCTTTAATCCATTTTGATTTTAGTTTAATGCATGGTGAGAGATATAGGTCTAGTTTTAATCTTTGGCAAGTTGAAGCCCAATTTTTCCAGCACCATTTATTAAAGAGGCTATCTTTCCTCCAGTGAAGGTGTTTGGCTCCTTTATCAAAGATGAGATGGCTGAGTGTGTCTGGCATTGTTTCTGCATCTTCTAATCTGTTCCACTGGTCCTCAGGTCTGTTTCTTTGCCAGTACCATGCTGTTTTTATCACAGTAGCTTTGTAGTACAGTTGCAGGTTGGGGATTGTGATACCCCCTGCCATGTCTCTGTTACCTAGAATTGCTTTTGCTATTCTGGGTCTCTTCTTGTTCCAAATGAATTTTTGGATTGTTTTCTCAAGGTCCATGAAGTATGCTGCTGGGATCTCCATTGGAATTGGATTGAATCTATATAGAAGTTTTGAAAGTATGGCCATTTTCACTATATTAATCCTTCTTACCCAGGAGCAGGGGATGTCTGTCCATTTTCTGATATCATTTTCAATCTCTCTTTTCAGAGTGCAATAGTTTTCAGAGGTCTTTGATTTCTTTTGTTAGGTTGATTCCTAGGTATTTCAGTTTTTTGGAGCTATTGTGAAAGGAATTATTTGCCCTATTTCTCTCTCAGTGAGTCTGTCATTTGTGTAGAGGAAAGCTATTGATTTTTGTGTGTTGACCTTGTATCCAGCTACTTGACTGAATTTGGTTATTAAGTCTAGAAGACTTTTGGTGGAGTTCTGGGGTCTTCTTCATACAGTATCATGTCATCTGCAAATAATGACAATTTGACTTCTTCATTACCTATCTTTATTCCTTTTATTTCTTTCTCTTGTCTAATTGCTGTGGCTAATGTTTCCAGAACTATATTGAACAAGAGTGGTGATAGTGGACATCCTTGTCTTGTTCCTGATTTTAGTGTGAAGGATTTCATTTTTTGACCATTTAGTATGATATTGGCTGTTGGTTTTTCATAGATGGCTTCTATCAGTTTGAGGTAGAGACCATCTATTCCAACTTTTTGTAGGGTTTTTATCATAAATGCATGTTGGATTTTGTCAAATGCTTTTTCTGCATCTATGGAGATAATCATATGTTTTTTGTCCTTGGCTCTATTGATAGTGTATTACATTGATTGATTTGCATATGTTGAACCATCCCTGCATCCCTGGGATGAATCCCACTTGATCAGGGTGTACAATCTTCTTGATGATCTTCTGCATTCTATTTGCCAGTATCTTATTAAGGATCTTATTTGCATCTATGTTCATTAGTGAGATTGGCCTATAGTTCTCCTTTTCAGTTGGGTCTTTCTCTGCTTTGGGGATCAAGGTGATGCTTGCTTCCAGGAATGAATTTGGGAGTATTGCTTCCCTTTCAATTTCATTGAAGAGTTTAAGCAGTAGTGGCAGTAGTTCCTTTCTAAATGTCTTGTAGAATTCAGCAGTGAAGCCATCAGGGCCCAGGCTTTTCTTAGTTGATAAGTTTTTAATTACATTTTCAATTTCATTGCTTGATATTGGGTTGCTCAGAATTTTTAGGTCTTCTTCATTCAACTTTGGTAATTCATATGTATCTAGGAATCTGTCCATTTCTTCTGTGTTTTCCATCTTATTGGCATATAGGTTCTGGAAGTAGGTATTGATGATCCTCTGGATTTCTGCTGGGTCTGTTGTCATTTCACCCTTTTCATTCCTAATTGCATGGATTTAGGCCTTTTCTTTCCTTTTTCTGATAAGGTTGGCTAAGGGTTTGTCAATTTTGTTGATTCTTTCGAAGAACCAACTCTTGGCTTCATTGATTTTTTGTATTGTTCTCTTAGTCTCCATTGCATTGATTTCTCCTCTGATCTTTATAATTTCCTCCCTTGTATGAGCTTTGGGGTTGTCCTGCTCTTCTTTTTCTAGAAGCTTGAGGTTCAGCATCAGGTTAATTGGGCTCGTTCTGTTTTCCTAATATGCGTATTCAATGCTATGGATTTCCCTCGTAAGACTGCTTTCATTTTGTGTCCCATAGATTCTGATATGTTGTATTGTCATTGTCATTTAATTGAAGGAACTGTCTGATTTCTTCTTTAATTTCTTCTGTGACCCATTGGTTATTCAGAAGTGTGTTCAATTTCCACGTGTTTATGAAATTTTTCCAGTTTCTTTTGCTATGGCTCTCCAATTTCATCACACTATGGTCTGATAATATATAGGGGATAACTTCAATCCCTTTTCACTTACTTAAACATGTTCTGTGTGTGAGTATGTTGTCTGTTTTGGAGAATGACCCATGTGCAGCTGAGAAGAATGTGTATTCTGATTTTGTGGGGTGGAACACTCTGTAAACATCGGTTAAATTCATTTGTTCAAGAGTTCGATTGAGTTCTAGTATTTCAGTACTTATTTTTTGTGTAGTTGATCTATCTATTTGTGACAGTGGCATGTTGAGATCCCCCACTACAATTGTATTAGTGCATATATGACTTTTCATGTCTGTTAGTATTTGTTTTATATAGTTGGGTGCACTAGTGTTTGGTGCATAGATATTTATGATTGTCATCTCTTCCTCTTGGATTCTTCCCTTTACAAGGATGTAGTGTCCTTCTTTGTCTCTCTTAATGAGTGTTGGTTTGAAATCTACTTGATCTGCAAATAGGATAGCCTCTCCTGCTTTTTTTCAGGTTCCCATTGCATGGAGTATTGTTTTCCACCCTTTAACTTTCAGTCTATGAGTTTCCTTTTGAATTAAGTGTGTTTCTTGTATGCAGCATATTGTTGGATTTTGCTTCTTGACCCATTCTGCCAGTCTATTTCTTTTGATTGGTGAATTGAGACCATTAACATTGATGGTTATAACTGAAACATATTGACTTGTCATTGCCATGACTTTTTCTTTTTGTTGGGTTCTCCCCCTTTACATTTAATTTCTTGTCATGCCAGATGGCTTCATTCTGCTTTTCTTCCTGGGGTTGTGATCCTCAATGTCTGTTCCTAGGCTATTGTGTAAAATTCTTTGGAGTGCTGGTTTGATATTCACGAAGTTCCTAATGTGCTCTTTGTCATGAAAGTATCTTATTTCTCCATCCATTTTGAAAAATAGTTTTGCAGGGTACATCAATCTGGGTTGGAGGCTCTTTTCTTTTAGGGCTTGGAATATGTCACTCCAAGCTCTTCTTGCCTTGATGGTTTGTGTTGAGAAGTCTGCTGTGATTCTGATGGGCTTTCCTTTGTATGTGATTTGTTTCTTTTCTCTGACTGCTTGGAGAACTTTGTTCTTCTGTTGTGTTTCTGGAATCTTAACAATTATATGCCTATGTGTAGATTTTTTTTGATCAAGGCTATTTGGAGTCCTATATGCCTCACTTATGTGTATGTCAAGCTCTTTTCCCCTGCTTGGGAAGTTTTCTGCCATTATTTCTGTGAAGAGATTTTTTATGTCATCTGCACGTTCTCCTGTTTCTTCATTGAGCCCAATAGTCTTATGTTATTCTTCTTTGCATCATCTAGCAGCTGCTGGATTGATTTCTCATGTTCCCTTATAATTTTGAAGCAATTTTTCTTTTCCTGGTCACTAATTGCAATCTTATCTTCTATATCTGAAATTCTGTCCTCATATTGGCTCATTCTGCTGTGTAGACTTTCAATGGAGTTTTTCATGTCCTAGAAATCTATTTGCATGTGTTTTATGGATTCCATTTGTTTCCTGTGTTGGGATTCCATCATGTTCCTCAGCTCCTCTCTAGATTTATTAAACATGTCTTGCACTAGGAGCACAATTTTTCCTGTTATCTGAGAAATTATTTCTGATTTCATTTTTTCCAGATCCCCTTTTGTTGCCAGTTCAGTGGGTCCAGGTGGTTGAGTATCAGAGTGTTCCATCTCATTTCCCTTTGGGGTTGCTGTAGGTGATCTGGAAGTCTGGTTTTGAGACTTATTTACGTGTTTTCTCATTTTGACTGGTGGGGTGGGGGTGGGGTGCTGTTGGCGCCTGCGTGGCTCACTTCTTCTGAGCTGGGAGAGGTGGGACAGGTTCCGGGAGTGGCGGTAGGGATGGTGGCCCAGAAGCCCCTTCCTCTAGGCTGGGAGAGGAGGATGCACGTCGGCCCCAAAGCCCTTTCCTGTGGGCTGGGAGCAGCAGGAGGTATGGTGGCCAGGAATCCCCTTCCTCTGGATCAGGAGCAGTGGGACAGTGGCTCAGAACCCCCTACCTCTGGGCCAGGAGCAGCGGGAGGGATCTGATTTTCATTTATCTGATAACTGAGAATGCTGAGCCTCTATTCATTTGTTTTTGATTCTTTCAATTCTCTTTTCATTTTGAAATGCCTATTTAAGACTTTAGCCTATTTCTTCCTCTGGTTTCTCTATTTTTTAATTGATTTCCTAGACATATTTATATATTCAGTGTAAAAGTGTTCTGTTTATCATATATATTTTAAATGTATTCTAATTTCTGGCTTCACTTTTTTTTCACTTTTTAGTTACTTAAGTTTCCCTTGGATAAAAACACATTTTTTCAATTTCAGTTAAAACTAAGTTATCAGATTTTCTTTGTTATTAACATTTTGTATCTTGAATAAGAAATTATTGACTTTCTCATTTTAATACTTATCTTCCAAATTTTTCATTGTTTAATTATGTAATTCATCAGAAATTATTTTTTATGCCTGGGAATGAATACTTTATATGGATGTACAATTAAATGAATAGCGTTAATTGAACCAAATAGCCCTTCCTCACTCTATTTTGTAGAATTTTGCCATAATTCAGGAGGCCATGTTTGTGTCTGCCTTGTATTGCTATCCATTGTTGTATTTGTGTTGTGTTTGCCTCTGTATCACTATTTCCTCTTTCTTGATTTTCCTCTGTATTTCAATTTTACATTTATGTTGACATCTATTTTGGTAACTAATTGTCTCTTATCATGTGGTTCACAATCTAGTAATCCCACATATTGCATTCTTATTTAGAGTTACTCAATTTTTTTATTTCTTCAATTTCCGTTTCTTCTTTTTGTAATTTTTAGTTCTCTAAAAGTCCTCTCATTCAGAGGATGTTTTATTCTCTCAGGTTGATTGATTGAATAAGACGACATCTAATCCTGTTCTAAAACTAGATGACTGGAATCTTTATGGGACTTAACATATTTCTAATTTGCCTCCTCTCCTAGAACATAATGGTTCACGATCTCAAGTGAAAGTCTGTGATGTTCTTGGGGCTTCTGCTGTTTTGTCAAGCTTTAGACAAATATTTCCATCAAAAGAAAAGAAGAGTTTGGTGGCACTCATTTTTCTCGGGTTCCTTTCTTTTCAGCATGAGTTCTTCAATTCTGTGGTCTTCAGTATTGCTGAATGTGAAGACATAAGTCATTCATGGGAGAAAAGGCCAAGGTAGGAGCTTCTCTGTCCATGAAAATCATAGGGACAGAGAAGAGGACCACAGAGGGCCGATAGCCGAGTGTGAACATTGCAATATTGGGAAATTATGAAAAAATAAGCAGCCAGTATGATAGATAGTTGTTAAGATCAAAATAAATGTAGCTGAAACACATAGAAAGTTCTCCATAAGAAGGTTGCCTCTCATGAGAGAGTCAATTTTAAACATCAGAGCTAGATATTGAGACCATATTATGAAAGGACTAGAGAGAAAAGTATAGAAAATCTCATTTCTGTGCAACCATGCATTTACAGTTATTTCCTACTAAGAATGCTGGTTTGAAATATCTGATAAGCTTAGAAATCATAAAGCTCTCTAAGGAGGATAAAAATTTCTTTTTAACTGCTCTCCAGTTAAAATCAGTTTTATTTCTCAGAGTAAACTAAAACATCAGAGGACTGCTTAAGTTTTAGTGGTATTATGTTTTAGATAGGGTTTTGTACAACTCCTTTTAATAAAATGAAAGTTAATTTTGAGATGAAACATTTCTGTTACCTTACAGTAACAGAATTCTTCCAGCTGTTCAATATAACAGAATGGTCTTCAAATTTAGAAAGAGTAAAACAATAGAGAAACAAAATAGAGAGAAGAGAAGCAATTTTGTCTACCAGTAAATATGTTAAATTTAAAGTTAATTAGTAAGCATGTTATTTTTCTTTATTTTTCATTATCATGTTATCTTGGTGAAATAGGTTATAATCTTCTGACCTGTATTCTGATTCTGTATTTTTTAATTTTCTTATTCAAACTATTTTGGGCTTTATACCTTGTAGAATATTTGCTAATGTGAAACAAACTGTAATGTGGATTTTAATAAGGGTAGCTTTATGTAAAAAATAATCTGTTCCTCAAATTATTATTCCTATCACACTCGTATTTATAAAGTTAATGTACTTTACACATATGAATGAAGTGTAAATTAAAAAGATTAAATATGAATAGGTTACATCCTTTTATCTTAACAGAATTAGAGCACACTGCAATTAAACAGCCATAGTTTCTGAGTATATTGACTGCAGCAATGTGCCACTGGCTGATTCTCCTTTTAATACTCACTAGAAAGAATCGTTTGAAAGTAAGAAAATTGTTTCACATGAATCATTATATTCTTTGAACTGTTGCTGCAATTTGAAATTTTACAAAACTTGTTAATTTTTACAATTTGAAAGTTTCTTAAACTATGTATGTCGATTTCTTAAGTTCTGAAAAAAGAAGCAAAATCATTAGAAAGGTTGTTCTAGGCAGGTTTCTAGCCTGGAGGGAAGCAGCAATCGTGAGCAATCTAATAATAAAACTCACATTTGAGACGTTAGTTTTCTAGGAATATTTTGCAGACCTAAGATATTTGGAGACTTTTAGTAAGTTGTCAAACTTTTGAGCACTTATGAAACTTACAGCATATTTGGAGTTATTCATAAGTATCAATAGTTATCCTCTTGATCTCATATAAAAAGACATCTGGACCCCTAACAAAATTCCCCACATCACACACACACACACACACACACACACACCCCATTTCTGAATCCTGAATCATCAAAGAAAGCAACATTTATTTCCCTTGAAAAATTTATGTAGATATGTATGATCTAGGAAAATGTTACTACTGTTTGGGTTTAATGCTAATAATTCTGCGATATTAATACCTAACATAATTATATTTTGCTTGTACTGTATTAACTTACTGCCTGTGCACAGCAATATGATTAGAAACGTAATGTTATTGCTCCCAGTTACAGAAGAAACAATTGAAGAACAATTAAGGTATCTTGATTAAAATCATAGAGTTGTTATATTACAGAGTTGGCAATCAATATGTTGCCACTATTTTCTATTGCTTGCTGTTCATCTTTTGGTATATTTTACTAGATAGTGCAGAGCTACAATATCAGGCAAACATCGATAACCAGAATATTTGTACACATTTTCAAAATTTGTGACTGTACTACTCACAGAAAGAAACTTAATACACAGAATATCTCAATTATAAATTCAAGAAAGAAGTGAGTTTCCTAACCCAACAGAAATAAGGTGGTAGGTTTGTTGCTTGAATACTACTTATGAAGGTAAATATCCTTTTCCAAACCGTTACTAGAATGCATATTATTATTTGTAAAGAATTTCCTTAAAAGAAAGAAAGATAAGGAAATGTTGGGTGAGGGAAATGTAATTATATTTAGATAAGAAGAGTATTAAATGTCCAAAATGGGCAAATACATACAGATAGAAAATAAATTAATGATGGATTGAGCTCAGGCATTGGTGGGATAGAGGTTAATTAGATATTAGAGAGAAATAGGGAATGGCTACCGATAGTAGAGAATATTCTTTTTGAATGGTTCAAGTGGTGAAATTAGTTGTGGTGATGGTTTCACACAATTCAAATAAACTAAAAACCATGAGATTACACATTTTAATTGGGTGAATTATGTCCAATAAAACTTTTTAAAGAGTTTCCTCAAAATGTCACCTCTCATGGAACTTTTCCAAGGTAAATTGATAGGCAGAACAACTAAAGCTTCTGGATCATAACTGTAAATGACAGCATGTATGTGAATTCAAACATGCTAAGCAAATGGTAATATATTTTGGAGAATGTTTAATTTTTCTTTTACATATTTTGTTGTTAGACAATGAAGAGGTCTAATAAGACACCAAGTATACATATTTCCTTTCCCTTCCCTATGTAGATATAGGCATTTTATAAACACTTCTTCAAGCCATTCATGGATATAATCATGACAAATAAAAATAGATACTGAGAACAAAAAAGCCAAAACAGAACAAAAACAAACAAACAAATAACAAACTTGACCTGTGGTACATAGAAGTAACTTCACGAGTATTACAGTTCGAAAGTAATTTTTAACATATAGTAATTTCTAAAATTATATTTACCCTTGGCGTAATGCAAGAATCTTTTCAGGTACATATAATGAAATTAGTTGAATTTTCTGGAAAAATAGCCAAAGTGCTAGAAATTTTGAGTTGGAGAGAAATAAAGTGCAAAGAAGCTGGTTGAATTCTGAAGATAGCTGATGAGTCAAAAACTTAGATTTTTAAAAATGTAATCAACAGATAGATTAAAAATGAATTTGTTTCAATGTAAGAAAAATCCTACTACATTTGCTAATTGTTTTTTTTTTTTATTTTGTAATGGGGATTGAATAATTTGGGACCTTGTGCTTGCACGGCAGGCAGTGGAACCACTGAGCTCAATCCCCAGCCCAATTTTCTAATTGTATTGTGACAGATCACCAGGTTTGGCAAAACTATACTTCTTCTCCTTTATCATCATATTTTTTTCTATTTATCTCTTGCACTTTTGAAGTGTTTAACCTATCTCTGATGAAAAAAATACCATGGTTATTTTTCTGTCTGTATAGAATCAAGTCAAGATACACAACAAAGGTAACCAGTCAGTTGGTATTGGGTTAAATATATTGTTCAAATGACCTTTCATAATCTTTGTTTTCTTTAATAGGGTTTTGAGAACTTAAAATCATTTTAAACAATTTAAAATTTAATTGTTATCTCTTGTACTTTGCTGAGTGAGATCACCGTGACATGATTTTGTATAGAGGTCATAATTCTAAGGCTACATATTTCTGCAAAAACTAAAGTTAGTGAAAAATCAACCATCTTCTTTTAATATCCTTAGTAAGAATGGCAATAGTAAAGATTTAACATTCTCTCACTCTAACTATGGTACAGGAGAGAGGTAATGATTTTCCTAGACTAATTGATATTGTCATGATAATTTTACTATCCCTTAAACTAAATTAATAGTTAGTGTTTTATCCTCCTTCTGAATGGTAACTGATTCGAATCTGTGTGGTATAATTGTTTTCATTTAGATAATCATAAACTATTGGAAGGAATTTAAAAGAAAGAATAAAGAATATAACCTTGGTTTCTACTTGGGCAGAACAAGTTGGCTGTCGTTATGGTGGGATTGAAATTCTCCACGTTTTTAATGAGAGCTATTAATTCTCTATCCTCGACTGACATTAATTGTTCATTAGAGAGCACCAAGGGTAAGCCCCCTGCGAATGAGGTTTCAAAGCCTGCTATTACTGTAATAGATTTTTTCTGTTACTTAAAAAATCTTGAACTATTGTGACAATTGTTTCTTTGAAAACAATTGAGTATATTCAAAAGGAAATTAACAGTTGGACGGTCTACCTTTAGATACCGGGAAGAGTTAATCACTTCTCTAGCTCATAAAACATGTTGTACATGAAACTGTTTTTTTTACCAGAAAGCAAACAAGTAGTACAAATGGCTTTTTGTGACTTCTATGTAGGAAAAAAAAAGTGACTGAAGTGCTTTGAAGGCTTCTGAATTATGCCTACTTTTACTCTAAAATCAATATTCTTAACTGCCTAATGCTATCAAGATTTTTAGGCAAAACTTTTCAATTTTATATTCTTCTATCCAGGAAAGTATGTATGGATTTCTCTTCAATGTAATTGCTACCCAATCATTTCCCTTGCATGATGTATCTCTTGAGATATAGTTATCATAAGAAATTATTTCAAGCATACATTTTTGGTCAGGAATAAATTAATATTCATTAAACCTTATTGCATTGTATGTAATGTGCAGTATTATTAAATATGAAATAATACTCTTTGTACACTTGTTTTTATTTTTTTAAAAAAATTACTGGCACAGTAGCTGTCTGTTTTTATGGGGTACAATGTGATATTTCTATACATATATACATTTTATAATTATGGGTGTATTTAGTAAATCTGTCATTTTGAACATTTATCATTCATTTGTCATGAAAACATTAAGAATCCTCTCTTCTAGATATTTGAAATATGACATGCATTACAGTTAGCCATTTTGTAGTAGTTGGCAATAAACATTCGAACTTATGCCTCCAATGTAACTACTATTTTGACATCTTTCCTATCCTCTGTTATTCCCAGCCTCTAGTAATCACTATTCTCTTGACTGCTATGAAATCAACTTCTTTAGATTCCACCAGTGAGTGAGATCACATGGTACTGGTTCTTCACTTCCTGGCTTATATCACTTGAGATAACGTTTTCCAGGTTCACTTATGTTGCCCCAAATGACAAGGGTTGAATAATATTTCATTCACAGTTGATTTACCCACTGAGTCACTGATGAACATTCACACTGAATTCATATTTTGCTCTTGTGCGTACTGCTGCTGTAAACATGCACGGGCAGATGTTTTTGTACACACTGGTTTCACTTTGGATCTAAACCTAGTAGTGAGAGTGCTAGATCATGAAATGCCTATTTCTAGTTTTTTGAGGGATTTCTGTATTGTCTTTCATACTGGCTGTACTAATTTAGATCCCTATCCACAGAAGGTAACCATTCCCTTTTCCTCACTTCATCAGAATTTATTTTTTTGTCTATTTCCAAATAACCGTAATAATTAAATTAAGATAGTATTTCATTGTGGTTTTGATTTGCATTGACCTAATAGTTAATGATGCTGATTAGTTTTAAATATAACTCTTGGTCATTTGTATGTTCTTTTTAATTTTTGTAGGAAAAGTCTAGCTGTGTTATATATTTTGCTCTTAAAATAAATGGGATGGGTTTTGAACTAGTCCTGGTAGGATAAACTATGCCTTTTGCTCTACAGAATTCCTCCTACTTTTCACAACTGTATGCTGATTAGGAAATCCATTAGTTAACATATGTGGTATCATATTTGCTCATTTATATATAATATTTTTGTTCAGGATGTGCTAAGTTCTGTTGTAGAGGATAGGAAACAAACCAAAGACCTGTGAAATTCAACTTTGAGCTTTTGTAAACGGGGAGGAGAAGAGGGGTTGAAGGGAATGGAGGAGAATGGGAAAGAAAAAGAGTTAAGATATATTATGTACAAGTACAAATTCTCCGTGATGAATATGATCATTATAAGTGGTAAACATGTTCTAATAAAAAAAGAAAAAATCTGCAAGCCAGGTGTGGTGGCACAGGCCTGGAACCCCAGCACTCTGCTATTATAGGAGCCTATTCTGGACAATTTATCTTTTCTCTTATAAAAAACAACAAACAAACAAATAAAAACATTGAGCTTGAACAGGGTCATAGATCGCTTTTGATCAGGAACAAACCTTTGGAGCCCTGAAATTATGCTAAGATCTGAATCATAAAAGAAAATCTGAGGAAAATGAGTTTCAGACCAAGAATATTAAAAATAGGAGCCCTTGGGGCTGGAGCTAGTTTTGCTCTCAGATGATAGAAGGAAGGAAGGGTGGTGTGAAAAGATCAGAAGTGACTGGATGTGTGGACGCAAATGCAGGAAAAGGCAGAAGAGACAGACTGTGACCACTGCAGGCTGCAGTTTCATAGGTAAAGTCTTAAGCAGTGGAGCTTTCAGTTTTAAGACAGCACCGTGGTTGATGTGTGGATAATAGACTAGAGAAAATTAACATCAAGAATGGAAGCACTTATCATGGAAAAAGAAAGATTTTATTTTATTTTCCACATTTCAGGTAAGATTATGACTTGCCAAGGAATTTGGCAGCTGCACAAATCAAGAATGTTTTCTAGACTTTTGACCTAAACAACTTAATAACATGTAGTGATACTAATTTGGAAATAGAGAGAAAAGTGGTCATATATATTCTTTTCAATCTCATATCTCCCCCACGATGATATGTTTTAGACTAGGGTGCAAATTTAAATCATCTTTAGAACTGTAATTCTGAAATCAAATTGCAGATGTGTTTTCTAAAGGCATTCTCTCTGTCTCTGTCTCTTTGTCTCTCTATCTTTCTGTCTCTCTCTGTCTCTCTCTCTGTCTCTCTCTCTCCCTGTCTCTGTCTCTCTCTCTCTCTCTCAATTTGTATATTAGTTTAGGTCAGAGTCAGGCAGAACTATGCACACTTTCATTCCTAATCATTGTAAGGAGTAATCATGCAACCCTCTTATAGACTTCATAAGTACCTTTTTTTTTTTTTTGGTACCAGGGATCGAACTCAGGTCCTCGCGCTTGCACAGCAGGCAGCGAAACCACTGAGCTAAATCCCTGGCCCCAGAAGTACTTTCAATAAAGGTGTTTTGAAGCTCTCAATAAAATTTTCACTCTGTAGCAATATTCCCGACATTCCAAAATAATTATTTAATATATAATTATTAAATATTTTCCAATGAAAACATCTTTTTGAAAGAAAGCCTTGTAAACAGTTTTCATTTATCATATTTGGCTGCTAGCCAAATAGGAACTCATAGGTCTAAGACAATTTTAAGCCCCTAAACTGAAACACTTCAAAGGAAAAGAGACAGGAAGATGCTCAGGGTCCCACCATTTCCCCATAGTACAGACAGAACCCTGCAGTATTCAGTGGTGATATTTGTGATTAAAGCCTAATAAACATAAGCCGCATAGTCCTTCCTTGAAGAAAATATATATTTTTCAGAAAAACGTTGTAGTTTATACATATTAGTAAAAGCCTGAGAGTCATAATATTTTGTTTATTTGCATAACATTATGTGCACTATATGATTATTTGGTTGTATATTATATAATAATATGCATACATATACTATATGTATTTGCATATACAAACAGACATTTTTAACTTAAATGTCTTTGGTGAAAACATGTTTGGCTAGGGGATAAAATCTGCAGCAGCAAAATAGAAGTAGTGATTATTATATATAACAAATAAATTTTCATTAAGAGGCAGAAATTCTTGTTCCTAAAGGACTCAGCAGTTTTTTTCCAACTAATTAAACATATGCTATGCTTGTAGTCACTCTTAAAAATTTGTCATCTCATTAACTAAGTGCAGAACTGTTCTCTTACTGTAGTCATTTCTAATTATTCTAATTTTTTCTGTGACTATTTTATCAGTGCCAACTAAGAAAAATTGGTGTTAGGTTAGAAAATATAAGTGTTAAAGATTTAATTACTTATTAAGACATTGCACTTCCAAGTTTGTTTTGCAGACTTTGGAATGACTTATAAGCAAAATAACAATTTGATATGTGTGTTATTTCTTTGCCTTGGATCTAGTTCACTCCCTACCAAGCCTAGTTCTAATCTTCCACTTACAATTTAAATTTTGAAAGAGCAATCAGGCAACCTCCAATTTTTGCATCCCATTCTCCAAAACTCAGTAAAAACATGTTGTGTTTTGCCTCCATGAAGCTGGAATTAAAGGTGTGTGATTGGTTTAACACCACCCTACTCCTGGTATTCTGGATAAAATAAAAGGGGCAGAAAGACGCTATTAACCACTCTTATTGATTTGCTAATGTCTGTCTGCCATGAATTGTTGCTCCTCTGCACCCTGCCTTGGAGCTAGCCGATTATGAGCTGAAACCTCTACAAACTGGAAGCTAAATAAACCTTTCCCTCTTTAACTTTGGGTGGCAGGTATTTTGTCTCAACAAGAGAGAATTAACAAAGACACCTTGTTTTCCTTAGTTTCTCATAAAATTGTTCTTTCCTCAGTTTCTTTTGAGGATTTTTCCTATTCCCAAGCTCTCCTAAGGTCTTTATCCCCACTTCTTTTTTGTTTGTTTGTTTTCTTATTTCTTTCCTAGCTATACAAACTAGCCTAGGTACTTCTATTTCCATGCTTTTAAATTACTTACATAGATGACAGTAACCAAATTTATATCCCCAGCCTATTCTCCTCTGAACCCCATGTAACTGCCTAATCAACATCATAATTTTTGAATACTGTATATTTGTGATCACAATTCTGAACCAGCCAAGGCTGAAGTTTTTATGTCCAGTCACACACACACACACACACACCCTGATATTTTTGTCCAGGCTCTATCATAGCTAATGGTATCTCCTTGCCTTTGCTGAAGTCAAAGCTCAATGTTGTATGAGGCTTTTCTTTTAATCTAACAACAGATACTTTAAGAAAGAAGTGTGACTACATACTGGTGACTAATATGAGCAATTATCCTTACTTTATTCTCTTTAAATAATCATAACTTAAAGTAGAGAAACTACTCTCATAAAGTATTTTTATAAGAATAACAAAAGATATAGCAATTTTAACCAGCACAGAATAGTTATGTTTATCTATTTTTCAAAATGACATACACCTTGATTTTCAAAACGTTCAGTTCTTTGTCAGTAACCAGATTAATAGTTTATCTATGATTGAATATTTAAATGTAAATTAACTTTTGATAAGAAATGGATTGTGGCTTTGATATTTTGATAGAAGACAACTTTCAATCCATATTATCAATCATATTAATAGTGTTTTTAGAGAATTTACACCAAGACTAGAGATTCTTACCTGTTTCACTGATAATTACTACTACATTATAGAAAATATGAAAATAATCTGTAGACAATCTATTTTTCCAAACTTATAATTTTAATTTTCTCCCTTTAATCTTATGTGATATTTTAAAGCTGGTTACATTTTTTCCTTCCATGGGTAATATTAAAATCATTAAAAATGCTATCATTAGCATTTAATGTCTAATCATTAAAAAACTTAGAAAAACAGATTTGAATAACTCATTTTTAAACATTAATAGACTGTTTTTGGCTTCTTACAAACATTATTTTTGTTTGATAAAACTAAAAAGTTGGATAAAATTTTAAAGTAATAGTGAAAGCTTGAATCTCTGTTTTTTATTTGGAAAATTTGATTTTCAATGGCAAATAAATCAATTCAAATAAGCTTCTAGCAAAATGATATCTTGAAATGGGATCCAGTATACTGGTTCACAATATCGAGAACCACCTCAAGCAACAGTCAAGATATTTCTTATTGCAACTTGAGTCCATGGATACTGGTGATAATGTGATTCATTTGACAGATAATAGTATTTTGGTATCTATTCACTCTACCAGTCAAAAAGAAGAAAAAAACTAACAAATGGAAAAATACCTGAAGGGTCACTTCACACAAAATATCTAGACAATATGCTTATTACAATTGTTTCCTAGGGCCAGGATTTAGCTCAGTGGTGCTGCCACCTGCCTCGCAGTCCCAAAGTCCAGAGTTCAATCCTTGGTACCAAAATAAATAAAAAAAAATTATGTTTCCTATAATTACTTTAAGGGAAACGTAAATTAAAATAATGAAATAACACTATACTCACATTATTTAAATTAAAATTAATACAATTTACAATTTCAAGTGATTTTTAAAATACTTACATTGCTGATAGGAGACAAAGTTTATCACCAGTCTGAATATCTCTTTGTTAGAATCTAATAAAATAACATCTTTCTCCCTTTATGCTTTAGGATCTGGACATCTATGTATTGGAGAACTACCATAACATATATTCATTTCAACTTTATTCGCAGTTGCCACAACCTGGAAAATACAATATCATACACTAAAATACAATGTCATAGATGACAGCAATAAAAAAAAGTTCCACTGATCTTTTTCAGAACATGCATAGTCTTTACAGGTGATATATTGCAGCAGATAACCCAAATGCATATAAGCTTGTACCATGTGAATCCATGAATAGATTGAAAATCAAATTTTAAAACAAGAAAAATGCATGAACACAGAGGTCAAAATAGATAGCATATTTATACTGGACAGGAACAAAAGGGAGGCTTCTGGGATGTTAGAAATGTTCTGTATCTTATTTGGGTAGTCTTATAGGTGTACATAAAATTTTTTAAAATATTAAGCTATTTACTGAAGATATACATGTATATACATACACACATAATATATTTCAGTATTTGCCCTAGGGATTGATAAGATGTTAAGCAATATACTCTAGTGTTCCTAGGCTTCCCACCACCCACATACATTCTTCACCCTTCATCCTTCATAAGACCTGCAAACCTCACAGAATGTTCTGCACAGAATTAACTTACATAGATTCGGACCCAAGTGCAAGGCCACATGAATGACAAAGGAACTAGTGAGACAAAGCCTGGTGCACAGAGGGGCACTGAGGGCCAGACAGAAAAGAATACATGTACAGGAGTAACAGAGGGAAGGAAGGCAGGAAGCAGGGAAAGAGTGAAGTGAGGGAGGGGGGAACAAAGAAAGAAGGGACAGGTGAGCTCCGGATTTCAATTTATGTGAGGGTTACCTGTAGCAGAGGAGTGGTCATGTTTAACGAGGCCGGATCTTGCATCTTTCTCTCTGTACTTTCCAGAACATCATGGAATCTGCTGCAGCAGGTATGTGTGAGGAAGTGGATAAACACACCTAACGTGAATTTTTTCTCACAAATGAGACTGGAAATGAAATGTAACTGCAGTCTCTCTGTGGAGCCAAGTATTGCAAGCTTGGAATACTAAATGGTTCACTGATTTCACTGATCACCATATGTAGCTAACAAAGGCTATGCTACAAATGAATGTGATTTAAATCATATTTGAAAACAAAGTAACAATTCTTTTCTCCAGAGACCTAGTGTCACAGTACTTGTTTTCCTCCCATACATTTTCCTATATGATGAGACCTGGTTATTTTGTTGCCAGTTGGTTCTAAGTCTCATTTATACCCACTCACCCACACTGAGTCCATACTCTTAAGTGAAATAAATAGAACACACATGTGTAAATACTGAATAGCTTCTCTTCTGTGAGAAACTGAAAGTGTAAATAAGGACTAAAAGGTATAATAGATAATGTGAAATAGAAAGAAAAGGGGCAAAGGGGAAGGGGAAGTGGGAGGCGCAGTGGAAAGGATGGAAAGGAATAAATATGAGAAAAGGATAAAATGGAAACAAAGTCTTTGTAAATAGGGAGGTGGGAAGGGTTGCAGGGAGGGCAGGGGAATGGAGAAAAAAATAAGAACCAAGATATATCATGTAAAGGTACAAATTCTTAGTGATGAATGTCATCATATTGTATATCTACAATGTACCAATAAACTTAATGAATAAAAAAAGATATTACAGTTAAGAGATAATCATGCAGATCACATATTTGCAAGTTACAATTGGAAACATTTGATTATACTTTTTTCTCAATCTTAGACTTTGTACCGTGAAGTTTTGCCCATTGTGTACGTGAGTGAGAAAATTGAGTAAGTTGGGGAGGATTCAAAACTATTTTTTATGCATAGATGCAGAACTGTAAGTAAAACTATAATGCGTTGCAATTAAAAAAATACTGCTATTTGGGAAATAACATGAAATGAGGTAGAAGGTATCTGTGGAATTGGTAAGAACTTATAATTTGCAGGTCTTGACAGCTGCTTAGCAACATTTCTCTAAAATGTTATCTAATTCTATATTTATATAGAGATAAGCTCTGAAATAGGAATAATATGCTAATTTTTAAAAATCAAATATATTGCAGTCTGTAGTGGTTTGGATATAAAATACCCACTGAAAGTTTCCTGTTCAGATGTGGGGCCTGCTCAGAAGGGTGCATCATGGAGGTACTGACTTAGAAGAGTGCATTCTCAGCCCAGGTCCTCCATTCTCTCTCTACTTCCTGGTCTCCATGATGTGAGCAGCTTTCCTTCGCCTGGCCCTTTGGCCTTGCCACCTCTGCCTTAGAGTGGGCCAAACTTGGATGGAATCTCTGCAATGGAAACCAAATAAACCTTGCCTGTCATTTGCAGCTGTCAGGTATTTGTCTTAGTAATGGAAACCTGATTAATACACAGTCTATAAGGAGTCAATTTAAATTGCAAAAATGCCACCACTCAACATTAGGTATCTTTAAAATATGATAGCATTTTGTACATGAGTTTCAAAGTTTTCTTAGCTTTTAAGTCAGCATTTTTGGTAATGATTTATATCGTTTCCTATGTCCTTTCCATAGTATATAAATAAATTTTGTAAGCTTGTGTTTTTCTGTGACATTGGGGATATTTATTTCTCAGTGAATTACCTTGCATTTACTCACATTTAACTTTATTCTGTCATTTGCATAACCTTGCTGGTAGACCACTGTCTTCAATTTCTATAATCTTGGAAAGTTTACTATTGTGCCATTATGCAATTGTATTTTAAATATAAGTTCCTATTGCTTCTCCTCTTTCTTCTCTTCCACCTTTTCTTCATCTTCACTCTCCTCTTTTTCATTCTCTTCTGTTTTTGTTTTCATGTTTGTTTTTATCTGGATATTTTTCAAAGGTCTGGGATTGGTGAGAGTATGTTAAAAATAAGCTTACATAAAAACCCAGCTATTTACAATATTAGGAAAAGCATGGCCAGGTCATTTTGCCAATGTTTGCTTTGTAAATGAGAAATTGACTTAGGATACGGACCTTTGATCCAGCTAGGGGCAGAGGTAAAAGCAGTTAATAACTACTGCAATATTTACCAGTTACTTAGACCTATGTGAGGAGAATTATTGGCTAGAAGTATATTAAAAACTCTGATTTCATAGGAACTTTATCCCTATCTGTTGGTAGCTGTAAGCATAATCAATTTGATCAAATAACTACTTCCACTTTTATAGTTATGTCTTCTGCTACACTTGATCATCTATGAGTTATGATTTACAAATACAGTGGGTGTGAAATTTATTAAAAAAATTACAGTAAAAGACATATTGCCATTAATCTCCCTAAAAGTACTTCCCTTTACTTTGAATGCACTTATCCTAAGTTCTTGGCACTTCCTGAGAGAGTTCTGGATGTCCTTTTCCCTGTGTGGCTTTAGTTGCACTGTTGTGGTAAACTTTTTGCCCTAAATCAACTAAAAATGTTTACCTTTCATGATCTTTTGACTTTAGGCAAGATCTGGAACTCACATAATGCCAGATCAGATGAATAGGTGGAGGAGAACACATGGTTATGTTTTTAGAAGCCTGTCTTTCCACTGACAGCAGCGTTCATCATATTTTTGATCACATCTCAAAAGGTATTCGTGAAACAGGACTTCCAGAACTGCTTCAGAAAGTGGAAGAAACAACGGTGTAAGTATATTTGAAGCAAGGGAGTTTTTAATGACAATATGTCTTTTACTGTAATAATTATTTTAAAAATATAAACGTACAACCTATTCTTTGATCATCCCTCATAGGAGAAAGAATCATCCCATCCCACAGTCTATATCTTATTATAGTTGTCCTTTTACCTACAAGATATATCTGTTTAAATAATGTGTCTTCTTTTAGGAATAAGTGACAATTGGTCCTTGCAATTTTTGTCAAATGACAATTTTTTGATGATGGGATTTATACTATACATTCTTTGCAAAGAAACATTTTCATGTTTTGAATGTTATTTTAAATGATTCACTCTCATAGCTTTGTAACATGAATAATCCTGTCCAAAACCTGCTTGCTTGTCAACCAATCATGGCACAAGGTGTGTGTACATTTGTATGCATTGAAAGGTTTCATTTTTCCAATGTTGTTAGTGATGTGTATTTTTACTAGGAATTTTTCCTCTCAGGTATACGAGTTCTATCACTTTCTTTTCATTCAGTGGGTTGGTTGTTTGCTGCAAATATCTCCTATTGATTTAAACTTTAATACTTGCTGATTTATTTGTTGCATTTCCTTTAGTGTCAAGTTTTAACAAATTTCTGTCTTATGATAATTTACATTTTACGCATAAGTTGTAAATATATTTCTGAAACCTGATAGTCACAATAGTACTGTGTTTTTTGCTACATGAGAAAAAAGAACAATTGATATTATATGAACACAATTGAAATATTGATCATATATATTTTTATGTTGCAATGTCATATATTTTTATGAAAAATATAACACTTGCTTTATTTTAGAGAAAAAAAATTGTAACTCTTTTGATGTCCACAGTGATAGTGAAAACAACCTCTTTCACAGGGAGGGAAAGAGGCTAAGAGAGGACTTAAATGAGAACTGGATACATCATTGGAAAACAAAAGGGTGGAATGTAGAAACTAAGTCAATAAAGATATGTATCTGAATTCTGAGCAGGCAAATAAAAGTAAAATTTTGTTTAATTAATCTACTGCACCCCACTCTTTACTCCCAATTTCAAAACAGAGCAGTCAGAACTTCCTAGCACTATTAGAAAAGAAATGAGGTTTAAGTCAGTCCCATGACACACAAATTGCTAGCTGGAAGATTATATATAAAACAAAATCCAGAAAACAAACAAAAGATGTTAGTTACATGGGCTGTTTTAAGCTACTTTATATGTTTCCATTTCTGGAATACAAGTATGGAAAAAAGTGCACGAAATGTGCAACCCATTCACTCTTTTAGTCATATTAAGATGCAATGTTTATTTTAAAAAGTTACTTCTTCAAAATAGTGCCATAAATAATGTGATTTTTAGCTAAATTTGTATTGAAATATGATGAACATCAATTGTACTAGTAACTCATTCATGTAATTCGGTTAGAGAAAGATATTTTTATGTAATTGTCCAGAATTGCTTGAAATGAGTTCTTTTTTTCTTTTAACAGAATTCAGGAAATGAGACAGGAATACATAAAATTTAATGATAAAATGGGGAGAAAAAAGCTATTTATAATATTTCTGAAATACACTGAAATATTTGCTATCTTTTCTTTGTATAATATTTAATAATTTTATTTTTATTATATCTACATGTTGCTATTTATCTCAGATATGAAAAATGACCCCAGTGATACTTGAGTATTTTTATTTTCAATATTATGCAAGGCTCTCCTAATATTCTGGTCAATAAATTCATAAAAAATGAAGTTACTTCTGAACTATTATTAAATGTCAATAAAATTTTACATATGAATACGTTTTCTTCTTTTTTATCAGATAAAATTTATGTTAACATTATTGAGATTATTTTAATATTAATATTCTTGGTAGTAGTCATAATGGTAATAAAAATGTTAATGATACTAAAACTATAAATAAAAATACGAAAGTGAGCTTGGTTTTCATCAGATGTTACCATTTAGGCTAAAATAAGAGGACTTTGGTGTTAAAATGCTAAATGAAGGCAAATATTTCAGTGTAATAATTTATTCTTCATATAAATGACAAAGTCAATTAACCTATTTGCAAGGATAATGGTTCACTTTTATTTTGTGGGAACTCAAAATATTGCAAATGGATTTTGATATGTAAAATTTCTAAGCTAAGTGTAAGTGAAGAATGGTGTCTGAAATACTTGGAAAGAACAAGAATTTAGGAAACTGCTGTAGGCAGGCAATCTTTGATTCAGGTTATTCCTGGATGAAACAACACAATTAAAGATGAACCATTTTCACAAATGACATAATCAATACTGTACTTGTTTCCTAGGCACCAAAGGCTTTTTACTATATTTTTGAAAGGATTAAATTGATGCTTTGGCATTCACTAGAAAACAAATATTTTCAAAAATGCTTTTTTAAAAGTATTCTATACACTTATTACATTCAATTTTTATGTCCAAATAAATCCACAGTTGTGCAGAGCCAAGGGTCATCCTGTTGTAGATAATAGAAATATTATAAATCCACCCAATAAATTCGGAGTTTGTACATATTTCTGAAAGCTACATTAAAAATTACTTCACTGAGTTGGATTTGTAAATAAATATGATGGAGCTGAATAACATCAAAGCAAGCAAGTTTTGATTGAAGATGTGTTAAAAAATATATTTATCTTAATCAGAAGACACATCACACCCACAGATACATAAAATGAATTTATATTGGTGACCAGATACACAAACACAGATGCACATATTGTGTTAGTTCCTTTTCTCTCATTGCTGAGACAAAACACCTGACACCCAAAGTCAGAGGGGAAGGGGTTTATCTGGCTTAGAGTTTGTAGAGGTTTCAGTCCATCATTGGCTGGCTCTGAGGCAGGGATGACAAACAGGCATCACAGAGGGGAAAGAATATGGCACCCACACCGTAGCAAAGGCAACAAGGGGCAACACTTCATAGGAGTGGAAGCAGCAAAAGCAACAAAAGAACTCAACAGCGTCTTTCTGCCCCTTTTATCTTATTCAGACTGTTAGATTTCCCTCGACTTAAGATGCCTGCTACATAAAATGGCAACCTTCTCCTTTTCATAATACCCTGCTTCCCACTTAAAAATATGGCTTAACCCGCCAAAAGACAACCTTACTCTTCCCAAATGCCCCTCTTCCTTCCAAAAGAACAACCTGATACTTGCTATCTCCTAGCAACTAGTGATGTCACAGGCTCCTCCAATCCCTAGCCACTACATCACTCAACCCCACCCCTGCTCCTATAAGAAGTGCTCCCTGTCCCAGCCATACTGCTCTGTCCCCTTTGTTTGGAGAGAGTCTGGCGGATCGTCCCTACAATAAAGGCTTGTTGTGGTTCTGGTCTGGTCTTAGTTTTCAGCTCTTTTACCTGACACAGACTACTTAGGGGAGATAGCACTCATGCTCTTAATCCTAGTGCCCTCAGGCCTAACCCACTCATGAATTAATCACACATTCCAAATTTAGCTACCTTTGAAAAAGACTGCTTTGGGGGGACATCTAGACAAAAGCCATAATATTCTGCCCTTGGACCCCCAAAGACTCATGCACATTCCTGCATGCAAAAGGTATTTAGTCTATCTCTAAGAGCTGAAAAGTCCAAGTCCCAAGTCTCCTCAGAGATATAGAGCAAATTCTTAGCTACAAGTCCCTGTACAAATGAGAAGAAAGTTAAACACTTCTGACATAAAACGGCACACGATAAACAGTACCATTCCAAAAGGTACAAATAGGGGGATATAAAGGAATGGGACCAAAGCAAGTCCAAAATCCAGCAGGGCAAACATTAAGCCCTGTAGTTCCATGTGCAGCATCCAAGGCAGTCTGTGGCAAGTTGTGAACTCCAAAGGTCTTGGGTATCCCCACCTCTGCAGCACTGTTGGTGGTTGTAACTCCCCTGGCTTTTCTCTTTGGCTGGCTCTGCTTTGTCCTCCAAGTTTTGCTCAGACAATCCATGTTCCTGGCTTCTCCAATCTTCTGGGGTCTCCACTGCATCTTTGGCTTCACATTCACGGCTTCACACACTGCCCTCTCAGGGGCACACTGCCTGCCTCCCAGGCCTTCTTTTGAAATCTGGGTGGAAGCCTTCCTAACACTATAACTCTTGCATTTTGCACGCTCCTAAAACCAGCACCACGTGGTTGATGCCCGGGTCTGTTGCCAGCTGGAGTAGTAGCCAGGCTTCCTTCTCTCTTGGCTGTAGGGGTGGAAGGCAATTGCTGAGCACTCTGAATCCAATTTGGAGAAACAATATCTTTAGGCTGCCGCCATTCTGGAACATGGTGCTCTGGAACTTTCTTCTCAAAGCAAAGTCTTTCACTTTTGCGATTTTGAGGCTGCAAAGAGTGGGGTCCTGCTGCTTCGTGTGATGCCCCCAGGCCATCTTTCCTATTCTCCTCCTTCTTCTCAGGAATCAAGATCTTCTCTGCTCTCTGTTTGCAGTCCACAGCTCTATTGGAGCTTCCTTTCTGGCGAAACTCAAAACATTTTAAATCATTCTCCTAGGCTCTTTGCTCTTGATTCTCAACATAGATCTGGCTAAAAACCCCCAACAGTAGCCATGCCACTGCCTCAATATTTGACTGCCTTGAAATTTCTTCTGCAAGATTAATTACTCTGCCACTCTTAGTCTCTGGCAAAGTCTCTGGGCACAAGCACAATATAGACAAACTTTCTGCCAAGCCATAATACACATCTTCTAGAGTCCAACAGCCAATTCAGTCCTTCTTCTCAGCAGAAACCTCCTGAGCCTGCTCTCTTCCGGCCTTCTGGTCTTCTGAGCTCTGACCAGATACAGAAAAGCCTAAGGCATTCCAGTGCTGCTTCTGTAGCCAATGTCTCAGAATCTTTCCTAACTCTTCCCCTTCCCACAAGCCAGTTTCAAAGGCTTTTGAGCCACATGGCCAGGTAATGTCACAGCAACTGCTCCACTCCTGGTACTCAATTTCTGTGTTAATTACTTTTCTCCCTTTGTTGAGCCAAAATACCCAACACCCGAAGTTAAAGGGGAGGAGGATATTTGGCTTACAGTATAGTCATGCATATGCACAATTCACTTTCCTTCTATATTACTGTTAAATATATGTCAAATATTTATTGACTTCTATAAATCTTGTAATGGAAAATGTCAGTTATAAGACATCATGAATTCAATAAAGGCAAGATTGGTAGGCAAAATTTTGTTGTATTGCTATGCTTGGAGTATGCCAATCTTAGACAAAGGACTCTTGATATGAATGCACACCCTATCTGCTCACATAATTTTTACTTACTTTGCATTTCAACATGTCATATAACTAGGAAATGAAAATGAAATGAAGCTGTGCTCAATTACATATGCAGTCTTATGTTTGCAATAAAACAAACTAAAAGAGGGAACTATTGATTAAATAATAATGTTATACACAATCTGCAAAATTTATCTTTCTGAGATGGGGATTCCAAAATAATTTAGAAATAATGACATCTTTTATTCAATTTCTGTATAACTCACAGCCCTAATAACAATTAAGATATGGCAAAGTTACTCAACTCTCTGCTTATTACAATAAATAGAAAAATTAATTAAAACCTGGATAAATCTCACTCTATCTTATTTTATTTCAAGTTTTTATTATCCCAAGTGCCACCAATGACTGTCCACGTGCCATGAGATGTCTGTCTTAAAACTGTTGAGGTAATACCAACAATGTTGTAACTATCAAGACCAACAATGAAATATATAAGATTTGCATATAAAACAATGACCCATATTGAAATAGCTGTAATCACCCATTTATACAGTACAATTCTTTCAGACTTTCACCACGAGAAAAGAAAGTAATTAATTTTTATGTGGCAATAGTTTCTTTAGATCATGTTCTTCATTTAATGTTACTCAATTCCATGAGTTTTAAGTCTAGGTTTTATTTTACCTGACAATATTTTCCTGACTACTTCAATATGTTGTCTTTAATAGTGTGTTAAGTATATGCAGATGTGTAGGTATAGATGGAAAATGGTGGTAAAGTAATATTCTCTGTCCAGTTACTATGTTATCAAAATATATTTATTCTTACCTTTTGGGGGACTGCTTAAAAATTACCCAAGCTATTGCCCTGCTTCTCTAGATTTGTAAGCTTGTTTACAAGGGAAAATGAAGTACAGGTAAAGATATTAAGTTAAAATCTATTTTTAAAAACCTAAGGGGAGAATTTAAATAATAAGCAAGATAATCATTTTTGTGGTACTCTGGTATAATTCATTTTTAGTGGGAGACAGTATGATTGTAATACAAAAAACTAATGGCTATTTTTTAAAAAGTCTGCACACAAAATAAAGAAATGGATCAAAGCATGTGAAGTAAGAGGAAATAGAACTTGGACTTTATGAACAAATAATTTTTCAAAGTTTTAATATATATTTATGGGTAAGATATATTTAATCCTTCTTGCCATAAAATTAGCATATTTATAGATATCTTTCTCTGACAGTGGTTTTGTAGGGATGCAAAGCGTACTAACTCTTTTTAACATCCTGAGGATAATGGGCCAACAATAATAAAACAAAAGGTAGGTTGACAAGAGAAAAATATACCAAATTGATTTCATCACAGTTTTACCTGTCCTGGAAACCTTCCGAAATTAAGATCCCAAGACCTAGGAATAATTGCATTTGTGTTTTGCGTTCATGAAGAATTCATGGCTATGTAGAATTATAATTTGACAAAGAGTATGAGCTGATGGTTATAGACGGAGGGGATGAATTCCGCAAAAGTCTTTCTGTTCAGATATTTCTAGGCCTTCTTAGGAAATATTCCTTCTTTCCAGATATGGAACAGGACTCCTATGGAATGAGATAAGCTCTATCTACCTACCTATCTGTCATCTATCTTATCTATTCACACACATGTATTTCAAAACTGTATTTAACGATATGATCTTGACCAAAATTTTTTAGAGAAAAAAGGAATTTTTTTTCACTAAAATATCTATGAAATTTTGTTAGTGCACATGAAGATGTATACAACAGGCTAGAAAGTATAGTCATATATAACATTGGTAATGGTATTTTAGCCCTGAACTTATTGATGAATTTAGCTGTTGATTCTCTTGGCCATTTTTGATATAGTTTTGGTGTTAATTTATAATTTTATGATTCTATAGTTTCTTTTTTCACATAAACATTATGTACTTTCTATGTTTTGGGAGCATTTCTATACCTATTTTAGTGACCAAGTTGAGCCAGGGATGCATTCACATGTGCAGAGTTCTAAGCATCATTTTCTTTGAGACAAATAATATACATCTCTGGTGCTTAGTTTTCTTTCTTTTCTCTTCTGTTCTCATTCTTTCCCTCCTTTCTACTCTATTCTTCTTTTCCTTTCCTTTCCCTTCTCTCAGCCTGCCATAAATATAAAACCATTCTAGCATTCTTAGTTTCTGAGCCATAAAAAACAAGTTGGAAACTAGAAGTTCCATTTGACTCAGCTGTTTCCCTTCTAGGCATCTTCCCAAAAGAGTAAAAGTCTTCAATCAAAATGATACTTGCATACTCATTTTTACAGCAGGACATTTTATATCTCAGTCTTGGAAACAGCCCATATGCCCATCAACAGATAAATTGATAAAGAAAATGTGCTGTTTATATACAATAGAGTAATACTCCATCATAAAGAAGGATAAACTTGGTCATAAAGAAGGATAAACTTAGGTAAATGGATGCACTTCAAGATCATAATGGTTTTTGTTTGTTTGTTTGTTTGTTTTTTTGGTCCGAGGGATCCTTGCGCTTGCACGGCAGGAGGCGAAACCACTGAGCTAAATCCCTGGCCCACAAAATCATAATCTTAAGTGGAATAAGTCAGGCACACAAGTTTAAATATTCCCTTGTTTCTCTCATGTGAGAAACACAAAGGATAAATAAGCAAAATAGAGGATAATTGTTAGGAAGTAGGTAGAGCTTTTTTAAATAGGAAAGGGAACAAGAGATAAGGGAGGGAAGGAAGGGAAAAGTGATTTAAAGAAAAAAAAGAATTGAAGGAAAAAATAGAAATAGAGCTTTTGCAAATGGGGAGGGAAAGAAGAGCTGGAGGAATAAAAGGTAAATGAGACAGGAGAAAAAATTCAGATGTGTTATGTATATGTACAAATTCCCCATGATTAATGTGATTATGATGTACTGCAAATGTGTATGAATAATAAAAAAGCAAGTTGGAGGCCAACATTTGCCAACACCTGCCATATTTCAATAGTGGGCAATCTTTGACTTTGCTTGTTAACATACAGTTAGAGTTACTTGTTGGCAAAGATTAAACATGTTGAAGACACCCATAAATAGCAAGTCATGTTCAAACACTGAGGGGAAGATTTGTGTATCTAGTAATACTTTGAATTTTCTTAATGTCAGTCCACTGGATGAACTATTTGACAGTAGTGACCTAAGTCTAAAACATAAATTTATCTTGCAAATAAATGCACATTACTTTTTCAGATTTCAACATTTATTAAAATTTTTGAGAATTAATTTATGTGTTAAAAAGGAAAATTATACTTTATATTGCTGTTGCTGGGAGTCATTAAAAGAATTGTTCATTAGCAACTATATACAGAAATTTCTTTAAAAAATGCAAAGCACTAGGGTACTGGGTATGTAGCTTAGTGGCACCGTGCCTGTGTGGCAACTACAAGGTCCTGAGTTCAATCCCAGGTACTGAGAAAAAAATATAAAGCACTTGTATCAACTTGGATTTATGACTGGAATATTCATTATACATTTTAAAATTAGGAATGAAATATGTTTTCTTCTCTAATGCAGTAGTATTTCATTTGAAATTACATTTACTTTATTCTGGTTTACAGTTGAGAAATCACATACTCATACACCCACATAAAGACATAGGCAAATGCTTTACGTATTTTGAATGATTTCTGAATTTCACTTTATAATAGGGGTTTATTTAGTTTAATTTAAACCAGATAATATCTTGGTTGCAGTCTATTAGCAAATAAATGTCATCAGTGGAATTAAAAGAAAGACAATGGTGGGTTTCCACTTTTAATTATCTATACATAATTGTTTATATTTAAGAGAAACTTTTTTCCACAGTTACTCAGAACTGTTTATAATTTGAAAAGTTTAATTAATTTGAACATCAGAATCAGTGAGAAGCAAAAACTTATCTATTTTTTTTTAGCAATATGGTTTTTCCAAATATTTAATTCTTGTGTGGTTCTTTTTTGTTCCTCTCTCACATTGTATATCTTTTCTCATTTCACTTATTTATATAAACTTTTCCCCCCTCTTTATAATATTTGTGTATAAAGAATACATTAAGAATATTTTACCTAGCAGGACGCCTATCACAAATTTTCCATCTCAAACTCATGTGTGACTTAGTAAGGAGTGACAGGTAATAGGAGTTGAGAATAAAAGTTACTTAAAAAGTTAATAAAAAAGAAATTTGTGTAAATGGGAAATTTGACATTCTTTTTTATCTTTAACTCATATAATAGCAGCTGCTTCCCTGGACCAAAATTAAACAAGGTCAATACCAGTAAGTTTAAGCTTTTTCCTTTCTTTGTTAATGTTTTATTATGTGGTTGGATACTTCCTCATGAAATCATGGGGTTTAGGTTTGGATTAGCTTGATATCCTAGCTTGAAGCTGTCTAGGGGCCTAAAGAGAGATGAAATTACAACAAAGTTCAGAGACAAAAAGCCATTAGGTGAAAAAGGATATCAGCTAACGAGTCTCATGTGTTTAAAAAATACCAACTGCTATGAAATTTATGAGGTTAGGTTCTTTTTAGAGTCCTTTTCTTTTTCCATTGACATTGAAAAGAAAATAGTATAGTTCAAGGTATTCTGCTAATTGTCTTTGTAACTCTCAGCTTTTAAATGAGGCCAGTTTAATATTCATGCCAAAAATGAAAATCATGTTTATTCTTTTAACACAGAACCACCAAACATTTTTATAGGCCTTGGCAGCACATTAGAAAATGAGAAACAAAAGAAATTTCTGATTTATAGAACTCATACTGTAGTGTATGTAGTAGAAGAAAGAGATAGAAAAATATTAAGTAAATAAACACATTTTTAAAAAGTTAATTTTAAATTCTTAAAAATAAGTAGTGAATATAAGAGTCTGGAAAGCTTGATAATAAGTCAAGAAATTTTTATTAAATGACATGAAAAGTTGCAATCTTCTAAAAACACAAAGACCTGCGAGGTCTCAGATTGAGGACTTAATGTACGAGATGTTTTGGAAAGGAAAGGAGTGATATCACAAAAGGCATTGAAGAGGAATGTTTGTTTTAAGTAAAACAAAAAATTGTCACAGTAGCAACTGAGTATAATGATCCAGAAGTGGCATTAAAAAATGTTTATAGCAGTATGATGATGGAAAATAAAAGCATTTAGCACTCTATTACAGTTGCCCAAATAAAAAAGAATTGTGCTATAGGTGAAATGGGAGCTGTAAAAGAGGTGAAAATCTCATTTTGGTCATATAGTCGCCAACATGTGTAGCAGTTTATAAATATGTGTTGAATAAGTATGCAGATATACATAATGAGGAAAAAGAGAATGCAACACAACTTCTAAGTGTGGGAGTCACAGACCTATGTGAATGATGATATTAAATAAGAAAGATACACGATGAGTTTACATTTCTTTCTTTTTTTTTTTTTTGGTACCAGGGATCAAACTCAGGTCCTTGCGCTTGCGAAGCAGGCAGCAAAACCACTGACCTAAATCCCCAGCCCGAGTTTACAGTTCTTTAGTCTTAGTGGGCTTGAGCAATTCTACCATTGCCTTCTGAATTCCAGTATTTAAGATATTGGACCTGAAAACTATGGCATTTACAGATTATTTGTTCTTTTGGCTAGAAACTCCCAAGATTTTTACATTTTTCTAACAGATTATGAATTTTATGAAGGTATGATTGGTAACAATAACTTCAAAACAGTCTTGATTAGAACTACTTAAAGCCCATAAACTAGAAGACTTACACAAAAAAAGTGTTTATCCCAAAATTTATGGATTAGAAATCAAAAGCAGGAGTTTGTGAACTGAATACTAGAATGCTCTAGCAAATATACAGTTATTGATTCTTTAAAAAATACATCAACATAACATTTAGGTATTAAAGTTAAAAATATTTGAGGAGGTATGTTTGCTTTGATTCAAACATTAGACAACAGGGCCGGGGATTTAGCTCAGTAGTTTTGCAGCCTGCTGCGCAAGCGCAAGGACCCGAGTTCGATCCCTGGCACCAAAACAAAACAAAACAAAACAACAAAAACAAAAACAAAAAAAACATTAGACAACATATACATGTAACCAAAACATCACATAGTACTCCATAAATATATATATAAAGTTTATGTATCAATTAAAAAGAAAAATAAATTATATCTAAATGGAAGGCAATGAGAAATTTATCTTAATTAACATCATTTATTTTATGTCTTATTTTAAGTGTTTAAGGTAATATACATATAGAAAACTAACCATTTTATTAATACATTAAACAGATCAGTAAGATATTATACCTTGAATAAGTGAAGAACTTGGAAAAAATTGTATCATGTAAAATTGTACAGCATTTATTGAATCTTTAATTACACATGTATTGCCAGAAAGAGCTATACTATAAAGTTTAAAAGTATATTTTCCTAGAAGAGCTTGTAAAGAATACATTCCTTGTAAGTGGAGACATGTTGAAGTGGTATAAGTTCAATTTCTTCTTTTTTGTTTTAAACTTCCCTCAAAAATCACTTCAAGGAGGTCCTAGGAGCAGCTTGGAGCCCCAACTCCATCTGGTGCTGTGCTTAGCCACATGGGCACCTGCAAGGCCCAGTTCCACTCCCTGCGCAAGCCCACCTTCCAGCTCTTCGGCTACCTGATCCCACACTACAGAGGCACACGGGATTATACTTCACATAGTTAAATGTGATAGATTAATAACTACCACAAATTGTCATTTTCTAAGCTGCACTTGATGCTATGGTATTGCTGATTGTATCATTTGGCCTAATAGGTTGTGATTGATCTAATCAGTTTTCCTTCCTGGTATAAGGAAAATAAAATAGCCTCAGAGTCATTAGAGCCTCAAAACCTAAACACAAGCCATATCTGTAAGACACCTCTGAAAAGCAATCATTCCACAAGGGTTTTAAACACAAGCAACAAAGATACCTGCATTAAGCAATTTTGAAGTGTCAACCCAGGAATTAAACCAAGGACAGTACTGAAAACAAAAATGAGAAGACATTTAAGCAAGGCACAAATGCAGGCTTCCATGCCACAAAAACGAAATTCTGGGGGAAATGAGGTGGAAAAGTCTGATGAGCAACCACCTGGACACCCTGAACTGATAGCACAGGAAGTAACAAAGCATATACATGAGGCTCTAGAAAAATTCAAAGCAGAAATAATTTCCCATATAAATACAGAGATGGTGAGTGGAGTGAAAGACATGATTAAAGGCTCTAGAGCAGAAAGAGATAAGAAAATAGATGAGCTCAGAAACATGCTGGAAGCCATGAATGCCCAGCATAAGAAAGAAATGGAAACCATGATCGCCCAACATAAGAAAGAAATGGAATCCATGAAACAGATTCAAACAGATATTCAGGAGATTAAAAACTCCACTGAAAGCATGCAGAGCAGACTAAGAGAATCTGAAGACAGAACATCAGACATAGAAGACAGGATTGTGGTTAAGGACCATGAAAACAGAGATTTCTGAAAGATAGTAAGGGACTATGAGAAATCAATCCAACAGCTGCTAGATGATGCAAAGAAGAATAACATAAGACTGATAGGAGTCCACGAAAAAACAGGAGAAAGTACAATAGTCATAAAAAAATCTGTTCACAGAAGTAATAGTAGAAAACTTCCCAGACAGAGGTAGAGAATTGGACACAAAGATAAGTGAGGCATATAGAACTCCAACTAGCTATGATAAAAAAAAATCTACACCTAGACATATAATAGTCAAGATCCCAGAAACCCAACAGAAGAACAAAATTCTACAGGCAGTTAGAGAAAGAAACAAATCACCTACAAAGGAAAGCCCATCAGAATCATGGCAGACTTCTCAACACAAACGCTTAAATGAAGGAGAGCCTGGAGTGAAGTATTTCAAGCCCTAAAAGAAAATAACTTCCAACCTAGACTGTTGTATCTGGCAAAATTATCTTTCAAAATCGATGGGGAAATTAGATACTTCCATGACAAAGAACACCTGAGAAATTTCAGGAACACCAAATCAGCACTCCAAACAATTTTATGCAATATCCTAGAAAAAGACAATGAAGGTCACAACTCCATGAGGGTCAACAGAGAGAAGACACCATGCAAGGTAAGGCTCTAAAGGGAAAGGGGCAAAAATAAGAAATAAAAGAGCCAGCAACAATAAAACATCGTGGCAAGAATGAATCAATATCTCTCAATTATAACTATCAATGTTAATGGCCTCAGTTCACCAATCAAAAGAAATAGACTGACAGAATGGATTAAGAAGCAAAACTCAGCAATATGCTGTGTACAAGAAACACACCTAGCTCAAAAGGAAATTCATAGACTGAAAGTAAAAGGATGGAAAACAGTTCTCCATGCCACAGGAACCCAGAAAAAAATCAGGGGTAGAAATCTTATTGGCAGACAAAGTAGATTTCAAACCAAAAACAAATTAAGAGAGACAAAGATGGTCACTACATTCTTGTGAAGGGAACAATCCAAGAGGAAGAGATGACAATCCTAAATATTTATGCACCAAATACAAATGCCCCCAACTATACAAAACAAATATTAATGGACATGAAAAACCAAATAAACAATAACATAATTGTAGTGGGGGACCTCAACACCCCCTATCACAAATAGACAGATCATCTAGGAAAAAAATTAACAATGAAATTCTAGAACTGAACCAAGCTATTGAACAAATGGATTTAATAGATGTTTATAGAGTGTTCACCCCACAAAATCAGAATACGCAATCTTTTCAGCTGCATAAGGGTCATTCTCCAAAATAGATCACATGCTAGCTCATAGGGCAAATCTAAGTAAAGGTAAAAGAATTGAAGTTATCCCCTGTATATTATCAGACCATAGTGCAATACAATTGGAGATCAATAATGTAAGAAACCGCAAAACTCCCACAAACACATGGAAATTGAATAACACCCTCCTGAACAACCAATGGGTCACAGAGGAAATTAAAAAGAAATTAGACAGTTTCTACAAGTAAATGATAATGCCAGTACAACATTCAGGAATCTGTGGGACACAATGAATGCAGTTCTACACGGGAAATTCATGGCAGTAAATGCTTATATTAGGCCAACAGAGAGAATTCAGTTAAATAACCTAATGCAGAACCTCAAGCTCCTAGAAAAAGAAGAGCATAACAAACCCAAAGCTCATACAAGAAAGGAAATTATAAAGATCCGAGGAGAAATCAATGCAATGGAGACTAAGAGAACAATACAAAAAAATCAATGAATCGAAGATCTGGTTTTTTGAAAGAATAAATAAAATCAATAAACCTTTAGGCAACCTTATCAAAAAAAGGAAAGAAAACACTCAAATCCATGCAATTAAGAATGAAAAAAGTGAAACCACAACAGATCCAGCAGAAATTCAGGGGACCATCAATACCTACCTTGAGAACGTGTACTCTAATAAAATGGAAAAACACAGAAGAAATGGACAGATTCCTTGATGCATATGAATTACCAAAGTTAAATGAAGAAGATATAGAAATTCTAAACACCCCAATAACAATGAGTGATATTGAAAATATAATAAAAAATTTACCAACAAAGAAAAGCCCAGGTCCTGATGGCTTCACTGCTGAATTCTACATGACATTTAAAGAAGAACTATCACAATTACTCTTTAAATTCATCAAGGAAATTGAAAGGGAAGCAAGACTTCCAAATTCTTTCCTGGAAGCAAGTGTTGCTTTGATTCCAAAACCAGGGAAAGACCCAACCCAAAAAGAGAACTACAGACCAATCTCCCTAATGAACATAGATGCAAAAATCCTCAACAAGATACTGGCAAACAGAATACAGAGGGTCATCAAGAAGATCATACATCCTGACAAAGTTGGATTTATCCCAGGGATGCAAGGATGATTCAACATCCATAAATCAATAAATGTAGTACACTATATTAACAGAGCCAAGGACAAAAACCATATGATCATCTCAATGGATGCAGAAAAGGCATTTGACAAAATCCAGCACCCATTCACAGTAAAAACACTACAGAAAATTGGAATAGAAGGTCTTTATCTCAACCTGCTTAAGGCTATCTATGAAAAACCAACAGCCAACATCATACTAAATGGTCAAAAACTGAAAACTTTCACACTAAAATCAGGAACAAGACAAGGATGCCCACTATCACCACTCCTGTTCAATATTGTTCTGGAAACATTAGCCATAGCAATTAGACAAGAGAAAGAATTAAAAGGAATAAAGATAGGAACTGAAGAAGTTAAACTATCTTTATTTGCTGACAATATAATACTTTACATAGAAGACCCAAAAAACTCAGTCAAAAGTCTTCTAGACCTAATTGACAGATTTAGTAGAGTAGCTGGATATAAGGTCAACACTCAAAAAACAATAGCCTTCTTATATGCAAATAGCAGATCCACTGAGAGAGAAATTCGGGAAATAATTCCTTTTACAACAACATCTAAAAAAATGAAATATCTGGAACCAACCTAACAAAGGAAGCAAAGACCTCTACACTGAAAAGTACAGTACCCTGAAAAAGGAGATCGAAGAGGATATAAGAAAATGGAAAGATATCCCTTGTTCCTGGGTAGGAAGAACCAACATAGTGAAAATAGCCATACTTCCAAACTACTATGTAGATTTAATGCAATCCCAATTGAAATTCCAAATACTTCACGGAACTTGAGAAAACAATCCAAAAATTCATTCGGAAGCTGAAGAAACCTAAAGCAATTTTAGGCAACAGAGACATGGATGGGGGTATCACAATCCCCAACTTGAAACTATACTACAAAGCTACTGTGATAAAAACAGCATGGTACTGGCAAACAAATAGACCCAAAGATCAGTGGAATAGATTAGAAGATGCAGAAACAACTCCAGACATACTCAGCCACCTCATCTTTGACAAAGGAGCAAATCACTCTCATTGGAGGAAAGATAGCCTATTTAATAAATGGTGTTGGAAAAACTAGATTTCAACCTGCCAAAGATTAAAACTAGACCCATACCTATCACTGTGCACTAAACTAAGATTGAAGTGGATTAAAGAGCTAAGTATCAAGACAGAAACAGTAAACTTGCTGGAAGATAAGTTAAGTAGAACTCTCAATGACATTGGCATAGGAAAAGACTTTATGAACAAATCTTCAGTAGCACGGGAGCTAACACAGAGAATCAACAACTAGGATCTCATCTTATTAAAAAGCTTCTGCACTTCAAGCGAAACTACCAACAGAGCTAAGAGACAACCTACAATATGGGAAGAAATTTTTAGCAGCTGTACCTCAGACAAAGGTCTACTATCGAGAATATATAAAGAATTGAAAATAATCAGACCCCCCAAATTCAAAGACCCAATTCAAAAATGGGCATCCGAAATGAACAGACATTTCTCAGACAAAGAAGTGAAAACAGCAAATAAAAATATGAAAAAATGTTCAACATCACTGGTCATTTGAGAGATGCAGATGAAAACAACACTGAGATTCCACCTCACCCCACGAAGAATGGCTGCTCTCAAGAAATCAACCGATAACAAATGCTGGTGGGGGTGTGGAGAGAAAGGAACACTTCTCCATTTTTGGTGAGTGTGCAGACTGGTGCAAGTACTGTGGAAATCAGTATGGAGATACCTCAAAGAACTAGGACTAGAGATCCCATTTGACCCAGCTGTTCCTCTGCTGGGTATCTTCCCCAAAGAATTAAAAGAATCATACCACAGCGATCTATGTGCACCTATGTTTATAGTGGCACAGTTTGTAATAGCTAAAGCTTGGAAACAGCCCAAGTGCCCATCAACTGGAAACTGGATAAAGAAGATGTGATTTTTTTATAAAATGGAGTACTACTCAGCCATAAAGAATGAGAAATTAGAGTCATTTATAGCTAAATGGATGCATATTGAGGCCATGCTCTTAATTGAAATAAATAGAATACACATGTGTAAATACCAAATAGTATCTCTAGTGTGAGAAACTGAGAGTGTAAGGATAATGATTAAAATGAATAATTGATTATTTTAAATAGGAAAAGGTCCAAAGGTGGAGGGGTGGTGGGAAGGGAAAGGGAAAGGGAAGAAACAAAATCTATGTAAATAAGGATGAGTGGTGGGGTGAAGGGCACATAGGTAATGGGGGAAAAAATAAGAACTAAGATACATCATGTTCAGGTTCAAACACCCAATGATAAATGTAAATGTATTGTATACCTAAAATGTACCAACTAATATATAAATTTAAAAAATCACTTCAAATATTTGTTTTGTTGATTTTAATTTTTTTCACGTCTGAAATTTATAACATTATTTGTGTGATTTGAATTTCTCTTTTATACTAACTGTAAGATAGGAGAGATGATTCCCATATTTCTCACATAGTTTTTGAAAGTAGTGGTCTTCAAAGAACTTCTTTAATGATATGGCTAATTTCCATATCACTAAAATATTTGCTTATATAACTGGATAAGAACAAATTAATATTACATACAACATTTTGCCTTCATTTGCCTCATTATTTCATGAAAAATATGAGTCACATTGTAGATTTCAGAATCATTAAAAAAGTGAAGTACAAAATATTTAACTATCTTTAACTCATCTTAATGGAGAACCATGTGGTAAATTGGTACATGCATACATTGTATACTGTTCAAGTTAGACCCAGCATTATCTATTTCTTCAAACAGTTATTTAAGCAAAGAAAACTAGACTTCTAGAAATTTAAGGACTAAGTGAGAAATTTGGAAATAGACATAAATAGTACAGTAGAACAAATATAGGAACTAAGGGAAAAGCCATCAATATGGGTGGTTAATGAGTTTTCCTCCAGCATTCATTTCCAATATCATTGGTTACCCTTTTCAGAAACCAAGCCTTAACCAAGTGTAGAGATCAGAATGTGTGTGTGGGGGGGTATGAGTGTAGAGTCGGATCTCATTCATAGCTCCACTGGTGAATTACATTGTTAGAAGAAAAATTCAACTTTCTAGCCATAATAATATTCTCAATTACGAGTAAGTGATCCAATTCAGGCAAATATCAGTGAACACATCTTAAGTAGAACACATTAGTTTGTAGCCTTGAAATAAATTTAAACATCAGAAAAATTTATGCAGATAGAAATTCTCCACATTAATAACTATATAAAAAGATAATTATAACATAATTTTCCAGGGAATATATTTGAGAAAGAAAAAGAGAGAGAATGAAAGTAGATACAAAAAAGAAAGAGAATTTAAAACTGAAGAGTCACAATATAAAATAGAGCAAAATGAATGTATTTAGGAAGTCTTCAAAGACTGAGTTAAAACTAGGACAATCCTTCAATACATAGACTCCTAGGAACAATTGGACTTAGGCTGCTTCCAGTGTTGCGTTTTTTAATAAATTATGTATCTCATTTTATAGTAATAAATCTATGTCTGCTAATTATTCTAGCTTTTTTCAGTGCTGAGCTTGTCATATTTATTTCAACAACACAAAGAATAAAAAATATTTAGAAGACCAAAATTATTGAAAATTATTATAATTACTTCAGTACATTCTTTGCACATTCATTAAAAATGACATGTTGTTCATTAAGGTAAGATCTTTGAGGAAATATTTAATATTTTTGCCTGACATATTAGATAGCAAATTGAAATTAACAACAATAGCAATTGTACCTCATCTAGAGATGATAAGCTGCCTAGCACCATGGGTTAAACACGGTGACGAGTGTTACAGTCTGTATATGTCTGTGAAAGTGTTGAAATGGGCTGTATATTGCAGTAAAGTCTTTAACAATAGTTTCCTGCCAAATTTATTCTATAAAAGGAAATATCAAAATGAAAATTTCTTCCCTAAGCAAATGTAACTATTTTATTCTGGGCATTAATAGACACCATTTTCCATGTCAAGAAAAAATACACGCAAATTGCCGTATTTCTGAGTAAAAACACGGCTGGGTTGACCTGGAAGCACCGGTTGTTGCTTTTCTGTCAGCAGTCGGCAGGGGTGCTAGCGAAGAGCACTGCAGCCAATTAACAACAGAATGTTTCCAGAAAAAACATATTCTGAAGTGAGATATTTTAGTCCAACATTCTGCAAAATTTACCTTCTAAATATGGACATGAATAAGGCCTGGCTTCAGAGATTGCTAAGTAGAATTTGGTAAGGAGCGTGAACACCCTCGGTCTATACAAGGAAGTTGTAAATTACAAGTAAAGTTATAAAGTGACAGGAGCCATATCTTAAGCCATGACGTTATTATACCCCAAGATACATCTGTACTCTGCTATCATTAATACAATAATGTATGTATTAATAAGATGCAGCAAGTACTTAGTGTAAGGAATACCAGAAGTCTACAAGGTGGGGAAAAGTACAGTGAAGATGCAGACATAGATATAAACCCAGATCTAGACCTAAACCTAGACTTAGATATGGGAGGAAGATATTGGTTGGGAATATATATAGAGAGAGGAGAAAATAATGCATAAGGGGATAAAAGTTTATAGAATATTATAGATTTAAAAGACTTTTCATTCCAATCTTCATACACACACTTTTATAAGGTGTGAAGTTTATTTGGGCAGGATACAGAATCTACACAATAATGTCTTCCTTTTAAAATTGGAAAGAAAGCAGGTATGGTGGTGAAATCTACAATCCCAGGACTCGGGGAGTCTGCAACAAGAAGACTCCAATTTTGAGCCCAGCCTTGGCAACTGAGCAACTTAAAGAGACCTTGTTTAAAGTAAATATATATATATATTTCTATATTTATGTATTTTTATGTGTATATATATATATAAAAAGAGGTGGGGATATAGTTCAATGTGAAAACCTTAACTCAGTACCCAGTTACATTAAAAAAAGTCAAGAAAATTCATTTCAAATTGATAATAGGAAACAACTTAATATTATTATGTAAAGCATTCCTATAAAATATATGGAATTTGAAATACAAAATAAGTCAATATAAATTCTATATGCCAGTAGTAAGAAAATAGAAAATATAATTGAAAAAAATTAATTATCATTAGCAAATAAACAAGAAATATTATAATGTTAAGCTATATGTGGTTTCTACCTTACTTTGGAAGAATTACTTCAAGACCACTAAGTTGCCAAACATACCTAGAACATCCAGTCTTGATTTAAAGTTAAATGGTTTTATTCAGTATACGATAGACCAATTTAGAGCATATATGCACTTAGTAATATGGACTCAAGATAAGAAAAGCAGAAATTGACAGAGATAAGTGAAGGAACAGACAAAAATCAGGACTGGAGGTTTCTACATACATAATTAAATAGTTGTCAGCTAGAAATGCATCAATAAGGACAGAAGAGATTAAGAAAAATGTCTTTTGTAGAAATGTATCACTAAACAAGGAAAAATTCACATTCTTTTCCTGTGAACATGGGACATCCACAAAGCTTCACAGCAATACAGCCTCAATTAATAAAAAAGCATCAATAATCCAGAATATAGTTTCTAACTATCACAGAACCAGAAAACAAGTTAGGAAGATAATTAGTAATTCTTCTCTGACTGGAAGTCAACAAATATAATTTTAATTATTTTATGCAACAAAAAAGAAACCAAACAATTTAGTAAAATAATGTCAATAAAATGACATAGTATAAATAATTTACAGGATTTAACTTAAGTAGTCTTTAGAGAGAACTTAAATCATTTTAAGGACACTCATTAGAGATGAAGAAAAACTAAAAATCATTCTTATGGCTTTTTTTTTTTTGGCATTGGAGATCAAACTCAGGACCTTGTGCTTGTGAGGCAGGCATGGTGCCACTTAGCTAAATTTCCAGGCCCCTATGGCTTCTTAATAAGAAATCAAGAAGGACCTGCGCAAGTGCAGGGACCCGAGTTCGATCCCCAGTACCAAAAAAAAAAAAAAAAAAAGAAATCAGGAAGGTGAAACAAAGAATTAAGCTTAGAGAACTAAAATGGAGGAAATATTTATAGTAAGTGTAACAATCAGTCAAATAGAAAAACAACATCCAGTTGAAAATGAAACCCAAAACTATATCCTGCTGTGTAACACATTCAAGGGCGTGAGGGTGAAATTAAATGGAAAATACAAATTGTCAATAAAAAAGATGAAAAAAACAAATTATAGGTAAACAACAAGATAAAAGATAGATACTAGGAAGTAGGGATGTAGATCTTTCTCAAACTGGGAGGCTGAGGCAGGGTGATTGGCATGAGTTCAAGGCCAGCCTGGGCTCCATAGTGATTTCAAAGTCACCCTGAACAACATAGTGAGACCTTGTCCCAAAAATAAAATAAAATAAAATTGAAATAAAATAATATAAAAGGAGTGATGAGTAAAGGGATGAAAAAGGAATTGAGATTTTTTTGTTTTGTGCATGTGCCAACTTCATACAATGTAAACATTATGTTCTGCAAAAATCTATTAATATAATTTAAAAAAAGAAAAGAATAAAAAATGATCAATGAATGTCATTTATCAATGCATCAAATCATGACCAAAAAACATCTTATTCAAATATCTGTTATATACGAAGTTGATAATTCTATCCAAAGACATAATTTACCAAAAAATGCCATAAAATTATGTTAAAAAGATAAATATTACCTTAGCTACTAAAAACATTGAGTATGTTTTAGAACATCTTTACAAAAATCCCTGATGTAGACAGCTCTACTGCTGAAATATTTCCAACCTTTAAAGGGAAAGTAGTGCCAATTTTATAAAAAAATATATAAAAATGGAGAAGAAAAAACTCAAGTCTTTATTAGACCCTTACAACATTTACTCTGACATTAGAGAGATTTTTGTAAAACTGAAAATTAAACACTATTATTTTCACAATCCTCAAGTGTTCTTATTCCTTCTCCCAAGTTGACAAGGTTGGCCTACATTGGAAAATAAGTCAGTGCAATTAATCACATTGTTATCTAATATTTTAAGAAGAAATCTGATTAAATTGGCTACCCATTCCTGTGTTGAAGTTAGTTGAACTCTAAAAATACTCTTCTACAATTCAAGCGTTATGAGAGCTATTCAGTTTCAGTTCATTCCACCACTCCAGAAAATATGTACTGGGTAGGAAATGAATGCAATATTGATTTTAAAGGACAAGAACCCTCTCAATTAATAATGATGAGCAACTTATTTGTTATAGATGACAACATTCCTCCATGGCAATTAATAAAGCACACCTTCGTCATTCCTTAGAACACGTGCTAAAGTTTCCCAAAGCATTCAAATTAGATGTAGAAGGTCCTGTGGCAAGCTAAGTGGTTCTCCTGTAATTTCATATTTTTATATCAGCCATACTTATTTAATTGGTTGTTAAAATATGTAATCTTCAGATAAGGTTAATTCTTTATTCTTCTTGCTGAAAATCTTTCAGGAATTTCAACTATTTTAATACTTTGTGGGTATGTAGCCTTACCCTTTTATGAGGCTTTAGTGTGGGTTCATTTCTATGATTTGTTGTTTGTTTGAGGGCTGATAGCAGGAATGCTATGAAATAGCAGGCAGTAAGATGGGTATGAGTGACAAGATTGCTCCTTGTTCCTGCCTATTTCGTTAAAATTATCTTCAACAGTTCACTTATGGTCCATTCACTCCCTGACCCTGCACAAGCAGAGGCCACGTGTTCCATTGGCACCAGGCTCTGTAGCTGTTCTACAGTGCTTCTTAAAGGAGATGGAATTCTTTCCAAAAATGACCTGGTCTTGCCTGCGAATGACAGGGCATTGTGTTGTGACTTTTCCCCAGTAGAGCTTGGCATCAACATTCAACTCTATCTTTTCCACCATGGAGATCTTCAAATCTCTAGGGTCTTTCAGTGTGTCTGACCAAATGGTAATTTTGGACACACCTGGCATAGAGTCCTTTCCTCCTCTGAGCTTCACAAAGCTGTAAGCCTTTCTGAGACAGGCTGGAAGTATAGCAAATCAGTATTTCTCATAGGGGATGTATTGTCTCCAGGGTCTGAAAAGACCTACCAAGAACGGCATTTTGTGCTTTTTGACAAAGGGATAAAAGTCTGTGTATTTGGAAAGTTTGCTCAGAAACATTCCTGGCAACTTCACTGGAGTGGCAGTGCTATGGTTTCAATTTGCTCATCCTATATGAACATAATATTAAAGCTTAATCCCTACTGCAACTGTGTTGGGATGGTGGGCCCAATGGGAGTGGCTGCATTCTTTTATTTGGATTCCTGTGACTATGGAGAGAGCTGTGGTAGTAGGTTTGTTCTCTTTGTTTACTACTGCACAAGTATACAATGTTCTTCCTCTCTGGATGTCACAACACAGAGGTGCTCTCTTGGATGCAGGAAATAAATTTGCAGGCTGTTGATGTTGGAATGCAGACTTCAGAGTCGGGAGAATACATTTCTGTTCTTTGCAAAGTACTAGCTATGATATTGTGTTACAGCATCACCAGGGACTAAGGCATGTTTTTGAATTTTTGTGGAGCTTGCGGTCCATGCTCAGACCAGTTACATCTTCACATGGTCTCAGCATGTTAACCACTTTCTTCTATCTGCAATCCACACTTCATCAATGCAGTGCCCCAATCCATTGTTTTGTGTGTTCTCTAGATCTGTGGGACAGTCAAAATCTCTCCAGACTATTCCATGAGAGAAAGAGTGGGAGAGTAAACAGCTCTGGATCAAAATTCTCTTCCTTATTCCAATTTCTACTTTAATTTGATCTCTCAAATCTAGATTTCATAAAGAACATCATGTTAATGAATAGAAGGGTAACTATACACAGCACATTAGCACTTTTTGATACACGATGTACACAAATAAAGTTTGGAATTAAGTCCCTTGCAGTTTGAGTTTGTAGTTTTGTCTCTGCTGTAATAAAATATAGTGAATTCTAATTATGACTAATTTTGTTGCTGGTTAAACAAAAAGGCTTGTTAGCATAAAACATTTCTCCAGGGACTTTCAGAGAAGACAGGGCCCAATCCTGCTCAAATGTGAATATGTGGATAAACTTGCAGTTGGAGATACAGCTCTTAGAAATTTGTTCATTCTTGTTTTTGATTAAGAGTATATAAATATTGAGCCAGGCATAGTGATGCACACCCGTAATTCCAGTACTTAGCAGGCTGAGGCAGGAGGATCTGGGAGAGTTTGAGGCCAGCCAGGGCTACATAGTGAGACCCTGTCTGAAAAGAAAGAAAGAAGAAAGAGAGAGAGAGAGAGAGAGAGAGAGAGAGAGAGAGAGAGAGAGAGAGAGAGAGAGAGAGAGAGGGAAAGAAAGAAAGAAAGAAAGAGAAAGAGAAAAGAAAAAAGAAAGAGTACATAAATCTAGAAGACAAAATATGCTATGGTATTTTTTAAAGTCAGAAAAATGCTCAGTAAAAGCACCAGTTGACATTTTAATTACTTTGTCGTTTTAGACGTTTACTGAAAGCCTTTGATGACTTGAAAAGCAGCATTTTTCTTAGCTGTTCACTGATTGATTTTCAGCAAACTGTTTTTCTTTGACGAAATCAACATTAATTTTCTCTTCCTAGACTATTTACCTGTCAGAGTGAACAAATATTCCATCAAATGATTGCATCACTTTTCATTTCATTCTTAGTAGAAATAATACATTGCTGAGTGATAAAGTGGGAAAAATACTAAAAACAAATATCAACTAAGATGCATTGATTGCATGTGTAACTCCTTTGTCTTTTTGATCTTCTCAATCATATTTCAAGTACAATTTCAGGCAAACAGACACTGTCAATCCTTTATCCCTTATCCCATTTTAGGAATGAGTGGGTGGGTCAAAAATATATGAAGAAATATCAGCTGAAATCATTTGTATACGTAAGAGCACAATGACTGAGGCAAAGCAGGCAATAAAATCTTTCTGATATAACACAAAAACACATGTACAAATGAATTTATGCGTAGATGAACTCTAGGTCTGTAGGTATGCACAGATACATATATAAGACGGTATAAACTATGTCTGTAGTCTATATCAGTGAACTTACACGTAATCACACAGTCACACAAGGTATATAACCTGCATATATTCATTCTATATGTGTATACTGTGTGTGTGTATATATATATATATATATACACACATAGTGTGTGTGATTTTGTGTATATGAGTACATGAAAATACACACATTCAAAAAATAGTACTAGCTAGGTTTTATTTTTTGATCAATTGAAAATTGCTATTAACTAATGGATATTCTATCTGAAAATTGAAAAATACCAGCATCAATTTCTTAGAGTGTATATATTATTCATATTATTTGGAATGTAAGTGGCGCATATATATATATATGTATATATAAAATTATTTCCCTAAAACACAGTATTCCCCAAACTCCTTGAGCAATGTAAAGTTCAATGTAACCACAGATGCAATTTATCTTCAATCACATTGTAATGGGAAGCTAGTCATGACTAGTTGCTCCAGAAATAGAAACAGGTAAGAGATATAATGTTTCAGGAGTTAGTTGTTGGATAAATTACATTTTGGAATGGAAATATGACTTTAAAGTAAATGCTGAAATTCTTGGTATGACAGATGGGCTCAGCAGCTTCCAAGTGGGCTCCTGCTGTCCCTGTCACCAACTTGGCTGCTTTGGGTCGCCTTCAGCTCATACAGCAATAATAGCCCAGAGGAGTCAGAGGGATAATGTACACCTTAAATAGCTATGCACCATGTGAGCCCAACAATTAATATGCACCTTCAGAGTCTTAACTAGCAATTCACCTGAACATTATGTCAACTGTTAAAAAAAAAAATGTTGGATAATGTATCATAGACTGTCATGTGAAAAAGTTTTCTATGGCATTTATACCTATATTATTTCTTTAAGTAGATGTCCACTAGTTTTCCATTTTTATCTTTAATGCTTTCCTTCTTGGTAAATAGTAATTTCTGAAAGCAATGGAATAGGTTCATTGCTGTTGTCACACCAGAATGAAACTTCAGCTTACAGTGAGCAGCTTGGAAAGCAGGAGCGATTCTACCTACTTGTTTCTGGGCAAAAAGACAAGTGAGATATGAAGAATGTCTTGGGTTTTGGGGACATTTAATTCTCTTTTCCCCTTTTCAATCCCACTTATCTATCATCCAGATTTACTATATGACTGACACAGTTTTGATAGCTGCAGTTGTGTTTATAAATGACAAAACAATTTTCCTATCTGTAGGGTGCAAAAATCCAGAATCATTTGTATCTTTATAGCAAAAAAAGTGCTGCCTAACAGAGAATATTTGACTTACAAAGTAGTTGCCAGCTCTATGTAGATATTATTGAAGACGTGAGAAACAAGATTTATGGGGAAAAATAACCTTTCTCTGATATAAATATTTATTAGTACTTTATTGGTTCTTCCCTTCATCTTGTGTACTTTAATAAATTATGGTATGATTTAAGCAGGATAGGTACCTATGATGTGATACAAAAACAGAGAAGAAATATATAATCGGAGGCTACTGGTCACAAATCAGATACATACTAATAGTGAGCTAAGCGTGTAACCTGGGGTTACCTTCATGTCCACATTTTAAGCAATGGCCTCATCAGTACACTGTAATTCCACACTTCTGATTAAAGAAAAATTTCCTTGCACTACCCCACACATTTCCCAGCTTATAACACTGTAGTTTACATTTTGGTTTGTATACTGTGGAAATTAAAATATGAAAATACTACATTTTGTTTATTTTAAATCACAACATAAAATTAAACCAATACTTATTTATGTTTTGCATGTGTATCAGCATTACTATCTCTCTTACAGCATCAGTCTCATTACTGCACATTGTTAAATTATCATTTATTCATTATTAATAAAATCATGGCCATTTAATTTTTTTCCAATTCAGAATTATAACAATGAAAATATTAGGCATTAAATTAATCTTAGAATTTTGAAAGAATAAAAGATATATATATATTTCTTATCAGGTAAACTTACCTAAGAACAAGGAACCAGTACAAAACTTCTGTATGTGTCTGTCCTCTCCCCTTTTTGGATGTATTAAGAAAATAATTTATAAATAATACAAAAGTGAAGAGTACTTAAAAGTGGGACTTACTGTCCCACTACAGACTACATTAAAACAAAATTTGCATAGTTAAATATATTAATTTATCAAAAAAGCATTCTATATACCACAGAACTTAAAAGTCAATATATATTTTTTTTTCAAGGAAAAAACACTTAAAACCATTAAAGTCATTATTGCTTTATTTTTGCATGATGAATAGCTGAGTTTTTCAAAGTTGGAATTCCTTCACACATTTCTCATTTCTGAAATATTGGAAAATGCCAGTGTTGCTATTGCAATTAAATATTATGAGGATGATGCAGGAATACTTAAACACAATTCTGGAGAAAGTGCTTTAAACTCTTCTCACTTTCCTTATTAGGGTATTAGCGTCATAAGCCTTAGTATATCTCATACTAAATGAGGAATTTTAACACCAGTATGTCAATCTAAAATTCATAATCTCAGAGTGACATCTTTGGAACTCCACATGCTACTTGGTCTTTTGTTATAAATGATGAATCAAAAATATTTGAAAAAAGTAAATAAGTTGTAAGTCATACCTTTTTATTTTCCTTTAGTTTACTTCTTTAAAATTCATATCTATATGACAATTATTTCTTAACATATCTCTGTCAAAACTCTAATGTAGGGCCAGGGATTTAGCTCAGTGGTACTGCCACCTGCCTCACAAGTATAAGGTCCCGAGTTTGATTCCCGGTACCAAAAAACAAAACAAAACTCCAATGTAAAAGTTTAAAAATTAGCAAAATCTCAGTGAGTTCAACAATTTGCAAAGTTATTTTAAAGTTATTTAAATTTTTGTGCTAAATTAGTTCATAGCTTTTGCTTTTGAAAACACAGATAGGAATGGACTTCGTAGAATGACAGAAAAAGGTGGTTTTGTCTAAGTAGTGATTTTTTTCAATATAGACACATGATATGTTTCTACGTGACATATGGATATTTCCTGTAGCTATTAGTTGTGTTTAATATGAAATTTATATTTTTCTTCTAAAAATTTACTTAATAAAACAGACAACTTGATTGACTTTGTTTTTACCCTGTGGATTGGCTAGTTTGTGGCACAAATGATACCGATCAGAATGATGCTCTCATTCAAGCAGTACCTCAAGAGCGTGGACTTTCATAATTGTGGAGATGGAGACTCTACAGTTACAACTGACAGGTGTGTTTCTGAGAGGTCAGTCATGGGCACAGGATTTTATTCTAAAATCTATCCTTTGATATTACATTTGAAAAGGGTCTATTAGTAGCAAACTCTCTTGTGTGTATTTCTAGATTAGTATTTTCACTTCATCTCATTCTTGAATGATAAAACTTCTTATGTGGATGACAGAAGCTCATACTGATTTGTGGAAATTAATTATAAACATCTCTTTCAAATTTCATGTTTAGCTGCATCATGGGGGTAAATTAAAATCTGTCATAATGATAGAATTTTCACTAAAATATGTAACCAATCAGGCATGCCAGCCCCCTGCTCTTAACCCTGATCATGTGGTATGTACAACAGAACCATGTGGTATATTCCAACAGAACTGGAATGTACAGAGTTCAATTGCTAGGGTAGAGGAGGCACATTTTTGCTTACACTTTACAGCCAGACATTCTTCCAAAATGAATGTAAACATTAACAATTTCATAAACAATGCACAAAATATTGGTCTCCTATTCTTTGCCAGAATTTGGTATAGTTCTAGCACCAAACTTTAGACTTACAAATAGAGACTAAAGAACATATTGTGGTTTAAAATTGCATTATTTTGTTGAATAATAATGAGCAGTTTCTGATATGCTATTGTTATCTGAGTATCTTCTTTGGTAAAACACCTGTTCAAGTACTTTGTCCACACATTCTTAGATTGTCATCTTTTTATTTGGATCCATATAAGTCATTTAGAAATTTTTAGTAAGTGCTCTTTGACATGTATGCATTGCATTTATTCTTTTCTAATTTCATAACTTGTCTTTTCATGATTTTAGATTTTTAATGAACAGAAATTGTCAGTTTAATAAAATGTCATAAATTTGTATTTTTGCTAGCAAATTCTGGAAAATCTGATGCTTTACATTTATGTTTGGATCTGTAGTCCATATTGGAGTTTACTTTGTACATGGTATAGAGTTACTTAATTTATTTATTTTGTATAAGATATCCAATCAATATAACATTCTTTATTGAAATGAGTATTTTTCCTCTGAATTTTAGTAGTACTTTTGGATTTTTTTCTAGAATCCACTTTTTTTGTTGTTGTTCCATTTGTAGATTTTATACATCTGCCCTAATAGCAACTTGTTTTATTTACATTGCTATATAGTAAATCTTAGCTTTGGATGGTATAAATGCTTCAACATTGGCTTTCTTAGTATTCCATCATTGTAGATTATTTAAATTTTCATGCTTATTTTTAGAAACATCTTGTTTGATTTACTCATAAACACTACTGGAAATGGGCATAGGAGATCAACATTCTGTATAATAGTGCTCTGTTGATCTCTTCCAAAAAATTGGTGAAAATGATTCATCACATACTCAGAGCCATTTAAAGCCTAGCACGATCTCATATTTCCTTTGACTAGCAGTGCACATGAGATGAGTAGCTGATCTGTGGGCAAATGATCAGGTTCCTTGTCAGGAAGGCAGAAAACTTTAACTGACCATCAGAAAGCTCCATGGAAACTGTATCACAATTCAGGCGCTCTTTATACCAAATGACTGCCTTTAGTCTCTCACAGGTGTTTATCAAATATACTCCTGTAACTTCAAAATATAGAAATCTTCATTTCTGAGTCTGTTGTCTGGGAATCTAATCCATAATATTTGGTGCCAAAACAAGTTCAAAGAAGACGATCTTAAAGATGATTTTAGAAATGATTCGTACTCCTTCTTGCAGAGCCTGAGTACTGATAGTGAAAGAATTGCCAAGGCCAGCAGTTCAAGATCCTGCACTTTCAGGTATGGAAGGCAGGGGGAACAACAGTTCAATTGTTATAATTTTCAGTGCTGGAGTAAAGGGATGGGCTAATACTGGGAGAGAATGCATTCGTAGGTGACATTCTTCTGAATTTTATAGGGTTAGATGAAAAAATATGCACTATAAATTTGAATGGCAGTTGGTAGAAGCAAGCAGCGCTTTGGAAAAAAAATAATGAAAATCTAAGGATGATGATCCAATAATGAAAGTTGCAGTGTAGTATAAAGGTTAGAATTGTTTCTTGGCAGAAGTTCAAATGTTCTTCATATCTTGCAGAGTGCCAAAATGCTAGATCTTTAGATTTCTGTACATTTCTAATCTGACTGTGAATTTCTATTTATAATTGTCTATTGAGTTTATGAGTGATATTGAATTTAATCTCTGATTAACTAGGTAAAAGAATACCTTAATATTATCTCTTCTTCTTTTACTCATAGCTTTCCATTTATCAATCTCTTCATTTTCTGAGAAATAAATTTTAGCTTTTCAATATAGAGTTTTTTAACCTGTCTTTCCTTAAGTTTATTTCTACATATTTTACTTTTGAACATTATTGCTTTTAGAATTAGTCTTACCTTATTTTCAATTATTTGTCATATACATAAATATATGCACACATCTATACTTTCAATTCATTTTTGGATACTAATTTATTAAACTCACTTTTGGTTCTAATTATTTTATTGTTAATTCCTTAGGATTCTCTACAAAAATCATGTCTTCTACTAATGAAGTATAGTTTATTTTCTGCTCTGTAATAGGCATGCCATTTATTTTATATTCTTACTTTTCTGTCGATAATCCTCAAAATAATGTTGAAAAGAAGTTGTGATTGTGGATATCCTTGCTTTCTTCTTTTTTTTTCTTAGTGGAAACATTCACATTTTTATCATTATGTGGGCTGTTTGTCAAACTTTTTAAGTAGACATGTTTTACTAAGGAAAGGATTTCTTTTTTATCTCTATTTTCCTTTTTCCTTTTTTTTTTTTTTTTGGTCCTAGGAATTGAATCTATCACCTTCACACTGAACTTCATTCACAGCCATGTTTCTATTTTGTTTTATCTTATTTTTTATTTTATTTTGAGACAGTGTCTCCCTAAATTGCTGAATTTCCCAGGCTGACATCAAACTTTCCATCCCACTGCCTCAGCCTCCCAGAGTACAGGGACTATAGACATGTGCCACTGTGCCCAACTGCAAATAGTTTTTTTAATAAATATCTGTGAATTGATATTGAAATTGTTCATTGCATTTCCTGAACATATGGAAGAGGTGTCAGAATAGATTACCAAAATGTCCACAAAGTGGCTGAGGTGTTACACAGCTGTTCTGATTTTCTTTGAATGTCAGCAACACTTGGGAGGCACTTGGATTAGCAACAAATGGTGTGGACCTGGACCGTGGGGCTCTGAGACTCTTGCGGGATTTCGATGACAGCTGAAGACAACATGTGACTCTCTCAGTCAACTGCTTCATGGCTGAGACCCAATTCCTGACATTTGGCTCATGGGTTTTTAAATCATATTATTTCTCCACTTTACTTAATTGCTGTGATTAATTTGGTTAATGGTTTCTAAAGGTTTAGTACAGAAAGGGCATGGTGGAAGGGCCTGTGTCAGAGGGAAGCTGCTCAGCCCAAGCAGCCAGGAGATAGAGTGACTCGTGCCTCCCTCAGTTACCCAAATCTTCAGACCAGGACCTCACAAAGGTGCACTCAGCTGCTGAACTCCCCAGTGGGTGAATCCACCTGGGAGAAGCCAGGTCGGTGAGCGCTTGAGGCTCTAGGGAGCCACCTGGATCTAAGCCATGGTGACCACCATGGGTAGATTGCCTTTCATCAACCCAATGTAGAAAGACAGATTCTGGGTAAACCAAGGACACGGTGACAGTCCCACAGCTCCATCATTACATGAAGGGTGGACCTGGTTTTTGTGCTTCTGTCTCACCTTTGCCTTCCTGCTTTGGGGGACAGAAATCAATCACCAACCATTATATTTGAGTTCAAGTTATCTGCAGCGTCCGCATAGGATGTCTCTCAGAAGCCCAAACACAACGAAGTGACACCAAAAAATGATTCTGATGGCTGTTTTCTAACTTTATGTCAAGTGAAATTAAAATGTAAAGCTATATATGTGTGTATAAATTTATATATTTCACATGTCCACCCTTTACTGTAGGTAAAAATACTGACAGTTTATATAAATTCTATAAAACATTGTAAAATGTACTTATATAATGTTTTATAATTGAACTTGTGTCTTTATAGCAAAAAAGATTTAGCAACTAAAATTGTATATAATGCTGAAAACAATATGCAAACAATACGATATTGTTTACAGCATGGGAAAATGAATATTCCAGGACTATATCAATTAATCAATACTATCTTATTTTTACTGTATGCCGCACTATTGCTTTATCTTTTCTACTTATTTTTGTCGCATATAGAATGAAGTGCAATGTAAAATAAATGTGGATAAATAATTACATGTACTGACAATAAGGATAATTTAATCTCATGTCCATCTGAATTGGAACCTGGAAGTATAAATCTTACCTTTTCCTTTACACAGATCATCAAAGTGTTTTATGTCATTTAAATACATTTTTGTTAATATTTAGTGTTAGTTTAAAAATATTTCATGTATCTTTATAGTCTCTAATTAATTGGCTTATTGATTAATAAGTTATAAATATAAAAGGCAACCATTTAAAAAGCACCAAAGATAAGGTATTATTTTAAGGAATTACTGGGACAAAGTCTACATGAAAAGAACAAAAAACAATAAACTAGAAATAAACTAGCAATATAAGGATGTTTGATGTCTGTGCTCCTCTGGGCTTGTATTTCATGGATGCTAGTGGAGGAGAGAGAAGAAAGTGGAAGCAAGACTAAGCCCAAACTGGAAAAGACAAGGGAACCCCACAATTCACAATGTTGAATACACTGAAATTTACTCTCCAGGAAACGTTGAAATGTGACTAGACTCCTTTTCACCCAGAAGACCACAATATCTACCCTAGCACTGAGTTGAGGAAGAGAAAGATAATCAACTCATTTCTGACAATTTTTGGTCAGAAGGCAGCCCTAACACAGAGTTTGCAGCTAAAGGTGAAACTCCTGCATCCTGTATCTTCCCCCCAAAATATTTCACACTGTGGATTTCGCTTAAATTTGGCTGGGACTGATAGATTCTTTAATGCTGTGGAAGAACCAAACAAAATTTATTCTGAGGGACAAATGCAATAAACATCATGATAGAATTAAAAAATTTTTTTCTAATAATTTTCCAAGGAAAATGAGCAACTCACAATACAAAATTAAAAAGCAACACAAGAAAATGTGCTAATGAAGTCAGAAAAAAAATTTTAAAAAGAAAATAAGACATATGATCAAGAGCCATCAGAAATATTGACAGCTTTAAAAATATATTACATAATATAATTTCAGATCCAGAAAATAAAAGGAATTTCAATATTTGAAAAATTAGGAATAAATATAAATTAGGAATAAATATAAATATAAAATTTCTGTCTAGGTGACATTATATATAGCCTCTCTTTATATATGTGTATATATATATATATTATTTATATGCATAAACAGGAAGACATAATAATAGGCAGTAAAGTTCAGAATTTAATGAATTGAAAATTGGTAAGCTGAGAGTATATATTAAGAAACTTAAAATGCAGCACAATGAAATAAAGAGACTTTATGGAAGAGGTGTAATAAGATACCATACTGGAAAGTTCTATTCCCTGGCTAATCAATTTTCATGAAAGAATGCTAAAGAGATAAGACAATTATGTGCGAACAATCATGAGTTAGGGGGTGATGAATCATGAAAATGATTTTTTTTTGTTTTAAACATAAAATATCCTGCAAGACGAACGAGGGGAAAGAGGTAGAGGTTTTGTTAGAATAAATATAATTGCTATGGTAAATGAAAGATCTCAAACAGTGTAAACTCTAGCTGAATGAATAGTCATGTATGATCTTAAGTAAAGAAGTCAATACAATGACAGTTGATTCTGAACATATTGGTAGAACTTGAGTTTTTCTCAGAATATGTTAAGCTAATGAATTTGCGTTCATTTTGTAAATTTTAAAGACTGATTCAGTTTGTACTCTAGTAATCTTTAGCCGACTTCAGAAATTAGAACTGCATCTAATGTGTTTATACATAATTGTGATAATGCATATACTATAGGCTTATTTCTAATATTCATAAAACACAGAGGCAAATTATTATACTTTGTCTACTTGCCTATTTATTCATAACAAGGATATACCAAGGCTTGAATCATAATTCTTCCAATGTTTCTAAGCCATAGTTATATTGTTCCACTGATAAAGTCATACAATAAAAAACGTTTAATATAAGATCTAGTTATTTTCAGAGATGCAGTCAACAAAATTTCAGGTTGTGTCGGAAAAGCAACCAATCTAAAACATATTTTGTTAGTATTTTCTCAGGATGTGCAAATTGTAGAGTTTTCAGAAAGTTTGTACAATAAATTGCACTAGTTAATTTATGTAGCAATCAGTTTTGGCATCTAGACTGTAAAGAGATGAGCTGGCAAAATTTTCACCAACTGAAAAGATACTAAGGCTTAGAGGACTTCAAAGGAGAAGCTATTACTAGTAAGAATTTACAGAGTGACTCTGACTACAGTCAGTTTATCTGTCCATTAGGCTGTTTGTACTGGAAGATTCTCTATGACAGGATTTATAATTTGTAAAAAAGAAAACATTTAAAAATAATATATTTTATTCACCTCTTTCTTTTTTCTCTTTTTAATAATACAAAAATTTCAGAGACAAATAATGCATTCTAGAAGAATAGAACTATGATAAAAATATTCTCAAAAGATTTATTCATTGCTTCCCTGTAAAAAATATACATGCATACATATATGTAACTTAGAAAATTTATAGTTAGAGCTAGGGATGTAGTTCAGTGGCTCCACTCCTGCCTGGCAAACACAGGATCCTGAGTTCATTCCCTGGTACCAAAAATAATGTATAGTTAAATTAAGATTTAAATGTTTGTTTTGAAATTTAAAAGCATTATACTTCTAACACATGCAAGCTTCCAGAGATTTAAGGCAAAAACCCCTAAAGTTTCATTATATAGATTTTTAATGTTTTGTTTTGCTTTCCCATTAAAATCATTTTATGCTTAAAATTACATACCCCGGTGATAATTGTGTGTTTTGGTTAGCTAGTAAGATGATTGATAGTTTATAAGAAAGTGTATTACTATACTGGCTATAGACTAAAGATTCCTCTTATATGGAAAGGGTATGTGTTTAAATGATGCATATCTAAGATACATAGGAAAACGGCTTCTCATATTTGTTAATTTTTTTTTCTGGCTTTCTATTTTGCTTCTTGTACAAAAGTGAATATTTACATGTGACATATATTTATATATATCTTCTTTTTATATATTTATAAAAAACATACAGTATGCTTTTCATATCATACTTTCTTTAACATAAGTCAGAAAAAGAAAAATTGAAAATATACTCATAAAACGAAAACAAATCATAACGAAAGATTCATTTAAAATACTCTAAATGATTCCATGCAAAAGTAGTGACTGTGAGACAGGTTGAAAAAATAAGACGTAAGTGCAGGACCTGAGTTTGATCCCCAGTACCAAAAAAAACCCCCCAAAAAAACCAAAGACAAAAAAAATAAGTAACTATGATAGCTTATAAGTAAATTGACAAAAATACAACATCATACTAATCCTAATCATAAAAAAGCTGGAGTAAACATATTATTAAAATAGACATAAGAAAAGAAAACATTAAAAATTAGGGAGAATAATTATAATAATAGATGACAATTATTCAAACAGACATAATCATTCTAAAGATACATCGCTTAAAAATAGTGGTTCAGATTAAGCAAAGAAAAACTGACGGAACTAAAAGAACAAATGATTATTACAGGTTAGGAAGCTCATTATCCCTCTTTGAAAAATTGAAAAGCCAAAAAATCAGTACATGTATAAAATATACAACTGATATTATTAACTCATTTATTGATATTTAAATACAGCCAATATTTATATCATTCATAATAGTAAATGAATTCATTCACCAAAAAGAGAAAAAGTACAGAGAGAAAGAAGAAACACTAAGGCATGAAAGAAATATAATATTTAAAGAAATTGAAAAATGTATAAAGTGTGGTCTCTTATTATAATACATTTAAATTAGACACCAATGACAAAATCAGTTGTCAAAAGTCTATACCTCTAAATTAAACTGCTCACTTGTAAGGAAACCATATATCAAAGAAGACAATGAACACAAAATTTACTTTGAAATGAGTTATGCTGAAGTCAATATAAATGAGACCTCATAGATTTAAAGGTTTATGATAGAAAACAGTAAATATATAAGAGCAGTAACTTATGATTTCAATATAAGAACCTAGAAAACAAAGACCAAGTAAAACTCAAATTAGGAAGAAAGAAATAAGTACTAAAAGAAACACAATCAGTGAGCCAGGCATGGTGATACACACCTATAATTCCCAAATTCTGAGGTAGGAGGATCCCATGTTTGAGCCTTGCCTGGGCAGTTTAGCAATTTAGTGAGATATTGTCTCCAAATTAAAAAACATAGCAAAAAATAAAAGGGCTAGGGAGGGGATGTAGCTCAGTGTAAAGGCCTCAATGAGATTGTCAGGATAGGGAGGGAGAGGAGGAGGAAAGGAAGGAAGGGAGGGAGAAAGAAATGGAGGGAGGGAGAGAGGGAGGCAGGGAAAGAAAGCCAAGGAAATCTTTTAAATGTAAGAAACGAAAACTCAGGCAAAGTTCAAAGTTCAATTCAAATTAAGAAATATATAATAAAATAACAGAAACAAATGAAATTGAAAAACACAAAGAAAACTAAGAAAATTAATAGCTAATCTTTTGAAATAATTGAGTAGTTGGACAGATTTGTTGCCATACTGATTCAAAAAAAGAGAGGGGAAGAGGCATCTTGCAGCCCCACCCCCACCCTACGCCCTCAAAGCTGCGGCGACCATCCAGGTGAGACCAGGCAAGCAGCTTGGGGTTCCTGCCACCCTCCCGGGCCACGCCCATGGCACGGTGAGGTCCGCTCCAACGCTCAGACCCCCCCCACCCCCCCACCCCGTGCACCACCTACCTTCTGACTTTTCTGCTACCTGGTCCCACACTACAGAGGCACAGGAGATTATAAAGGCCCTTGTCATGATCGCCACAAGATAGAGTAGAAGTTAGTAACAGAAAGAGGGCTTCTCAGGCTCCTGGAAGAAAACTGAAGCTCAGCAAAAAAGAGAACCTCTACAATAAAGGCACATCAGACCACTGTACTTGGCCTGCTGCTGGCTTGCTGAGACTCATTGACTTGTATATGCACAGGGATTCCTATGTTGCCTACTGTGACAGCAGAGACATACCCTGAAGGAGGTCCATAATTTCTATTGCTATTTGCAAAAAAGAAAAAAAGGTTTTTTTCTTATTTTTAATTCTTAATTTTTAGGGTTTTCTACTCTTTTTTCTACTCTTCAAAGTTTTACTTTTCTTTCTTTTCTCTTTTCTTTCTCTCTGTCTCATTCTCTCACTGTCCCACATTGCCCTTTATCTCCCCATTTGTTCCTTTCTGCACTGAATTCGGATTTCTCCCTTACTGTTCTTTTCTTCTCTTTTCCTTCTCTTATCATTAGGTTTAAAGGAAAGTAAATTTGGTATCTAGCCTCCCTGTTGCTGGTAGGTGGTTCTATTCACATTTTTGTTCTTTCATTCTGACATTTTCTCTTGCTTTTAACAAATTCTTAGAGTTTGTGTGATCTTTCTGTGTCTTCTGGCCTCACTGCTAATCTTACCTGTTCTTTCTACCTGTCCCTCCCTCCCCAACTCTTTTTAGCTCCACACCTCGAAGGGGAAAGATGCTATATTGAAGAGTTTATTCATTATAAACTTACATTGGGTTGGTCCTTGGTTTTAATTTAACTCATATAGTTAAAAGTGATAGATTAATAAGTACCACAAATTGTCATTTTCTAAGCTGCATTTGATGCTATGGTATTGCTGACAATATCATTTGGGCTAACATGTTGTGATTGATCTAATTAGTTTTCCTTCCTGGTATAAGAAAAATATAATAGCTTCAGAGTCATTAGAGTCTTAAAACCCAAACACAAGCCATATCTAGAACACATCTGAAAAGCAATCATTCCACAAGGGTTTTAAACACAAGTAACAAAGATACCTACATTAAGCAATCTTGAAATATCAACCCAGGAATTAAATCAAGGACAGTACCAAAAACAAAAATGAGAAGACACTTAAGCAAGGCACAAATACAGGCTTCCATGCCACAAAAAGGAAATTCTGGGGGAAATGAGATGGAAAACTCTGATAAGCAACCACTTGGACACCCTGAACTGATAGCACAGGAAGTAGCAAAGCAGATGCATGAGGCTCTAGAAAATTTCAAAACATAAATAATCTCCCAGATAAATATGGACATGGTAAGCAGAGTGAAAGACCTGACTAGAAGCTCTAGAGCAGAAACAGATAAGAAAATAGATGAGATCAGAAACATGCTGGAAGCCATGAATGCCCAGCATGAGAAAGAAATGGAAACCATGTTCACCCAACATAAGAAAGAAATGGAATCCATGAAACAGATTCAAACAGATACTCAGGAGATTAAAAACTCCATTGAAAGCATGCAGAGCAGACTAAGAGAATCTGAAGACAGAATATCAGACATAGAAGACAGGTTTGCAGTTAAGGACCACGAAAATAGAGATTTCTTAAAGATAGTAAGGGACCATGAGAAATCAATCCACTAGCTGCTAGATGATGCAAAGAAGGATAACATAAGATTCATAGGAATCCATGAAAAAACAGGAGAAAGTACAACAGACATAAAAAAAACTGTTCACAGAAATAACAGTAAATAACATCCCAGACAGAGGTAGAGAATTGGACATATAGATAAGTGAGGCATATAGAACTCCATCCAGCCATGACCAAAAAAAATCTACACCTAGACATATAATAGTCAAGATCCCAGAAACCCAACAGAAGAACAAAATTCTACAGGCAGTTAAGAGAAAAGAAACAAATCACCTACAAAGGAAAGCCCATCAGAATCATGGCAGATTTCTCAACACAAACCCTCAAATCAAGGAGAGCCTGGAGTGAAGTATTTCAAGCCCTAAAAGAAAAAAACTTCCAACCTAGACTGTTGTATCTGGCAAAATTATCTTTCAAAATCGATGGGGAAATTAGATACTTCCATGACAAAGAACACCTGAGAAATTTCAGGAACACCAAATCAGCACTCCAAACAATTTTATGCAATATCCTAGAAAATGACAATGAAGGTCACAACTCCATGAGACCCAGCAGAGAGAAGGCACCACACAAGGTAAGACACTAAAGTAAAAGGGGGTAAAATAAGAAAAGAGCCAACAACAGTAAAACATCATGAGAAGGATGAGTCAATATCTGTCAATTATAACTATCAATGTTAATGGCCTCAATTCACCAATCAAAAGAAATAGACTGGCAGAATGGATTAAGAAACAAAACCCAGCAATATGCTGTATACAAGAAGCACACCTAACTCAAAAGGAAATCCATAGACTGAAAGTAAAAGGATGGAAAACAGTTCTTCACGCAACAGGAACCCAGAAAAAAGCAGGCATAGCAATCTTATTTGCAGACAAAGTAGATTTCAAACCAAAACTAATTAAGAGAGACAAAGATGTTCACTACATTCTTGTGAAGGGAACAATCCAAGAGGAAGAGATGACAATCCTAAAGATATATGCACCAAATACAAATGCCCCCAACTATACAAAGCAAATATTAATGGTCATGAAAAACCAAATAAGCACCATACAATTGTAGTGGGGGACCTCAACACCCCTCTATCACAAATAGACAGATCAACTAAGAAAAAAATTAACAATGAAATTCTAGAACTAAATGAAGCTATTGAACAAATGAACTTAATAGATGTTTACAGCGTGTTCCACCCCACAAAATCAGAATACACATTCTTTTCAGCTGCACAAGGGTCCTTCTCCAAAATAGATCACATGATAGCTCATAGGACATATCTAAGTAAATGTAAAAGAATTGAAGTTATCCCCTGTATATTATCAGACCATAGTGCAATACAATTGGAGATCAATAACATAAGAAACCACAAAACACCCACAAACACATGGAAATTGAACAACACCCTCCTGAACAACCAATGGGTCACAGAGGAAATTAAAGAAGAAATTAGACAGTTTCTACAAGCAAATGAAAATGCCAGTACAACAAACAGGAATCTGTGGGACACAATGAAAGACATTCTACATGGGAAATTCATAGCAGTGAATGCCCATATTAGGACAACAGAGAGAACTCAATTAAATAACTTAATGCAGAACCTCAAGCTCCTGGAAAAAGAAGAGCATAACAAACCCAAAGCTCATACAAGAAAGGAAATTATAAAGATCTGAGCAGAAATCGATGCAATGGAGACAAGAGAATGATACAAAAAAATAAAAATCAATGAATCAAAGAATTGGTTTTTTGAAAGAATAAATAAAATTGATAGACCTTTAGCCAACCTTATCAAAAAAAGGAAAGAAAAGGCTCAACTACATGCAAATAAGAATGAAAAAGGCGAAGCCATAACAAATCCAGCAGAAATCCAGAGAATAGTCAATACCTACTTTGAGTACCTGTACTCTAATAAAATGGAAAACAGAAGAAATGGACAGATTCCTAGATACATATGAATTACCAAAGTTAAATGAAGAAGATATAGAAATTCTAAACACCCCAATTACAATGAGTGAAATTGAAAATGTAATAAAAAATTTACCAACAAAGAAAAGCCCAGGTCCTGATGGCTTCACAGCTGAATTCTACAAGATATGTGAAGAAGAACTATGGCCATTACTCTTTAACCTCATCAAGGAAATTGAAAGGGAGGCAAGATTTCCCACTTCATTCTTGGAAGCAAGTGTTACTTTGATCCCAAAACCAGGGAAAGACCCAACCCAAAAAGAGAACTACAGACCAATCTCTCTAATGAAAATAGATGCAAAAATCCTCAACAAGATACTGGCAAACAGAATACAGAGGGTCATCAACAAGATCATACACCCTGACCAAGTAGGATTTATCCCAGGGATGCAAGGATGGTTCAACATCCATAAATCAATAAATGTAATACACTATATTAACAGAGTCAAGGACAAAAACCACATGATCATCTCAATAGATGCAGAAAAAGCATTTGACAAAATCCAACACCCATTCATGATAAAAACGCTACAGAAAATTGGAATAGAAGGTCTTTATCTCCACCTGATTGAGGCTATTTATGAAAAATCAACAGCCAACATCATACTAAATGGTCAAAAACTGAAAACTTTCACACTAAAATCAGGAACAAGACAAGGATGCCCACTATCACCACTCCTGTTCAATATTGTTCTGGAAACATTAGCCATAGCAATTAGACAAGAGAAAGAAATAAAAGGAATAAAAATAGGAAAGGAAGAAGTGAAACTGTCATTATTTGCTGATGGTATGATACTTTACATAGAAGACCCAAAAAACTCGGTCAAAAGTCTTCTAGGCCTAATTGACAGATTCAGTAGAGTAGCTGGATACAAGGTTAACACTCAAAAAACAATAGCCTTTTTATATGCAAATAGTAGACACATTGAGAGAGAAATTCGTTAAATAATTCCTTTTACAATAGCATCTAAAAAAATGAAATATCTAGGAATCAACCTAACAAAGGAAGCAAAAGACCCCTACATTGAAAATTACAGCACTCAGAAGAAGGAGATTGAAAAGGATATAAGAAAATGGAAAGATATCCCTTGTTCCTGGGTAGGAAGAACCAATATAGTGAAAATGGCCATACTTCCAAAACTACTACATAGATTCAATGCAATGCCAATTGAAATTCCAACAATATACTTCACAGAACTAGAGAAAACAATCCAAAAATTCATTTGGAAACAGAAGAAATCTAGAATAGCAAAAGCAATTCTTAGCAACAGGGACATGGCTGGGGGCATCAAAATCCCCGACTTAAAACTATACTACAAAGCTACTGTGATAAAAACAGCATGGTACTCACAAAGAAACAGCCCCGAAGATCAGTGGAATAGATTAGAAGATGCAGAAACAACTCCAGACATACTCAGTCACCTTGTCTTTGACAAAGGAGCCAACCACCCTCATTGGAGGAAAGATAGCCTATTTAATAAATGGTGGTGGATAAACTGGATTTCAACCTGTAAGAAATTAAAAATAGACCCACACCTATCACCATGCACTAAACTAAGATAGAAGTGGATTAAACATCTAAATATTAAGTCAGACACACTAAACTTGCTGGAAGATAAGTTAGGTAGAACTCTCGATGACATTGGCATAGGAAATGACTTTATGAACAAATCTTCAGTAGCACGGGAGCTAGCACAAAGAATCACCAACTGGGATCTCATCTTATTAAAAAGCCTCTGCACTGCAAAAGAAACTGCCAACAGAGCTAAGAGACAACCTACGATGTGGGAAGAAATATTTAGCAGCTGTAGCTCAGAAAAAGGTCTACTATCAAGAATATATAAAGAACTGAAAGAAATCAGACCTCCCAAATTCAAAGACCCAATTCAAAAATGGGCATCCGAAATGAACAGACATTTCTCAGACAAAGAAGTGAAAACAGCAAATAAACATATGAAAAAATGTTCAACATCACTGGTCATTTGAGAGATGCAGATGAAAACAACACTGAGATTCCACCTCACCCCACAAAGAATGGCTGCTATCAATAAATCAACCAATAACAAATGCTGGTAGGGGTGTGGAGAGAAAGGAACCCTTCTCGATTGTTGGTGGGCATGTAGACTGGTGCAACCACTGTGGAAATCAGTATGGCGATACCTCAAAGAACTAGGACTAGAGGCCCCATTTGACCCAGCTATTCCCCTACTGGGAATCTTCCCCCCAAAATTAAAAGAATCATACCACAGCGATATATGTGCACCTATGTTTATAGCGGCACGGTTTGTAATAGCTAAAGCTTGGAAACAGCCCAAATGCCCATCGACTGGAAACTGGATAAAGAAGATGTGAAGATGTGGTTTTTTTATGAAATGGAGTACTACTCAGCCATAAGGACCCAAGTTTGATCCCCGTTACCAAAAAAAAAAAAAAAAAAAAAAAAAAAGAATGAGAAACTAGAGACATTTATAGCTAAATGGATGCATATTGAGGCCATACTCTTAAGTGAAATAAGTAGGACACACATGTGTAAATACCAAATAGTTTCTCTAGTGTGAGAAACTGAGAGTGTAATTAGGACTTAAAGGATTAATAACTAACAATTGATACTTTGAAACAGGAAAAGGTCCAAAGGGGTAGGGGTGGTGGGAGGAGATGGAGAAAGAATGGAAAGGAAAAATTATGGGAAAAGAAAAAAAAGTGGAAACAAAGTATGTAAATATTGAAGAGTGGAGGGGTGAAGGGCGCACAGGTAATGGGGAAAAAATAAGAACCAAGATACATGGTGTATAGGTACAAGCACACAATGATACATGTAAATGTATTGTATACCTAAAATGTACCAATAAAAGAATTTAAGCAAAAAAAAAAAAAAAAGAGAGGGGGAAAATATGTTACAAATATTAGAAACAGAGGTAAGAATTCTCTATAGATCCCATGGACAAATGATAAAGAATTATCTGGGAATTAGTTTATAACAGAACATATGAAAACTTCATTAACAAAGCAAATTCCTGGAAAGAATACATTGATATATTAGAACAAAATGAAATGGAAGACATAAATTTTAAAAACTTCCCAACTGATTTTGTGAAGTCAGCATTAGTCTGAAACTAAAAATAGACTGATATTGTGAGAAGAAAATCAAACCACAGAACTGTATTACTTATGAAATAAAAGTTTCTAAGAAAATATTACAATAAAGGACCTAGTAATACATAGAAGGATAGTACAAAATGATTAAAGTTGAGTGGTCTCAAAAAGGCAGTATTTGTATACCAATTGAAAATTAATCATAGTAATTGATTGTGGTAACACTATAGTGGAGAAATAATATGATTTAGTTTATTTGGAAGTGACTACTTATACATCAGTATTTTACTTTCCTGTCTAATCAAGAACTAATTTTGTTTTTAATCCTCTTTGGTTTTAGAATTGGTAATAAAGTTTTTATCTTATCAACTTTTGTCTTCTGAGATTTGGTAGATAAATATTGTAATTTGCTAAAATATATGTTAAGATTTAATTACAAAAGAATATTCCAGTATTTCATTTAAACACATTAATTATTTAATCATTGTCAACAATGATTGAATATTACAGCCTATTGTCAATTTAGATACATTTCTGTATTTTAGGCACATTTGAGAATACTTTTAGTTTTTGAGGTGACATTCTTTTTTTTTTTGTATTAAATTCCTTTATTGGTACATTGTAGGTATACAACACAATTAACATTTCTCATTGGGAATTGTACCTTTACATAATGCATCTTGGTTCTTATTTTTTCCCCATTCCTAGCCCTCCCTTCACGCCCTCCACCCTTCCCTATTTACAAAGACTTTATTTCCATTTTTTCCATTTCTCATCATTTTGCCTTTCCTTTCTTTTCTTTCCCCTGCCCATCCCACTACCCCTACCCCTTTGGACCTTTTCTTCCTATTTTACATTATCGATTATTCATTCTAATCATTGGTACATTTTAGGTATACAATATAATGACATTCATCATTGGAAATTTGCACCTTTACATATTCTCTCTTGGTTCTTATTTTTCACCCTTGCCCAGCCCTCCCTTCAACCTCTCCATTCCTCCCTATTTACAAAGATTTTTTTCCTATTTTTCCATTTTTCTCATATTAATCCCATTCCCTTCTGTCCTTCCCCTATCCCTCCCACTTCCTTCCCCTTTGCCCTTTTTCTTCCTATTTCACATTACCTATTATACATTTAGTCCTTATTTACACTTTCATGACAGTGCCAGCCGTCACTAGTCGAACAGTACCTGAGAGGAGGGGAGAGGATGAAAGAAAAACACAACCTCTGAGGAAAAGAAAAAGGAGAGAGAGGTGGAGGAGAGACCCCTCTTCCCACTTTATTGCCCTTTATATACCTTTTCCACAACCCCCAACCCCTCCTCTGTACATAATTCGGCGACTAATTATTTTCCAGGGAAAAGGTCAAATGTATCTTTACAACTCCGGGAATAACGTTCCCTTGCACTGCGGACATTTGAACTCTTTCTATTTAACCATTCTCCTTACAAGTAACCATCCTTGTTTTTGTGCCAGCTGCATATCCAGGATTCATTATGTTCTCAAGAGACTCAGAGGTCTCTCAAGGTTATTTCAACCTTTCGCTCTCCACACTTTCAGTTTCTCACACCAGAAAAACTATTCGGTATTTACACATGTGTGTCCTATTTATTTCACTTAAGAGTATCTCCTCAATGTGCATCCACTTAGCTATAAATGCCTCTAATTTCTCATTTTTTACGGCTGAGTAGTAGTCTATTTTATAAAAAAAACCCCACATTTTCTTTATCCAGTCTCCAGTTGATGGGCATTTGGGCTGTTTCCAAGTTTTAGCCATTGGAAACTGCGCTGCTATGAACATTGGCGCACATATATCACTGTGGTATGATGCTTTTAATGGCCGGGAGTGGTGGGAGGGATGGTGGCCTGGAAGCCCCTTCCTCTGGGCCAGGAGGAGCGGGACGGAAGGTGGCCCAGAAGCCCTTTCCTCTGGGCTGGGAGCAGCGGAGGGATGGTGACCGGGAAGCCCCGTCCTCTGGACCAGGAGCAGTGGGACGAAGGCTCAGAAGCCCCTACCTGTGGGCCGGGAACAGCAGAACTCAGTACCTTGGTCTGGTGGTCTGGTGTCCTCTGCGTCTTTGTAGTGTGGAACCAGGTGGCTGCCTGTCTGCAGCGGGGTGATTCGGTGTCTTCCGTGCGATTCAGGACCTCGGTAGGGCATGCATAGACCTGCCTGTCTGCAGCGGGCTGATTTGGCATGTTCTCTGCAACTCAGGACCTCGGTAGGGCGTGGACAGACCTGCTTGTCTGCTGCAGGGTGATTTGGCGTCTTCTGAGTGACTCAGAACCTCGGTAGGGCGTGCACAGACCTGCCTGTCTGCAGCGGGCTGATTCGGCATGTTTTCTGCGACTCAGGACCTCGGTAGTGCACGGGCAGACCTGGCTGTCTGCAGTGGGCTGATTCGGCGTGTTCTGTGTGACTGAGGACCTCGGCAGGGCATGGGCAGACCGGCCTGTCTGCACCGGGCTGATTCAGTGTGTTCTCTCTGAGGTGACGTTGTTGAATTCATATATCAAATATAATTTTTAACAAATGATTATGTTCTATTTTCAATATCTCAAACATTATCAACATCTATGCATATTTTGTTTAGTGATTGCCAGATAAAAGAAAATGTCTTAAATTTTATATTTTAAGGAGCCATAGATATCCATTGAATAGATAATTAGAAAAATCAAGATATCATTAAAATTGACAGGGTAAATAAATCTGACCCAAAGAACACATTGAAACTAAAACTGAGATAAAGAAAATATTACTAAATAAAATCATAATGAGCAAGCATGAACATATGGAATCCAATTAATACTCCCCATAAACATATCTTTAGTGGAGAAACTATTATAACTATGTTTTCTTTCTATTTGGCTTATAAAAGCATCATTGCCAGCGAGGAAGCACATGTAGACACACACACACACACATACACACACACAGAAACATCATATATTTTGTGGGTAGAACGAGCAATTTGTATTCTGAATTTGTCTCATTGCTTTTAGTGCTTTAGCTTATTAGCCAAATAAACAACTGCAGCATACTCTCTGGAACAGATGCATTTTACAAACTTAATTTTTGTTATTTGACTCATATTCACGTTGTTTTATGCTCTAATTTTAAAATCACTTTCTTTTCATGTTTCAGTTATTTAAAACTGGCTGTTGATTTCTAATCTTTCTCTTTTTGTGTAGTCTGCAAAATAATCCTAACACCCATGTATAGCTGCACAGATAGTTGGCAATTTACAGATACTCATTTTAAAGGTTTATTCATTAAATTATTCTACTGGTCAGACAATAAACATATTAATTTTATCATTATAAAATGTGTTTTTAGAACCCAGTTACTCAAAATATTGAGTATATATTATTTTCTATTCTATAATTTTGAACCTGAAAATTCTAGATAACCAAGCTTCAGAATTGATTTTATTATAAAAGATCAAATTTTATATATATTATATAACTATCTATATATAACTATATATTACATATTATATAACTATATATCTATACATATTATGTATATCTATTATATAACTATATATCAAATTATATAACTTATAGTGATTGTTTTTTGTGTTTTTTTTTTAGTTTTAACATTCATATCCAGAAAAACTTGCATTTGACTAGCACTTTAATGTTTGCAGAGTACTATCTTTCACATAGTTTATCAGATTCTCACAACAAATCATGTCAAGTCAGCAAATGAAATGTAAACTACTAGTTTACAAATATGTCAATTGATCTGAAGAAATGAAAAGCAAATTTTTCAACATCATTTGTATTTTAAATATTATAATTCCATTTCAAAGGTTATTTTGCTACAGCATTTATTTTATTTTGATTAATGTAGATTAACTATACATTTTAATGGGGTTCATTGTGATATTTCAACACTGACATGCAACACTCATTGATCAAATCAGGGTAATTAGCATTTCCCCCATAATTTCTTTATTTTTGGAGCTTTCGCACTGCTGTCTTCTAGGTCTTCCCAAAATATGTAATAGGTTATTTGGAATTATACTTATGCTAAGTGTAATAAGGAAAATATACTATGTGATAGGTCTCCCACTACCTCAGCAGCTATTATGTATAGTAGCTGCCCTCTTCCTATCATGCCTTGCCCCCTCCCCTGTGTGACGTCACACCAAGATGGTTGCTCCCCACCAAAGAACAAACCCTTCTTCCCAGCATGCCCCTGTTCCCACCTAGAGAGTAACCTAATACTTGCTCACCTCCTACCATCTAGTGACATCACCGGCTCCTCCATTCCCTAGTCACTACCTCATTCAACCCCGCCTCAGCCCCTACAAACCCCACCCCAGTCTCTATAAAAGACTCCACCTGCCCTGGCCATATTGCTTTTGTCTGTCCTTTGTTCAGAGACAGCCCGGCAGATCTATTCCCCTAATAAAGGCTTGTTGTGGCCTGGTCTGGTCTTGGTTTTCGGCCTTTTACCTGACACTATGTCCATGTAATATAAGGTTATTCGGCAGAAAAGAATGAAATCCTGTGATTTCCAGCAAAATGGGAGAAATTAGGGAACACTGTGGTAAGTGAAATAAACTAGGCACAGAAAGACTAAAGACCTCCATGGTTGTTCTCTCATAAAGTTTCAAAATAGAAGTCAATGTAAATGCAGAATACCAATTACAAGAAGTTGGAAAGATGAAGGGAGGGTGGATAAAGACAGGTTGGGAGCATGTGACCTCTTGATGGAGCAGGCATTCCTAGGCTCTGGGCATTCAGTGGTGAATGTGGTATGGACTGACCTAAGGGCAAGGAAATGATGTCCTAGTGAGACAAGTCAGAATTATGCAGTGACACTGAAAAGGCAATTGCAGACCTATATGAGGGTTGAAGGAAAAGGATATTTAAAGTGTCAAAGTAGCTGGAGGGAGCTAAATCATGGGAAGCCAGGGAGATCCCTTTGTAAAGGGTTAACTTTTTAGCTGAACAGGAAATCTCAGAGATTTGGAGCAAAGTGCTGACTTTCTCAAGACCTCTGAAAAGAAAGTGGAGAAGTAACGTGGTAGGGCATGGGCTCAAATGTATAGATCATCAAAACAATAATATTGGCCCTAAAAGCTGTGATTTTTAGTCAGTGTTCACTAAGAAGCTAGAAAATACTCTAGGCAAGGTGATTACCTGATTTACTTTTCAAAGAAAATGTATTGTTGTACAGAGGATGGGTTTCAGCATGGATAAAATTGGAAACAAAGTGTTGACTTCTTGTATTAGTTCAGAAACATGATATGGCAACTTTGGCTGGGGTTAAACACAAATTGAAATGGAGAGATTAACCTGGCATGGAGATATAGCTGATAGTTTTTTTTTTTTTTTTTGGTACCAGGGATCGAACTCAGGTCCTTGAGCTTGCGAGGCAGGTGCTGGAACCACTGAGCTAAATCCCCGGCCCCTAACTGATATTCTATAGGAGGAAATGGAAGTCAGGCAAAGTATACATTTTTTGACTCTTTCAGGTCAGTGGATGCTTGTGCTTATTATTTTTTTTCTATGATAGGACGAATTGCTAAGAAAAGTTTTGAGTTCAGTTTGGAACTGACATTATTTTGAGTGTCTTAAGGCTAATGTTATATAAACTGAGATATCAAATAGGTAGAAGTCTAGAACACAGAGTTCTGAACAAAGTTTAAATTTTGGTAAGTCACTTATAGACACACCCCATTATTACGATGACATAGTGGGATTGGACAGGATGTGGCTGACTACCTAGGGAATAATATCTAGGGAAGTGAGAGTCCATAGAGTGTAAGCCTTGGAGTCCTGCAGTATTTGGAGGACAGACTAAAGGAACTGGTTCAAAAATGGCAGCTACGAAGGAGCAACCTGTGACGGCAGCAGCGTGTCATATTCCAGAAGCTTCCTTATTTTGGCAGAAGGAAAGAAGGTAGTAGAAGAAAACATGTGATTAAATTTATTCGTTTGTATTTTTATGATTTTTGTAGCTATTATCTGCAAATTATTTTTGTAAAATAAATTATCTCTACAAAGCTACTAGGTTGCAAATACAAATGCAATTATTCCAAATTTTTGTCATTCACACATTCATTTATTGAGACAGTATTAAACCATGTGTTGATTGTTGAGTAGATATAATATGGTGATTCACTTTAATAACTCCACAGCCATTTATATATATGTTTATTTACACAACTAATCATTAACAAATAATTACTAGTAAATGCAATGATGAAAAAACACATAAAGAACACTTAATCCTATCTAAACTGAATGTAAACATACAGAAGAAATTGCATGAGTGACATGGATAGTAGCATTCATGTATTCAAAGCGAAAAAAATATTAAGCAGGGTGATTAAATTAATGCACAGCGAAGTTTGTACACAACAGTATATAATATGAAGTGAATTAAAAACTGGAACTTGTAAGGTTTCCAAAGAGGGGTTGACATGGCAAGCAGCTTAGACTTTATCTGATTGTAAATTAAGAGAAATTAAAATGTGAAGTAAGAATTAATTGCTTATATTTCAGACAAGCCAGAGTTCTGATTTCACAAAAGATAAATGGAGAGTGTCTGAAGGCAAAAGCAAGTGGTAAGCACATGCTATTTGCAATAATTTGGGCAATAGAACATTAAATCTGTAGTCAAAATAGCAATAATAATATAAGTGTAATCTTGCAGGAACATCTAATTAGATACAAAAATAGTGAAAGCAATGCCATTTAAAGACCATGATTGAAGATATGGATCCTACACTGTAGATGACAAAGCAAAAAGAAAGGAAGACCTCTCTCCTGAATTATATCATTGAGCCTCTGATCTAATATTGCAGCTGTTTTACTGCAGACCTCTTGCTACATAGAATAATACCACTTCTTAAGCCACTGTAAGCCAGGTTTTTCTTTCACTTATTACTTAAGGCATTTTAGTTGACATAGCAAGTTAATACAATACAAAGCAATCTTAATTCAGTGTAGTGTATCCGAGAAATAATGATTTCTAAATATAACATTCAACCAAAATTAAATTATTTCAAATGCCTTAGGAATACCTTGTGTAGACTAAAATCTCTACTTTTGTTTAGAAAAGATGTAAATTCTAGTTCAGCTCAGTTTAATTTTAAACTTTAGTTGCCTGTGTATCTTAGAACATCATTACCCATTCTATCCATATCTCCCTCACTCACCCTCTAGCCACAGTCCAGAATTTGAGAAGAATTCAAATTGGTGTGGACTTTCTTGTACTCCTTTTCTCCTTCAGCTATATCTGGAGTTGGGGCTGGAAGATCAAGGAAAACAAGGGGAAATGGTTGCTGAGATCTGTTGAGAGAGGTACCCAGTTTATTGGCCAATTCTCAAAATAGTTAATAAAAAATGGTGTATTTAGCTTTTTAGTACAAATTCAAGCCGTGAGAAGCAAGAGAAACTGAAGAGCCGGTAGGAGGAGAGAAGCCTCGCTCTAAAGCTTTATCAAGAGATAGCAGAGGATAGGAAATGTGTTATTGTGAGCATTTGGTCAGGTGGGATAGTTGTAGGATAACTGTACATAGTAGTTAAATTAGTTCTCTAAGTTTATGACTGTTGTCTAAAGTCATCATTATTAGGAATATATCTTGCTCTCAAAACTATCATATTTCAGGCAATAAATTATATATTTACCCATGACAGCAAAATTGCTAATGCCTGGCTACAAGCTGCTCTGTCCATTTGATTCATAGGAGACATAGCCTTTTATATTCTGGGAATAGATTTGGGTCCACTGAAGTCCTTTCTCTCCAACCTACACATCTTCTTAAATCTCCTTTTCTTGATCAAATGTAAAAATGTCCGGTGAAGTAATTTTGATTACTAAGTAGTCAGACATCTAACTCAAGAATGGGATGTGTATATTTGCTTTACTTCGTTTCCTTTGTTTTGTTTGGGAGTGTTGAAATTTGTTCATTTGTCTTTTGGGCACCTCATTCATTGGGAGAATTCCAACAGCATTTTCTCATTCTCTAGATTCATCCTCTGTGTAGACCTGGTAACAGTTCTGATATCAGAGAGAGGAACTCTTTCTCAGACCCATTAAGGAGGCCCAGCTCCTAAGTTTCTGAGTGGCTTTTGGTATGTATACTATTTTTTCATCCCCAATTTAGTGCTAGTCTTCAATCCAAATTAATAAAAAAATCCAATTATATGAAGATATTTAAATGAATTGAAGATGGAATCATTCCAGTAAGTTATTTTAGCATTACTTTTGAAGATATATAATAAATTTAAACATGATTGTTAACAAGTGAAAAATCAACATTGTTTATTCAATTAGGTTCTGAATAAATTATTTTAATTAAAAATTTAACCAGTCAGTTAAGTTTTGAGAGAGATACCAAACAAATTCATTAAACAAAATCTCATTAATGAACCCTTTTGGGAAAATTGTATAGACACATACCAACAAATGAAATTAGACCCTAACACATCATATACATAAAAAAAAAACCTCAAAAGACTAAAGACTTGACTGCAAGAACTGCAACCATGAAAATCATAGAAGAAAATATGGGGGAAATGCTTTACAACATTAGGCTGGGCAAGGATATTATGGATAAAAATAATAACAGTAAAGATAGACAAAAAGATTTAAATCAAAGTTTAAAAAAGCTACTTCATAGCAAAAGATACAAGAATCAGAGTAAGGAGACAATCTACAGAATAGGGAAAAAATATTCTTAGCTATCCGTCTGAGAAGAGATTAATATCTAAAATATATAAGAAACTCTAAAAACCATATAACAAAAGCTCCCACAAATAACTCATATGATTACATTCACTGTAGGGACCTGATACATGTACATAAGACATTTTAATTCCTTTCTACTTCCTGCCTCCTTCCACACCTTTTTTATTTTTCCAGCATTAGATTGATTTATTTATAAGACCTTATAAAGTTAAATATCATATATACAGATTGAAAACCAGACTAACAGTCCCCAAAAGTATAAAACACGTAAAACAATTGTACTAAATCAAGGTACACTTTTAGATACATTTTCAGCACTAAATTATTATACTTTTTATTTCTTTCTCTTTTTTCCTATTATCTACCTTTTATTATGTATTAGGTTTTCATATAAGAGAAATCATGTAATATTTAAGGTTGTGTGTTTCAGTTACTTCACACAACATTATAGTCTCAAGGCACGTCTATTTTCTTACAAAGAACTCATTTATTCCTCTTAATGGCAGAGAAATACTCCATTTTGCAAAACTACCACAATTTTTAATCCATTTATCTGTTGATTGACATAGAGGCTGCTTCCAAGATTTAGCTGTCATGAATTATGCTGCTGTCAACATGGGTATTCATATGTCACTGTGGTATGACGTCTTTAACACTTTGGGGAATATTCCTAGAAGAGAACTAGCTGGGCCACATGGAATTCCTACTTTTAGTTTTTTGAGGAATCTCCAAACTGATTTCCTTAGTGGTTGCATCAGTTTACAGAACCATGAAGAATGGGAAAAGTTTCCTTTCTCCACACAGCCTTGCCAACATATTATTAATTGATTTATTGATGGTAGCCATTTTCTCTGGAGTGAGATGAAATCTCAGGGTGGTTTTAATTCACATTTCTTGAATGGCCAGGAATGTTGAACATTTTTTTCATGTATTTATTGGCCATTTATATTTCTTTATCAGAGAAATGTCTATTCATTTTAGATGACCATTTTTCAATGGGGTCTTTAAATTTCAGGGGTCTAATTTTTTAATTTTTTCATTTCCTTTTACCTAATATTCTAGATATTAGTCCTTTCTTTCAAGTATAGCTGGAATACAATTTTCCTATTCTGTAGGTTATCTCTTCACTCTGTTAGTGGTTTCTTTTGCTATGCAGAAGCTGTTTAATTTGATAGGATCCCATTCGTTGATTCTTTGCATTATTTCTTGTGCAACCAGAATTTTGTTCATAAAGTCTTTGCTTATATCGCCAAGAGTTTTACTTATTTTATCTTCTAGCACTTTAAGTGTTTCTGTTTTAATGTTTAGATCTTTGGTACATTTTGATTTTAGGTTAGTTCATGGTGAGAGATACAGATCTAAATTCAACCCTCAACATGTGGAAAGACAGTTTTCCCAGCACCGTTTGTCACAGTGGGTATCTTTCCTCCAGCAAAGGGATTTGGCCCTTTGTCAAATGTAATGTAGCTGAGTGTGCCAGGACTTATTTCTATAGCTTCTATTCTACTCCATTGATCATAAGTCTGTCTTATTGCCAAAATCATACTGCTTTTTATCACTGTAGCTTTGTACTATAACTTGAAGTCTGGGATTGTGATGCCCCCTGCCCTGCCTTGTTTGGCCAAAATTGCTTTTGCTATTCTAGGTCCCTTCTGGTTCAACGTGAATTTTATGATTGTTTTCTCCTGCTTGTAAGGAATGTTGTTTTAATTGGGGCTGCATTAAATCTGTATAACAGTTTTGGAAGCATGGCCAATTTGGCCAGAGTGGTTCTGCCTATCTAGGGACAGGGAATATCTTTCCATTTTCTGATATTTTGTTCAGTCTTCTTTTTCAGAGTACTGTACAGAGGTTTTTTACTTCCTCAGCCAGGTTAATTCCTAATTTTAATAATGGTTAGAAGACCTAAATAGACATTTCTCAATAGGACATATACAAATGGCCAAGAGGTACAGAAAAATTCCTCAATACCACTAATCATAAAAGAAATACAAATCCAAATCGCAATGAGATATCACCTTGCCCAGATGGAACACCTATTATCAAAAAGACAAAAGAGTGGGCCAGGGATTTACCTCAGTGATTCCGCCGCCTGCCTGGCAAGTGCAAGATCCGGAGTTTGATCCCCGGTACCAAAAAAAAAAAAAAAAAAAAAAAAGAGAACAAGCATTGATGAAAAGAGAACCTTTATATACTGTTGGTGGGAATGCAAATTCACGCAACCATGATGGGAAAGAGGATGGAGGGCCACCAAAGAGTTAAAAAGAGAAAAACCGTATGATCCTACTGCTGGATAAGTATGTGTACCAAAAGAAAATAAAATCAACATGTCCAAGGACATCTGAAGTCCTGTTTATGGCAACATTATTCACAATAGTCTAGATGTGGAATCACCCTAAGTATCTAACAACTGGTAACAAAAGTGAAGGCACTATGATACATATACACAATGGATACTGAAATAAACCAAGCAGAGTAGGCTAAATACCCTGTTCTTACTCTTAAGTGGAATCTAAAAAGTGGACCTCTTAAAACTGGAGTGTAGAATGGTGGTTATCAGAAGTTAGGATGTCAGAGAGGGGGAGTGGATGGGAAGATGTTAGTGATACAGCCAGAACAGGGATACCACCTTTTGAATGAGCCCACCCCCCATCTTAGAGAAATGCAGTTTCATTCTACTTAGGTAACAAGCAGTCCCCAGAGGACATGTCAGTAATCACAAAGGACACCTCAGCAGTGTACAAGCCCGCTATTTCTCTGACCCATTCCATCAAAAGGTTGCCAAAAAATACCATAAAAAACCGCTTAGCTTGCAAGAGACACCTTCTCTGTTTTGCTTGTAAAGAGGTCCTTCTCAGGGTTAGCAATAACCCTGCTTGGACTGTTGATTTCGTGCCCTTCTTTCCCCTCCATTAGAAAGCAGAAATTATTTTCAAAAGAACTGGGGTACAGCAAGAAGTCTATAGTTAATAACAATGTATAGTATTTTTTAAAACTGAAAATAGATTGGATCTTATGTCCTTTCAAAACAAAACTGTAATTATGTGAATAATGCACTTATTGATCAGCTAGATTTAATCATTGATAAATATGCATACTTATATATTTAAAAACTTCATATCCTACATGATAAAGACATCATAAGTTATTTTTCAATTTAAACATAAATAAGATAAAAAAGTATATCTGGGATTGAGGGTTTAGCTTAGTAGTAGAATAAGTGTTTAGCATGCAAAAGTCCAACACAAAAACAAAAAATAAAACAAAAAACAAGAAAAACACCAACAGGAAAAAAAAGGAAGCAAAGAAAGTAAATCAACTGAAACACTCATGTCTGTATATGTGTTAGTTTGTATGTGTGTATGTGTGTGTGTGAATGTTTTTACTTGAAGGTAAATCAATTTATAATAACTATTAAATTAAGCACGATCTGATTATCACCATTTTCTTTGGTAGCTGAAAATGAAAATTAATTTAGGAACTTGTACTAATTTAATCATAATATGATGTTTGATTGCTAAAAGACAATGCAACATACTATTCCAGTTGCTTTAAAACGTGTGAGCCAAGAATAATCAATGGGCATAATTTTATAATAGATGCTAATTGTAACTCTTTGAGCATGTTTTACTTCCCTGGAAGGCTCAAACAACAAAGCAAACCCACAAATAAGCAGAAGGAGCTAAGAGGGAAACAAAGCAAATAGTATCTTCCAGGGGTGCCCATTTGTCAGCCATTAGCAGGAGACAGCCAGCTGCTAAATACACTCCGTCCCTTCCTATCTGCTTCTGCCAAGGGGAAAGTGGAAAATAAAAAAAATTTAAAAAAATCCAGAAAAAACCAGCAGAGTCAGCACTAGCAGTCCGGTTAGAAATGTATCAGGTAACGATGAAAATTCGGAATGGTATAAATTTACAAAAGGTTTCTAAATTTATTGTGGTGAACAGAAAATATCCCAGTGGCCAAATCCAATCTAATTAGGATAACAACATTTTTCCTCCTTAACTGAGAGCTTTTGTATGAAAAATTGCTTCTTCTCAAACTCAGTCAATTTAAAAATGTCTGCTAGCTGAGTCTGCCCAGCGGGAGGCTAAAGGATCTATTATGCTGACAGATGCTCCTTGCTTTAAGACTGTGCGGAATTTTAATGACTTTTATTTTCTGTGTATAGCCATTTAAATTGAGTTAATATGAAAATAAAACCAAAGTTTTGCCATTTAAAAGTTATACCTTTTAAGTAATTTTAAATGACTCCAGACATTACTGGTAATTTATATTTGTGTTAATATGTCAAGTTCTGTTTTCTTAGTTTACATTCATATTTTCTAAGAAAAATGTTAATAGTTGATATTGGTTACAACTTTAGGGGTTTTTTTGCACGGTTATGACAATTATGTCAATTTCTTTATCGTTATGACAGCTGAAGTGTATAGGAGGGCAGAATTATATGCGGTTAATTTTTGAAGAAAATATTCTTATTTATTAAGTTATTATTATTTAAATCAAGGACTCTGGCTAGACTTTTGCTTTTTTAGGTCAGCAGAGATCATATTAAGCTCTGCTGCCATTACATAAGTTTTAGTGAACAATTATTCACTAGTTATATATTCATAAACTAAGTGAAATATAAAATTTAGAACAGTGATCCACACGTATAAGTATAAATTTTAGCCTTTTTTTGGAAAAAAGAAAATGCTTTCAACTTGTTCATAAATTATTTAAACCCAGTATTTTAATTTACTTTGCTCTTTACCTCTATATCGTTAACCATCAATATTAGTTTCCTAGAGGAGCCATAAATGAATTAGCTCTGATGAGGTTTGCTTAAACAGCAGAAAATTATGCCTCACAATTTTGAAAGACAGAAATATAAAATGCATGCATTCTCGGCAGGGTTGTTCTTTCCTGAAGGCTGTAAAGAAAGGCGCTGTTCCAAGCCCCTCTACTGAGTTTGTTTTCTAAGATTTTTCACACCATTTTTGATGTTGTTTCTGTGTGCAAATTTTTACTTTTAGCAAAAGGACACTAGTTATGTTTTATCGGTTCAGATGACTTCATTTTAACTTGATTTTCACTGTAAAGACTATCTCCACACAGAGGATGAAGGGCTCCAGTATACGAGAATTTGAGGGGATACAATTTAACCTCTGGCATCTTTGTTTTCTACTTTCCGAAAAACTGAAAGTGCAAAGTGAAAAAGACTGTACCTTAACTCTATCTTCTACTTGTTAAAATAGGGGGGTTTTTTTTGTTTTGTTTTGATTTTTTGCAGAACACTGATAAGTTGTCAGCTATGCTTTAAAAATACTTGCAGATGTTTCTTTACAACCTTCATGTAGTTGAACATTTCACTTCTGAATTTTATTAAGATTCTTAAATCCGGGTTCTTGGCCAGCCATTATTCTAGCACCCCCACCATCCTTAAAATCTGGGTCTCTGGGGAAGTAAGTTCTGTGGTTAGCAGTTCACTAACTTCCTTCCCTCTGACTCCTCATCTCATGTACTCATGTTTCTCCCTTCCTTGTTTCACCAAACTGTGAGAAGAGTCAACCCTGACAAAATAATAAATAAAAGACATATTTTTCTATTCAAATTTCCTGTCTCTATTATTTTTTATTATTCATCATTCTTTTACTAAGCTTTCATTCCTCTTTCCTACTTTTCTCACTTATAGCTGATTGCTTCTCATAACTGTTTTACTTAATCTACAATGTTGACTTTCACCCCATCCTCCTGGCCTTGTCTTCTTTATAAATAATAGACTTGCTATTCAACATGATTGAAAAACTTATTTTAAGTAACATCTGTGCTCTTCTTACCCCAAAATGGTATCAGCAGATCTGAATATCCAACAAGTCAGTTCTACACAATGTTTGGAACTCTATAGGTTTTGTAAAATCAATATTTAAAAAAACAACACTGTTGATATTACCATACTTCTTTCCAAAACTTTTCATACATTATCGTTATCATATATGAGTATAGCCTTACAATTTATGTAAATTATGACTCTTGTTCAGTATAACTCCCAAGGTAAGAGAAACTGAAGTCATTTGGTATTTTTCTATCACTACCTATTAAAATATAACTATTTGTATTGACACCATAGATTATCTATACTCACCATGTCAAAGCCATATATACAGAATTGACACTGACCTTTTTGTGGAGTACACAGGCATCAGTAACCCACCAAATGAAATTCATTTTGCAGGACAACCAACTAAAGACTGCATGACCTCTCATGGTAGATCAGATAGAATGTTGGTCCTCTGTGGCATCCAAACATAATTTTGACCATCTGCATGACTAATATACAAAAGATATAAATTGTGCACACTAGAGGAGTAAATTATTATTAAACATTTATTGATTTTTTATGGAAAATATTTGATATTTCAAAATGTTTCTATTAGAAAGGATATATATCAGTACATAAAATTATATAGCAAATAGAATTTGGTGCTATATAATTCTTACATTTTTACTATTTTGAATCTGTAGTTCATAAAATTGCAAACTATAACTTTAAAATCATGTAAAAAGTACATAATATAGTTAAAAAGTGATATTTTTCTTTTCCAATCCAAACAAGAAAAACCTGTAGAAAAAATACTATGTACTTGTAAACTCAGCTGTATATCATCATTTATCTCTTATATATTTTGTTTCTAATTTTTAAGAATGGTAAGATTCATCACAGCTAGACTATAAAATATATTTTCATTTTATTTTAAATTTATTTGTAATTGCAGGTAATAATTGATATATATATAGGGCACAATGCGATGTTATGATGTCTATACTCATTGTGGCTAGATTCAAACTAATTAACATATCCATGACCTTGTCAATGTAAATTTTTGTATTGAAAACATTAAAAACACTATTCTCTTAGCAGTTTTGAATTACTAGAATCTGTGGCTACTATGAAGTTCAGCAGATCACTAAACTCTATTGCTTCCCGCTAACTGCAATTTTATACTTTTTGATCAGTTTCTTTTTCCTTCCCAACCCCCTATTCCTCTCACACCAAGAATCCTATAATTACCTTTCCACTCTCAGTTTATAGGAGATAAACTTTTTTATATTCCGCAGTGAGAATAAATAGTATTTCCATTTCTCTTGTTTGTGCTTTTACTGACCATAACGTCCTCTAGTATAAAACCTTTTAAAATGTCCATCCTTGTTGTTCTTTTAATCATGCACTATGATTTTGATAAGAGCCTCCTAAAGGTCCATGTATTAGAGGTTGGGTTCCAGAGTGGGGTTGTTGGAAGGCCATGGAACCTGAAGGAAGTGGGTGTAGTGCAAGCTCCTTAGGTCATGGTGGGCAGACCCCAAAGGGATTCTGGGACCCTGACCTTTGCATGGTGCTTTCTTTTTCTCCAAATGATGGGGTGAGTGGTTTTGCCTTACCACCCCCACTCATGATGTTCTGCCCTGCAATAGTCCTAGAGGAAGACAATTAGTAGTACGGGAAGCACAAAAGTGTAAAGCAAAATAAATCTTTTCTTGATATAAATTAGTTATTTCATGTATTGCACTATAGTGATGCAAAGCTAACACATTATACAAAGTACTTTACAAATTGACATAAAACTAATGTTGAGTAAAAACTTACTCATTGGTCAATTTTGTGTGACTTTATTTTATCTTACTGATTTTTTCTATATTAAATATGAGTTTTATGTATATTTCAATTTTATTCCAAAACACTACTCTTTTTCCATAAAGAATGAAGACTAAATGTACTTCAGTATCTATTGTATAAGGTTTAATACTTACTGTTTATGTTTATTACTTACTGTTTAATACCACTATTAGTATTTATTATGTAAAATGTTAAAATAGTACCTTTATTTTGATAAATTCTGGTCTCAGAAGAGTATAGGACTCTTTGATATCTTAGATATATTATTAGTGTCCTAGATATTATTCAATTTTTAAATTAACCTTTGTATAATTTGGGGGGGGGTTAGCCAAAATCAAATATTTTTTCTATGAATATGTTCACCTTGAGATATGTGTCCTAAGTGAAATATTTGGTTTGAAAACATTTTATTTTATGGAACCCTTAAAATTACATATAAATACATAAAAAATATATAAGCATAATTTATTTGGTGGAATTTGGGGTTTCAATTCTGGAAGAACAACAAATAAAACAAAAACAGAAATAAGGTTTGATCTGATTACTTAGCAATTTTGCAAAATAATTTTAAATTTTTTATAGTTTCTGCTGACTCTTGGAGCCCACTTTCTCTTATTAACTCTATCCATCTCTCAAGAATGAATTCAGTGGAGAAAGGGATGGCATCATACGTAGTATGCTTTCTTGTTGGATGGCTCTAATATTATGGTGATAAAAAAGTGAACTGTGAATGAGAAAGAATAACCCACTCTTGCATGTGTATAGATATATGGTATGTATATGTGTGAGTGTATGTGTAATTCTATAGTGTTTTTAAAAAATCCACATGCAGAAAATAACTTGTAGAGAAGAGCAGAAGAGGACGTATTTTAAGAAGCATTATTGGGGATAAACATTAATTTGACTATCAACCCAGGAAGCTATTAGAATTCTTTAAATATGTTTGTTCATTTCTGGATTGTGTTAGTTTGAATTCATTAGATTCTTTGCAGAGAACATATTGAACTATATATATTACTTATGAATATACAGTGGAAATCACAGAGCAAAAGAAAAGTAATGATGAACTTCAGACCTGTAAGATATTATAAAGTGCAATTTTTCTGCCTCCAAAATAATGATATTGGGATCCATATCAATATTCTACTTTGTAAGTACTAACCAAGAATTATTCAGCATAAAAATTTAAGTCTGATGGAGAAATTTTGTTATCAATATTTCTTTTCTTTCTTTCTTTGTTTTTGTACCTGGGATCGAACTCGTGACCTTGGACTTGTGAGGCAGGCAGCAGAACCACTGAGCTAAATTCCCAGCCCATTCATGTTTCTTAAATAACCCTTGTGCAAGGGAACACATCTGAAGTCCTAGCTTCTCAGGATGCTGAGAAAGAAATATCCCTGTACTCTAAGGATTCAAAGCCAGACTCAGCAACAAAATGAGACTCTGTCTCAAAAAATATTACAATATATCTGTAATTGACCATTTATTATTATTCTGAAGTAAATTAATATATAAATTCATCTTTTCAACAAGTTTTTGTTTATTGAAAGTCTATCTTGATCTATCAATCTGATAACCTGCCTATGACACTTAAGAGCATAAAGTACTGAGTCAGAAGAAAATAATGTAGTAGTTTTGTTTCACTATGTCTGTTAAGATTTAAAAGAGTAGAAATAAATATTTTTGTCATATTATGAACACTTTTTCTAAATAAATTAAAATATCCAATTCTACTATGATGCTTGTTACAAGCAGTGCATTAGATTTGTGCAGAACTATTTGTTTGATGTTCCATACATGATCTTGCTGAGAATTACCAGTTGTTTAAATTACATGATCTAAACAATTAACAGTAAAGTTGAGGTTTGAAGGTATTATGACTTAAGAGAATTTCTTTTTCCTCCATGAACGTGATGACGTCACTAAACTTTGTTCCTGGACACTTCACACATATGAAATAACCAGAAAAGTTAAACTGTAAGAGATGATAAAACATGGTGGGAGAAGTTTCTTTTAAAAGGACACTTGAAAGTATATGTGTTGTTGAGTGAATACAGGTTTTTTTTTTCATCAAGAAAGTAAGTTTCTTGTGAGTCTTTTTATGGAATATGGATATAGAATTTGTGTTATCTTTAAAACTTGATTAACATCAAAATTCAAATAGTAAAACTTTTAATGAAGTCAGAAGTGTTTCACTACCAGTTATCTTTTGGTAATTTAATGGTACTTCTTGCTAACAAGACATGAACATTTCAATATGTCAATATGCACTTTTATTATAATCATGGAAAATCAGTATTTAAATAGTCAGTGATGAATTATAATGTCTAAAGTCAGAAAGTATCCAAACTACAAGCTTAAAAATATCTTTTTTCTTTTCGAATGTCTGTGATGTAGCTGGGAATAATCGAAATGTATGCAAGGAAAATGTGATGATTTCGAGCTCTTAAAAGATGATCCATGTGTCTCCTTTTAAATTACTTTCTCACAACATTCTCTGCTGTTATAAATATTCCCAGCCATCACTGACCCATAATCTTATCAATATTGTCGGTTATTTCAACTATATATTACTTTTAAATACTAGACACCTACTTTAGCATTTTTTCAAATGCTAAAAGATAAATTATAATAATTAATCTATTCCTTTTCTAATCTGAGGTTTTCTTCTTCCTTTGCTGAGTCCCATATTACAGAGATAGAATTGTTTCTAAATGATTTCTTATAGAATTTTGAGTCCCATTTAAGTTTTCCAGTACGAATACATTTTATTGCTGTCTGCCTTGCACTAGCATGTCATTACTGAAGCTGTCACATGCATATAATATAGAAATCAACCACAATAGCAGCACACCTGCCACTGACAACATGCATATCTGTGCAGCATTCATAGGCATAATGGCTACCTCATCTACTCCTCAATTAATGCAATCAGGAAGGTGTACAATTCCCAGTACACAAATCACTGTGAATTGTAACTTTTACCTGTCTTTTCACCGCTTCAAATTAATTGAGTGCTCTTCAGATATTCAATAGATTTGCATATTACACCCCTCTGTATTTGCCTTCTTGTCATCTACCCTAAGGGAGTGTCTATAAATGTGTTTTCCTTATTAAAATGAATCATAACTATTTGTTAAAAGCTTATTTTAATCCAGGATGAATTAATTTCAGCATATAGTAGTGTCCTGCACATTTGATATACAGTACTTAAAAATACCAGGAATAAGTAGCACATACCAAAACAGTAAATGTTATTATAAAGAAATACACTATAAACTTCATATTATTTGTCTGGATTTTTCCAATCTTCTCATCTCAATTATCTTCACATTATGTTCAATTTTAAGAAATGGAAGAGTGAGTGTTTTGCATATTCTGTAGTATCTGGTAATTAGTAAAAAACACTCATTAAGTTTATTTCATTTGTGGAGGCAAAATGCTGGGAAATATTTGTTTGAATCCTTGAAAAAAACTCTCTCTCTAATGAATTGATTTATTAGAATTTTAAGAATATTTACATTTTAATCCTATAATAATAAAGATTTACTTTGCAGTGATTTAAATCTTATTTAAAATATTCCTATATTTAAAAGAATAAAATGTGTTTAAAAGTTGAGTTGTCCAATCCAAATTTATAGACCAAAACCTGAAATATATCAACATATATAATATGGAATTTGTATTAGTCACCTCTCGTTGCTGGGATAAAATACCTGGCATACATAACACAAAGAAAAATAAATTTGGTTTTGCTCATGGTTTCAGAGGGTGTTTTCCATGGTCAGCCTGCTCCGAGTCATTTGTGAAAGAGGAAATCTGACCACCAGAAGCAGAGCAACCCAGAAGAGCCTGGAGAAGGGGGACTAAGGTGGAGACACTGCTCAAAGGCCCACTCCCTGGAACCTGCTTTCTCCTCCTGGGACCCCTCCTGACAGCGCTATGGAGTCACCCATGGGTTAGTCCATTATGGAGGCTGCTGTCTTAGGATCCAGTCTTCCTAAAAGGATAAGCCTTTTGGGGTAATTTTAGATGAAACAGTAACAGACATTGTTCCTCAATTGCTTCATTTTCAAGTAGAAAAGGAAAATATTTACTTGCAAAAATTCTACTCCTAAAATTCACTGCATGTTCCTATTTGGAGTTGCAAGATTTGATTTTATTTTCAAATTTTTTTGAGAATCTTATTTGTGAAAGAAAAACACAACTCTTCATATGTCGTTCCTAATACTGGAGACAGCAAATTAATATTCTGTTATCAGAGGTTATTCACTTCCATCCCTTTCTGTGTTTGATCTGCTGTAGTTTGCAGGAAGTGAGGAGAGGAGGTATGGATGGACATGGCACAAAACTGCTTTCAGGTGGATTTGGAGAGCTAGAAGAAGAATCAAAGTTTGTTGAATTTAATCTTCTATTCCTTGTTTATTTGTTCGATGAAAAAGAAATGTCAGGTAACTAAAATAAAAGCACAACTGGAAATGAAGGATGGACTAGAACAACTTTGGAAAGTAGAATTAAAACCACCAGAAAAGAAATGGAAGACAAAGAAATAAAATAATTTACAAGCTGCAATGTAGCATAGACCTAAAATGTGATAGCATAATTGAGTGAAGAGTCTCTTGAAGATGATCAAAATATCAAACTGATTAATTATAAAATGTAACTGTGAAGAACTATAATTTTGTGAAGGAAGAAAAATTGTGACTGTATTTTCAAAAGTACATTTTTATCATTCATATTAAATGAAATACAAAATAGTGTTTGGAGAAAAAAGAAACTAAAAGAATTGCATAAAATAAACCATAAATAATTATTCTACTTTATTTTTAGATGGTAAAAAATCAAAATAAAGCTTTCTAAGATTCAATATACTCAGTTTTATATTTACTCTTTAAAGAACATTTTTCATCTTGGAATTAGATTTATACAAAAAAATTTGAAACAACAGGGCATTCCTCCTCCAGTGATTGTTACTTTTCTGTGTGCACGTGACTATGCTGCAGCACACAATTGTTTAATCACAGGCCAATTTAAACATTGCTGTAAGGTATTTTACAGAAGTGACTAACAGTTACAATCAATTTGCTTTAAGTTAAGCAAATTACTTTTCATTATTTAAATTGACCTCGTCCAATCAGTTGAAAGCTTTTACACACACACACACACACACACACACACACACTCATACGTAGAAAGTGCATGGTGCTCTCCCTGGAGAACCCTGATTGATACAGCTGGTTTCCTAATCTCTTAACATCTTACATCACAGTACATTTGCTAAAGATTGAAAACCAGTACTGGCATGTTTTGATGAAGTAACTATAAATTTTGCTAATCTTGTGACACTATGGTTGAGGCTAATTGATCAGATCAACAAATATCTAATGAAAGTCTGCATTCTACGTGCCCCAAACTGTTGTAGAATCAAAGATGAAGAAAAGAACAAATCATATGAAAATTAGACAGTGCTACATAGAAATTCTTACTCTTGTAGAACTGATACTCTAGAGGACAGAAAACAAAAATTACTACAATACATCTATAAATCCAGTACTATTTGTTGCAGACTGTCCTTGCTCCATTGTTTCATCATTGCATTTGTGTTGATTTCAATAGGTGTCCCTTGCATCTAACTCCTCTCTTACTTTCCACTGACCCATCATATTTATGTACAAACTACGTGGTCTTAAGAAAAAGAATATTATAATTTTGAAAGTCATGTGAAATATATAACATACTCAAAATACATTCTTTAACTTAAAGTTGTTTTATCTATTCAAGATTCTTTACCTTGGAATATTTAGTTTTTAAACTTTTTTTATAATTTGACTTGAACTGAGTGTCCTGAAGTTGCTCTCACAAGGGCAATGGGTTCCTGTACCATCCTCCCTAGGACAGAGGCAGACGCCCCACCTAGATGCTCACTGTTGCAGGTACAACAAGCCTCCAAGTTAGTACATAAATGCTTGCTGGAAATTGATAGATGCTATATTAAATATATAGATTAGTTAATGGATAACCGACTTAAATTATATTGAAACTCGCCATAATAAGCATATTATATCATTCCACTCTATTTATTTTTTCTGTAATGCTTTGTAGCATTCAATGCATGGGTCTTGCATAAGTTTTTTCAGCTTTACCCATATTTATTTATTAAAAATTTATTATGAAACTTTTTCATTTCAATTTCCAAATTGTCATTATGTGTGTGTATTTGTGAGACAGCACTCATGTGAATATATTTCTATGTGTATATACTCCTAGGTCTTTACTAAAGTGACATGAACGTTTGTGTCCCCACAAAAAGCTAAACAGAAATATTTGTAAGACTGTTACTCATAATTGTCAAAATTTGGAAGCAAGAAGATATGCTTCAATAGGTGAATGGAAAAATAAGCTATGGTGCCTTAAATACAGATTTTCAGTAACCACAACATAATTTGCTGAAATTTTAATTAGTATTGTTCTGAATCTACACAACCAGTTGGAAAAAATAACATATAAATAATGTTGAGGGTGTCTATACTTGAAGAGGGAATAGCTATTCATTTATATAGAATTTTTAACTTTCTTTCATTAGAAGTTAATCATTAGTTTTCCTAACATGCTTGTGCATATTTTGTTAGATTTATGTCTAAATATTTTTTTATCCTGCTGATGTACATATATAAGTTGTTTTCAATTGAAAATTCCAATTGTGCATTGCTAGTACAGAGAAAAATAATCAATATTGTGTGTTAACCTTGCATCTTGCAACATTTCTAAAATGGACTTTAGGTTCCAGAAATTTTGTTATTGTAATTGATTATTTGGGGTTTCCTACAAAAAGAAATATGACATCTGAGAGCAAAGATCAGTTTTATTTTATCCTCAATCAATTTATGTTTCTATTTTCTCTTTTCATTCAATAGACTTCCAATATGAAGTTCAAATATTACCAATACCACATTAGGGGGACATTCTTGTTTTGTTCCCAGTCTTAAGGAGAAATCATGAGGGATCTCAAAGTTAGGGGATGTTACCTGTAGATTTTTGTAGATACTAATTTCAAGTTTAGGAATTTTTCATCTTTAATTTATTCATTTAAAAAATATAAATGGGTCTCAGCTTTGCAAATTCTATGTAGCTGCTGATATTTATAACTATATGATTTGTTGATATGCTGAAATATACTTATTAATTTTTAAATGTTGACCCAGCCTTTTGAACCTGAAATAAATCCCAACTAGATATATATTATCTAGGTAACATAGATATGTAGATATATAATCTTAGATATATAGATATATAATCAACTAGCTATATAATCATTATGTGATTTCCCTCATTTATCCATCAATGAATTGTTGATGGCTTTTGCATTTGTATTTATGAGAGACATTGGTCTTTACTTTTATTGTCTTGTAATATTTTTACTTGGCTTGCTATTAGGCTTCATAGAACACGTTAGGTAGTATTTACTCTAGATTTTCTGGAAGAGTTTGTAGATCATTGTTATTGTTTCCTCTTAAAATGGCTGATATAATTCACCAGTGAACTCACCTAGAGATTATTCTTTGTGTTTTGGAAATTTATTAAATATTTATTCAAGTTTTTCAATAGATACTGGCTATGTAAAATGTCTACTATTCTTTGTGTCCATTTTGATGGATGGCTTACTTCAAAAAATTGGTTTACTTCATGTGAATTTTCAGATTTGTGGGCATAGCATTTTCAAAACTCCTCTCTTTTATAACATGTATATAGATTCTCCCCACACTGTGTCCCTATCTGAAGTGCTACTTACTTCGTAAATGAAATATACATGGTTACAGTAATTATTTTCAAGTTCTTAACTATAAATTTTATCCTAAGTCTCACTTATAAGTTAGTTTCTGTTGTTTCCCTTTTCTCTTAATTTTAGGGAGTGCTTTCTTGATATGTTGTATGTCTGGTAGTTTTCATTAGATTTGAGACGTGTTAAATTTTCATTGTTGTGCACTGGATATTTAGTATTTCTCCAAATATTATTGAGCTACTTGGATGCTATTAAGCTACTTGGGATGAATTTTACTCTTTTGATTCTTGCTTTTAAACTTTGTTTGGTTGAATCATAGCAGCATTTAGTTTAGGACTACTTTTCTTCGCGGCTGAGCCAAAACCTGTGTAATATGCTGCTTAGTATACTCTCTACCTTTCATGGCATAATTTCTCCAGACTCATTTTTTGTTTGTTTTGTTTTTCTCTCAGGTTATTTTTGCCTAAGGTTATATCTTTATAGATTTTTTTTTTTGCAAATAGATTACTTGATTTTGAATCTTTCGGTTTGAATTCTACTGTGAAGTAGATATTTTTCTAGTGAAATTCTGGGGTTTTTTTTATATTTAAATACAGTCATCTAACTTCTTTAAACAGGCATATTACTGTACTTAGAAATTTATCTCTGTCATCACTCACTGATGCCCAGGTTGATTTTTCTTTTATCTTATTTGGGTCATTTATATACAACTTAGATGAGCTTTAATGCGGACGCTCTCTGGTATTCCACACTCCACTTTTTGCTCTCTAGCCCCAAATCTGACTCTTATTTTCTTGGGGAGTGTTAAGTATTCTCTGGATGGTAGTAAAGTTGTCAGCTGATATCCTAACTGTAGAGTCTAGATGGGCTGTTGTTATAGCCGATTCAGTGAAAAGAATCACACCATGAAAATGTCCAGATGAAGAGTCCTTTATAGCCAGGGACCAAAAGACGAACTCCCACCCATAACCTCCTTTTGGTGCTGAGTAGCTGGGGAGCTCCAGTTTTAAAGGAAAAAAACCAAACAATAGAATGTCATGATCTCATCTTTGAGCAAGCACAGGGCTACAGAAGCAGATTGTAAATTAGATTAAAAGCCAATATTTGGGATCTGGAGGGAAATTCCTATCTTTATGGTTAGGGCCACAGGATAACATGTCCTGTCCTTTGTTCTTTAACCACAAGACAAGATATTTTCTGTCCTTTGATCTTAATCACAGGGGAAGCTAGGTTCTGGTTAACTAATCACTCTAAACAATTAACTTGGGGAGGAAAAATGTTAAAGTTCAGGCACTAGCTGTGGAAGTTTCTAACTAACTCGCTATGGGGGTTTTTCACTTACTTCACTGTAACTTTGGTAGTAATATAAAACAGATTCTCAACAACAGTTTCTCCATAGGTCATGAAGTAATTCATCCTTACATCTTAAAGCAAGATACATTAGCATGAGAATGCAACCGAAGCATTGCAAAACCACTTTGCATAAGTCTTATCCATGTATGTGTGTTCTTTTTAAATGAGAAAATAGTTCTAAGGTAGAATCACTTTTAAAAACAAATCCTATTAGTAATGTGTATAATAAAATTGCTCTAGGCTCTGCTATATAATCTTTTACTATCTTTAATTTCTTGTTATTTTCATGGCACTTTAATGGTTCATTAAAATGACGGCTATTAACAGTATGTAAATCTGAGAAGAGGTAACATATGTCTGCTCTTTATACTATTTTTACAGCTTTATTGAAAGATTGAAAGAATTTCTAAAGAACAAAATTAAAAAGGATGAAAAATCTGGGTGACTGCTCCTACCCTTTCCTCCGAGTGCCTTGCACGGCCATTGAGCTGACATCCAGCTGCCAGCACCTGTGTTTCTTCGCAGAGAGGTCTCAGTCCCATGGGTTTCACCCTGTCTCACTAACCAGGCTGGAGGTGCTGCGATGAACACCTCCAGTGCTGGTCCCCCACCAGCACCCTACGGGAGGTGGCACAGGAGCACCCACCTCTCACTGTGCAGGTGGAAGAGCACAGAGGCACATTTCCCTCCAAAATATCTGTGCTACTTTACTCATTGTTATATACATGTAATTTATTGTAAGGCAAACACTATTAATACAAAAATGTATGAATGAAATAGAATTGAATAATTTAAAAGATATGTTAATGCAGAGAGTAAAGAGCAGCACCAAAATAATTTTGTTTGAGTAGTGTTTCAAATAAATACCAGGTAATGCTAAAGGTGTTTCTTGGTCTTGGGAAAGAACTTCAACCCACTTTTAATGCTTCATATGTACTATCTAAAGTTTAAGTTGAAAATTGTTAAGTAAAATTTGTATGATTAAAACATTAATGGATCATATATATATTTTGTGTATCATGTGTATATGTATTTTATAATTATATAGATATATGTTAAATCCTTTGTTAATGTGTTGAATCAGAAAAGAATGTCCAGTACTGTACTACGGTTGGAATTAAAATAAGCTAAAGTTATCTATTACCTAGGCTTTTTTCTTACTGAAGGATAACCAAGAGTAACAAATGATGAGTACAGTTCTCGAGCTTCTCTCACTGATACAAAGTGCACACATCTTATTATTTAATTAAGGTGAGTACTTTTTCATAAATACATTCTTCATTAAAGGCAATATTTTATTAACATTATAATGCTTATAGAGCATCTTAATCGGTTTAAAAAATATTCCACACAAGTTGCTCAATGCTCTAATGAATCATATTCAAGTTGCTTAAGCATTTAGGCTTGTAAGACTTTGATGTGTAATCATGGCACATATCTTGGATATTCTTCAGTGCACTGAATTTTATTGTATTTAAAGCATTTAGTTTAGTTTATGAGGTAATATATGATAAACACCTCATGATTTGTATGACTAAAATTTTGGCTAAATTGGTTTTAACAACTGTCTAATACACATCATAATAAGAATCCATGTGTTTCTAATTTCAACCTGGATCAGAGAGGAGAGAAGAGTATCTTCTGAAATAGTTTACAATAGTGGAAAACTAATAGTGAAAATACAATTTACAGTAGTGGCACCCAGAAAGCAAGGTAAATAATAATTGGGCTTGGTGGAAGATTATTTCATTCTTTGAATTATTACTGGATTTTAGATACAAAATAAGATGGCTATTTAAAGGTTTTAAGTCTTTGAATAGAATATTATTTAGCTTCATCTGTTTAAAACAATTTGTCAGATAATTTAGGAGAAATCAGTGCTTCATTTATGAACATTGAAAAATATAAATAAAATCAATTTCTAGGAGTACTCAGGATTTGGGAAATAATAATAATTCCTGGTCTCAGACACAGTGTTCGAAATGGAACACAGGACAATAAATAAGAGTAGAATAGTAAACTTGGAAATTTTCCAAGGTCTATAGACTAATACAACTTTAAATCAGAGATAATTAGATTAATTTGTCTGAAAGTGAAGAGAGCTTGTGAGATTTAATGTGAATGGAAATATAAGTCCTATTAAAGTTTTAGTAATATAGCTACTCATTTAACAAATGAGTTTAAATTTGTGCTAATTTTTATTCTTTTGACCTGATTACAAAATGGAGGACAAAATAAATTTCCTGCACTGGTGAACCATGTATTAAAGTTAAGAGTTAACAAAGTAACAAAAATGCAAAAGTAATTAGAGGTTGTTATTTAGTATAACAAAAATAAACTTGATGCCTTGATGCTTATCTCAGATAATAAAACAGAAGGACTACGGCAGAAATGATGTTCATTGAACGATGTGAGCAATCAAAGATTTAAAAATCCTCCTTCTAATCATAGAAAAATAAACATGATCATTTCGAGATGAGAAATGTTATGAAGTGTTCAGGAGAGACTCAGCTTAGTGAGAGTTTGGAGAGAAACTGCAGTAGGAAGAGATCTCAAGATAGTGCACAGAAATGGACTGACAGGGCTGCCAGAACAACAAGCACACTCACCTGCCTCACTTAGGTTATATGTTCTGAGAACTATGTCACCAGCTAATTTAGCATTGCACAAAAGTCTCAGAGTGTACTGTACAGTACCTACACAATCCTGGACAGTATAGGTCACAGTCACATCTCATGACCTTCCTGCATGTGTGACACTGTTGATGGCATACCTTAGCATATTATTTAACAGAAACTGTTTTCATAAGTTGGGGTATACTATAAGGCAATGGTCAAAAGTAAATATGTGAACTAGTAACATAGTCTTCCATTGTCAAGTATCATTATTTTTGCATTGTGTTTAATGGCATGTGCTAATTTTCATAAGCCTGGAAATGCTTTGGGTTTGTCTATACCAAAACTACAATAGACCTTTGAGTAATGCAGTGTTATTACATAAAATATTATTGATGTCACTAAAGGATAGGAATTTTTCAGTTCCATTATAATCTTTTGGGATCACCATCACATAAGAAGTCCACCTTTGACCAAAGCATGGTTATGCAGTGCATAACTGCGTAACACATTTATTTTGATCACTTCTAGAGATATATATGTACAATTTGGAAATAATTTTCCCATTAGTATTGTTTAATAAAATAAAGTATATATTTTATCTTATATTCGAATTCATAAGCAGAATTTGGCAAATGAATTTTTTTCTTCTGCAATAAATTATTTCATGGAATGTAAACATATGAGACATTACTATAAACTAAAAGAGGATAAAAAGGACTTGAGTCATTTGTCAAAATACTGTACCACATGTAAATAGAATAATAAACTTGTGCTCACATCATTTCCTCATCAGTACTTCAGGCTCCCTATAAAAATAAAAGCGGGGAGAAAGAGAAAAAGATATAAATTCACTGAGATCTTATTAGGGATGAGTCTTTATAATATATGAATTCCTTCTGTTAAGGAATTCTCCAACAATAGTATTGGCTTTTAATTCAAATGGATGACTGCACATAAGACTACCAAATATTTCTAATTCTGCAACACCTACAGAGATGCTGAAACCTTCTCTCGTGGGACATCTGAATTTTCCTAGAGTTTTCTAGTGACTGAATTTAATATTAAGATACAACTCACGTTCATATAAATCTTAGTTGTTACAGACAGTGCTTTAATTCATGCTGCATCGAGCATATAAAAGGAGTTTACCTTGGAGGAGTAAAACTCTGAAATTCACTAATGGGCAAGCGGAGACCTAGGTGGTCCATATCACTGGACTACATACAGATCCCTCTGTCATATGGAAGTTATGACAAGAAAAATTGCAACTCTTAGGTTTGAAATGTCAGTTATATTGTGACTACTGGTAAATTAAAGTTAGTGTCACTATATTTCTCGTCTTTATGCTCATAAAATTATTGTAAAGCAAACTTCCATATATTTAATCAAGATTAGTACTGTATTAATATACATAGTTAAGAATATACTAATATGCCATGAATGTATGTCTTTAAAAGAAGAAATACAGCTTACAGACTGGAATATTACAAAGCTTTATTTCCTATTTTAAATATGTAGACAAAATAAATGTGTATACAAATATATATAAAAATGCTTTGTTACCGTACCACTGTGGTTAGTAAAAAATTTTATTATTTTCTTAGACTCTGACATATTTAGTAGAGTCTACGTTTTGGTATGAGCATCTACTTAATACCTACTTTAAATTTCTTTGTTGCAAAATATCAGCCATATGGCTAGGGTTTTTACCAGTGTACACACATCATATCACCATTGCTTTAATTTATTTTAATGAATTTTCATGTTTAATCACTAGTCTATGTAATATTTGAGGATAAATGATAATAACTAGGCTTTAAGGAAACCCAATATAACTCACAAAACATAAAACTAACTCTAGAAACTCAGAGTATAAAATATTCATAGGTATTGTTGGCTGCCTAAGCTATTGAGATTAAAACCTGTTTTCTCCTTGTTGAATCAGAGTTTTAAAAACATTAGAAATTTCCCTTGGTATATCTTAAAGTATGGAAAAAATAACAGGAAGGAGGATTTGTGGTTCATGACAATAATTTTAGCAATGAATGTATCTCATCCTATCATCTGTTGATCTATCACAGAACATAAAAGCCAAAACAGAATATTAAAAATAATTTACCTGTGTGATTTCATGGGGTCCTCTACCTATATCACCATTCATCATCTTGACATCCTTCCTCTGGAAAGATAAAGGAGAGAAAAAAGATAGACACAAGAAAGCCACATAGCAGAATTAAAAATAATTTCAAAGTATTTTCCAAAATTGACTGTATTCATTTATAAGGAATACTATTGATCTCCATCTACTCCAAGATTTCATATTACTAGGATAATAATTCACTGTAATAAAATACTTATAAAATTTGGTTTTATTGTAGTTTAAGGTTTCCCACATTTCTCTTGAGTTGGTCCCCTTTTTTAGTTAATTTATGGGACAATGTGGGTATATTTGTGGCCATGCACATGTGTGTGTGCGTTTCTAGATGCTAGACTTGGTATTATTACCTTTGTGTAGTTCACATGTTGTAAATATAGTCAGTTCTTATTTTGTATTTATTGTGTTTTGGTGAACAGAAATCTTTATTTTAATGGAGCCAATTTAAGAAAAACAAAATTAGAAAAAAGTCGAGTCTAATTTGATAAATTATTATATCCACATAGGTCAGAAATATATTTTTTACCATTGAACTTATGGGAACTTTGTTATAAAGTTTAAATAATTGGTATCACATAAGGAGTACAAAAAATTAATTTCTATACTACTAATAAAAATAATTCACGTGATCATTCGCTTTGAATTTAAAAACTATCACCTAAAACTTATGTGCTCAATAGTAATAAGATTTCTTGAGTATTCTCAACTGCTTATGAAAACACATATGAAAATATTTGAGATGGAGTACAGATGATGTTTTCAGAAAAAAAATCACTGTATTTAGAAGTTACATTAGAAAAGAAAAGGTATAAATCAGATGACTTTTCCATCAATTCAAATGCCTTTTTGTAAACTTTCATGTGTATACCAGAACAACGAAGGGACATACAAGCATGCCATCTCACCCCCAATCTAAGGCACATATATCCAAAGGCATATGATATTCAAACTTCTGAAACTGAAAACCAAAAGAAAATCTCAAAGGAAACAGGAGGGAAATAATGCACACAGACAAATACAGGTAAGCATTAGAGTGGATTTTTCATCAGAAATAGTTACAATAAAAAAAAATGAACAATAAGGGTGACAGTTTTGTAAGACTGAAAAAAATTAGGAAACCCAGCTAACAGTAATAGCAAAAATAAAACCCAGATATCAATAACAACATAAATAATCCTCAACAATGAAGGAGAATTAGACTCCAAATAAAAACAGAATAATGTATTCACAGCAGATCTCATCCTCAACATGAAAGGTTTTCATGGAAAAGGTCTATTCTTTCCCATATAAATATATCTACATATTTCAGATATCGTATTTGTGATTTTCTCCTTGTTACTGATCTATAGCCTAATTCTCTTGTGAGTGGGAACTCTATTCAGATTTCAATTTTGTTTGTTGTTTGATGAATTCATGAGGATTTTTCTGTGTGTCAACATACTTTGGGAAATGTCCTAAACTCATTTGAAAAGATTTTGAATTGTGCTCCTTTGAAATGTAGGATTCCATAGACTAGTTGAATGTGTGGTTCATGGGTCTTTTTATTGTATCTATTGTGATATTTTGGTTAATTTTTTAAAATTTTTGTATTGGCAAAGTCATTATTTGTTACTGTGCATTAGCATATTTCTCCTTTCTTCTTTCTTCTGGCTTTATAATCTCATTATTTATAGTGTCATCCTTTAAATTTAAGAAATAGAAGAGTGGTACACTACTGTTGGACTATATAAATTACAGTGTGAAATATTCTTTTTTACTCCAACAGTGCTTATATTAAGCTTCTTTTCCCCATGGAGAATAAAACAGTTTGCTTTATATTAAAAGTTACTTCCTTGTATTGCAGCATTAGCCAAAATTCAACACTAATAAAATATAAATTTCTTAGAAGATTAGAATATGTCCACAATTTTTTTAATTTCATAGAAGCCAAAAGTTTTAAACCATTAAAAAAATTAGAAACAATGTACTTCAACTTTCCACTGTTTGAATTTAAGGTAAATAACCAAACCATGTAGGTGGCCATGGTGGCACATGCCTGTAATACCAGCACTAGGGAGGCTGAGACAGGAGGATTGCTTCAAGTTCCAGGCCAGCCTGGACTACAAAGCTAGTTCAATGTCGGCCTACCTAATAGTGAGACCCTGTCTGACCCCCATGTAAATTCCCTCAAATAAGTTTTTGTTACTATTCAGAACAACACATATTTTCAATAACTTAAAAAGTCTATCTACTCTTTCCATCACTTAATCCACCCAGGAAGTACAGCTTTTCCATAAATTTAAATAATAAATCGAAGTATTTAATGGTAGGAGGTTCAGACATTTACCATGGCTGAATTTGTCAGGAAGAGAAAGTCATGGAAATGTATTAAGCATTTTAAAGTTGTCACTTATAGGAAGTCCTTACAAGCCCTAGATGAAGAAGGTAGCTCTGCACTTTGTGACAAGCTCTCACTAATTTGCTCGGTCCCAAGTTCTCTACTTCTTTTCTTTCTGACATGTTCTAGTAGCTCTGGGTCATCTTGAACTCACTGTGTAGGCCAGGAGCTGGCCTCAAACTTCTGGTGGTCCTCCTACTTCACCCTCCCAAGTGTTAGGATTACAGCTGTGTATCACCTTGCCCAGCCTCTAAATTCTAACATCTAAGGTTTATGTTGCTGAATATAATTCTTGGAAAAGCCTATGGATAAGTAATTTGTAGGAAATTCATTCACCCATTTGATAATTTTTTAAAGCAGAATGAAAATCTTACACCATCACTTGAACCATTTTATTCATTAATGTACAATATAATTTGTAACATATTTTACTTCAAATCTATGATGTAATTATTTGATCTTTACATGACCCATCTGTATCATGTTTCTCTTTTTCTCATAGGGGAGAGAGTAACATGTTTACTAATCTTATGTGGTACTGGTTATTCATATTGATTTTATGACTTTTGCTATTCTTTTTTAGTATATGTGCTGCTGAAGCGAGCAATTGCTATTCTTAACCTTAATTCTTCTTAATATATTTTAATAAACATTGGAATTAATCATGTTCTTCCTTTTCCACCTTTTCACCATTTTTTTATGGAACTGGACTATAGTGTGATGTAATTAAATATGGCTTTCTTTGAATTTATTCTATTTTACTCAGCATCTTGAATATGCATATTATATAAATATGTATGTTTAATTCTATACATGATTATTTTTCAGGAGATAAATACAACATCCTTCCTGATAAATGATTTTAAGACAACCATGTGCTTTCAAAAGACAGCTGTCAAAAGTTTCAATCGCAGTTTTGAATGGGAGAGAAGCATGTAGAACTGGATCCTATGTTAGTTTTATAGCATCATGTTGCTTAACTTATTCTGAAAAATCCCAAATTACATTAGTTTGAGAAGTAATCGGAAAGTTGAAAAACATAGACATTTCCTGTATACAACTCACATGTGACATTTAGGTGTAAAGAAGAGGAAAAATTTAAGGCTGTAAATGATTAGTGTTTTGAAATGTGAAATAAACTTAGCCACACTTAAAGACTAATATTAAAGAATTGAAGATATAATAAGATAACTGATAATGAAAATTTTTTCTGAAATAGAAGCAAGATTAGTATTTAGAATATGATAGAATTTTATTTATAAAGCAATAAACATAGTTCATTTAAACCATATACATGTGTATGTGCCCATGTATTTGTATGTGTATATATGTTTCTCGTACAGGCACAGATATGCTTCCTTTCATATTTTGTATGAGGAAGATGAGTTAGTAAATATCTGGTAACATATTTCCTCTGTAAACTAAAAGTCAAGGTCATTTGTTAAAAACTTTGGTAGAATTGAGGGTTTTCAGAAATTTTCAGAAAGGAAAAATATTTTTAAGTAATGATTATGAAAATTGTCACTTCATTGAGTAGACTAATAGTAAAAGATTCTGGGCATTGTTTAGTCACCAGGTGAGATTAGTGGCAGTCGATTTTGTATGGTGTCACTACAGCCATCTGGACAATTCCATCCAAAATATTCAGCAGTTCTATATAGGACTGAGAAAGGGAAAGTTTAGTTATGCTCAGTGTTTGGTATTTAAGGAAGAAAGCCTTAAAATCCAGGCACGATGGGGCTGGGGATTTAGCTCAGTGGTTCTGCTGCCTGCCTCGCAAGCTCAAGGTCCCAAGTTCGATCCCCGGTACCAAAAAAAAAAAAAAAAAAAAAAAAAAAAATCCAGGCACAAGTATGGTGAAGAATGGACTGCGTTCTAGAGACTGAATACTGAGGAAATAGCAGAAAGCTTGTTCATAGGCGACAGCAGGAAGCTGAGGGCGGAGGGAAAGCAAGGTGAGAGAGCTGTCCAGGGAGTGAGAAAGAAGTACTGTGGAAATCTTAAATTGAGCTGCCTTTTTGTCTCGTTGCTGATTTGTAGAGAAGGATAAACATTTTTTGCATATATATTAAAGAAAATATATGGTCATAGCATTGGGGCAAAATCAATCTAATTTGGTGTACCAATTGCATACATAATAATTGAAAAATAAATTAAATTAATCTCATGAAATAAGGCATTAACAGCAGAGTTCACTCTAGTTGGAGAAAGCATAGTTTAAAATTTTGAATAGACCTTAGTAATAACAGCAACATACATCATTAAAAATTTAATTCTGTTGGAAGTGATTTCAATCAGTGTAAAGGAAACGAAAACAGAGAATTTTCCCTAAAATTTTCTATGAGATCTTTAGTCATACAAAAAAGACAAGCTTAACACTGAGACATGCTTCACTTTTGTCCAGTTATTCTGATAATTGTAGTTCTTTTGTGCTTCTTTCTGTAGTTGGTACAGAATAATTTTTAACGATTTTTATAACAGACTGATCTCACCTTCCACAACTTATTTCTGCACTCAAAACATCTTCAGGTGGTTTGGGGAGTGACTGCTTTGGTTCCGAAAGGACTCCAATTCATGTTGGTCTTCTCTGTCTAAATGAGTTAACCAAAAATGAGGTGGTGAAGCAGTCTGCATTGCCTGCAGTCAACAAAAGTTTCTTTTTTAGTAAAGAATTCAAACACAAAAAATATTGGAGTGCGTGTGTTAGCACATCAAAGTAATGTCAGTGATAACATACTCTTCCCTAAAACATATCGGTGGCTGAAGTTTCAAACAGTTGCGATTACTGACTTTGACTATAGGTAGCCATTAGTTTTCATGTTGTTTATGCACAGATTGTAGTTACCATGTTTTAATAAACCAATACCCTTGTCCCAACAACACTTTTTATATTTTAGTTATGATGATATGGTGTGAAGTGTTACATGAAGGACACGCTTAAGTAGTAGCTCCTCAGTCTATCACACACACAGATGTGTGTCAGGATCCGTGACCAGCCATGTCCTTCTGTCCACATCAGACAGTGACTAGCTCCTTCATCTCTTAATTCAGCTCCCACACAGACAGCAAAGCCGGAAGTTGGACTGACTCCTTGACTCACAGTGAGCAAACCACATGACAGTTACAAAAATAGGTTCTAGAATGAGGTAGTGACCAACAAAAATAAAAATGCAACAAAGAAAAGTGTAATGCTGTGTAGAGGACCACAATATTGATTATGTCCAAAGCAGGCAGTAAGTAGGGCAGGCTGTATGGGGTTAACCCCTCAATTGGCTTGTTTTGAGAAGTGAGTCTGGCTGGAGCCTACATTCCAAAGTCAGAGAACTCTCACCAAATTCCCACAATTAAAACCTTCTTGACTAGAAAGACAGGATTTAATTATAACCATATGTTTTGTCTATTCTGTTCCTAATTCGAGAATGCTTTGACTTGTCCTTTACAAGCCTTGCTTATATTAATATCCATAGTAACTGAACAACTGCACATCCTTGCACGTAGTTCCCCTTTAGTACATACCTTACCACCCCCCCACCCTGTCCCGGTTGATTACCAATAAAAATCAGTGACTTGGACTGACCAGTGCCTTTGCTGAATGAGCAGCATTGGTCATCCTGGCTCCCTGGCTTCTCTGTTTAGTTTTGTCTTTTAGTTTTTAAATTTTTTTTTCTCAGCCTTGTGCCATAACACTGAGCAGGAGATCAGAAACTACCGCAGTGTTCTCTCTGATAATGTTGGAAAAGGTGCACTTTGCATGGATTGCAAACATTTATATTGAGGAAAACTGATCATGGAGATACTTTGGCTGCAGCTATTGTAGAGATTCTAGAAATGCATCCAGATGAAATCAGAGAAGAAAATTAGGGACATAGGAGGAAGCTGTTTGCTCCCCAGGGAAGGAGCCCAGTACAGGGGAGTCCTCATCAACATTTCACGATAGTGAGAGAACATGGATAAACACCTCAGAAGATGATGCAAACTAGTAATGGAACATGATTCCCAATCCATCCAGGTAAGCTCATCCTGGATCTCAAATCACACAAGGAGAAAGCCAGTTTGTTGTTTCTTAAAACTATGAAATAAAAGCTATTAATTTTCAATATTTTACTTACAGTATAATACCACTTTATGATTTTTAATTTTCCTGTGTATTTTTGGACTAACAGTAAGACCACATTTGGTGTTTCAACAAAATTAAAACAAAGCATAAAAAGAAAACCAAACAATGTTGAAAGAATATGTTATTGTTCAAGAAACACATATAAACTTTCCAACTGACTATTCACATCGCTTTGCATGATTTCAGCTTACCAAGTAATTTCTGTTGTCTGGAATACAGTACAAAGTGAGGCCACCCTTTACTATAGAACCCACCAGTGCATTAGCGACATTTTATTACTTTAGTAACATTGTACTTCATATAGAAGTTCATTTGAAGAATTTACAGTTTTTAGTAAGTACATATGAACTCAGCTCTACCTATTTATTTAAACAGTGAGTTCACATTGCTTGGAACAATCTGACCTCATTTGTGATGAGATTATTTCTCTAGCTCGTATGACATTGCCTATTTCTATAATTCAACACTAAACTTGAATTTACCATTGATAGCACTGTTACTCCATTTTCATCTTTCTCTTTACAACTTAAACAAAATTTAAATTTCTAAGTTGCAACTATTAAGTCTCCAAGTAGATGCTGTATTTTAATTTTTAATACTGCCACATAATAATATGTAGATATACATTTCATCCACAATTCCATAAACACTGATGTGATGAAAATTATGTCATACTTTTTCATTTCTCTCTTAGTCATTAAATTCTTTTTATTATCATCACTTCTGTTCAAATTTAGCTTTGTCTTGCTTCTCTAAGGTAATTTCAGGGCATTCTTCTAACATCCATGTCTTTTCTATCTGAATGTCCCAGTAGTTAACTTGCCAGGCAGTTATTTTGTTCTTACAAACTCTCCTTCTAACAGGACAGTCTGTTTTCTTTGGCCCACTTTGTTTGCAAGAGTCTTTTCTTTTCCATGTAGGTTCCAAAATGCCAAATATTTTTCCATAGATTGACATCTCTTAGGTGGACGAATTTTCACATATATGTATATATGTGTGTGTATGCGTGTGTGTGTGTCCTCTATCTCCAGCACTTCCCCTTGATATCACTTTCTATCTTTTCCCCATTCTGCAAAGCACTCTGTCTCTATGGAGTAATATAAATATTTCTGTGAAGACATCCTGGGGCTAACACACTGCCCCTGCCAGACCACGGCTCCCTCCAAAGCCTGAAGCTCAGTTTCTGGGAAAGCCTGGGCCTCACAGTGTCTCTGTTCCCACTGCAGTGAAACAGTGTAACCATTGCTGCCCTGTGGAATAGCTTTAGCAATTAATTAGCATAATTAGCTTAAACTAATTAATTCAATTATTATTGCTCAGAAGCTTATTTTTAATTTTGGTGTAGTACATACATCTTACCATAAAATGTCACATCAATTGTGACTGGTCATATTACTTGCTAAGTAATGAAACCCAAAGATAAAAAATCAAATGCACACTGTTATAGGCAAAAAATAATGCAGCCAATTTAACCTTAATTGTGTATCTTACTTTTGTGCAAATGAACAATACTCAAACTACAAATTTAGAAAATAAAGATAAAAGGAAGAATATCCCTTAGGCCAATACTTCAAACACCCCACATATATACAAGAGTATGTAGGTATATATTTCTATAATATAATTATAGTCTTATTTAATGTTTAGGGATTTGTTAATATTTTACATTTAAGTAAATATGGATTATTTCAGTTGTGTAGTAGCATTTCATTCTATGAAAATGATATTTATGGTAATTTTTCTATTATTGAACATTTTAATTGAATTAAGGTAGAAAATGCCAATTTTTATTTAAACAATTAATTTTACTCTGTATGTGTGAATGTGAGTGTGTGTGTGTGTGTGTGTTGCTGGTGATCAAAGCTAAAGCCTCATATGTACTAGACAATAAGTCTATTATTGAGCTGTATACTCAGAGCTCAATTATTCTTTGAAAATCATAACAAACTGCATTAAGTTTGAGTTTTCTCTCTTATTTGTTTACTTCTTATTTGTCCTTATAATAAAAATAGGCAATGAACATTAAAATATAATAGTATTATATAGTTTATGAAATAAAGAGATGCAGGGAGGGAGAAAGAGGGAAGGGGATGTGAAAAATTAAGATGTGTATGTACAGGTGCCAACTCCACATGATGAGTGCAATTCTTATGTACTAAAATTTTTAAAAAGGTAAAATAGGAAAATATGACATAGTCAGCAAATAAAAGGTAACCTAAATTGAATTTAAGGGATTTTATTCAGACAATTTTACTATAAAGAGACTGGTATAACACCTCTACCTGTATTTTATAAGTGAATGAAATAACATAATAAGTGTTCCCAATATTATCAAATGGTGTATTAGTTCCTAGAAAAATAATACATAAAGGATACTAATTCATACTACCAGTTGTAAAAGTATCAAATTTTAATTTTATAGAGTGTTTACTAGAGTAAGGATGCTAGTATGGAAGCATATATGTGGTAACTATAGAAAAAATGAGCTTCCTCAAAAAAGAGATTTACTGGGGTGCTGTTCCACTGATATTGGGAGAAAGTATATTTATGTGAATAGAATTTTAAAGTTGCATTAGTTGCTTCGGTTTGAGATTATCACTTGTTTCCTTGGATGACAGTTATGGGCTTATTTCTAACCAAATTATGTAATGTAGCCTAGGAAACATGATTTTTCTAAGATACAGTGGAGAAATGTAGAGGTTAATGAAAAATTAGAAATAAAAAAGAAAACAGCCTTCAACCCAGATTGATGTACCCTGCAAAACTATCTTTCAAAATGGATGGAGAAATAAGATACTTTCATGACAAAGAGCACTTTAGGAACTTCGTGAATACCAAACCAGCAATCCAAAGAATTTTACACAATATCCTAGGAACAGACATTGAGGATCACAACCCCAGGAAGCAAAGCAGAATGAACCCATCTGGCATGACAAGTAATTAAATGTAAAGGGGGAGAACCCAACAAAAAGAAAAAGTCATGGCAATGACAAGTCAATATGTTTCAGTTATAACCATCAATTTTAATGGTCTCAATTCACCAATCAAAAGAAATAGGCAGAATGGGTCAAGAAGCAAAATCCAACAATATGCTGCATACAAGAAACACACTTAATTCAAAAGGAAACTCATAGACTGAAAGTTAAAGGGTGGAAAACAATACTCCATGTGATAGGAACCTGAAAAAAAAGCATGAGTAGCTATCCTCTTTGCAGATCAAGTAGATTTCAAACCAACACTGATTAAGAGAGACAAAGAAGGACACTACATCCTTGTAAAGGGAAGAGTCCAAGAGGAAGAGATGACGATCATAAATATCTATGCACCAAACACTAGTGCACCCGACTATATAAAACAAATATTAATGGACATGAAAAGTCATATATGCACTAATACAATTGTAGTGGGGGACCCCCACTCCCCACTGTCACAAATAGATAGATCAACTAGACAAAAAATAAGTAATGAAATACTAGAACTCAATGGAACTCTTGAACAAATGAACTTGACAGATGTTTACAGAGTCTTCCACCCCACAAAATCAGAATACACATTCTTCTCAGCTGCACATGGGTCATTCTCAAAAATAGACCACATACTCACACATAGAACATGTTTAAGTAAGTGCAAAGGAATTGAAGTTATCCCCTGTATATTATCAGAACATAGTGTGATGAAATTGGAGATCCATAGCAAAAGAAACTCAAAAAATGTCATAAACATGGAAATTGAACAACACACTTCTGAAAAACCAATGAGTCACAGAGGAAATTAAAGAAGAAATCAGACAGTTTCTTCAATTAAATGACAATGACAATACAACATATCGCAATCTATGGGACACAATGAAAGTCTTACGAGGGAAATTCATAGCAGTGAATATGCATATTAGGAAAACAGAGCAAGCCCAATTAAACAACCTGATGCTGAACCTCAAGCTTCTAGAAAAAGAAGAGCAGGACAACCCCAAAGCTCATACAAGGGAGGAAATTATAAAGATCAGAGGAGAAATCAATGCAATGGAGACTAAGAGAACAATACAAAAAATCAATGAAGCCAAGAGTTGGTTCTTCAAAAGAATCAACAAAATTGACAAACCTTTAGCCAATCTTGTCAGAAAAAGGAAAGAAAAGTCCAAATCCATGCAATTAGGAGTGAAAAGGGTGAAATGACAACAGACCCAGCAGAAATCCAGAGGATCATCAATACTTACTTCTAGAACCTATACGCCAGTAAGATGGACAACACAGAAGAAATGGACAGATTCCTAGATACATATCAATTACCAAAGTTGAACGAAGAAGACCTAAAAACCCTGAACAACCCAATATCAACCAATGAAATTGAAAATGTAATTAAAAACTTATCAACTAGAAAAGCCCAGGCCCTGATGGCTTCACTGCTGAATTCTACAAGACATTTAGAGAGGAACTGCTGCCACTACTGTTTAAACTCTTCAATGAAATTGAAAGGGAAGCAATACTCCCAAATTCATTCCTGGAAGCAAGCATCACCTTGATCCCCAAAGCAGAGAAAGACCCAACTGAAAAAGAGAACTATAGGCCAATCTCACTAATGAACGTAGATGCAAAAATCCTTAATAAGATAATGACAAACAGAATCCAGAAGATCATCAAGAAGATCATATACCCTGATCAAGTGGGATTCATCCCAGGGATGCAGGGATGGTTCAATATATGCAAATCGATCAATGTAATACACTCTATCAATAAAGCCAAGTACAAAAACCATATAATTATCTCCATAGACTCAGAAAAAGCACTTGACAAAATCCAACATGCATTTATAATAAAAATCCTACAAAAAATTGGAATAGATGGTCTCTACCTCAAACTGATAGAAACCGTGTATGAAAAACCAACAGCCAATATCATACTAAATGGTCAAAAACTGAAATCCTTCACACTAAAATCAAGAACAAGACAAGGATGTCCACTATCACCACTCTTGTTCAATGTAGTTCTGGAAGCATTAGCCATGGCAATTAGACAAGAGAAAGAAATAAAAGGAATAAAGATAGGAAATGAAGAAGTCAAATTGTCATTATTTGCAGATGACATGATACTCTATATAGAAGACCCCAAGAACTCCACCAAAAGTCTTCTATACTTAATAACCAAATTCAGTCAAGTAGCTGGTTCCAAGGTTAACACACAAAAATCAATAGCTTTCCTCTACACAAATGACAGACTCACTGAGAGAGAAATAGGGCAAATAATTCCTTTCAGAATAGCATCCAAAAAACTGAAATACCTAGGAGTCATCCTAATGAAAGAAATCAAAGACTTCTTCCCTGAAAACTATGGCACTCTGAAAAGAGAGATTGAAGATGATATCAGAAAATGGACAGACATCCCCTGCTCCTGGGTAGGAAGGATTAATATAGTGAAAATGGCCATACTTTCAAAACTGCTCTATAGATTTAATGCAATTCCAATTGAGATCCCAGCAGCATACTTCATAGACCTTGAGAAAACAATCCAAAAATTCATTTGGAACAAGAAGAGACCCAGAATAGCCAAAGCAATTCTAGGTAACAGAGACATGGCAGGGGGTATCACAATCCCCAACCTGCAACTCTACTACAAAGCTACTGTGATAAAAACAGCATGGCGCTGGCAAAGAAACAGACCTGAGGACCAGTGGAACAGATTAGAAGATGCAGAAACAATGCCAGACACACTCAGCCATCTCATTTTCGATAAAGGAGCCAAACACCCTCACTGGAGGAAAGATAGCCTCTTTAATAAATGGTGGTGGAAAAGCTGGGCTTCAACTTGCCAAAGATTAAAACTAGATCTGTATCTCTCCCCATGCACTAAACTAAAATCAAAATGGATTAAAGATCTAAATATTAAAATAGAAACTCTGAACCAGTTGGAAAAGAGGTTAGGTAGAACTCTTGATGACCTCAGTGTAGGAAAAGATTTTATGAACACAACCTCAGTTGCCTGTCAACTAGCACAAACAATCAACATGTGGAACAAAATAGGAACAAAATCTTTGTAAATAGGGAGGAATGGAGGGGTTGAAGGGAGAGCTGGGCAACGGTGAAAAATAAGAACCAAGAGAGACTATGTAAAGGTGCCAATTTCCAATGATGAACGTTATTATAGTGTATACCTAAAATGTACCAATGATTAGAATGAATAATCAAAAATGTAAAATAGGAAGAAAAGGTCCAAAGGGGTAGGGGTAGTGGGAGGGGCAGGGGAAAGGAAAGAAGGGAAAGGAAAAATGATGAGAAATGGAAAAAATGGAAATAAAGTCTTTGTAAATAGGGAAGGGTGGAGGGTGTGAAGGGAGGGCTAGGAATGGGAAAAAAATAAGAACCAAGATGCATTATGTAAAGGTACAATTCCCAATGAGAAATGTAATTGTGTTGTATACCTACAATGTACCAATAAAAGAATTTAATAAAAAAAATTAGAAATAAGATGAAACCAGAAGATAAGACATTACAAAGGAGTGAGATGAACTCCACAGCAATATCGATTTAGGACTGGATTGGCTGGCTGGCTGTCAGTTATTTTTATAAAATTGCATATGACTGATAACTCTATAAATTTCAGTATGATAGAAAACTATTACCAACTAACCAATTACACTGAGGCAGCCACTTAATGAATTGCATTCTATTCTTAAATTGCACTCTGATTATAATGAACATAATAATGAGCAAGGTTTGGTCTCATAGTACTAATATTTGTGTAAATCTTACAGTCTAGCGTGTAAAAATTAGTATTGCTTCATGGGAATTACTAATGCTAATTTATTTTTTTAATACAATGTGTTTTATGATATCATTTTTGTAAATATACAGTAAATATTAAACTTTGCAGAAGTTGTTTTCATCAATAAGCTATTTGTACCATTTTTCCTTTAATTTTTTACGCTCAGATAAATTCTCTTAACTTCACGTCATATTACAAGTCCATGTTTCCTACCTTATCTAGTAAATTATTCTCCCCGCTTTATCTTTCATCCCTTGCTTGTTCAATGATATCTATTATGTAGGAAGATTTCACATTTAGGTAACTTGAATAAAAATATATGGCTGTCTAGCAAATAAACTGTCACTAAATCAAGAGAAATGCCACTGAATACAAGGCTAGAGAAAATAGCTAACTTCTGTTCTAAAAATAATTTGTCTGTCTCTGGAAGGGGATGTTTGAGGCTTTTAACACCAAGGACTAACCATACATTTCCATGTGAACAACGTTTTCTTAAATAAATTGGAGACACACATTTAAATACCTGGGAACTTTTGTGGAACATAAAATGTATATTAGCTGTTTTGCAATCTTTTTGTATGTTAAGGAATTTGGAGTCTGAACTGCAAGAGGTTAAAAGGAAAAAATACAAGGAACGATAATAGAGTTAAAGCTGAAGGTTAGTGCTTGAAGAAAGGAAAGTTACCTAGTACAATTTTCATCAGCATGAATCTACCACTTATCTGAATTGCATGGAAACTTAGAGCTCGCTTATGTTTTTCACCTTACAGGTCACCTACAGACCCATCAAACTGAGAGGTGAAAAACTGCATCATTACCCCTAACAGAGGGAAAACGTAGGGGATGTCATTCTCACCACTCTCATTCAACAACTCAACATATAGTAGAATATTTAGCCTCCATAGTTAAAGCAATAAAAAGAAATAAAATACACACAAATCAAAATGAAAGAAATAAAACTGGTTCAGTTTTCATGAGAGATAGGGAAAACCCAAAGAATCCAATAAGTTAATTTTAAGGTCACAGGACACAAGATTAAAACCAACAAAATTATATTTTATATAACCATGAATAAATAGAAAGTAAAATTAAAGAACAATACTATTTCCTATGTCATATCCCTAGTTTTGTACTACACTACATTAACTTAAGATGTAAATCTTAAGGAAGTTGGCTGAGGGTACATGATGCGCAATTTCATACAAATGAACTGTTTCCATCATCATTTCCAGAAAGTTGGCCAACATGCAGACTGCTGTACACTGTACTCTTCCACATTGCTCTGTAGCAATGTGAGTGAGACTCTGGCTTAGACACATGGCCATGTAATAAAATGGGCTTTGTTGGGAATGAAAGGATGATTTCTCTTAAAGTCCATTGTGACAGATTTTAAATTGCTTGATCACAGACTGACAATATCTGTCAAGCGATATGGCAAAGATCAAACACTCAGAATGATGCTACCCTTGCCTGGAGCCTGGTTCTGGAAATCCCATTCTGTGCTAGTCACGACTCTATTTTTGTTGGAATGCATGGCGGAAATGTGGAGAGAGCTGTCTCAGTGAGAGAGAACACTTGGGCCGCTTGGAGGCTCGGTCATCTAGAATCCTGTAGACTTATTTTCATAATCTTTGCAGCAGCATGTCCACAGAGGTGCACATCATCTGAGACCAGATTAATATGACTATCAACTAATGTCATTTGTTTCTATTTCTCCCATTATCCTGAAGGGGTTACACGCTGTAGGTAACCACACCAATGCTTTAGAAATACTTAAGACTGCAGCACCCTTCTCAAAAAATTTTATATTCTAATATTAGGGCATTCTCTCAAATAAATTAATGATGAAATAATTGGCTGTTATTTGTGGCAAAGTATCTAAGCTCATTATAGATTGATTTAACTTCCTGTTTTTTAATGACACAGAAATACTCTAAGCCATAAATGTTGAAAATAAAACAGTAATATAATCATATAATTTCTAAATATAATATAAAATTTATTTCACATAATCTAAATCTTGACGATACAGGCTTTAATAATTTGTTCTTAAAGTATAAATTACAAATCATATGGTAGATTTATTTTTTTAGAATCTTTAAATTCATACACCAGGACTCTCAGTTTTATCAGAAAAAGAAGAAAAACAGTTTCTTTGTCTTAGGTCACTGCATCCTTAGGAGTTAGAGTGCATCAGAGAGTGACTGAGCTCTGGAACATAGGCAGAGCGGTCTCCAGGGAGAAGAAATATTAATGGAAGGATATTGAGAAATGTCAGGTCCTCGGAACTAAAGGCAATCTAACAAAAAACAGCATCTCTGTATTATACAAAGACCCACTAGCTCCAGTTTTGTAAACAGTACAGGATATAGAGCTACAGAATAATCTTTCTCTCATTGTTAATGAAAGTGAAGGTGATGATTTATTTTAAAAAGCGATACATACATATTTTATTTCCTTTTTGCCTAATTCACCTTTTGATTGACAAAACATCAAACTAATGGTGTACTTTAATGAGTTTTTAACTGCCTACATGTTCTGTTATAATCTTAGCAACCTGCCTTGATTATTCTACTTATTCCAGTGTTTCTGGTTTTTGAATAAAAACCCAAACCATCTTGAAATGAAAAAAAGCATCGTGTCGAATTATATGAAAATTAAAAAATAAAACTTGTAAATACCTACACAGATTGCACAAGTGAATCTAATTTTGTAATTGTGTCATTCCTGAATTATTAGAATTCTGAGTATATTCCTACAATTTAACAAGGAATTAATTTGCAGTGTTGTTTGTAAATTATCACTATGGTAGTCAGTTTTTTAATGTCATTTTGTTCAATATACCCTTAAAATTAAATGTTATCATTTATTAATATACAATATTACTTAGAAATGAAAATGTCTTTGCATATGATTATAAAATGATTCCTTTAAATGGAGATATTGCCTTAGCTAATCCATCTTTATGTTTCTACTGTGTGAAGCAACTTAAATACAGTTATGGTTTAGATCTGGAATGCTCCTCTGTCCCCCAAAACTCTCATGTACTCAGAGGGAGCTTTTGGAAGGTAGTCGGATCATGGGAGCCCTGGACTCATCCACCAGTGAATGCAGGGGCTGAGTGTGCTGTTGACAACTGGGTCCTGGTTAGAAGAGGTGGGTCACTGGGGCCTTGGCCCGGAAGGGTGTACATCATATCTGTTCTCATCTCCTCCCTTTACTCTCTACTTCCCACGATGTGAGCAGCTTTTCTCCATAGCAGGCTCTTCCACCATCAATTCTTCATTTCAGCAAACTGGCCATAGACTGTAACTTTTGAAACTGTGAGCTAAAATTAATCTTTCCTTCTTTAATATGTGGATGTTAGGTATTGTGTTTCAGGGACCATGAAAGTGCCTAAGACAGATACTTCTTACAAAGAGAATGCAATTTATTGTACATTAATGGGAAATCATAGAAATGGAATTAATCATGATCCTTTTTAATCACAAACCTCTGTCCCCAGGCTACAATGGCCTTACCATAGACCTTTCTCTTTAGAACTGCTTAAACTCTGCATGTCTATAATACTATACCATTATTTGTAGGTCCTTTGTTTTCAGGAGGTATGTTAATAGAGATGTAGTTTTTGTAGGCAAAATATGGGATGGAAATGATATTACATAACATAAGAAATCAGAATAAGTTTGAAGAAATACATACAAGCAAAAGAGTCAGAATTTGTAAAATGTAGAAAGCTCATTAAAACCCAATAGAAATAAACCTAATTAAAGAAGGAGATATTGCAGAACACTTATGTGTTTTCTAAACTGCTCTGAGATTAGAAAAACTCAAGAGGAGTCTCACCAAAGTGGAGGTTCTTTTAAGGAGAGAATGTTCAACAAAGAGACTTCTACTTCATGCTACCGACATTATACTGAGAAGGACACTTCAAATGGAGTAAACATGTGAAATTGCCATCCTGGAAAATTGTTAGGGAGGAAAATAGGGTTAGGGAATTTTTTTTTGTAGATGAAGTTGTAGATCATGAGGGAGAAGATTTGATTGAGGTATAACCATATTACTTTGAGTCCGGAAGCTCTAGAGGGCTCCTTTATTACTCATGATTTCTTAAGTGCTGAGCAGAGACAATGCAGCCTCCATCATGAATCATATAAGCTGAGCTATTCTATAGCCTCCTGCTTTAAAGTGTCTTCTCATGTATACCATCATCCAGGACATCTGTGCATTTTCACATGGAGAAATGGAGGTTGCAATGGTGAGAGGGAGTCAGGGGAGTCAGAGTAGAGATCAAACAATAATATGTATAAGAGTGCAAAAAGGGAGAGAGCTCCACTTTCCTCTCTCCACTTCCCATACTCATCAAAACAGGACAGGGAGGGAGACAGACATTGTTTTTATGATAAGGATAGTAAAATAAGAAAGCATTAAAATTATCTTTTTTGTTGGGATAATTTTAGAAATCAAAAGATTTTTCAGGTCAGACTATTCTCACCAAGTCCAAATTCGACCTGACATAAAAAAATACCTATCTGGACAATTGCAAAAAGGAAAAAGGTATTAATTTTGCTTTGACTTTTCACTGTGATACCATGATGTGCATAATAATGTGTAACCTCACAGGTTCTATAACTTTCCTTATTGTAACTAAGGTCAAGTAAACATGAAGAGTATTTTAAGAAGTTTCTTCTATCAACATATATTGTGAAGAGATTTTTTGAAGTGAGCTATGGTTTTTATTTTCTAAGGATATTTACAGAATCTGTCACCTGGGAATGTACTTACAACAGCATAAATATTCAAAATATGTAGAATGATCTAATACACCAGTCTCTGTGATGAAAGTGGCCAAATGGCTTTTGTATAGAACAATATATTGATAGAATTTTCCACTTTTCATTTCAGTGGAGGCATGATCTTTTTTGAATCTTCACATTCTCTAGTGTTCTTTAGTTAAGTCAATTGGGAGCTATTGTGGATCAGTAGCTAAGCAACAGAGCTGAAACCCAGAGGCCAGTCTCCTATATTTCCTCTGCCAATAGCTTCGCGTGAGATGGTGAACAAACCATTTAACCTTCCAATTTTGCTATTTCTCATCTTTTCAACAGGGAGGTAATATAACTCATTTCTCACAACCCAGTGAAATATCTCTTAAAAATATTACTCAAGTGCAATGGAAAAGAGTCTCTACTGCATTGTCACGAGACAGAAGCACTTCCACTTGCTTCTCCACATGGCGTGTCAACCATTAGAGGTGATATCTCATAAGAGAGAAACACTCCCTCACCATGTCTTGGGGTCTCTAAAAGCCTCTTATAATTTTCTGATATTCTCCCAACACAAAAGCATAGAAGCATTCATAAATGAGGTCACAGTTCTTTAAAGCCTTTCACATATATGGTTATATATGGAATCTGTTTAACTGTCCTTAATATTTGGACATTATTTTGGAGAACGAACACAATGGAACAGTGCTTTGGAATTCTATGATGTGTTGCTGTTGACATAGAACAAATGATTATTTTACTTCTGATTAAAACGTTAGATTTGCCTGTGATTCTAGCTTTTTATTGAAGTGTTACTAAGAGTAGAAGATTTAGAGTCAAGAAGAAATTTACTTCAATATTTTCCCAGTAAATATTACTCTTGCTTCTTTCTGTTCATAGAACTGATACTAAAATACACAAAATAAGCTGTTCAGTGTGGCAGGTGAAGGAGGGAGTGATATTGGTGGCAGAGGGTTGCTTCCATGATCCAAGTAACTGATTTATTTATGTTCTGTAGGGAGAGGTATCATTTGATTAATTATTAGCTTATTCTCAAGTCTTAGTAGAAGAATCTACAAGGACACTTGCTCAGAAATTTACTCATATCACTTCAATTCTACTATTTACATGAAACAAAAGTTTTCAAGACTGTCAAAGAAACCTCCTTATACACCTTTTAGAAAGATGCATGCATTCAGCACAGATGGTCATATCCCTTGTTTGGCCAAAGACAATGCCACAGAGAAGCATTCTGTATTTTGTTCATTAAGTGACAAATTTGTGTTTTATTTTTATTCCATTTGCTTCCATTTTGTATTTACAGACCTTGCCAAACAAATGACAATGCAAGGGAATGTAGACAGAATATAATTTTCCATTTGAAATTTAACCAAATTATCCCAAGAGTTAGAGAAAGTTGGTACTTTTTTATTAAAAATCCTTTCGAATCATATACAATACATTGTACAATTTTGGTCACATTTTTCTAACTACATTAGTTGCTGCTGTAGCAGTGTCAACAGAGAGCGTATAAGTAGGATGACATAATGAAGAAATCGCTGCTTTGTATAAACCAGGGCCTTGTAAGATTTGTACCAAAATAAAAATATACAGGCCCTCTGCCTTTCAAATTCATTTACATTCCTGTAATAATGACAGTGACATTTCCATTTAAAAACTGATCAATGATTTCCTATACTATACTGCACTTAGCTTCTTTCTCATTCAATTTTTCTGCCACTATGAAGCTTACAAGTCCCATCTTTCTGTAAAAAATCTAAATACACATGTTGATTCAATCTCTGTTTCTGATGACTGAAAGAACGTAATAAACTTATTTTTCCCCAAGATACAAAATATCAAATATTTTATCTGATTTTCAACATAATGATTTTAATATTTCTATTTAAATTTAACTCATATAACAGTGGCCAGTGATTTTACAATGAAAAGATAAATAATCCTCATTGTAGAAAATGGTATAGTTTCATTCTGAAACTTGAAGTTTTCCATCTGTTAAAATATTCTTTCCCCTTAAATAAAGAGTAAGCATCTAGTTTGTTGATTCTGGATTTTTCCAGCCTGAGTTCTAAAATTTTCTGATATTTTAAGAGTAAAGTATGTCTTTAGTGGTGGATAAGCCTAATTCCACTGCTGAAATAACCATACAGTCCCAGAATATTCCAGGCTATACTGTATATGTTGTGCATCTATTTATATACAGCCAGGAGACAAGATTCGTTGCTTCTCTTTTTATCATTGTATTTGTTTGGAGACACTGGCAGGTCTACAACACTATTTCCTTCTCAATTAAAACCTGCTTTTATTCTGATTCTCATATTTTTTTCTGGTCTTCTCTAATCCTTTTATATTTGACCCAGAATTCCAGTTCTGCCACTTGCGTGCTTTCTTTAGTTTTACCTTACATTTAAGAGCCTAATTTCATCTATCTCACACATTCTTTTGTGTGACTTGGGTAAGATACCACCTAAAATTCTGGTTAGCATTTCATGTCAGATGGAGCCTCTTTGAATCTTAAAATTTCTATCAAGCCAAAAATTCTTAGCTTTCTTTATTAACCTGACTGAAGCACAGTGTTGAGAATGTATCCGTTTTTATTAATTTTTTCTGGATGAAAAAATTTACAAAAGTTACTTTTTCTATATTTGAAGTATTACTTTACTGAATTTCCTTTGATATTTGTTTTTAGAACCCATACTGCCCTTTCACTTCTTAAACTCTTTCAGGGTTGAGAAGTAAGAATTTATCATAATTGTGCTTCATGTAAAATACCTCTACTTGGGCTGGGGATTTAGCTCCGTGGTGCTGCTGCCTGCCTCGCAAGTGCAAGGTCCTGAGTTCAATCCCTGGTACCAAAAAAAAAACCTCCCTCTACTTTAGGAAAATAGCAGGCACATCTTTAGCAAGTCAGAGATGTACCAAATGCTATCATTTTAATGCTAACAAGAAATTATTATAGTCTGTTTAATGTTTAAAAATTAAATTAATAAAGAAGAAATTTTTTTTCTAATATTTGAAAAGTAAACATAGTTCAAAGCATAACACTTTAAATACAAAAAATTATTTTTATAGTGTGTTATTGCCTACATAATGTCATATTCTGACAAAAATGACATCAGTTATTTGGATTTTTTAAATATTTATTTCCTCATATTTGTGTGTGTGTACTCTACATCATTTGGTTAAAAGCTCTATTTAATATTTAAAGTATCTCTGGCATAATGATTATCGCTGCTTTTATTCTTTCCCTTCTTCAAAGCTTTTATAAAGGTTTAGACCTTGAATTTCTGCGATAATTGCTACTTAGGCCTCCTCATTGCTGCACATAGGGTGTCCTGTATATAACTTCTTTCCATCTCCTCATCTGCTACCTGCTTGAAATTTTAAAATGCAACCTCAGTCTGATCACTCAAAGGCTTTTGTGGGGAATGAGTAATTGAATATCTATAAATCAAAGTTTTATTTCTTTGTTTCAGAAAATAAAGCATTGCCACTCTACAAGCACAACACTGCACATTTAGTTCCGAGAGGGCAAAGTATCTCAGTGACTAGTCCCTCTAAAGCCTACCCCTCAGAAAAGGGTTTATATGATTCTCTTGTCCATATCTGACACACTCCACCATTTTAAGTTTGCCATCTTTTTTTTTTTTTTTTTTTTGTACCAAGGATCGAACTCAGATCCTTGCATTTGCGCAGCAGGCGGCGAAACCATGGAGCTAAATCCTTGGCCCAAGTTTGTCGTCTTTTGTAGAAGGAGGTTAAGAAGACCTCTGTGAGAAGGCTGTTCACATAAAACTGATGCTAGCAAGTCAGAATAGTAGTGCTCTTGTGTTTTATCTCTCATGAACATCTAGACCCCGGATCCTACCAAATTAGCTCTGACAGATAACCTTACAAAATCTCATTGCAATTTATGTAGCCTAGTTTCTCTGAAGAGAAACTAAACTTCTAAAATATTGTGAATATAATGCACTTATTCTGTGAGGCTCATTCAGGTGTCGGTTTAATATTTCTGTCTTAGGTGTCACTGAAGCTTGCAAATACTACTAAGGAAGTGAAAATTTGCCATACTAAATTTTGTGTCTGGACCATTGGCAGTGCCCCTGCCAGATACAATGTTCATATCCTTAAAAATAATATATCATCTCACAAAAATACATAATAATAATGTATGCATCTCATAAAATGAAAGATTTTCAAATTGAGACAGATACTGGAATCTCAACCTTTGAGAAATATTTCTTACCACCACAGGAAGGTTATGATCTACAAAGAAAATCTGGCCATTCTTACCCGAGTGTAAATGCTTATGGGAAGTGTGTAAATCCAGATGTCCCACTGTCCAGAGGCAACACATGCCCCTCCCTCCATAGGTTTCCCTTCCAGAGACTAGAGTTCAACCGTCTTTTGCTGCGTATGAAGCCTGAAGTAGACTATATTGCCCTTCAAATCTTTTTGTTCATTATTCTTTGATCAGATTGCCCTTTTTTGGTTTAGTTTTACTATTGATGCCCAGTACTCCAGAGGAAGGACCCCACGCTTTTTTCTCTAAAGGATCAGGTGGTAAATATTTTAGGGCTTGTGGACATCCTCATTCACTACTACTTCTTATGTAACCCTTCAAAAATGTAAGAAAACTAAATCCTTGCCTCACAGGTCATAGAAAGACAGACGAAGGTTTGAATTTACCCCATTCGATATTTTGAAATACCACTGAGATTTCCTTTATTGTGAAGGTTTTTCCTGGCTTTGCTTCCTCTCGGGCATCTTTATCTTGTGCCTGCAAACATTTTCCTCCTTGTCTCCAAATTTGTCTGTACTGAGATCATCTGGTTGCATTTCGGGAGTCCCTAGAAGAGTGGCAACATAAACATCACCATGATCAACTTCATTCTATATGTCCACTTGGTTCCTTTCCAAATGAACCTTTTTTTCTTCCCCAGCATCATCACTTTTCTTTGTTGTAGTTTTATCTTTTGGGACAATTGCCTAGTTCTATTTACCATTTTTGTAACTACCGTACTTATCACTGCAAGACACAGTCACTACCATTTCCTGCTTTGCTGTGTGTGTTTGAACTGAATAGCAGGTGTGGAAACTGACCATTGAGAGATAGATATTGATAGAAGTGTCATGATTGGTCACTCCTCCTTATATGCTGCGGTTATTCACATAATGATTTGTGTGTAGACTGAAGAGCTAATAGTGAGGATTATACTTTCTGCAGCCATTCGCACAATATAGCATGATGACTAAAATTTGAAAAAACATGTTGTTAGAAGCCTGGTTTATGTTTTTGAAATGTGGGAGCTGAATATTGAAACTTTGAAAATGAAAATTGAAAGTTAAATAATTAATCACTGCACATACACAATTTGATTTCATTTCTCTCATCCCTATCTCACTTTTTCTACTTCTCATAAATAACTTTGCATCCTTCTAGGTTAATCCCTTTCAGATCACTTGAAACATGTACACATACATAGAGAAAACCATAAATTATTACCTTTGTTTCTGTTTTTAAATATTTATGTCAGTAGAGCCCAGAATACCTCCTGGCACACAGTATAGATGCAGTAAATATTTGCTGGATGAATGTGTGATATATAATACAAGCTCTTTATTCATTAATTTCTATGGAATTTCAAAATGAATTTTGAGGTTATTTCATTCCTTATAATGACTCCATGATATTATTTATCATTAACAAAGCTGTATTTTACATGTCATCTTCCTCATAGAGGATAATGGCATTGCTTCTTTTTTAGCTGTTATTTAAAAAGAAATCAACAATCAGGGTTGCATATAACTTTTGCAAACTTTGAATTATTTCCATAGAGTAGATTTGTAATTGCTGCCTGCTTCCCATTCCTTAAACCTATTTTAAGATTTTAATTTCATGCAGAAAATATTTAACAATAGTGCTCATTCCAAGATTTCATTCCTCTAACTTATTTCATTTTTGTTTTTTTTTTTGGTACTGGGGATCGAACTTGGGACCTTGGGCTTGCGAAGCTGGCTCTGGAACCTCTGAGCTAAATCCGCAGCCCAGTTCATTCCTTTAATTAACAATCATTTAACCCCTTTTAGAATTTAAAATATGGCTATATTTTATTCTCTTTATCATGATTTTCAGATATATAATACATTAATGAATTTTATTATCATTAAAAAATTTTAATCTATATTTTAATCTATTTGTTCCGTGACCTTCTAGAATGATGATTCTATGTTATAGAGGACATAAATTATAAATTACTTAAGCCCCCAAATGGCAACAAATACTCTTCAGGCAGATCTCATAATCTTTTCCAGGATTAAAAATGTATGTTATTGTTTGGAAAGAATAGCAAATAAAGAAATTGAAATGATAATGATTAATATTTACTCATTTAAGACAAATAGAATGTTTTATGATTTTAAAAGCCCGTTCTAATAAGTAATAAAAGAAAAATGATATAACTATAAATGTATATCATATAAATTTTTAATTTATTTTTTTATTGGAAATTTGCACCTTTACATAAACAGTCTTGGTTCTTATATTTTCCCCATTCCCCTGCCATCCCTTCCTATTTACAAAGACTTTGTTTCCATTTTTATATTTTCTCATATTGATTCCATTTCCTTTTCCTTTCCCCTACCCCTCCTACTTCCCCTTCCCCTTTGCCCCTTTTCTTCCTATTTCATATTATCTATTATACCTTTTAGTCCTTATTTACACTTTCAGTTTCTCAAACTAGAGAAACTATTTGGTATTTAAACGTGTGCCCTACACCTCAATGTGCATCCATTTAGCTATAAATGTCTCTAATTTCTCATTTTTTATGGCTGAGTAGTACTCCATTTTATTTTTTTAAAAACACATTTTCTTTATCCAGTCTTCAGTTTATGGGCACTTGGGCTGCTTCCAAGTTTTGGCTATTACAAATTGTGCTTCCATGAACATGGGTGCACATATATCACTGTGGTATGATTCTTTTAATTCTTTGGGGAAGATACCCAGCAGAGGAATAGCTGGGTCAAATGGGACTTACAGTCCTCGTTCTTTGAGGTATCTCCATACTTATTTCCACAGTGTTTGCTCCAGTCTATACTCTCACCAGCAGTAGAACAGTATTCTCTATCCTCATAGCCCCACCAGCATTTCTTACTGGTTGATTTCATGATAGCAGCTGTTCTTTCTAGGGTGAGGTGGAATCTCAGCTTTGTTTTCATTTGTATCTCTCCAATGACTAGTGATGTTGAACATTTTTTCATATGTTGATTTGCCATTTCTACTTCCTTGTCTGAGAAATGTGTGTTCATTTCAGATGCCTATTTTTGGATTGGGTTTTTCAATGTGGGAGGTCTGATTTATTAAGTTCTTTATAGATCTTAGTAGATCTTTGTCTGAAGAACAGCAGGTGAAAATTTTTTCCCACATTGTGGGTTGTCCTTTTACACTGTTGGTGGTTTCTTTTGCTGTGCAGAAGCTCTTTAATAAGAAGAGATCCCACTTGTTGATTGTTTGTGCTAGTTCATGGGCAACTGAGGTTTCCTTCATAAAATCTTTTCCTACTCCAATGTCTTTAAGAGTTGTACCTAATCTCTGTTCCAGGCAGTTCAGCATTTCTATTTTAATATTTAGATCTTTAATCCATTTTTATTTTAGCTTAGGGCATGATGAGAGATAAAGGTCTATTTTTAATCTTTGGTATGTTGAAACCCAATTTTTCCAGCACCATTTATTAAAGAGGCTATCTTTCCTCCAGTGAGGGTGTTTGGTTCCTTTGTTGAAGATGAAGTGGCTGAGTGTGTCTGGAGTTTTTTCTGTGTCTTCTAATTTATTCCACTGATCCTCTGGTCTGTTTCTTTGCCAGTACCATGCTGGTTTTATCACACTAGCTTTGTGATATAGTTTCAAATTAAGGATTGTGGTACCCTCTGCCATGTCATTGTTGCCTAGAATTGTTTTTGCTATTCTGGGTCTCTTCTTCTTCCAAATGAATTTTTGGATTGTTTTCTCAAGGTCCGTGAAGTATGCTGCTGGGATTTTGATTGGGATTGCATTGAATCTATATCTCAGTTTTGGCAGTATGGCCATTTTCACTATGTTGATTCTTCTTACCCAGGAGCAAGGGATGTCTTTTCATTTTCTGATATTGTCTTCAATCTCTCTTTTCAGAGTGCAATAGTTTTCAGAGAAGAGGTCTTTGATTTCTTTTGTTAGGTTGATTCCTAGGATTCAGGTTTTTAGATGCTATTTTAAAAGGAGTTGTTTGCCCTGTTTCTATCTCAGTGAGTCTGTTGTTCGTGTATTGAAAAGCTATTGATTTTTGTGTGTTGACCTTGTATCCAGCTAGCATACTAAATTTGGTTATTCAGTCTAGAAGACTTTTGGTAGAGTTCTTGGGGTCTTCTATATAGAGTATCATGTCATCTGCAAATAATGACAATTTGACTTCTTCATTTCCTATCTTTATTCCTTTTATTTCTTTCTCTTGTCTAATTGCTGTGGCTAATGTTTCCAAAACTATATTGAACAGGAGTGATGAATGTGGACATCCTTGTGTTGTTCCTGATTTTAGTGTGAAGTATTTCATTTTTTGACCATTTAGTATGATATTGGATGCTGAATTTTCATAGATGGCTTTTATAAGATTGAGGTAGAGACTGTCTATTCCAGTTTATTGTAGGGCTTTTTATCATAAATGCGTGTTAGATTTTGTCAAATGCTTTTTCTGCATCTAATGAGGTGATCATATGGATTTTGTCCTTGGCTCTATTGATATAGTGTATTACATGGATTGATTTGCCTATGTTGAACCATTCCTGCATCCCTGGGATGAATCAAACTTGGTCAGTATGTATGATCTTGATGGTCTTCTGTATTCTATTTGCCAGTATCTTATTAAGGATTTTGCATCTCTGTTCATTAGTGATATTGACCTATAGTTCTTTTTTTCATTGGGTCTTCCTCTCCTTTGGGGATCAAGGTGTGTTGGGAGCAATGCTACATAATTCTAGGGATAAATCATTTGGTTAGCCTAGTTCTCTTGCCTACAGCCCAGCTACAGAATAACTCCAGTTTGGCCTCCGGTCACAACTGAGACTTCAGTGATCCAGTGATGCTCTGATTCTCCAGGACAAGAAACATCCTGGGAGAACAAACATCTGCTCAGTTCCTCATTGTTCTTGGACTGATTAACATCTTGTTTGCCGGAGATGTACTGAACTCTCTGCAAGCCTTCCGTTACACCTTGTTTATCCCAATGTGAACTATTGAACTCTCTGCAAGTCACTTGTTACATTTGTTTCTCCCGATGTACTGAATAAAAGGTGTGGTAAACTGGGGGCTTTGTCTTTGCTGCGCAGAGCAGCACTGATGAGACCCAAAGCTCAGCTTCTTCTCGGTCTCATTTTTCTACCTTTCCTGTAATTCGCCGTGTGCTGCCGTGGCTCGCCGGAGACCAGGACTCATTGCAGAGGTTCTGGTAACGTCCCCTTCCCCTGTGCCCTACAAAGGTGATCCTTGCTTCCAGGAATAAATTTGGGAGTATTGCTTCCCTTTCAAATTTCATTGAAGAGTTTAAAGAGTAGTGGCAGCAGTTCCTCTCTAAATGTCTTGTAGAATTCAGCAGTGAAGCCATTAGGACCCAGGCTTTTCTTAGTTGGTAAGTTTTTAATTACATATTCAATTCCATTGATTGATATAGGGTTGTTTATAATTTTTGGGTCTTCTTTGTTCAAATGTGGTAGTTCATACATATCTAGGAATCTGTCCATTCTGTGTTTTCCAATTTATTGGCGTATAGGTACTTGAAGTAGGCATTGATGATCCTCTGGATTTCTGCTGGGTCTGCTGTAATTTCATCCTTTTCATTCCTAATTGCATGGGTTTGAGCCTTTTCTTTCCTTTTACTGGTAAGTTTGGCTAAGGGTTTGTCAATTTTGTTGATTTTTTCAAAGAACCAACTCTCGGCTTCACTGATTTTTTTGTATCATTCTCTTAGTCTCCATTACATTGTTTTCTGCTCTGATCTTTATAATTTTCTCCCTTGTATGAGGTTTGAGTTTGCGTGCTCTTCTCTTTCTAGAAGCTTGAGGTTCAGCATCAGGTTGTTTAATTGGGCTCATTCTGTTTTCCAAATATGAGTTTTCAGTGCTATGAATTTCCCTCATAAGACTGCATTCATTGTGTCCCGTAGATTCCTATATGTTGTATTGCCATTGTCATTTAATTGTAAGAACTGTCTGATTTCTTCTTTAATATCCTCTGTGACTCATTGGTTACTCAGAAGTGTGTTGTTCAATTTCCATGTGTTTATGAAATTCTTGCTGTTTCTTTTGCTGTTTATCTCTAATTTCATCGCAGTATGGTTTGATAATATACAGGGGATAACTTCAATTCCTTTGCACTTACTTAAACATGTACTGTGAGCAAGTGTGTGGTCTATTTTGGAGAACGACCCATGTGCAGCTGAAAAGAATGTGTATTCTGATTTTGTGGGGTGGAACACTCTGTAAACATCTGTTAAGTTAATTTGTTCAAGAGTTTGATTGAGTTGTAGTATTTTGTGGCTTATTTTTTGTCTAGTTGATCTATCTATTTGTGAGAGTTGGGTATTAAGGTCACCCACTACTATTGTATTAGTGCTTATTTGATATTTTATGTCTGTTATTATTTGTTTTACATAGTTGGGCACACTGGTGTTTGGTGCATATGTATTTATGATTGTCATCTCTTCCTCTTGGATTATGCCCTTTACAAAGATGTTGTGTCCTTCTTTGTCTCTCTTAATCAGTGTTGGTTTGAAATTCCCTTGAACTGCAAAGAGGATAGCTACTCCTGCTTTTTTTTTTTTTTTTTTTTGGTTCCTGTCACATGGAATATTGTTTTCCACTCTTTAACTTTCAGCCTATGAGTTTCTTTTTGAATTGCGTTTCTTATATGCAGCATATTGTTGGATCTTGCTTCTTGACCCATTCTGCCAGTCTATTTCTTTTGAGTGGTGAATTGAGACCATTAACATTGATGTTTATAACTGATATGTATTGAGTTATCATTGTCATGACTTTTTCTTTTTGTTGGATTCAACTCCTTTGCATTTAATTTCTTGTCATTCCTGAAGGATTCATTCTGCTGTGCTTCCTGGCATTGTGATCCTCATTGTCTTTCCCTACCATATTTTCTAAAAATCGTTGAGTGCTGGTTTGGTTTTCTTGAAGTTTCTAAGGTGCTCTTTTTCATGAAAGTAACTTATTTCTCCATTCATTTTGAAAGATACTTTTGTAGGTTATATCAATCTGGTTTGGAGGCTGTTTTACTGTAGGGCTTGAAATACATCACTCTAAGCTCTTCTTACCTTGAGGGTTTGTGTTGGGAAATCTGCTGTGATTCTGATGGGCTCTCCTTTGTATGTGATTTGTTTCTTTTCTCTAACTGCTTGTAGAATTTTGTTCTTCTATTGGGCTTCTGGAATCTTAACTATTACATGCTTATGTGTAGATTTTTTTTGATCAAGGCTAGTTGGAGTCTTTATCTGTATGTCAATTTCTTACCCCTGCTTGGGAAGTTTTCTGCCATCACTTATGTGAACAGGTTTTTTATCTCATCTGCACTCACTCCTGTTTCTTCATTGACTCTGATCAGTCTTATGTTATTCTTTTTTTGCATTGTCTAGGAGCTGCTGGATTAATTTCTCATGGTCCCTTACTATTTTAAAGAAGTATCTCTTTTCCTGGTCACTAATTTCAATCTTATATTCTATATCTGAAATTCTGTCCTCACATTGGCTCATTTTGCTGTGTAAACTTTCAGTGGAGTTTTTAATCTCCTGGAAATCTGTTTGCATCTGTTTTATGGATTCCATTTGTTTCCTATGTTGGGATTCCATCATGTTCCTCAGCTCCTCTGTTTTTTTATCTGTGTCCTATCTAGATTTATTAATCATTTCTTGCACTATGGGCACAATCTCTGCTGTTATCTGGGAAATTATTTCTGATTTCATTTTTTCCAGATCATCTTTTGTTGCCAGTTCAGGGAGTCCAGGTGTTTGAGTATCAGACTGGTCCATCTCATTTCCTTTTGGGTTGCTTTAGGTGATCTGGAAGTCTGGTTTCAAGACTTGTTTACATGTCTTCTCCTTTCAAGGGGTGGGGATTGTGTGTTGCTGGCACCCACACAGTTCACCTCCTTGGTGCTGTGTGGGGCCCTGCTCCTCTGCACTTGGGGCAGTGGTACAGCAGCCTGAAAGGCTCAGCTTCTCAGTGCTGGGGGTCTCTGCTCCTCTTTATATCACATATTTTTTGAAAATAATTTAGTTTTGCTCTTGCGCTATCATCTTGCCTGACATTGGATAGAAAGAAATGTAGTGTTTTGGGAAATCCTTGTACTGATTTACATAGTCGCTAATAATTTACATTTCCACCAACAGTGTGTAAAGGGTGCTTTTACTCACATCCTCATAAGTATTTGTTATTTTTGGTATTCTTGAGGATAATTGTTCTTACTGGGTGATTCAGTTATGTACCACTCCTCAGTGTGCACCCAAAGGGATCAAATCAGCAAAGCATAGAGATACCTGCTTGTTATTTTTACTGCAGCACTCTTCACAATAACCAAGTTATGGAGTCAGCCTAGCAGTCCATCAATAGAGGAATGGATAAGGAAAATGTATTATATACAAACAATTCAGTATTCCTTACCCTCAAAAATGAAATTATGTTAGTTGCAGGAAAATGGATGCTCTGGAGACCATCATGCTAAGATAATAGAGCCAGAGTTGAAAGATAAGTATCACCTAATTTCTCTCATCTATTGAATCCAGGGGAGAAAAAATTACCACATAAAAGAGAAGGCAAACTATTAGAGAAGAGAGGGAATATGGGAGGATGACTAGAGTGTAATTTGGTGGTTAATGCTATTAAAATATGTTGTATACAGGTTGAAAAAAGAACTCTTCCAAAGACATATTCCTTCAAGCCTTCCTTCCCACAGGCCAAGTGATTTCAAATTAATCCATAATTCCATCTCCAGGAGTCTAAACAGTGGCATCTACCGGAATAATGAGTCACAAGATGCTATACTATGTGTGGATGTTTTAACACTGAATTGTTAGTTTATTTGCCATAAGAATGCTAGACAAAATAACTTCCTAGTCATTTTGTATGCTTACATGCTATATTAATAATCAGACTGTGCTATATAGTATTGCTATTTTTTCAAGACCAAAAACAATAAACTTTAGCAATTTCCAATTAACATAAGTGAAATTAAATTTTATAAAGAAATCAGAGACAATTTTTTAGGAAAAAATTTAGACAAAATATCTTCTTACCTCTTTTTATACATTGAACCAAATAGTTATCAGAAATTGTTATTGGTTGGAGATTTTTTTTTTCAGTACTGAGGACTAAACCCAGGGCCTTCATAATGAGCTACATCTCAGCCTTTTATTTTATTCTATTTTTTTACATTTATATTGGTACAGGGTCTCACTAAATCACTAAGTTGCCTAGGCTGGACTGGAACTTGTGATCTGGAGGAGAGTGCAATACTGATTATGCCCAAAGCTGTCTGTAAGCAGTGCAGACTGTGAAGTTAACCCCACAATTGGCTTGTTTATAGAAGTGAGTCTGGTTGAAGCCTATGTGCCAAGGTCAGAGTAACTCATACCCAAATTCTGTTCCCCCAGTTAAAACCTTCTTAACTAGAAGGACAAGGATTTAATTATAACCATATAGTTTGTCTTTTTCCTTTACAAGCATTGCCTGCGTTAGTTTCCATAGAAACTGCACAACTACACATCCTTGCACATAGCTTGCCTTTACCCCAATTGATTACCAGTAAAAATCAATGGCTTAGACTGACCAGTGTCTTTGCTGAATGAGCAGCATTGGTAGTCCTAGGTCCCTGATTTCTCTGTCTTTTTAGTTCTGTCTTAGTTGTTTTCTCAGCCTTGTGCCATAGCAAGGAGCAGATCAGAACCTACAGCAGGGGTCTCTGATAATGATCCTCATGTCTCATCCTCTTGGAGTGCTAGGATTAGTATGTCCCCATGCTGATTTTTAATAACCACAAAAACAGTTTTCATTAATTCAAATTCTCTTTCCTATAATATTAAGACTTAAGTACTTCAAAGTATTATTTTTCTTCCAAAAATATATTGCATCCTTTTCTGTAGCATAAGATGAGAATAACATTTCCTCAAGCCATGAAATAAATCATTTCATGGAGGTCTATGATCATTAAAAAATGTAGAAACCACTAAAGGACATTTATCTTTGTACATTCACCACAATATATTTCATATTTGTATAATTTCATCATTTCTTCAAAATCATTTTTAAGAGACACAACTTTCAAATGTTGTAGTCAAACTAAATTGAAGATACTTCTTCATTTTATAAAGTTATATAATTATTTGAGTACAATATATTTCTGGTTTGTAGTAAACTATAAAAAATATGCTGTCTAATCATAAAGATGAATTTTTTTTCTTTTCTCTCATCCTCTCCTAGCTTCTGTACAGAGAGATAAATCTATTTAAGGAATAGTACACATTTTTTCAAAAGTAGCTTTTTTGCCTTTTTTTTTGTTTGTTTTTTGCAAACATTCATTATTCCTATGTGACTAGTCTAAAGATTAAGAACTGGAGCGGTGTATGTGTGTGTATGAGTGTATGAGTGTGTTTACATCAGCTTTGAGTACACATTCCAACCATTGTTAAAAATGTAGTTTTTTTTCCAAATCTTCATACTGCATAGAAGTCATTTAAGGAAGGACAATGATATAAATTTAAAATTTCATTTTAGCTGTTTCATTGTTTAAAACATTCCAGAATGTTCACTGATATAGCTTCACTGATATATGATCAAATCACTTTTTTTCTGTTTACTCAATCTAATTATCAGAACCTCTAAACAATGTCTTCTACCTTTTCAAAATAGCATTTATTCATTCAAAAATCAAAAGTGTGAATAGGCTACTTTTCTAGGAAAGCACTTCTTTGTATAGTTATCTGTTTATATGCAAGAAATAAGTAGTCATTTCCTTCAGGTGATAAATCTACATCCTTGGGAATGCTTAATTTCTTGTGACAACTAATTTACTTTTGAAATATTATCCTCCTTACATAATAACCAGCAAATGTAAATGTTACAGTAAAGTACAGATAGCTGAGCATATTACATGACAAACTGCTTTGACAATGTTGGGATTTTTGTTTCCCAAAATAATGATCTCAAGACCAGTGTTCCTTGAATCTCACAATAAAAAAAGTTTGGTTTCTTATTGGATCACAAGTGTCTTTTTCTCATCTCATGTTTTCATAGCCTGTATACTATTTGATTGAATTGGGTTCATATAGAAGAGCCAGTGTGAACTTGAGAACAAGGGAATAATATGAAAATCTGAGAAGTATTTCATTATCCACTGGCTATTGCAACTGGTGGTGCTATCGGTGTCCCATTGTGCACAATTAGGCTTCCAGGTTTTATGCCAGAAAGAATACAATTCTGGTTAATCCAGATGATTTTTGAAAGCAACTAACTCAATGCAATTTTCCACTTCAATTGAAAAATTTTTCTGTATTTGCATTTTTATTGATTTTGACAAGGATGTGTAAGAATTTGTGTATGTTTGTGATAATGGTATGCTATGATAGTTCAAATATCAGCTAACTCAATAAGCAATGGCAGAGTTTTAGATAGAGAACCACTTTGGAGCCTAATTCTTCCATCAATATGAATTTTCAACTGATACAAGCATGAATAGGAATTACCACTCTACACTAAGAAATAGACTCCTATAAATTTCACAGTGGCTAAGAAGTATTTATAATCAGCATGTTTAATCACTTCACCCAGGTAATTATTGCTTGATCACATACTTGGAAATATTAAAACAAACAAAGAGAGTGTGGAGAAATGGTAATCATTAAAGAAAAAGGCAACGTTGTTCATTCTCTTTGGGACCTTTATTGATAATATACACTAGAGCATACTGGCTCTTTTCAAAGATTGCTGTAATAATATTATCCTGCCAACATGCCACACACCTTCTCCAGAACAAGCTTACAAACCTGAAATTTTTATTTGAAGACTAACATTGAAGGTAGGCACTTTTTTTTTTATAATATTAAAATCAGAATTGTGCTGACATCTGCCATCAATTCTAAAACTAAACAGATTATTTCATTTCACTTTTGTGTAAAAAGTTAGACTATGAATGTGAATGAAGTTAAGAAAGTCTGTATTTTTGGTTTGTGTCCAAATAGATTTGAATACTGTTTTCTGATTTACACTGTATTGGTTGTGTATGGAAGTTAGGTATTCCCTGCAAATATACAGGAACAATTAGATTGAAGATATTTAATCTAAAACAAAATAAAACTGACAACTTAGTAAAAATGTGAAGTAAATTATAATGGAACTAAAACAGAAATATTTGATGAATTAACTGCAGTAAAATAGAGCATATAAAATATAAGAATAGGGCTAGGGGAAAGGATAGAAGGGAATGGGATTAATATGAGAAAATGGAAAAATAGGAACAAAATCTTTGTAAATAGGGAGGACTGGAGGGGTTGAAGGGAGGGCTGGGCAAGGGTGAAAAATAAGAACCAAGAGAGAATATGTAAAGGTGCAAATTTCCAATGATGAATGTCATTATATTATACCTAAAATGTACCAATTATTAGAATGAATAATCTATAATGTAAAATAGGAAGAAAAGGTCCAAAGGGGTAAGGGTAGTGGGAGGGGTAGGGGAAAGGAAAGAAGGGAAAGGAAGAAATGATGAGAAATGGAAAAAATGGAAATAAAGTCTTTGTAAATAGGGAAGGGTGGAGGGCGTGAAGCGGGGGCTAGGAATGGGGAAAAAATAAGAACCAAGATGCATTATATAAAGGTACAAGTTCCCAATGAGAAATGTAATTATGTTGTATACCTACAATGTGCCAATAAAAGAATTTAATACAAAAAAAAAGAAAAATAAAACAACTTAGTTACCAGTAAAAAAAACTTTAAAAAAAGAATAGTTTAAACAAGGCATAGGAAAGATCAAAAACCGATCATTTTAAACTTTCTTTTTCATTTTCATTTTTTTACTGGAGCATGTTTGCAGTACACAATTATTACCTCATTGTGGGGTGTTGGTACACGTACGTAATGTATATTACTTCTTTTTATATCTTCTTCCCCTCTTGCTCCATCTCTTTGTTGCCTTCTTTCTTGAAAAAGTTCATTCTCCCTATTTTCTTTTATCTATTTCTTTTTTGTTTTTCATGTGTATTTTGGACTCTCTTTCTTGCCTTTTTTTTGCTTTCCAGCAGACTTACATCAAATAGCATTCTATAATCTTCAGAATATTTTCCACCTCTCTGTATGATTCCTGTGTCATTGGGATTTCTAAGTTCGTTAAAATTAAAATTTGAAAAGACAAAATAAAATGGCAGTGCCATATTATGTACACAGGTCTGAACAACATTGAGATGAAGCTTAATGAAAATAACTACACAAGGACTGACTATTCTAGAACTGAGGAGGAGTGAAGTATCAGCTGCAATGTACCAACGGTTCTGCACACAGCATGATAGGAAGACTACAAACACTGACTTTCAAAGATGAAAGGAGTGAAGGAGGGGTTGGTTAATCTAATTTTATACATGTGACTTTCCTGTGAAGTTAATTTTTGTTTGTAAACAGATGTCCTAGTTACATGACTGATTGAGGGAAATTAAATGAAAAGATCATTTGTAAAAATAAAAGCAGGAAAAGCCAAACCTCTGAGGCTGGTGATTAACACTACACATAGGCCTGGAGAAACAAGAAAAGTGGCTGTTTTTTTGAGCTCAAGATTTTTCAGGAGGGCCTGTAGCTCAAGGACACAACCGAAAGACTTCCTCTTCCCTCTTCTGTCCTCTCTTTTATGTGTATACATAACAAATTTCTTAAATTTCTAGTTTCCCCTTCCTGTGTTTCGTTTGGCAGAAATTAGCAGATACCTTCATTTATTCTTAGATCCCTTCCCTTTTTCTCGAAGTAGAACTAGTAAAGGGAATCTCTTTTGTGTGCTGTTTTTTCCACTTAACAAGATATATGAGAAATTAATACATGTTATCATAAATATCTACTTAATTGTATAGAAGTACAGTTCCTGTAAATGGATCACAATGCAGAGCTATTTCAATCATTTCTAAATATTTGTGGTCACAAATAGTGCAGCAAATATTAACCTTGTGCAGATGTATTTTTTTAGTGTTGGAAATGTATATTCAGGGTACATTCTTAGAAAGAAGCATTACTGGGTCAATTTTCTTTTACAGGTTGACTGATTTCCCTCCTTAAGAATTATAAAATGTTAGCCATCCTGTTCTCCTCCACTGAAGCTCACCTTCCTCCTGTAGAGTGTGCTTGGCCCAAATTCACTCTACAGAGCCTGTGTCTTTTCCTACCTTTAATAAATGTAAAACCTCAATATCTTCAAAAAGGAATCATAAAATTTACATTTCATTATATGAGTGTCTGTTTTGTAATAGTCTTTACCAGACTGTGTATTAAAAAAATCATTAAAAAGTTTTGTCAAAATGAAAAGTGAGATATTTTATCCTGGTTTAGTTTGAATTTCCATTTCTATATTCTCTTCCAATGAGTGAAAAATGAACCTCTTGTTATACATGTAGAAGATATGCATGTAGTTACAAAATTTATCCTTTGCCCAATGGTCTGTTTGCCTACTTTTGACCTAGTTCTACATGTGCGTAATTATTGTATAAATGTTTTAATATCTTGTAGGGAACTATTCATCCCCAGAGCCTTTCTGAGTATTTCACTTTTCACTTTTAGCTTTAGTCTTCACAGTTCTAGTTCCGCTGATGTTTTTATGGAGATCATATAGACTTAGCAATAATTGATGCTTGTGTTGTTGAGTAATTTTTACCCCAAACAGAAGATAACTTTGCATGTTGTTCTAGTGTACCATATAGTGTTTGAGTTTGTGTATGTATTGATTGTGAAGTTATATTAAAATATTTTGTCATAATTTTATTTTGAGTATTGAATAATTTTAGAATATTGAATGTAATTTAGAATATTGAATAATTTTAAAATATTGAATTTCCTACATAATGAATTAGAAATTTTCTAAATTTGCTCTGCTCTGAAAAAATATATGATACTATGTAAGCTTTGGAAGTTAGAATTAATTAATGAAAACGTTTAGGTACAGAATTGTGCTATAGTGTTAAGCATTTCTTATTCAAGCTGAAAGCACAGTTATATATAGGAGTATATAGTCAAGGTGGCAGCATGGTGGATTCTTTCTTAGGCCTGACAGGAATGAATGTGTTCTAGTCCTCACTCCTTTTTCTTGGAGCTATTCACATGTCTTTCTCTCTGTATGTGCCTGTCTCTGTAAAAGTTTCCCATTTTCATAAGGGCAATAGTCTCTACCCTAATGACTTCCTTTTAATTTAAATAGTTCTGTAAAGGCCAAAATCTCCAAGTATGATAATTTTTGAGGTACTAGGAGTTAGGACTCCAACATATCTTACTGTAGGGGAGGCAAAATTTAACTAATCAGTAAATGTTGTATAAGAGAAATATATATATTCATTGGAGTGGAGTGACATTTTCTAGATCAATGTCTTATAGATTGTTCATATGTGAAAAGATTAACTTCAAGGAACTACTTCATACTAAGTGGCCTCAAGCAGCAAAAATTATTGGAGAAAAAAAAGCTGAGGTTAGTATTTTAGAGTCTCCTAACAATCTGAACAAATAAAGAAAGTGTGTTATTAGCTTTTCCTGGGTAAATCCTGTTCACAATTTGATTAATAATGTAAGAAGATCAGTGATCCTATTGATCTGGCTTGTCTAAATTGTGAAGATTTAAATAAACATCTCTGAATCCTTTAACCCCAAATCAGGTCCATTCTCCTGGGTTTTTCTGGCCATTCTGAACTTCATGATGGACAGTTAAGTCACATAGAAAATTTCATAATATCAGAACACTATCGGAGTCTGCATATAAAAGAATATTAACAATTTTCATTAATTAGGCATCGTCTGCTGTAGCAGGGTCAGTTTATGAACTGAATGAAGTAATTTACAGAACATTTCCTTTTCTGCAATTAAGCCTGGACTAAATGATAAAGCAAATTTGACCTCTCATCATTTTAATATGAAATTACTTACATTTATAGATATAAACTTTACTCAGATCTGTATTTTCTCAGTGACTTCTGGCCATAATTTTGTTAATAATCCATTTATTAAGAGCTAAAATAGCCATCTTCATACTCCATTTGCTGAATAATTATTAAGTGTAACATTTTTGTACTGATTTATAATTCAGGGTCACGGCGGCAAAAGAGACAGCATACTCACCTGAAATTGTTTCTTGGGTGAATTTATCTCTTACTGTCTAGTCTCTGCCCAGCTAGCATTAACAAATACACCAGAACGAGAGGCATAAACTAGAACTTTACTGAACAAAAGAGTATGTGTTGCCACTCTGGTGATTGAAAATGTTTACTGAAGAAACTATCAATAAATGTGTAGTCTTAGTTAAGACTCTCGGCAGGAGATGGTAACGGGCCAGTAGTGCCAAAGAGAGAGCAAATCCAGGAGCCATAGCCATCTCTTGAACCACAGTCTATGGGAGAAAGGCCTCAAAACTATCGAGAAAAAATGACCATGGGAGAGGAGTTATGTCCCCCAGTGGAATAACTTCATTTCCTGCTAACCTGGCAAGCAAAGAGAAAAAATAGCCCAGTATTTATCTTCTTCTACATTCCAAACTTTGCTTTTCCCTCCCTTTTTCTAAAACGTAACTGGAAGCTGAAGAAGGACACCATTATGTAGACTATGCAGATAGTTCTCAAAATACAAAGCAGGACAGAAAAGAATACTTGAGGGAGGAGAAAGAGAAAATGCTCATAAATTGGTGATGTTCCTCAGCTTTTGATAGGGTTACATTCCAATATACCCATCATAATTTGAAAATATTGTATGTTGAAAGTGCATGGAATGCATCTAACCTGACCACCATACCTTAGCAACAAAGGAAACTGTAGAGTATGCATTGTTTCTTCTTATAACTCAGGTGACTGAGTGTTTCTGCTATTTATAGAAGGAAGGTGCCACTGCCTGCCATCACAGGGCAGTGCTGTACCTTGTGGCACTAGCCTGAAGAAAGACTACAATTCAGAAATATGAAGTGCTGTTTCTATTGAGTATGACTGACTGTCACAGCATTGTAAAAACACCTAAGATAAACCATTACAAGTCAGATGCCTTCTGCATTATATTAGTTTTCTGAATACATTTCTTGCTACACAAAATTTCCTCCTCAAATATTAAGCCAGAAGGATAAACATGCTCTCTAGGTAAGAAAGAAAAACAGATAAATGAAGATAGAGTAACTTGCCTAAGGTCATAGAGTTCTTAAGTGTGTTAGATAAGACTGTAATCAAATCTATCACAAAGTTTACCCTGAATGATCAAGCTATTTCTCAAATACCTTCGGTAGCATATATAATATGTATAAATATATGCATACATACATATTCAGAATATTTTCTGGATAGCGATAAAGCTACACTCTGTAATCATGGACACTATTATAAAGTTAAGATTTCCCTATGTGTCTGACGTTGGAACACAGAATATGCATTATACTCTGATGCATATATTTTTTATAAAACTATCCTAAATACTACCAAATGATGATATATTTAGAAGATCAATGAAAAGTGGAGAGATTAAAAGTAAATGTTCACTTTTTAAAAGTTCATCTTTTGCTTTTAGAAATAAAAATGGTATGTGTGTGTGGTACTTAAGGTCCTGCTTTAAAAGGTTATCTAATTCTTAGTTCTCGATCCCTGTTGAGATCTTTCTTTCTGGTTAAAAATAAAGTAGAGCAAAGAAAACGAATCAGAACCTGACCTGTATGCTAAATGACTTATCACATCCTGATCTCGTGTTTTCTTCTCTATTATCTACTATTGCAGATGTCATGGTTCTATGACTTTATGTTTAACCATTTTTGATAAAACTCTCATGTATGCAATGAAAGATGACAAAAAGCAATTTTCCATTTTGCTTATTGAACTTATTCTAAATCTGTCCAAGAAAAATAATACTGTTTTATTTAAAATACAGTATATTCTTATCTCAAGTTTTTAGAACTGACACTCTCACCCCACACATGCACTTTTCTGTCATTTTTCTGCAGGCTCCATGAAGTACAAATATAAAAGTTCTATGAAGAACACAGGTTTAATAATGAGAAAAGACTAAGGTATGAAAGTTACTAATGCCAGTAAAATAGGTTTTAGTTCATTATTTGTAGAAATGAAATATGAGATGAAACATGAACATAGATAATACTAAGACTGTACAGCTAGGAAGATATACCCTTTCCAGTAGAAATCTGTAGTAATTCCAGGATCAGATTAAATAGTCACTATATAACATGGATGAAATCAAAATCAAGCAATCAAATCAAATCAAACATAGATGAAGGTGTAGGATGAAAGCATCCTGCAGCACATAGAAACCTTAACAATTTCTTTAAAGCCAACAGCCAGTGAAAACAAACTGATTCGTTTTTTTCTTGTGTGTATAATGTGTTCCAAAGCTGTTATTTCCACCCCTCCCTTGCTTTTCCTAACAAGACTGTCCATAGTTACAACAGCTCCAAAAGCCCATGGGAATGTAGTTCTGCTTATGTTATATCAGAGGGCAGAAGGGAGTTACAAATGTTAAAATGAACTTTGAATTAATGGATCTGATTTGGAGGTATTACAGGATATTCATAATTTTTAACATGTAGAGTTGCTGTTGTCCAAAACTCCTGGCATATACAACTCTGTCCAAACACCTGTGTATTTGTACCTATGTACTTTGCCAAGAGCATTTACAGAAAAGGGAGTTGTATATCCTTCATCTGTCTCTTTGAGACACGTTATGTATTTCTATTCTTCAAGAGTGTCTTTCTCAAGGGCCTAAAGCCAGTTCTTTGAAACATAATTGCCATTAAGGATCAGGCTTCTATTTTCCAGTCTCAGCTAGAAAATAGAATTCTAGCTTGGATAATTGCAAGCTGACAACCAGAGCTGTCTTCCTCACATTTACACTGATGAACCCTTTGTGACTGTTTTCATTTTCCTGACACTATGTGAACCCCCACTCATTTTCCCTCTTTGCCCTCATTTTCCCTTGAAAATACCCAGTTTCCCCTGCTTATCTCATTCTCTTAGTCAGAACTTACTAAGTGAAATCTGCTTTTATTACTTTAACTCATGTCTAGCTTTGTTTTATTTTAGACTATGTATGTGCTTGCATCTATGCATACATAGATTTATCTATCCATTCATAAGTGTATATATCCCAGCTCCGTGATCGATAGGGCCTTGAAGGGATAATAGTTCATTGCCAGTTACAAACTTTAGCACCCAGAGCTTACTTTCTCAAGACAATTCTGCAATAAAAGAAACAACTTTCCTTGGAGAAATGGTTAGTTACAGGATTGGGCAGGAATGAACAAGAAAGGCTGGTGTCAGAAAGTGATAGATGTATTCATTATGTATTATAGACAAGGACTAATAAAAAGTTTTTAAAAAAGTATTTTCATCTCAAGGCATGCTGAGTCACATAAAGTGGAAGAGGCCTCTGATATAAACTAATAGACAAATTACTGAATGGAGAAAAAAGTAAATAGAGTTCCAACTACTGAGCTATATGTAGAAGAATGCTGAGACAAAAAGTATGTGAGCTTTGGCATGTTAATAATTGCTTTAGGATATAATTTATACTGGATACTAAATTATTGAGTGAAATATGACAAGAAGTAAAATATTTATATAATTTAAAAAGATTTCCAAATTATTAATTAATTACAAAATAATTAGAATTGCTTTATGGTTTATGTTCATGCTGTCTGAAACTTTGGGGAGGTGGCTACAGACTCAATGCACATTTATATATTTATTTATTTGCTTTCATGGTTCCAGTATTGAAAATTGAACCCAAGACTATTACACTCAGCTATATCCCCAGGTCTCTTTACATTTTTCAAAAGTTTTAGACCAGGTTTCCCTAAGTTGTTTAGTTTTTAATGCTGGAATTAAACTTGGGTTCCTCCTGCCTTAGGCCCCCAAAGTGCTGGGATTGCAAGCTTGTACCACCAGCCCTGAGTTATTTTTGTTTCTCTTTAAAAATGCACTCTCTACTGTGTATTTACAGAAAATACGAATATTATTCTATATAGCCACTGAATAATCACCCAAATCAGAATATTAGTATTAAAATATCTAATCTATATGTCTAACTCATGAATTGTACCACTAGTATCCTTGCTCCAATCTAGGGCTTAATTCAGGACACACATCACATTAGTGCCCGTGTCTCTTTACTTATCTACATCCATAATTGTTCTTTGGTTTTTCTTTGTCTTAAATGACTTTTTTGCACAGTGTTAACCACTTACTTTGTAGAAGTTTCCTCATTGAATTTGTCAAGTGCTATTTTGTAACTAGATTTTGCTTATGTATTTTTGTCAAGAATACCATAGACAAATTTCCTTTCAGTACTTCATATGAACCCAGAAAAGGCACATGACCTGAATTTCTCTCATTACTGATGTAACTTGTATTACATGGTGACAGTTGTGTATAGTTCTGTGCTATAAATTGCATTGTTCCCCTTTTCATGCATTGGCATCATGGGTAGAGATCTTTAAAGATTATGTAAATGTTTCCTTTATCCTTATAGTTATATAATAATTTTCTTCTTCACTATCTGAACACCTCAGGGTCAAAATAGTTTTATAAGATTATCTCAAAACTCACCAGAGACTTGATATAATTAAATCTATAGCAATAGTAAAACATGGTGAATTACCAATAAATGATATCTACGACTACCAAGTTGAACTACTTCAAAATAGCTCTCATCCATGATTACAAAGTAACACCATTCCACAGTTGTTTTATATCTTGACTAGAGTCATGATAGAATTTTACCAAAACTGCTTGAGCCAAAATCAGATGTACAGAAATGAACCTATATAGCACACATTCCATGAGGTTAAAAATCTTAATGATTAATTGTATGCATACAAAAAGCTAAAAAAATTAATAATGAATAATTTTAGAAGCAGGTGTATGATTTTTTCTATTTTACAAAGAAGACTATGAACTTTATTAAAGACATTTCAAAGACTCTTATTTTGGGGGGAAATGACAACTAAAAAATTTATTTCCATTTTGAAGACAAGGGGGCACATACATATGTGAGTCCACATAGGTTTTCTTCCTCATATTATATTGGATTTCCTTGATACTAATTTAAAGAATGAGGCAACACATGGGCAAGCTGTCTCACACAGGATACAAGATGCCTTGCAAGATTATTTTCTAAATTTTCTCCATTCTCATTTATACACAGAAACATAAGCCAGACTATTTCTCAGACTTTCTTGACTCCTGATACTAGTGCTATGCTGAAAAACAGAGGTTAGAAAATAAATGAGTGAATAGTGAATAGTTAAATGAATAAAATGAATAGTTAAATGAATATTTTAATACTGTTATTAATTACAATTACTGCATATTTCTTCCATTTCTGTAACAGAATGTTTTATAGGTTGTTTTCTTTTTAACGCCCTCTTCCACTAGATGTCTGTTTAGATGAGACAACTTACAGTAATATTTACAAGTAAATTTAACAATCGAAGTGATAGTTCTTCTTTATATGTTGTTTTTCCCTTAGCACAAAATTTGTACAGATTTATGGGGTAAAATATGATGTTTCAGTATGTGTATACATTATGTAACGTTCAAATCAAAGTATACATATTTATCTTCTCAAATATCATTTCTTTATGATGAAAACATTCAAAATGCTTCCTTTTAGTTTTTTACATTATAAAGCTTATTATTATTATCCATTATTGTTCTACTGTGCCAGAGGCTACAAGAACTCGTTTTTCTCCAGTTGTAGTGGTACACATCTCCTATCTCTCCTGCCTATGCTTCCAAGCCCCTGTAACCACCATTCTATGCTAAACTTTTATGAGGTTAACACCTTTAGATTCCACATCTAATGAAATCATGCGGTATTAGCTTTCTGTATCTGGATTATTACACTTAACATAATGATCTATGTTGTTTTAAATGGCAGAATTTCATCTTTTGTAGGCTTTTATATGAGTATGTATTTCATAGACATTCTGCATTTTCTGTATCCTTTCATTAGTGGATGTACATATATTGCTTCCTTTCCTTAGTTTTTTTGTGAATTGTACTGTAATAGAGGAGTTCAGCTGTCTCTCAAATATACTGACTTCAGATTTCTTGGGATGTACAACCAATACTGGGATTGCTGGGTCATATGATAGTTTTAGATGTTTTTGAGGAACAAACATAGTGTTTTCTATAATGGTTCTACCAAAGTCTATGAGTGTGCAAGGATTCCCTTTTATCTACATCCATGGCAGTCCACATTATCATTGAGTTATATTGTGTTTCACCAAAGAGTTTTAAACTGGTCCTTTCATGATTAAAATGATTTGAATTATTGGTGAACGAATTGGAGAAAATAAGTTTAAAGAAAACAAAAGTGTAGAAATTGGAATCCTGACTAATTGAGAATTGGGGCTTGAATAGTATACAATGTGCAGTTAAACTCCATAAAGACTTTAGAATGATATAGTGCTAAGGATTTTTTTTTATTCAGTCACTCTTAATCCTATCCCCTCACTAAAATGACCTGATGGAGATTTTAGAAAACATAACAGTGTGGACTCCAGCTTAGGCCATATAGCCCAATGTTTCTGAGATTAGTCTAAGGTATTCTTAAAGTTTTTTTCTTTCTTATTTTTTTAATACTCTAGATTATTATGAAGGCTATATGATGAGCAAAATACTACTTTTAGTAATAAGCCACTATTTTATATAAACAAACTAAAATAACTTTAAAGATATTTTATAATAATGTCTTTTTATGTTGAGTTATTGATTTTTAGAGAAATCCTAAAGGGATATTGTAGAAATAAGAAATTGCAGCTTAGGAAATAAATTATCATGGCCCATGTGAGAAAGGTACTTATTTTTTGAGCACTAGAATAGGGATAGAAAAGTTAAGGTGGGAAATAAAAATGTAGTGAAGGTATGGAGGTCTTGGTTTTCCAACTCAGTGTTAGAGTACATTACGCAAACCTTTATTTTTCTTGAGGTGATGTATGTGTGTTGATGTCTGACAATTCCTATCACTGACATGTTATACTATTATCTGAAAATAGACTGCTAGTAAAATAAAAGTCAATATATAGTGAAAAGATTTACCATGGAAATTTTAAGATTGTTTGTAGCTTTAAACTTTAAATGCAAAACTGTATCTCAAAAGCATATCTCAAATAGATATCAAAATTTCTCTTAACTGATTATATCATTGGTTTAAGCACTATGATTATTAGTAGTGAGTCATTTTATAGGGAAAAACAGTTTAAGTCTGATGTGAATTTTCACATCTACTCTAACATATTTTTATCCATTGCATTTAAATATTTAATATGTATATGTTTATTTAATCATTTGTTTTGGCATGTTGTCAGGTGTGAAACTGAAGTGACAGTAATATTCAAATGGGAAAAGGGTATTGAAAATTCATATTGTTTTTATCTGTAATCATGGAGAGATGTATATTTCTTTGAGATTAATGATGAAGTGGCAGGAATTTTGTATTAAAGTGGATAAAAATCTTGTAAAGTTAATCATGTATCTGGGTCATTTGAAAGAAAAAAGTAATAGAAAAAGTAGGAAATACTTGAATCAACTTATTTTATGATATATCTTATATATGGTGAGCTTCTCCTGTTATGTATATGGTAGAAGAAATAAAAAGTCTGCCTGAAACTTAGACACTTGGAAAAATAAATATCTTCATTCCCTGCCAGTAATACAGTCTTATGAAGATATCACTTTTTTGACAAGAAGATAGGGAGCAATGAGTATAATTTGAATTAAATTATCCTATTGATTACTCTGCAGTATTTCTCTAGAGAGTCTATTTAATACAGAAGGGCAATTTTCTCATCTATTTCTTAATGCAGAGATAATAAGACATACTTGGAAAATTATGGTTTCAGCCTTACATTTTTCTAGTGTCATTGTATAGTCACTTAAATAAAATAAAAACACTGCTATATCTTTTTAAATTCTTTACTTCTATATCTTAAAAATAGATGTGAAGGTTTTTGATTACTAGAATATTTGGTATATATATATGTGTGTGTGTGTGTATTTACCATTACAATATATAAAATATTTAATCTGAAAACCTTATTATAGCATTACATTTTGCTTTTGTATGCGATTTGTATTTCTTCCCCTTTCTGGGTATTTTATAAATAGTTAAATGAGGACCCCTTTTTTCCTTATGACAAAATCCAAATCATTACAAAGACATTTACTTTTAAAAGATCAAAAACCTGAGAGAAAATTATGATCTGATCAAGGTCAGTTAGCATCAGTTACGCTCATGATTATTTAGTATCTTCCAATTGCCAGTTCCTATTTTCTTGTGTTTTAAAACTTAGGCAACTTGAACTACAGAAGCATCTTATTAAAACATTGATGTAGGGTAAATATCTCATTGGGCAAACACTGCAGTTATTTCTCAGAGAGAATAACCAAATGGAGAACTGTGATTTATCCATGAAGGAACTGTGGCTTCAAATGGTTGATGCACTCAACAACTCACTCTCTCTCACAACAAATAACCCAAGATCATAAGGAAATTGTCACAAAATAAAAAAGATAGAAAATATGTAGCTATGTAGATAGGTATAGAGAGAACGATATTGAGAAAGCAAGCGAGAAAGAAGATACATTAAAATAAGTGTAGCTCTTAATGGAGTGAAACCAGTACAGAATCTATGAACAACTGAAAGTAGATGAGATATGATTGAAGAAGCAATGTTAAAGCCATATGAGAATGAGAGATGATTGAAAACAATACAAGATAATAGTAATAGAAGCAGGAGCTGTCTGGGGAAAGCCAACAGACTGAACGCTTTGGCAGTGTGATAGCAGCTCCCAGGCAAGGGATGATTCTAAGATAATTATCAAGGATCCTTACTTAGAGGAAGCAACAAGCAGAATGAAGTCTGACAACAGAGACCTTAGCTTATCTGTGAATAACTTTTGTTATTATCACAATTTTAATAATATTAATACTCCCGATCCAAAAATATTGGGAGGACTTTCCAACTTCTCTCTTCTTCAATTCCTTTCTTAGGTGTTTCATAAGTTTTCTTGTAGGAGTCATTCACATCCTTGGTTAGGTTTATTCCTAGCTTTTGGCTTGTCCTTGATTTTTTAGGCTATTGTGAATGGGTACTCTTTACTGATTTCTTTGTGAGTTCATTTTTGGTGTATGGAAAAGATACTGATTTTTGTATGTTTATTTTGTAATGTGCTACTTTCCTGAATTGATCAGTTCTAACAAGTCTTTGGTAAAGTATTTATGGTGTTCTAAGTATGGAATATCACTAGCAAACAGGGATAATATTATTTCTTCCTTTGTTGTTTGTACACCTTTCATTTCTTTCTCGGTTATGTTAGCTTTTATGCTGTGGTCCCACACATAGGACAAGTCTAAAAAAAGAAGTCTCAGAAGTTGTCTTCCTGAAACATGTTCCTTTCTCCTGGCACCCCTAGCGACCTTTAGTTTAGTTATGATTGATGTCCTTTTTTTTGTTCCAGCATTGCATCCAGTGGACCAAATTATATTTAGTCATCAGTTTTCTGTGGGTGACTTTGATAGTGAAAGTTTCTCCCTCCCTCTTTTTGATGACTTGAAGAGCTTTGAGGAGGAGTAGTCAGAATTCCATTAGAATTTTTCTGCTCCTCCTTCTCCATGCATTGATACTGTTCCTTGTATTCAGTATGCTCTTGTTAGCCAATTTATTAGCTTTTCATTACTGCAACCACATACCTAAGAAAACCAACTTAAGGAGGGAAAGGTTTATTTTGGTTCCTGCTTTCTCAGATATGAATCCATTGTTTGATGATGTCATTGCTTTTGGGCAAGTGGCGAGGCAGACGAACCACAGAAGAAGGGTGGGGTGGAAGAAAACTGCTCCCTTTGTGGAGGCCAGGAAACAGGGACAAAGGGAATGAGGCAGAGAGCAAAGGGCCAGGGATAAGATATACAGTTTAAAGTCTTGGTCCCAATGACATACTTCTCCGAAGGGACCCCACCCTAAGAGCCCACTAAGCTAGGTCTTCATGAGCAAATCACTCATTAGCCTCCATCTCTCAACATTGCCACTGTGGGAATCCAGCCCTCAATACACAAGTCTCTAATGAAGAGTTCATGTTTAAACCCTAACAAGCACAAACATATTTAGGTCTGTAATGTCCACTGGAAAAGTAACTTCTCCATGGTTAATCTTTCCTTTTCTTGTTCATTCTAGTTTGTTTGAAATTATCAATATTCTTGCTTTATTTTGATGAATGGTATCATGTGGTAACTTTCTCCCATTCCTTTGTTTTTAAACTGTATCTTTACACTTACAAGTGAGTTTCTTGTGGATGGATACTGTTTGATGTATTATACAGGACTCACCACAGGAACAGAAACAAGAATACACACACACACACACACACACACACACACACACACACACTGAGCTGTCTCTAAATATCCATAAAGGATTTATTTCAAGAATCCACAAGTGCCAAAATGCACCAGTCCCCTATTTAAACTGGCATAGTACCTGCATGTAACCTGCATATATATTTCTGTGTATTTTAATTATCTGTAGATTACTCCTAATATCTTGTACAATGTGAGCTCTAGATAGATATTTGGTATACCATAACGTTTAGAGAATAATGACAGAAAAATGTATGTACAAGTCAGTACAGAAGAAATTGTTCCAAAATTTTTGATTTATAGTTGACAGAATCTGTGATGTGAAATGCAGTGATATAATGGGAGATATATATATATATATACACACACTCATATACACATATATTATATGTCTGTAAATATTCTGTAGACACACATATATAATACAATCATATGATGGGATTTATTTTGAGAACTGGATTGTGCAATTTTGGTAGTCAAGAGGTCCCATGTATGTTGTCTTCAAGCTAGAAGACCTGGAAGCCAGTGTTTAGCCCAGGGCTGAAGGTCTGAGAACCTGGAACACCATGTCCAAGGGCAGAAAATATTAGATGTCTCAGCCCAAACAAAGACAGCCAATTTGAAACTAGCCTCTTTTTTCTTCTACCAGGTGGTCACAGCCTTATAGTATGGCCCACAAATAGTTATTCTTCTCCATAAGAACCTGCTCTTATTGATTTCTCTGCCTAGATCAGCCTTGTGCCAATTTGTATGATTAGCTTTTTGCACCATTTGAATAACTGAAATACTATTTCACTCAAGGATGTCTTTATCCAGTTATCCATAGTATGCCTCTTCTCTATTATTTATCACAATATCATTTTTCTTTTGTAGCAATACAACACTGTAAAATTAATTCAACTATATAAAACACAACACACACATATACACACTGTAGGCGTTTTTACAGGTCCAATAAACTATGCCTGCTAGTGTTCATGATCTTGTGTATTTCTCTTCCTCATTAAATCTTGGTTGTGCCTGTGAATCAGTTTAAACAATCAAATGAAATGGAAGTGACGACGTGTTAGATACAGTCTTAAACCTTAAGGTATGATAACTGTTTGTTTTGCACTTTAGCAGCACTAAATTACCACTTTTATCTACTCTGTTGAAGACTGTGTAGAAAGCCAATATGAAGAGGGAGAAGCCCTAAAATTATACAGAGAGAGAATCCATTATTCCAACATCCCAGATCATCAGCTGGAGGAATACACCCAAATAAGGTATTAAATATGTAAGTGAGCAATCCAAGACATATACAATCCTATGGGCTCAATTTTGTCTCCCTCAAATTCATATTTTGATGATCCAATACTGAATGGAACAGTGTATAAAGAGAGGGTCTTGAAGAGGTAATTCAGTTTAAATGAAACCATGAGTGGTATCCTAATCCAGTAAGAAAATAACCACATAAAGAGAAACAGAGATCTCATTCCACCACTGGAGGACAAAGCCAGAAGGTGGCTGTAGTAACTGACAGGTGGCTGCTGTAAGCCAGGAAGAGTGCCTAACCACAACTGGGTTGTGCTGCCATTCCAATGGCTCTCCCATCTCTATAGCAGTGAGAAAATAAATTGCTGCTGTTTGTATGACATCACGTGCAGAGTTTCCCTGTGACAGCATGAGCTGACTAATACACCAGCTCCTTGCAGCCCTGAAGCTGATTGCTGCAGCCTCAACTGATGCTGCAGGAAACAGAAGGAATATTCAGCTGTATCCAGGCATCTCACAGGCTCATCCATGATAAGAGTTACAATTCTTAAAAGACAGTGAGTTTGGGAGAACTTTATTATATAGCATTGGGTAGCTGAAACATTTTATCTGGAAAATCCTCCAGCTCATTTCTTTATACCCCTACAATTCTTGGAACTTAATAGGCACTCAAAAGCTATTATGTGAAAAAATGAATGGAGGAGGGATGTATGACTGCATTCAAGATGATCAAAAATGTATGATGAGTATGTAAAATCATTTCATAAAATGTAAATATCCATACTTACAGTCTGTGATTTACTTACAATGCACATTAAGTCAAGGATATTTTCACTAAATTATTTCTCAAAGTGTGCTTCAATGATCATCTAAACATTGAACTATTTGTTTACAATTCAGAATCCTAAGCTTAATGTTTTGCCAAAATTTTGTTTCCTTACCAAGATTCTCTGTGAGATTTGTGCATGGCAGTTTGAGGCTCATTGCTCTCTTTACCTGTGAATGAATACATGTATGTATCCATATCCAAACATACATGCACACAGATTTTCCTAGATAAACACACCAAAGAAAATAATTAAAAAAAAGCAGAACCATAATTATTTGCCCAATAAAAGTACAACTGGCTTCTGCTTAAGCAATGTACTCATTACAGTTGAATCATTTTTGGGCACAGGTAAATACAGCTTATTTTCATTTAAAAATATATTCACATTTGTAAAATCTTTCTAATTTAATTAGTATAATACTGAAATACTTCTATCAGACCAATTGCTTTAGAAAAATAAAAAATAAACCACTGTTTTTATTCTAAAGCTACTGAAAAAGAAATCATTCTTCAATTGATAGTTCTTTATTTTGTACTATAAAATCTCTTCAATCTATTAATACTAATTCATTCAGCTGTGCCTGTTTTTTAGCAATTATAATTTCCAGAAAACATCAATTTTATATCTAAACGTACATTTGTGTATATAATTATGTAAACAATTACTGTTTTTAAACTATTCTGAATACGATTCTGGTATAATAAATTGGTACTTTTTTATTTCATGGGACATAGATACCATAAATTGTTTGCAATTGAAGATTTCAATAGTTCTCAATATATTTTGCTCACAATGGGGCATTTGTCAATATCTGTACCACATCTTGGTCAAAACTGAGGATCATTGAATCTGTATAGCGGTTTTGGAAGTATGGCTATTTTCACTATATTGGTTATTCCTACCCAGGCACAGGGATGTCTTTCCATCTTCTTGTATCCTCTTCGATCTCTTTTTTCAGAGTGCTGTTCTCAATGTAGAGGTCTTTTGCTTCCTTTGTTAGGTTGATTCCTAGATATTTTTTTTTTGGATGCTATTGTGAAAGGGATTATTTTCCTAATTTCTCTCTCAGTGAGTCTTCTCTTTGTGTCCAAGAAAGCTATTGATTTTTGAGTGTTTACCTTGTATCCAGCTACTCTCCTGAACCTGTCAATTAAGTCTAGAAGTCTTTGGCCGAGTTTTTTGGGTCTTCTATGTAGAGAATCATATCAGACTTGATGCTGATAATTAGTAATCTATCTCCTTGTTTCCTTCTACTTACCCTTTATTATGCTATTTTGTACTTTGCCTGCTAAGCATAATAATAACACAAGAATGAAAATGGGGAAAGTGGATTCAAAGAGGGAGGTAGGTGGAAAGGTGATTTAAAAAAGAAACATTTGTATAGAGTACATGTACCTACACCCCAAGAGGAATGTAAACTTCATGTACTGCAAGCAGGTACTAACTAAACACAATAGCAATAGGTAGAATCCAGTATTCTTCTAAAGACCTACAAAGGACAGCTTCTCCCATACCCAAAACATGGTGACGGGACTGAAAATCTCCGCTCTAGGAACTCTACAAACCTGTGGATTAAATAAAGAAAGCTTTTAGAAACATGTTATTTGTAGCCAGTAACAAGTGCCCATTTCTCTAAAATTTCTCCCTAATTTCCTATTCTAATGAATAATCCATTGTTAATTTATATAGGTGATTACACTTTCTCTCAAATTTACTTACTGATACTCTCCTCACTTCCTTAATGGCTTTTACTTGTCTCCTACCAATTTATGATAAATAGAAAAATTTTTTAATCTACCTGTTCAACCATAATGAAACTCTTAAATGAATGCGTGGAAGAATAGAGATAATGTATCTATGACACAAAAACATAGGAGTGTGAAACATTCAATACTAAAATTTATTCTATAAAAGAAAGAAAGAGAATTGGGTGAAATAAAAAGACAGGTATAACTGGCATTATTGTAAAAGAAAAGTAGTTAATCAATTGTGATACTGAATTCTTTTACATGAGAACATTTCTTGTTCTCACAGATTGTCTTATAGTTAAGTGAAGTATATTTTATATTAGGGCTTTCAAAAGTATATTTAAAATTTAACCAAATTGATGGATTTCTTTTTATTGTTAGTTTTCAAAAAACACTTTAAATTAAAATTTGAAATATAGAGTCTTCCAAATTGTTTAGTCAGAAAATTAAAAAGGTTTAATTTTTCTAAATTAAAATGGATGCAAGAAGATTTTTACAAATAAATTACAAAAAGCCTTTCTCTAGTTAACAAAATTGTATGCATCAAGGCCTAACCCTTAAAATATTTAAACTGTGTATCATAGAGAGTAAAAGTTCCCATATCATTGAAATTCACTACCGTGCTCTCAGTAGCCTTGGCATTCTCCCAGTGTCAGTAGAAGCTTCTGAGTAAGCCACAACAGTGAAGTGATTGAGGAGTGCTTCTCAGTCTATTTAATACATCCTTACTTAACTCTTTGTTTTGAGATATACTTACTTTTTCAGACAAGGTCTCAGAATGTGTAGTCCAGGTTGACCTTCCTCACTATGTAACCCAGACTGATCTCAGTTCATGCCCTGTGGCCCAGTTTCCCAAGTGTTGGGATTAAAAGTGGTCATTGCAATACCTGGAAAAATACACTTTTAAAAAAATTAAATTATTATTAATTCTTTGATAAATTGTTACCAAATTCTTCAATAAGCTGTAAATTACTTCTTTGATAAATTGTTATATGTATTGTTATATATAAATATAATATATATAAGTAGAAACTATATATGAATATATTAGTAGAAACAAACCAAGTGTTAATCAGTTTATAATAATCAATAAATAGGCTTTGTTTGTATGGATATATTATTGGATTTGTTATTATAATATTTCCAAAATATTTTATGCACTATCTATTATTTACTTCCTAATAAATATCCCCCAAAATATGATAAAATAAAAGTCAAGCTCTGATTCCAAATATATTTACATATATGAGTATCTCTGATGGAAAGTACTTAATATTAAATCAATAAAAGGGTAGCAAGCATCAATATTTAATACTTGAAGATATTCTACTTTAACATATCTTCATCTGAGCTTAGCTGTGTGGGCAGGCAGAGCGAGCACAGGCTGAGTGAGCCCTGCTCAGTTCGGCTCACTCTGCGCACTTGAGACCAGGAGACCAAGCCTATCCTCACCCCCCGGGCACACCCAAGAGCCTCCAGCTTAAGTGTGTGGGCACCTGAAAGAACAACTCCCTCCACCCCCAGACTCTTGGCTGTACAGCTACTTGGATGGACACTACAGAGGCACAGGGGGGCATAAAGGCCATTGTCCTGATCTGCAGAAGTGAACAAGAGAGAGGGCCTCTCTCAGGCTCCCTGATGAAAACTGAAGCCCACTGGAAAAGTGAACAGATTCTCTGCAAGAAAGGCACACAAGACCAACGTGCTTGGGAAGTTGGAAGGATCATCACCTCCCATCGGAACCTGGACTATCTTCAGGGGAAAGGCAGCTGGAACCTGCAGTAGAACCTTGCAGAGTTCAATGCTGCAGGAGGACAGGGAGTTCAACGCTGCAGGAGGACAGGGAGTTCAACTTGGGACTTGCACCCAGAAATCTGCCTGAATCTCACGAGTCTGTGATGGGCTTAATGAGACTGCAGTTATTGACTTATAACTGCACACTGCTGCCCACATTGTCTATTGTGTCAGCAGAGCCATACCCTGAGGGAGGGCCTTCATTTTTATCTTTGATTTGTTATTTTCAAAATTACCACTATTTTTTTTGCTCTTGTTTTTAATTTTTTTCTTCTTTGCTACTCTTTTAAAATTTTTATTTTTCTCTTTTTTCTTTCCCTCTCTCTGCTTCGCTACCTTGCTGTCCCACATTGTTCTTCATCTCCCTTTGTGTTCCTGTTCTGGCCCTAATTCATATTTCTTCTTTATTTTTCTTTTCTTCTCTTTCATTCTCTCACTTGTGTCCTCAGGCGTCACTGTTAACCTTACCCTACCTTTCTACCCACCTATACTTCCCTCCCCAACTCTTTCTAAATCCCCATTCCAAAGGGTAAAGCTGCTATAATAAAGAGTTTATTCACTATAAACATATGTTGGGTTGGTACTTGATTTTGATTTAATTCATACAGTTAAAGGTGATAGATTAATAACTACAATAAATTGTCATTTTCTAAGAGGAGCTTGATGCTGATTGTATCACTTGGGCTAAGGTGTTGTGATTGATCTAATCAGTTGTTCTTCATGGTATAATGAAAATGAGATAGCCTCAGAGCCATTAGAGACTCAAAACCTAAAGACTAGCTATATCTGGAAGACATCTCTGAGAAGCAATAATTCTATAAGGACTCTAAATACATCAACAAAGGTACTTACAATAAGCAACTTAAAAGTTTCAACCCAGGAACTAAACCAATGACAGTACCAAAAACAAAAATGAGAAGATATTTAAGTAAGGCACAAACTCAGACTTCCACCCCCACAAAAGGCAAATTCTGGGGGAAATGAGGAGGAAAAGACCGATAACCACCTGAACACCCTGAACTGTTAGCACAGGAAGTAACAAAACAGAGGAATGAGGACCTAGAAAAATTCAAAACTGAAATAAACTCGCAGATAACTACAGAGATGGTGAGCAGAGTGAAAGACATGATTAGAGGCTCTAGAGCAGAAACAGATAAGAAAATAGATGAGAACAGAAACATGCTAGAAGCTATGAATACCCAGCATAAGAAATGGAAACCATGATTACTCAACATAAGAAAGAAATGGAATCCATGATACAGATTCAAACAGATATTCAGGAGATTAAAATCTCCACTGAAAGCATGCAAAGCACATTAAGGGAATCTGAAGATAGAATATCAGATATAGAAGTCAGGATTGCAGTTAAGGACCATGAAAACAGAAATTTCTTCAAAATAGTAAGAGATCATGAGAAATCAATCCAGCAGCTCCTAGATGGTGCAAAGAAGAATAACATAAGACTGATAGGAGTCCAAGAAAAAACAGGAGAAAGTACAATTGACATAAAAAAAAAATGTTCACAGAAGTAATAGTAGAAAACCTCCCAGACAGAGGTAGAGAATTGGACATACAGATAAGTGAGGCACATAGAACTCCAACTAGTCATGATCAAAAATATCTACACCTAGACATATAATAGTCAAGATCCCAGAAACCCAACAGAAGAACAAAACCCTACAGACAGAGAAAAGAATGCATCACCTACAAAGGAAAGCCCATCAGAGTCAGGGCAGACTTCTTAACACAAACCCTCAAATCAAGGAGAGCCTGGAGTGAAGTATTTCAAGCCCTAAAAGAAAATAACTTCCAACCTAGACTGTTGTACCCTGCAAAATAATTTCAAAATTTATGGGGAAATTAGATACTTCCATGGCAAAGAGCACCTGAGAAATTTCATGAACACCAAACCAGCACTACAAGCAATTCTAAGTAATATCCTAGAAAAAGTCAATGAAGGTACCAACTCCATGAGGTCCAACAGAGGAAAGCCTCCAGGCAAGGTAAGACACTAAAGGGAAAGGTGGAAAAATAAGAAATAAAAGAGCTAACAACAGAAAAAATCATGACAAGGACGAGTCAATATCTATCGATTATAACCATCAATGGCCTCAATTAATGGCCTCAATTCACCTATCAAAAGAAATAGGCTGACAGAATGGATTAAGAAGCAAAATCCAGCAATATGCTATATACAAGAAATACACCTAACTCAAAAAGAAATTCATAGACTGAAAGTAAAAGGATGGAAAACAGTTCTCCACATGACAGGAACCCAGAATAAAGCAGGTGTAGCAATCTTATTTGAAGACAAAGTAGATTTCAAACCAAAACTAATTAAGAGAGACAAAGATGATCACTACATCCTTGTGAAGGGAACAATCCGAGAGGAAGAGAAGACAATCATAAATATATATATGCACCAAATACGAATGCCCCAACCATACAAAACAAGTTTTAATGGACATGTAAAACCAAATGAGCACTAACACAATTGTAGTGGGGGATCTCAATACCTCAGACAGATCATCTGGAGTAAAAATTAACAATTAAATTCTAGAACTGAACCAAGCAATTGAACAAATGGACTTAATAGATGTTTACAGAGTGTTCCACTCCACAAAATCAGAATACACATTCATTTTGGCTGTATAAGGGTCATTCTTCAAAATAGACTACAATCTACCTCATAGGACATGTCTAAATAAATGTAAAAGAATTGAAGTTGCCCCCTGTATATTATCAAACCATAGTGAAATAAAATTGGAGATCAATAGCATAAGGAACCAGAAAACTCCCACAAACACATGGAAATTCAATAACACCCTCATGAACAACCAATGGGTCACAGAGGAAATTAAAGAAGAAATTGGACAGTTTCTACAAGTAATGATAATGCCAATACAACATACAGGAATCTTAGGAAAAGAGAGAGAACTCAGATAACTTAATGCAAAACCTCAAGCTTCTAGAAAAAGAAGAGCACAGTAAAACCAAAGCTCATACAAGAGAAAAAATTATAAGGATCAGAGCAGAAATCAATGCAATGGAGACTAAGAGAACAATACAGAAAATTAATGAATCAAAGAATTAGTTTTTAAAAGAATAAATAAAATTGATAAACCTTTAGCCAACCTTATCAAGAAAAGGAAAGAAAAGAGTCAAATCTATACAGTTAAGAACCAAAAAGTTGAAGTCATGACAGACCCAGCAGAAATCCAGAGGATCATCAATACCTACTACAAGAACCTGTACTCCAATAAAGTGGAAAACACAGGAGAAACGGACAAATTCTTAGAAACATGTGAATTGCCAAAGTTAAATGAAGAAGATATAGAAATTCTAAACACCCCAATTACAATGAGTGAAATAGAAAATGTAATAAAAATTTTACCAACCAAAAAATTCCCAAGTCCTGAGGACTTCACTGTTGAATTCTGTAAGACGTTTAAAGGAGAACTATCACCATTATTCTTTAATCTCATCAAGGAAATTAAAAGGGAAGCAATATGTCCTAATTCATAGCTGGAAGCAAGTGTTGCTTTGATGCCAAAACCAGGGAAAGACCCAACCCAAAAAGAGATCTACAGGCCAATCTCCCTAATGAACATAGATGCAAAAATCCTCAACAAGATACTGGCAAACAGAATACAGAGGGTCATCAAGAAGATCATATACCCTGACCAAGTCAGATTTATCCCAGGGATGCAAGGATGGTTCAACATTCATAAATCAATAAATGTAATACATTATATTAACAGAGTCAAGGACAAAAACCATATGATCATCTCAATGGATGCAGAAAAGGCATTTGACAAAATCCAACACCCATTCATGATAAAAATCCTCCAGAATTGGAATAGAAGGCCTTCATCTACCTGATTAAGGCTATCTTTGAAAGACCAATAGCCAACATCATACTAAATGGTCAAAAACTGCAAACTTTCATGCTAAAATCAGGAACAAGACAAGGATGCCCACTATCACCACTCCTGGTCAATATTGTTTGGGAAACATTAGCCACAGCAATTACAAAGAGAAAGAAATAAAAGGAATAAAGATAGGAAAGAAAGAAGTTAAACTGTCATTATTTGCTGATATGATACTTTACATAGAAGACTGAAAAAAATCCACCAAAAGACTTCTAGACTTAATTGACAGATATAATAGAGTAGCTGGATATAAGGTCAACACTCAAAAAACAATACCCTTCTTGTACACAAATAGCAGACTCCCTGAGAGAGAAATTAGGGAAACAATTCCTTTTACAATAGCATCCAAAAAAGTGAAATATCTAGGAATCAACCTAACAAAGGAAGCAAAAGACCTCTATGCTGAAAACTACAGCACTCTGAAAAAGGAGATTGAAGAGGATATAAGCAAATGAAAAGACATCCCTTGTTCCTGGGTAGGAAGAACCAATGTAGTGAAAATGGCCATACTTCCAGAACTACTATGTAGAATTAATGCAATGCCAATTGAAATTCCAACAATATACTTCACAGATCTAGAGAAAAAAATCCAAAAATTCAATTGGCTCAAGAAGAGACCTAGAATAGCAAAAGCAATTCTAGGCAACAGAGACATCACTGGTGGTATCACAATCACCAACTTGAAACTATACTACAAAGCTACTGTGATTAAAACAGCATGGTACCAGCAAAGAAACAGACCCAAGGATCAGTGGAATAGATTAGAAGATGCAGAAATAACTTCAGACATACTCAGCTATCTCATTTTTGACAAAGAAGGCAGCCACCCTCATTGGAGGAAAGATAGCCTATTTAATAAATAGTACTGGAAACATTGGATTTCAACCTGCCAAAGATTAAAACTAGACCCATACCTATTGCCATGCACTAAACTAAGATGGAGTGGATTAAAGATCTAAACATTAAGACAGAAACACTAAACTTGCTGGAAGATAAGTTAGGTAGAACTCTTGAAGATATTGGCATAGAAAAAGACTTTATGAACAAGACCTCAGTAGCATGGGAACTAGCACAAAGAATCAACAACTAGGATCTCATCTTATTAAAATGCTTCTGGCCTGCAAGAGGAACCACCAACAGAGTTAAGAGACAAGGTACAATGTGGGAAAAAATTTTTAGCAGTTGTACCTCAGACAAAGATCTACTACCTAGAATATATAAAGAATTGAAAAAAATCAGGTCCCCCAAATTCAAAAACGGGCATCTGAAATGAACAGACATTTCTCAGACAAACCAGTAAAAGCAGCAAATAAATATATGAAAAAATTTTCAACATCACTGGTCATTGGAGAAATGCAGATGAAAACAGCACTGAGATTCCACCTCACCCCACAAAGAATGGCTGCTATCAAGAAATCAACCAATAACAAATGCTGGCTGGGGTGTGGGGAGAAAGGAACCCTTCTCCATTGTTGGTTGGCATGCAGACTGGTGCAACCACTGTGGAAATCAGTATGGAGATATCTCAAAGAAGTAGGGACAGAGGTCCCATTTGACCCAGCTATCCCTCTGCCTGGTGTCTTCCCAAAAGAATTGAAAGAATCATAGCACAGCGATATATGTGCACTCATGTTTATAGCGGCAGTTTGTAATAGCTAAAGCTTGGAAACAGCCTAAGTACCCATCATCTGGAAACTGGGTAAAGAAGATGTAGTATTTTTATAAAGTGGAGTACTACTCAGCCGTAAAGAATGAGAAACTGGAGACATTTATAGTTAAATGGATGCATATTGAGGCCATACTCTTAAGTGAAATAAATAGGACACACATGTGTAAACACTTAGTAGTTTCTCTAGTGTGAGATACTGAAAGTGTAAATAAGAATTAGAATGATTAAAATGAATAATTGATAATTTGAAATAGGAAAAGGTCCAAAGGTGTAGGGGTCGTGGGAGGGGATGGGGAAAGGAAAGAAGGGAAAGGAAAAATTATGAGAAAAGAAAAAAAATGGAAACAACATCTATTTAAATAAGGAAGGGTGGAGGGGTTGAAGGGTGCACAGGTAATGGGGAAAAAAATAAGAACCAAGATACATCATGTACAGGTACAAGCAACCAAAGATAAATGTAAACTTATTGTATACCTCAAATGTACCAATAAAAGAATTTAAGGGAAAAAAAAATATCTTCATCTATGCTAATAGGTGTCTTATGTGAACTACAGATGAATGGATCATTAAAGTTTGAAATCTACAAAAATTAAATGTAGATTTAATGTCCCTAGACATTAATACTTTTAGATCACGTAAAGTTTGCTATTTTCTTTTAAATAAACCAATTGGGAATTTTAAAAAATAATAATGCTTGCTATGTAACTGATCGTAACAATGATGATAATGATGAAAGGATGGAAAGCACTTAGATCAACTCATATGGCTATGGAGATGCTCTCAGATGCTGTGGAATTTAGAAAAAAAAACTTGTATAAAATTTCAATGAGAAGTGAACATTTATAAAAAACACATATGTAAGAGATTGTTCATTTTCAGAAATGGTGTCAATTATTAAATTAGTTTATGAAAATAAAGTTCATAGGATATTGATCCAGGAATGTAATTTCATGTTGATATTAGACTTTGAATTTGAAAACTTATGACATTTTATTTTAGAATTTTTATCAGGAGTATTACTATTAATTTGAATATAATTCTTATTATTTGGATCAGAAACTAAAAATTGAGTAGATTATGAGACCATTTATTTTTTCCCTGCTATGCTCAGAATAAAGATGAATAGAATATATTATTACTTCTGCCTTTAAAGGGTTTTTGACTTGCTGCAGGAAGCAAATGTGAAAATTATCATGGGGAAGTTTATTACTCTAGCTGACATGAGAAACATGAAGTGATCTTAGTTTGCTTACTTCTAGAAATAATTAGAAACAAGTTTCCGAAGTTGAATGCCAGCATTGTGCCTATCCACTTTTCCTGTATTGTCAGTGCTTCAGTTATGACCTCAGAAGTGAAGAGTCTAGGGAACTGGATTGTGCACATGGGCTAAAGGCACATTCACTTGTATCCTAAGCCAAAAATACAGCTGATTTTCATATTTCATTGGTCTGTGAATGTGAAAAGATATAGAAGCAGGAAGCTTGGCCACTGGCTTATTATTCTTGCAGTGGCCTCTTCTGAATGGAGGTCGTATCTTTTTAGAGCACTTCTTTTTCTATTTGTTGTACCTTTCTTTTTAACCTTCAAAAACATGTTAAACTTTGACCTTCATCGGTTGTCTTATCAATTTTTTGAATGGCACATCAAGAGCCTGAAAACAACTCCTGACCACTATACTATCTGATAGTAGGAAATACTACTATCAGAAATACTACAGCCAGGAAATAACGAGCAGAGCCAGGAGGCTGCTGACAGGTTCACCAAGATGTCTTCCATGAAACATGCAGCAAATATAGACCCTAACTCCTTTTTCATTGTCTTCTGACAGGTTTTTCTCCACCCAGCTGGTGGGTCATAACATCCTAAGGTAGTTAGAAAGTACATACTCTCCAGTAGGAAGGCCCTACAGTTGCCTTCAGCAGAATGAAGACCAGAGATTTCCACTTCCTCAGCAACACATAAAGAATTATGGGGATTTATGTCTCTCGGGAAAATGAGGCAGGAGATTAGGGCATGGCAAAGAGGATGGACTATGCATGGTAACCTTTCAATCACAGAGAACCCGCAAAGAGACTGAACAGTAGGTTGTGGCATGTCAATCATGGAGAGTGGTCAAAGCTTGACCAGGGTGATTAGCAGAGCAGTTTGCCCTGGCTCACATCATCAACAGAAGAGATAAAAGATGGAGGCCATTGGCTTCATGGCCTCTGGCCTCTTACTGCAGTGCATCAGGGCCCATCTTCTCTTCAGAGCACTTTTTCTTCTAGAGCACTTCTTTTTCTTCTCCTTTTATTTTCTTTTTACCTTTAAGCAAATGTTAAACTTTCGCCTTCAAAACAAAACAGAAAACCTTGATTTCTTTAAATAGTAATGATTTCTGAGCAAGATTATAGAAAATGTAGGAGAAGTACAATCCGATATAATTTAGTTTTCTTTAAATGTAAATTTTAAAAATATTTCACACACAGTAGAGAAGTGTTTGTGATGAGTTACTTCTCATTTTCACTCATAACTCAAAATGAGTATGTACAGAACATTACAATAACAAAATTTGAAGTTCAATGTTCAATGTTCAACATTGTATAAAAATACATTTATTATCTTTCTGCAAAGGAAAACTTCCATCAATGATTTACTTAACATTTTATCTGTCTTGAAATAATTACACAATTATTCTTTACAGCAGCCAAATCAAAATCCCCATAGACATACAAATATTTTGTCAAAACTTGAGATACAGTAGGCTTGAAAACTAAAGGATTATAATGATCTGGATTTATCCATTTATTTTATTGAAGAACACAGAAGTTATAGCTATAGTAGGAGCTTATTAACCACATAATATTCAAAACACTAAAACAATGGGATATGTTTCACTGAAATCAATAATATATGTTTTGTTTACAGCATTGCTATTTTTAAATAAAAATCATGTATTTCTTAATTTTATTTTTGTTTCTTCCAATATTTCAACATGTAAATCATTATTTCTCATTCTTTCAGCTTCTGAAAATAGTTTGTTTCACAAATTAATATACAAGGAGTATTTGTAAATAGCTTAAATATTAACATAAATTGAACTTTTTCTATGTAAAATAAATTATATTCTTGATTATTTGGTGAGGAAAGATGATTCTTTTTTTTTTTTTTTTTTCGGTACCGGGGATTGAACTCGGGTCCTTGTGCTTGCAGGGCAGGCGGCAGAACCACTGAGCTAAATCCCCAGCCCAGACGGTTCTTGATCTTAGCCTTTTAGTTCATTTTAATCTTTCAACATAGCCATTTTACATTTGATAAAATTAGGGTTCAGAGATATTAACAAACTTTATAAAAATATTTTCCACAATATAACATGACAGAACTAAAAATTTCTTCATTTGATATTCAAACAACCACATAAAAACTTTTCCTGAATGTCACCTTAGATGTGTCAACATTTTGATTAATTGTTTTATTTTTTGTGTGGCACTGGGGAATGAACTTAGAGCCTTTACCCTTTGTTTCTTTTAAGAGAGGGTCTCACCAAGTGGCCAAACTGCCCAGGCTTTGCTCACACTTGTGAACCTCTTACTTCAGCCTCCCAGAATGCTGAGATTACAGGTGTGCATGAACGCACACAGTGAAGCCCTTGATTTAAACATCACACAACCTCTATGTAACATTACATGGAATCCTGTAGTACGTACATTTTTAATGTTTTTATGTGTTAGTTAAAATTAACTAATTAAATTAATTTAAAAATGTGAAAAAGAAAGAAGTACCAGCTCCTTTTTGTGAAGAAAATAAAGCTAATAATATATATGTGGAGGGAGAGAGACACATTTATTTGAAAAAAATTGGTTCATGATGGTTGGGGCTGACATATGGAAAATCTGCAGGACAAGGTGTCAGAATGGAGTCTCAGAGAAGAGTTGATGTAGCAGACTTGGGTCTAAAGATCCCTGGGGAGACAGTCCCTCATTCCTCAGGGTACCGCAATCTTCCCCCGATCGTCCTCAGCTCTTGGGATGAGACCTATGCACAATAGGTAGGCTATATGTTTTATTCAAAGTCTACTGACATAAATGCCAATCACATATAAAATATACATTCACAGCGATATCTAGACTAGTATTTCACCAAAGAACTGGCATTAGAGCCTGGCCAAATTGGAACATAAAATTAAACATCACACATGTGTGTCTTATTTATTTCACTTAAATATATGGCCTTGATGTGCATCCATTTAGCTATAAATGTCATTGTATTGTATAACTAAATCATACCAATACACCTAATGAATAAAAAAAATTAAACATCACAAAGATGAAACCCATTTCTTGGGAAAAGAGAAAGTCCCGATTGCTGCTGTAGTGTACTCTATCATTTAATTAGTTGACTACTAAGGAAGACAGGTTACCGTGCTACAAGTAGGACCTTTGCAATTAGAAGCTAACCTCCTATTAGGACTTCAAAATGTCTAAATTCTATGGTTCTGATTTTCTGCAGTTTAAAAAGTGTTAAAAACTCTATCACCTAGGATGATGAAAAATAATAATCCATAGTATATGGGGAAAGAAATTTTTGAAATGCCTATGGCAATTAATAACTACAGCTGTTATGTTTCAAAAACATGTTTTTAATAACAGAATCATTATTAAACTTCAAAGCCCTGTATTCCGGAGGCTAAAAGAAACCATTTCTGTTTAATTTACTTTTATGAATCCTTTTCCAATCCATTGTGTTTTTTTGACTTTTCTGTACTGAATATCAGGGTCTAAAATTTTAATAAAAGTCTGGGAGATATTTAGTGAGATAGATTTTATATATCAATTCATAAATCTTTGCTTTCTTCAATTTATGTCTAATAGGTATTTTTTGCTGTCTTCAAGTTATATTTAGTATGCTTCCACTATGGGGAAAATGTGTTTAAATACTCTTCCCATCTCTTCCCATTAAGATACTCTGTGTGTGTGTGTGTGTGTGTCTGTATGTATTGGTTGGATGGTATCTTCTGTCAATACTGCAAGTCTTTAAAATAGTGTAAAATATGCTGCAAAATTCAAAGTTTCTTTGCTTGAATATATGAATCAAAGTAAAGTTTCTTCAATTGCTTTTTGTCTCTGCATGTTACTGCATCCAAAATTAACCTAAAATTGAAAACACACATGCTTTCAGCACACATGCAGACATCTTACATAGCTGTGACATAAAGTGATGTCGATCTCTTTCAGAATTTGCCTGACAAGACACACAAAGCCTCATCAATTAGAGGACAGAAAAATAGAATTAAAGTCTAAATGCCAATATTGTCAAATTGAAAGAGCAAGCTGTTGAGCTCTTCTGGCCTGCTTTTGATTGCATTCTGCCTCATTTAGTGGAATTACACTTAGTGGAATTGCCTATTGGAATATTTTCACAATGAATGGTACTTTCTGTTTGTTGCTTGGTTTTTATTAGTGGATGCTTACGGGACATAATTATTGCACATTCATTGTGAGGAATTGGTACATGTACATAACATATCTTAATTCTATAATTTTATTTCCCTTCCCCTACACCTCTACTCCGTTTTTATATTTATTTTACATTTTTGAAATATTTATCTCCCTGATTCTTATCAATTCTTTATTTTGCTCCTTAAATTATTTATACTTTGTGTTCCTTGTATAAGAAAGTCTATTAGGCTTATGTGTCTATTTTGCCTAATATTACAATCTCAAGGTGCAACAGTTTTCCTACAAATGACTCAAAATTATCTTTCTTTTTTTTTTTTTTTTTTTTTTAACCGGGGATCGAACTCAGGTCCTTGAGCTTGCGCAGCAGGTGGTGAAACCACTGAGCTAAATCCCTGGCCCCTCAAAATTATCTTTCTTTATGGCAGAGTAGTTCTCTTTTGTGTAAAAAAACACATTTTATTTATCCATTCATCTCTTCATGGATATACAGGCCATTTGTAAGATTTAGTTATCATGAGTTTTGCTGCTATAAACATAGGTATGGACGAATCATTCTGATATGATGTCTATAAATAACTGGGGAAGATACTTACAAGAGGAATAGTTGGGTTGAATGGAATTTTTATTATTAGTTTTTTGAGGAATTGCCATACTACTATCCATGATGGTTTTAGTACTTTACATTCCCACACACAGTGTAGAAGTCTTGGTTTCTGCATGTAGCCTGATCAGAATGTGTTATTACTTGATTTCTTGATGATAGCCTTTCTTTCTGGAGTAAAATGTAATCTCAGTTTTGATTTCAATTGCATTTCTCTAATGGGAATCAATATTGTACATTTTTCATGTATTTATTGGTCATCTGTACTTCTGAGAAGTATTACTTATTTCATTTGGTGATTTTTATTGGTTCTTATATTTTGAGGGGCATAAGTTTTGAGTTCTTTATATATTTTAGATGTTAGTCTTCTGTCAGAGGAGTAGCTGGCAAATATTTTTCCCATTTTGTAGTTTGTTTCTTCACTCTATTGATTGTTTCTTTTGCTATGCAGAAGCTTTTTGATTTGATAGAATCTCACTTGATTCTTGATGTTATTTCTTAGGCAATTGTGTCTCTGTTCAAAATGTCTTCACTTATGCCTTTGTGTTCAAGAAGTTTATCTATTTTGTCTTGCTGCAGATTAAGTGTTCCTGTTTTAATGTTCAGGTCTTTGATCCATTTTTATTTTATTTTAGTGCATGGCTAGAGATGCAGATCTGGATTAAACTTTCCATTGAATGTAACCAGTTTTCCCAGCACCATTTGTTAAAGAGCCTATCTCTCCTTTAGCATGTTTTTAGCCACATTGTCAAAAACGAGATGGCTGAGCATGGCTGGGATTTTTTCCTCCTCTGTTCTATTGATGCACATGTCTGATTTTGTGTAGTACCATGCTGTTTTTATCACTATAGATTTGTGGTATAATTTGAAATTTGGTAATGTGATGCTTCCTCCTTTGATCTCTGGCCCAGCATTGCTTTTCGTATTATGAGTCTCTTCTGATTCCATATAAATTTTAGGATCGTTTTTGTTGTTGTTGTTATGGAGGAATGCCATTGAAATTTTGTTTGGGATTACATTAAATATATCTAGCAAAGGTCATGTTGACAATATTGTTTCTGCCTATCCAGAAACCAGGAAAATCTTTCCACATTCTGACATCCTCTTGGATCTCCTTTTTCAGATTACTGCAGTTTTTGTTACAGAGACCCTTCCCTTCTTGATTAGGTTAACTTCTAAATATTTAATTGTTTCTTGAATATATCATCAATGGTATTGTTTTCCTAATGTTTTTAGATGGGTTTATTATTGCTGTATAGGAATGTTGTTGATATTTGTGTGTTGATTTTGTATCCTGCTACAAAACTGAATTTGATTATTTGTCCTTGAAGTCTTTTGGTAGGTTTCGACAATATTAAATCAATCAATATTTATTAAGCACTGAAAAGAATTCATGGCACATAAGTACTTTAAAAGGCTGTCTCTGGTTGATTTTAAAGATGACAGCCATCCATACCTTCAGTTTATGTACAACCATGCTGTGGCACTCACTGACTTGAATGTAGTTTCTCTCAGTTGGTAAATGTGCTGCTAACCAACAAGTGGACTTTCTACATCATTTGTTGAACTTCATAAAAAATAGGAGTAATTCAAATTATATTGAATGCAACATAAAATACAAGATCATTTTGGAATAAAGTAGCCTGTCCATTCTATTGCCACCAATTTTACATCACTAATTTTTGTTGACACAGAATAGTTAAAATTTAAAAAGGAAGATGTAATTGTATTAATGGTGGTAAAAATAGCAAGTGCTGGACTCTGTAGTTAAGAGTTTGAAATAAAACTTCTATTGATTAAAGATTTGCCTTTCGGAGACACCTAAATATTTCTTTTATAGTGTATCTAGATACTTGTTTGATCAATTAAGCATAAATAATGTCAATTAGAAGATAAATGTAAAATCAATGAGGATACTTTATCAGCATACATATAAAATCTATGGAATTGAATATTTCATATCATAACACTACTTGGTGTGTAGAATACCTAAAACTCACACGAAGCAAATTCAACTCCATGAATTCTCACAGAAAACTGAATTTACCCACAAGTGTAGGTAAACTGACATCAAAGGACTCCCATAGACTCCACTGAAAGTGTGAGATAAACACCAGACAAAAATGTGACAAAATATTTACAGCAATTTAATTGTAGGTGATTACATTTCTCCCTATGTCTCCATGATTTTCTCACAAATGATAAATATTTATTCCATCAAATTAAGAAAGCCACACAATGCACTAAAAATAAAGCAACACCACTATAGATACAAAAAAAGAAAACACAAAACAAAAAATGCACTCTATATTGATTTGTTTTTGTACTGACATTCCTTTGGCATTTTTAGATTATTTTATATAGATATTGGTGCATGCATTTTTATACAGATGTACAGATTTTACATTAGTTAAATTCATATTTCTTGAAGTTATTTGACAAATCTTTATGAGCAAGCAATGCTGAATATTAATGAACTTGAATAATTTTGAGGAAAAGCAAGATGAGAACAATTGTACTTACTTTATTTTAGGTCTTCAATGAGAAACTTAATGTGGGCAAAAAGGTATATGATAAATTTCAGAAGAAAATATATTCAATTCTTGTAGCAATCACATCATACTAGACTGTTTTTTCACCAATTACATATCACAGATTTTAAGCTTTCTTTTTTCATAAAAGTTGTTAATAACCGCATTCATTCCTTATCAAGTATATCAATAATTACAAACTTAGATCTCTCACACAGCTGAGAGTATAAATCTCTGCTCTAATCTGAACTTGTCAACTCTTTGTTGAAAGAGTATATGCAGAACTACATAAGTTAGGGATAGCTTATATTGCTTTATTGAGTTTACAACTAGGATTTAGTAAATAGTTGAGAAGAAAAAATAACTTCACAACTTTAAGCCTTTCTCCTTTGCTCTTCTGATTTCACTGTGATATACAAGCTCAGTACTGTGGGTTGAGTTGGTGTTACCAGTGAGTGAGACACTAACCTTGACCTACTTATACTGAAATGTTGTGTTGTCACTCAGCCTAAAGAAGTCATTAAAGTTTGACAGCATTGGCTCCTGTCAGCTTTTTTCAAATCCCTAAGGAACAAAATGTCTACTGGAATTATGACTTTGTTTCACTATTTTTCCTTTGGCATGACATCTGAACTAATTAAAAGTAACCTGTTGCATTTCAGTTATGACCATCTACAAGCTAAAGGTCAGTAACTTAAGGAATTTCTTATTGACAAGGCAGTTCTGCTTTTTATGGATATATCTTCATAGAAAATGTGGCTGAGAAAATATTGAAAAAGACAGAAGGAAAAAAATAAAGCAGTTCATTCTAAACCCTGAACTTTGACTTCATATTTTTTTATTAACTTGTAGTTTGCTGGCCTAAATCTACTAAATCTGAAAGGAAAAGCAAATGCAAACCATAACATGAATTCAGATAAAAGTTCTAAGGAAATTTAATTATGTTTATAACACAAAGTCTAAAATTACATGCATTCATAATGATAATAAAAATACAATGCTGCAAAATACAATGCATGATATTGAATCTAATTTTAAAAAGATATTTAAATATAAAAATAAAGTCTGAAAGTCAAAGAAGAAAGGATGAAATGAATATTAAAAAGAGCAATTTGGTTAAATTTACCATTATTAAGGATCAAAGAAACATAAAGGAGGTCACAATGAATGTCTGGGAATCATAAGCTAAGCAGCAATTTTCATCCATTAGCCATTCTCATATTTTTAAACATAAAAGAAGTAGAGAGAAAAACAAAGGGTGATATGAATTAATTCCCCTGTGGAACTTTAAAATGCTTTTTCTATTCAGATTTCAAATTTAACATAATACTTTCTGTGATTGGCCTATGAATATAACTATATATCATGAATAAAATAAAATAAAAAGGAAAAGCCATTAAAATTTTTAAATGTTTTATTTCTAACAAAATCTGTGTAAAAGATAACATATTAATGATGTCTAAATAAAAGCAATCCACCATGCAAACAATTATAATTTAGCAATGCATTTAGTAAGCAGGGTATATTGATACTATATCTGACAAAAGACAGTAGTATCACTAAAATTATTTTAGATATAGAATTAATAAATGCAAGCATTTTTAATGACTAAAGAAATGTGCAATCTTTTGGGAATCTGATTCCAATTTCTCACCAAATTTTAAAATGTTAGGAGATATTTATTTATAGACAAGTATTTTGAGGTGTATTTTTGTTTTAGTTTGTTTTGTTTTTCTTTGTTTTGATTTTTTTGAGACAAAGTCTCACTATGTAGTTCAGGCTGGCCTTGAACTCACTATGTAGCCATGCTGGCCTCAACCTTATGGCCATTCTCCTGCTCCAGCCTTCCAAGTGCTAGGATTTTACAGGCATATGCCACCAACCCCAGCTTCAATTGTGTCTTTCTAACAGCCAAAATATTTTGGTGGTCCCCAGAATCCAGGTTAATTCTTGATGCTCATTAAATATTTGTCTTAGCCAAATACACATCAGGTAAAATTTCTGCTAAATAGTCTTCCAATGTCCTTTGTAAATGATGTATCAGAGGTCCTGTGCTGGCACTGAAAGATAGGAAAGACCTAGTTGTGACTAGGATTGATAAAAACTGGAAGGGAAGGGATTTTTCAAACAACCCTGGTTACTCAGAATATCATAAGGTAAAGGTGAATGAAGGACTGAAAAAAAACCAGTAGGAATTCAAGAGGAAGGCCACAGATATATCACATTCCCTCATACATTGAAAAGGAAACTGCATAAAAAAAGGAAGGATTCTCACATTGTGGATTATCTCTTCACTCTGTTGGTGGTTTCTCTTGCTGTGCAGAAGCTTTTTAACAAGATGAGATCTGAGTTGTTGATTCTTTGTGCTAGTTCACATGCAACTGAGGTTTTGTTCCTAAAATTTTTCCTACATCAATGTCTTCAAGAGTTCTATCTAACCTCTCGTCCAGGACATTTAGTGTTTCTGTTTTAATATTTAGGTCATTGATCCATTTTGATTTTAGTTTGGTGCATGGTGAGAGATACAGATCTAGTTTTAATCTTTGGCAAGTTGAAACCCGATTTTTCCAGCCCCATTTATTAAAGAGGCTATCGTTCCTCCAGTGAGGGTGTTTGGCTCCTTTGTCAAAGATGAGATGGTTGAGTGTGTCTGGAGTTGTTTCTGCATCTTCTAATTTGTTCCACTGGTCCGGGTCTGTTTCTTTGCTAGAACCATGCTGTTTTTATCACAGTAGCTTTGTAATATAGTTTTAAATTGAGGATTATGATACCCCTACCTTGCCTTTATTGCCTAGAATTGCTTTTGCTATTCTAGGTCTCTTCTTGTTCCAAATGAATTTTTGGATTGCTTTCTCTAGTTCTGTGGAATATGCTCTTGGAATTTCAATTGAGATTGCATTGAATCTCTTAGGCAGTTTTGGAAATATGGCCATTTTCACTATATTGGTTCTTCCTACCAAGAGCAAGAGATGTCTTTCAATTTTCTGATATCCTCCTCAATCTCTTCTTTCATAGTACTGTAGTTTTTACCAGCTGTTCCTCAGACAAAGGTCTACTATCTAGAATACATAAAGAAATTTTTAAAAATCAGATCTCCCAAATTTAAAAACCCAGTCCAAAAATGGGCATCTGAAATGAACAGACATTTCTCAGACAAAGAATTAGAAGCAGTAAATAAACATATGAAAAAATGTTCAACATCGTTGGTCATTTGAGAAATGGACATGAAAACAACTCTGAGATTTCACCTCACTCCAGAAAGAATGGCTGCTATCAAGAAATCAATCAATAACAAATGCTGGTGGGGCTGTGGCAAAAAGGAACCCTTCGTTGTTGGTGGGAGTGCAGACTGGTGCAAACACTGTGGAAAGCAATATGGAGATACCTCAAACAACTAGGATTAGAGGTCCCATTTGACCCAGCTATTCCTCTGCAGGGTATTTTTTAAAAGAATTAAAAGAATCATACCACAGTGATATATGCTCACCCATGTTTATAGTGGCAAAATGTGTAACAGCTAAAACTTGGAAAAAGATCAATTGCCCATCAACTGGAAACTGGATAAAGAAGATGTGGGTTTTTTACAAAATGGAGAACTACTAAGCCATAAAGAATGAGAAACTAGAGATATTTATAGTTAAATGGATGCACATTGAGGCCATATTTCTAAGTGAACTAAATAGGACACACGTGTAAATACTGAATATTTTCTCTGATGTGAGAAACTGAAAGTGTAAATAAGGATCAAAATCTATAATAGATAATGTGAAATAGGAAGAAAAGTTCCAAAGGGGAAGGGGAAATTAGAGAAGGTAGGAGGAAGGAAAGAAGGGAAAGGAATAAATATGAGACAAGAAAAAAATGAAAACAAAGTCTTTATAAATATGGAAGGGTGGAGGGGTTGAAGGGAGGGCAGGGGAATGGGGAGAAAAGTAAGAAGCAAGATATATCATGTAAAGGTACCAATTCCCAATGATGAATGTCATTTTATTTTATACCTAAAATGTACAATAAACTTCATTAAAAAAGAAAAGAAAAAGGAAGGATTAACAGATTTTGGGAAAAAAGAACACCCTAAGTAAGTTCTATGTATGTCATTTTCAAACATTATATATTCTAATAAGTGTATATCTTTATAAAACTTTGGCATACATAACATTACATGCTAAACATTATGCATTCATGTACTAAACACAAACATTGTGTGCTAACAGTCACTATTATAAAGTGAAAATCAGTACTATTGAGTAATTTGTACATAAATGTTGGAATTGCTTTGAAAAAACTGCGATTCTTTATTTGAATTTCAAAGATTAGCTTTTTTCAAAGAGAACAGAAATTATATGTATATTTAAGACACAGGTGAGACCATGTTCAAAACATGAAATAGTGTTGTATATGTTTGAAATGCCATTGTACATGCAATAATTGTCATTTAGAGTATAAGAAATAATAGTCTAGGACTCCATAAAAATAATTATGGACTTACATTGCAAAAGACTTTACATTCCATCTTTAGATATTTGCATCTTGAACGTACTATTTATGTTTTAGCCTATGGAGAACCTCCAGTGGTGTTATTGGCTTCACAGGAATTACATGACCAGACTTGCTTAAGAAGTAAACAATCTTGACAGTGTGAAAATTCAACACATGTATGAACAGATATGTATCAAGAGAGTAGTTAGCAAGTTAAAAATAGGAAGTGATACGAAAGAATAGACATAGGGAGAGGGTTAAAAAGGCAATTGAATAGAAAAATATTTCTAAGGTATCAAATTTCATAGATTGAGGACTCATATATTGATATTCTTACTATGTTATATACCAAAAATATAAATGTAGTTTATCAGTCAGCTTTCCTTTTGCTTGAAAAAATATCTAAATAAAAATTTTAAAGTAAAACCAATATTTATTAATAGGTTTATTTATTTTGTTTTTAAAGACATGGTCTGGCCTTCAGGCTGGCCTTTAACTCACTATAAATCCAGGCTGTCCTCGAACTCTCTGTCATTTACTGCTTCTGCCTCCTGAGTGGTGGGTGGGATGACTGGTGTATATTATTCTTTAAAATAAGAAGAGATTTCAATCGTAAAAGTGTTATGATCCAAGCACATTCATATCAGGTGAATTGGAATAAATTTCCAGTGAAATGCGGCATACCTGGTGAGTTCCCTACTATCTCCCATTGACCATAACCTCAATTCATAAAAGTCAAGTACCTGACGATATACAATATACTGAAGATAATTTAGACTAAAAATAAGTTGTAAAGATTGCATTTGCTGTTAATCTTGCTTCATTTTCTATAACTCGCTAATAAAATGAGTTACAAAGTGAGTAATTGTCAATTTTGTGTCTATCCATGATATCCAGAAGGAAAAGTAGACTGTAAGAAAGTATTAATTTTAAGTATTTGGATGACTTAATTTGAATAACTATCTATATTTGCTGAGTGACTCTGTTCAGTAAGAATGCTTAGACCTGCTCTCAGCTTCTGTAACTGTGCTCTGTATTTCCTTACACAAGGAACATAACGCTGGTTTCAGTTCTTCCTTCAAGCTGTAAAAGTAGCTTGCCTTAGTTTAAAGCACATCTCTACTACTTCCTAAAAGGATTATCTGTGGAAAGTCTCTCAAACTCTCTAAAGATTAAATTTCATCTTTAGAAATTATAAATATACTTACTATCTCAATTATTTTCACAATAGCATTATTGTTTAGCACTTAGTAGTGCTTAGCTACTAGTATTTAGTAAGAGTTGTTATTTTGGCATATTGCAGTGATACTGATTTTCTAGTTTTATTCTATTTTGAAACTCTATTTATTCATTCTAAGAACGTTTTTAGCGCTATACCTCAATTTCTAATTATCTGAAACAAAAATCAAGAAAATACTGCAATTTAAAATTGTTACATTAAAAAAATATACTTAACCAAAGAGAGAAAAGATTTCTACATTAAAAACTATAAAATACTGATGAAAGTAATTGAAGAAGATACAAAAATAGAAAGACATCCCATGTTAATTTATTAGAATTGGTACTATTAAAATTGACATTCTACCTAAAATGATGTAAAATATCAATAGTTTTCAAATTCTAAAGAATTCCTTCCCAGAACTAGAGAAAACAATCTTAAAATGCGTATGGAGCCCCAAAACAAACAAACAACATACAAAAAATAAATGTCCAAAGCAATCTGGAGCAAACAGAGCAAAGGATGAGGTATTATCCTCATCCTGACTTCAAACTATGATACAATGCTATACTAATCAAAACAGCATGGCAATGGCATAAAAATAGATACATAGACTAGTTAGGAAAATAGAGATCTTAGTCATAAATTCATACATAGATAGCCAACTTGTTTTCAACATAGTCTATTCAATAAATGGTGCCAGAAAATTGGAAATCCACATGCAAAAGAAAGAAAATCTACCCCTAGCTGTCATCACTTAGAAAAATCAATCCATGATGTAATAAGCCTTAAATGTAAGACTTGACACCTTGAAATTTCTAGAATAAACATATAAGAAAATGCTTCTGGATACAGGAAAAGGAAAAAAGTTTTCCTATAAAACCCCCAAAGCACAGTAACAAAAAGTAAAAATAGATAAATGGGATTTACTCAAGTAAAAAGCTTCTGCACATTAAAGAAAATAATCAACGGGATGAAGAAACAATGTACATAATGTGAGAAAATATTTTCAAACTGTTTATATTACAAAAGGTTAGTCCCTAGAATGTATAAGGAATTCAAACAACCCAATAGCAAACAAATATGATGATAATAACCCAATTTAAAATGGGCAATAGACCTAAATTTGCATTTTACAGTGAAAACATACAAGTTGTGTACACAAAACAGTGCTTAACATTGGTAGTCATAAGGGGAACGCAAATCAAAACTACAATTAAGTATCAGTTCCATAAAAATAACTACCAAAATGACAAACAAAGGTGTTGGTGAGAGTATTGAGTATGGAGAACACTTGAATAGTGCTGGTGAAAATGTCAGTTAGTAGAACTTGAATGGGAATATATATATTGGCTTGAAGAAGTGATTTTTGAATGTTTTCAAAATAAGAAATGCTGAATAGGTAAGCACATAGATACATTTAATTTAATTTGAACATTGTACAATGCATACATGTATCACACATCATATGATAGCTCATTATTATGCAAGTTTTATGATTTTATGTATCAGTTGAAAATAAATTTAATTTTTAACCAAACAAAAATATCTGATATAAGGGGAATGATAATGAAAAGCATGAGAATGGTCTAAAATATTTTATAATTAAGAGTTGTTGCTTTTATATTTCAGATAATTGGTTTTGTTTGCCCTACTTTAGAGCAAAGCTGACTATAACATTATGGATAAACTCATTTATGGGAGAAGTCTGGAAGATACATATGCCTTCTTACCTGCCTGCACGAATGAAGCTTCATAAATAATAAATCCACTGAATATCAAATATCAATGTTGTTAGATTCTAAATCAGATTTTAAAATGGTGATTCTCCATCTAAGGAGTAAGATAAAATAGAATCCAAAAAACCATTAGTCCCAAATCCAAGTTCAAAATGCCTTCTTCTGCCCTGATGATCACTACATTCTGTATAAGTAGACAGATAGATGGATAGAGACATAGATACAGAAATGTGTTTGTGTGTTTATGCACACACATACCAAGCCAGAAGTTATTATTTCAATATCTATGTATAGTTTTCATTTTTAGAGTTTTGGTTTTCTTTTTTACTGTATACATTTGTAACTCAAACCAGAAAGACAAAATTTGAAAATGAAAAATCAAGTAATTGAATTTTCCTCAAATTTTGTCCTTAGGTCTTACAATAAAAATTGTTAAAAATTTTTTCCTGACTTCAAAAGGTTTCATTGTCATCATAGTCTAATTTAATTTTGTTTAAGGAGGGAGATAAGTAAAAACAAATTTTATAATGAATGCAGGATTACAAGCTTCATGGTAACACTATTATAGGTTCATTGAATCTTTAAGCTTTCCGTTAGCTGTAGGAATTGTAACTTTGGAGACAAGTAAGTGTTAGAAAAATGAAAGGCAAGGGTGTGAAGTATGAAAAAATGTAGGCAGAGAATTTAGTAAGGACGGTTTTTTATACCAAGATCATAGAACAATTTAAAGAATGGTAGATCATTCAGTCTGCACCTTCAACAATCTATGTGGAACTCACCTAACTTGGTCACCCAATTCAATAGGTGTATTTTCTACTTTTCTGTTACTTTAAGAAAGTATTGTTGTATGAATATAGTCAGACTTTTCTTGATTCTGAAATTTTTTTTCTCAAATGATTCTCATTGTTCTCTAGTGCCTTCATGTCACATGTTTAACCTCATTAGTCTCCCGCTGGCAGTATGTGTACATCTCTTTAAACTTGCATTAAACTCTCCTCAAAAGTCTGTCTTCCTATCAGTTAACTGCTCTCAAAGTCAATTGCACATTTTCAGTTTTTAAGGATGTGTGTGTGTTTGTGTGTGTGTGTGTGTGTGTTTGCTTACTGGTTTTTAGGAAATAGGCCAGTTTTGATACTAAACTGCATTCTGTGTTGTTTATTTACTGATTCATTACATTTCACCCAAAGTACCAATTGACTTTGACGGATGACTCTGGCCTGAGATCTCTCAGGACACCATAGCCAAGGTTATGGCTTAAGATTGGCTGTGACTTGGAAGCTGCTGTAAAGTGACTCACATGGCCAAGGGGTTGATGCTTGTTGTAGGCAGGTGGACTCTGTTCTCCAGTGGACTTCTTCATAGGAATGCTTCAATATGTTCATGTTATGAAATCTGTTTGTTTTTTCCCCCCAGACTGCCCGTCTCAAGAGGGCAAGGCAGGAGCTCCAATGCTTAGATGTCACACTTCATCAGCCTTGGTGGTGTTAAATGCTCCAGGCTTCTGAACCCGGGTACATACATTTCCTGTACAATCTATAGCACTAAAGAAATGGAGTCCTATCCATTTTATTTTGCTAGAATATAAAAACACAAATTTGAGTAAAATGTGCCTTTTTCAGAGAGCAATATATAATGCCGTTTTTTTAAAATGAAATTGGATTGATGGGTGCTTTCTAATGTTTGAGTGATTAGTATGACTACATTATGAAAAGTGGAGTATATCTAAGAAAGCATACTAAATTTTTATAATAATAGAATCTATCCTAGCATATTAATGGATAAAAAATGTTAGCAGTTAATACAATGAAGTTAACACAATTTCTTTACATTTATTGACTTCTTCTTTGAATAAGGCAAGATATAAAAATAACTCAAACTATTTTAATGTAGCTAAAGGTATCATTTTTTAAAAAGTCATTTCTTGGACCAATCGCCAGCAGAGCCACATGGGCAGAGCCACGCTGGCAGAGCACCCCGGGCTGACTGAGCCCAGCTCTGTCTGGCAAGCCATGCCCACTTGTGACCAGGAACCTGTTAGGACCCCGCCAGGCACACCCAACAGGAGCCTGCAACAACAGAGCCTCCCACCCGCCTCTGGCCTCTTGTCTGTGCAGCTACCTGGTTCCACACTACAGAGGCACAGGGGAACGTAAAGGGTGTTGTCCTGAGCTGCAAAAGTGAATAAGAGAGAGAAGGCCTCTCTCAGGCTCCCTGATAAAAAGTGAACCCCAGTAGAAAAATGAAGAGATTCTCTGCAATAAAGGCACACCTGACCACCGTGCTTGTTAAGTTGGAGGGATCATCACCTCCCATCGGAACCTGGACTATCTTCAGGGGAAAGGCAGCTGGAACCTGCAGTAGAACCTTGCACAGTTCAACGCCACAGGAGGACAGGGAGCTCAACTTGGGACTTGCAGCCAGAAATCTGCCTGAATCTCACAGGTCTGTGACTGGCTTACTGAGACTCATTGACTTATAACTGCACACTGCTGCCCACATTGTCTATTGTGACAGCAGAGACATGCCCTGAAGGAGTCCCTTCACTTTTAACTTTTGTTAGTTTCAGAATTACCACAATTTTTTTCTCTTATTTTTAACTTTTTTCTTCTTTTTCTATGCTTTTAAAATTTTTTTCTTTTTTCTATCTTTTCTCTTTTCTTTCCCTCTCTCTCTCTCTCTCCCTCACTTCCTTACTGTCCCACATTATTCTTCACCTCCCTTTGTGTTCCTGTTCTGGCCTTAATTTGTATTTTTTCTTTATTTTTCTTTTTTTCTCTTTCCTTCTCTCACCTGTGTCTTCAGACATCACTGCTAACCTTCCCCTATCCTTCTACCTACCTATCCCTCCCTCTCCAACTATTTCTAACTCCATATTCCAAAAGGTAATGTTGCTATATTGAAGAGTTTATTCACTATAAACATATGTTAGGTTGGCCCTTGATTTGGATGTAATTAATACAGTTAAAGGTGATAGATTAATAACTACAACAAATTATCATTTTCTAAGAGAAACTTGATGCTGATTGTATCACTTCAGCTAAGGTGTTGTGATTGATCTAATCAGATGTCCTTCCTAGTATAATGAAAATGAGACAGCCTCAGAGCTATTTCAGACACAAAACCTAAAGACTAGCTATATCTGGAAGACACCTCTGAGAAGCAGTCATTCCAAAAGTGATCTAAATATATCAACAAAGATACCTACAATAAGCAACTTCAAAGTTTCAACCCAGGAACTAAACCAAGGACAGTACCAAAAACAAAAATGAGAAGACATTTAAGTAAGGCACAAACTCAGACTTCCACCCCACAAAAGGCAAATGCTGGGGGAAATGAGGTAGAAAAATCTGATAATCAACCACCTGGACACCCTGAACTGATAGGACAGGAAGTAAGAAAACAGATGAATGAGGCTCTAGAAAAATTCAAAATGGAAATAATTTCCCAGATAACTACAGAGATAGTGAGCAGAGTGAAAGACATGATTGAAGGCTCTAGAATAGAAACAGATAAAAAAATAGATGAGCTCAGAAACATGCTGGAAGCCATGAATGTCCGGCATAAGAAAGAATTGGAAACCATGAAACAGATTCAAACAGATATACAGGAGATTAAAATCTCCATTGAAAGCATGCAGAGCACATTAAGGGAATCTGAAGATAGAATATCAGATATAGAAGACAGGATTGTGGTGAAGGGCCATGAAAACAGAGATTTCTGAAAAATAGTAAGAGACCATGAGAAATAAATCCAGAAGCTGCTAGATGATGCAAAGAATAACATAAGACTGATAGGAGTCCATGAAAAAACAGGAGAAAGTACAGTTGACATAAAAAAACTGTTCACAGAAGTAATAGTAGAAAACTTCCCATACAGAGGTAGAGAATTGGACATACAGATAAGTGAGGCATATAGAACTCCAGCTAGCCATGATGAAAAAAACCCTACACCTAGACATATAATAATCAAGATCCCAGAAAGCCAACAAAAGAAAAAAATCCTACAGGCAGTTAGAGAAAAGAAACAAATCACCTACAAAGGAAAGCCCATCAGAATCACGGCACACTTTTCAACACAAACCCTCAAATCAAGGAGAGCCTGGAGCGAAGTAGTTCAAGCCCTAAATGAAAATAACTTCCAACCTAGACTATTGTATCCTGCAAAATTATCTTTCAAAATCTAAGGGGAAATTAGATACTTCCACGACAAAGAATACCTGAGAAATTTCATGAACACCAAACCAGCACTACAAACAATTCTAAGCAATATCCTAGAAAATGACAATGAAGGTCACAACTCCATGAGGCCCAACAGAGGGAAGCCATCAGGCAAGGTAAGACACTAAAGGGAAAGCTGGGAAAATAAGAAATAAAAGAGCTAACAACAGTAAAACATCATGACAAAGATGAGTCAATATCTATCAATTGTAACCATCGATGTTAATGGCCTCAATTCACCCATCAAAAGAAACAGACTGACGGAATGAATTAAGAAGCAAAATCCAGCAATATGCTATATACAAGAAACACACCTAACTCAAACAGAAATTAATAGACTGAAAGTTAAATGATGGAAAACAGTTCTCCATGCAACAGGAACCCAGAAAAAAGCAGGCATAGCAATCTTATTTACAGACAAAGTAGCTTTCAAACCAAAACTAATTAAGAAAGACAAAGATGGTCACTACATCCTTGTGAAGGGAATAATCCAAGGGGAAGAGATGACAATCCTAAATATATATGCACCAAATACAAATACCCCCAACTATACGGAACAAATTTTAATGGACATGAAAACCAAATAAGCACTAATACAATTGTAGTGGGGGACCACAATACCCCACTATCACAAATAGATCATTTAGACAAAGAAATAACAATGGAATTGTAGAACTGAAACAAGCTATTGAAAAAATGGACTTAATAGATGTTTACCAAGTGTTCCACTCCACAAAATAAAAATACACATTCTTCTTGGCTGCACATGTGTCATTCTCCAAAATAGACCACATGCTAGCTCATAGGATACGTCCAGGTAAATGTAAAAGAATTGAAGTTACCCCTTGTATATTATCAGACCATAGTGAAATAAAATTGGAGACCAATAACATAAGAAACCTCAAAACCCCCACAAAAACATGGAAATTGAATTACACCCTCTGGAACAACAAATGGGAAACAGAGGAAATTAAAGAAGAAATTACACAGTTTCTACAAGTAAATGATAATGCCAGTACAACATACAGGAATCTATGGGACACAATGAAAGCAGTTCTACACGCGAAATTCATAGCAGTGAATGCCCATATTGGGAAAACAGAGAGAACTCAGATAAATAACCTAATGTATAACATCAAGCTCCAAGAAAAAGAAGAACACAACAAACCCAAAGCTCATACAAGAGAGGAAATTATAAGGATCAGAGAAGAAATCAATGCAATAGAGACTAATAAAATGATAACAGAAAATTAATGAATCAAAGAGGTGTTTTTTCAAAAGAATAAATAAAATCAATAGCCAACATTATCAAAAAAGGAAAAGAAAAGGCTCAAATCTATGCAATTAAGAACGAAAAAGGGGAAGTCACAACAGATCCAGCAGAAATACAAAGGATCATCAAAACCTACTTCGAGAAACTGTACTCTAATAAAATGGAAAACAGAAGAAATGGACAGATTCCTAGATACATATGAATTACCAAAGTTAAATGAAGAAGATATAGAAATTCTAAACACCCCAATTACAATGAGTGAAATTGAAAATGTAATAAAAAATTTACCAACAAAGAAAAGCCCAGGTCCTGATGGCTTCACAGCTGAATTCTACAAGATATGTGAAGAAGAACTATGGCCATTACTCTTTAACCTCATGAAGGAAATTGAAAGGGAGGCAAGATTTCCCACTTCATTCCTGGAAGCAAGTGTTACTTTGATTCCAAAACCAGGGAAAGACCCAACCCAAAAAGAGAACTACAGACCAATCTCCCTAATGAACACAGATGCAAAAATCCTCAACAAGATACTGGCAAACAGATTACAGAGGGTCTTCGAGAAGATCATACACCCTGACCAAGTAGGATTTATCCCAGGGATGCAAGGATGGTTCAACATTCGTAAATCAATAAATGTTATACACTATATTAACAGAGTCAAGGACAAAAACCATATGATCAGCTCAAAAGATGCAGAAAAGTCATTTGGCAAAATCCAACACCCATTCATGATAAAAACCCTACAGAAAAATTGGAATAGAAGGTATGTATCTCAACCTGATTAAGGCTATCTATGAGAAACCAACAGCCAACATCATACTAAATGGTCAAAAACTGAAAACTTTCACGCTAAAATCAGGAACAAGACAAGGATGCCCACTATCACCACTCCTGTTCAATATTGTTCTGGAAACATTAGCCACAGCAATCAGAAGAAAGAAAGAAAGAAAAGAATAAAGCAAGAAAGGAAGAAGTTAAACTGTCATTATTTGCTGATGATATGATACTTTACATAGAATACTGAAAAAACTCGGCCAAAAGACTTCTACACCTTATTGACAGATTCAGTAGAGTAGCTGGATATAAGGTCAACACTCAAAAAACAATAGCCTTCTTATACACAAAAAGCAGACTCACTGAGAAAAAAATTAGGGAAACGATTCCTTTTACAATATCATCCAAAAAAATGAAATATCTAGGAATCAACCTAACAAAGGAAGCAAAAGACCTCTATGCTGAAAACTACAGCACTCTGAAAAAGGAGATTGAAGAGGATATAAGCAATGAAAAGACATCCCTTGTTCCTGGGTAGGAAGAACCAATGTAGTGAAAATGGCTATACTTCCAGAACTACTATGTAGATTTAATGCAATGCCATTTGAAATTCCAACAATATACTTCACAGATCTAGAGAAAACAATCCAAATATTCTTTTGGAACCAGAAGAGACCTAGAATAGCAAAAGCAATTCTAGGCAACAGAGAAATGGCTGGGGGTATCATAATCCCCAATTTGAAACTATAGTACAAAACTACTGTGATTAAAAACAGCCTGGTACTGGCAAAAAAAACCAGACCTGTGAATCAGTGGATTAGACTAAAAGATGCAGAAACAACTCCAGACATACTCAGCCACCTCCTCTTTGACAAAGGAGCCAATCATCCTCATTGGAAGAAAGATAACCTCTTTAATAAATGGTGTTGGAAAAACTGGATTTCAACCTGCCAAAGATTAAAACCAGACCCATACTTATCACCATGCACTAAACAAAGATAAAAATGGATTAAAGATCTAAATATTAAGACAGAAACAATGAACTTACTGGAAGATAAGTTAGGTAGAACTCTTGAAGACATTTGCATAGGAAAAGACTTTATGAACAAGACCTCAGTAGCACGGGAACTAGCACAAAAATCAACAACTGGGATTTTATCTTATTAAAAAGCTTCTGGACTGCAAGAAAACCCACCAACAGAGTAAAAGACAACCTACAATGTGGGAAAAAATTTTTAGCAGCTGTACCTCAGACAGAGGACTACTATCTAGAATACATAAAGAACTGAAAAAAATCAGACCCCCCCCCAAATTCAAAGACCCAAGTCAAAAATGGGCATCTGAAATGAACAGACATTTCTCAGACAAACAAGTAAAAGCAGCAAATAACACATGAAAAAATGTTCAACATCACTGATCATTCGAGAGATGCAGATGAAAACAAAACTGAGATTCCACCTCACCCCAGAAAGAATGGCTGCTTTCAAGAAATCAATCAATAACAAATGCTGGCAGGGATGCGGAAAGAAAGGAACCCTTTTCAATTGTTGGTGGGAGTGCAGACTGGTGTGACCACTGTGGAAATCAGTATGGAGATACCTCAAAGAACTAGGGCTATGGGTCCCATTTGACCCAGCTACTCTCCTGCTGGGTATCTTCCCCAAAGAATTAGAAGAATCATACCACAGTGATATATGTACACCCATGTTTGTAGCAGCACAATGTGTAATAGCTAAAGCTTGGAAACAACCCAAGTACCCATCAACTGGAAACTGGGTAAAGAAGATGTGGTTTTTTAATAAAATGGAGTACTACTCAGCCATAAAGAATGAGAAACTAGAGACATTCACAGCTAAATTGATGCATATTGAGGCCATTCTCTTAAGTGAAATAAATAGGAAACACATGTGTATATACCAAATAGTTTCTCTAGTGTGAGGAACTGAGAGTGTAAATAAGAATTTTTTTATAAGACCTTTCTTTTAACTTTTTTAAAACTTTTTTTATAAGAACTTTTTTTAATAAGAACTTTCCAATTTCTCTTTTATGTTAAAATCACCCATCAACTGTGATGAGACCATGACTCCATTAGGACATTTGTTTGTGTCTTCATTTAGAAACTCATCAGTATACAACAGTTCACATATCCACTGCCAAATCTACCTCCTTCTTCAGTTTATTTCCTATTATCACCTTCTGCCCATGTCTAGATTAACATAATTAACTTGTGTTTCGCTTTCATTTTGGATTGCTCCTGGTGTCCTACCAATGCTTTCCATTCAGTCTCCATCCCTGTGTCACTCCCTATATTGTTTGTATCAGTACTGTGTAGTTCCTTTTGCAAGGATGAGCTGACTCCTAGATGAGGGAAATGACTAAAAAACTCCCATCTTTTAATATATGGTACATTTATACAGCTTTTCCTTTCTATGTGGAGAGTGCTTCAGTCATGGAATCTTATTCAGGGGATGAGGAACAACTTTTCTGATTGGCAGAGCCTTGAGAACTCACTCTGTGCTTGACTGTATTTCCTTTCTTCTCTTTAGTTGGAGGAGTGGGTATATCTAAATTGCTCCAGCAAAGGTACTCCTAGGCTATTTTAGTGTTTTTTTAGGGGGAGTGGGAGAGCTTTCTTTGCCTGCATTTGACTGAACTGGGGATGTAAGTTTTTCCAACATTTGGGTCTTATATTATTTACCTTTCTCTGTTAGAGTAAGTACTTTGTAGATAACAATACATGGTGTAATACCAATTGTTACTTTTATTATTTGATTATGAAATTGTGTTATTTTTCATAAAATAGAAAATTATATAAAAAATAAAACCATTGCTTTAATAAAGTGAAAGTAGAGGCTGGAGAATATTTAGATAACCATGTTATTTTTGCTGAAGAGATTTAAACAATAAAGGGATTTTGAATATAAAAAAATACTCTAAAGCCACAATTTAAAGATATGAGTAACAAACATATATTGACAGCTAACAAACTGAATGACTGATTTTCTTTCCTTTTTCTTAATGAAGGAAGGCCAGAGGCAAGATATTGAGTGGGCACTCTACAACCCCAAACTCATCTTGGCCGAGGGTCTAGTAATTTAGGTAGCAGAAACATTCATGCCTTTCACACTCATTCGTTACATAAATTCCAGCCCTCCATTTGATTTAAGTGAATATTTCTCATCTCATCAATAAAATATTTTTCAATGGCAACTATGCATTTTCTTCTATTTTTATGACCTCAGTGAACTGATCAATCCTTAATTTTATTTACCCTTCACATAATTTTGAAAAAAGTTAAATAATCTTGAATTTGCAGATAAGGGTCAAAGAGTAGACATAATGGTGGAGACTGAATTGTGTTTCCCAAAATTCATATGTTGAAGCTTAATCCCTCCTTTGAATTTCTAGGCACAGCGCATCAGGCAAGGCAATAATGAAAGTGAAATGACATACAGGTGGAGTTGGGATATGATATGACTGATGTCTTTACAATGAGAGGGGGAGACATCGGAGATCTCAGCTTCAGTGTATACAGATAAAAGACCCCCATGGAATTATGGTGAAAAGGAAGCCAGCTGCAAACCAAGGAGAGAGACCTCACCACAGATAGCCCTGCTGGTTCCCTGACCTCCAGTATGGTGAGGAAATAAGTATCTGTTGCTTATGGCACATTATCTATAGTATTTTGTTACTCAGTAATACAATGGTTAAAAAAATTATCTGGAATATAATATATGAAAATTAGAGTTTATTGCCCCCTACTCTTATAAGTAATCTTTCTGCCAACTTTTGTCTATGCCAGGTTTCTACACTGTTTCTTAAAGCAAGAGTTGAATGTATTTGACATGATTCTTTCCCTTTTAAATAATGACCAACAGAACCTATCCCATATCAGTTTTGAAGTTCTCAATTGCCTAAAATACACATGGATGTATTTTGTATATATGATCGATGATATTGAAAAGATCAAAGTGTTTTAAAGATTTCCCTACACTAAAAATACCTTGATATAATTAATGATATGTTATTAAGAAGATTAAAATGTATATAAATTCATGGATCAGTTTGCTACAAAGAGAAAATATCTACTACACAAGGGATTTTTTTTTCACATTCAAAATACTGATTTACTTTGGTAGCAAATGGTTGTTCTTTGAAGACTAATGAAGGTAGACAAGACCATTGAAATGAAATGGGCTATTTCAAATATGATACTTCACATAGAAATTTTTTTTAAAAATTATTTTTAGTAAGAGCTAAGCATCTGTATCCACTGATAGCAATGCAATACCTAATAATATGATAACAAAACAAATGCCCATAAGAAAAGAAAACCTATTTTATCTAGATTTACTTTCAGTCAACAGTCCAGCAACATTTTCCTTTCAATACACTACTCCCCCTTTCGCTATAAGGCTGTTCCTGAGAGCCAGACAGTCAGTTTAGGTAATGAGGGAGTTAATTTAGGAGTCACTGCTGACAGTTTTAAATAGACAGTTATTTTTTGCTTCCCTCTTAATACACAAGGGATTTTTAACAAAAAGGTCTATGGATGGAAATCAGCAGGTCCATGAAATTGGATGGAAATAAAATTGTATCTGTAGTTTTGCATGATCTCTAACTTAAATTTAACATTTTCTTTCAATATAATTGCACACAATAAACCATAGTATTAGAAGTAGGAACTGTGACATGTTTTCCTATAAAAATCACTGACATTTTCATATGTTTGTGGTTGATCTTATGAACTTTCCACATACTGCTTAAATATTTTCCTTTTTAATCCCAGATTTCCTTCAGAAAACAAAACCCAAGAAAAGGGCTTGTTGCACTCACAGGTAGTTTGTTTTGGGAAGGGTGGGGGAACTGGGAAAAGTGACACTCGGCTGCAGATACCTGAGCCCCAACTCCACAGGATGTTTTAGTGTTGTGCCCCTTGAAATTCAGCTCTATCGGATAGGCATCTGCTTAGAGCTGCATTAACTCCTGAACATTTCCAAGTTGTCTGCCAGTGAATGCTCTGTGGCTTCCAAGAGGTGTCAGAGAAAGTTCTGGGACACAAATCAATATAGTTTTGAAGTTGAGGAAAGCTCCTATTGTTGTGCCCAGATTGTGAGGCCCCAAAGACCACCAGGAGGCCGTTTCCGCTGTAAGCGCACGAGGGTCGTTTATTCAAGCTTAAGCAGGGACTCTCAATTGTCACCGACACAGCGGATCGAGATTGAGAGCCCCGAGTTCCAAACTAGCGGGGTTTTTATAGAGGTTACAGCAAGGTTTGGACATTCTCTACTTAGCAGTTACAATGATTGGTCAGCGCTTAACATGCATGAAGTGTACATTTCTGATTGGGTGAACTCATCAGGGGTAAGGGGCGATTACATATAGGTTTTACAAAAGAAAAGAAGGACAAAGGTTAGTGGGCAACTGTCACGTATTGATGGTCAGCAGACACGGTGACTAATGGTCACGACCACTCAGCACTGACAGTCAGCACATTGACAGACGGTTCCTACAGATAGTGGGCCCAGGATGTTCATTTCCTGGGTAAACGGATGGCTGAGTAATTAACTTAGGAACTTTGGTTTGTTACAGATTGTATCTTTTGTCCTAGATCAAGCACATTTTAATCATTAATGTGAGAGGACAAAGGAGACTACTCCATTTTGGGCAAAAGTGGAGTCATTCTGGTTTCACATAAGCAAAATGGAGTCACTTTGGTCTCACACTATCTGATTTCAACTTCATACAATTAGTTGTCACAGCAGAGACTGGAGCAAAAGATAAGCTAAGAAGATAAATCACAGAGTAAGACAGTTGTCATCAGGATGTTTGGAGTTAGGGATTCATGAGCTATATCTAATTCTGTCTTTTGAATTCCAGCACCTATTGATCCTGTCTATAAAAACAATACCAGAAAAATAAGAACCAAGATACATCATGTACAGCACCCAATGATAAACATAAACATATTGTATACCTAAAATGTACCAATAAAAGTATTTAAGTAAAAAAAAAAAACCATAAAATTTATCCCCTAATATGTGCCACTGCAATTATCTTTTTTAGAATTTACTTTTGTATTCTTGAATAACCTAAGATTTATACTACTTGTTTTGTCACCTTTTACTTGGCCTTTATTAATGGAAGCATGCAGTGAGAGTATTTTTATGTTTTTGACATTATGTCTCTGTTTCTCCTCTTTTATTTTAAGCACATCATTTCTACATTGTTCATATGTGTAATGTATATATTCTACTTTTTCATTTTTATCTCAACTTGCTTTTAGAACTGAGGTTCTTCAATTTAATATATTTAGTGCTCATTGGAATTCTTTTTACTAAAATCACCATAGATTCATTTGAGTGTTTAGAGCTATTCCTTGTTTCCTTTGAAGAATTCAGGTTAGTAATAGTCCTTTGTTATTGCATTTAAAATGATTTTTCTATAGTTGTTGCAGTTAAAAAACAAGTGATCTGATACAAAATTCTTTTATCCCTTGAGATTCTTGTGTCACTCCACTAATTTTGGTCATTAAATATTATTAGATCTACTAACTTTTGTTCAATAATGAACTACCTCAAAATCTCAGTGACATACAACATTAAAGTCCTGCTAAATAGCTGAGGGTCCATTGATTTAGGCTGAGTTAATTTTGACAGCTCTAAGGATTTTGCTGGAGATAGGATTTATAGCCAAAGTTAGCTCAGATCATCTGCCTAGGTTGGGCCAGGCTGGGGTAGCCCACACCATGTATCACACTTCCTGCTGAAACAGAGTGCTTGTCTAGGTGCACCTTTCTCAGGACAATGGTATCAGTACAGGAGCAAGGGAATGCAGTCATAAAAACATTTTTGAAGCTGTGGTCACATCCTACTAGCAACATTCCTTTGAGAAATGCAAGACTTATCCTAATTCAAGTAATGGGAAAATAGATTCCACCCTTTTATTTTTGGAAATCACAAAATCACATGACAAAGGACACAGAAATACATCAATACTGAAATTCACCATAGCAGTGCAAAGAAGTTCCATGAAAGCCACACTTTCAACTTAATTTGCAAGCCTAAAGCATTATTTTGTTGTGCTTGAAATCTTAAAACTATGTTAAAATATTTATTGACCAGCTGGATCAACTTTCTCTGGAGTAATGTCACTTTTTCCGTAAGCAATTTATTTCACTTGATTTTAGGATTTTTAAAACATTTGTCAGAGCAATAATTGCACAAGAGTTAGTTAATTAAAGCAAATGAGAAAGACTTTGTTCCAAACAGTTGCAAATAAGGAAGAGAAAGGCCACAGCTCAGTCTGACTCCTGAAACAAAAGGTTGGAAAGTTTTGAGAGCTGGATCCTGGTGATTGAAGATCATCTGTATTTGCTTTTTGTCTTTCTCCACAGACAAAAAAAAATTTTTTTTCTCATGTTTTCAGGATAGAAGGTAAAGTTACAGGTTCAAGCTAAGCTGGGGCAGAGGTTTCAACTCCTTTCTCTAATAGAAACTGGGAGGTGCGGTGTTATCTTCTTTGATTGCAACATTTCAAAAGGATGGCTCTTGAGAAAGACAGTGCTGGGTTGTAGAAGTCTCAAGATTTAAAAAAATTTACATCACAAAGAGGCAAATGAATAATGTATAATTACAAGATTTCTAAAGCAAATAGGCAAATGTTCTAGGTCAGGAAGAAACCTGTCAAAATTAAGCCCAGGCAAACCTCAAGTTGGCTGGGTCAAATTACATTTTAAAATATTTTCTCTATTCTAGTTATTTTAGTCCTCTCTGGTTTCAATTTCCCCACCCCTCTCAGATGAATCATGTAGGTTTTTAAAGTTTAAAGCAAAAGCTTTCTTTCCATTTAAAAAGAGGTCATAAAGTGATAAAACATATTTTGTCAACTGTAAAGAAAAATCGTGCTTTTTATCCTGTGAAAACTCTTAAGAGAAAGTTAAGAATTCTGGAATATGGATTTGAGTCAAGAGGAATTGCATGAGACTAGACTCCTCAAATCAGATTTGGTGTCAATAATTTTCAATCAAACTGTGTGTGTACATTTTATACCAAATGTTTACATAGAGGGTAAAGGTCTAGGCTTCCCTTCTTGAAAATATCTCTGATGCTAGGACATAAACAGCGTTTGCAGTGAGATACCCTAATCTTGTGTTATATTGTGACCATTTAAAAAAGCAAATTTGACACTAAAGCACAACCCAAAAACTAAAATATAAGTAAAATACGTAAAATATGACAGTATTTCACATGTTCTATGGCTGAGCGGCTTTCCATTGTGTAAATAAACCACATTTTCCTTATTCAGTCCTATGCTGAAGTCTAGCTGATTCTATTCTATATTTTTGGCATTTGTTAGCAATGCACAAGGAATAGGGTGAACAAGTATTTTTATGGTGTAAAGATTTCATCTCCTCTGTGTATCTACCCTATGATAGTTCTGTTTTTAATTTTTGAGGACTCTCCATACTGTTTTCCATACCGACTATGCTAATTTACATTCTCATCAATGATACCATTAATATTTGTTTTCTTCCATATCATTGGCACCAGTTGTTTCTTCTTATCTTTTGCATAAAAGCCATTCTAAAAGGAGAGAGATGATAGCTCATTGTGGTTTTGATCTGGATTTATCTGATGATTAATGGAATAGAGCATTTTCTCACCTATTTGTTGGACTTATATATGTTTTCTTTACAGAGATATTTTTAAATTTCTTTAGCCTATTAAATTGTATTGTTTGCTTTTTTGGTGTCCAGCTTTTTTGACTCCTTGTGCATTCTGGTCAACAATCTCTTGGGAGATGTACCATTTACAACTATTTCATCCTAGTATGCAGTTTGTCTCTTAATCTTGTTCATTATTTTCTTTTCAGGTTAGAAGCTTCTTAGTTTGACAGAATCCCACTTGTCTATTTTTACTTGTCTGGGATTTTGATGTCCTATGTAAAATATTTTTGGCTCCAACAATATCTTGAAATGTCCTCTTATGTACTCCTACAGTAATTTCATAGTTTCAGTTTTCATGTTCATGTCTTTGATCAACTTTTTGTTGATTTCTGTGTATAATGGGAGAAAGGGATCTAGATTCATTCTTCTCCATAAAGATATCCAATTTTTCACTATATTGAATAAACCATCTATACCCACTGAAAGGTAAAATGGTAACATTTTTCAAGTCATAGGATTAAGCTAAGACTTTCTAAATGGAAGTCCAATTGCACAAGAAATAACAGCAAGAGTCAATAAATGGGGTTATATCAAATTAAAAAGCTTCTGCACAGCAAGAGAATCAACCGATCAAGTGAAAAGACAACCTACAGAATGGGAAAAAAATTTCCAGCTACATCTCTGACAGAGAATTAATATCTAGAACATATCAAGAACTCAAAAAGTTAGATTCGCTAAAATAAAAGACTCAATAGAAAATGGGGAACTGAAATGAACAGACAATTCTCAGAAGAAGAAATATAAAAGACCAATAAATACATGAAAAACTATTCAACATCTCTGGCTATTAAATAAATGCAAATTAAAATAAATTTGAAAATTTACCTTACTCCAGAAAGAATGGAAATCAAGAAATCAAATGATGACAAATGTAGGTGTGGCTGTGGTAAAAAGGAACTCATTCCTGGTGGGACTGTAAACTAGTAGAACTCTTATGGAAATCAGTGTGGACTTTCCTCATAAAATTAAAAATAGAAATTCCTTTTGACCCAGTAATTCCCCTAGTAGGCTTCTTCCAAAAAGAGTTAAAGATGTGGTATCACAGTGATACATACATACCCATGTTTCCTGCAGCACTGTTGTAGTAACTAAATCTCATGGGCAGCCTATATGTCCCCAACAGACAGATGATGTGAACCTGATTATCTATACCTAATGAAATGCTTCTCTCCTATAAAGATAAATTTGAGTCATTTTTAAGAAAATGGATGCAACTTGAAAACAATGTTAAGTAAAATAAATCAGACACACAAACTTAAATACAGTATGGTTTCCTCAGAAATCCAAAGTATAAATAAAGTAAAAAGCAAAATGGAAGATAGACATAAGGGAACAGGGAGATAGAACTTTCACACATGGGAAAGAGAACGGGAGATGGAGAGAAAGGGGAGAGGAACATAAAAAAAAAAGAATTGTACCAAATATCCAGTCATTAATGTACTAATAAAAATAATAGACAAAAAGATTAAAAAGTCAGTTTGCTGCATGTATATGGATTAATTCCTGGGTTCTCTATTCTGTTCCATTCGTCTACATGCCTATTTTAATGATAGCACTATTTTGCTTTAGTAACTGTAGCTTTATAGCATGTTTTCAAGTCAGATGTTATGATGCTTCTCACTTCATTTCTTTCTATCTTATTTTTCTGGGTCATTTGTAGCTCCATATGCATTTTGGGAGATTTGCAAATAGGCTTTCTCCTTCAAAATGGCTCACCTTAAATCAGAGCCAAAATATTTTATAAATACTTTGTCCTTGATTTATCTGTTCAAAAAAAAAATTCCGTCAAAGGAGTTAACTCCTTTCCTGTAGATTGCTCTGCTTAAAAAATTTTAAAAGATGATTAAGATTATTATTGATTTTCTTACTATGCAATGAATTTTATATAAAATAAAAGAACATTAGCAGCACTTTTTGTCATGCTCAGCAGCTTACCATATGGCAAACATACATTAGCAGACAATTAAGGGTGAAAAGGAACGGCTTTTCATACATAACACAATTACCTAGCGTGAAAACATTTGGAGGGTGTTCATGAACTCAGAAGATGCTGAAACATAAGCTATTTTTCACAAGACATAAGGGATTTTGCAGGAAACATATAACCAGTATTCTAGTTCTTTTTAGAGATTTAATCAGTGTGTTTTAAAAAAGAATAACTAAGACTAAGATGGTTCTGGGAAAATTTTAGTTACATTGAAATTTTCAGATTATAAATCAAGATAAAATCTTTTAACTCTTGATAGCCTCTGCAATTATCCAAAACTTGTCCTTAAGTATATTGAATATACAATTCTGTGCAATTGTAATAATACCTGCAATATTTACATTTTATTATAAATATGTAAAAATATATTTTTGCAGAGAAAAGAATAGGGATTTGCTACGCATCAGAAGTGATTATTTTATGGTACTGAGGATTAACGAGAATTGAGCTGCATTCCCAGCCATTTTGTTTTTTGTGTTTTTATTATGAGACAGGTTCTTAAATTGCCCAGGCTGAAACTGAATTGTGATCCTCCTGCCTCAGTTTCTGGATATATTGTTTGTGAAAATCTCATAGTTACATGAACATAAGACATCTATTAACATACTGTCATATGTAGACAGTAATCAAATTTGAAAGCTATCTTAATCTTATTATAAAATAGATATCATACACTAATTTTACAGTTAATTTCCAAGAGTTAACATTTGTTAGGAGGTAATGTCTTTCTTCTGACATAGGACTATATATTGAGGACCACAACATACATAAAACTTATGAACATATCAACATGTAATGCAATCATCCCCCTTCATCTTGAAGATTATGTTCCAAGATTTCCCATGGATTCCTTCAACCACAGATAGTACTGAGTCCACTGTACGAACACTGCCACACCACAGTCAGTCTGATTCCCCACCGAGCTACCAATAGCTAATAGGCAAGCAGTAAACACAGTGTGGATAACCTGCAAAAAGGAATTATTCACCTCCCAAGCTCACTGCCTCATGCTACTCTGGCGTATGTGCAATTTACAAAATAGGAATTGTTTATTTCTGAAACATTTTGACTATGGATAACTAGAACCATGGAAAATCAAACCACAAATAAAAAAGAGATTATTTTGCCATTTTTCTTAAAAGTGAAAGCTTGTCTCTTCTTTTTGGAATTAAATGTCTGACATAAGTATTCATCATCCTTCAAGATTAAAAAAGTATTAGATTGTTTTGCTTCTTTATAAGATAGAGATAAGTATCAATTAAACATTTTAAATCCAGACGCGTAAACCTAGTTCCTATTTTTTAAATGTGATATGTGAAGAAGACAATCTAAAGCACTTGTTGAAACTCAAAACATGATGAAATTTTATTTTTGAAAACAAAGAAAACAAAACATCATACTTTGACATGCTTTCAACTAAGTTTGAAGCAACCACACTGATAATGCTGTGCTGTGCGTACTCTGGGAATCTTACCTTGAGATTTCTGAATGGAAGTGAGAAAAATAGGATGGGTTCCCTAGACCTAAAGAAGACAATACCCAAGAGAGAAAGAAGATACTAACATATAGAGCATGCATAGTGAGGTCGGCAGTACCATACTCAATAATTAAAATTTAAGCTGGGCATGGTGCACATACTTGTAATCTTGGAAGATCACATATTAGACCAGCCTGGGCAATTTAGTGATTAGTGGGACCCTGACTCAAAATATAAAATAAAAAGGACTGAGGTTATATCTGAGTGCGAAGGTCCTTGATTCAGTGTCAGTAGGATAATAATGATACTAATAGTAAATGATTTAATTGTGAATGAGGTATTCTTCTGTAATTTTAGAGAAACATAAGTTGATTTTAGAAAGATTAAGTAATTTGTTCCAAATGACATAACCATGAAATTATGTCTGTGTAACATATTTCATGTCTGTGTAATATATTTCAAAGACTAAACATGAAGCAATCAAGTGACTATAAAATCAAAAGATCAGGAATACAGCACACATTAGCTTATTCATAAAGTTCCCTTACTCCTTTCACTAAAATCTATAACGTTCTAAACAATGCATTTGAGCTGCAATAGATGTATTTTTATTATGTAGGATGAAGATAGTTAAACATTATGCCTGTAATCTGTTTTCTCCCTTTCTTAAGGCAAAGGCCCTAACAAAATACACATACATATTAATGATTCCTTTCTAAAGGAACTATTTCATGCTGTAGCAAGGAGGACAGTCCTTATCAATAGAATGCTTCTGTAGGCTTTATTAATTTGCCTAGATTCAGGTAGTAAACATGCTTGAGCTACATAGACTCATGCACCATAGTTCCCAGAAAAATAGGCTAGTTGCCCCTTCAACTTTGAGTGTAAATGGGATGACTGAGTGGCTCCATTCTATATAACAAATGTAGCTGCTGGTATTTTTTTTTAGCTTTTAAAAAATATTCTAGTCACAACGTGTCTTATGTAGAGAGGAAGCAGCTGGAGGTCTGCAATTTCTGATGTAGATTCACCCCATTTATGTGTGCCTTGTAAATAACTATAGCCTTGATTTTTTAAAAATAAACCTGGATACCAGATATATTAGTTTATATATTAGTTTAATGCTGCCATAACAAAGTAGCACAAATTGGATGACTTTAAAAGAGAGAGAGATTTATTGTCTCAGTTATGGAAATCCAAATACAAATGCTGGCGATCTCACAGGGTCATCATTATTTGCCTCTTCTAGCTTCTGTGGTTTGTTATTTTTTGGCTCCCAGCTGTACACCTTTCTCCTGATCATCTTACAACTCTCTCCCTGTGTGAATCATCTTCATCCAGCCAAGTTCTTACAAGGACACCAGCTCTACTGAATTAGGAGCCCACATTATTCCCTTATGAACTCAAGTAATTAAATCCTCAATGGCCCCTTTACAGAGAAGTTCACATTTTGAGGTAGTAGGGGTTACGTTTATGACATCATTTTTGAGAAGTCTCTATCCAGTTCATAACAAGATCTCTGATTTGTCTGAATATGACTTGATCATCCAAACCATGTAATTACCTGATTATATACCAAAGAGGAAGAATGCTCTAATTTTAAGCTGCTAAGTGGAAATATTAATGTCTTTAAACAAAATGTATATAAGTAATAGATATGGGATTCATAGTAACTTACCACTTTGAATAAGTATATTTAGACTTTTTCTAACTACGTGAAGCAGAGGTCAAAACAATAAAATGCAGAGGTAACAAATTTGGGCTATGTAAACCAGATATGGGATCACATCTGGAAGCAAGTCTTTACATTTTGGCTTAATTTATCTTCTGTTATTAATAAATATTATGACAAGAATATGGTACAAGAAATTTCTTTGTGAGTTGAGCCATAAAAGCGCTCAGAATATAGAGAATTGAGAAAGCAAAAGGAGTAAAACCAATAAAATATGTTAAGGGGCAAATATCCCCTGGTAACTGGACTTGCTATTGTTAAAACCCACTAAAGTGCTATGAGAATCATGCCACAAAATTTGCTCAAGGAGAAATAGGAAACTTAAAAATTAGTTACAACTTGTGGACATTCTCCAGGTATCAACTTTCTTGCACTTGAAGCTTGCCTTATATGACTGCACAGTAGGCCCTGTAGCAAGAAAAATTAGCAGGGCAGAGGTGCAGAAAGTTCTCAGCACATGTAAGACATCTTTGCAAACTAGCTCCAATAGGGTCAAATAACACGGAACTGGGAAGTCGCCAACTTTGCTACATGAGATTCTTGCTTGAGCGCTAGCTTTGCTTTGAATTAAAATTAGGGAGATTCAGTATTAGTATTTACCAACCCCTCACAGAGGCAGAATAAACCAAAATTCTTAATCTTTTTTGCTCCATTGTTTCTGAAAATAAATGTATTTGTGATGAGAAGCTTAGTCTTTTCACATTCCATCTACCCTTCAGGTGCTAGAGAGGGAATTGTTTTTCACATGTGTATTTTCACATCCGTTATATATAATCGTCCACATTTCTTTTAAAATCAGTCACATCTACAAAAACTGGATCTTGATGAGGGGTAAAGGCAGATGGAACTAATAGTGTTAGGATTGCCCATGCAAATACATAAGAGAGTCACAAACTAGATGTGTGAATGTGGGTATCAGGTGTCCTAGGCTACTTAGTGTCTCACAGCAGAGCAAAACAGGTATAAAGCTAGACTAATAAACTGTATTAAATGAAACAGGAGAAAGTTCTACTTTGATGGAAATAGAGAGCTAAGAAGAAAAGCTAAGATGTGGAGATTTTTGAGAAAATTATGGAATAGGTGTCTACTACAGATATATTTGGGAGTTACTCCAACATCAAAGAACTCTTCTGCTTGCATTCCTGTCTCTGAATGTCTAATGCCATGAGGTGCAAAGAGCCCTCACTTCACCCAGATGAGGTACACATTGCCCTATTTGTCTGTCTGTCTATCCATCTATCATCTAGCTACCTATCATCTATCTAGCTATCATCTATTTATTTTCTTTTGAGACAGAGTCCTACTCTGTTGCCTAGGCTGTTTTCAAAGTCCGCATCAAGTTAGCCCCCTGCCTCAGTCTCCTGAGTAGCCAGGACTGCAGGAGCATGCCACCGCGGCCAGCTTTCCCATAGTATTTACAACTTGTTCATCCTCAAGAAATAATGAGGAGTGCTCAGTGTCTTGTTAATAACATGGCAAAATAATTTTCCAAATACCTTGACTGGCAGGGGTGTAAGGCTGCCTCATTACTGATGTACTTATTTCAGTGACTGAGTAAAGTCGCTCTCGCTGGGAACTCTGTGCCTCAGGCGGAAGGAGCAATACTTACACAGGAACTCCCAAGCATGTGTATAGTAGTGAAGTTGCGAACATATTCAAGTAGTGTAGATGGTATCTGGAAGATATTTCACATAGCTTTTGACACAGCCAATGTTTAATTCAACCACTATATTTTGATCAAGGTCTCTTCCCAGCACTAGAAATAATGAGAGAGCACTTTGGAGAAAAATTCTCTAAAGAGAAACTTTGGTTTGGTAGAAGAGTCTCAGACCTGAAAGGCATCCACATAGTAACCTAGGTCTTGCTGAGAGCCTGTTAATACCTAGTTTCCACTTATTAATAAAGCAGGGAGAGGGTAGCTGTAATATGGGACCTGGTCCTCCTGTGGCCCTATAACCTGTTCCCTGGGATGGCAATGTGAAAGTTATGAGGGCGTTCAGGTAGTCTTTGGTGGATGCTGAAATGTAGTGATGCAAAGAAATGACAGCTTAACTGATAATTTCGATGGAATAATGTTAGCTGAGTGTGACTTTATTAATGTTATCAAGGAAGCACAGATTTTTTAGCATATGGTTAACTATCTCTTAAGTTTGATGTGCATACCATTAAAAATTCAAAATCAATTTACTTTCCCATTTTTTTCTCTGTGTATTTGTTATTTTGTGGAGTTGGCCTACAGAGATTTCTGTTAATGAGTAAATTCATTCAACAATCTGTTTTTTTGAGGAGCAACATGAAAATAGTTGGAAAAAAGACAAATTCTACTAGATAAACTATATCCTTAAATAATTCATGACAAAAATCATTGTATATTGTCCTAGACTTTACTTGGAGACTTGTTTAATCAATGATTACTCTTCTTATTTGAAAGATTTTGATAATTTTTCTTTTTTGTAATGGAGAGCAAACTCATGACCTTGCACTTGTGAGACAGGTGGCAGAACCACTGAGCTAAATCCCTGGCCCAATTTTGATACTTCTGCACATCTAAATAACTTTCTTGTTTTGAAAGGAGAGCCTGTTATGTGTTTTGTTTGGACTATTTGTTACTTCTCAGTAAAAATGACCAGTTTCTATACTGACTTGTCTCCTTTTTAAAAGTGAAGTTCTGTTAACATCTGGCATCTTTGTGTCTTAATCTTTGTGCTAATAGAGGGTGATTTTTGGTACTTACTGTTTCCTGCATATCGATACTGATGTCAAGGAATTTGTATGTGCCTTTTCACAGAAAACGAGTGCATAGAGTGTTCAGATTCTCCCCGTTATGCTTACTTTCCAGAACAGTTTAAAATCCCTTTTCATTACTGTGAGATTGAGCTCATGGGCAGAGAGGTATGAGGAACATGACCCAGAGATTACTTATCAAGAAAGAACTTCTCAAACCATTGAGCACATATGCACTTTGGAGATGTCACAGAGACAATGCTGGACTTCTAATTTACATTGATATGAACTTTATTGAATGGGGACATTAACCTTTTTACTATAATTCTAAGTTTACTACTTGCTGGTATACCAAGTATTGTGAAATGATATATTTAAACCACAGCTTCATCTACTTACTGAACAGACTTCACTAGTGAGCATTTCCCTCAACATAATACCGTGTTTAATTTCCACTGGAAAACATGAGAGCCTATTCTGTAGCAAACCCATGCCAAGTATTTTATATATTTTGTATCATTGAAACTTTACCACAAATCTGAAAAATAAATGTTTCTGTCATTCTCACTTTAACAAAAGATCCCTAAAGCTTTAATGAGTTAAACCAAATTTTTAACATCACACAAGTAGAGAATTTGGAGCAATAATTTAAAACCAAGTCAGTGGACTTCGCACACCTTGTTTTGTTTCAGTAATTTCACTGTATGCAGTTATTTGAACAACAGTCCTAAGAAATTATAATGCTATTTTTATTCTATCATGTCTATTGATGAGCACCTAGTGAACATACAGTTTCATTTCACCTTCAGAGGTAATATATGCATTTAAGTAACACTTTTATTTTCCATTTTAAATGGTTTATTCACTATTAACATGGATATAATTCTATATTTTGTTTGGATTAACATCTTTTTTGAAGTTTTCTATTTCTATAAAACTCCTTTCTAAATATCTCTACCTGACATTGCCCTTCTTACACTCACACTACACAGCATTAAAAATGATTATTATGTAATTATTTATGTTTATTCTTTATTATTGTTATCTTAATTTTAAACATTTATGGGGAATAGTGTGATAGTAGTGTGTATGCTTAAGTGTTAGTTTTCAATAGTTTTACACAATGATTTTAAACCAGATTAATTGGATTATTATTGGCATACAGTAAAATACATAGATTTGAAGTGTATAAAGTACATACATGCATATATTATATATTAATATAGATAATTTTTTATTTCCTAGTTTATAGAAAAAATACTCAAAAGTTTTAAATCATAAAATGGACATACTACATTCAAAAAGAGGAACATGGGTATATCCTACATTTTTAAGGAGTGTATGTTACCAATTCTATGCAACACATTTAAGACAATATGGGCACAGGGAAAAACCCTACATAATTTTTTGAGGCCAGCAGTGCCCTAATTAGTAAACGATGTAAATGTATTGTAAGAACAGAAAATTATGAACACAAGTCTTGGAATCTTAAAATATTAGCAAATCATATTTAGCTTGTGCAACAAATAGAGCTTTAGATCAAATGGAATATATTCCAGGTCTGTAAGTCTGCTTCAATAATTGAAAATCAGTTAATTAAATCAAACACATCGGCAGACTAAAGAAAATTAACATACCAATAGATTCGTAAAAATTATTTGGCATAATTTAACATTCTTTGTGATTTTAAATACACAAATATAAATGCAAACAAAGAATAAATACAGGTGAATTTCTTCGAATTGATAAAGAAAATTACAAATAACATATAACTAAGGTCATATGTAAAGGTGATAAATGAGATACTTTTCTCATAAAACTGAGAATGAGGTGAGAACCTATTGCATCACTTCTAGTTAACATTATGTAGGTGATGAAATAAGAAAAAAATTAAAAAGAAGATTTATTATTGAGAGGGCAAAATAAAACTATTCTTACTTGAGGACATGGCTCTTTGTATAAATAATGAAAAATCAGATAAGAACATCTGGAAGCACTAACTAATTATAGCAAGGTTGCAGAATACAAAATAAATATAAAAAAAATCAAACATTTTCTTGTATAGAAGCAATGGTATATATAAATTTTGATTTAAAATTGAAAATAACACTACTTTACCAGTGGCATATAAGGAGTTACAAGAGAAAACACAAAGTTAACAACAGCATCAAAAAATGAAATACATAATCATAAAACTAAAAAAATATCACTATGAGAAAAGCTAAAAACTTTGATTAAAAAGTTAAGGAATATGTAAATTAATGAATAAATATTCCATACCCATGAATAATCAGGCTTATTTTAAAGTAGTAAGTTCTTTCCAATGTGATCTATACATCTATTGCAATCTCAATCAAAATTCCACTAAATGATTTTATGGACATTAGTAAATTGACTTTAAAGTATACATAGATAAGTAAAAGGCCTAGACTATAGGCCCTAGAGTATTCAACACAAAAATGAAAAAAAGAATTTGAAGACTGACACTTACTTTGAGAGGTTTGATGACTGTAGGGTACAAAGACAGCATGATATCAAAGAATATGCAAATAGAATAATGGGAGATAATATACTCACAATATACAATATATTACTGATTCTTAAGAAAAAAGACAATCAATTTCAGCTTTTCAATAAATTTTCAATATGTAATGTGGGAAGAACTGGATATGATGTGAAAAAATTATTCTAGACACAGACCTTACACTTTTCAGAAATAATGAGTCAGAATACATGCATGTAAAATGCAAAACTATAAACTATATATGAAAAAAAAGAAGAAAAGAATCTAAATTCTTTGAGCTTGTAATGGTGATTTTAGAGACAAAACCAAAAGCATGATCCATGAAGAAAAATTTGGTGATGAACTTTATTAGTATTAAAACTACTTCTCTATGAAAAAGAATTATATAGTAATAAGAATAAAAATGAGATTGGGTGAAATTTGCAAATATTGTAATTGCAAAATAGTTTTCCTCTTTTAATATTTTTTAATCTGGTTTTGGTGTTGCAGTAATATGTTAAAGGAGTTGTATAAGAGTTATTTAAACAAAGCTATGAAAAAACTCAAAACGACATAAAAAAATGGACAAGGGTGTAAGCAGACATCTCAACACAGAGATATGTAGATAGTGAATAAGCATGTGGAAACATACATAAGAGAACATTTAAGGCATACGATCAAAAGCATATGTGGAAGTTAAAAAATTAATCTCATATATGTAGAAAGTAGAATGCCTAAGGCTGGGCTAGTTGGGAGGAATTGGAAGTAGTGGAGATGTTGACCAGATGACGTGCACAGTGACAGAAAGAATAAGCTCAAGAAATCTATTGGAAGGCAGGGATTATAGCTAGTAATATATTGCATATTTAAAAATGCTAAGTGAATGCTAAGTGTTTGCATCACAAAATTGAAAACTATTTGAGGCAATCCATCTGTTCAATAGCTAGATGTAACTATTTCTCAATGCATGTATTCAAAGCATTATGCTGTGCATGATCAATATATATAATTTTATGTCAATTAACAATAAATAAATTTGCAAAACAACATTTTGTTTTTAACTACCATAGAAATATATGTTAATGTAGTTTCAGTTAGCTAATCTGAATTGCCGAATTCCACCCTTACAAACACAGACAACAGGCATATACATTTCAAATACAGATGTCATGAACTACAGAGAAATTAGATGTTATATGTAGTAATGATTGTTTATGCTTCAGAAGAAAAGGCCATTTTGCAGTCAAATATATGTTCTCCCTGAATCTTCAAAATGATGACATGAAATGATACCTGAACAAATATCTTACTCTTATTTTTAAATTTTTATTTTGTTTTTCTTAAATGAAATACAAATTAGTTAATGGGAAGTTTTCATGACTATATCTTTATAACAATTTTAGTCCTAGTTTATAATTGACTGTGTTTCAAAACTCACTCTTCAGGATTAGATAATATGTTCTATTTAATGGATGATCAACAATGTTAGGTCTTAGGGTGTTACCAAAGAAGGAATATAAATTATGGTACACATACATTGGTTATTATAAGATAAAACTGCAGATGGGCAGACCTGCCTGTCTGCAGCGGGCTGATTCGGCGTGTTCTGTGTGACTCAGGATCTCGGTAGGGCATGGGCAGACCTGCCTGTAGTGTGGAACCAGGTGGCTGCCTGTCTGCAGCGGGGTGATTCGGCGTGTTCTGTGCGACGGCTGAGAAATTCTTAAATAGCCATTTTTGTCTTGTGGCTCTAGGTCCACCGGAATGAATCAGGAGCAGGAAAGATTGTAGAGGTATCAGTCCTCAGTTGGCTGGCTCTAAGGCAGGGTGGCTTGGCAGAAGGGCATCACAGAGGAGAAACAGTCCATGGCATAGAAGGGCAAGCAGGAAGCATCCAGCAGCGAGTAACAACAGCAGAAGCAGCCCTTTTTGTTGTTTCTTTGAGTCAGTGTCTCTCTATGTCACTGAGGCTGGTCTCAAATTCCTGGGCTCCAGAAATCCTGCCTCAGCCTCCAGAGTAACTGGGATTACAAACATATATACCACTGTGCTAGACCAGATAAGAGTCTTTAAATGATTTCTTAATGTAACTATTGTTCCCTTTTTCTCTGTGAATTTAAACCATGAAATGTCTCTGTGTGAATGAGCACAAAACCCTCCTAAGTCGCTTAAAGAGACTGATTTATAGAATAGGTTGTGGTCATTGTAAAACAGTGGCTTTAAGGAATTTAAATATTCTACCATAACACTAGAAATCATACATAAAACCTAACATATCTATTTTAAAATTAAATCAGATTTTGTCTTAAATAAAAGGAAGTTTCCAATTTCCAAAAATAAGGTGAGAGCTTGACCCTAAAAGGGAAGGCTAAGGAGCTGATGCTCTTGACCCCACGTCTTCTGGGACAAGAGTACACATTCAGAAGAGGTGACACCAACACAAGGATGGCAGACGAGGCCTTGTGCCCATGTTGGGTACAGGGCAGCAAATAATATCACTGATAATAAACAGTGACCTTCAACTCTCTGTAAACCCTGAAAAGCAAGTGTATGGAGAACACACAGAGAACACATGGAGACTAAGTTGTTCTTTATCAGCAGTTTTCAGGGAAAACAAGCTTCTCAGAAGACTTCAGACTGGTGGTCAGCTTCTATTTCAGTTTAACCTTCATAAACCCCCAAGACATAAGTTAACATAAAAATCAGTCATTGGCTTTTTAACTTCTGAGATATCTGGAACAAGTAAACCAAGTCTGCCGGGAAGATACAGTACAACACAGCTGAACCCAGATCCTTACAGACATCTCCCACGGAAGAAGTCTTCATGAGCAAAAATTATAAGTGAATAAAGTAACAGCACTAGGAAGATTCGATACTGAGTATGTTGGAATGTTTGGTTTACTTTAAGTGAAACTACTTCCTATTACATTTCAGAAATGTCAGCAAGTGACAGTAATGTGAGTAAAACTTAGAAAAACAAAAATCTTTCTTATTTTATTTGTAGCAGAAGCTGCAATGATTACACAACGTAACACAAGCCGACAATATACAATCCACTAGCATGATTAAAGGTCCCTTTACATTTAGATTTTATTTACACAATCACTTCTTGGCCTTTTGGTTAAGATCAAGTGTAGATTTTATTCACACAAGGCTAATGGATTAAGCTGGAAATAATTTATTTTCCTCTTGCCTTGCCTCTGCAAGAATACAAACAAATGGCAAGGATGGAAGAAAATATGGTATCATTTTGGGTCATTAAAATTTCCCTTCTTCACAAACAAAAGCAAGATAATGGAAAAAAGTTAAAAGTAAACAGCGATGTATGCAAAGAAACTTCTAATGCTCTATAAAACATCAGAAAATAAAACTTGGTCACTAGAATAAAAATACAGTCAGAGTCCAGGCAGGGCCAGTGTCCTTTGCTCAAGAATGTGATGATAAAAGGGTCTTGTCAAAAGATGGTGTATGACAAGTTTCGCTTCTGTCATTTCAGAGAATTTAGCATTCTTTCAGCTCTCACTGCTTTTAACCTGCCAGGTAACTTGAAATGAGTAGTTATACTTTCTATATAAATTATATTATGTTGAATTTTGGTCTGTTAAACAGTTAGACAACAGTGAAGGACTTTTTTTCTCACCTATTCATGAGGCCCGGCCCTCACTGTCTTCCATTCCCTCTTCCATTACACCTACAGCAGATAATACGGCCAGGCAACAGCACCTTTCTCACCCCACACTTCCCTTTATATTTTCTTTGTGTGCTGCTCAGAAGATTAGAATAAAAGAGGAAATGACAAACTGAGGAATTATCATGAAATGAATGTGTGGGCCTTTTTTTTTTGGTACTGGGGATCGAACTCGGGACCTTGCACTTTCGAGGCAGGTGGAGGAACCACTGAGCTAAATCCCCAGCCCAAATGTGTGGACTTTTAATATGTATGTCCTGGGAAATACTTTGGGAACATGATAAACTGAGAAAAGAGATGGATTAGTGTGAGCCGAGGTTGGATAATTATACCACACAAGAACTTGATCAGGATGTGCTGGAGTCTTGTATTTTATTCTGTAGGAGGGTGAAATTATATAAATAAAGAGAAAAATTACCATGAAATTTGTATTGTTAAACTGGTACATAATGTTATAGTAGAACAAAACATGTATATAATGTATATCAATACAAATGTAAGTATTAAATAATTCAGAATGTTTTTTAGTCAGTACATGTTTTCAGTACATAATGTGTACATTCCTCATGTGGAGTAGCTGCAAGTGCACAACACATCTCATTTCCTTTTTTCAACTCCCTTCACCCCCTGCCCCAAACTTCTCTTGATCTCCCTGCAATTTGAGAAAGATCATCTACCTACGTCCTTTTATCTTTTATTTTGTTCTTTATTTATAATTTGGGTTTCTCATATAAGAGAAACCATGTGATATTTAACCTTGTGTGTCTGATTTATTTCATTTAACATTATAGTCTCAAAGTGCATGTATTTTCCTAGAAATGACTCAAGTTTATCTTTCTTTATGGCAGAGTAATACTCCATAGTGTGTGGCACATTTTCTTTATCTCTTCATCTGGTGATGACTGCTTCCGAGATTTAGCTATTATGCATTGTGCTGCTACAGACATGAGTAGGCATGTATCCTTGTAGTATTATGTTTTAACTCTCTCCAGAAGATACCTAGAAGGGGAATAGCTGGGTCAAGTGGAATTTCTACTTTTCATTTTTTGAGGAATCGGTCAGGTGAATACTGAGCGTATAGCTGAGTTTGGAGATCAGATTAGTTTAAAGAAAGACTCTGAGAAAACTAAGAGGTAAAAGGCAGATAGGAGGATAAAGCACTAACCTGAAGGTAATAACAAACTAAACTAACAAAAAGGCATCCAGCCTAGCAATAGGTCGTCTTGTGAGGCCTTGCGTTTCAGGATTTGCTCTGGATGACGCCCACTGTGAAATTCACAGTACCCTGTGATCGAGCATCTCATTGTTGACCTCAGCACTCATGGATTAAATTTGTCACATCTCTTCATGAATTTCAGTCATTTAGACAGTGAAGTCTGCCGTGTCCGAGTCTTTCAGGCTATGTTCAGCCGCCATCATTGTTGCTTTTCTGTGACTTATGGGCCAGAAGAAATCTAGAGAAGATTCTCGGCCCTGTCTGCCTAACAAGTCAGTGGTGTTGCCATCGAGTGCAGATGGGAAGTGGAATAAAATTTCTTTCATAAATGCAAAAAAAAAAAACTGCAAAAAGAAAACCTAAAAACTTAGTCAAGGTCATCTCATACATCCTGATACTGTTGTTTTTCTTTACAATTAGAAATAATATGAATGTTTTACTTTCTCAATTCTTCATATGGAAAAATTTATATTTTGTGTATCCCTATGTTTAGGCCTCAAAAATCAGAGATAGGTTTATAACCTCTAGCTATTTCTCATCAAATGGAATCTTGTTGCTTTATTAATCTGTATTTCATAGGCCATCTCTTCTTTTACAAGCATCAGGAGTTTTGCTCCCTGTTAATTACATTGTTATTTGAAGTTTTTGAACATGAAATATAAAACTTGTCAAATATACGGATCGTGAACATTTAGTAAACAGTCTGCTTTTCCCTATCCATTCTCTTAATAGTGTCTTTGAACAGAATTCTCATAAAATTCTATGGTTATTTTCTACATTGCACTATGAAACATTTACCATTTTTATATTTAAAATGTATCTTTTAGGAACTATCTAGCTGTCTTTGTTTTTTATCTAATTTGATGATATTTCATTTAGTTACTGTGATTATATATATATATACATATTATATAGAAATTGTATATGTGTAGACACTAATTAATTGCAGTCAGAATCACCTCTACCATTTGATAGTTGCTTTAGATTTACCTCATGAAATTTTCATTTTATATATATATAATTTTTAGTAATTCCTCAATTTATTATACCAGTTTTATGCAGTGCTACCTGAATTATTATTACATAAAAGTTTATTATATCAGAATAATAACTCAGTATAAATCCATTTATTTTTGTTTATTATCTAGTGGTTTTGTTACTGATATTTCTGTTTATGTCAAAGAAAACCTTAAATACATTGTGATTATTTTTGGTCTAATTTTTAAATTTCCTTATAAAGAAATAAAAAAACCAAAATAATCATTTATACTTATTAACATATTTACTGTTTTCATTATATTTATATTGTTTCTAGTATTTTAGAGATCCCATTTGGTGTCATCTTACCTCAGGCTGAAAGATATTCAGCATTTCTTGAAATCTGAGACTAGTATTATCAAATTCTGAATTCTTAATCTACATTCAAATACCCTTATTTTATCTTTATTTTTAACAAAAATTTTCAATTCATATGGATTATACTTTGATAGATTTTTTTCCCTCGGCATTTTAAATGCAGTGTCCCATGGTGTTCTTTTCTTAGGCATCAAAGTTTTCCCTTCTGCTGGCCACATTCTGGAAAAAGTTTTTTCCTATAACCCGTCCAAGTATATGATTTTTCAAAAGATGAATATGGCAAAAGATAAAACTATTTTGACAAATGCCTAAATTTGTCTTTACTTCTACCAAATATTAGATTTCTTTTTAGTAGATCCCTATTAATTTCTATCTATGAAAACTCTCATGCTATAACATTGTACTTGGCTTAACAATAATACTGGAGCAGCATTTTCTAAAATAAATTTATTACCTATATCTAAAATCTAATATGATCTTTATATTGCTATTTTCAGTATCTGACAACTATTATCTTTAGTAATTATTAGCTATTGAAAAACTATTGCTTTTTGTAAGTATTGTTCGATTGTTATCAGTTCAATGAAACTCAAATGTGTTCATTCTGGAAAACCTTATAAGCAATAATTGCAATATCCCTAGGTGATTGACTTTTTCTAGATTAAGCACTTTTTTGCACCATAAGCATAGAATACTGTAATATTATACTATTTCTACAGTAAATATTGCTTCATAGTGTCTTAGCAACTGCTTGAATTAAACTTATGGTAATACATTTCTGATGACTATCAGAGCAATAAAAATTAACACATTTTACAATTCTTAATGTTTTGATATTTATGAACTTTAGCTAGATTAAGTTAATACTACTTCAAGCATTGAAAATTTTACTGAGTTTTGCTGTCTGCCCTCTTGAGTTAGGTCTATAGAAGAGATACACTGAAATTGTAAATTATTAGTTCCTGTATAATCTAAAAGAATGCCACCAGAAACCAAAGCAACTTGAACACAATAATCATACTCTAGATATTTTTTTCAGAAGAAATCAAGTTAGATATTTACATGAGTTAAATAATTTATGGCAAGAGTTTCCCCAAGATATTACAAACTCATTTCTGTTCTTAATTACAAATCACAGAGGTAAATCTTTATATTTACCAAATTCCTTAAAACTTCCATTTCCTTCCATTCCCTTCCATTCTGTCAGAATTCTCCTATCACTATACAGCTTCTTGGAAAGTCCCCAATTCACTTGGTCCAAGTGAATATCAAAGGGTCCCTCAAGGATCAACAGTCTCTGTGACAGAGCTGATATGCTTTTACCTTTTCCCACTGAACAATTGGGTTACGCTCAGTAACTTTTATAAATGTATTTCTTTCACTTCTGAAGAATAAAAAAGCTGATGGTCTGGTAAAAAGTACACAGATGAAATAATTTACATGCTGGTGTCTGAGGTATCTAGTAATAATCATACCAACTTGCTGTGTCTCTGCAAATCTGCTTTTTCAACTGAACATGAAAGATAATTCCTATGTCTATTTATAAGTGCTGCTCTGAAGATTATGTGACATATTACATACAAAGTACCTGAAGTGGCAGGAACTCAGCAAGTCCATGGTAAATGTTACTGCAGTGTTTGAGAGACTCCTAAGTGTCTCCAGTTTCTTTCGCAGACTTTTCAAACTGCAATTAATCATCCAAAGTTAAGGTCACTGACAACAGATGAGTAAAAACAAAAGTGCTCAAGTTCTTTACATGTGATTTGGTACTATCTGCAGTGGTCAATATAAATCATTTAGTTTTTATGATTTATATCAGAATTCTAAAATACAAATTATCTCACAGAAACATGGTTTAAAGTGAAGCTCATAATCAGCATTTATTCATGATTTCTGAGTATATTCAATAGTTGATTCAAGGAACAAGGTAAAACATTGCTATTCATCTACCTAAAAAATATGGGAGAAAAAAATCATGAAAATAAATTGCATGTTAGTTATGAAATGTTTTGAAATTTCTTGTTATAAGAGATATTCTTTTTAGTTAATTCTAGTCCATGAGTATTGCCATAATTATAGTGGTCAAAAACTTAAACTGATTGGAAAACCTGGATTTAAGTTAGATATTCATAGAAAGTTCAGGAGAAACTATTATGCTGGTTGAGGGTGAGAAGAAAAAGCATTTCACCCTCAAGAAAAATTCCATTTTTTTTTTAACTTCAACACAAACATAAATATAAGTGAATATGAAAACGCAATCCCATGAAATTATTTTCTGACTTGATATTGTTAGGTTCAAGATGAAAAGTAGTTGTTTGATCCTGATCGAGACCTACACTGGTGAGCATTTGCTCAGCACAGAACGTCCATGTGGGTGGGCAGCGCTGCAACACAGCTCAGAGGAGAGCTGCAACAATTTTCTGCATAAATAGATTATTTCAGCCTGCTTCTTTCATCTCAAGTGAACATGATTAGCCAGATGAAAGGCAGAGCTAAAATTGTTCAAAGGGCTTCAAAAAAGTCAATAATGGGAACAAATTAACTGATTATGAAAGGAGCTAATTTCTGCCTTCGGAAGAACCACTCTCTTATGTGAGGCCTATGGATTTATCAGGCATATATTTGGGAATTATCTTTACAATAGATTAGAATAAATAATTTATTAAATCTTTTTATAGAAAAATTATTATTGATGAGCTCATTAATTTATTTTCAGGTTTATTTTTCTTTAAATTTAAAGAGCAGAAGATTACAGACTTTAGGAGAATTTCTTTAATGAAAATATATGTTCATTGAGACCTTTTTAGGTAAATGCATGCACCTTGAGACCATACTTTTAAGTGAAATTGAACACACAGGTTTCAATATCACACTGTTTCTCTTATGTGAGAATCCTAAAAGGTAAATAATAATCAAAATGGATGATAGTTGTTGGGAAGTAGGAAGAAAATGTTCAAATAGGAAGGGAACAAGGAAGAAGGAAGGGAGAAGGGGAGGAAGGTTTAAAAAAAGACAATAAAAGGAAAAAAATGGAAACAAAGCTTTTGTAAATAAGAAGAAGGGTTGAAGGGAGGGGAGGGGTATGGGAGAAAAAAGAACAAAGATACATCATGTACAGGTACAAATTCTCTATGATGAAGGTGACCAATATGTATATCAATAGTGTACCAATAAAATTAATTTTAAATATATGTTTAGTTTTCTCAGGAGAATTTTCTAAAGTCACCAGAATGTGTGAAATCAAAACTGTTCCCAAGGACTGGTCTCATTTAACGATAATCCTTGTACACCCTTAATCCAAATGGTGGCATTTGTTGTTCACCAGGAAAAGACTTTCTTTGTATTCTATGAAAAAACCTTATCTCAGGCCCCTGAGTAAATTATCATTTCTCAGAATGACTGTGTAGATTTCTTACCCTATTGTACTTTATGTATTTTGTGAAATTGATAAGGCACAAATGTATAAATGGTTATAACCAATGTTGCCCTAATGATTCTGACCATCAGAAAATTTTCACCATGTGTATGACTTCTTGCTATATCGACTCAATAAAATGAGTTTTATTTCAATCTTGTTACTTTCACCCCTATTTGACTTTTAATGTGTGCACATTTTGACCCTGAGTAGCAGAATGGAGGTTAACTCACTCTGCACTGGTAGCATATGCCGTAATGCTCTGCAGGTGTCCCCTTAACTGCTACCATGGTGGCTTTCATTCCCAACAGCTAGCACATGGACTTTCAGAAGCAAGGGCTTCCTGTAGGAAGCCCTTCCAAATCTCAGATACAGAGTACTAGAATCGATCCAGCAAATACTTCCGCTAGAAAGCCGCTGTGAACCAATGGCCTGTGGGTGAGGGAGTGTAAGGTCCTGGGCTCTTCTACCACAAACAAGGTAAAGGGATCACCCAGACTCTGAGACTAAATTTCCTTGGGAGACTGAATCATGACATACATTGGCACACCAGGCTTGCTGATAGTTCTGCTTGGCTTCCTTCCTTTTTCTCTTTTCTTTTCTCTTCTCTTCTTTTCTCTCCTCTTCTCTTTTTTGTTTCACTCCTTTCTCATTACTAGATTTTCCTACATGAAAGTCACTTTGGAAGAAAGTCTCAAAATATGGTTCTGTGACATCCATTAGAAAAAATATCCAAATCTAAATTTCTTTCTTTTTTGCTTTTGTAAAAGATAAATACTGAATTTTCCAACTTTTATTTATTTATTTTTTACATGAGGTCTAACTGTTTTGTCCAGAATAAGTGTGAATTCGCGGGCCTCCGGGCACCGCCTTCTTTGTGGGTGGGATTACACAGCACCCAGCATCAACTCTTCTCATAGCCAGAAAACCTTCAGAACCCTGGGGACGCTTCTATAGAGTCACAGATACAAGGAGTTGAATGAAAGAAACAGCAGCCTAACCATACTTCTTGTTAGGTGAAGTGAAATTTTATTTGTTATTTTAGCCGAGTATTTCAGTATTCCCAAATAGTTTATGGTTTTTGGAGGAACAGTGCCGTATTTCCTACCTCTTTATGTTTCTTTATTGCATTCTACAATGTGAAAAATGGAAACAATAGTAGTATTCATGTATAGACAAAATATTATTTTCAGTTATTTTATACTATATTCTCATAATAAAAAGCACTTCTGATATTACAAAGTATTATTTCATACAAATTGTTTCTCATTTCATCAGATTATAAACTCTATGAAGTCAAAGAAATAGTGCATCATTTTGTTCCTTAATGCCTAGAAAAATATCTGATGCACAATAAAAACTCAGTTTGAAAGTTTTTGTTTTATTAATAAATATAAATTAAAATACATATGAAATATTGTACACAAAATATTATAGTATTTTTAGAACTTTTGAGGTAACATTGCATATATCATTTTGATCCTGAAAGAAAATTTAGAAAATAGATTGCTAGCTTATTACATCAAATATTCTGCCTAAATATATTTTATGCATGATAGAATTTCTTTTGTATAGTTAGGTAAGTAAAAATGGTGAATGGAAGAATGAATAAAAATAACTAATTTTGACAAATTTTTAAAACAAGTTAATTCTGAGTTAAGGAAAGCCTGTAAATCTTATTTCAAAATGTAGAATTTTGTTTTGTCTTAACTTACAAGAGTTGGCAGGATGATTAGCACCAGGACAGTGGTAAAATAAAACGTAGTAAAAAAAATTGCACTGAAACCTGTTTCACCACACATTTGTTTGCCAACTTGAATATATTACAAGACTTTTTTCAGAGTAAAGGAAAATATGACCTTAAAAAGCTTGTCATCCAGTAGTAGTTACTGCATGCTGCCTTCAGACACTTCGAATACATCTCCCAGTAAATTGAACTTCAGTAATACCTCAGTTCACAAATGCTTCTGTTTGCAAACAATTCAGTTTGCGAACAGAAGCATTTGGCAAGATTTTGCTTGTGTTTGTGAACTCTGGATCGGGTGAGGAACATGCCTGCTGCCCTCCTCCCTACACGAACACCAACGCAGCCATCTTCCCCAGAATCGTGGGATGAATTAAGTTCATGAACCAAGGTACCACTGTATATGAAATTATTAATTTACATAAGTTAAAAATGGTTGAATATTGGAAATTTAAAACTGTCTGATTTATATCAAGATATTTTATTAGGGTGTATGAATTTAATGAAGGCTCTAACCTTGCTATCAACATTCCTATTAAAAAACTGAGATGAGCTAATATGATTTTTAGTACAATGACCTAAATGACAAATAAATTGTACCTGAGACTCAATCCTTGTTCAGAGTTTCTTATTGCTGTTGAAGATGGCTTGTAGTAAAGATTGTTAGAGCCCAGAGTGGAAGTCCTGGCCATATTTAATTATTTCAGCTCATCGTTACTTTCCTCTTGGTTTGGTGACTTTACATTCCCATATGCTCCTAAAATCATATGTGTGTGCTGAAGGTACCTATCTGTAACAGAAAATACAATGATCGCTTCTGTTATATAGTAATCTTGTGACGTCCACTGACAAATGAAATTTTAGTGCTCTAGACATCAACAGTTCACTGGGCTGAATGGTGAACTCTAGGTCACATCTTCTACTCCATTACTGACAAAATTCACCTACTCTCTTTCCTTAATTAAATGAAAACAGCTTTGAGGTCTGTTTAGTTATAGTCTCAACTAACTTCATAATTTCAATATATTTATGTTAATTGCTTTAGGATACTTTGTCAAATGAATAAATTAAGCAGGAAATTCATCCTGGGGGAAACTCATTGTGCATGATTCAGTGACTGTCTCTGACTTACCATGGGTAAATTATGAGTGATTTTTTTTGATATCAACTGCAATCTATATGTAGCAGCCATTCAAAAGAGTTAAAGGAAAAGGAAATGAAAATTTCTTTCTAAATTCCCTTAGGGAGAAAGCAGTTGGCGTTTTAATTGCCTTTATTTTTTTACAACAGTAAAGTAGATTCACAAAATTAGACACTCTTTATTACAGTGATTCAAATGAGCTCTATATTTATGTCAACTTCTACAATCAGATAGAATTAGTTTTGGAAGGGAACTTAAAGGTCATGTATTCCAAACATAAGAAAACACTGTGTGTGGTTTATGATTAGTGGAAGGCTGCAGTTAAAGGTAGACACAATATTTGAATAACTTAAAAAGCAATGAGTGGAAGGGAACATTATGAAAACAAGAATCAGGAGGCAAACTTGATTTTTCAAGAAAGTGAAAAGCTGGCTTTTAGATGTGTTCAGTTTGAAATGGAAATGCCCAGTAGGCAGTAGAGATGCAGGGTTGAAATGTAAAGTTGCCAGATTAGAGCTGGAGGTAGGGAGGGAGGATCAGTCTCTGAGAGGTTACCCCTAAGGCCCTATGTGCTCTCTGGAGAATGAGGACTGAGCACTAAAATTCCAACTGGTAACACGAGAGTGAAAGAAAGATATAAAATGACCTCAGGAGAACCTTCCACATGTCCCACTCTCACCTGTATGTTTAATTGCTCCTACAGTTATAATTCATTTCCAACCCTGTATGATTAATAATAATGTACTGTCTTAATATATAACAAAAAACAACGCCCCATATCTAGCCTTAAAAGACAGATAAAACTTAACACTTTTCACACCCCCGTTTCTTGAAAGATTGTGAACATACTTTTTTCATTCCCTTACTTTTGTTTTCTTTTTTTAGCCCAGATAATTTAGCTTTTGTTCTCTCTCTTTGATCTCCTTTATAAAGTCACCCATTGATCCTTCCATATAGTAACCACACTGCACAAAATAGAAAACTGTACTTAGATGATTTCACGCACAATATTTTGTTTACGTGACTTGTGTATAAAATAGGGTCTGATGTTTCATCTTGATTGTGAGCTTGAATAGATTGAGAACCATCTAGGAAATTAATAAGGTACGATTCTGGGCATCTGTGGGTGTTCCCAAAGATTACTGGATCATAAGGAGTTTAACCTCTTCTGTGTGTTAATCCATCCATGGATTGTACTTTCATGGCAATATCTGGAGGCAATGGAAACAGGAATTGGGGCCTGGTTAGAGGGAGTGGATCCTGAAGGCACGACCTTGAGTACTCTAACTTATCCTCTGTCTTTTCCTTTGGCTGTTTCCCTCTCAATTATCTTCCTGGCTGCCAGGAGGTGAGCCGCTTTCCTCTGCTATGTCCTTCTGCCATGATGTTTCTGCCTTATCACAGGCCTGAAGCAATGGAGCCAGCTTTCCGTTGACTGAAATCTCCAAAACTGTGAGCCAAAATATTTACTCTTCCAAATTGTTTGTCACATGTATTTGGCCATAGCAATGAAAAACTAACCCAACGTGATATACCACTAAAATTGAAACATCGTTACCACTTGGGTTTCATAACACATGACATTTCTGTTTTCTATTATTTTGCATTTGTGAAAATTCTATTTCTATGAGCTGTGCTGGCAGTCCTAATCACACCTTATTAAACCATATATGCAAGGATTTACTTAATATGAGTAAGTATATTATGGGTAATCCTGATACTGCCTCCAGAGCCTGTAGACATAAAATCCAATTCAATGCTAAGCTCTTTCTGAGTCTATACTTTCAGTGAAATGTTGAACTTTATATGTAGGAACAAATGACATGGGTAATTCTGTGGCCTTTTGAATTGTTAAATGCTTAGAATTTTTGTCCTTATGAATTAAACCAAAACTCCCTAGTCACTTTAAATAATGTCTATTTTTTTTTTTTTTTTTTTGGTACCGGGGATCGAACTCGGGTCCTTGCACTTGTGCAGCAGGTGGCGAAACCACTGAGCTAAATCCCCCACCCTTAAATAATGTCTATTTAATGAATGTCTTTTTTCATAATATCTTCTGGTTTTTGCTGCACATTGCAAGATACCCTATCTTGAAATCATGAGTTATTTTTTAACTTTTAGAAATGGATGTTTTGTTGAATAATTTTTCATCTTTTTTCTAACATTTGTTTGCTAACTATAACTTTTAATTCAAATACTCATTCTCCGTGCAAGTTTGTCTGAATATTTGTGTATATTATGATATATCCAAATATTACATAATTTACATTAAGATTTTCAACACAGGATACTTAGAAGAATATAATCATGTTTCTTAATATTTGAGTATTTTAAACTGATCTTTTATCATTGATTCCTAATAGATTTATACTAAGGTAAGGTAATACTCTTAATGTGTTATTGTTTTGAAATATATGAAGACTGAAGACTAGTTACTATCCAGTATACCAGTCACTTCTGGTAAGGATTTTAAGAATCGTAAAGGTAACTTGTATTATGTAAATGTTGGGGCTGATATATTGTGCAAATAGGTAAAGTTCATAAATAGTGTTAAAATTTTTATAGTCTTATCTTCACTAATTCTTTGCCCAAACTTTTATATAAATTACCAAGAGATGCATATTCAGATCTCTCTTAAATGAACATATATTTGATTTTGTTTGGGTTTTTTTGGTAATGTTGACAAATTGTCAAAATGAACTGCATGCATTTTCACAATGTTGAACTTTCTTTTATCTGGAATAGTGCATTGTATTCGCAAATGTCTGCTGTTAATATAGAACTACCTCAATTTTCTCTGTTTGTTAGTATATATTTTCTGCTCTAATAATTTTAATTATTTTTATGTTTAGATATAGGCCTTAAAATATCCAACACTGAATGCTATATTTTCATGCATTCTGATCAACTCTTCTTTTACCTGTACAGTGAATATTTATTATTTATAGATAGGTTTAAATTCAACATTTTATTTTAAACTTCCTCTTTGTCCTGTCTGCTCATGGTTTTGTGTTTATTTGTTCTTGTAAAATCATTTTAGAGTTACAATTTTCTGTCAAATAATAAATCATACGTATTTAAAAACTATTACTGATTACCTTATAAATTATAAAATATACCATATTAATTCATGCAAGGCTAACATTTTTTGATCTTTGATACTCTTTCAGATAAATAAGAAGCCTTATTATACAATTTAATTTTACTTCCACATTACATACTCTGCTTAGCATTTTTCTATTTTTTTATTTTTATTTTTTTTGGTACCCAGGATCGAACTAAGGATCTTGTGCTTGTGAGGCAGGCCGTGGCACCACTGAGCTAAATACCCACCCTCTGCTTAGTATTTTTAAGGCACTCATTTTAGATTTATTTTAATCATTTTAGAAATGTTCATAAACATTCCCACATGTTGATAAATTTCTTTGCTCCTCAGCATTTCAGACCACCCAGCCATCTAGCCATCTGTGGTGGTTTTTCTTCTCCTGAAGTTTTTTAATGAGGTTCTGGTCATGATAAACAATCTCTATTTTGATTTTGCATGCATGTGTGCAAAAAATGGTGAAGTAGCTTCTTGTTTTCTGTTTATTAATCCCTCAAAGAGAGGAATATTATTGCTTTTATGTTTTTCTGTCCTCTGAATTGAATTGGTACCTTCATTTTTAAGAACTTTTTCTTAAATTTTTAACATTTGATTTTAGTTTTTAATGCTTAATTGTTTTAATTAGTTCAAACAACCCAGAAGTGCAAAGTTAAAGAATGACTTTGTAATTTTCTCACTGTCTCCTACCTGCCCCAGAGAAAGATGCAAATGTTTCAGAATAGTTCAGTATTTATCCTTCCAGTAACTCCAAAGGAGTGGTAGTACATGTGATACACTTTTGGTGGACTGATGGATATATTTTTGGATACCTTAGTATGTTCTACGTTTTTTAATAAAAGTGAGAAAATATTATCGATATTGCTCTAATCCTTGCCTGTTTAATTTTAATAAACATTTGTCCAATCAATAAATCTGTAGCTCTCTTAAAACTACAACCAAAGTAGCCCACCAAGTCCTGTGACAAGCAAATAAATGCTGCCTACCAACCAAACACCAAAGAATTGCTCTTCTTTATGAGACAAATTTATGTATATGAAGATAATTAAAATTTTACCTGGGTACATGGTTGGTGGAAAAATGGGCTCCACTGAAATGTCCACATTGTAATCCCAGAACCTACAACTGTATCAAGAACGTCCCAGGGGCCGGGGATTTAGCTCAGTGGCACCACGCCTGCCTCACAACCACAAGCTCCTGAGTTCGATTCCCAGTACCAAAAACAAAACAAAACAAAGCATGTCCCACCAAGACCTCCGCTCCGGAAGATGGCTGAATCACATGGTGAGGTAACCGACTTGCCCTGAGGAGGTAGGGTCTGGCGGCTCTGGGCGGATCACTGCGGCTGTGGCCTGGCGGGGTGTATCTTTGCTTCCGGTGCCTGCCTTCTCCGCTTCCTGCGCCTGCCTTCTCTCTCCACTTCCTGGCCATCAAGAATTAAGCAGCTTTCCTCCTCCGCCCAGGCCTTTTCGTTACACCGTTTCTGTGTTTTGACAAACAAGGACTGAGACTTCTAAGAAGCTAAGCCAAAATAACCCCTCCTCCTTTAAATTGCAGGTGTGGGTATTTAGTCTCAGGGCTGAAGACAGAGACTAATCACTTAGTAAGATGGACTTTGGAACTGTGATTAAGGTAGGGTCTTGACAAGGGGAGATCTTCATGCATTTCCTGGGCGGGTCCAATTTTGCCAGATGCTAAAGAGAAGAAAAAGAGCACAGCATCACAGTGACCGAATCTGAGAGAGGCCTCGGCGCTGCTGGCCACTAGCAATGAATGAAGGCGGCCTCGGAAAGGGGGACAGGGCAAGAAAAATGGACTTCCCTAAGACAGACAGTAGTATCCTGTCCGCACCCTCATTCTGGCCTCCATGAAACCTATTTAGACCTCTGACCTCCGGAATTTTAATATAATATGTTTATCTCACCTTATCTACTGTTTGCAGTGATTCCCTATGGTGTGTGCAAAAGAGAGGGTCACCAGTACACCACATTGAAACTGCGATTCTTCTTGAACATTTGCTTTTCTAAGGCATTTTATTTCCACGCATAGTGTTGTTATTTGTAACACGAAGTCCTGACAAGTTGCTGGTGGACTCTGCCTGGATTTCTATCATTTCTATACACCTTAGAGCTTAATATTTATGGGACTGGAGGCTAGCTCTTTACCTTAATAATACATGGAATTATTCACACTGTTCCTCTTATAAAACTTTACCTATGCCAATGCAGTAAAAATCCAGAATTGTTTAAGTTTAGGTTTGGGTAGGAAGCAAAAGAAGCATTGCTTTTTCTCAGTAGGCATTTGTTTAAATTCACTGCTGAACTCAGAACCCTGGTCCCACATGTAGCCATTTGATAGTCAAACACTGAAAATAGTTATGTTTTTTCTAGTGTCACAACCTTCTCTTAAGGCCTAAGTAGAGGATGTCAGTGTGTTTGAATATAAGAAAGGACAGTGTGAACAGACATGCTAAGTTCTTCATATTTAACAAGATACCAAATATACAATTTTGTTAAAATTGCATTTACATTATCATGAGAACATTTATTGAGATGTTTGTAGATATTTCTTAACATTTGATAATCAGGTTGTATTTTTCACAGTCTCCTGTCTCTTTGACATTATTATTATTTCCCTTCCTTCTCTTCAATCTTTGAATGATGTGGACAAATACACTTTCAAATGTAACTCTTCTTTTATTATTACTGTTTATTAATTAACAGGTAAATTGTATGGATTAGTGGACTAGAACGTGATGGTTTGATACATGTAGAAATTATGTTCAGAGTATTTATACCTTGTGGGGTGCCTAAGTCTAGCTAATTAACGTATGTATTGTCTCACATAGTGATCAACTTTGTATAAAAACACTTTAGTTACTTTTAGCATTTTTCAGGAATGTATTTGATGCAGCTATGCCTCTCCTGGGTACATTCTTTGAAGTGTTAAAGTCACCATATGCTACAGCGATGCATACAAACCCATGTCCATATCAACACAATGTGCAATAGCCAAGCTCTGAGAGCAGTCAAGTGCAGTTCAATGGAAAAATAGATAAAGAAATTGTGATGTACATAGATATTAAGGGAAGATTATTCAGCCAGAAAGAAGTAAGAATTCTTGTCATTTGTGGGAAAATAGATGGATTTGAGAACATATGTTAAGAAATCATCAGACACACAAAATTCAATATCATATGATCTCATATGAGAAATCCAAAATAAAGTAATTATAACCTAAGATAAAGGAGCAATGATATAAAACAGGGAAGCAGTCTTTTTGAAGATGAACAAAGGAATCAGGGAAGGTGGGTTGGGGAGGATAGGGGTAAAAATGGTCAAAAACAATCAGGAAAATTCCCCAGAGCAAATGCTAGTATGATGGATCACAAATATATACAAATAAAAAGAATGAAAGAATATAATCTTCCTTAGCTATAGTCATCGTGCTGCACAAGAGATCTCTGAATTTATGCCTGCTCATTAATTGTAATTTCACTCCTTGAAGCAGCATTTCCTGAAACACACTCTGCCCCAGGTGCCACTGCCCTGGGAGCCCATTCCTCTCTCTACTTCTTTGAGTTCAACTTTCTTTAGACTCTACATATGCATGTAACTAGGTGGTATTTGTCTTTCTGTGCCTGGCTTATGGAAGAACCAAGAAGGATTATGTTAAGGGAAATAAGTTGGCCAAAAAGGTTCTAATTATTCTTACAGCAAAGAAATTGATTACTAGACATAGCTAGGTTCACAATAACAGAATTTATTATATGCGTAATAAATTACATAGACTACATATAAAACACTATTGTTATTCCTTTCAGTAATTGTACTGAAATTATCTTACTTATTAAAATATGGTCTTCAGCAATAAAAACAAATCACATAACTTTTAAAAATGCCTTATTGTAGGCTGGGGATTTAGCTCAGAGGCACCACACCTGCCTTGCTAGTACAAGGTCCTGAGTTCAATCCCTGGTACCAAAAAAATAAAGTCTTATTATTATTCATCATATTTACAAACAAGTTGAATATATTCAAAGATCTCTTAAATTACAAAATTAGCTTCCAAACAAATGCATTGAAAAATCAGAACACTTTTCGTATAATTACTAGAAATAATTATAATTTGATCACGTTGTATTTATTTTAACTAACACTTAGAATATAGATGTCTGTGCATATAAATACATGTGCAATAAATATTTGTATGAATGTCCACATATATGCATATATATCTACATCACCAATAATAATTATATGTATAACATATAATATATTTTATAATCACTATATACATATACTAAATATATATAATCACTAATAATATAGATTATATATCATATATATAATTTGTATTTCCAAGCCACTAGTCTTGTAACACAGTTTTCATGTTGTCTGCCAAAAAATTTTTAAACCCAACTTTTAAAAACTCATATATTTGATGGCTATTTTGGATGATTAATATACATTAACAGTTTATTTTATCTTTTCACTTTTGGGTAGAAGTATTTTAACGTACCTGCTAAGGTTATTAAGGTGGTATGTATCCATAATTCAAATCTTCACAATCACATTTACTTAGAATTGCAAGTTCATGTATAGAAGCAAAATTCTTTATGACACAAAATTATATGAGAGAGAGGAAGAGAGAGAGATTGGTTTTAAGGAATGGATTCACAAGATGATGAGTTTGTGGGGCTGGGAAGTCTGGATTCTGCAGGGAAGGGTGATTGACTAGAGACTGAAGGTAGAGTGTGCAGTGGCTCTAACTTTGAAGCAGTCAGGAGATGGACTTCCTTTCTCCTGAGGGAATCCAGGTCTTTTTTTAAAACTTCAGCTGATGAAATGAGACCCATTACTATTATGTAGCATCAACTGCTCTATTTAAAGTCTAATGATTAAGTGTTAATCATGTCTAAAAAAGTACTTTCCCCTCAATTTCTAGATTGATATGTGACCAAACATCAGGGCCTCAGAGCCTAGGCATGTTGATACATAAACTATGACAGCTAGCAATGGAAAGAAGCTGATCCAACAAGGTAATATGGACCTGCAGCTTATATCTGAAACCTTGAGAGAAGTTTGTTTGGGAATTCCTTTGGATGGGGGAATAGCTAAAGAAATAAAAGTTTTCTCATCAGATGTGGGTTCGTTTACTGCTCTGTCATAGATTCTTGCCAAAATTAATATTCTATTGAAATTTATATAGCCATTTTCTATTCTTTTCAGTTCTTGGCACTGACTTTTGGCAACTAAGTCCCTTATGTCTTTTTTTGCCCGGTAGAGTTCTGGCTTACATTTGTCCCTTTTACATTTTATGCATTATACAGTGACACTATTGCTAACCCAAGCAACTAATCTAAGTATTTCTCCCAAGTAAATAACTTCTTAAAATGGCATTCCAGTTGTCTTAATGTGCAGAGGACTGTAATATTGATTATGCCCAAGGCAGGCTGTGAAGACAACCCCGCAACTGGCTTGTTTATAGAAGTGAGTCTGGCTGAAGCCTATGTGCTGAGGTCAGAGTAACTCACACCCAAATTCCGTTCCCACAACTAAAATCTTCTAACTAGAAGGACAATGTTCTAATTGCAACCGTATATTTTTTCTCTTCTGTTTCTAATTTGAGAATGCTTTGTCTTGTCCTTTATGAGCCTTGTTTACATTAATTTCCATAGAAACCACTTGTAGCTCGCCTTTAACCCAACTGATTGCCTATAAAAGTCAGTGCCTAGGACTGTCCAGCAGCTTTGTCGGTTGCACCGGCATTGGTTGTCCTGGCTCCCCACTTTCTCTTAGTTCTGTTACTTAGTGTATTTTTTCCCCAGGCCTGCATCCTATACTGGGCAGGAGGGGACTAAAACCTAGCTTCAGGGGTCTCCAGTTTAATGTATTTACTCAGTTTTCTTCTCTTTACTAGTGCGGACTGGGTCTAACACTGAAGATAATAAATAAAGGTATATTAACAATGTAAATTACATAGGGCTGGATTAAAAGTGGCACTGCAATAGTTAAAAAGAGAAGGAAATCTTTTCTTCTTCAGAATATTAGTGAGAATAACCTGGGAATTTGTTTTCAGCAAAATTTAGATCCTTTCACAACAATAGTAAGCTCAACTGCTTTGATGAATCTTTATCTTATCAACCAAAATTATTGCTTTGGAGATTGAATATCTGCTCCAACAGTCCAATTGTAAATGTGTATAAAGATTTCTTGTCTCATTGTCAAATTAGCTATGGAAAAAGATATGTTCTTAGCATACCCAATTGGAATTCTGCATAAAATTTCCCAAGTACTTATTAAACAAATAGTTCTTAGTGCCTGTTTGACTCTATTCTAGGAGACAGTAGTACTGGCATACTCTTCTACACTTACATTGTAATAAGGAGAAACAGACAGTAAATACATGATAAATGTGGAAATATTAGGTGATAATAAGGGGGATATTTTTGGAGTAGAAATACCTATCATAACCTGCCTCCTGTATTTCCTAAATTCTTAAGAGTGCTGTGCAACAGACAGTCTTCCCTGGAAGCCATGGAGCTAGGGAGGCTGAAGTGTAGGATGGAGAGGTTAGCCTTCCAGATCAGCAGGCTGGTCAGAGGAGAGTGAAGAGTGGAAGAGGAAGTTCTACAAAGTAGTCAGGGTTAGAGAGCGTTGAGCTTAGTAGTGTGAATAGGCTGAAAGTTTAAGTCAATTATCCAGGTATATCCTATAATAGAATGTGCCAGCAATGTTCTAATGTAATGTTTATAAAATATATTAAATACTACATACATGTATCACATACAGTAAAACTTTGTAAACATGAATAAAGTTTCCACTGAATAATGACTTCTATTACTGTTGTTCTGTTATTATCTGTTCTCTCTTTGAAAAATCATAAACTTTTAATAAGTTGAGTACTTACTATTCTTAGCACCAGAAAGGATATCATTTTTGGAAAATTCTCATTTTCCCAAACTATTAAAAGGTATTTTACTTCACTCTTAGTATAATTATATATTTCTATGAAATGCTCTGCTAATTTCAAGAGCCAAGGAACAGGGTGAATAATATTGACCAAATTTACCCAAGACTATACAGCCCACCAGAGGCAGAGATTTTCCTCATCCTCAGGCTTTGCGATCATAAATTTGAAATCATTATTTTACTTTGGATTTCAATATTTCTCACATAATTATGACCAATGAAATGCACTCTAATTTTGTGATATATTAAGGTATGTCTCTAAATTAAACCTAATCACTGTTGTGTAGAATGTTCTACACTGATTCAGTACACAGTGGAGTCAGAGGTGATATACTGTATAGCAAAATGTAAAGGCCTGCAGAGTGGGGCAATATAACAATATAACAAGATATCACTGGTGATTTAATCCCCTGTGGTAAAATTTGAGTCTCCTCCTTCTAGAAATAGTACACAAGATAATTAGGTAACTTTGTTCAATCACATTGTTTTAGCTGAATGTTCCATTTCAGATGATTGTAACACTACTGGGTATTATACACTTACTATACACTTATTATACACTGGGTATTATTAGAACACGGGCACATTGAGAGATATAAAGATAAAATATGCAGAATGATGTGAAAGGACTGAGGTATAGTGTATATTAGTATACTTATATTGAAGATGGTAGGAAGTATAATTTTTGAGAAGATAATTTTGTGTTAAAGTTATCTCGGAGCTGAAGTATCAGATAAAGTTGAGAAAAAATAATTTTGGGGAAAGGAAACAATTTAAGTTCTGACTAAAAGGTGAAAGATCCAAATATATATTCGAGTCCAACAAATGTTTTAAAGTTCTGGAGTTTAATGTGAATAAAAAAGCAATAATCCTAAACAAAGACAGGCTGACAAGGAGTAATTTTATCCTTTGTTTGATGACACATATTTTATAGCATGGAACTTGGGGAACTACTTAATATTTTTTAAAAGACATTGGTCTATTATTTATAATTAAGAGGTAGATGGAAGGAATAAGGTGCTCTCAAAAAGAATAGGAAAGTAACTTTCAGGCAAAATAATGAGAATTAAGGGACTTTGGTTTTATCACAACCATTTGAGCTGGAAATTTCAATAATAACCACTCTCAACACTTTCTGTATCATCTTCAGATGTTATGTTTCTTGTGCTCTTACCTTGTCCAATATATATTTAGCATCTACAACGATGATCTTTAAGCTCAGATTACTATTATTAAAAGTTTAAAAGAAGATATTTGCAAGTAAATACTATCTGGCTAAGCATAGTAGCTAAGTGAATAGTTACTTGTCATTCTTTTTTGTTTACGTCAAATATGAAAAGTCTCCTGTAGATGTTACGTGAAAGACTTCTTTGCCTAATGTCTTTGGTAGATATGGGCAGTGCTATACATTTTCAACATAGTTATTACAGCAGTATATATGGAATTTGATATACTGCATAACAAGTACACTTTAAATTACATAGTAGAAAAATTATATGGTAATATGAATGTTCATTCCTTATTTCCGAAAAGGGGAGTAGGTGATTCTTCACTTTTTAAATATAAGCCCCAAATAAGAAAAATATTTCTTCTTGCAAAGAACACAGGATTCAGATTTAGAAATATGTGTGTCCAAATTACATACCGACTATTAGCAGTGCAACTTTTAACATATCCTGTTTATATGGTAAAAGCAAACTTCAGCTCTCTTGCTTCACTGATTCATTCCAGCACTTGCCCTGACAGACTTCATTCCCCCACTGCCTCCCCACCACACTCACTGTCCCCAGAATCCTCACCCCTTCACTGACCTCCTTCCTCACCCCAGAGTCACCATGTCCAGTGCTCCTGCCACCACTCACCTTTGCTTTTAGGTGCAGGGCCACTCCCTTCAGAGCTGTGTGGAACCAGGCAAGCACCTGGACAGCTGCCTCCTTCTCCAAGTAGAACAGATTCAGCTTTACCAGTGTGCCTCTGAGAGATGGAGATCTTTGGTCAATCAAAAATTGAATTTCAGTCTTTTACTCCCTTTCCTAACACCATTTGATATGACTTTTCATAGCAATAATTTAGGTTTTTTAAATTTTAAGTTAACATTTTTTCAGTTTTATTTTTTTCGTTAGTACATGTATGTGGTGCATAATGATTACATTCCACGGGAGGAGTTGGTACAGGACCTGATGTAATTAGCTATACAGATAGTTTAGGTTAATCCGTAGTGATATCCTGTCTTGACTGATTCACATATTCACATATTCTGTCTAAAGAGATATAGTCATTGCCATACAATTATATTCATTTTTTACTACTATTAGAATTATTTTAGCTACTTTTTCAGTAATACGTTGTGACATGCAAGACATGCTTTTAACATTTGTACATTTTCTTACAGAGTTTGAGCATCTGTTCTGGAGAGTTAACTGTAGTTTTAGCACATATTTTCAATTCAAAAATAAATTCTACAATACCTACTTTTAAAAACATTTCATTTGCTCATTGTGATCATAGTGTATATAGTTTGTATGTTCTCAGAACTAAAATGTTGGGTTGGATTTTTTTGTTTGTTTGGATAAAGTTTATTTTAGTCTTGGGAAAAGAATCATCACAGAATCTTGTGTTCACATTGGAAACCCAGTTGGTCTCAATGTTTTGGGGGAAGACAAGGGCTCTGCTGATTTGAAAAATCAATCTTTCTCTCTTGCAAACCTGATTTCAGGTTTTTTTGGTTTTTGTTTTTGTTTGTTTTGGTACTGGGGATTGAACTTGGGTCCTTGTGCGTCTGATTTCAGTTTTAAGTCACCCATGCTCAAGGACAGAAAGCATGTGTATTTTTGTACCTTCTTGCCCTAAACTCTTGAATGTACTGGAATATTTGTGGTCTGAGAATCCTGCACAGAACTTCAATGCCCTCAGTCCAAGCAGAGGTTTTAAGTGTGAGTGCATGGCACATGTAAAGAATGAATACTGGTCATTTATACATGTTTTATTTGAGCATGTTGAAATTTTCCAATTTTGTTGATGAGTAAAGTTATAAGAAAAAGACCATGAAGAAACAAAGTAAGTGCATTTGGCACATTTTGAAAAAAAAAAAAACCTGCCAAGTATGTAAAGGTCTCATTAAGACCTGTAAATTTCAAAGATTCTGGACCTAAAGTAGAATAAATACATCATTAGAAATAATGTTGTCTCTGTGTAGTAATACATAATCTTCAAGAACACAGGAAATAGTTTGAAGAAGAGGTGGATGTTAGAAATAAAACAGGTCAGGATGAAGAAAAAAAGCATCGGGGTTCCTATAATCCCAACAGTGGACTGACTGCTTCTGCAGCATGTGCTGCCTCTTCATGTGTGAGGACCTAGGAAGTGAGGAAGGAGATGAGCCCATGCTCAAAGTCCCCAGCCGTGCCGACCTTAGCTTGCAGTGTCAGCTGTGCTTTTCCTACATGTTCTGCGCCCTGCCACCTCGGTGTCCACCCCTACCTGCTGTTCAGTAGCAAACCCGCATCCGGTCCAGAAGAAAAGTCTCTGAAAGAGCCTTGAGAAATGCATGACAGATGTTGTTTGTAGAGATTCTCCTAACAGGTTTCAGTATTTGGTTGCATGTAGGGAACAGGGAAAGGGGACATTACTAGAACCTCTGCAGTAAGTCCTAGTCTCCTTCGAGCCACTGCAGTACACGGCAAATTACAGGAAAGGTTGAAAAATGAGACTGGGAAGAAGCTGAACTTTGGGTCTGATCAGTGCTGCTCTGGGCGGCAAAGACGAAAGCCCCCAGTTTACAGTACTCAGTCCATCGGGAGAAACAGATGTAACAAATGACTTGGAGAGAGTTCAGTACATCTGCATAAACAAGATGGTAACAGTCCAAGAACAATGAGGAACTGAGTAGATGTTTGCTCCTCCCAGGATGGTTTCAGCTCCCAGGATGTTTCTTGCCCTGGAGAATCAGCATCACCGGATCATTGAGGTCTCAGTTGTGACCGGAGGCCAAAATGGAATTATGTCTGGGAATTCCATAGCTGGGCTGTAGGCAGGAGAACTAAGCTAACCAAATGATTTTTCCCTAAAATTATGCAGCATTGCTCCCGACATTTGCACAGCAGTAAAAGTTCCTTGTGTGCATGTACGGGACCCCACCTCAGTAATCAGTATCCTGAAGGCAGAGAATGTAACTGCCACTCCATCTTCTCTCATTCCCTACCAGTCCCTACTAAATCAAAGGCGATTCGCTGCTTATATGCTGAATGGAGGATTTGGGCTCTGGAGACCTCAAGTTGAATGTTTTTTGAAAGAAATATTTACTTTTAATTAATGTAGAAAAAAAAACTGTGACAATTTTTTAATATTCTTGAAAGGAAAGAAAGCCCGTAGTCAAAGTATTTCAATTATTTTCAGATGTTACTAATTATAAACATATTCAACCAATTGCTTTCAACAGAACTGAAGATATTCTCTTGACTGATATAAATGTCTCATGTGAAATGTATGCCTGAATTATGGTATAATTGGTTATGGCTTCAAATAGTTGATTTATAGAAGTGAATTTCATGTTTCTCTTCTGATGCTCAGCAAGAAATTTCCCGTACAGTTTGAAGAGTTATTTATTTAAACTCACTAATGAAGCTTGTTAAGAATAAATTCATTTTACTAAGTTACAGTTAGGTAAGAACAAGAAATTCTGATGTGCAATTTTACAGTAGGGCCACTATAGATAGAAAAATTGTGCTGCATATTTCAAGATGCTAGAGGAAAGGAAGTGATAAAAGTTTGAGATGACAGAAATGTTTAACCTGATTTAAACATTACCCAATATATATACATGTATTGAAACATCAATTGAAGTTTGAATAATATGCATTTTATGTTTCTATATCAGTGAATAATTTAACGTAAAATTTAAAAACTACATTTGCAGAAAATGTCATATATCAGGATTATCATGATATGCCCATGAGATGAGAACATACAGTTCATAATTTCCTATATTTTAATTTCATATCTTTTATTAAGATCTATTATCACAAAATATGATATCTATTAATTAATTAAAATTATGGAGGTGCCAACTGTCTTTTTATTTTTAAAAATTGAAACAATAAAAAGAATAAACCAATTCTCCAGAGATGTAAAACAATCACATCAGATGTGAAACCATCAATTTTTCTTCCAATATTATACAGCTACCACATCTTATTATATATTTTTAATTAGATTCTAACTTCAAACATGTCTGTAGTCATGGTGTCACCCGGATCAGGACACAGTGGATGTCCCCAGGTAAGAATGACAATTTTGAAGATGTGAAAACAATGATTTATTGTAAAAACTTTATCTTTAAAAATTGATGGTGAAAAAACAAATTGTTGAATTGATTTCTTGTTAAATATGTAAAATTAAGTACATGCATTATTCTCTTCTTACTCCTAAAATATTACCAAAATAGGAATAAAGTGTCTACATAAATAAATAATATATGCCTGCATACAAAAATAATAAGAATACAGCAAAACAATTTTGGAAGGGTAAAAGTATATGAATTACAGAAGCTAATTTAACACCCTTGAGAAAGATAATACTTGAGAGATAGCAGGAGAAGCCCAGAAATAGCACGGTTTCCATTCAGAAGTAATAAGATACTTCAAAATTTGGTAACCTTTAAAGAAGGTGGAAAAGTTGGCTGCAAAGCAAAGGATCTGAATTATTTTAAAAATGTGTTGATCTTCAGTGTTCTACTTTATGCTATTAGAAAAACTGATCTTTAGAAAGAGTGATCGAGAGATGTCCATACAGAGCAGACCAGGGAAACCTAGCTGTAGGGATGCAGTTCCAAAAACAAGGAAATGAGTTGGAAATGCTTACAGTGACTGACACAAACCCCAACCCCTTCCCACCCTCCTCTCTCATTGTTGGCAGCCAGGCCCATATGGTTAGGGCAGAGAATAGGAAGATTTTGTTCTGAGTAATATAACTGGCCTGAAATGAGTCCCTGCAGACCCTAACAGATTTTCAGGCTCACTCCGTAGGAATTGTCTACAGACACAGAGCATCTGCTTAGCCTTTTAGTGCCTTCCTTTTAAACATATGCATACAACCAATTATTACCAAATATTTGAGGAAAGTCCCTAAAAAAAAAGAGCAGATATTCAAGCAAACCTGTAAGAAAAAAAAAAAAAAACTTGGACAGCCAAAGAGGATTTCTTCAGACAGATAAGAATAATTGCACACCAATTAAAAAAGTGCTCAGAAAATAAAATGGAAGGTTTTTTTCTATAGCAAAATTAATTTTTTAAAAAAAATCAATAAATTTGTTGAAGAAAACATTGAAAATACACTAAAAATCTAAGGAAATAAGACACACCGTATAATGAAAGTTGAGAAACATTTCAGGTGTCTAATACATAGTATTGGAAACTCCAGAAGTAGAGACAAACATAGGTCATGATGCATTCAGACTGTCTGGCTACACTGGATAATAGTGAGTAATGGCAGGATTGCATTTGTCCTGTTACTTGATTGCATGGTTTTTCCAGTAAGCTCTCTTTGATATCTGTATTTCTTAATACTCTATAATTTTTGACTTCAATGAATGATAGGATTTCAGTAGTTAAAAGTTATAGAACTCACCATCATTACTTATTTCTCCTCTTTTTCATATGTAATATCAATTCAAACTTAACAAGCCCTGCTGTTTTTACCATCTTCTAAATATTTTTCAACTCTGTCTTGTTGCCCATCACTTGGATATCTGATTAAGATTCATGCATTCCCCTCACTTTACCACAGTGGCTTCCAGAAACACTTGTTTACAACCGAATATAGAATCTTTACAATGAATAGGCCTTGGTTCTTGTTCCTGAGTCAGCTCGTAAGGACATTTGATTCTTTCACTTGAATTTTTAAATTTGTTACCATTTAGCAATCAGATGATTTTACTCTCTGCCTTCTGTGATTAATAGAATGGGGCTTTCATGTAGAGTTCACACCAGAAATCAGGTTGAGATTAACATTTTATAATTTAGTTTTTGCAGGATTATTCTGTGCATGTTATCAAATGAAAATACTCTTACCTGGAGCTAAAGCTAGATTTCATCTGTGTGTGATAGAGGTATCACAAATCTACATATAGAAGTTGCAGGAAAAAAACCGCTTCAATATTAAATGTTGTATGCAATGGTTCTGCATTGAAGGCGTCAGAATAGTGTAGAGGAAATTTCATTCAAGGCAAAGTGAGGATGAGGCTCCTTGCTGACTCTTTCTTGAAGATTTGCCCAACTTCAAAAGAGAAGCAACAGCACTGGGCTTTTGAAATTGAGCAGAGAGATCATGTAGACATGCTCTTTAAAGGATCAATAACTTAACTGGTAATGAGAAGTGGAGTCTATTTCAAGAAGTTCAATACCAGAAAATATAGATTAGGAATTCTATTATTTTTAAACTTTCGGACTCAAACAAAAGGGCTAAAGAATTCATAAAGGAATAGTATGGAGTTCACAGTCTTAAAATAAATCACCCTGTAACTTTCCCCACACCCTCACAACAGTCCCGGTAAAATGATTCAATTAAGATCTAGGTCTTGCAACTTAGTATGAAGGTGTTTCCAGAAGAAGCAGGTGGGGCTGTCAATTTTCTGCTTAAAAGAATGACACAGGCAAATAAATAGTCATATGCTGAAAACTAGCTTCCTGGATAAAATAGTTCTTAAGCAAGAAAAATCAAATAAAAATCTGTCCCAAGGTTCAATAAGTCTCAATCTTTAAAGTTTTATTTCTGTTTTTGGGGGGGTGGGGGTACCGGGGATCAAACTCTGGTCATTGCACTTGCGCAGCAGGCGGCGAAACCACTGAGCTAGATCACTGGCCCTTTTAAAGTTTTATTTCTTAAGTTTGATCTGGTTTTTGTGAAGTTTGCAGTGAATTTAACAGTAAGCAGTGAATGCTATAAGTGCCACCCCATTTTACATTAATTTTAATTTATTTACCCTAATATTATCTTCATAGACTAGATTGTATCATTGTTTTTCTGTGTCTAGAATTCTTTTTCTGGGTGAAATCCATAGACTATTTCTCTTGTGCACTTCTAGTTATAATTCTTTCCCAAATTCTTACATTATTTCTGAGTATGATGATAAAACATTCTAATCAGCTAGGGATTACCATAGGATTATGTAGGATAGAGGGGCTCAGGAAGAATCAATAGAAATGTCACTGATGCAAGCTGTTTCATGAAGGAAATACAATCCCCTTTTCTGATTTACATTTTGGGATTATATACTTGTATTCCTTAAATCACCTACTTAAGCAGCTTTCCATATTAGAAAGGCTACAAATATACACACACGGACATATACCCATGGCTATTCATATATATTAAATTGCTTATAAAAAGATAATTTGAAATAAATAATCCTTGATTAATATTTTATTCTGGACTTCTCCCCTTATAGCAACACTTTCCTAAGGATTCCTTTGACTTAAAGAAATAATGTCATTCAAAAAGACAGTGACTGTTTTCTACACTCATGGATTCAAGTTCAAAAGAGAATGCTTTTCTTACATTTTGCATACTAAGTGGGTTTGTGATGGATGTAGCAGATTTTCGAAACTTGAGGCTAGAAATTAATTACTGTATTCTTAGCATATTTATTTTTTGCCTAAAAGTTTCTGACTACTTCTTTTCCCATTACAAATTTTGTAAAACTGTTTGTTCTGTACTAATGGTATTTTCATACTTTTGCACTTTTTCTAGTATTCTGACTATAAGCGAGTTGTTACTTTGCATTTAATTCCATGTTCTGTAAAATTAAGAAATAGAGATGGATTATTATAATCTCCTTCCATCACTGGGATTCTAGATTCCACATTAAAATTAAGGGTCATCTGAAAATGTTTTATGGTAATATGCATAAGGTTATTTTTTATTAAGTATTTCATACTTAATTTGTATTTTGCTATATAATCTTTTTAAAACCACAGCAGTTATTATGCATCTTAATTTTGAAAAATTGAGTATATCAGAGTATACTTTTTGAAAGATCTGTGTTTAGTGGCAAGACCTTTCCCATTACTCTGTATTGAAATTATTGCTTCTGTTGTACAGAACACTCGTGCTTCCAAGTTTAAAGTTAAGTATAGGGAATCCACTCCTTTCACATTAAATCTTCATTATTCTTGGGAAAGAAATAAGAGAAAAATGTTTCTCTTTTCATTTTCTTCTGTCTATATTCAGTGTTATAGGAGTCCTAACGTACAATTGCAATGTGTCTCTAATAAAACTAGAGACCTCAATTGACTGGATATTTGGAAAGATTTAGTGAATCCTCAGAGCCCAAACTTCCTGTCCCCATTGCATGGCATTGATTCCACTTGGTGCTTGGAATTAAAAACCATAGCTATTAAGACAACTATTTTATCTATCTTTTGTCATTGGCTTGAGATGACCAAAATACCCATGTAGTAGATCTCACCTTCCAGTTCAATGTGATCAAATGTGTTGGTGGAAATATTCATCTCAGCCGGACTCCAATTAAAAAAAATCAGTGGGTTTTTAGGTATGTTGGTGAGGAAGGCTACTTCCATACCTTCTTTGCTAGATATGAGTATTAATTTCTTATGTATTTCAAGTACAGGAAAATGAAGTCCATGTGTAATAGTCACTGGTTTAAAGTATAAAGGATGTTTTTAAATCAAAATACTATTTTTTGAGTATTTTTCCCATAACATCATAAATAAGTGTCAAGTAATTTTGATTGTGATGGTGACTTTTTAAGTGGATATTTCTAGATAGGCTCATAAAATTTAAAGTTACATATGATCTGGCAGAGTGATTGCTAATTAAATCACCTTATATATCACTGCCAGTGTACATTCATGGCACAAGTACAGATTAAGAATGCGTTATGCAACAAAATAAGGTGTGATCCATAAAACCATAAATTGGGAATGCCTGGTCCTTAATTCAGCTATATTTGGGTCTGTCTGTGGATCTCATCCTGTTTTTTCTAAAAATATCAAAGGGAAGTCATTGCTGGGATGAAGCAACTCCATCACTCCTGTGCCAACTCCTTTCAAACTATTTAGATTTCACTGCCACTTTCTTTAAAAGAATTGCATTTACTTTATATTCAGTCTAGATGAAAGAGCAAAACAAATGACAGTTCAGGTATGTGTTAGAAATGTGCTTCCTATCACATTCAGACAACTGAGCAATGCTTCATCTGGATTCATAGTCACACAACCATAGATGTCAAGATGTTCAGCAATTTCCACATACACAGATGAAAGGAAGTATTTTTCTCACCCTTAGGTTAACGTTAAAAGAAACAAATTGGTAAACATACCCTAGAAATTGTGAATCACATATGTCGTCCTTGATACTAGTTGAGTGCTCTGGGGATTCTGTGACAAAATTTTTCAAGATTGTCCTGATGGAGTCTTTGGGCAGAACCTATAAATCTATAGGAGCTTTATTTCCTTTTAACCCACATCAACTGATTATCTGCTGCAGATTCAGAAAATGACCAAGGGAATTAATTTCTTGCCACAAGAGACTCTCACTGAAATGTTATCACATTCTTTCTATTTTGCTGGTGATCGTATGCAACCCAGTTTAGCCTCCTTCCCATTCACATAATCCATTCATATGGGCACTTACTACCTGTTTTAACTCCTCCTCTGGTGGCATTCTTAAACTTCAAAGTATTTATTTCCAAGGACAGGCACATCAATGTCTTCATGCCTTCAGTCTAATCTCAAGAAAATGCTGTAAGGTGTGATTATAAAATAAGGACCTGACCTTGCCACTTATTAACATGTTATATTCAAACTTAGTTGTAGTTTAACTAAGTGGATGTAGTGGGTAAGCTTAATTTTCTCCACTTATTTGGCTTGGCAGCTGCCTAGAATATTAGTGGAGCATGTTTCTAGGTATGTGTAGGCAGGTCATGATGGCTTCACCCTGGATAATGTATATAATCTCTAGCCTTTTCCTCTCTGGTATTGTTCCTTGATCTACTTCCCAGCCACCATGAACTAAGAATTTTGTTCCACCATGCCCTACTGCCATGATTCTGCCTCAAGGGCAGCTGACCACAGAGCAAATCTCCTGAAATTGTTAGCCAAATTAAACCTCTCCTCATTTAACTTATGTCCACAAAGAATTGAGTCTCAGAAATGGGAAAGCTAATTAATAGAAAATTGGTGCCTGGAGTTGGGTAGTTGCTGTGGATTTGCCCCACCGTGTGGTTCAGAAACAGTTGGGTTTGAAAACCTCTTGGTTTTGGGGAGAAGTTTGGAAAGGTTTGGAGATGCAAGCTAAAGAAACCCAAGAATGCTGTAAGCAGAACCTAATGGGTTATTCTGGTGGGAGGCCAGGTGACTACAATGCTAATAAGAATATGGACAATGGAGGCCAGACTCGAGAGATTTCCATTGGGAATAAAGACTTCACTGGCAGTTGAACTACAGGCTATGTATCTTGAACTCTGACAAAGAATTCTCTACCTTTTTTCCATGTCATAGCTACCCAAGAAGTACATGAAAAAATGTTCAATACTGTAGTCATTAAGGAAAGGCAAAGCGAGAACCCTCTGATTCCATCTTACTCCAGTCAGAATGGTTATAATCAAAAACCAAACAAAAATGTTGGTGAGGATGTGGGGGGAAAGAAACTTTTCTACATTTTGGTTGTGTTGTAAACTAATACAACTCACCATGGAAAGCAGTATAGAAACTCCTCAAAAAACTAAAAATTGAAATTCCATTTGAGTACCTCTCCTGGATATTTTCCAGAAAGAGCTGAAGACATCACACTGAGTAATACACACATAGCCATGTTTACAGCAGTGCAATTCACATAGCCAAAATGTGGATGCAGCATAGATGCTCAACAACAGATGAAGGGAGAAAGACAGTGAGGTATATTTACACAATAGAATATTGCTCAGTCTTAAGAATAAATTTGCATTTACAAAGTTAAGAAAAACAAGTCAGAAACAAAAGGTTAATTATCACAAGGTTTCTTTTACCTGAGAACCCCAAAATAAAAAGAATGATTAAAATAAATGAGAGATGTAGGAAACAAGGAGATTGACATATGGAAATGGGGAGGGGTTCAGTAGAAGATTTCAAAGGAAGGCCAGGTAGGCCAGGAAAGGAGCCTCTGAGAGGCAGTGCGGGAAGCTGTAGGAATGAAGGTTCAGTGAAGATGGCAGGAAAACAGAGATGTCAGGAACTTGGAATGTCTGCTAAAGAAAGCTACAGGCTGTGAGCTGTCAGAAAAAGAGAGAGGCCATGTAGGCTGCAATGTGCTAGGCTTAGGGGTGGTATTTCCAAAGCCCTCTGGAACTCACATTTCACCACTACTACCACTTGTCCTGGATGCAGGATATGGAACTACAGGGTGTGATGTTTCCACTGTTGGATTTTAGTCTTGCTTTGTTCTAATTCTTCTCTTGCTGCCTCTTTCTTCAGGCTTTTGTTTTTTCACAGAGGTTCAAAGCTAAGTGTTTGTCTTGATTGTCAGAAGAGACTTTGATTCAGGTCTTTCAAAAACATCTATTGCTGAGATGCTGGGGGAAGGAATTATTGTTTTTCCATTATGAACTTGTTGTGGCATTTATTTTAAGATCATGTGGGTTTAATGGATATGTCTGGCTATCAAGTTGACAAGGGTGGAATATGGTGGTTAACCTGATTGTCAACTTGATTGCTTTGAAGCCACCCAGGGGCTAAGTAAAGAACATTTGTACATGTGTTTGATGGGTCATGGAGGTTTTACCTTGGGTAATACACCAGCCCCTGGCCCTATTCTCTCTGGCACTGTTCTGTGCTCTGCTTTTTAACCACCATGAACTAAGCATCTTTGTTCCACCATGCCTTCCACCATTATATTTCTGTCTCAGAATCAAATGAGTACAGACAGAATCCCCTAAAACTAAGAACCAAATTAAACCAGTCCTCCTTTACACTGTGGGTATCAGGCATTTTGTCTCAGCAATGGGAAACCTGAAAAAATACAATGGAATAGTTATAATTCACCCTGATAATCTTTCAAAAACCTATGCACGGTGCCAGATTCAGTAAGTTTGATATATGTCCTTAACACCAGTGTCTGTCTCCACTCTTATGTGAATTGGTGTTATAAAAGAAACCTTTTAAAATACGAAAAACTGAACAATTTTATGCTTACATGATTCACTACCCTCTCATTCTCAAATTATGAGTCTAAAAACATTCCCAGTGGAATTCCTCTTATATTGTCAGTTTAGGCAACCCTTAAAGTCTTTCTATACCAACTGTGATATATCACAAATATTTAATTGTCTAATTAATTTTCAATAAGATCAATATTCTGAGGATAAGACTTGTGGTATGTTTATGCAATATTAATTTACGTTGCCTATTTGCACTTGCTTTTGTACACTCATACTGGTTAGTCCATGCTTTGATCACAGGAAATATGATGATGTGAGTAAATTGGTAGAATATACCTTCAGTTGTTTAATTATGTTCATGATTGATCTGAAAAACCTACAACAGAATAGTTGTCACTTCCACTTACTATTAATTTATGTGCCCTCACCATTACCAAGTTAACTGTAGGATATAATATATTATAGGTACCTCCTAGCTACTGACAAATACATTTTATCTGGAAATTATATCTCAAGCCATCTTCATGCAATTACTTTTCTATTGCCAAAAAAGGTTAGTCATTTACTACATTCGTTGTTTCAATATATGGAAACAAACCAGTCATAATCTAATCCATCTGTGCATTTCTTAGTTTACCTATCTCATGAACCCAGGTGACACACTCTAGAGATTTGATAGAGGTTTTAGTATTTTGATCCACTTCAGAAATGACTTTTGGAGCTCTCTGGTGTGAATCTGTATGATTCACTTTAATTTTCCTCTGAGTTCTTAGGTATTTCTGGAATTCAGTGAATGCACATGTGAACAATTTTATTGGGCCATAATCAAGGGACCATTCACACGACCAGGCAACCAGCATGGGTATGGCACAAGAACCCCCAAATATACAAACTCTTCTATGAAGCAGCAAGTCAACTGTTTCTCTGCCCTATATAGAAGTCTCAGCTGCAGTGATGGGATGGATTGACCCTATGCTCTTCCATCGGGCACTATCTTCTTCAATGGTTTTATAGTATGCAGAGTTTTCCATCCCACTTCAAAATAGCAATGCCATCTTTTGCGTGTGTGTTTGTGTGTGTGTGTGTGTGTGTGTATGTGTGTGTGTGTATACGCATCTTGTATTCCTTTGGAGGAAAATCATAGAGTTCAAACCATATAGGAATGGCTGCTGAAAATCCTTGGGGTCTCCATCAGTAAATATCCAGACAGAGAAGCATACTGAATATATATGAATTGGACTCCCTGAACTCATCTGAACTCCTCACGCTGTGTTCTCTTGTTTATATCATTTATGTTCATTTGCTGAGATCTGTTGACCAACTTCTTAAAAGAACATGTCTACATGTTTCCTTAGCATGACCAAGGGCATGATCATCATTTCTCAGCTGCGCATCACTTGATTTATGTGCGCTGTCACTTTCCACTAACACCTAATAGCAAGCTAGCAATTGTCTTTTAAAAAGGATATATTGAAAAGCTGTATCAGATGATCTGGTAAAAAAAATTCAATAACCTCTGCATATATACTAGCTGTAGACATCCCTACAATCATTTGAGTGACTGAAGCAAAAGTGCCACCTGAGTACACAAATAGTGCCACCTGAGCAGTAAGGTCTTTTGAAAAAAAAGGATAACAACTTGATAAAATCTATATAGCATAAATAATACATATTTAACCATGTAACATAACCACACTGCTATGTGCTTACACCAGTGAAACTAACATAGAGTCACTATACAGCCACATCAGTCATTCTCAAGTTATTTCAAGCTCTTTCGTGTGCCTTCTCCAGCCCTATTTGCCCTCTTGCTGTCTTACAAACCAATGATCTGCTTCCTGTAACTACTGATTAATTTGAAATTTATAGACTTTAATTTAAATAAAATCACACAGTATCCACTTACTTTTGCCTGGCTTCTTTCATGCAACATATTTTAGTAATTCATCCACATTATAGTATATATTGTGATGTTATTCCTTTTTGTTATTGGGTTGTATTGCTTTAAATAGATATGTCACAATTTTACACATCCTACTGTTTACTGGTGCTAGTGATTATTAATAAAAACCCTTGATTGTATATTTTCTGATGAAATTGTGTGGTAACTATTGTTTTTGTTCCTCTATAGGTAAATTGTCTTTCCTTCACTGCCTTTGAGACAGTCTCTTTATTTCTCATCAATTTGAACATAATATCCCTAAGGGTTTTCTTGGGGAAGGGAGATGGTGGAGGCATTTATCTAACTTCATGTTCTCTGAGCTTCTTTCTTCTGAGATTTGGTGTCTGTCATTATTTTAAGAGAAAATTTGAAAAAATGTTTCTTAAACTATTTTCTCTGTTTTCATTCTTCTTCTGACTTTCTAATTACATCTATATCCATGTCGATCCCATTGAATTTTACCTTAGCACTTGTGTACTCTCTTCTTATTTTTTTTTCACTCTTTTTATCCTGAGTCACAGTTTGGTTAACTTCTTTAGACCTATGTTCTTTCCTTAATCATTTATATTCTACAATAAAACTCTTCAAGCATTCTTGATCCCTAAAATATTTTTCAATTCCAGATTTTTTTGGTTCACTGTGTTTATGACTTTTATTTCCTGATTAAACTGATCTTTCTGCCCTTTCATGTTACTTTCCTTTTCAAATAGAGACATTGGCATATTAGATACATGTACTTTAAATTTTCTGATTGATAGTTATTACATCTTTTCATCCATGGGTTTCTCATAGTTGTTTGCCTCATCAAAGCATGCCTTACTTTGTCTTTCCAATATATTTTATAGTTTTCTATGAAACCCAAATAGTTCATTTAGGACTATAGATACTAAAATAATTCTATTCTTGAAGAGTAGCATAGAGTGTGAATGATTATTTTTAATCTGGCTAATTTGGGGTGAATCTGAAGCTTGTTGGTGGTGTAGTCATCTTTACCACACCAGAAACATCCCGTTTCTCTACTCACAGTTTGTATTTATGATGCAGGAAAATTTAACAGATGATTTTTCTTTGTACTCCTCCATGCCTGCCTTCAAGAATCACCTTCCCATTTTTTTCCTTTGTATTTGCTTATAGAGAATCTGTGACTTGCAGCTTTCCAAGGTGAATATTTTCCATTATTAGTTCAAGAGATGCTTGTTACCATCTTGATATGTTACAAGGAACGTAACATTTACTGATACTTTCACGGAGGTTTAGTGTTAGGTCAGTACTCTACACCTGAGTCTCCGAGGTCTGGACTTCACAAGTCTTTCTGAACACTTTCAGATGTAGCTCTGAGTCCAAAAATGTTCCTGGTCTTATTGATAAAATTATTCTTTTCTTTTTCTGTATTGTGTGTATTATATTCCTAATTTTTGTGGTTTTCTGCGATGATAATCGTGATTGCCAAATATATTGGCTTGAGAGATACCTGTGGGATTAGTAAAGTGCACTCTGGTTGTGTCTGGGTGGGTGAGGGGCCTGTGACCCTGGGGACTACATCTGTTGCCTGACCCCTTCCTCTCTGCTTCCCTGCGCCCTGTCCCTGGCCATCCAGAAGTGACAGCTTTACCACGACATGTCTTTCCAACGTGGTGTTTCTGTCTAGGACCCAGGTGACAGTGGACTAAAAGCCCTGACACCATGAGCCAAAATAAATTGCTCTTCCTTTAAGTTCTAGGTCTCAGATGTTTGTTCCCAGCCATGGGAAAGCTGACCCACACAGTTTCTGAATATAGACCGTCCACATTCAGACTGCTGTTTTCTCCCAGAGGAGATAAGGGAGAAGGCTTTGAAAGATTTTCTATAATGGTTGTCATTTGCTTCTCTCACTGAAGCTGCAATTTCCATTTCACAGAAAGCAGATCAGTTTTTTAGTCAGTGCAGATGAGAGAGAAGGTTTTTGGTGGAGTTCGGAAATGGCTGCCATTCTCCTTCCCCACCCAGCGTCAGAGTGGGTGACTTTCTTCTCTGTGGAGAAGAGTTCTTCGAAAAATCCTGCGTGAGGTGTGGGTCCCGGGGCTTGACGCTCATGCTAGACTAAGCAATTTGTTCAAAATGTGTGCTGAGGATTTTCACTGACATATATGGAAGAGTCAGCTTCATGACCTCGTGTGGCTTCTGACAGCGGTGGATGTGGGTAGGTGCCATCATAGTCTTCTAGACAAGTTGATTTTTGCTACCCCTAAGTTCTTTTTCTCTAACATAAAAAAATAAAATCCTTCTTCGTGAGAAAAAGCCCACCTTCTTTGAAGCAGAAATGATCTAGGGAAGTTATACCTGCCAGTTCTTCTAACCTCAGCTCCAATTTTATTGTTACAAATAGAAAGTAGTTGAAGCCAGGCATGGTGGCATGTGCTTGTTGTAATCCCAGCACTCGGGGAAGCTGAGGCAAGAGGATTGCAAGTTGGAACCCAGTCTGGGAAATTTAGTGAGATCTTGTCTCAAAAAAAAAAAAAAAAAAAAGATTGGGGCTGTAGCTCAGTGCACAGGCCCCGGGTTCAATATCTAGTACTGCAAAAAATAATAATAATGTTTTTCTTTTTTTCTTTTTTTTACCTTCTGCTGCCTTGTCTTTGCTGTGATCTTGCACTAATGGGGCCTAGGGCCCTGCGCATATTCTCTCTGCTCCTAGTTTTCATTTCTCTGTCTGTGGATTTTACTTATCACAGATGCTTTGTGTATCCCTTGTACTTTGGATTGTATATAATATATATTTTTTTAATTGAGTATGTAGGCACATATATATATGCTAATATGAACTTTCATTTATTTTCCCATGATAAAAAGATTTGCAAGGTTTTATACATCTAGTAACAATAATTACAGTACTGTGATTTTGACACGTTGCAGCATAAACCTAGAGATTGTTGTTATATTTCACTTAACAACAGACAGACACATCACATATTTAAATTACCATGTAAACCCTTTTAACATGGAGGTCTTTTTATGGGAGAAATTACATATAACTGTTTCTCATATTTGATGATATATTTAACACTACATTAAAAAACTGGTGAAAAATAACTATTTTAAAATTTGTAGCCATGTTTTCATTTTAAGAATTTGAAACAAGATAGTATATACAGGAAAAATAATTATTTCAAACTACCCTATTTCTTTCGATAAATATTTCTTATTGTGCATATATTCTATCAGCTTCAATTGCAAAACTACTTGAAAATCATTATTAAGAACCAGTAGGGAAATATTATCATCTTGGTTCAGATGTAATATATTCTTCCAAATTTTGTTACAGGAAACTATGAGGAAGTAATCGTGCTTATTTCAGGTTCCTTCAGATTACAACTTGACTCAAGGGTTTAAGATTTATGCATATTTTATTTACAAATTATTTGAATTCATATGTATGATTTTGATTTAGAGATCAATGAAGTGAAACCTCATGTCCTTAGCTGATTTTTAGTATTCTCTAGGTAAGACATCATCTGTAGGAAACACAATTTTCTATGTACTTAGATTTTAATGTTGGTATATTGAAGCAAAAATGCCTCTAAAATCTGTCCATATTTTTAAACATCAAAATTTATTGCTGAGCATATGCAGTAGATAATTTTATTTTTTTTTACCTCTCAAATCAGTACTGGCACCATATAAGAAACTTGTAAAGACAAAATTAAACAGATTATTTTCCAAGTTTCACATTTTGACTGTGCCTAAATGCCCAAACCTCAAATAAGATATTTAAATGTATGGGTACATGATATATTTAGTGAGTTTTTAAAGAAGTCATAGTGCTCAATAACATAAATCTCATGTATTAAAAATCTAATACAATATAATATCTCATGCAGTATGATTTTTAGAGGGTAGAATACATTGTGTTAATATGTAAATGTATTTTCTTTTGCAATGTTATAGAAGGAATGTGAATGTTTATCTTTACATCTGTGTTTCATAAAACTCATATTTACATTGTCAGGAATGTTATTTCCCCTCATAGCTTGGAGTGATTGCCCTACAAATATTTCTTCCTAAATTATATATTTAACCTTTTTTTACCCTTCCACACTTCAGGTGGATTTTCTGCTTGATATGAAACATTAATGGAATCCAGCAGTCTGCAGCAGCCAGCCCAGTGTCTGGAGTGAGAAGACATCACAGGTTGGCCATCAACACTGGAGGTGTTGACCATCATTAGTGGAGATGAAAATCTAGAAGGTTTTCCCTGAGGGTTTTGTAATATCCATATTAAGTAAGTCTTGGAAAATTGACAATATAATAAACTTTATTTCTATTTGATTTCATGTAGTAGAGATTAAATATAAAATGTATTGATTTCATGTCAATGTTGGCTTCATTGAGGAGTGAATAAGGAGAAGTAGTATGATGTTTTCTCATGTTATGATGACTTGTAGAAATGAAATAAAACATGGGGCTATCTATACCTGAGGCATGGGAACCCCTCTCATGTCAATGAGATCTCCAACCATTTCCTATTTCTTGTTAGCAGTCAATCTAGAAATATCCTCCACTTTCCTATTCTACCTGGAAACCACTCAGTAGAAATCTAAATCTTTTAAGAAGATCTTCACATCCCCTTAACTATATTTCTTCTAGAGCACCTCAGGTGCTTTTTCTTAGTTCAGCAAGAATAATAAGCAATTGTTTTAACTTTATCTAGATAAAGTATGTCTTGATGTGTTTGTGGTAGGCTTTGACAGTCATTTAGCTTTCACTGCAATTTTACTGGGATTTTTGTTGCCACGAATTAATACTTTCAATATAGAAATAATGTGTTAATCTGTGTCTCCACCTACTAGAGGCAAACTTGACAATAATACTGTCTTAGATATTTTCTTATTATAGAGACACAATACCCAACACTCATAATTCGAAAGAAGAAAGGTTTATTTTGGCTCACCATAGAAGTTACAATCTATGATTGGTTGGCTCCAAGGCAGAGTGATATGGCATGGCAGCATAGCAGAGGAGAGTTCCTCATACATGGTGGCAGGAAGCAGAGAGAGATCCAGGGAGGGGAGGGAGACAGACCCTTCCCAGTACCCACATTTTCCAACCAGGCTTCACCTCCCAACATCACAATTAGCTGTAAATGTGATAATAATGCGCTGATGAGTATCACATGCCCATGATCCAGTTACCTCCTAAAAACCTCACCTATGAGCTCATGAGTCTTTGGGGGGACATCTAGGTGTAAACCATTACAGAAACCAAGGGATACAGAAACCGAACTCATGCTCTGAATTTTTTTTTTTTTTTTTGATACCGAGATTGAACTCAGGACCTTGTGCTTGTGAGGCAGGCGGTGGAACCACTGAGCTAAATCCCCACCCTTCTTGTTCTGAAAATTTAATTGAGCACCCCAATACTATTTTTTTGTTGTTCCTACCAAAAGAATAAAGGATCCAGGACTCTGAAATCAGATAAGTTCATTGATCATCTGCTTTATTCTTGGTTGTGATTTATTTGTTTTGGCTGTTCTTAGTCTGATTTTGGTACTATATTATTTATTTGAAGAAGACCCAGAAGTCATGAAAATCTGATCAATATCTTTCAAACTGCACCTGAAAAATAAAAGCTGGCCTTAGACATTATCTTCTTAGGATAAGGTTTGTCATGACACTCATCAACACATTTTCAACACTTTCTGTGGTCTTTATGTATATAAATTGGCTTTTAAAGGTATTTTCTCCCCACAAATTGTGGATGGAAGGGAAATTTTGATTTCTCAGGTCAGCATGCAGAAGCAGTTTGACTTTAGGTTGAAGATCAAAGATTTCCACCAGAGATCCTTTTGCTTTTGACTGATTGTCAGCCAGCCTCTAATGGACTGTCTGCTCTGGTAAATTTGTGTTGTCTTCTTGCACTTGCTTTTGTATTATCATCTAAGGATTTGTCTTTTCAAAGGTCATGACTGCATCAAGGAGTTTAAGATCACAGTAGCCATGTTGGAGAACTTTGGATGTAACCAAAAATGTTCATTTAATTGTACTTCTGATCAATATGTGAAAAAAGTCACCTCATGGGGAAATAATATGTGTTTTTTACATGTGAAAAACATTACCTTGTTAAACAGAGAACCCTTGTCTCTTTTTGTGTGTTGTGAAGGTTAATAAGTACAACTTTTATTTATGAAGTCTTTATAGAATTAAGATGAACCCAAGTTATTGTTTAAACCTAGTACAGCGTTTATTCTCTCTCTCTCCCCCAAATTAATTTTCTTTCAAATGTGCCTTCTTTCATCTTGTAAAGGGAGATCACTGAGCTCCTAATAATGAATTTCAATTCTCTTTATGTATTTCAAAAGCTGGTTCACTCTAATTTTCCATTTTTCCCTTTGTCTCCTTTTCCTCCTTCACTCAGGAACTTAAATCTTGTATAAACACATATATATTCTGAGTATCTCAGCTCTCAATAAATACCACCAGTAAAAATAGAGGATACATTACAAATAATATTTCCTACAATTTAATGATATTAAAGCCTTCTATAGTAGATTTTAACAAATAATTTGACATGGTAAGTGTTAATATACATTTGGAATTAGAGAAATCAAGAATTTCTAATAGAAAAAAATACATGCCTATTTACGTTTGTTAGTTCTTCCTCTAAGGAAACAGCTCTGCCAAGTAGAGTAGTCCAACCTGCTATATTATACGCCTTGTTTACTATGTGAAATGGTGGAAATGAAGCAGGACACTCAGAATTTCCATGTGTTACCTAAATATCATTTAAATTTGATTTTTAAATGCAAGTATTTATCGATCATATTAGAAAAATCATGCAATATTTATGTCAGAAACAATATTCGAGCATTGGAAACTGTTATAATTTTCTTTTAAGAAAAGGTCAGTGTCTTCCTGATTTTTAATCTTAGCACACAGACAATACGAGTATACTCTATATAGCTTGGCTATGTGATCTAGAAAACACACGCAATCAGGAGTCACTCTGGCAGACAGGTGTACCCCATGGGTCCTCAAGGAAGTACTCAGGGTACCAGGAAATGCCAGCATACACTACTAAGCTTTTTGGCAAAATTCATGCTATTCTCTGTTGAAAACTATTCAGGAGTACCTCTGGGATTTCTGCTGGGCATGCGTAGAATTTGAAACTCTGACCACTATGGTATTGGACCTACACAAAATCTTTTCATTATAAAGGAGAAATTTTATATTCAAGACAAGGACAATTTGCTCAAAATTTTTTATGAAATACAATCTCACACTATTACTATTACTTTTATTCCCCAACTATTGCTTCCTAGGGAGTTTGATGTGATTATTTAAAATTTTAAACATACACTTTGAGTCTTGCTGGGTTGTCAGAATGGGTTGCAACCAATCAAAATTGGCCATTTCTGTATGATGACCTTATCTGAGAGTGACCTTCAAGACAGTTAGTGAAATCCCACCTACCCTGTGGGGAATCTTCAGCCAGTGAACCTGACTGTCTACACAGGTCTGAGCATGGATCGAAAATGACTTATGGGTAAAAACTAAGTGATTGCTTCCTACTAAGAAGGTTTGGAAGATGAAATTTAAAATAAGTCATGAGAAGACTATGTGGGTGAATATTCAGATTGTGCAGAGACTTGAATGGTTTTGCTTCTCTGTCAGTTGTCACCAGACAGCATCCTAAAGAAAAAGTGTGATTAATTTTATATAAACAAGTTAGCCTAAGAACGTCGATTGATATATTTCCTAGCTATCTTCTTATTTTCTAAATGAAAAAATGCACAAGAAGCAATGATGAAAAATGATGTTTGGTAAGCATAGGTTCAGCTACCGGTTTTCCTCCAGAGTATGACTGATCTGGTTACTTTTGCAGCTAAATGTGCTCATGACATTATTTCCTGGGGGGGCAGTCAGATAACTACCTGCTGGCTGATACATGTGATGAATGGGGAAATGAAATGGGAAAACTTTTGTCTGAATAGAGTTAGCTCTGTATTCAAAATATGGGTTTATTCCCTGTACAGAATGCTCTGCCAGTCCCGTTACTGACCGATTTATAGAATGGTGCAGTCAGCATTGTGGTAGTGTCCAAGGAACACAGATGATGCCACTATGCAACGCAATCTGTTGCTGAACTATTGCACTATTTTATGTTGCTCATACCATTGATCCAACACACTTGGGAGGGAATGATCAGGAAATTATTTTGAGTGATAAATCCCAAACACAAGTGTTAAATTGGCTTGCTCTCCCACAATGAGAGTAAAGAGGGCTATGTTTGGAACCAAAAGGATTAATTGGTGTGCTTTTATTAAAACATCTTTCTCAGATGTCCTGATGGATGGTAATTTGCTATAAACAGACCAGGCTGAAGGACTCAGCTTGTGAACAATTTAAGATATGGGCAAAAAAGCCTGTGTGGAGAGGGGTTGGCAGAAAGCAAAGGGAATATAAAATAAAGAGTGAAATAAAGAATGTCGCATCAACTTTCGTAAGACATAAAGCCTGTATGGAGTGATGAGCTGTATTATCTGTGCTTTATTTTACTCAGTTCACTCTTTTCTTTCCCAATATATGAAGAATATTAGTGATGACTAATAATTCAGTATTGATGAGTAAATGACTGAGTTAACACAATCATACAGTAGGTTGTAGATATTTCTTTAAATTAGGACAACTTGGTGAGGAACAGCACTGACAGACTCTGCCAGATCCTCTTTCATTCTTGCCCTTGCCCTCTGCTTTAGGAGATGGGTTTGTGGGGATTACAAAGATGCATCTGTGACTTCCGGCTTCCGGCTGAGTAGAGTTGATGGGGAACCTGGGTGGGATACATGAGGAAGTAAGAAGAGAGATCAAGGAATTTGTTCTACTCATCCCTTTTCTGTGAGACAACATGGGCTTTCTCTTTCTTTTCACACAGTTTCATCAATCTAATCAACAGATCTATTCTGCATAACTCACTCCTGATTGTCATAATCACTCACTTATACCTTCAGATCTGTCAGCCCTAGATTATTTTACCATCCATTTACTGTCAGCTGTTTATACCTTTGCAAAACAACCCCTTCTCTCAGGTTCCTAATGACCTAGGCTAAATTGGTCTACTTCATATATTGTTATTAAAATTATTTTTAAAATTGTGTTTATGAAATTAGAGGATGATTTAAATAAATATCTACTGTATTGTAAAGTTATAGAAGGTTCTCTGATGGCTACAATGTCCAAAAAATCACAACACATTTTTTTTCAGATATGAAAGAAGAAAGAGTACAAAAAGGGAGATTTTCTAAGTAAGAGAAAATAAACACAGAGTCCAAGAATTCACAATGGGACTTTTATGAAGAGAAATCTTAATCAGTGTGGAAAGACAAGACAGACTATTGTATCAAGACTCACAATAACAAGAAGGAATAAAAACGTTTGTAAAATAAGAATAATATAAATTATTAATTCATCTATAATGCAAATATAGTGTGTAACATGGATTTATTTCTATGTAAGGTTCAAAAAAAAGAGACTACATATTATCTGTTAGAGCCAGATAAGGAGTACTTCAGTATTATATCCCTAAAATACATAAGAAAAGATTAAGTTAGCTTATGGTCATTATTTTAAATTCTTGTTTCTGGGTAGAAGTATATGATAAATTCGATTTATAAGAAAACTTGGTGACAACTATGATGGCAACTTAACTGCAGAGAGAGTGACTCTTTGGATAACAGTTGATGGACAAGAAAACTAAGAAAATCTTCCTGAGGCTCCCCAAATAGAAGCTATTGGTCAGGAGTTTAAACCTAAAAGAAGGATTGTGACCAAATTTCAGTTATTTCTGGGATAAGTCCCTGAGCAGAACATTCCCGAGATTGTCAAATGTTGACTATTGCTAGTATCCTGAATTCATTTTAGCAAGAAACTTCCTATCAGTATTAAGTAACAGCAAGTAACACTGATTTTCAGAACATGGAACAGCTCGTGCATTTGAGGCTTTACTAAACCTTGTGCAACCTGGAATTAGGTATGAGGTTTAGGTTACTACGTGGGGAACCATGAGTCAAAAGGTCAAATAAACTGCCAAAGACATTTGGCAAATAAATGAGCTAACTCTGAACTCAAGTCCTGAAAAAACACAGCTCCTACATTTATTTTCACAGCCTCATATCTTTACATAATAAGGATTTTATATTTATTAGAAGCACAGTGGGAACTGGATTGACAATACATTTACTTTTGGATTGAGCTTTTAAAATATTCTCTAATTACAATAAAACTATTGCCAACCTTCTAATTTATTCAAACTATGTCACATTTCATGAGAGCAAACTTATGCTTCCTTTTGTGAATGAACAATTGTTTATTGACTTAAAAGCAGTCTGATTTTAATGCAGTTTATATTGATGTCAATAATTTCACATAAGTTAATTATGAGAATGCACAGAAGAACTCAAGGGGAAGGCTTACATTGCACAGTGGAGATGCATTTTTACTTATTTCCCAATGAGACTTTATCTAAATAATCCAAGTTATTAGTTCATACCTGGAGGCATAGTTGTGAATTTAGAACACAATCAGGGGCATCAGTCAAGCATAACAGGAACAGTTCTGTTCACATATGTTCTGGTTTAAAATGGAACATCCATAACAGTTCAGTGGAGCTCAAAATTGCAGCTAAAAAGTGATCCTATAACCACCCTCAAAAAACTATGCACAGGAAATAGACTGAAAAATTAGTTTCTTAACATTGACATGTTGTTACAGCATTGCATTCATGGGAAGATCTGAAATAGATTGTCCTTAAACAAATATTTAGATATATATTAAAAGTATTCAAAAAATTAAAATCGCATAGTTTCTGGAATAGACACATATTTTAGGTCACATTTAAAAACCAAATTCAAAACCAATGTTAGAGAGATCAATTAAGAAAATATGTAGAGTCAAATGATACAGAGGGCAAGATAGTGCACAAACTGGTACAATATTTAGAAGAAAAATATTTCATATATGATGAATTTGCATGGATTTCAAAGATGGCATCTCCAATCCTTACAAGCTTTGGAATTTCGTTATTAGTGAAACAGCCAAACACCCAAGTCGTGATCCAGTGTTCATAGGGACCCAGACATGGATTTATGTGACAAGAAAGGAAACCATGCTGTGTTATCTCATATTTTTTAAAAGTCTTTTTCCTCATGATAGGCAGTACTGGTTCATGCGAGGGCTGGTTTGGTGTTTCAATTAATTATCAATATAAAATCTGTAGTGAAAAGCAGATACAAGTAGAAAGGAGGACCAGTGGCCTAGCAACCTGTTTTCATTCTTACCAATCATTTGTAACAAATGTAACCGAGGGGAGTGAATTTACCTGGGACCGATAGGCAAAATAGTAAATTGGTGAAGAATGCAGACAATACAGGCTTTTAAAATTCAAATTATAAATAAACTACTTTCTGTGCAATGATAAATAAGTTAATTATCTCTACTGGAGATTTTTATTTATAAATTTAGGACACTGTTCTCTGATTATTGAGGGTGTTATGAAAACCAAATATTCCAAAACAGACAAAACTGTGCTAAGAACATTGTTTGGAATGCTTTAGTACTATGTAAGTGTTTGTGCATTACTATTATTATTATATTAGTTTAATTAAAGTACACAAATGCGGATGATGTTGATACCAAAGGTCCTGCCACAACACAGGAGGCCCAAATTTAGATCCTAGTTGGATTCTGATCTGCATCAGTCCTGGGTCCCCAAAACGCCTTCTAAGTTAGAGCTGGATTCCAGGGCAAAGGACAGCATATTACATTTTGATTTCCCAAAGGACGCATTAGGGCTCGTTTTCAGGGAATATCTCTTCTAAAATCACGCTAGAACTCTTTTTCTAGGTAGCTCTTATTTTCTGGGAAACAGGGTACTCAGTAATAAAGGTCCTTAAGTGCCACTGCCCATGGTTTTGTTTTAAAAAAAATTTATATATTTATTGGTACATTTTAAGTATACAATATTTACATTTATCATTGGATGTTTGTACCTGAACATGATGTATCTTAGTTCTTATTTTTTCTCCCATTACCTGTGCAGCCTTCAACCCTCCACCCTTCCCTATTTACAAAGACTTTGATTCCATTTTTTTTTCTTTCTCATAATTTTTCCTTTCCCTTCTTCCCTTTCCCCTTCCCCTCTCGCCACCCCCAAACCCTTGGATCTTTTCCTATTTCAAATTATCAATTATTCATTTTAAACATTTTTATCCTTATTTACACTTTCAGTTTCTCACACTAGAGAAACTATTCAGTATTTACACGTGTGTCCTATTTATTTCACTTAAGAGTATGGCCTCGATATGCATCCATTTAGCTATAAATATCTCTAGTTTCTCGTTCTTTATGATTGAGTAGTACTCCATTTTATAAAAAAACCACATCTTTATCCAGTTTCCAGTTTATGGGCACTTGGGCTGTTTCCAAGCTTTAGCTATTACAAACTGTGCCGCTATAAACATAGGTGGACATATATCGCTGTGGTATGATTCTTTTAATTCTTTGGGGAAGATTCCCAGTAGGGGAATAGCTGGGTCAAATGGGACCTGTAGTCCTAGTTCTTTGAGGTATCTCCATACTGATTTCCACAGTGGCTGCACCAGTCTACATTCCCACCAACAGTGGAGAAGGGTTCCTTTCTCTCCACACCCCTACCAGCATTTGTTATTGGTTGATTTATTGATAGCAGCCATTCTTTGTGGGGTGAGGTGGAATCTCGGTGTTGTTTTCATCTGCATCTCTCGAATGACCAGTGATGTTGAACATTTTTTCATATATTTGTTTGCTGTTTTTACTTCTTTGTCTGAGAAATGTCTGTTCATTTCAGATGCCCATTTTTGAATTGGGTCTTTGAATTTGGGGGGTCTGATCTTTTTCAGTTCTTTATATATTCTTGATAGTAGACCTTTGTCTGAGGTACAGCTGCTAAAAATTTCTTCCCACATTGTAGGTTGTCTCTTGGCTCTGTTGGTAGTTTCTTGAAGTGCAGAAGCTTTTTAATATGATGAGATCCCAGTTATTGATTCTTTGCACTAGCTCCCGTGCTACTGAAGATTTGTTCATAAAGTCTTTTCCTATGCCAATGTCATTGAGAGTTCTACTTAACTTATCTTCCAGCAAGTTTAGTGTTTCTGTCTTAATATTTAGATCTTTAATCCACTTCAATCTTAGTTTAGTGCATGGTGATAGGTATGGGTCTAGTTTTAATCTTTGATCTGCCCATGGTTTTACATGTTATGTTTTTAGAAATTTTATGATTAAATATTATATGATCATAAGATATAAAATCATATGATATTATATGATTAATTTCTATCCATTTTAAATTATCAGATTAAATATCATCTTCTAATTGAGATCTCCTTGGTACTCAATTGAATAATTTCCTCTTTTAGGATTGGTTTTTTACCCTGACCTTTCCCTCACCCAAAAAGTCTCAGCTTTCTTTAGTGGAAAACGTTACTTAGAAACCAATAGCTTGGTGCTTTTGTGCTCTGTTTCCATTCTAACCCAGTACCCCAGTGCTGCAGTCTGGACTTCTTACCTCTGCACTCACAGCGTGCTGCCTTCCACAATGGTGAGGTGTCTGTCTCCCTTGTTCAAGCCTAGAATGCATGAGTATTAGTGTAAGAATAGTGAAATTATGTCACAAGAGAAAAAGCAAAGTTTATATCTAAAGTTTAATACTAATTTACACATGGAACTTTTTAGTTAAAATGTATATAGGGTGAAATGCACAGACTTAGAAGTACAATTTGTTGCATTTTGATATATACATTTACTTAACCACACTTCCTTTGACATATAAACTCTTTAATCTACCTAGAATTTTTTTTCATATTTCCATGTCAGTTCTGTGGGATATATATATATATTCATGACTTTTTTTCTGCTCTAGAACCACAGATAAATCAAATTATGCCTTGTGCCTTCCTTGTCTTTATTCTGTCATTCAGCATTATGTTCAACAGACATATCTTTCAACAAGCAGTTCTAAAAGTTTCATTATTACCAAATGTTTCCAGAAAGAAATAGCAGAAGGTCCTGCTTTGCACCTGTTTTCAGGAGGTATATTTAAAAAGTGTCTCTAAAGCGTACAATGCCTCTGCTTATTCATTTGGCCTCTTACTCTTTACCTAAGATTGCGACAACCTTTCATTCAGAAGAGCACTAGCTTACCTTCCATGCTGCTTCTATATTTAACACATAAATTTGTCAATCCTGGCTCACAGTATTTGCCTTGCTCATGATGAGCCGTGTGTGCGTGCGTGTGTGTGTGTGTGTGTGTGTGTGTGTATGTGTGTGTAGTAAATGGGATTGAACTCAGGGCCTCATGCATGCTAGGCAAGCAATCTACTGCTAAGTTACATTTATTATTTTACTTTGGGACAGGATCTTCCTAAGTTTCCCCATCTGATCTCTAGCATGGAAGTCTTGGCCTCACCCTCCTGGGTTTCTGGGATTGATCCATAACCTGTCTCCAATATTACTTCAAAATATGCATTTCAGGCATTGTTTTACTTTTAAGGATGAGATAATATGGGTTATATACCCAAAAAAGACAGACATTTAAAATCATTAAAATGAGTTAATTTTGTGTTTTTCAGCTATAAATGGAAGTGTCTGGAATAAAATTACACTGGAAATTTTTTAAATTTCATACTGGAAAGGATAATTTAAAACATGATAATAATGAGGACTTTAATAAAACAATAGTATCTGAGAACTTTAAGCACAAAAAAATTGATATTTAATGTGGCTATCATTGGGATTCAGAATCAGTCCCTCTAGGTAATAATGGTAATTTAAAAAAATTTTTTTTCAATTCAATAAAGTAGTTCTTACCAATATTCATCTAAAATTAAATGTTTTCTACTTCTCTATTTTTTGTGTCAGTAAACAGAAAGATAATAGAAGTACTATTAACAGAGAAAAAAGGGATTATTACCTTCACAAAATTAATGATACTATAAATTATAAGGCCATAAAATTCAAAATGTGGAAGGCTGAGTATCTTATTTCAAGCTGGGCCAATCTTTGATTCTCAAAAACTCATGAAGAAGATTTTAAAAGACGTGTTAGAACAAGCTGAAGCTCCTGATATAATTGCTAACACTCCAAAGAGAACTGATTATACAAAGCTTAATATGGTGCTTTTGAAATCTGTTGTCTGTTTGTTTCACTCTCCAAACAATTTGTCTGAAAAATTAACTCTTTATTTAACTAAATCCCTATGGAGCAGTGGATTCAGACAAGTGAGTGGTATTACTTATTATATGGCATTATTTCCCCTCTCTTTGGACCTGTTTCTTGTAAACTTGAAAGATTTACATATTGTAAATATTCCTCATCTTATTTTTATATTTTAAACAACAAAAACTGTACATGTAAGGACAAGTAGCTAAATAATCGTCATTCTTCAACCAGTGTTAAGATTTACATCTCTTCTTATGTATATCATCCTTCTGACTGCAATAAATGTCTACCGCTCTTACATCTGGCAAGTTTTGAAATGGTGATACTCAAAATGTCATCTGAGGACTTCAAAGAGGTCAGTAAGTTGTTAGCTCTCTGTTCACGACAAGGTCCTGAACTCGTTGCAAACTGGCACTTTGTTACCATTTCTCTAAACCAGAGTTCAGCAAATTTTTCTGTAAAGGGCTAAATAATAGTAAATATTTTCCCCTTTTGGAGTCACACAATTTTGCTACAAATGGTCAACTCTTCCCTGCATTGTGAAGGCTGCTATAGCCAATATGTAAGTCAATGTGTTTGGTTGTGTTCTAATAAAATATTATTGATGGACACTTACATTTGAATATCACAAATTTTTACATGCCACATGATAATATTATTTTGTTTTTCCTAACCACTTAACCACATGAAAATTATTCTTAGCTTGTGAGCCATAAAAATGTAGTATACTAACCCTTGCTTTAAGTTGTCCTCTAAGTATCATTAAATTGTCTCTTGTAATATAAATGTACGTCTTTCCCCATCCAGTTTAGTATTCTTCCTTCTATACGTTCTTTAGGATTCCCATAAAAGTACAGATACTTTATTGGTTCTCATTTGTATGACAATCCTTTCGTCACTCAGACTATTGATGTAATATATGTGAATTCCCTCGTGTATTAAGTGTGGTTGGAATTTGAGCCCTAGAGAATGTATTATTAGTCTTACTAATAAATGCCAATTCTCAAAATGTCTGTCTTCCATCTAAGACAAAGTAAGGACTGAGGAACAGGACTGTACAAGTGGAGATTCAACAAATTAGAACTTCGGGGATACAGGTGCTTGGAATGTTCTTAGATTTTGCATTAATTAATTAACTTTTCGAGTTTCTATTTCTTTCTCTGGAAATTTAAAGGATATAACAAGTTGTTCTCCTTGTGTTTTTTTGGGTCATTGTGCCCATATTTGTGATGCTAAGATAGAAAGACATTACATAATCAGAGAATAGGTCAGATAATGAGTGTCCAAAATACACAGACTTGTATTTTAAAAGGAAAAGAAGAATATCAAAGGAGTTTATACAAACTGAACACTCACTACTTGATTAGAATACTGAAAATAGTTCAGGAAACGCTGCTGTATCTCCTGCAGTGATTTCTTGTGTGGTTGTTGACTGGGGGTCTGATACAATGCAGTACTTAAAGATACCTCTGCCGACTTGGCAGCTATCCGCTTCCTGAACTGAGCACTTGCTCATGGAGCCTGTACTCATGCGTTTCTCTGAGGAAGCTGGTCTTTAGCGTTAGGACACGGAGTGGTGCTATCAGAGCTCTGGAAATATATGGATCATGTCTTTCCTTTCATAGCTGTCACTTTTGGTAATGCCCCACATAAATGTCCCACAGACATGCTATTCTGAGGCTACTTATGTAATTTAACTTCCTCACTAGCTCCCTCCTGTATTTTCCACACGGTTCTCGGCAATCTTTGTCCTCCAGGTTAGAAGTTTTCTAGGATACCAAAGCATTCCAAAGAAATCTAGACATAAATGAATCCTGAATTCTTCCCAGGGAAGGTAATAGAAATCCTACAGTTACTATATTGCTTGAGATTCAGAGGTAAAACTGGCTTTTTTTATTCTCCAAAATTACACTCCTAAGTAATTTCTCCATAGACATTTAAAATTATCCTATTTCACTTGATCACTTTCCCAATATGCTGTGTATTATGTTTATAAACATGAGAACTTATCTTCTATTGGTTTGAATAATTTGTTCAGTCATTTTTTAAAACTATTTTAGCCGCTTTGGAACAGTTAGATTATTATAATTTTATATGGTGCTGTCACCCTGTTAGGTAGAATACATGAGTTGTCAAAATTCTAAATAAAAATTACAGAACACTCAGTTAAATTTGAAGTTCGGATAATTAGAAATTTTTTTCAGTACTTAGTGTTCCCCCTCTTCACCTTTCATATGACCAATAATTTTTCAAGATGCACGTAAAGAATTGACTCCTCGAGGATACCAAATAGAAACTCCCAGACGAAATAGCTATGTGCTTTTATCCTGTGATACCGTTCAAACAGTCATGTAATATGCTAGTTCCCCCCAAATATTTATCAGAGTAACTTCATCTGCTCTTGTTTCTTTTACCTTTACTTAACTTTAAGCTCCTTGAGGAAAAATGTCTGTATCTATCTTATTTGTTAATTCCTTGATGGTCCCAGGATGTGGCTAAGTGTCTGTCAAATCACAAATTGTTCATACTTACTGAATAAAACATTAAGTTCTCCGTGTGTCATATACAGAAGAGTAATTCAGTCTAAGCAAGATACTTTTTAAAACACAATGGGCCATAACTCAAAGGTATATTAATTTTCTGTGAGAAAGTTTTTTATACTTTTAGTTCCATTTATGTCAAAACATCTCTTCTATATTCAATCTTAAAGTATGCATTGTATAAGCATTTCAAGTGCTTGCATAAGACATTGGAGTAAATCAATGTAACTTTAGATGTCAGTAAAAAGTGTATTAAAGGCAGATTTTTATACTATTTATTGGTCCTCTGTTCTGTGAGCTGACACTAGAAAATAAAATATGGAATTTGAGTACCTGTGACACATTATCATTAGTTTTAGGATTGAATAAATTTCTTTTCAGCTTAATTTCACACCTATCTATTTTCCTGAATTCTTTTTGGTACCAGTTTAGAGTAAAATGCTTTCTTTTTCGTGTGATGTACACTTAAATATTAATACCTTAATAAAACAATATTCTTTTTCTTCTGAAGTTGTAGAGAAGACCAATATTCCATTCCCCCAATCTTTATCAAAAAAATAATTCTCCTAAGGGCCGGGGATTTAGCTCAGTGGTTCCAGCGCCTGCCTTGCAAGCACAAGGTTCTGAGTTCAATCACCAGTACCAATAATAATAATAATAATAATAGTAATAATAGTAATAATTCTCCTTTAATGGCTGAACACAATTTTAGTCAAGACTCATGTTAAGCCAGTAACATTGCATATTATCAAGTGAGCACAGATTATAGAGCATAGTTGAAGCATATATATATATACACACATTATATATATATATATCCATAGATAAACATAATATATGAGTTTTTATTGAGTTTTAGAGACATCAGATACTTTCAGCCAGTACTAGTAGGTAGTTGGAAGTATTTTGTATAAAATGTGGTTATGTCCAGGTAGAGCAGGAACCAATAACAGGAAAAAAGAAGTTTGTGACTCCTCTCTTCCTTTGTCAGCCAGTAAAAGGATGTTTGTTGAATGACTCAACTCTCTTCTGCCCTTTGTTTTATTCTGTTGAGAGCTGACCGAAGGTGGCTCAGCAGCAGTCACACAGAATGATGGTGGATGTGAGGCTTTCAGAGCTTCCGCACCTTGACCAGCATCATTCATACATCTAAAGATGACAAAATTATCCAGTGTGTTTAGAATATTTCCTCAATAAAAATAAACCTAGGCCATGTACACAGGCCTTTCTATTTCCTTTTATTAAGTATAAGCAGAAACTATGTTTTCTCCACATAAACATTATAGTCATTTTTCAATAAAGATTGTTGGTCATTTTACTTTTAAATGCTATCATTTAAAAAAGATGTCTTGGGCATTTTGACCTATGCACTTGATAGAGCAGTCTAAGCTCCTATATTTGGGAGGGTTTGTATAGGAGTTTAGTTAAGTTGTAAATGTATTCAAAGTTTACTGATTAAAGCACCTTTAGGTAGTTATGTATTTTGGGTGATCACTGATATTGGTATATTTTAAACTGAATAATTAAGAAATATTGACTCTAAAATATACCAGTGGACCTCCTTGAGATGGAATTTGGATAACAGATTCCAATGCTTCTTCTTCCAAATTCCTCCTAACATGAAATTGTAGAGCAATAAAACACAAACTAAAGGATCATAGTGCTGAAAAAGGGAGCTGATAGGAAGCACGAAGTCAGAGTTGGCAGCAATTTTAAGGAAATCATGACTGGACTTAAAAAGCTTGCTCAGAGGAAGCATTTTACTATTTTACGTTATGAGAAAGAGACCCCCAAAACATGTAGTTAGTTTCTTTTTTCTTTTTCTAGTTATGTCTCCTGAGTCAGAGAAGCAGTCAGAGGGTCATGGCCCTCAGGTGCTGTTTTATCGTGAATATCGTTATCTATAGTTTTATCTACTACCTCATAGATCCAGACCATTTGGATCTGCCAAATAAGTGTAGACACAGCATTCTTTTCATATAAAGGTATGGGATGCAAAAAGTTTACTTCATCAAGTGAAAGACAAAGACAATAATGGAAATTTGTTCCACAAAATAATACTATTGTTGCCTTCAAAATGTGGATAAAGATGAGGCAAAATACATAACTTTCCAAAAATCACGCTGGCATCTTTAGGAAGGAAACATTATAATGCTGGTTGTGAATTCAGGAGTTAAATTTTAGAGGGTATAGTCACAAAAAGACTAGTAATAGACAATTAAGTTGATGCTAATGAGGGATAACTTTTTTCAGTGATTACTCTATAACCTGCACTGTACCAGAGTCTTTACAAGTATAATCTCAGTAGGGTTTTCCCCCCAGTATGCAGAGTATAACTATGATTTCTGTTTTATCAAGAAGAAAGAAGACTGGTAAGCATAAATGACTCACTTGATTTCACACCATGGCCACTGATATTCTAGCAGAATGGATTCAGACTGTTGTGCCAAGCATATCTCATTGCAGCCAATGTGATTTTCTTCACTGGAATTCCCAGCTGTGTAAAGAAGTAGTTAACCTCTCCATGTTGTAATATCTCTATATGTTAACCTCAATAAGATAGCTGGGTGTACATGTCCTGCTAGGGAGACTGAGAGATTATAATAATATTGGAAGCAAGAGACAAGCAGAAGCAAAAAGAGCAATGACAGAGAAAAAATAAGCAGAGATGAGAACATGATTTCAGATCAATTTCCACTCCCACTGATGTTCCTCCATGACACTAAGGTGCATTCTAGTTCCTAGTTTATTTCTGTCAACTATGTGATTGTGTAACAAGGTTTATTTTAGCTAAATTCCAATGGAGTTATTTTGTACAGTAGTAATCCATATCAGTAGAAAACAAAAGTAAACCAGGTATAGTGGCATGGCTGTGTAATTCCAGGATTTCGGAAGGCTGATGCAGGAATATCACAAGTTCAACCCTGGTCTGGGCATTTAGCAAGAACATGTCTCAATATTTAAACAGAATTGAAAAATAGCTAGGGTTGTAGCTCATTGTGAAGGCCTTGTGTTCAATCCTCAGAACAGTTAAATGAATGAATAAATAAGCTGGGGATGTAGCTCAGTGCAGAGGCCCTAGGTTCAATCCCCAGTAAAACACACACACACATACACACACATGCATGCATGCACACACCCACACACATACATTGGTTATTTTGCATTAGAGTTGTTAATTCATATTTTCTTGTTTATTCTTCACTGTATTTGCCAAATGTTCTACTACTATAATGAAGTAAATTGAGCATCAGACTAAATGAAGTGAAACAACTCTTCTACTTGGTAAAATGAACATGTAGATATACTTTGAAATATTTTAAATATCTGTTTGACAGCAATAGAGAAATATTGTACTTAAATCAGAAATGTTTATGGCTAAAATTTTGCAGCACTGCTCATTGGAGCATTTATACTCATCCATCATCTTAGTTTATACTTGTTTTTCAGCAAAACTTTTGCAAAAATTTGTGTTTATATATTTCCTCACTTATCTTAAAGGAAAAGTAAAAAATACAGGCATGACAATCTCAGAAGATCAGAAAATGTGAAAAGTTAATTTTTGTCTACAAATATCTAAAAACATACCACACTGTATCCTGTAAATATCAAAAATAAATTTGAAAACTTATTGAATCATTTTTATTTTCTTGATTAATGCCAAAAACCAAAATTAATTTTAATATTATTTCACAATTCCTACAATAATAAATCAAGTCTTGCTGAAAGGATGATGCCTTATTCTACAACATAGTTTTTATAAATTAATATAGTTTCCATATACTACATTAGTGAAAGATATGTAACATTTACAACTAATATAAATTTTCAGGACTGGATAATTATTTGTTCCAGTTTCCAAACTTCTGTTATTTAGAATCTCCAGATTTTTGACATCATTTTTATTTTACATTAAAAGATAAAATCGTAATGAATTGTTCTCAATTGTCTTTGGAGATTGTAGCTGCTGTTATTTTAGAATTCAGGCTACATGTTATTATAACTTCATTTGAGTTCAAGAAAAAAAATATAAATGAACACCTTCCTTTTATTTCTAAAAGTATCTAGAAGTATCTATTACAAACATATAAATATTTCCTACACATTTTTTCTCTTTTCTTGGTACTAGGAATCAAATTCAGTGCCTTGTGTTTGCAAGCAGGTGTGGTGCCACTGAGCTATATTCCTCCCCACACATACACAAATTTTCAAATTTGTTCTACTTGTTTCTATTTTTTCTTAATTTTATTGTTACATTTAAGGTATGCAATATAATGACATTCATCATGGGAAATTTGAAACTTTACATAAACTCTCTTGGTTCTTATTTTTTCCCCATTCCCCTGCCCTCCCTTCAACCCCTCCCTCCACCCCTCCCTATCTACAAAGACTTTGATTCCATGTTTTCTTTTTCTATATTAATTCCATTCTCTTCTTTCCTTTCCCCTACCTCTCCCATTTCCCCTTCTCCTTTGCACCTTTTCTTCCTACTTCACATTATCTATTACACCATTTAGTCCTTATTTACACTTTCAGTTGTTCACACTAGAGAAACTATTCAGTATTTACACATGTGTGTCCTATTCATTTCACTTGAGTATGGCCTCAAGGTGCATCATTTAGCTATAAATGTCTTTAATTTCTCTTTTTTATGGCTGAGTAGTGCTCCATTTTATATAAAAAAATACATTTTCTTTATCCAGTCTCCATTTGATGCGAAATTGGGCTGCTTCCAACTTTTAGCTATTACAAATTGTGCTACTTTGAACATGGGTACACATATATCACTGTGGTATGATTCTTTTAATTCTTTAGGGAAGATCCCCAGCAGTGGAATAGTAGGGTCAAATGGGACCTCCAGTACTAGTTCTTTGAGGTATCTCCATACTGATTTACACAGTGGTTGCACCAGTCTACACTCCCACCAGCAGTGGAGCAGGGTTCCTCTTTCCCCACAGCTCTGCTAGCATTTGTTATTGGTTAGTATCATGATGGCAGCCATTCTTTCTGGGGTGAGGTGGAATCTCAGGGTTGTTTTCATTTACATCTCTCAAATGACCAGTGATGTGGAACATTTTTTCGTATGTTTATTTGCTATTTCTACTTCTTTGTCTGAGAAATGTCTGTTCATTTCAGATGCCCATTTTTGGATTGGGTCTTTAAATTTGGGAGGTCTGATGTTTTTAAGTTCTTTATATATTCTAGGTAGCAGACCTTTGTATGAGGGAGAGCTGATGAAATTTTTTTCCCACAACGTGGGTTGTCTCTTCACACTGTTGGTGGTTTCTCTTGCTGTGCAGGAGCTTTTAAATAAGAAGAGATCCCACTTGTTGGTTGTTTGTGCTAGTTCACTTGAAACTGAGGTTTTGTTCATAAAATCCTTTCCTACACCAATGTCTTCAAGAGTTCTACCTAACCTCTGTTGCAGCTGCTTCAGCGTGTATATTTTAATATTTAGATCTTTAATCTATTTTTATTTTAGTTTATTGCATGGTCCTAGATATAGGTGTAGTTTCAATCTTTGGCAAGTTGAAACCCAATTTTTCCAGCACCATTTATTAAAGAGGCTATCTTTCCTCCAGTGAGGGTGTTTGGCTCCTTTGTCAAAGACGAGGTGGCTGAGTGTGTCTGGCCTTGTTTCTGCATCTTCTAATCTGTTCTACTGCTCCTCAGGTCTGTTTCTTTGCCAGTACCATGCTGTTTTAATCACAGTAGCTTTGTAGTATAGTTTCAAGTTGGGACTTTAGATACTCCCAACATTGTTTTTATTGCCTAGAATTGCTTTTATTTTTCTAGGTCTCTTCTTGTTCCAAATAAATTTTTGGATTGTTTCTCCAGGTCTGTCAAGTATGCTGCTGGGATTGCAACTGGGATTGCATTTAATCTATATAGCAGTTTTGGAAGTAGGGCCATTTTCACTATGTTGATAACTTCCTACCCAGGAGCAAGGGATGTCTTTTCATTTTCTAATATCCTCTTCAATTTCTTTTTTCAGAGTGTTATAGTTTTCAGAGTAGAGGTCTTTGATTTCTTTTGTTAAGTTGATTCCTAGTTATTTCAATTTTTTTGATGCTATTGTGAAAGGAATTGATTGCCTCATTTTTCTCTCAGTGGTATTTTTTCATGTACTGAAAAGCTATTGATTTTTGTGTGTTGACCTTGTATGTTGTACTTGTATGCTACTTTATTGAATTTGGTTATTGAGTCTAGAAGACTTTTGTTGGAGCTCTTGGGGACTTCTAAATAGAGTATCATGTCATCTGCAAATAATGACAATTTGACGTCTTCATTTCCTATATTTATTCCTTTTATTTCTTTCTCTTGTCTAATTGCTGTGGATAATGTTTCACAAACTATACTGAACAGGAGTGGTGATAGTGGACATCCTTGTCTTGTTCCTGATTTTAGTGTGAAGGAGTTCAGTTTTTGACCATTTAGTATGATATTAGCTATTGGTTTTTCATAGATGGCTTTTATCAGATTGAGGAAGAGACCATCTATTCCAATTTTTTGGAGAGTTTTCATCATAAATGCACTTTGGATTTTGTCAAATACTTTTTCTGCATCTATTGAGATGATCACATGGTTTTGGTCCTTGCCTCTATTAATACAGTGTATTACATTTATTGATTTGTTTATGTTGAACCATCTCTTCATCCCTGGGATGAATCCCACTTGATCTTCTCAAGGATCTTCTGCATTCTATTTGCCAGTATCTTATTAAGGATCTTTCCATCTATGTTCATTAATGAGATTGGCCTATAATTCTCTTTTTTGTTTGGGTCTTTCTCTGCTTTGGAGATCAAGGTGATGCTTGCTTCCAGGAATGAATTTGGGAGTATTGTTTCCCTTTCAATTTCATTGAAGAATTTAAACAGTAGTGGCAGTAGTTCCTCTCTAAATGTCTTGTAGAATTCAGCAGTGAAGACATCAGGGCCCGGGCTTTTCTTAGTTGATAAGTTTTAATTACATTTTCAATTTCATTGGTTGATAGTGGGTTGTTTAGAATTTTTAGGTCTTCTTCATTCAACTTTGGTAATTCATATGTATCTAGGAATGTCCATTTCTTGTGTGATTTCCCTATACTTGGCGTATAGGTTCTAAAAGTAGATATTGAAGATCCTCTGAATTTCTGCTGGGTCTATTGTAATCTCATCTTTTTCATTTCTAATTGCATGGAGTTCAACCTTTTTTTGATAAGGTTGGCTAAGGGTTTGTCAATTTTATTGATTCTTTCCAAGAACCAACTCTTGGCTTCATTGATTTTTTTGTATTGTTCTCTTAGTCTCCATTACATTGTTTTCTGCTCTAATCTTTATAATTTCCTCCCTCGTATGAACTTTGGGTTTGTCCCACTCTTCTTTTTCTAGAAGCTTGAGGTTCAGCATCAGGTTGTTTAATTGGGCTTGCTCTGTTTTCCTAACATGTGTATTCACTGATATGAATTTCCCTTGTAAGACTGCTTTTATTGTGTCCCATAGATTCTGATATGTTGTATTGTCATTGTCATTTAATTAAAGGAACTATCTGATTTTTTCTTTAATTTCCTCTGTGACCCATTGGTTTTTCAGAAGTGTGTTGTTCACTTTCCATGTGTTTATGAAATTGTTTGGGTTTCTTTTGCTATTGATCTTCAATTTCATTGCACCATGGTCTGATAATATACAGGGGATAACTTCAGTTCCTCTGGACTTTCTTAAACATGTTCAATGAGCGAGTATGTGGTCTATTATGGAGAATGAATCATGTGTAGCTGAAAAGAATGTGTATTCTGATTTTTGGGGGTGAAACACCCTGTAAACATCTGTTAACTTCATTTGTTCAAGAGTTTGATTGACTTCTAGTATTTTGTTTTTTTAGTTTTTGTCTAGTTGATCTATCTATTTGTGACAGTGGGGTATTGAGGTCCCCTACTACTATTGTATTAGTACTTATATGATTTTTCATGTCCGTTAGTATTTGCTTTATATAATTGAGTACATGAGTGTTTGGTACATATGTATTAATGACTGTCATCTCTTCCTATTGGATTGTTCCCTTTCAAGGATGTACTGTCTTTCTTTATCTCTCTTAATCACTGTTGGTTTGAAATCCACTTGATCTGCAAAGAGGATAGCTACTCCTGCTTTTTTTTCAGGGTGCCTGTCACATGGAGTATTGTTTTCCACCCTTTAATTTTCAGTCTATGAGTTTCTTTTTGAATTAAGTGTGTTTCTTGTATGCAGCATATTGTTGGATCTTGCTTCTTGAGCTATTCTGCCAGTCTATTTCTTTTGATTGGTGAATTGAGACCATTAACATTGATGATTATTTGAGGTATCTCCATACTGATTTCCACAGTGGTCGCACCAGTCTACACTCCCACCAGCAATGCAGCAGGGTTCCTCTTTCCCCACAGCCCTGCCAGCATTTGTTATTGGTTGATCTCATGAGAGCAGCCATTCTTTCTGGAGTGAGGTGGAATCTCAGCGTTGTTTTTATTTGCATCTCTCGAGTGACCAGTGATGTTGAACATTTTTTCATGTATTTATTTGCTATTTCTACTTCTTTGTCTGAGAAATGTCTGTTCATTTCAGATGCCCATTTTCGGATTGGGTCTTTAAATTTGGGAGGTCTGATCTCTTTAAATTCTTTATAGATTTGAGATAGTAGACCTTTGTCTGAGGAAGAGCAGGTGAAGATTTTTTCCCACATTGTGTGTTGTCTTTTCACACTGCTGGTGGTTTTTCTTGCTGTGCAGAAGCTTTTTAATAAGAGATCCCACTTGTTGATTGTTTGTGCTAGTTCACGGGCAACTGAGGTTTTGTTCATAAAATCTTTTCCTACACCGATGTCTTCAAGGGTTCTACCTAACCTCTGTTCCAACTGGTTCAGAGTTTCTATTTTAATATTTAGATCTTTAATCCATTTTGATTTTAGTTTAGTGCATGGTGAGAGATATAGGTCTAGTCTTAATCTTTGGCAAGTTGAAGACCAATTTTTCCAGCACCATTTATTAAAGCAGCTATCTTTCCTCCAGTGAGGGTGTTTGGCTCCTTTATCGAAGATGAGATGGCTGCGTGTATCTGGCATTTCCATTTGTCCCTGCTATTCCACTGCTGGGGATCTTCCCCAAAGAATTAAAAGAATCATATCACAGTGATATATGTGCACTCATGTTCATAGCAGCACAGTTTGTGATAGCTAAAACTTAGAAACAGCCCAAATGCCCATCAACTGGAGACTGGATAAAGAAAATGTGGGTTTTTTTTTAATAAAATGGGGTGCTACTCAGCCATAAAAAATGAGAAATTAGAGACATTTATAGCTAAGTGGATGCACATTGAGGCAATACTCTTAAGTGAAATAAATAGGACACACATGTATAAATACCGAATAGTTTCTCTGGTGTGAGAAACTGCAAATGTAAATAAGGACTAAAATGTATAATAGGTAATGTGAAATAGGAAGAAAAGGGGCAAAGGGGAAGGAAGTGGGAGGGATGGGGAAAGGATAGAAGGGAATGGGATTAATATGAGAAAATGGAAAAATAGGAACAAAATCTTTGTAAATAGGGAGGAATGAAGGGGTTGAAGGGAGGGCTGGGCAAGGGTGAAAAATTAGAACCAAGAGAGATTATGTAAAGATGCAAATTTCTAATGATGAATGTCATTATACTGTATACCTAAAATGCACCAATGATTAGAGTGAATAATTGATAATGCAAAATAGGAAGAAAAAGTCCAAAGGGGTAGGGGTAGTGGGAGGGGCAAGGGAAAGGAAAGAAGGGAAAGAAAAAATGCTGAGAAATGGAAAAAATGGAAATAAAGTCTTTGTAAATAGGGAAGGGTGGAGGGGGTGAAGGGAGGGCTAGGAATGGGGAAAAAATAAGAACCAAGATGCATTATGTAAAGGTACAATTCCCAATGAGAAATGTAATTGTGTTGTATACCAAAAATATACCAATAAAAGAATTTAACAACAAAATAAATTGATGGTTATAACTGATATGTGTTTATTTATCCTTGTCATGACTTTTTCTTTTTGTTGGATTCTCCCCCTTTGTGTTTAATTTCTTGCCGTCCCTGATGCATTCATTCTGCTGGCTTCCTGTGGTTGTGATCTTTGTTTTCTTTCCCTAGGATATTGTTAAAATTTTTTGGAGTGCTGCTTTGGTATTCATGAAGTTCCTAAGGTGCTCTTTGTCATGAAAGCATCTCATTTCTCCATCCATTTTGAAAGATAGTTTTTCAGGGTATAGCAATGTAGGTTGGAGGTTGATTTCATTTAGGACTTGAAATATGTCACTGCATGCTCTTCTTTCCTTGTGGGTTTGTATTGAGAAGTCTGCTGTGATTCTGATGGGCTTTCCTTTGTATGTGATTTATTTCTTTTCTCTAACTGCTTGTAGAATTTTGTTCTGATGGCTTTCTGGAATCTCAACTATTATATCCCTATGTGTAGATATTTTTGATCATGGCTATTTGGAATCCTATATGCCTCACTTATCTGTATGGCAAATTCTTTTCCCCTGCTTGGGAAGTTTTCTGCCATTACATCTGTGAACAGCTTTTTTATGTCATCTGCACTCTGTCCTGTTTCTTCATTGACTCTCATCAGTCTTATGTTATTCTTCTTTGCATTGTCTAGCAACTGCTGGATTTTCTTGTCATCCCTTACTATTTTTAAGAAAATTTTCTTTTCGTGGTTACTAATTGCAATCCTATCTTCTATATCTGAAATTTCTTCTTCACATTGGCTCATTCTGCTGGGTAAACATTCAATGGAGTTTTTAATCTGCTGGAAATTTGCTTGCATCTGTTTTATGGATTCCATTTGTTTCCTATGTTGGGATTCCATCATGTTCCTCAACTTCTCTATTTTTTTTAAATCTGTGTACACTCTAGATTTATTAATCATTTCTTATACTATGGGCACAATCTCTTCTGTTATTTGAGAATTTATTTCTGATTTCACTTTTTCCAGGTCCTCTTTCATTGCCAGTCAGGGAGTCCAGGTGTTTGAGTATCAGATTGTTCCATCTCATTTTCCTTTGGGGTTGCTTTAGGTGATCTGGAAGTCTGGTTTTGAGACTTATTTATGTGTCTCTCATTTCAACAGATGCAGCCTGCTGTGCCTTTGTTGAGGTGACTTTTTGCTCACCAAGTGGTCTTCAATTCGCAGCAAGCCTCTGAGCAACCTTTGCTCTGCTGATCAGCATACACCAATTCCTGGGTTCATGGTGGTGGCCTTCTGGATCCATGAGCTGACCTCTTGTCTGCATGGGCTTCTGGATGGGGCCTGAGCACACTTGGGATGGTATCTAGGCATGCCTCTCACAGGGGCCCATATGTAGCTATTGTCAGGGAGGGCCTTTGGTTGGGGGCTGTGCACTCCAGTTCCTGTTATCTGCACAGGCTTTGGCTAGGGTCTCCACACACTTATCAATGGTATTGCGGCAAACCTCTGGCTATTGCTTGTGCCCTTGTAGCTCTTTTCCAGGCAGGCCCTTGGCTGTGGCTGATGGTATAGTGGGCCTCTGGCTGAAGCTTATGTGCCTGTCTAGTTCTTTTCTGGGCAGGCCTTTGGCTTGGGTGTGTGTGCCTGAGCCTCTGGGGTCTGAGTGGAGCCCTGGCTGGGATCTGCCTGTAGCTGCACTGGTCTGGTTCACAGTTTACTGTTTATTTTCATAAGCACAGGTTTTATTTCTTAATGGGTAGCTACTCAATGTTTAAAATCAATTATATGTACAATCTTTAGAAAAAATTTATTAGATTCTTTTGCATATTCTTCTCATGTAACATTTGCTCAATGAGACACTGGCTTCAGGTCCACCTTTCACATTTTATTAGAAATATGATGAAACTGACTGTCTTCTGAATTCCTTCATTACTTGCTAAGTATAAATCAAGGCAGAATCATCCATACTGTCCCATGGGAGCCAGTTTACTTCCTTTGTGAAACATTTATGTTTTGACTTCAGATTATAGCAATATTTCTAAAAATCATTGGAATATTCCAACTACCTGACAGTTTAACGTTTGCTTATGTTTATTCCATTGATTCAACATCCAATAAAGGCCTACACCTGTGAATTAAGTGGGATACAGCATCCACACTTACTTTCTCAAGATGGGCCATGCTGATAGGATTTTAATTGACCAAACTTCTCCTTAAGTTCTAAAGCTGTATTTCCTGCTTTGGGTAAGAAAATATTACTTCTTATTCTGAAATGAAATACTTTAATTTCACATATAGGAAGTAAAAGAGTATGACAATATAAACATGTCCTAAATGCAAATTTCTCTGAGAACATTAAGTTAATAAACTGTAAGGCTATTTGTTGGAATATACACATACCCTTTAATTTATGTTAGTTTATATTCCAGTGAACCATCACAAGTTGAAGATGTATGTAATATACTATACGTACCAAGCAACTCAGCCTACCATATATAGTTATTTACTTTTAGGAATTGATCATATGGTCATTCAGTGAGAGCTACAACTCACTGCTGAGAGAGAGAGAGAGAGAGAAGAGAATATGAATCATACTTCTAATTGCTGGTCTAGGAGAACAACAGAATAATTAAAATTTAAACTTGGGTTTCTACAGAATGCATATCTACTACAAAAGCTAATAAATTAATTTTCTAAAGCTGATAAAATTATTTCCTAAAAACTACAGATAACATCATACTAAATGCTATAAAATTGACAGTGTCCCCTGAAGATCAGAAACAAGAAAAGAATATCTGCTCTTGCCACTCTCATTTAAATGTGACATGGAAATTCTAGCTGGTAAAACTATGAAAGGATTTAAAAAAAAATATAGCGGAAAAAGAAAATGTCTTGATTCATAGATGCCTTAGTGGTCTATGCTAAAAAAAAGTCCAAAGATCTGCTAACTTGAATAAGTGGATATTTAACAAGTCCACAGGATACAAAACCAATTGTATTTCTACCAAGTAGTATCAGTAATTGAAATTCTGGAAAGAATCGCTTATAAAAATACCTTAATAATAATAAAAAAACCTTACTATTTATAATGCCTTAATAGTAAATATGTACAGGCAATTCCACTGAAATATGTGCAAGAAGGTTTTGCAGTGAAAACCATAAAATATTTAGTAAGGAAAATCAAATACATCCTAAATTTATTAATAGATATCTGCGCCCTGTGTTGGAATATAAAATATTGCTAAAATATCAGAGTTCCTCTAAATTTTCTGTAGATTCAGGGTAATCTTAGTCAATATACAATAGCAATTTATGTATAAAAGCTAGCAAATTGATTCTAAAATTTTTATAGAACTAGACAGATAATTTTTCAAAGAGCAAATTTCAAAGATTTTTGCTACCTGATTGTAAGAATGACTATAAAATATAATTATCATTATATTATGCTACTGTCAAATGTATGAACCCATAAATCAAAAGCACAGGATAGAAAATGTGTAAGTAAACTAGCATATATGGTCATTTGAAGATTGATAGAAGTTCAAAAAGTTGTAGTAAGAATGGGTACTATTTACAATGAAGTTGCAAAAATAGAACATCTGTATAAAAAAAACTACGTCTTTACCACTAATTGTACCATGTACAAAATTAGTACTAAACATATAAGATATCTAAGAAAAACACAGAGGGAAATAAATCTTTATGACCTTAGGTCCATGAATTAGGCAGAGATTTATTATGTATGACAAAATGATATGAGAACAAGAACATAAAATACAGATAAGTTGCAATTCATTTGAATTAAAATTTTCTGTAATTTTAACCCTACAATGATGCAAAGGCAAAGCTACAAATTATGAAATGTGTACTGAAATCACAAGATGCTACCATATACCAATTGGATTTTTCCAAATAAGAGATTTGATAATATGAAACATTTTGAACTTTTGTTTAGCCCTGGTGTAGGTACAAAATTGTATATTCCTTTTGGAGAAGAGGAATGTAGTTTCATATCAGAATAACAGAATTAGTATGTGATCCAACATTTCCACTCAAAGCTTTTTGCCAAAGAAAATTAAGGGTAAAGTTTAAGGTTTCTTAACGAAAAAAAAACCCTGGCTGTAGATTACCACAAAGAAATTATGCTTGTCTCCAGCTTCTGAACCTCAGTCTATAACACTGATTCTTAGCTGAATTTCTAGCCTGCCAGAGTGAATCTCTTTGAAGAAGCTTAAATACTAAGGTGAAGACGGGGTATAGAACATGTTTTATTTCATATTTTATTTTACTGATTTATTCTCTTAAATATTTAAACATTGGGGTAAAGTGTGTTGGTACCCCTCTACATTATTCTTGCTTTTGTCCCCAGTGAAAGGTCTGGATGAATTTTACCAGACTTTAATTAATTCATTGACTTGGAAGAAGAATACCCTAAGCTCTACATAAGTATGTGATTAGTAGCTTCAATTTAAATGGGCAAATTTACTTAAAAGTAGCATACATATATGCATATGTGATTAAATTATTATTTAAAGATATTAGAGGGTGCTTTAGTCATCTCTGGTTATCATTTTTTAAAATGCCATAGAGTGAGAAGAAAACCACCTGCAAGCCAGGGCTCTTATCAGAATTCTACTTTATCTTAGTCTTACATTTCTGGGATCCAGAATGATAAGAAATATATTGTTCAGTGTATGGTATTTTTTTATGGCTGCTCAAGAAGTTTGATATAGATTTTGGCACTGAGAGGTGCGTTTGTAAGAAACAACTAAAATTGTGAAAGTAGTTTTGTAATTGAGTAATGGACAGAGGCTGGAAGAGTCTCGAGGTCCCTGCTGGAAAAGGCTTAGATTGATCTGAATGAGTTAGCTCTGGTGATTTTGGAGCCTGGGGAGTCTAGGAAGCTTCCCAGGATAGAGCTCTATTTAGTCTGAGTCCAGAGGTCTGAGGAGTAAGGGATCTTTTGATACAAGTTCTAGTCTGAGTCCAAGTCCACAAAGAAAAGAACAGTGTTCCACCTCTAGGTCAGTGAAACAGAGACAACAAGTTCTTTGTCACTCTGCTTTTTATTCTATTCAGGCCCTCAGTGAGTTTGATGAAGGCCCCCCCATATTAAGGTCAACCTTCTTTACTTAGTCTACTCATTCAAATATTAATCTCTTGAGGGGGTGAAGGGGGGCTAGGAATGGGGAAAAAATAAGCACCAAGATGCATCATGTAAAAGTACAAGTTCCTAATGAGAAATGTAAATGTGTTGTATACCTAAAATGTACCAATAAAAGAATTTAAGTAATTAAAAAAATATTAATCTCTTTCCAAAAGGCCCTCACATACACACCCATGAGTAATGTTTAACCTTGTATCTGGACCCCCCAGGGATGACAAGTGGACACATAAAACTACCAGTGCCCTGGGTAATTGTGTGTGGAGCAGTGTGGAATTGTGGATGGAGCGATCAACAAGTACTCTCATTAAGGCTGGTAACAGTTGGGAGAGTGCTCCAAATGAAGGAAAGGGTAAATGCAAAAACGTAAGATGAGCTTTCACAGCTGGGACATACTGAGGAGAGAAGGAGAGGGCTCAGCCTGGAGAGTGAGGCAGAGCCAAACTACTTAAACATACTTTGGCCATGGTAGATGCTGGTTTTTACCAGATGTATAACTGAAATCCAAAAGAAAGATGAAAGCAAAATGAACATGTCACCCAATTCACTGAAATAGAAAGAAAATAAGAGCAGAAGGAAACAAGAGTGAAGGAAGAAGGGAGGGAAGTGCAAGAGGAAAAATGAATGAAGGAATAAAGAAAAGAGAGAGCAACAATAAAGAAGACAGACAATAATCTACATGCTGACTGTATAATATAAAATAAAGGATCAGAAATGAAAAAAAAATGTATTGCATTCACCTATAAAATGAAAAATGAAAGAAATTCCTGGATGCAGAACATTGGTAATAGAGAAGTTTGGATCAATTAGAAATCTTTTTCAAAAATGAAATTGGAATAGCTTGCCAGTGAGATGGTGAGAAGGATAGCAGAGAGTTTGGCAAAGGGAATGTTTGTTCCTAAGTTTCGGAGATAATTAAATTTAAATTGGCATAATTTTTGAGATGAGGACATAGTTGAGGTTCTACTGGGGTGGGAGTCAAGATTCATAAGTGGATGTGTTATGTAAAACCTGTGTATGAACCTAGAACTTGGACTGCTCCAGCTGGGGTGCAGATGAAAATAAAATATTTTTCCTGGTCAGCAATGTTTCTCTTTTTAAATATTCTTTATTTTCTTAAAATCATGAGTGAAATTGAAGTTCAGCACACTCACACACATATCCATAGCAGCATGTATATACAGTCTGGCTACAGCAGTTACTAGTGTTACAAAATACATGATGGATTAGAAATCAAAAGAAACATAAAAGACAATGTAAATAAAAAGAATGGGGACACCCTAATAGGTAAGTGCTAAAAAGAAGATGAATTTAGACTGACATTGAAAAAGGCGTCTGAATACCTATGTGGGCACTGCAAACAGTTGTTCAACTAATTTTGTTCCGATAAACAGATATAGGTCCAGTAAAATATTCTCTAATGGAGAAATAAACTCACGACAAAGAGACCCGAAGAATTCATCATTAGGCAGTTCATGTTAACAGAAAAGTGTCTAATACAATCATGTAAATTTAAGAGGCAGAATAATTAAAATGTACTATGTGGGAATGGTGTGGTCAAGTATGTTACCATCAAAATTATAATATAAGCATTCATAGATAAACTGATTTAAGGATCAAGAATATTTTATTTTATGGCTAGAGAGTAAAAGCGGATTGGGAGAGTTCAAATACAGATAGATAGATAGATAGATAGATAGATAGATAGATAGATCTGATTTAACTGAATTTTACATGATATCATAGAGAATTTTGTATCCAGCAAATGAGGAATATATTTCAATCTTTAAATTTGTTGTGAGATTGCTTAAATATTCCATTTCTTGGAAATTTAGTTTAAAAACCCCAAAACTTTGCAACAGCAGTGCATGTGTGATTATACCATCTGAGGAAGGCAGAAGTTGGCTCTCTTGGGGGTTATCTGGTAGAAATTTCTGCTAAATGTAAATGTCTTATGAGGTTGTTATAAATACTCTTACTGCCTTAAAGCAATGACATGTGATAGGGCATAGTTATCACCACCCAGATACAGCACTGAGTGTGGCTAGAAAAGAAGTTTACATGATGCAAGTACATTGAGATGTGAAGTCACACCGACTCTGAAATTTTAAATGCCTCAATTCGATATTGAACTACTTTTTAGTTTTCAGGACTGAAATCTCACGGGACACCCATCAATGTAAATGCATTTCATCTGCACATTTTCTGCTGCATGTCCTCCTGCTCCACTTGACAAATCAACAGTTAATTTATATTGAGTCAAACACTGTTCTCATTTTCTAGAAACTCATGTGATGCAAACGTTTTCAGCAGTTTTTGTCTAATTTAATTGCTTTGAAATGTTATTAATGAGATAAACTCCCATGCCCTTCATCACACAACAGTATTATGGATTTTAGAAAGGAGACTTAGACAAGAACAAAGAAATCCTATTCAGCCTCATACTGTCTGCATGATTTTAGGGACGACAAACTGAAGGTCCGAAGAGCAAAAGATCTTTTGATCCAAGTTCTAGTCTAAGTCCAAGTCCACAAAGAAAAGAACAGTGTAAATCTTACATATTATATCGAAATCTTCAATTGATTAGTCATTTGAAAAATCAGTCACATGATCTTTCTTATGATGAACAGTAATGGATACTAAGTTTGACTCATTGATGCCTTTTGTAATATATGAAATTTATTTGTCATTTGTTCTTATTGATGTAGGAGAAAAACAGTGAAGAGGTAAAATTAACTCTGAAAGTAAATAAAGATTTCTTTTTTTCTGCAAAAGAAAATAGACAAAATGAGTTGGCCTATGGTACATATCAACTGGTAAAATTAGTGCTGATTTTGATGCTTGTTGGGAAGAAATTTCCATTAGATTTCATTTAGTGTGGAAAATTGGGCCCTGATACAAACTCTATAGTACTCCGTGCTCCACACAGGTTCACAGGCCTCTCCATCTGTCAAATACCACGCTCATTGGGTTGGAACACATTCCTTGGTTTGGAGCGCTCTGTTTGAACAGATGGAGGGGCCTGTTTGTGGATAAAATTAACAATGCATTTCTGTATATATTAGTTCGTTCTAGTTTTCATAATTTTTTTCCCTGTGGTATTTAAAACACAAATTATGTGTGCTGTCTAAAAAAGAAAAGAATAAAAATGCTGAGTTTGAGCAACTCAGAATAACAGCGTGCAAGGTTGGGGGAAATGACACAAGCAGCATGTCCTCTGAATACTTTCAAAAATATTACACAGCAAAACACTTAGTTTCTAAATCCCCAGAACTGTGGAAATTAGAGAATGATAGCATTATGCTATTGGTATGAATTAATATTTTTTTATTAAAATGTCATTTTCAGATATTGTAAATTATCTTTCCTCAAAGAATAGTGAGAACATAACTTGTTTAGTAGAAACAGATAACACTGATACCCTTTAAAAAGGACAGGCATTACCTTCAATGACAGACACATAGTGGTAAGTAGGCATATTTAATCTGTTTTGTATTCATATTTTCTTACTGATTTTATTAGCACAGTTATATGTATTAAGTACATAAATATCACATAAACATCTCAGGGCCAGACATGTGCCTGTAACCCGAGCACAAAGGAGCCTGAGGCAGGAGGATTGCTGGGAATTTTTTTAAGCCAGCCTGGGCTACATAATGAGTTCAAGGCCACCCTGGACTACACAGAGAAACTCTGTTTTAAAAAAAGAATTGTTGGTCAGGCATGCCACGCCCACATGTGACCAGCAAGACAGTGAGGACCATTGGCACGCTCACCAGCCACCAGAGTAGCCACACCAGCCCCCGCAACCCCCACCCCTTTTGCCTCTTGACTGTGCCGCTACCTGGTTCCACACTATAGAGGCAAAGGAGGGCATAAAAGCCATTGTCCTGAGCTCCAGAAGATAGAGCAGAAGCGAACATAAGTGAACTCAGGCTCCTTGATGAAAACTGAAGCCCACTAGAAAAGTGAAGAGAATCTCTGCAATAAAGGCACACCAGACCGGCGTACTTGGTAAGTTGGAGGGATCATCACTTCCCATCGGAACCTGGACTATCTTCAGGGGAAGGGCAGCCAGAACCTGCAGTAGAGCATTGTAGAGTTCAACCCTGCAGGAGGACAGGGAGCTCAACTTGGGACTTGCAGCCAGAAATCTGCCTGAATTTTAGGGGTCTGGGACTGGCTTGCTGAGACTCATTGACTTATATCTGCAGACTGCTGGTCGCATTGTCTATTGTGACAGAAGAGACATACCCTGAAGGAGGCTGTTTATTTTTATTTCTTATTTGTTATTTTCAAAATTATTACTATTTTTTGATCGTATTTTTAATTTTTTCTAGTCTTTTCAAATTTTTATTTTTCTCTTTTTTCTTTCTTTTCTCTTTTCTTTCTTTCTCTCTCCCTCACTCCCGTGCTGTCCCACATTGTTCTTCATCTCCCTTTGTGTTCCTGTCCTGGCCCTAATTTGTATTTCTTCTTTATTTTTCTTTTATTCTCTTTTTCCTTCTCTCTTCTGTGTCCTCTGGCCTCACTGCTAACCTTCTCCTATGCTTCCAACTACATATTGCTCCCTTCCCAACTCTTTCTAACTCCCCATCTGGAAAAGTAAAGTTGCTATATTAAAGAGTTTATTCACTATAAAAATATGTTGGGTTGATCCTCAATTTTGATTTAATTTACACAGTTAAAGATGATAGATTAATAACTACCACAAATTGTCATTTTCTAAGAAGTACTTGATGCTATGGTGTTGCTGATTGTATCATTTGGGCTAAGGTGTTGTGATTGATCTAATCAGTTGTCCCTCCTGGTATAATGAAAATGAGATAGCCTCAGAGCCATTAGAGACTCAAAACCTAAAGACCAGCTATATCGGGAAGACACCTCTGAGAAGCAATCATTCCATAAGTGTTCTAAATACAAGCAACAAAGATACTTACAATAAGCAACTTCAGAGTATCAACCCAGGAATTAAACCAAGAACAGTACCTAAAACAAAAATGAGAAGATATTTAAGAAAGACACAAACTCAGGCATCCACCTTGCAAAAGGCAAATTCTGGAGGAAATGAGGTAGAAAAGTCTGATAATCAACCACCTGGACACCCTGAATTGATAGCGCAGGAAGTAAGAAAACAGATGAATGAGGACTTAGAAAAGTTCAAAGCAGAAATACTCTCTCAGATAACTACAGAGATGGTGAGCAGAGTGAAAGACATGATTGCAGGCTCTAGAACAGAAACAGATAAAAAAAATAGATGAGGTTAGAAACATGCTGGAAGCCTTGAATGCCCAGCATAAGAAAGAAATTGAAACCATGATTGCCTAATGTAAGAAAGAAATGGAATCCATGAAATAGATTCAAACAGATATTCATGAGATTAAAAACTCGACTGAAAGTATGCACAGAAGATTAAGAGAATGTGAAGATAGAATATCAGATACAGAAGAAAGGATTGTGGTAAATGACCATGAAAACAGAGGTTTCTTAAAAATAGTAAGTGACCACAATAAATCAATCCAGCACCTGCTAGATGATGCAAAGAAGAATAACATAAGACTGATAGGAGTCCACAAAAAAACAGGAGAAAGTACAATTGACATTAAAAAACTGTTCAAAGAAGTAATAGTAGAAAACTTCGCAGACAGAGGTAGAGAATTAGACATACAGATAAGTGAGTCTTATAGAACTCCAACTAGTCATGATCAAAAAACAATCTACACCTAGACATGTAATAGTCAAGATCCCAGAAACCCAAAAGAAGAACAAAATCCTACAAGCAGTTAGGGAAAAGAAACAAATCACCTACAAAGGCAAGCCCATCAGAATCATGGCAGACTTCTCAACACAAACCCTCAAGTTGAGGAGAGCCTGGAGTCAAGTATTTCAAGCCCTAAAAGAAAATAACTTCCAACCTAGACTGTTGTATGCTGCAAAATTACCTTTCAAAATTTACGAGGAAATTAGATACTTCCACACCAAAGAACACCTGAGAAATTTCATGAACACCAAACCAGCACTACAAACAATTCTGAGCAATATCCTAGAAAAAGACAATGAAGATCACAACTCCATGTGGCCCAATAGAGGGAAGCCACAGGTAAGGTAAGAAACTAAAGGGAAAGGGGGAAAAATAAGAAATAAAAGAGCCAACAACAATAAAACATCATGAGAAGGATGAGTCAATATCTATCAATTATGACCATCAATGTTAATGACCTCAATTCACCAATCAAAAGAAATAGACTGGCAGAATGGATTAGGAAGCAAAATCCAACAATATGCTGTATACAAGAAACACACCTAATTGAAAAGGAAATTCAGAGACTGAAAGTAAAAGGACAGAAAACAGTTCCCCATGTGACAGCAACCCAGAAAAAAGGAGGCATAACAATCTTATTTGCAGACAAAGAAGATTTCAAACCAAAACTAATTAAGAGAGATAACGATGGTCTATATCCTTGTAAAGGGAACAATTCAAGAGGAAGTGATGACCATCATAAATTTATATGCACCAAATACAAATGCCCCCAACTATACAAAACAAATATTAATGGATATAAAAAACCAAATAAGCACTAATACAATTGTAGTGAGGGACCTCAATACCCCATTATCACAAATAAACAGATCATCTAGACAAAAAATTAACAATAAAATTCTAGAACTGAACCAAGCTATTGAACAAATGGCCTTCATAGATACAGAGCATTCCACCAAACAAAATCAGAATACATATTCTTCTGAGCTGCAGATGGGTCGTTCTCCAAAATAGACCACATGCTAGCTCATAGAACATGTCTAAGTAAATGTAAAAGAATTGCACCCTGTATATTATCAGACCATAGTGCAATAAAATTGGAGATCAATAACATAAGAAAATGCAAAACCCCCACAAACATATGGAAACTGAATAACACCATTCTGAACAACCAATGGGTCACAGAGGAAATTGAAGAAGAAATTAGACAGTTTCTACAAGTAAATGATAATGCCAGTACAACATACAGGAATCTATGGGACACAATGAAAGCAGTTCTATGCAGGAAATTCATAGCAGTGAATGCCCATATTAGGAAAACAGAGAGAACTCAAATAAATAACCTAGTGCAGAACCTCATGCTCCTAGAAAAAGAAGAGCATAACAAACCCAAAGCTCCTACAAGAGAGGAAATTATAAAGATCAGAGCAGAAATCAATGCAATGGAGACTAAGAGAATGAAACAAAAAATCAATGAATCAAAGAGTTGGTTTTTTGAAAGAATAAATAAAATTGATAAACCTTTTGCTAACCCTATCAAAAAAGGAAAGAAAAAGCTCCAATCCATGCAATCAAGAATGAAAAAGGTGAAGTCACAACAGACCCAGCAGAAATCCAGAGGATCATCATCTACTTTGAGAACCTGTACTCTAATAAAATGGAAAACACAGAAGAAATGGACAGATTCCTAGATACATATGAATTGCCAAAGTTAAATGAAGAAGATATAGAAATTCTAAACACCTCAATTACAATGAGTGAAATTGAAAATGTAATAAAAAATTTACCAGCAAAGAAAAGCCCAGGTCCTGATGGTTTCATGGCTGAATTCTGCAAGACATTTGAAGAAGAACTATGGCCATTACTCTTTAAACTCATCAAGGAAATTGAAAGGGAAGCAAGGCTTCCAAATTCATACCTGGAAACAAATGTTACTTTGATTCCAAAACCAGGAAAAGACCCAACTTAAAAAGAGAACTACAAGCCGATCTCCCTAATGAACATAGATGCAAAAATCCTCAACAAGATACTGGCAAACAGAATACAAAGGGTCATCAAGAAGATCATACACCCTGACCAAGTTGGATTTATCCCAGGGATGCAAGGATGGTTTAACAAACTTACTACAATAAATGTAATACACTATATTAACAGAGCCAAGAACAAAACCTTATGATCATCTCAGTAGATGCAGAAAAAACATTCGACAAAATCCAACACCCATTCATGATAAAAACCCTACAGAAAATTGGAATAGAAGGTGTTCATCTCAACCTGATTAAGGTTATTTATGAAAAACCAACAGCCAACATCATACTAAATGGTCAAAAATTGAAAACTTTCAAGCTAAAATCAGGAACAAGTCAACGATGACCGCTATCACCACTCTTGTTCAATATAGTTCTGGAAACATTAGCCACAGCAATTAGAAAAGAGAAAGAAATAAAAGTAATAGATATAGGAAAGTAAGAATTTAAACTGTCCTTATTTGATGACAATATGATACTTTACATAGAAGACTCAAAAAACTCGGCCAAATACTTCTAGACTTAATTGACAGATTCAGCAGAGTAGGTGGATACAATTCAACACTCAAGAAACAATAGCCTTCTTATACACAAATAATAGACTCACTGAGAGAGAAATTAGGGAAATAATTCCTTTTACAATAGCATCTCAAAAAATGAAGTATCCAGGAATAAATCTAACAAAGGAAGCAAAAGACCTCTACAGTGAAAACTACAGCACTCCAAAAACAGAGATCAAAGAGGTTATAAGAAAATGGAAAGACATCCCTTGCTCCTCAGTAGGAAGAACCAATATAGTGAAAATAGCTGTACTTCCAGAACTACTATGTAGATTTAATGCAATGCCAATTGAACTTCAAACATTATACTTCATAGAACTAGAGAAAACAATCCAAAAATTCATTTGGAACCAGAAGAGATATAGAATAGCAAAAGTAATTCTAGGCAATGGAGACATGGCAGGGGGTATCACAATCCCCAACTTGAAACTGTACTATAAAGCTACTGTTATGAAAACAGCATGGTACTGGCAAAGAAAGACCCAAAGATCAGTGGAGTACATTGGAAGATGCAGAAACAACTCCAGAAGTACTCAGCCACCTCATCTTGGACAAAGGAGCCAACCACACTCACTGGAGGAAAGATAGCCTATTTAATAAATGGTGTTGGAAAAATTAGATTTCAACCTGCCAAAGATTAAAACTAGACCAATATCTATCACCATGCACTAAACAAAGATAGAAGTGGATTAAAGATCTAAATATTAAAACAGAAACACTAAACTTGCTGGAAGATAAATTAGGTAGAACTCAAAGATATCGGCATAGGAAAAGACTATGAACAGGCCATTCTATGTTCCTGGGGCAGAGAAGGTGAGCCAATCCCAGCACCCGGGAACAGGCTCCCCTGCCACTATTCTACAATCTGATACTAAATCACCTGGACTCCCTGAACTGGCAACAAAAGAGGATCTGGAAAAAATGAAATCAGAAATAATTTCTCAGATAACAGCAAAGATTGTGCGCATAGTGCAAGACAAGATTAATAAATCTAGAGAGGACACAGATGAAAAAACAGAGGAGCTGAGGAACATGATGGAATCCCAACACAGGAAACAAATGGAATCCATAAAACAGATGCAAACACATTTCCAGGAGATTAAAAACTCCATCGAAAGTCTGCACAGCAGAGTGAACCAATGTGAGGACAGAATTTCAGATATAGAAGATAAGATGGTAATTAGTGACCAGGAAAAGAAAAATTGCTTTAAAATTGTGAGGGACCATGAGAAATCAATCCAGCAGCTGCTAGATGATGGAGAGAAGAACAACATAAGACTGATTGGAGTCAATGAAGAAACAGGAGAGAGTGCAGATGATATATAAAAGCTGTTCACAGAAGTGATGGCAGAAAACTTCCCAAGCAGGGGAAAAAACTTGACATACAGATAAGTGAGGCATATAGGACTGCAACTAGCCTTGATCAAAAAAAAAAAATCTACACATAGGCATATAATAGTTAGGATTCCAGAAAGCCAACAGAAGCACAAAATTCTACAAGCAGTGAGAGAAAAGAAACAAATCACATACAAAGGAAAGCCCATCAGAATCACAGCAGACTTCTCAATGCAAACCCTCAAGGCAAGAAGAGCTTGGAGTGATGTATTTTAAGCCCTAAAGGAAAACAGCCTCCAACCCAGATTGATGTACCCTGCAAAACTATCTTTCAAAATTGATGGAGAAATAAGATACTTTCATGATAAAGAGCACCTTAGGAACTTCATGAATGCCAAACCAGCACTCCAAAAAACTGTAGAGAATATCCTAGGAAAAGACAATGAGGATCACAACCCCAGGAAACCCAGCAGAATGAATCCATTGGGCATGACAAATTAAACGCAAAGGGGTAGAAACCAACAAAATGAAAAAGTCATGACAAGGCTTTTAAAACTTTTACCTTCATCTCACTAATGAGTGTATAATTCAATCCTGTTATTGTTCATGATTAGTATTTTTCTGATCCTAGTGTTGCACACCCTTCCTTGTGCTGTACAGGCTATTTATCATCTTCTTGAGTCTACTTTTTAATTGGATTGTCTATTAATGAGCTGTAAGAGTTCTTTATATATTTTGGTCATAGGTTATATGCATTGTAAATATGGTTTGTTTAAGGACTACTTTTCATTTTAACAATGTCATTTAAAGTTCTAAATTTTGATGGAATCTCATTTATCAATTTTTTTCTTTTATACATCATGTTTTTTGTATCCTAGGAAGTTCTTGCTTACCGTAAATTCATAAACATTTTCCCTTATAATTTCTTCTTAAAGTTTTATAGTTTTAGTCTTTCATATTTAGGTTCATAGATCCTTTCAAGTTATTTTTATGTATGGAAGTAAAGGGTTGAGGTTAACTTTTTATATACAGATAACAGGTGTTCTAGTGCCATTTGCTGAAAACACTAGCTTTTCCTCGGCTCCTAACTTGAGTTTTTATTCTATAAAATGTTAAAGTTAAATAATCTTTCAAAAATCAGTGGACCATATATGTGTGGTTCTATTTCTAGATCCTCTGTTTTATTCCAATGATCTATATGTCTTTCCTTACACCAACACTTCCTTGATTACTGCAGCTTTAGAAGAAGTCTTAAAATTAGGTACTAACTCCAACACTGTTTTTTTTTTTTTCTAGGTCCTTTGTACTCCTACATAACTTTTAAATCTCAATATCCAATTCTTCATTTATAGCAAGTATACATAGATCTGAATTTTTATATATACCATATATTTTCTAGTCCTGCTAAATTAAAAAACAAGTTCTCGGGGTTCCTAGAGATTTCTTATATTTTCTCTGTAGATGATCATTTCATCTACATATAAAGATTTTGCTTCTACCTTGCCAATCCTATCCTATTTGTGTCACTTTATTGCCAGACTATTTTGGTTTGGGCCTATGTTTCAAAGTTTAATGGACAGAAGAAGAGTAAGCATATCTGCCCTTGTTCCCCACCTTAAGGAGAAAGCATTGTATCTTCTCCATTCATATAAGGTGTTTTTGCTGGAAGTATGGAGCACATGTCTTCAACCTGTTGAGAAGGTTCTTCTAGGCTCCTGATAACTTTTACAATGAACAGCTGTGGAATTTAGTCTGATACTTTTTCTCCAACTAGTGACAGGATCATATGGTTTTTTTCTTTCCTCTGTTAAAATGATGACTTATGGGGATGTATCTTCTAAAGCTGAACCAACACTGCCATCCCTATAATAAAACCACTTTCTATATACTGCCAGAAAAAAAAATTATGAACAAAACTTCAGTAGCACTGGAACTAACACAATCAACAACTTGGATCTCATTGTATTAAAAAGCTTCTGCACTGCAAGAGAAACGACCAACAGAGCTAAGAGACAACCTACAATGTGGGAAGAAATTTTTAGCAGCTGTACCTCAGACAAAGGTCTACTATCAAGAATATATAAAGAACTGAAAAAATCAGACCCCCCAAATTCAAAGACCCTATTCAAAAATGGGCATCTGAAATGAACAGACATTTCTCAGACAAACCAGTAAAACCAGCAAATAAATGTATGAAAAAATGTTCAACATCACTGGTCATTCGAGAGATACAGATTAAAAACAACACTGAGACTCCACCTCACCCCACAAAGAATGGCTGCTATCAAGAAATCATCCAATAATAAATGCTGGTGGGGTGTTGGGAGAAAGGAACCCTTCTCCATTGTTGGTTGGAGTGCAGACTGGTGCAACCACTGTGGAAATCAGCATGGAGATACCTCAAAAACTAGGGCTAGAGGTCCCATTTGACCTAGCTATTCCCCTGCTGGGTATCTTCTCCAAAAAATTAAAAGAATCATACCACAGTGATGTATGTGCACCCATGTTTATAGCAGCATGGTTTGTAATAGCTAAATCTTGGAAACAGCCAAGTGTCCATTAAGTGGAAACTGGATAAAGAAGATGTGGTTGTTTTATAAAGTGGAGTACTACTCAGCCATAAAGAACAAGAAACTAGATACATTTGTAGCTAAATGGATGCATATTGAGGCCATACTCTTAAGTGAAATAATAGGACACACATGTGTAAATACCAAATAGTTTCTCTCCTGTGAGAATGTGAAAATGTAAATAAGGATTAAAATGATTAAAATGAATAATTGATAATTTGAAATAGGAAGAAAAGGTCCAAATGGGTAGGGAAGTTGGGAGGAGAAGGGGAAATGAAAGAAGGGAAAGGAAAAATTATGAGAAAAGAAAAAAAATGGAAACAAAGTCTATGTGTATAGCAAAGAGTGGAGGGGGTGAAGGGTGCACAGGCAATGGAGAAAAAATAAGAATCAAGATATATCATGTAGAGGTACAAGCATCCAATGATAAATGCAAACATATTGTACACCGAAAATGTACCAATAAAAGAATTTAAGCACAAAAATATTGTCAATAAATTCCCAAATGAATTTTCATTATATTTTTCCAAAAGCAGCATATGTCTATATATTTGTCCATATAAGCAAAATGGCATAAAAAGACAAAACTATTCATCCTTTGTTTATAGTTTATTCCATAAGGTGACATAAATATTTTCATGTAATTATATTTCATTCTACCAGTTTTCTACTTTCAGGATAAATGTGGCATCATCTGTAGCCTGCTTCAAATTTACTTATTATTTTTTCTAGATGATTTCTGAATTTATATTGCCAAATTTCTACTACTCATTAAATTTTTCATTATTCTTGAGTAAATATATAAAATTTACAGAATATTGTTGACCTAACCGCACTATTGAGGTTTCCAATTCAGAAACCAGACATGTGTTTCCCTTATTTTCTTTAAATCTTAAGACTATAGTCTCTTTTCATTTCCTCAAGTTGTAAATGGAAGAATTTCCTTCTTTTTAATACCTAGCATTCCACTATATAGATATTTGTATATAATATACTGTTGTGTGTAGGCATTGTATATAATGTATATAAATATATATATGTAGTATATATAAGTAGTGTATAGAGTGTATACACATATATACATTGGCACTCCCATTAGATTGATAGAGTATATCATTTATCTTTATTTCAAACAATCTATTCTCTCTCCATTGATATCTATATACTCTACCTACCTATCTAGTGAACAGGGTAGTGCTAATATCATTTTGAGGGACTAATTTAGTTTCTTTGTGTGTATGTCCACGAGTAGGATTGTTGGATCATATGATAACTCTATTATTAATATTTGTAGGAAACTACGCATGGTTTTCTATAATGATTGTACCAGTATTCTAAGTGACATAATTCAGATACAGAAAAATACTGCATGATCTTCATATAGGGGAAAAAAATATAACTTCCAACCTGCTGGATATCAGATGCACCCAGTTCGTGTTCTCTGAAATTGAAGAATGATTTTTAAGGAACAATGAAGTTGGAGAGCAGGAAAATTTATTGGGGAATAGGAATAAGGACTAGTTAGGAATGAGGAATAGGAATAGCTTCTGTGAGACAGGAGGGGACCTAGACGGATTGCCAATCAGCCCACTTTTCTTAGAAAGTTTCATAGAGCAAAATCATGAAGTGGGTTCAATGTAGGTCAAAACTATAATTAATCAATAAGATTACAAGTATAGCTGCTTGGCTAATAATGATCCAGTAATAGCAAGGGTATAGGGATGACTGACAGCTTTAATTTTGGCTGATAATCTGTCATCTTGGCCAAAATCTTATTCTTAGTGGGTGGGAGAGGATGGCCCATCCCTAGTGAGCTAAGGATCTGTTTATATGGGAAATTTCAAAAAGGGCAGAACCAATAATCTTAAACTTGCTTTTATCCCTTAGGGAGGCATCTAAATCTGCCCATTCTGACTTTAATCTTCTTCAGATGTGCTTCCACCCACAGTTTTGATGTGTCTTTATCCTCTGTACTGACTCTCTGGAAGGCCCAGCCCTGTCTGACTGCCTCAATATTTCTACCTAATTTAGCTGTCTATAATAATATCACTTATATTTTAAATCTAAAATGTCAATATCAAAGAAGTAAATAGAAGAACAGTGATTATAAGGAATTAGGAAATGCTGATCAAAAGGGACAAAGTTGCAGCTATGTCAGATGACTAAGCCTAGAGAGGCAGTGTATAGCAGGGGATCATAGTTAACACTATGCTACACACAGGAAATGTCCCGAGGTAGGCATCAGCTCCTCTCACGATGAGGGAAATGAAAGGGAGTTGTGTGAAGAGACAGATATCAAAATTTGCTTTGCTATAATAATTTTTTCATTATATCTATTAATATGTCCATTAAATGTCTATTAAAACACTCTATCATGCAACTTAATTACATAAAATAAATAAAGAGCATATTTCCTATATCTCTTTTGATTTAGAACTTTGGGGATCAATCAAATGCCTGGAAAAACAGATGTTGTTTAAATATATATGTATATGTTTTCATCATATCTTCCCAGCATATGTAATATATATAATACTTCTACAATTAAATCTGTTTTAATGGCAACATATACCTCAATGGTATATTCAAATCTGTAATTTTTTTAAAAAGCATACTAACATCTATTATGCAATAAATTATTCTTCTAAGGATTTTACCTGTAATTTTTTGGTTTGTAGCTTCTTAAAAAATGTAAGCTCTTTGGATCAAGATACAAGTAAAATCAAAGAATGGGTATGGATAGCTCATTATATTAAATTTATAATTTAGAAGCATTTGCCTACTTCTGTGATAAAAATCATATTGTCTGCTGACTTACATTTAATATTTAAATATATTAGTTGATTATTAAATCAACATACAGTAATTTACAAAGATTTTCTTTACAAGGAAATTAATTACCTCATTTACAGAAATATATAATATTAATCTTCATCTCTAGTGGAAATCAGATATCACTTAATATTTTAATGTAAAAACAATCAACTTTTAAATGTATTTGTAGCAAAAAATATTTTATAAAATATACAACATAATAGCCTAAATTTTCAGTAGCTGTCTACTTATTTGTATGTATTTTATATTTTAAAAAACACTTAGCATGTGATTGCCTGTTCTGAAAAAATGAGACATCCTTTCTTGGGTTTTTGGCTAAAATCAAGTGAAAAAATGAGACAACCTGATATAAGCAAACTTGTATTAACAGTTTTTAAATGACAAACATTCCAAATTAGATAGGCATTTCTTATCAACATGTAATCTGAATGTCAATCAGATTGCATTTACACAGAGACCTCTGGACAGATTTAATATGTATTTGAGGGAAAGGACAAGTTCCCCACTGGAACAACTATCAATTACTCTTTCACATCCTACAAAAGACAATTTCAGTGACAAGAACAAGGCCAATTTAAGCTGCTTGCTGAGCGTGCATCATTTCTGCTTTCACAAAGAGAAGGATCCCAGTGAGAGACACTGTGGTCTAAAACACCTACCATGAGCAGACAGCCTTGAGCAAACCCCCAGCACCTCATCGTCTTAGTGCAAAATTCAACCATCAATAATTTCCTACAAGAACAGTTTCTGTAATCTAATTTCTGGCCAGATGTATTTTTTGTGGGTTTGTTGTTGTTGTTTTTCCAGTTCTGGGGATTGAACTCAGGACCTTCTGCTTGAGAGGCAGCCACGGAGCCACTGACAATGTGCAGATGAATTTTTTGTGCTACAAAACAGGAAAGATGTCAGGTTGCCACTTTTGAGTTTTGCTTTGAAATTATTAATTTTTTAAAGGAAGACAAATGAACGTTGAAGTGCTGGGATACTCGGAAAAGGTCTAACTTTGCGTTACAGTTATCTTAACAAAAGAGGTAGTTTTGGTATTTTCTAAAGCAAATTTGGCTTTAACAATATTGAACTGAAAGTTTAGCTGTAAAATGCATTGTAATCACGAAAAGTTGTGATCTTTCATTGCCTCTTTTTGTGTCTCTGTGGGTTTCTCTCTCTTCCCTCCATATATTTATATACACACACATGTATTTTCACATGTCAATAGTTTTCTCTATGGCACTTTTCTAATCTATAGAATAGAGATAAAATAAAATCTTGGTTATTTTCAGATATTTAATCCTTGTGAAGTATTTTAAAACATTTCTAGTATATATTCAATACTCAATAAATATTAGCATATTATCATAAATGGATCTTTCCATGGACAAATTATAATGACAGGAGTTAATAATAAGAAAAAAAGAAAAATTCAAAAGGATGTTAGAACAGATACAGGTAGAGATGAGCTAGATCCTGTGATTTCCTATATCATGTTTTCTGCCACTTAGCAGGCTTCATAAGACAAGTTCAAACCTTTAGATAAGCATTTGTTCTTGCATTTGTTATTTTCCCTGAAGGTGAATGAAGAAGCTCTAATAACATCTGGCACATGGCCTCTTTTGAGGTGTAATTGTTGAGGCTTGAAGACGTGGTGTAAATTTTGACAGAAAATTTCCAGTCAGTGGAAATAGATATGGCATGATGTGGCCTCAGATACATTACACATTTATGTTTAATGAGAAAATATAGAATATTTATGTGCTCCTTGGGTGACCCAGCACCCAATCTCCCTCTGGAAGTTGTTGAGAGGTTGGACCTCTTTGACTCTGATAATGAACTGAAATACAACATTCTTTCCCTTTCTAATAGATGTTTAACAGACTTGGTAACTGGAACTTTGAGTTTTTGAATTTGGAGGGAGTGATGAAGAAACCAGAAAGCCAGATATAATTTAGAGAAAAGATGAAGTTGCTTGTCCAGAAAAACACTGTGTGTATGCAATCTTGGAAGCAAATCATCCCCAAAACTCTTCTTCTGATCTATGATGATTGAATTTTCTACCACCCATTTCATAAAGGTTGCTTCTCCAAATATCTTTAGATATTCCATATTTAAAAAAAATCCAATAAATTTAATTGTCATTCCTAAGTTTTATACAGGAAATCCAGATCAAATTTTTGTTTGTATGAATACCTGAAATAATTCACAATGACAGCTATTGTGACAATAGTTGCCACTTGGAAGGGAGGACCTTTAAGGGAATGGTTAAATTCACAGCTCAGAATAAGTGATTTAGAACATCTACCTGCCAGGACGGAGGACAGCAGAACACTCAGTACATAGCACACTTGGAGGTGGCCTTCAGAAATGTAAGGTACTGGCTCTTGGTCTATGCAGACTGTGACCACAGAAATGAATAGCTTAGCCCTGGCCATTCCTGAGCTTTCTGTTGAACACCCAGTGGCAATGGACATGGAAGGCCCAGGCTACCCCAAATCCCACAGGTGACACAGAACACCTGAGAGACATATTGGGTTAGTGTTGTTACTGTAGCCTAATAGGATAACCCAGGAAACCATAATAATCATTTTTGATTACTTATTCTGTACCATATATTTATAAAAGGATTTTGCACATATAGTTTCCATACTGAACTAACTGGAAAAATCTTTAGTACCTAAATTACGTCAACTAGACTAAGATAAAACATAAACAAGTTACAAAGAGATACAAGCACAGGTTAATTTGCTTACTAATGATACAACATTCTCATTCACTGACTTTTCTCACTCTGGTTCCCTGTTTGTTCTTAGTTGCACATAATTTATAACTTAACTGATGACTTGCAGCATTGGCGGTTCAGTTCTTATTTCTCCTGGGACTGCTTGTAGCACCAGATCACTCCCTATTCTCTCTGTCTCTCATCTCTTTGATAAAGAAAACATTAAAAAAATGATGAAGTGACTATTTCCTGGGAGAACCAGAGTGAAGTTTTGTCTTTTAAAATCACTACTTGCTATGTGGATTGGCTGTTTTATTCTTTGTGCCTGTATTGCACTACCTAGGAAGTAGATGTCATAATTGTAATAACCCTAGTCTCTGGTGTTATTGTAAGTATAAATTTGGTAAATTCACATAAAGCTTTCAAAAGAGCACTTAGAATATAGATGATATTAAAATGCTATTAATTATTGAAAAATAAGATGACATTTGTCTTAGTTGATCTATATTAAATGTATAATGCTATCTCAAAATTTTAATTAGAAAGAAAATAATATACTTATTTTAAAAGTAATGTGATTATCATATCATTGTCTGTTCCAGTAATTCAAGAGTATTATATAACAATAATACTGCAAATGTGTCATTTTAATTAATTTACTCTACACCCTTTGAGATTCAATGCACATATATAATTGTTTTAGCACAAAATATTTCATATGGTTTTATACTTAAGGTCCTTCCTTGACCTAATTTCTAAAAACATTCTATGTTGACCATGACTTCATATTCCAAAATTTGATATCAACAATTTAAAATTTAATTAGAAAGTAGAATATTTAAGTTTAAGATTGCTTTAATGATAACATTTAACGTTTTCCTCAAATCATTTAATGTCACAAAAAATGTATGATAATAAATAAAAGTTTTTAAAGAAAATTATATTTATGTAGAACTTTTTGAGAACTAATCAAGTCACGTGGAACACCTCAAATCAGCTTGCTGCAGACAGGCAGGTCTGTGGATACCCTACCAAGGTCCTGAGTGGTGCCAAACATGCTGAATCAGCAATCCACTGGACACTCCCCCGCCCTGCTCCTCTGTACAGCCACCTGGTTCCACACTAGGAAGACGCAGAGGACATCAGACCACCACACCATGGTACTGGGTCCCTCTGCTCCCGGCCCAGAGGTAGGGGCTTCTGAGCCTCCATCCAACTGCTCCTGGTCCAGAGGAAGGGGCTTCCTGGCCACCATCACTCCCGCTGCTCCCACCCCAGAGGAAAGGGCTTTTGGGCCACCATTCCTACCACTGCTCCCAGCCCCTGTCCCACCTCTCCCAGCTCAGAGGAGGTAATCTGTGCGGGCGTCAACAGCACCCCCCAGTCAATAGGAGAAAACACATAAATAAGTCTCAAAACCAGTCTTCCAGATCACCTACAGCAAACCCAAAGGGAAATGAGATGGAACACTCTGATACTCAACCACCTGGACCCACTGAACTGGCAACAAAAGGGGATCTGGAAAAAATGAAATCAGAAATAATTTCTCAAATAACAGGAGAAATTGTGCTCCTAGTGCGAGACATGATTAATAAATCTAGAGAAGAGCTCAGGAACATGATGGAATCCCAACATAGGAAACAAATGGAATCCATAAAACAGAGGCAAATAGATTTCCAGGACATGAAAAACTCCATTGAAAGTCTACACAGCAGAATGAGCCAATGTGAGGACAGGATTTCAGATATAGAAGATAAGATTATAATTAATGACCAGGAAAAGAAAAATTGCTTCAAAATTATAAGGGAACATGAGAAATCAATCCAGCAGCTACTAGATGATGCAAAGAAGAATAACATAAGACTGATTGGACTCAATGAAGAAACAGGAGAGAGTGCAGATGACATAAAAAAACTGTTCACAGAAGTGATGGCAGAAAACTTCCCAAGCAGGGGAAAAAACTTGACATACACATAAGTGAGGCATATAGGACTCCAAATAGCCTTGATCAAAAAAAAAAGTCTACACATAGGCATATAATTGTTAAGATTCCAGAAACTCAACAGAAGAACAAAGTTCTACAAGCAGTTAGAGAAAAGAAACAAATCACATACAAAGAAAAGCCCATCAGAATCACAGCAGGCTTCTTAACACAAACCATCAAGGCAAAAAGAGCTTGGAGTGACATATTCCAAGACCTAAAAGAAAACAGCCTCCAACCCAGATTGATGTACCCTGCAAAACTATCTTTCAAAATGGATGGAGAAATAAGATACTTTCATGACAAAGAGCACCTAAGGAACTTCGTGAACACCAAATCAGCACTCCAGAGAATTTTACACAATATCCTAGGAACAGACATTGAGGATCATCACCCCAGGAAGCAAAGCAGAATGAACCCATCTGGCAGGACAAGAAATTAAGTGTAAATGGGGAGAACCCAACCAAAAGAAAAAGTCATGGCAATGACAAGTCAATACATTTCAGTTATAACCATGAATGTTAATGGTCTCAATTCACCAATCAAAAGAAATAGACTGGCAGAATGGGTCAAGAAGCAAAATCCAACAATATGCTGCATACAAGAAACACACTTAATTCAAAAGGAAACTCATAGACTGAAAGTCAAAGGGTAGAAAACAAAACTCCATGCAACGGGAACCTGAAAAAAAGCAGGAATAGCTATCCTCTTTGCAGATCAAGTAGATTTCAAACCAACACTGATTAAGAGAGATGAAGAAGGACACTACATCCTTGTAAAGGGAAGAATCCAAGAGGAAGAGATGTCAATCATAAATATGTATGCACCCAACTATATAAAACAAATCCCAGTGGGCATGAAAAGTCATATATGCACTAATACAATTGTAGTGGGGGACCTCAACGCCCCACTGTCACAAATAGATAGATCAACTAGACAAAAAAAAAGTAATGAAATACTAGAACTCAATTGAACTCTTGAACAAATGAACTTAACAGATGTTTACAGAGTCTTCCACCCCACAAAATCAGAATACACATTCTTCTCAGCTGCACATGTGTTGTTCTCCAAAAGAGATAACATACTCACACAGAGAACATGTTTAAGTAAGTGCAAAGGAATTGAAGTTATCCCCTGTATATTATCAGACCATAGTGCGATGAAATTGGAGATCCATAGCAAAAGAAACTGGAAAAATTTCATAAACACGTGGAAACTGAACAACACACTTCTGAATAATGAATGGGTCACCGAAGAAATTAAAGAAGAAATCCGACAGTTCCTTCAATTAAATGACAATGACAATATGACATATCAGAATCTATGGGACACAATGAAAGCAGTCTTATGAGGAAAATTCATAGCAGTGAATACACATATTAGGAAAACAGAGCAAGCCCAATTTAACAACCTGATGCTGAACCTCAAGCTTCTAGAAAAAGAAGAGCAGGACAACCCCAAAGCTCATACAAGGGAGGAAATTATAAAGATCAGAGGAGAAATCAATGCAATGGAGACTAAGAGAATGATACAAAAAATCAATGAAGCCAAGAGTTGGTTCTTTGAAAGAATCAACAAAATTGACAAACTCTTAGCCAACTTTGTCAGAAAAGGGAAAAAAAGGCCCAAATTCATGCAATTAGGAATGAAAAGGGTGAAATTACAACAGACCCAGCAGAAATCCAGAGGATCATCAATACCTACTTCTAGAACCTATACACCAGTAAGATGGACAACACAGAAGAAATGGACAGATTCCTAGATACATATGAATTACCAAAGTTGAATGAAGAAGACCTAAAAATTCTGAACAACCCAATATCAACCAATGAAATCGAAAATGTAGTTAAAAACTTATCAACTAGGAAAAGCCCAGGCCCTGATGGCTTCACTGCTGAATTCTACAAGACATTTAGAGAGGAACTGCTGCCGCTACTGTTTAAACTCTTCAATGAAATTGAAAGGGAAGCAATGCTCCCAAATTCATTCCTGGAAGCAAGCATCACCTTGATCCCCAAAGCAGAGAAAGACCCAACTGAAAAGGAGAACTATAGGCCAATCTCACTAATGAACATAGATGCAAAAATCCTTAATTAGATAATGACAAACAGAATGCAGAAGATCATCAAGAAGATCATACACCCTGATCAAGTGGGATTCATCCCAGGGATGCAGGGATGGTTCAATATACGAAAATCAATCAATGTAATACACTCTATCAATAGAGCCAAGGACAAAAGCCATACGATTATCTCCAGAGACTCAGAAAAAGCATTTGACAAAATTCAACATGCATTTATGATAGAAACCCTACAAAAAAATTGGAATAGATGGTCTCTACCTCAAACTGATAGAAGCCATCTATCAAAAACCAACAACCAATATCATACTAAATGGTCAAAAACTGAAATCCTTCACACTAAAATCAGGAAGAAGACAAGGATGTCCACTATCACCACTCTAGTTCAATATAGTTCTGGAAACATTAGCCATGGCAATTAGACAAGAGAAAGAAATAAAAAGAATAAAGGTAAGAAATCAAGATGTCAAATTGTCTTTATTTGCAGATGACATGATACTCTATAGAGAAGACCCCAAGAACTCCACCAAAAGTCTTCTAGACTTAATAACCAAATTCAGTCAAGTAGCTGGTTACAAGGTCAACACACAAAAATCAATAGCTTTCCTCTACACCAATGACAGACTCACTGAGAGAGAAACAGGGCAAATAATTCCTTTCACAATAGCATCCAAAAAACTGAAATACCTAGGAATCATCCTAACGAAAGAAATCAAAGACCTCTTCTCTGGAAACTATGGCACTCTGAAAAGAAAGATTGAAGATGATATCAGAAAATGGACAGACATCCCCTGCTCCTGGGTAGGAAGGATTAATATAGTGAAAATGGCCATACTTCCAAAACTGCTCTATAGATTTAATGCAATTCCAATTGAAATCCCAGCAGCATTCTTCATACACCTCGAGAAAACAATCCAAAAATTCATTTGGAACAAGAAGAGACCCAGAATAGCCAAAGCAATTCTAGGTAACAGAGACATGGTAGGGGGTATCACAATCCCCAACCTGCAACTCTACTACAAATCTACTGTGATAAAAACAGCATGGTCCTGGCAAAGAAACGGAAATGAGGACCAGTGGAACAGATTAGAAGATGCAAAAACAATGCCAGACACACTGAGCCATCTCATCTTTGATAAAGGAGCCAAACACCCTCACTGGAGGAAAGATAGCCTCTTTAATAAATGGTGCTGAAAAAATTGGGTTTCAACTTGTCAAAGATTAAAACTAGACCTATATCTCTCCCATGCACTAAACTAAAATTGAAATGGATTAAAGATCTAAATATTCAAATAGAAAATCTGAACCAGTTAGAACAGAGGTTAGGTAGAACTCTTGAAGACATAGGTGTAGGAAAAGATTTTATGAACACAACCTCAGTTGCCCATGAACTAGCACAAACAATCAACAAGTGGGATCTCTTCTTATTAAAAAGCTTCTACACAGCAAGAGAAACCACCAGCAGTGTGAAGAGACAACACACCATGAGGGAAAATATCTTCATCTGCTTTTCCTCAGACAAAGGTCTACTATTTCAAATCTCTAAAGAACTTAAAAAGATCAGACCTCCCAAATTTAAAGACCCAATCTGAAAATGGGCATCTGAAATGAACAGACATTTCTCAGACAAAGAAGTAGAAATAGCAAATAAATACATGAAAAAATGTTCAACATCACTGGTCATTCGAGAGATGCAAATGAAAACAACACTGAGATTCCACCTCACTCCACAAAGAATGGCTGCTCTCATGAAATCAACCAATAACAAATGCTGGCAGGGCTGTGGGGAAAGAGGAACCCTGCTGCATTGCTGGTGGGAGTGTAGCCTGGTGCAACCATTGTGGAAATCAATATGGAGATACCTCAAAGAACTAGGACTGGAAGTCCCATTTGACCCCACTATTCCACTGCTGGGGATCTTCCCCAAAGAATTAAAAGAATCATACCACAGTGATATATGTGCCCCCATGTTCATAGCAGCAGTTTGTGATAGCTAAACTTGGAAACAGCCCAAATGCCCATCAACTGGAGACTGGATAAAGAAAATGTGGGTTTTTTAATAAAATGGAGCACTACTCAGCCATAAAAAGGGGAAAGGATAGAAGGGAATGGGATTAATAGGAGAAAATGGAAAAACAGGAACAAAATCTTTGTAAATAGGGAGAAATGGAGGGGTTGAAGGGAGGGCAGGGGAAGGGTGAAAAATAAGAACCAAGAGAGATTATGTAAAGGTGCAAATTTCCAATGATGAATGTCACTATATTGTATACCTAAAATGTACCAATGTTTAGAATGAATAATCGATAATGCAAAATAGGAAGAAAAGGTCCAAAGGGGTAGGGGTAGTTGGAGGGGCAGGGGAAAGGGAAGAAGGGAAAGGAAAAATGCTGAGAAATGGAAAAAATGGAAATAAAGTCTTTGTAAATAGGGAAGGGTGGGGGGGGTGAAGGGAGGGCTAGGAATGGGGAAAAAATAAGAACCAAGATGCATTATGTAAAGGTACAATTCCCAATGAGAAATGTAATTGTGTTATATACCTAAAATGTACCAATAAAAAAATTTAAGAAAAAAAGAGAACTAATCTATGTATTATAGAAAATGCATAGTAAAATGTGTATAACTTTTATATTCTATATCTGATGCTGAGAATATAAAAATTTTAATTTTCATGACACAATTTGCTGAAATATTTCTAGTCTTAATTCATATAAAACTGTACTAAAATATCCATAGTTTTATGTGTTAAATTGTTTCCAGTATTTTGAAAATATTAATATAATAGACCTTTTTAGTTGATTTTAGTTTTAAATTTTAATATTTGAATATTAATTATAATAATATTTAAATTTTATTCAGTGATTAGCATCTTCCATGAGCTATGCTGTTATTTATGTTAAGTGACTTAGAAAACGTTGTTTATATAGTTACTGAAGTGACTTTCATCTTTATTTCTGCTTTGTATATGAGAAAATAAAAGTTGAGGGAGTTTTAGTGACTTGCCCAAAGTTACACAGAACTTAGGATTTGCTTTACCTTCCAACTTCATTGTCATTTTAACAAAGTCCATTTCATTTTAGAGGATTTAAAAAAATTTGTATGTTTCCCATTTTTACTATCCTTTCCACAAGAAATGTAAGTTTTATTTTGAGATAGATACAAAAATGTCATAAATACTTGTTCTTAATTATTTTGAATTCATGTATAAATAATAAAGCCAAATATCACTGCACAAACTGTGTTTCGTTCTTAAAAAGGAAATGCACAAAAAATAATCTATGTAAAGACCTCAGTAATCAAGGTAGGCAGCAAGATCTTAAGAAGTTAAGAACACAGGCAGAAAAGGATGAGAATGTGGGGCTTTCTTGATCATTTCGTTCACTTTGGAATGAGGTATTTCCTAAAATATGCAGGTGAAAAACCAAGAAAAATTTGAAAAATATGTACAAAATAAATTTCACAAAGCCTAGAAATACCCTAGAACTGGCTCTATCTTTGAGTAGAGCAAAAGATCAATTTCTATTTTTAACTGCTAAGCAGAAAGGATTGATAACCTTATTTAAAGCTTCCAACACAATGTTCACCAAACAATAATAAAACATGATCCACAAAAAATGGGAACCTGCCTTAAATGCTTAAATGGCTGAAGGGAACTTACAATGACTTTAATGTGACCACAATAAATATGTTTAAGAAAATAAGAAAAAGGAAGTGGGGCATGTTGACTCACACTTGTAATTCCAGCCCTTGGGAGGCTGAGGCAGTAGGATTGCTGGTAGTTCAAGCCCAGCCTAGGCTACATAGTGAGGTCAAGGCCACCGTGAACTGCATAGTGAGACCCTGTCTTATAAAACAAAAACAAGGAAACATAAAAAGAAAGTAATCAAAAAGAACTTTCTACAAGACACCTAGAAAATGCACAGAAGAATCAAATGAAAACTACAAGATTATAAAACATACTTACTGACTAGGTCTACTGAATTGGAAGCTATGGCAGCAGATACCTAGGAAGACATAAAAAGAGAAAGAAAAGGAAATTCAGCAAATTGAGAGCGATTTTATGAGACTGAGTAAATGGACTCGCAATGGGTATTGCTGAACCTAGTACACAAAAGAAAGAAGTATGTGTTAAAACTCACTGTGGAGTAAACACCAGAGTAAATGGAACACAAATCTTATAAAATTATCAGAGCATAGATGAGAAAGGGACACTTACGAATTTATCGTGCTTCCAGCATTAACTTCATAGAAAACCTAACAGGAACATTACAAGAAAGGAAAATTCCAAGCCAATCTCTTTCACAAATGGAAAAAAAGAAATCCCAAACAAAATACAAAGAACGGTTATACAGCCATGTTTTAAAAAATAATTTTCAAAATTTCCAAATGGAGTTTGTTCCAGCAGTGCACCATTTAGAATTATAGAATCAACCTAATTCTAGATATTCAACATTTTAAAAATATACAGCCATAGTGATCAGCGCAGAACTGGTACCTGACAGTTGTCACATATTCATGATAAAATGAAACAAAACCCACTCTGAGCAATCTAGAAATAGGACATTCCTCAGGTAACACACTGTCTTAGAAAAATACCAAAACCTGACAATTAATTGTAAAATAATGAAAAAATGTTCCCTGAATTGAGTTCCAGAACAAGAATTTCCAGTATCATCAATTAATTTCAAAATCTTACTGTAAATCCTTTCCAGTGCAGTAAAACAGGAAAACATTAATGTAAGTAAGAATCATGATTATCATTATTTGTAAATGACAAGGTTATATATGTTTAAAGTTGCTTAAATTAAAAATATAAAATATTACAAGTTAACTCCATGGATTCGATGAGTTTTTGTCATTATTAATTAAATTTAATTGTTCTTACATATGTGGGCAAAAACTGTAGTAAATATTTTACTTTGCTTACAATAACATTTAAAACCATACAATGCATAGAAATAATTTTACCAAAGTTATGTAACTAATGTAGATAAAGTTTAACAAGGTCAAGTTGAGATTAATGAACTCATTTTTAGTCTGTAACAATTGTAGAAGGGTAGTTCTATCATGAGAACATAAACATAGATCCAAGGGACAAAACAGATTATCTATAACAGGCTATACATATTTAGTCATCTGTCTTATCACAAAGATACCACTGCAGTATCATAGGAAAATAAATTGCTTTTAAAAACTGTACTAAGAAATGTTTAAATAGGACTCAAAGAACACAAATGAGTGAAATTAATCTAGGTGAAGTTTGAAATTCCTATTTGTTAACATATCCATGAAGGAAGGGAAGGATACTTATGTGGGGGAAAATCTCTGCTGTACCACACACAAAAGACAGCTTTATGGTTTTTGTATTTATCAAAGGATAATGGCTCTGCCTTTACAATAGTTGAATGGAAAATAGGTGAAGAAAAAGCAAAGCTCATTCTTTATGTTATAATGATTTTTCATGGACTTTATCTTTTTATTTTTTTACTAATTATATTGCTATATTTAAGGTATACAATATAATGACATTCATCATTGGAAATTTGCACCTTTACATAATTCATCTTGGTTCTTATTTTTCCCCCTTCCCCTGCCCTCCCTTCAACCCCTCCATCGCTACCTATCTACAAAGATTTTGTTTCCGTTTTTTCTTTTTATCATATTAATTCCATTCCCTTCTTTCCTTTCCCCTACCCCTTGCACTTTCCCTTCTCCTTTGCACCTTTTCTTCCTATTTCACATTATCTATTATAACTTTTAGTTCTTATTTATACTTTCAGGTCCTCAATATTACACATGTGTATCCTATTTATTTGACTTAAGGGTATCACCTCAATGTGCATCCATTTAGCTATAAATGTCTCTAGTTTCTAATTCTTTAGGGCCAAGTAATACTCCATTTTATAAAAAAAAAAATCACATTTTCTTTATCCAGTCTCCAGTTGATGGGCATTTGGGCTGCTTCCAAGTTTTAGCTATTACGAATTGTGCTGCTATGAACATGGGTGCACATATATCACTGTGGTATGATTCTTTTAATTTTTGGGGGAAGATTCCCAGTAGGGGAATAGCTGAGTCAAATGGGACCTGTAGTCTTAGTTCTTTGAGGTATCTCCATACTGATTTCCACAGTGGTTGCACCAGTCAACACTCCCACCAGCAGTGGAGCAGGGTTCCTCTTTCTCCACAGCACCGCCAGCATTTGTTATTGGCTGCTTTCATGATGGCAGCCATTCTTTCTGGTGTGAGGTGGAATCTCAGTGTTTTCATTTGCATCTCTCAAATGACCAGTAATGTTGAACATTTTTTTGATGTTTATTTGCTATTTCTACTTCTTTGTCTGAGAAATGTCTGTTCATTTCAGATGCCCATTTTCAGATTGGGTCTTTAAATTTGGGAGGTCTGATTTTTTTAAGTTCTTTATAGATTCTAGATAGTAGACCTCTCTCTCAGGGACAGCAGGTGAAATTTTTTTCTCACATTGTAGGTTGTCTCTTCAGACTGTTGGTGGTTTCTCTTGCTGTGCAGAAGCTTTTTAGTAAGAAGAGATCCCACTTGTTGATTGTGCTAGTTCATGGGCAACTGAGGTTGTGTTCATAAAATCTTTTCCTACACCAATGTCTTTAAGAGTTCTTCCTAACTTCTTTTCCAGCTGGTTCAATGTTTCTCTTTTAATATTTAGATCTTTAATCCATTTTGATTTTAGTTTAGTGCATGGTGCGAGATATAGGTCTAGTTTTAATCTTTGACAAGTTGAAACCCAATTTTTTCAGCACAATTTATTAAAGAGGCTATCTTTCTCCAGTGAGGGTGTTTGGCTCCTTTATCAAAGATGAGATGGCTGAGTGTGTCTGGTGTTGTTTTTGCATCTTCTAATCTGTTCCACTGGTCCTCAGGTCTGTTTCTTTGCCAGTATCATGCTGTTTTTATCACAGTAGCTTTGTAGTATAGTTGCAGGTTGGGAGTTATGATAACCCCTACCTTGTCTTTATTGCCTAGACTTGCTTTTACTATTGTAGGTCTCTTTTTGTTCCAAATGAATTTTTGGATTTTTTTTCAAGGTCCGTCAAGTACACTCCTGGAATTTCAACTGGGATTGCATTGAATCTATATAGCAGTTTTGGGAGAATGGCCATTTTGACTATGTTGATTCTTTTTACACAGAAGCAAGGAATGTCTTTTCATTTTCTGATATCCTCTTTGCTCTCTTTTTTCAGAGTGCTATAGTTTTCAGAGTAGAGCTCTTTGATTTCTTTTTTTAGTTTGCTTCCTAGGTATTCAATTTTTTGGATGCTATTGTGAAAAGAATTGATCACCCCATTTCTCTCTCAGTGAGTCTCAGTGTACAGGAAAGCTATTGATTTTTATGTATTGACCTAGTATCCAGCTACTTTACTGATTTTGGTTAATAAGTCTTGAAGACTTTTGGTGGAGTTCTTGGGGTCTTCTATGTAGAGTATCATGTCATCTGCAAATAATGACAATTTGACTTCTTCATTTCCTATCTTTATTCCTTTTATTTCTTTCTCTTGTCTAATTGCTGTGGCTGTTTCCAAAACTACACTGAACAGGAGTGGTGATAGTGGACATCCTTGTCTTGTTCCTGATTTTAGTGTGAAAGATTTCAGTTTTTGATCATTTAGTATGATATTGGCTGTTGGTTTTTCATAGATGGCTTTTATCTGATGGAAATAGAGATTGTCTGTTCCAATTTTTTGTTGTTCATTTGTTCAAGAGTTTGATTGAGTTCTAGTATTTCATTGTTTAATTATTTTGTCCAGTTGATCTCTCTATTTGCACCAGTGGGGTATTAAGGTCCACCACTACTATTGTATTAGTGCTTATATGATTTTTCATGTCCTTTAGTATTTGTTTTATATAGTTGGGCACACTAGGGTTTGGTGCACATATATTAATGATTGTCATCTCTTCCTCTTAGATTGTTCCCTTTACAAGTATAGTGTCCTTCTTTATCTCTCTTAATCAGTGTTGGTTTGAAATCCACTTGATCTGCAAAGAGGAAAGTTACTCCTGCTTTCTTTGGGGGGCGTGGGGTTCCTGTCATATGGATTATTATTTTCCACCTTTTAACTTTCAGTCTATGAGTTTCTTTTGAATTAAGTGTGTTTCTTGTATGCAGCATATTGTTGGATTTTGCTTCTTGACCCATTCTGCCAGACTATTTCTTTTGATTGGTGAATTGAGACCATTATTGTTGATGGTTATAACTGATACATATTTATTTATCTTTGTCATGACATTTTCTTTTCATTGGATTCTCCCCCTTTGTGTTTAATTTCTTGTCGTGCCTGATGGATTCATTCTGCAGGGCTTCCTGGGATTGTGGTCTTCATTGTCTTTTCCTAGGATATTGTTTAAACTTTTTTGGAGTGCTGTTTTGGTATTCATGAAGTTCCTAAGGTGCTCTTTGTCATGAAAGTAGCTTAGTTCTCAATCAATTTTGAAAGGTAGTTTTGCAGGGTACATCAATCTGGGTTGGAGGTTGTTTTCCTTTGGGGCTTAAAATAACATCACTCCATGCTCTTCTTGCCTTGTGGGTTTGTTTTGAGAAGTCTGCTGTGATTCTGATGGGCTTTCCTTTGTATGTAATTTGTTTCTTTTCTCTCACTGCTTGTAGAATTTTGTTCTTCTGTTGGGTTTCTGGAATCTTAACTATTACATGCCTATGTGTAGATTTTTTTTGATCAAGGCTATTTGGAGTCCTATATGCCTCACTTATCTGTATGTCAAGTTCTTTTCCCCTGCTTGGGAAGTTTTCTGCCATCACTCCTGTGAACAATTTTTCTATGTCATCTGCACTCTCTCCTGTTTCTCCCTTGACTCCAATCATTCTGATGTTATTTTTCTTTGCATCATCTAGCAGCTGCTGAATTGATTTCTCATGGTCCCTTACTATTTTTAAGAAATTTTTCTTTTCCTGATCACTAATTGCAATCCTATCTTTTATATCTGAAATTCTATCCTCACATTGGCTCATTTTGCTGCGTAAACTTTCAATGGAGTTTTTAATATACTGGAAATCTGTTTCTACATGTTTTAAAGGTCCATTTGTTTCTTATGTTGGGATTCTATCATATTCCTCAGCATCTCTATTTTTTTTATCTGTGTCTGGTCTAGATTTATTAATCATGTCTTGTACTAAGTGCACAATTTCTGCTGTTATTTGAGAAATTATTTCTGATTTCATTTTTTCCAAGTCCTCTTTTGTTGTCAGTTCAGTGAGTCCAGGTGGTTGATTATTAGATTGTTCCTTTTTGTTGCCCTTTGGGGTTGCCTTAGGTGATCTGGAAGTCTGGTTTTGAGATTGTTTATGTGTCTTCTCATTTCAATGCATGCAGCCTGCTGTGCCTTTGTTGAGGTGACTTTTTGCTCACCCAGTGGTCTTCAATTCTCAGCAAGCCACTGAGCAGCCTTTACACTGTTGCTCACCAGTACACCAATTCCTGGGTTCAGAGTGGTGGCCTTCTAGATCCCTGAGCTGACCTGTTTTCTGGGCAGGCTTTTGGCTGGGGCCTGAACTCACTTGGGATGGTATCTAGGTGTGCCTTTTGCTGGGGCCCCTATGTAGCTATTGTCAGGGAGGGCCTCTGGTTGGGGGCTGTGCACTCCAGTTTCTGTTGTTTGCACAGGCTTTGGCTAGAGTTTCCATGCACTTATCATTGGTATCAGGCCGAGCCTCTGGGTATTGCCTGTGTGCCTTTACAGCTCTTCTCCAGGTGGGTCCCTGGCTGTGGCCCATGGTATGGCAAGCCTCTCGCTGAATCCCGTGTGCTCCTGAAGCCCCTTTATGGGTGGGAATTTGGTTTGGGTGGGTGTGCCCAAGTCTCTGGGGTTGGGGCAGAGCCCTGGCTGGGATCAGCCCACAGTCCTGCTGGTCTGGGCCACACAGCTTCTCCCTGGGATCCACAGGCACTCACTGATGGAACGGTGGGCCTCCGGCAGGAGCCAGCATGCCTGTGCAGCTCTTCTCTGGGCAGGCTCCTGGCCTTTCTCATAGAATTTAAAGTCATCATTAAAAACTTAGAATTCTCAATTTAAAATGTTATTACAAACATTCATAGATTGAATAGAATATAATTGATACTTTTGTAAGGTGTTAATATCTAATGCACAGATGGGGAAACTTTTGATGGCCTCTCATTAAAATCACTGAGTTATTTTCCATGAGTTGTTACTGCTAATTTTCAAGCTTGCATTTTTTTTGTATATATTTGCGAGATTCTTCAGTAAGAAAGGGTGACTTTCTTTCAACTATACACTCAAAGCACATATCAATACTGATCAGGGTATATACTCTATTTTTGTTGAAATCCTTTAATTAATTTAGTAATATTATGTCAATGACTGCTGTAAGGCCCTCTAGATTTTAAGTGAACAGTATTGTGTAAAGCATTGTGTTGTGGATATGAAGACAGGTTTATATATATATATATATATATATATATATATTTATTTATTGGTACATTTTAGGTATACAATACATTTACATTTATCATTGGGTGTTTGTACCTGAACATGATGTATCTTAGTTCTTATTTTTTCTCCCATTACCTGTGCACCCTTCACCCCTCCACCCTTTCCTATTTACACAGACTTTGATTCCATTTTTTTTCTTTCTCATAATTTTTCCTTTTCCTTCTTCCCTTTCCCGTTTCCCTCTTGCCACCCCCAAACCCTTGGGACTTTTCCTATTTCAAATTATCAGTTATTCATTTTAATCATTTTCATCCTTATTTACACTTTCAGTTTCTCACACTAGAGAAACTATTTGGTATTTACACGTGTGTCCTATTTATTTCACTTAAGAATATGGCCTCAATATGCATCCATTTAGCTATAAATGTCTTTCTCGTTCTTTATGGCTGAGTAGTACTCCATTTTATAAAAAAAAACCACATCTTCTTTATCCACTTAATGGACACTTGGGGTGTTTCCAAGCTTTAGCTATTACAAACTGTGCCGCTATAAACATAGGTGCACATATATCGCTGTGGTATGATTCTTTTAATTCTTTGGGCAAGATTCCCAGTAGTGGAATAGCTGGGTCAAATGGGACCTATAGTCCTAGTTCTTTGATGTATCGCCATACTGATTTCCACAGTGGTTGCACCAGTCTACATTCCCACCTATAACAGAGAAGGGTTCCTTTCTCTTCACACCCCCACCAGCATTTGTTATTGGTTGATTTCTTGAAAGCAGCTATTCTTTGTGGGGTGAGGTGGAATCTCAATGTTGTTTTCATTTGCATCTCTCAAATGACCAGTGATGTTGAACATTTTTTCATATATTTATTTGCTGTTTTTACTTCTTTGTCTGAGAAATGTCGGCTCATTTCGGATGCCCATTTTTGAATTGGGTCTTTGAATTTGGGGTGTCTGATGTTTTTCAGTTCTTTATATATTGTCGATAGTAGACCTTTGTCTGAGGTGCAGCTGCTAAAAATTTCTTCCCACATTGTAGGTTGTCTCTTAGCTCTGTTGGTAGTTTCTCTTGCAGTGCAGAAGCTTTTTAATATGATGAGATCCTAGTTGTTGATTCTTTGTGCTAGCTCCCGTGCTACTGAAGATTTGTTCATAAAGTCTTTTCCTATGCCAATGTCTTCAAGAGTTCTACCTGAAGACAGTTTTGTTGTACCATGTTTCTCTCCATTTTGTTTATAAGCTTTATTTAAAATTCTTGAGTTTTAAATTGTATTCTGTATATTGATGAGACAACTCTGTTTAGATTTTACTCTGCTAGTGTTTAGAAACATAGATGATATATGTTCAAGAACAGTCATGGTTTTCTCTATTTACTTAAAGAAGGCAGAATATTTTGCTGTTAAAATGTTAGCTCTCATGTATGTTTGACCAGCCATGGGTACTGACTGGTTATACCATTTGCTGCATGAATCTTGGAATAGAGTAACTTTTGTGTCCGCTTTTTTAGTTATAACATACTACAATAATCACACGAGACTTAAAGGTTGTGAGAAGTTAAATGATTTAGTAAAACATGTACAAGTCACTTGTATTTTAAATCTTTCAAATATAACTATAAATTTATTAATTCATTCCTAAAAAGACAGCCATTTAATTTAGAACATATCCTTTGGGCTAGACCATATCACTGCCCCTCTTAACCTTACTAATCAAATGTGTATTCCTTCTGCAAGGCCTTGTGCATTGGTCTCTCATCTCAGACTAAATGAATTAGCATTTTCTGTATCTCTTAGCAACTTATGTGTTTTACTCTCTCTTTCTGTCTTCTTTATCCTGGTCCTTTCCCACTGGGTTTATTCTCCAAATCATAAGAAACCAATAGAGATGTTTTGGAGAGAAAAGAAAATAATTCTGAATTACAGTAAGGAAACCATTTATACATAAACATAATAGCTATGAGATTTCTTTTTGCAACTATTCTATATATATATATATATATATATATATATATCTGCTAAATTATTTAAATTATAGCCATGACTAAACCTTCAAGTTTCATGGCCCCCCAAAAATTGAGAACTACAGCCATGAGAGCATTTTATTTCTCCCTTAAAGGAACTAGAAGAATGGCATCATCTCAGGGCACAGAGTTAGAAGACATGAATTCAAGTATCAGCTGTTTTGTGGGTTCTGAGTCTGCAATCTGTGCCACTAACTTTAAGATCAACAGAAACTTAGGCATTAGTGATTCAGCAGAGCCACGGTGATGAGCAAGGCTGGAAAAAGAAAAGTAGAGAGAAACCCTAAAGCTTCCTTAAGACTAGGTAAGTTCTACTTCATGTGCATTATATATAATACACTCATATTTGAAAAAAATATATACGTGGCACATATATTTGCATTTATTTTGAAAAACATAGAATGATAAAACGGATTACAATGACATAACCATTTTGGAAAGTCACTGGAATAATTATCACAAGGATTCTAGCCACTGGAACATACACCTAGATATATTCTAACAATATTTTTATTTAATGACCTTGTGCATAGCAATAATCTGATTAGTTTTTCCAATATCACCAACCTCAAGAGATTAGTTTAAAATGAAGTTGTTGGGAAACATAATTCACTTCTGGTACAATTCTTCTTTTATTTATTCTAAAAATAGAGCTCACATAAATGAAATTATAATAACATACACAGAACAATTATAATTATGTTTACTGGATAAAATTAGACAATTCACATTTGTAAAATTTTATGAATTTTACATTTTAAGCAATATATTTAGTCTTCACAATAATGAACAGAAATGGCAAAATGGAAATTTAATACTTTGCGTAACATTTCTTAAAAAGGTATGGATATAGGATATGTGATTCTGTACATTTGGATTTTCTGTGCTTTTCCTCCTTTGATTTAATCTTTTGCTTTGAATCGCAAACTTCCTATCACTGCTACTGCATGTTCAAAACATAATGGCATCTGACAGTAAATACATAGCCTGATCAAATCACTTATCTCCCCATGCTTCTGTGGTAATATTGAGAGGATCTAAATAAATCACATCTCAAAGGGTACAGCTGCTCTCAAACAGCATAACTAATGAATTGCCTTGACTGGAAGAGAGCAAGTAATGTCTTGCATTTATAATCGAAGACAGTTGATGGCCCAGTCCTTGATCTGAATCAGTCACCGTAACTAATTACAACCTGAAAAATTATAGCCACTTTTTATGCTCATAATTAGTAAACATCTAGAAGCAAAATCTATTTTAGAAAAGTAGATTTCCACAGAGTTCACAGACTGAGATAACAGAACTTATACTGATATATAGGTCCTTGTTTTTGTTTTATTTATGCCCTTTCCTTTACCAAAATTATTTGTCCCTGGTCACAAGTTTAAGGCAGCAATGAAAATATGAAACTATAGAGCACAATGATCATTTCATGATATAAAATAACTAAAAAGCTATGATAAAAAGTACATATAAAGTAAACCTTTATTTCAGTTTTGTATTTATACTTCTGTGTAAATTAAATAATATTTTAGTATTTTCCCAGTAAGACAGTGGAGGATAAGTGGCTAATAGCTATTAAAACAAATTACTGCTTTAAAAAGATGATAAATTTTTCAAAATATGAAAATTGGATGTTTAATTAATACATTTGATATGATATGTAAATTTTATAGCCACATAATACATTACATAGATATGTTACCAAACTGACAGGTAAAGTTAGTATTTAAAAATTAAAGTAGCCAAGAGTGAATAACTTTCCCATGTAATCACATGAATTAGAAGCACATTGTGTTTCCAAAGAAGGAAGTAGGGTAGGAGAGAGGGAAAGAAGTTGTTCAACCTAACAATTAACTAAAGAAATCTGAAATAAAATTACAGTTATGTGACCTGCAACAAAACTTTGTTCTTTTATATATTATAGGTGGAAATATTAGTTTTGAAAGATTTCCAGGAAAGTATTTCAATCTTGTAAGCACCCCGAACCACAAAATAATGATAACTCCCCAGCTAGTAATTTCCTTTCTGTGAATATTTATTAAAGAAATAAAATGAATGTAAAACATAAGTGTTATTCTTATAAAAACTATGTGGTAACAGGGAAATACAGTACAAAATTCTTTCATGCATTACAAATAAAAGCATGGTGAGATAATGAAGATAAAATATGGCTCAGTGTGATGAACATTAGATTGTACCCTTTTCTCTCATTCTCCTTAACAGATATTTCATGGTGAACCCATACTTCAGCAATATAATTGAAATGTGTATCCACCATGAAATATCAGTTAACACACTTCCTATGCTTATATATTGCCCAACTTAAAAATCTGGAATCCCAGATGGCAACTTATTTCCAGTGCAGAATACCATAGAAGCTCAACCACCTTTCCGCAGAGAATGTTTTCTTGGATTATAAATTAGTATTGTTTTATCTTACCTAGTCAGAATTTTCTGAAAGATGTAAACAGGCATGCATTCATTAATGATGGGAGGATGTTGTGAGAAATGTGTCATTAGCTGATTTTTGTCATTGTGCAAATATCACAGAATGTATTTACACACAAATAGATGGTGTAGGTACTATACACCCAGGCTATGTGGTACAACTTAAACTTTCTAGGCTACAGATCTGACAATGTGTTACTTCACTGAATACTTTAAGTGACTGCAGCATAAGGATAATTCTTTGTGATTCTAAGTATAAAAAGGTACAATAAAAGCATAGCATAAACAATGAAATATGACATCCTTTTATAGGGTGCTTTACCACTCATGGAGCTTATCAGACTGGAAGTTTTTCTGAGGCTGACAGTGAGTATTGGATGGATGGAAAGGTAGGGGCCACTTTTGTCCACTACTGTAGACATAAAAATTATTCTTTCTTCTTACATTTAGCCTATTGTTGCTAGTGTAATTTTTTTCTCCATTAAGTTTATTGGTACATTTTGGGTATAAAATACAGTTACATTCATCATTTGGATCTTGTGCCTTTACATGAGTATCTTGGTTCTTATTTTTTTCCTCTTCCCCTGCTCTCTGGTCACCCCCTCCACCCTTCCCTATTTGGAAAGACTTTGTTTCCAGTATTTTTCTTTTCTCATATTTTTTCTTTTCCCTTCTTTCCTTTCCCCTACCCCTTCCACTTCCCCTACTCCTTTAGACCTTTTCTTCCTATTACACAATATCAACTATACATTTTTAAAATTTCAATATCAAAATTTAGAGGACATTACCACAGATTTTACAGAATTTAAAAGGATATAGAAAGCATATTACAAAAATTTGTTTTGAAATAAATTTGACAACTTCTAAAAAGCACCTTGGAAGACAAATTAATGAAACTGACTCTGGAGGAAATATATAATTTGAATAGCACCTACTAAAGAAAGTATATTCCCAGCTTGTAAACCTACTTATATGACAACAACAGGATCATATACATTTTAACTGATAAATTATATCAAACACTTAAAGCACAAGAAAGAAGGACTACTTCTCACCTCATTTTAGGAAATCAACATTGTGCTAATCCTAAAACTGGATAAAGATAATAGAAGAAAAAAGTATGAACATAGATAAAAATTTATTTAACAAAACAAACTATTAGAAGTCAGATCTGGCAGTAGGTAGAAAGTGGTTTTATTGTAGGGATGGTAGTTGTTGGTTCAGCATTGAAAGATCCACCCCCATAATTTATCATTTTTAACAGAGGAAAGGAAAAAGCCATATGATCCTATCAGTAGTTGCAGGAAAAGTGCTGGACTAAATTCTACAGCTCTTTATGGTAAAAGCTATCAGGACACTAGAAGTAGAACAGAACCTTCTCAACAGATAAGCCATGTACTCCATACTTCCAGCAAAAACACCTTATATGAATGGAAAAGATACAATGCTTTCTCCCTAAGGTGGGGGGGAACAAGGGCAGGTATGCCTACTCTTCATCTGTCAATTGAACTTTGAAACATAGGCCCAAACTAAAATAGTCTGGCAATAAAAAGACACAATTAGCGTACAATTGGCAAGGTAGAAGTAAAATCTTTATATGTAGATGAAATGATCATCTACAGAGAAAATACTAAGAAATTTCTGGGAGCGCCAAGAACTTGTATTTGAGTTTAGCAGGATTAGAAAACACAAGGTATATATAAAAATTCAGGTCTATGTATACTTGCTACAAATGAAGATTTGGATATTGAAATTTAAAAAGTTATGTAGGAATACAGAGGACCTAGAAAATTTTAAAAAATGAAACAAAACAGTGTTGGAAGACATTTATTACCTAATTTTAAGACTTCCTCTAAAGCTACAGTAATCAAGGCAGTGTTGGTGTAAGGAAAGACATAAAGATCATTTGAATAAAACAGAGAATCTAGAAATAGAACCACATATATATGGTCCACTGATTTTTGAAAGATTATTTAACATTAACATTTTATATAGCATAAACTCAATTCAAGAGCAGAGGAAAAGATAATGTTTTCAGCAAATGGTACTGGAACACCTGGTATCTGTATATAAAAAATTAACCTCAACCCTTTATTTCCATACATAAAAATAACTTGAAAGGATCTATGAACCTAAATGTGAAAGACTTAAACTATAAAACTTTAAGAAGAAACTATAAGGGAAAATGTTCATGAATTTAGGGTAGGCAAGAATTTGCTAGGATACAAAAACTTGATGTATAAAAGAAAGAAATTGATAAATGAGATTCCATCAAAATTTAGAACTTGAAATGACATCCTTAAGAAAATGAAAGGTAGTCCTTAAACAGACCTTATTTATAATACAAATAACCTAAGACCAGAATATATAAAGAACTCTTACAGCTCATTAATAGACAACCCAATTAAAAAGTAGACACAAGAAGATGATAAACAGCCAGTACAGATACATATTGACTTATCATGGTCATGACTTTTTCTTTTTGTTGGATTCTCCCCCTTTGTGTTTAATTTCTTGTTACACCCAATGGATTAATTCTGCTGGGGTTCCCGGGGTTGTGATCCTCATTGTCTTTTCCTAGGATATTGTCTAAAATTGTTTGGAGTGCTGGTTTGGTATTGATGAAGTTCCCAAGGTGCTCTTTGTCATGAAAGTATCTTATTTTCCCATCAATTTTGAAAGATAGTTTTGCAGGGTACATCAATCTGGGTTGGAGGCTGTTTACCTTTAGGGCTTGAAATACTTCACTCCAAGCTCTTCTAGCCTTGAGAAGTCTGCTGTGATTCTGATGGGCTTTCCTTTGTATGTAATTTGTTTCTTTTCTCTAACTGCTTGTAGAACTTTGTTCTTCTGTTGAGTTTCTGGAATCTTAACAATTATATGCCTATGTGTAGATTTTTTTGTAGCAAGGCTAGTTGGAGTCCTATAGGCCTCACTTAGCTGTATGTCAAGTTCTTTTCTCCTGCTTGGGAAGTTTTCTGCCATCACTTCTGTGAACAGTTTTTTTTATGTCATCTGCACTCTCTTCTGTTTCTTCATTGACTCCAATCAGTCTTACGTTATTCTTCTTTGCATCATCTAACAGCTGCTGGATTGATTTCTCATGGTCCTTACTATTTTCAAACAATTTTTCTTGTCCTGGTCACTAATTGCAATCCTATCTTTTATATCTGAAATTCTGTCCTCACATTGGCTCATTCTGCTGCCTAAGCTTTCAACAGAATTTTTAATCTCCTGGAAATCTGTTTATATCTGTTTTATGGATTCCATTTGTTTCCTGTGTTGGGATTCCATCATGTTCCTCAGTTCCTCTATTTTTCATCTGTGTCTTCTCTAGATTTATTAATCATGTCTTGCACTATGGGCACAATCTCTGCTGTTATCTGAGAAATTATTTCTGATTTTATTTTTTCCAGATCCTCTTTTGTTGCCATTTCAGGGAGTCCAGGAGGTTGCATTTCAGATTTTTCCATCTTGTTTTCCTTTGGGGTTGCTTTAGGTGATCTGGAAGTCTGGTTTTGAGACTTGTTTATGTGTCTTCTCATTTTGACGGGGTGGAGGTGATTATTGCTGGCACCCGTTTGGCTCACCTCCTGTGCACTGAGGGGGGTGCTACAGCGGCCCAGAAGCCTCCTCCTGGGTGCTGGGAGCAGCTCACCTCCTGTACGCTGGGGGAGAGGGTGGTACAGCAGCCTCTCCTGTACTTTAAAATTAAAATTTAATTTAATTAATAGCACAGCTTGAAAACACAAATATTTTCTTTCTTTGTGTATCCATGTTATGGGTTTCTTTATATGATTATATTTTTCTTTTTTTTCTTTTTACATTTTTCTTGTAAAAATCTAAAACACACATTAACCTAGGCCTACACAGGATGAGGATTGTCAATGTTGTTGTGTGCTGCATTCCCATCTTGTCCCTCTCAAAGGTCTTAAGGGGCAGTGACATGCACAGAGCTGTCCTCTTCTATGATAACCATGCCAGCTTTTCTTGCAGGACTCTTTATAAAAGTAAGCATGAGAATTACACCATAATAATGATAATAGTATAGTATGGCGTGAAACATGATCAAAATGCTGGTTGAATGTATACATTTTAGGCAATTATTCTGTTAAAAGACACATTAGCATTAATCCCTCTTGACTTGGACACATTGATTCTGTAATTCTTGTCACTTTCTGAGTGGTTGTGGGAGCCCTCTTTTTTGTCTTTTACAGGTATGATCAAAATACAATAAATACAGTTACCAAGTGGAATCCAACTGAATGAATGGTGGGGTCATAGAAGAATCACAGTGCCTTCAAACACCTTATTTACCAAATCTGGCAGGGTGTCAATTTGGCTCAAGTCCAAATGACGATGACAGGTGAATGTTTTGAATAGATTTAAGACCGAGAGACAGCCATGAAAGCACAAATAAGAAGGTTCAAGAGATAAGTTCTAGAACTGTTTCAGAAAATGGCAAGAATGATGTGGTGTGTCTAAACCTGGGAGTGTATTATGAGGGAACTAAATGCCAATGTGTCTTTCACTGTAAATATTTTTAATTTTTGAAAAGTATTCACTTTATTTTTTGATCACATAGACCATTAATATAGTTATTCATGAATCATTATCAAGTATTAATTATTGGATCTTTTGTACACCTGGCAGCACAGTGGGTTGTTTATACCAGCATCGCCAGAAACAAAAGAGTGAGTTCTCTGTTGTGCTACAACATCAGCATAGCTGTGTCACTAGGCTGTAGGATCTTTACAGCTGCATTGTGATGTTATGGGACCACCATAATAGTATATTGGCCATTATTAAGAGAAAAGTCAGTTGCAGGGAATGACTATATAATGTTAATGTTGTACTGTTTGTAAGATATTTTGATGAAAATACTAAAACTTTTGTCATTGAATCTAATGTTAAGCACAGTAGTTCAGTCTCCCATACTTTTTAAATTTTATCTTATATTGAAAGTTTAATATTTCCTACATGAAAATAACATAGTAATATAAGGATCTATTTTTATGTGGAATATGTACATATTTAGGAATGCCAAATTCTTTCATTTCTAGAATTTGAATCACAATATTTTCCTAAATATGCTTCTGATTTCCTCATAGACTATTTTCCTGTTAATACAGTCTTTTTCAGAATCATGAAATTTATGTATTTGTAAAAGAAAATATATGTAATTTTCATTTCCGTACCTACCACTTCACTTCTTGTGTTCAAAGGTTATGCATTTGTATTCAATATCTCCTTACAATGCCACAGTAAATATTTTAAAATGATGATCAATTCTAAACAGAAAGAGGGAATTTTTACATCCAAAAATCTCTCCCCTCACATGCAAATCAACTAACCCCCCCCCAGAAATAGTGACCATGGTATGTTCAAATTTAAATTCATAGTAGAAATAAATAAAAGCATAATACAGAGAATGAGACCTAGTTTCTAAAAGACAAATGCTGAGTCTGCAAAATCTCAAGGGACCAAGGTAGAATTGGAAATTCCAGGATTAGATTTCCATGTCCACAGAGCAGCAAAAGGTGGCTGTCAATCAGGATAAATCTCAAAGACAAAAAGGTTTAAAAAAAAAACTGTAGAATGAAATGCAATTTTACTTCTATATAAAAACATTTAAAATATTGCATTGAGGTGTGAGACAAAATGAGTCTTCAAAAGTGTTGGTGATTATTTTGTTATATTTAAAAACATTGAAGAAGAAAATAAGAGGAGAGGGGTAACATTTTTATTTGTATTCATCTCTAAGTTTGACTTTTTTCTGCATTTTTCAGCATTATAAAAATTAAAAAGCTTCATCCATTCAACTTTACAACATTAAAATCTATGTCTTGATATACCATTCCTTTTTTCTTTTAGTAGTTTCTTATTAATATTTATCTCAATTCCTGGTGCTCAGTTTCTAACTGCTCAATTAATATTTTGAATGAACAAATAGACATTAAATGACTCCACAGAAGAGTGATCTCAAGACAGTATAATCAAAGCCCCAAGAACCAAGATAATTATTTTCACACTTTCATTAATGATGCATATGTAGATATTTTATAAATAAATAAGAATACTTCTTGAAAATAATTTTTCATAAACAAAAATATTGCTCATTTAGATTAATTTGTAGGCAGAAAAGAGAAAGATGATACGTGATGGATCTTGGGAAGGAATAGGGTTTGTCTACAGGAACAGCAGCAAAACCTCCTGCTGCAGGCCCCAGCATGCAGGAGCCCCAGGAACAGAATTACTTGAAGAAGCAAAGGAAAATAACAGTGATATGTAATACCAATCCTTTTGTCCACTGTTTAGTATGTTGAGATAATCTTTAGATTCTTAGGAACTTGGGTTTAAATTCAATCACTGTTGCTTATTTCCAGCGGGGCACCTTAGGGGTGCCTATTACAGGTGTGAAAACAGAGAATAAATTTATAAAGTACCTACAATATGTCTTGCATGTTAATAGAACACAATAATTTCTAGGAATTGTTTGTGAGGGAAAATAATTTCACATAAAAGTCCAACTACAAAGAGCTGAGAAGTTGTTACTGGTAAAATAGTACAATAGCTGTCTCTAGAACACTTCTCTAGGTACTTATCATGAATCAAATTATTTAATTTTATCACAAACTTATTCAATGTATACTGTCAATATACCACTTTATAAATAAATAAGTTAAGGGAAGGAACATTTAAAAGACTTTAAATTTACTTGGTTACTAAGTATTCAATAGAGATGACAGATAGGTAAGACAGATATAGAGAGGTAGCATTATAATATTTGATACCAGTGAATTAGGCTCAGAATTCCCACAGTAAAGCAATTTGCTATTTTGTCAAATAAGTCTGATTTTTTTAAGAGGAACAAATACTGGCACAGTAGCTTTTAGTTTCACTAAAAATAATTAATAAATATGTGGTTAAACGCATTTCTTACCATTTCATTCCCACTAAATTTCTTTTTTTTCAATGTTAAATTAGGTGTAATAATTACAAATAAATGAGTATTTCAAGTATACCATATTGTCACCTGGAATTTTATATATAAATGTAATTCTTTAGACATATTTGAACCTTTGAAAATAAATTTCAAAACTTTGTGCATCATTTTAAATTTAGAAACATTTTAAGTAAAGTTAAAAGTAGATAATCTTAGTTTATAACATATTCTCATATGGTGTACATTTAATCTAGTAGGAGTTCTAAGTAATTTGCCATCTTCTCATTATAATTCTAAAAATGTCAGTATGATATTTACTACAATAATATATTATAGGTATTTCAATAAAAACAGTTTAGAAGTAGATTATGGTTAATTTATTGACCTTTTCAAAATGAAATGTAAGTTGATTAAAGAGTTTCAAGGTATATCAATAAAACTTAATCCATGGTAGTTATAATTTCTGTGTATGCAACACATTTTTCTAAGGTATAATATATGAAATGAGAGTAAATACAGATAGGTAACCGAAATGTTACATTATGATTACTTAACTAATTATGATTACTAAACATATCATACTGTACTTTTTGTATAATAAATGAGGACTTACAATTTCTTGTGCATAACATCTACTGAAGACAATACTTGGAAATTAAGCTAAGTAGTTATATATGAAGATTAGAAAGAGCAACTCTGCATCTAGTCTAAGCATATAGGTTAACAAATGAGTTTTGCAAACTTTCAGTTTGAAAATTTTGTAAAACTCAGGAAATTAAAGTCTGATACGCTTCCAGTGAAGGAGACTTTCTATGCTCATCAGAGGCCTGAGGTCCTAATCCTAATAGCTAATTCCAAGCACAGAGATAGTGGCTTTCCGGGTGAAACATGACAAGCATGTGGTCCCTAAAACAGACACCACTTGGTGCCATACAAGCCAGTAGGAAGATCCAGCTGGAGAAGGCACAGTCCCCAGGATGCTAGAGGCTAGGGATAAGCTACAGGGAAGTCTGAACATCCCTGGAGGCAGCAGACATGCAGGATTTCCTCTGGACCTCACCAGAATTCACTCGCAGGGATTGGGAAAAGGCTTCCACCATGGTGTCCGAAACCACGGGACCGTCTCTCCTGTGTCAGTAAGGAATGAAAGCCCTACCCTAGGAGGAGGGGCAGCAGGATGTGTGGTCTGAAGGAAAGGTAAGGCAGTGAAGCTAAGGATGGGGAGCACATGGAACAACAAAAGAAAGTAGACGAGGCACAAGGCTCTCGTTTTGGATGAGGGCTAACAATACACACTGAGCCCAACAGGAATAGTGGGTGAGGGACAAATTTATCTTGTGAGCATACAGTGTCAAATGAAGATTTCCTTTCCTTTCCTTTTCTTTCTTTCTTTCTTTCTTTCTTTCTTTCTTTCTTTCTTTCTTTCTTTCTTTCTTTCTTTCTTTCTTTCTTTTTCTTTTTTTTCTTTTTTGTACTGGGGATCGAACTCTGGACCTTGTGCTTGCAAGGCAGGCGGCGGAACCACTGAACTAAATTCCTGGCCCTAAAAATTGATGCTTAATTTAAACAGCAAACATTTCTCTCACCTACACACACATAATCACTAGGAAAATAATCAAATAAAAATAATGGTGGAGAAAACTGAGGGAGCTGCCCAAGATATATTATTTGTGAAGAGCAACAGAGAGGGAGAACATAAGGTAAAAAAATGAGGATAATTAAACTAAATGGGGAGAAGGAAATACAAGTTAACCCAGAGTCCGAACCTAAGATATTACCAAAATAAAGGAATTTGAATCCTCTCCATACAGACTTTATACCCTGCCTAGCTCCAGACAGGGGTCCACGTCTCCCAGCAGAGCCCAACAGAATGAAAGGTGTGCTCATTTTCAAGTGTGAACTTACGTATTTTACAACTTGTCTGTCTTGAAACAAAATTTATGAGGTAGAAAAAGGTCAAAAGCAAACCCTGGCTGAAAAAACAAAATAATTACCATAACCAGAATCAGATATTAAGAAATATTAGAACAATTAGACAGGGAATTTAATTATGATTATATTCTAAAAGTTCTAATAGAAAATTGAATAATACCTACAATGAGATATTTTCAGATATTTATTTGTAAAAATTAAGCAATGTTAAAACTCAAAGCACCATGATAGAAAAGAAAAAGTTTTAACAAACTCCTAGTAGATCCGACAGAATGGAGGGAAAAACAAAGCAAACTTGAAGGTTGGTTAATAGAGACTTTCAAATTGAAAAACAAAGAGAAACAAAATGTGAATAATGAAGATTGAAGAGAGCATCAAAGCAATGTGGCCCATTATCAGATGATCTGACACATATGCGAGCAACCCACAGAAGACTGAAGACAGAATTGGAAATAGGAAATATGCGAAGAAATAAAAATTTCTAAAATTAATGTCAGACATCAAACCACAGGTTCAAAAAGCTCAGAAAATAGAAAAGCAGCATAAATATCAAAAAGGAAAACATACTTATACTGTTCAAATTACTGTAAATCAGGGGGAAAATGAAAATCTTGAATACAACCAATGACATAGATTCCATATCTACAAAGGAAGAAGGATAAAATTTATAGGAGATTTCTCTAAAAACCATGGAAATAAGAATGCAGTACAGAAAAATTACTAAACTGCTGAAAAAGAAAGCAAGTTAGAGTTTCGAAAATTATTTTATAATTGAAAGGCAAACAGGAAATATTACTGGTATCAACTAAAATTGAGGGTTTTGTCAGCAAAACTACAAGAAATATAACAAGAAGCAGGCAGACAAGCAATATAGATAATAGAAGCACAGATTAAAGCAAAAAGCTAAAGAGCATTTTAGAGGGGACAGATAAAGCTAAAATAAAATCATCTCTATGCTTTTCATTACTCTAAAAGATAATTGAATGTTTAGGGAAAATGACAAAAATAATTGTCTTTTTAGCATATACAAGAGTGAAAAGTATGACAATGTCACAAGAAGAGGAAGAAAGAATTGGAAATTACTGCTACAACATCTGTAATATGTGTAACATGTGGAAGGTGATATAATATTCTTTGAGAACACATAAACATTATTTCATTACATATAAAATAAAACCTGGGAAATGGCCATTTAAAAAAATAAAAATATTTCATAATATTCTCTGTTATAATAGAGAATCAGAAAATACACTCTGTTAAATGCATAGGAACCAGGAAGAAAAAAGAAAAGAAAGCAAAAATTTAAATATATAAAAAGATGACATTTTAGCACTGTTTTCCAATAATTCAACTACAGAGCCATTCATATTCTACATTAAGCACCTTATCATGCGATTGCAATAGAAAGTTCCTTACTGCTAGGCAAATTGATAATGGCAAAATAAATTAAAAATTCTCCAGGCTTCAATGCAGATGATAAATCAATGGGTGCCAGACAATGAGTACAAAATGAAAGAATTTTGCATATGATAATTGTGGCATTTAGTTTTATCTTGAGAATTCAAAAATCTTAGAAATATTTGATGTAATTTAAAATTTGTATTTATTACAAAAAGTGATTTCTTTTTTACTTATCAACAATAAAAGATAGCCGAATATTAACATAAATTCATGAATTTTAAATTGATTCCAAAAAGTTATGCCCAAAACAGGCTGTGCATTTCCCTCAGCTTCACTGAACATTAGACAGCCTTCATGCTGGCTCTAGACCCCTGGACTCCCTATCGATAATCTGAGCCCTTTCAGCAAGCAGAAAGCCTAACCAAAGTAGTCACTCACTCCCTTTTCTTAAAACATTACTTTGCAATATTTAGCCTATCTCAGCCTCTCTGATATGTATGTAAATCCTCTTTAAACATATCTTGCAAAGTTTATTAACCAGAGGTGTTTTTCTCAAGGATCTGAAGATAAAGCTGTAATTTCAATATATAAAGTCAATTAACATAAGCAAAATCTATCTGAAAGTCACTTAAGTCAATCATAAAGAACTCTATTAATTAGGTACAACAGTCAGGGTTGGGTTTTTTTTGGAGGGGGAGTTGAAACAGATTCCAGTTTCTTCAATGATTAAAGAGAAAATGAATAAAAAAATGATGAGATTTTAATAGAACAATATGACTAACATTTTAAATAGGGATATTCTACATCATTAAAACAATAACACTTATCAGATTTATTGTTAGGATAAGAAAATAGGATACAGCGATAATCACCTATAAGAAAAAAAAATAACACTCTTCAAACAGACTTTCACTGAATCACATATACTTTTCTTGTATCTTTACATAATGGCACTATATTACCCCTTTTGTGAACTCAGTATGTTATAAATTACTCAGAGATTATGTTTTATGTTACATCAAAAAATATCTTTTTCCTAAAAAAATCCCAGTGTAGATTGCTCTACGAGTAAATTCCTATTATAAACTCTCAGCATTTTAGAACACATCATAGTTCTATACACAAAATTCATTTAAAAACTGATTATGTGGAGAACACTTTTAAAGAGTAGCTTGAGGGAAAGTACTTTGTTTAACTTGTGCAAAAATAATTATTTAAATGTATCTTAGAATACACTATAATTCTCTACTGACTAGATAAATAAATGAAAATAAAAATATCACTGTATAAAAAATGAAAATAATCCAAGTTTTAAATAAGAGAATACTAGTACTTTGCTAGAAATTAATGTGGAAATGTTCAGAATATTTTTCAATAGTGTATTCATGATAATTATGATATTTGAGAAAGCAAATATGACTTCATAATATAAGTAGAAAGAATATGCTAATGAATGTTCAGTTACTTGGGTTAATGAGCTCTAAATTACACATAAACTAGAATCACCTCTATTACAGTTACTCAAGAACAGGTTTGATGTTTGACAGGCACAAAAATGTATATAATAGTAGTTCATCCTCCTACAAAATATTTTGTTATTCTAGTCTGGGATTTTTGTTTTGTATATTTAATTGCTAAATAATTCTCTCATTATGCAGTAATCTAGACATATTTTAATTTATTAATTCTTTCTTATGAATTAATATGAAATGTTTCTGACAGATATGGCATGAGTTGTAGCTATAAAGATAAAGATTTTTATTGCTTCAAAGGCTTTAAATTATCAAGGGAAAATTATATTAGATATTCAGCTCTATGTTATGAATGAAACAATATAAAATCATTAATAAAAGAATATTAAGCTACCTGAACATTAACTAAAGAAGTAAAGTATAATTATTCTCAATGTAACTTGTAAATAAAGTATGTGGTAAGTAGAAAAATGGTTGATTCTATAAAGAATTATAGAAAACACATGTGCACATTTTATCTGTATATGTAATGTAGTTAACTGCATTAGTTTCTCCACAAGAAAAAAATGTCTAACAGTGACAGAGCACTACCTATTCATAATATGCAATTTACATGAAACAAGGAAAATTATAAAGCAGAGCTATATATTCACTGATGATATAAAGTACAAAAATCTAATTACAATAATTGTGTGCCTGTCTCCTAGCCTTATTTCATTATATATTTGTTTTTGCAATAGCGAGTTTATTGGTTATGATTTACTGGAAGACAGAAGCAGAAAAATGTATTGTTCTTTCTTAGATATTCTTTAAAAGATATCCAGTCATGTATAAGATATATGGATTAATAATATAAAAAACACTTATCATTTTATATTAAAGAAATATGCTCCCTTCAAGATGCCAGTGTCTATCCCACTGTATTAATGTTCAAGCCAGGGAATGCCTCCAAATTATACACATACCATCATCCCATTTTCTTAATCAACATTGATTACAAAATTCTTGCTAATTGACTCAATTGTGTTATGCTTGTCTTGACTCATCCAAGTCAAGCAGGCCTCATTAAAATTCAAGCTTCCTGTAATAACATCAGATTATACATTAATATGATCCATTTGTTTAGAGACAAACTAGATCAAATTGCAATATTTTATACATGATAAAAAGCAAATTTGTCCAATGCACATAGCCATTTTTAGTGTAGAGTTAGAGATACTGGAAACAGCATTTTCATTTTTTATAATACTATTATTTGGAGGATAAAGTGAGAGAGAAAAATGTGTGTATTAACAATTAAATTCAAACTGTATATTAAAGTTACTTATTAAGAGAAAATATTTTTCACAAAATGAGTTATTTAATGTGATTAATTTTTACAATGAAATTATATCATTAACATATGGCTGAAAATTCTAATGCATTTTTGCTAAGAGTAAGGTGGTAATTAGAAAAACAGAATTACTATCTCAACTATACTTTATATAAGGTTTGATTTATCAATGTTTTAAAGAATTATTGTATGATAAAACAAACTTTCATTTGATGTATAATTCTATGCATTTTACTACATATGTAATTTTATGTATTGACTTAATACTGATAGAAAATATTTCTCTTATGCCCCAAATCTCCTTCTCACTATTTGTTTATAGTCATACTTCCTGTGGCTTTTGGCAAGCACTGATATGTTTTCACTGTAGTGTGTTTTTTCTTTCAAAAATATCACTGATATGGAACCATATTGTACATAACTTTCTCAGAATGGCTTTACAAGAGAATTCATTTGAGATCTCTCCCAATTGTTATATTGTTAACATGAACTTAAAATGTGCTATTACTGGTTCTGTTCTATAGATGCAATCTGGTTTGTTCATCCACTCACCTGGTGAAAATCTTCCTCTGGAGATTCCAAAATATTTTCATAGATTTTCACATTTTACAAAGAAGTGACATTTTATCACTTTATTTGAAATGTAGAAATATCTTCACCATATCATCACCTGTACTGCCCTTCTTTTAATTTATAGTTCTTTCATATATTTCATCTGTATGTATGTGTATTGAAACTCCCATAAGGTACTGTTACAATTTTTGCTTTTATCTTTCAAACGTATCTTACCTTTATTTTTGCTGGGACAAAGCACCCAATATCCACAACTTAAAGGAGAGGTTTATTTGGCTCATGGTTTTCTGGCTCCAAGGCAGAAAAAGCATGAGGTGGAGGGTGGTAGAGGAAAGCTGCTCGACTCATAGCACTAGCATCAGAGAGAGAGATGGAAGGAATCCAGAGATGAGAAGACACACTTTCAGGAATAAACCACTGATGATAATGCAGCTCCCTCACCTAATCCCCTTTCAAATGCTCCACCTCTGAACACGAGACACTTTTGGGGGACATCTTAAATCCAAACCATAACATTTGCCCCTTGCTCCCCAAAACCTCAAATCTATCTCATTTTACAAATATATTTAATCTATCTCTAATAGTCACCAAAGTCCTAACATTTCCATCACTGTGGAAAAGTCCAAGTCCAAAGTCTCCTCTAAGACTCAAGGAAAACTCTCAGCTTGAGCCCTGTAATGCTAAAAGAAAGTTAAATACTTCCAGCATCCAATGGCCTAGGGAAAATAGAAGAAGGGGATAGAAAGGAATTGAGTCAAAGCAGATGGAACTCAGCAGAGTAAACATCAGCTCCTGTAACTCCATGTCTTGTACTGGGAGGGCATGGTGAGATGTGAGCCCCGAGAGGCCTGAGTAGCCCTGTATCTCCGGGGGGCCTTGCTGGTCACAGCCAGCCCACTTGGCCTCATGAATGTGTAAGTTTACATCTTTGACTGGATGTGGGATTTTCATCTATTGTTACATTGCATGTTTTCTTTCACCATCACCTTCTGTTTTCCTCTCCTTTTAGAAGTCCTAAGTTTCACACTTTTGTGGTTTTTGCAATGCCAAGGTTCTGTTTGTAATTTTCCTTCAGTCTCTGTATTAGTTAGAGTTCCTAGAGGGACAGAAACAATGTAAAATTACACAACAAAACAAGTGATTTATTAGGTAGGTTTATATGATCAGAAGTGGAAAAATCCCAAGGCTGTCTGTGGAATCAGATTTGGAAGAATCCAAAATAGTATTTTGAATGCTGCACAACCAGAGCGTCCAGTGGTATTTGAATGTTAAGACTTGGAAGCTCACTGCAGAGTCAGTGCATAAGTCTGCATTGGAAAACTGAAGAGTTTGCATTTGTAGGCTTAAAAGTCTGCTCTGGAAGCCTGAAGGAATGGGGGACCAAACTTTGAAGTCAATGGCAAAGACTGAAGCTCCTCCAAAGAAAAGGGAGATTTTCTTCTTTTTCCTCCTGCCATTTTTTTTTTTTTTTGCTTAAATTCTTTCATTGGTACAGTTTAGGTATACAATATGTTTACATTTATCATTGGGTGCTTGTACCTGTACATGATGTATCTTGGTTCTCATTTTTTCCCCATTACCTGTGTGCCCTTCCCTGCTTCCACCCTTCCCTATTTACATAGACTTTGTTTCCATTTTTTTCTTTTCTCATAATTTTTCTTTTTCCTTCTTTCCTTTCCCCTTTCCTTCCCACTTCCCTATAGCTAAATGGATACACATTGAGGTGATACTGTTAAGTGAAATAAATAGGACACATGTGTAAATACTGAATAGTTTCTCTGGTATGAGAAAGTGAAAGTGTAAGTAAGGATTAAAATGAATAGTTGATAATTTGAAATAGGAAGAAAAGGTCTTCTTTCCCTTTTAATTCCATCCATGCTACAGTCCTTCGATTGGGGCCACCCACATCTTGGATGGGTCTATCCAAGTTTGTTAGTCATCCACAGACAATATCACAAATAATAATCACATTCATGCTCTCTCACTCTCTCTCTCTCCCTCCTCCTCTCTCCTTTCCCTCTTTCCCTCTCCCCCTATCTCTTGCTCTAACTCTTCCATTCATATTGAACAAAGCTATTGATCTATCCTCTAGTCTTCAAGTTCAGTCACTCTTACTATTGATTTTGTTATTGAATTTCTTCAGTAGAATTTTCAGTTCTAAAATTGCAATGCTCCTCCCTTTTCCTATCTTCCGTACTTTTTACTTTGTATTTTAACATTTTAAAAGTGTTTTTAATTCCTCATGTGAACATTTTTATAACAGCTGCTTTAATGCACTTATCAGATGATTGAATATCTCATGCTTGTTTGGATTTCCTTTTCCTGGGAAAAGGTTCATGGTTCATCATAAACTGAGTAATTTAAGATCGAATCTTTGACATTTTCAATTTTACACCACATGACACTGAATCTTGTTAAAACCTGTGGGGAATGTCAAAAATTATGTTTCAGTGTGAAATTGTCCTGGTGAGAGTCAAGTAGCATGTTATCTCCCCCCTTACTCTGGGCCACAGCTTCAGTGTTAATTCACTTTTTAGTTGATTTACAGTGCTGTGCACTTCTGTGCTGTATGTGTGGCATGGTGTTTAGGGAAGGACTTGCTTAGCTCAATCCTTGACGGCCATGTATGTGAATTAATATTAAAACCTCATCTGCATTGGCCACAAATGGGCCCAAATGGGATTCATTTTACAAACTTCTTAGCCACATTCTTCCCTGTACTTTTTGTTTTTTATCCCATTTTATTCTTAAAGGGCAGAATAGAATTACTTCAGCAGTTGAGCCAGGCCTGGGGCTAAAAGTTACGAAGAGATATATGGATCAATATCAATAGATTAGATATAGAGATAGATAGACAAGACATAGATATGGAAGGAGATAGAGAAAGAGGGAGGGAAAGATACAGAGAAAGGGAAAACAGCTGATTTGGACTGTTCTGTGCATTATAGCCCTAGAGAGCATGGAAAGGTTCTTATTTCTTAGACTGCTGGCCCCTGCATGCTGCCAACACTGCTGCTTCTTGCTGTTTCTGTCGCCACCATTTCCATCACTGCACGGTCTGGAATACATACATGAGCCAACAGCAGACAAAGGGGAAGAACCTTCATGTTACGGTTGAGAGCTGATGTGTCCCCCAAATCCTTCTGTGTGTGGAAGGTATGGCTCTCGGGGCACTATGTGCATCAGTGGATTCATCCACTCACCATTTAGTGGTGGAATGTGCTCTGAGGTGGTGGGGCCAGGCTGTACCCCCTGTGCAGATGCTCCCCTTTCTCTCTGCTTCCTGGTTGCCATGGGATGAGCAGTCATTTTCCCAGCTCTTTCCACCAGGCTATCTCGGCCTTGGAGCCAGCAGACTACAGACTGGCAAGATGAGACCAAAATAAACCCTTCTTCTTACAGTTGTGGGTGTCCAGCATTGTGTCCCAACAACAGAAAGTGCCTGGGACAGGATTTTCTGTTCATTTCTATCATCTTTAAGAAGTGTGCTTTGTACTTCTTATCTAGAACTAAACAGATTTTCTGGAGTCTTTTCTTTCTTTTTCTTTAGCTTTTGATGCACAGTATGGTCTGAAGTTCCCAAATGGGTTACATTAAGGCCAGGAGTTACTAAAGAATACTGTAGATATGGAGACACTTTGACTTATGGTGGTTCACCTTGATCTACTCAGGATGGTTCATGTTCCACTGACGAATGACTGTGGCACGCATTATGCCAAGGTTTTATAATTATATTTCCTGAAGAACAGAGGGGTGTACTTACTTCATCTTATGCAAAAATGTTTTCCCATAGATAGCATTAACATATGTGGAAAGTAGACACTGAATTTTGTACCTAAACTTATTATAGAACTCCACAATTATATACTTTTCATATATTCCTTTGCTCTTAAAATAAAAAAATAATAGTTTTTGAAAATCTAGAAACACAAGAATAAAAACTTTTAGGTTTTTAAACCAATACTTCTGACAGTATAGGAGAGAAATACAGGTTTGGATACATATAACATTAGCAAGCATTTTATTAATTTTACAAGAGTTTGTCACTAAATGTTCATTAAATCTAAGGAGAAATTTATTTCCTTATATATTAATTGTATCTGTATTTAAAAGAGGTTTTATTGTATTTTCACTGATATGTCCTTACTATAAATAAATACTGCTATAGTTTTAAGCTAGCCTTTAAAATGAATATTTAAGGGTTTGTACATACAGGATAGCTATAAATTACAAATTACTCTAAATGACAAATACACAAAAAACAAAGCCACATATATTTATTTGAAAAGCCCATTTGTCATATTTTCAAGGCATATTGCTTCATCCAATACAACTTGAGTTAAATAATAATTCATTTTTACTATTTCTTTCTCAAAATATTAATTTTAATTATAACATAATAAAATCAGTAAATTTAGTAATTTCTGTTTAGCTTGAAATATTGAAACTACAAGTATCTAATTCAAAGTATAACAAATATATCCAAATTTTGTTCAGTGTAGTCATAATACATAAGAATCTAATCATCTACTGCACTAAAAATTAGATAAAAATACTACTTATTAACATCTATGCATTTGTAAGCTGATAATTATTGTTTGAATATATTAAATATTTAGTAATAAAATGCTTGTTTGTTTTTCCACTGATCTAATTTACAGTATTTTTGCAGATGGGTTAATTGTCAGTTCCTTTAGAATTTTAAAATACTCATGGAGGATATATATGAAAACTAGAAAAATTTCAAAATAACACTAAGTATTATTTTAATTGCTAATAATGAGAAATGTGTCATTCATATAGTTAGGATGTGTAAAATATTTTTAAAATTATGAGAGAGTTCAAATCTTTAAATGAGCTTGCACCTGATTCTTGCTATTTTTCAACTCAGAAATGACAGTAGTCTAGGAACTGCAGGAGCTTTCATACCTGCTTTATCATTTGGGGCAGGGATTGATATTTCCTCATTTAGACACTTCAGGTACTTACACTGGCATAATTTAAATGGTCATTGTTTAAAATGATGAAAAAATGGCAAAGTAACAGTCAGATAATGAACTTTAATCTAATGGAAAAGATCCGTCCATTGAATTGGATTAATAGAACCCAAGAAAATAGTGCAGATATGTTTTGTTCATCATTTTCTTTCTTGGTTGACTAACACTGACAACTGTATTTTGAGGTGTCTCATTTCTACAGACAATTCCCTGTGGTCTCTTCCTGAGACATTCCTGCTATGTCTTTATATTTATGAATATAAAATTATTTCACTATAAATATTCACTGAATGTGGCTACACATAAGCACACAAAAACAGTGATTGAATTATACTTTTAAAATTTCATTAAGAAAATGTAACACTTAGCTTTATGTATTAGTATGTCTTGTGAACTTATTAGTGAAAATCAATCGTAACTTTTTAGGCTTTTTCTATAATTAATTTCCCTATAATTTAAAAAATGTAATTCTTATTGTTATTTTATAAATTTAGATATTGGTAATTATTTTCTACTAAGTTGAAGATTTTTACATCTCCACCATTTTCCTTGGTGAAAGAATAGTCCTCTTTTTGAGGAATAGGACAGAAGAAGTAGCTGCATTACCATTCTCAAGGTTAAATCTCTTATAATCAAATAATCCTCTTAAGTCCACATCATCAATTTTCACATAAATGCAGGATGCTTTATAGTTTGACATGTTGTAAAATTAAACAATTTTTTTGGTATTTTAAATGCTATTTGGATAAAGTTAATATTTTATAAATAAAAGCAAATATTTTTTACATCTAAGTGAAATATGACAAATGAGGGAGAGACCCAAAATATAGAGATTTCCAAAAATTAATGTTTTCCTTCAGGGTATAGTAAAATGGATATGAAAAATATGGCCTATGAAAAACCAATTCTATTACTGACTCTGGTTTGATATTTTTTTGTTTCCATCAATGAAAAATAGAAGAGGTTTGATTTTAGGAAAACATTTCAAATACTGTGTACTCAAATATGTTTGTATTGTTCTTACCACCAGTTCTCAAGTCCTCCTCAATCCCCCCAAGGGGATAATAAGATTGTAGGCTACTATTTTATCACTGTTATTTTCATGATGTTTTTTGTGTGATTACACTATGAGTATTAAAAAATGCCAACTTGATTTATTGCATTTTAAATAAAAGTCTATGAAGAAATAAAACCTAAAAGTGTCCTTTATTGAAATAGTGAAGGACTAAGATTAGGGAACTGATGCTAGGTTTTCTGAAATGTCCCAGGCAGGTTATCAAGAGGTTACATTTTATACATTATTCACATATCACTTTGGAGCCATAGTTGACATAAATGAAAAAAAGAAAGAAAATTGTAAATTAATCTGTTGTAGGTTGTAGAAAATTTAGGAAGACTGATAAATACAATTCTTTTTAATTGATACCTATACAAACTAATTAAAGATGTGTCTCAGAACTACCTCCTCTCAAAGATTATTAATGTAGAATTCCTGTCATTTCAAATCAGTTTGACTCTGAACTTTATTTGCTCCTCACAGAAAATAGGAATGTGAACACATGATATGTCAATCCTGTAATTGTCAATTCCCAAGGCCTAAGAAAGTAGATTTCAGCGATCAGTTTGATATGGCAAACAACTCATTATTATCAGAGTTTAAAATAAGTCTGTCATTATTCTCATAGAGAATTTTAATTCTTTTGCAATGGCACTTTGGAAATACTAATGAAAGTCATAAAACATTAATTCCATGTTATTAGTAAATATAATTCCCTAGAAAAATGTATCATTATGAGAGAAATAAACGCTTTTATGGAAACACATTTTCTTGAATCATGTTTATTAGATAAAGGAAGGAAATTGACACTGTGTGTATACTTCCAGAAGTGCCAGTTTCCACAATGAGAATGGAAAGAGGCAGTTCTCTTTATGAGCTGTTCATGAAAATTAGAATCTACAGGTGTTATGATGAAAACCTCCACGGTTTCATTAGCACCACAACTGAGCACCGGGAATGTAACTTTGAATTAGAAGCATTATTTAAAAAATAAAAGACATGCATTTTTCTGAAATTAGGAATATTATGGAACATTAGCATGCAGCATATTATTACTTCTCAAGCATTAAAATGACCTTTATTTCAGCCACAATAGAATAATTTTATAGAATGTTCCTAGAGAAATTTGTACCAGAAACATAAGTTGTACCTGATAGAAACAATCATTTGGAAAATACTTGCTGAATGAAAGAAAGAAACTATAACATGTCCCTTTCTTCATCATTTTCTATGTAAAGAAGCACTTATTGCTGTGATTAAATAAAAGGTCAAGACTGGTCATTAGTAAAGCCAAATACTAGCTCGATCCTTTTATTTTGCCTCCAATACTTTACTCTTTATATTATGACATAATCAATTTGGCACTCCATCATTTTTATTAGCCATTGATTATCCCCTGCAAGTGCTCCTAGTAGCTAAGAACACTTTAATAATATTAAATATACTATGACAACATCCAATCGGACTTATGCTAAACCTCTGATAGCAGAGAGAAGTCAGCCTCCTGTGGACTTGAAAACATGGGAAAATCTTGTTTCTCATGATCTCTTATAATACAGAGCCTGATCAATTCTTCCTTCATTAGAATTTATCAATTTATTATTAATAGAACTTAACCATAGCCTAAACCATGGTGTCTCTTCACTGGACTAGATTTAAATGGAGAAATACACATATTTTCTTGAAAAAATGTCGTAATAATTTATTATTATTTGGAGCCATCAAGCTTTCTTAAATTGGGCCACTCTGTTGTAAGCATGTTCCTGATAAGCCAGCAATAAAGCAAAATAATTTGGAATTTAGGCATATTCATTTTAACTACTGGATCAAATTTAAGTAAGTTTTTTGACATCCAAAGAAAAATAATCCAATTCCCATAGCAAGTCACTCTGCATTTAGTGTCTCATTTTGCTAATGAAATTACCTTATTCTGGAATACATCTTCTTGACTTTTACATGAAAATAAAAGTATCATAATTTTTTAATGTGTCACAGCACACTACCCAGATACTAACATTGAAAAATAGGCAGGGAGGGTGTTCAAAAAACTGTAATGGGTTATATTTAATAACTAGAGACTGTATGGGGTATTCCCTTATTAAATATTTACCATCTGCTATGAAACCAGATGGTTCACGTTATTTTTTAATAATATAGTTCACAGATATGTATTAGCTTTCATCTTGCATAAACTCTGTAAAAAGTAAAATAAAAGGGAAAACTTCATTTAAACAGTTTATACATCAAGATTTTAACTATTAATGTTAAGCCTTTAGAAGCTAAAATGATTATGGTTATTTGGCAGTATTCATATTTTTCAAAAAAGCTACAAATTCTTTGAAGAGGTACTAAGTCAACAAGTCAATTTTTGTAACACTTAGAAATCATCTAATGATTTTCCCAAATGGCGAATACTCAGATACTATTAGAGTTTATTGAAAATACTTGGGAACCTAGAAAATTGTGCTTTTTTGACCCACCAACTCCATAAGGAAAAGAAAAGCATAATTTCCTCTTGTGCTCATGGCCTGGGACTAATGAACTGAAGGGATGTGTGGTGGATGGCCAGTCTGAGATCGGTGTGGAGTAGAGAGGGCTCATTTGCCTTAGGGACATTACAGTTCACTTTTCTTGCTTAGAAAGAATTCATATATTTTTTCATTTTGAGTAATAAATAATATTATGTGTAAGTAATTTTGAATGATCTACTCTGTACTGAACTTACATAAGCTGTGTAAATGAAATAAATAAACAAATGTCATGATATTTGGTCAGATCACAGTAGCATTCATAGTTTTTTAATTGTATGATTCATTATAAACAGAAAAAATGATTTATAGAAATATATCTTATAAGTATATAAAATGAATAATAGAAGGCATTTGAAGTATCAGGATTAATTCTCATATCTTTAGAAATTATTTTTTGTGAAAAGGATGTCCTCCTCCTTTTACTTCTATAGTTATTGTCCTTATTCTTTCACTGGTAATTATAGGATGATGCAATGGTGTAAAGGAGCATCTATAAAATTTGACTTTATTTGTAAGTAGGAGTCTACATATTTAAAATTTAGCTACAGATAACAACAAAATAAAATGCGTCTGAAATAATATATTTAAAGTGCATTTACAGGTGTATCTTCATTTGATTCTGATCCTTTCTTATTTTCATTCTGTTTTTGGTGATTGCATTATTGTGTTAGTGTTTTAATTATCTTTTGGTAGAATTTTGGCTTTATGCAAACTAAGGCAGAACAAGAATATGAGTCTGAATACAGATATTTTTCTAAGGTGATCTCACACAAGAGTATAAGTAAGTTGCTATTTATCTGATATGGCTAACAGATGAAACTTGGCAAAGTTACTTTATATTCCAGGAGAATGTTTTGCCTGAAATACACAGTTTGACTAACTGACTTCAAGTTAAAGAAGAAATATGTGATTAATTTTTTCTTAAATCTACTAATGAAATTAGGTGAATATTTCCTGGTAATGTGTAGAGGCAGGGGAACAAGTTAGTACTTTTAGAAGAGGAAGAGAAACTACAGAGTCCGGAAGCAGAGGAGAGCATATAGTTTTAAGCCTTCTGCCTCTTTAAGCATCTCATTAGATTCATGGCCGATTTGTGTTATGGCCTAATGTTCCCACCTAAAATCCACAGATTGCAGCCCAAATCCCCAGTGTGGCTGTATTAGAACTACTTCTAGGGAAGTAGTTAAGTTGAAAAGAGGTTATAAAGGGGGAGACTTGGATCTGACAAGATTAGTGTCCTTAAAAAAAGTGACTTTACTCTGTCTAAATATATCTAACAAAAGAAGGCAATAAAAGGACTTGACTAAGGCAGGAGTTTGAAGCCAGGAAGAGGAACTTCATCGGAAATGGAACCTGGTAGCACCTTGAGCACACATTCGAGGGGCAAACGAAAATCTGTTTGTCACCCATCTAAGGGGCATGAGATTTTGTTATGGCAGCAAGGATAGACTAATAAACTTTGTAAGCATGGCAAGAGACTGAGTAGAGTTTGCTCCTCCTCAAACATCATTTATAATTTTCTAAGCATTAGTGCTGAGGCCTATGTCTTTCTAGAAAGATTTTTTTCTTTCTTTCCCATTGATTATGGATGACTCAACAATGACATGCCTACATGGGAAAAATTCTTGAGTGCTCAGTGTTTGAAAACACATTGTGAAACAGACTTTTGAATGGCACGAAAAGGTTGTTTTCAAAGGAGAGTAACAACTCAGAGCTGTATTAAGAGACTCTTTGTTCACAAATACAATATTTATGAAAGGTGTTCAAGTGTGATGAATCCTCAGGAAACCCTATGAAAGTGAAGTATTTATTTGGGATAATGTAATTCACGCACAATACAAAAATATTAAAGATGGCTGCTACTACTGTAGAGTTTACAGTAGATTTAGTAAGTGGGTCAATTTCCTGCAAATTTAATACAGTAAACATTTTTAAATAGTGTGTATTTTCTTCTTAAATTAACCAATGTCAGATAATCCTGGGAAAGGATATCTAGGTTAAAAAAAAACAACAAAAAAGAAGAGTTTTCAGGCAATGATTAACGTTTATTTGAATGGTTATAATACAAAAAGCATGTATATCTTTATTTATCTTACATTCAAGTGTTCAACTTATCTGTTAATGATTTGATTATGGTTTTAATTTTGAAATTCTGTACATCTTTGCAAAAAGCTTTGATAATGCATCAGCATATACAACATTAGTAAGTGTCTTCAAAATTTTAAAATGGAAAATTGTGAAGCAAGTATATATAATGATTTAAGCAAAATGGGAGGAAATAATGAAAATGGCTATAGTGATGAAAAACTTGGTTACTGAAAAAGGCAATGTATTTCAAGATGTTATTATTATGGAGTAGACAGTAGAATTATTAAGACTACTGAAGTATACTCTACTAATATATAATTTACATATTTTGGGAAACCAGAAAGGAGGGTGTAACTGATATCACTGCAACTAATGTCAGTAATGGATTGTATTTGTGGTAGCAGTGCTGACAAAATAGAAGATTGAAGAAGAAATTCGCTTGAATGCCCTTTTTCATTCAGCTTTGGCTTGGCAACATTTGTGTGTGTGTGTGTGTGTGTGTGTTTGTGTGTGTGTGTTTGTGTGTGTGACACTTTTTTCCCTCAGATATGATATATGTGATTCATTGCATTTCCCATGTTTATGAAACAGGTTTTTATAGAAAGGAATCAGATACTGGGTTAGTAAACCACAGTGAGCTTTTATTTTTTAAAGGGAATATCAACAGATCAAAATGTATGAGGCATACACTGGTAAAACAGAATTCATTGGATGCATTTTCTCATCTTCTACTTATCTGAGAGGTAATTCATAATCTGTTGTTAAACAAAACAGAATAGCACTGTTATCATTACACAGGTACTTATTGGCTTTCCCCAAGATAGACCTATAATATGACATAACAGCAATTCAACTCATATCAAAGTACTTATATGCCCAAGAACATCCATGTCTCCAAATGTCAGTACACTATAGAAAGCAGGTAACATTGTTTCCTGGATTATATTGCTTCCTTGGGTCATACTTGCTCATGTTCCAGTTTTGCCTCTCACTCACAATCTGTGTGTCGTTAAAGATTACACAGAGTATCATTATTACTCAGTTCCGTCGTACCTATATGAATCCCTAAACAAGGAAATTATGAAATATGTATTTAGTTCTTACATAGTTCTTTTAAAATATAACCCATTAATATAAAGTAGCAGACTTTGAAATATGTTTACTATCTCGCCATGATGGAATTTAAGAGGAAAATCAAATTAGGTAACCCCTGAGTACAACCTAGAGAATATAAGATGGTAATAAGGTGATGATAATGATGAAGATGAGAGAGAGGAAGAGCACGTGTTGGTCTATGTGACTGTCACTCATAACTTACTCTGTCGTAGATGAGATTGAGCCTGTAGAAAATCCAAAATGAGCCGTGGCAAAAAGAAAATATTTGAAATGTTGGCAAGTCAATGGATTTCCAGTTTTAATTACAATCTATGATTATTGTTGTAAAAGTTGAGGCTTAGCATGATAAAGTTCAGCTGAGACACCAGAAATGCCATGCTTTACAAATAAGAAGCAGACTCACTCTAAAGAAACATAATGCTGACAATGAAATGGATCTTGTTTGCAGGCAAGTGAACTGAATGTCTTCTAGAGGGATAATTAACACGCTTTAAAGGAAAGGCACATAATCTAGATTTACACTGCAGCCTCTACACTGTAAGTTATGGTTTTAAAATATACTAAACTTATAAATTTGCAGGACATATGGCTAATAATGAAATACAATGAGAAGTGACATAGATATAGGAATAATCAGAGAAAGATTTTCAAGTAGCTATTTAAAAATCTAAACAGTTAACGTATAATAGAATGCCGTGAGTTAATTCCAGGGAAAGGAAAAGAAAGGACATCAGTGGGAAAAAAACCAGGTAATATGGTTAAAAAAATTACTTCATTTCTTTTTTTTAGTTGATAGGAGTATCAAACTGCTACAGTTATGTAAAATGTAAAGGAGAAACTGGGAGAAAGGCATATAGAAACTAGCAGGTTTGTAATTTTATGGAAATCTAATATAATTTTAAGTGAAAACTGTACATTCATTTGCAAATATACACATTTGAAAATTAAAGAGCAACACAGAAAACAGAATATAAGTAATCTTAGTACCTTAGTGAGGTTAGTGTATTTTAAATGTAAAAAGAGGAAAATAAAAATTTTAAAAGTGAAAAGAACTGTACACAGAAAAAAAAAGGAAAGAAAATCACCTGAAAAGAAGAGATAATTAACAGATTGAGGAATTAGAGTTTCCAAACACGAACTTTAGAAAAATTTTAAGACAGTGAAAGAGATGGAAGATGGAATTAAAATTCTGTGGACCAAGTGCTTCTGGTGAGTATATATTAACCAAGACTACATTTAGGATCCTGCTTGAGACAAGCGGAAAACCGGCACACACACAAACAGAAATGCCTATGACTATGATACAGGGTGAGGGATTTGGAGACAAAATCAGGGAATATATTAATTTGCTGGACTTGATGGAACAGTACTATACACAGAATATGTTTAAATCAAAATTTATTTTCTCACAGATTTGGCGGCCAGACATTCAAAATCAAGACGTCTGGAGCGCAGTTTCCTGCAGTAATGATGAGACCTCTCTTAACTTCTGTTACCCTAGGTGTCTCTGGCTTGTACCTGCCAATTATCCTACATCTTCACACCTTCTCTTTGTTCATGTGTGTCTGTGTTCAAATTTTTCCTTTTCCTATATACATCATTTGTACTGGATTAAGCCCATTCAAAGACCCCATGTTGACTTTGTTATCTGCAAACTCCAATGTCAAGCAGAAGGCTAAAGATTGTCAGTTATGCTGGTAATCATATAAATGCACAACAAAACCAAAAGTAAAATATTATTTTTACTCGGTTTAGTGGTTACTAAATACAAAACTCAAGATCCAACAAGGTCAGATGATGACAATAAAGTACAACACTGAAAGTCTTAAAAACTATTAGCATTAATGTAAATTAGTACAATCATTCTGGGAATGAAACTCTCATTACATAATAGAGTTTTTCATGCATGTACCTTATGACTTAATAAATTCACAGCTGGATATGTACTCTAAAGGAGAACTTGCGCAAATCTATGCAAAGATATATAGAAAATTTACTGTAGAAGAACTCTGAGATAGAAAAGTATCAGAACTATGGCTGGGGATTTAGCTCAGTGGTTCCACCACCTGCGTTGCAAGCACAAGGTCCCGAGTTCGATCTCCTGTACCAAAAAAAGAGAAACGTATAGGAACTTATTCAAATGTTCATCAATGTCAATATAATTAATAAAGTTTTGGTTTACCATCCCATAAAATACCAGCAATAAAGTATCATAGTTACAACTACATTCAACAACATAAATACAACTATTAAGTGGAAATAACAATGCATAAAAATAAACATATAATATCATAATAATTTTACAAAGAAAAAAAGCCCAGAATAAATATGTCTTTATATTAAATATGTGATAAAAATGTGAAAAGCATGGAAAATATTAACAATGAAAAATTAAGGATGTTGGATACCTCTGGGTAGGAAAAGGAATAAAATCACTGAAGGGTTCACAAGAACCTACAAATCTCATGGAAATAATTACTTTCATAAACTTGATAAGTCATCTGTATGATAATACTTTTTGTAATTCTTTTAGTCTGCATGACTACATAAAATTTTGCTGTGTGATGATCAATATTAATTTTAAACTGTTATACTAGCAGTAACTAAAGAATGATTGAGAATAAAATACATTCAATGATTTATAATTATTTTGCCTGTGCATCTATATTTCACAGGAGGTGAATTTAAACTGTAGTTACACAGTAAGTTGCGACATTTCAGCAAATATAGATGCATTTTATTCAGAACAGCATCCTAGCAGAAATAATTACTTTTTATAGCTCAGATGTTAATTGTGAAGCCTGACACTCCATGCAGAGTTCTCCATGGTATCGTGCCCCTCTTGGTCCTCATAAAGGTAATCCTGTAGACATCGTGTTATGGTGCATATCTAGATGTCCCCATGAGCCTCATGTGCTCGTAGTCACAGCTTTTGGGAGGTGAATGGATATGGGGGCTTATCATTGATATGCTGTCAGGAAGAGGGCTCTGGTAGAAAGGGGTGGTCATGGGGAGGGTTCATCTCCCTCCCCAGCTCCTGCCTTCGCTTTCTCTACCTCCCTGCTGCCATGACATGAGCAGCTTCTCCTCTGCTATGACCCTCTACAATACCATCCTGCCTCGAAGTCACTCAACTATGGACCTAAGCCTAACCAAACTGTGAGCCAAAATAAACTCTTCTGCTTTACTTTGTGACTGTCAGGTATTTTTGTCCCACTGATGATGAAAGCAACCAAGATGGACCACATGACACCATTCCCCAATTAAGGATGACTAGAGATCAGGAATATAGGTGATTCACACAGCATTAGACCAGTTAGTCCCTGTGATATTTTGTTCTGTGAATACATAAGCTCCAGTATAGTAGTGTTTAATTCTCATGAGGAAGAATTGAGAAATAAAGGTTAATCAGTCATTAGCAGAAGTTGAAACCATAAACATACTTAAGATAAATGATGTCATGATTTCACAATTTTAAGGTGAAATTATGAGGAAGTAGAAACCAAGGGTAAAGTAGGAAATATTTATTAGGCATAAAATTATTGAAAGTAGGAGAGACTGAATCACTTGGTAGGAAGACTGAAAGAAATAGAGAAATGTAGAATAATTCATTTATTTTAGTAATGAAATACTAAAGCTAAAAGCATGGACTCATTTTGCTTGGTCTCTTTAATTGTCTTATGTCCAAGTTATTTATCCTGTGTCTGATTTTCTGTGATTCACTGACTCACCTGACCTCTTAAAAATTGCACAGTTTTACAACACGGATCATGTTAATTACATTCATCTTCATTAAATGTAGCACTATTGACAGTTTATGATAGTTACGAAGAACATACTTTATGAAATTTCTACCCAAATACAGCCTTAAATATGACACAAAATCTTCATAACCTTAAATATGACACAAAATATGAGCACATAGGCTTAGGTGCACATACACATATAATGGTACCTCAGTTTATGAACTTAGTTCTTTCCATAATTCTAGTCAAATTGGACAAGAACCAAATCAAATTTCTCCAAAAGGTCAACATGGAAACTAACCACTGAATTTAATTCAGTTCTCATCCCATTCAGTTTGTGACCAGAACTGTGGAAAATTAAGTTCATGAACCGAGGTACCAATATGTACTTACATATGTACACATGGATACAAATTGTTAAGAAAAAAATTAATATAATAATTTTATATTAATGCTGCATCATAATACAAAACAATATGAATAAATGGGAAAATATATTGCCTTATATTCCCATATAAAATCATCTTTAATCTGAAATATATATCAATATGATTAATCCTATTATTTGGGCCTTCTGCCAAATAAGTTAAAAATATCTCTAATGTGTTATATGCTAATGATAGTACTTTTCCATTCAGGGACTTTTAAATAATGCACCATAATGCAAAGTGTAGTTCATTTTATATGATCCATCAAAAAGCTATTGCCTGGAATGTAAGTTCTTACTCCCTCTTTGCAAAAAAAGAGAAAGAAATCAACCTGTGCCAAGTCTTGCATTAAGAATATGAATTATGTGACAGCAGCTGTAGTTATGTTCAAGGGGATGCATATTCTGGCAAGCACTTTACATCAACTTGGATCTGTCTGACATAAGAGTAGGCATATTTATATTCTCTTTGTTGAATACTGATAATATAATATTTATAGTGTGAAAGGCATGCTTTTATTCTGGTGTACATTACACTTATTAATTACATTTGCATGCAGAGAAGCGTACTGAGATTGATGTATGTGGCTGGTCCCTGTCTACACAATATTCCTCACACTTCTCAGAGAGCTTTAAATGCTAAAGCCGCCTCTCAGCTGCATTGACTCTCACTATTCTAAAACCTTTCTAAAGCATTCTGGGTTATTGAAGAAAAATTCACTTTCACAGCATTTTGCACTAAAAATCATCTCAAACTTTCGCCTTTGAAACTAATACAAAGTATATGCACTCTTTTCTTACCACCATTTTTACTATATCTTTTAAAGCACAAGTTGAGGAGTAAGAAAAGAATACCGATATTTTAAATCAGGCTTTAATAGTAAAACATGTGGCTTGTGCTATATTTACTTAGTGTGTGAATTCTTTTAGAGAAATCTTGGATATTTTGAGATTCTCATTTTGTTAAGGATGCTCTTACTTGAATATGGTCACTTCCTAATTTCTTCTGTAGCATATTTCCATTCACAGCGGCTACATGTCGTCCGCACTGATGTGAAGGAGATTCACAAACTGCCGAAGTCCATGAATGCACACAGAAGGTATCTTGTACTTGAAGGTTTTATAAAACCGTATTTCCCAGTCACTAGATCTTGGGATGTTATTAGTTTCTGTACAAAACCCAGAAGCATGGTTAAAGGTAATGTGGAATACTGGGTTAAACACAAAAGATGACATTTTTCTTTATTTTAGGCCTATTTCTGACTATGAATATGCATGGTGTGAAGCTAGATAAGAAAGCTCCATGTGGGCTTCCCAAATGTAATTGACTACTAAGCCTTTCATTTTAAGTCAATCTAATTATCTAATTAGAATTAACTCTTAAATATAGTTTTTTTTTTGAGACAGGGTCTCACTTTGTATTTCAGGCTGGCCCTGAACTCACAATATAGCCCAGGCTGGCCTCAAACACTCTGCGATCCTCCTGCCTCTGCCTCCTGAGTGTTGGGAGATTGTAGGTATGTGCCACTATGCCTGGCTATACTCTAATAATAGTCAATTTGAAAAATGTTATTTTATGGTCCAGGTTAATTAAAGTTGTATGAGTGAATTATTTTTCTTGGCACTAAACTTCAAATTCTGATAACATACAACTTATTTGTATATGACACATTATATGTAATATAAGATTTTCAGAAAAAAATTAAATAACACAAAATTTATTGTCTTAGATTTCCACCTGCTATTTATCAGTATGGGTTTCAGATTCAGAGATATTTGTGAAATAATCCTAGTGAAAGATCTTTTTGAATCTTTATAATATTTTTAGTCTTCTATGGGTGTTCTGCAATTCTTTCTTGTTTTTACCCTAGACCAGGATATAATAAAACATGATAATTTTTTTTTGCAGAAAAAGATACCATTTCCTTTTGCCTTTTATTCTTAGTTTTAAGAAAAATTTATCCTATTATGTAATTTCAGTATCAAATGCAATAGGGATAAATACATTGTGACTAAAAAACAAATTGTGATTTTTGGTAAATGTGCATCTCCACGGATAAATGTATATGCATGTAGATGGACATGTGGAAAACTTACTAGCCAGAAGCTTGTTGTGTGCAATGAACATGACACAAAATTTCCTACTATTGGACATTAGAATTTCTACCAAGTTTAGAAAGTTTCTTGTGCATTGGTTCATAATTTTTCTTTTTCACTTAACAGAAAAATAATGTTACATCATACTAATAAAAGTATTTGAAGTCAACAAGAAACACATAGGCACAATCTCTTCCATGGTAAAATGAGTGAATAAAGAAAGCCTACTACTCACTTGATCATAAATTCTGCGTGGAATACTGATGGTGCCTGGCAGTCAAAGAACACTTTAGTGTTTGTTAAGTGGCTTAATGAGTGAATGATTGAGCTAATTTTGCTGCTTTGGGGATATTATTAACACAAAGGATAGATTCTCACCATTCCAGTGTTGACCTTAGTATTCACTGATCTAGCTCTCCTAAAGGAAAGAATTCAGGGGTGTGTTCAAGTGCAGTTATGAAACTGATGGACCTGCCCCATGCTGTCAAATATGAGTGAGCCCATTCCATGTGGGCCATTTCAAATAACACTGTCCCTATGAACTTCATTATTTTGAAGACACTGGAAATGGAAAGCTTGTTTGTGGGCTGAAAAAAGCTAGAGATTTTACTGAAAGTTCGTGCCTACATGGACAGCAAAGGCTGGGGCATGTGTGTCCACAGATGAATTATTCAGTTTCAATGGGAGACAGGAATATATGAACAGGAAAACTTCGGGATTCTAAATACAAGGTCAATAAATGATGCCTGTGAATTAAAGACAATGTGGGTATAATAATGCAGTTTTAGGAAGTTTGAGATGATGTTTCTGGCAACTGTAGGAACTCCTGTGTAAGTCCAGGGGTATAGGCTGTGGGTCATGCTGTCAAGCACATCTGCTCTCAACCATTTGTGAATGTAAGTATAACACTTTATCTTCAAACAGTGCTTTCATTCTTACTGAAATTCTATCCTCAATTTCTTTTCACTAAAAATAATCTTTCATATCAGAGAGGGAAAAAGCATTTTCAAATGTGCTTGCAAATCTTCTAATTCAGAACTAAATTTTAAAAGATCTTCTCTCTTCTCCTAAATCTCAATTTTTACCTGATTTAAAATAAATTCTTTATACAGCACTTCTCCATCCCTTTTAACATTCAGGAACAATAGAACAAACTGAGTACCACACTTAGGTGAAGCAGTAGAAGCAGAAGGTGAAGTGGTTGCCTAGCAACATCACCTGTGAGTAATTAAGCATCTCTTGAGAATTTCTGGATTTGGCTTTAAATTCTTGGCCTTATTACAAATAGCTGTTTGAATTGGCTGGATTTTGCTGAAGTACTTTATTAAAGATGGTGCTGGTCAAGGTAGGCAACTAGGTAAGAAGTTCTCATCAGCAAAAATTGTTTATTGATGTGATGCACATTTCACTAATTTCTTTGTAGTAAGCTTAAGGTACATAAAAGGATAAGTAAAGATTTTTGTGATGGTCACAGATGAAAATCTACATTCCTTTTTTGTAATTCACAAAATGCAGTAATATTGTTTTCTGATTTCTAGGCATCCTTTGTCATATTATGCTTTAGGTTAGTGCTACCTATCCATACATAGAAACATTTAGGATATCTCTACTGCAATAGCAAGACAAACATGAATGAGTAAGGCGGGTTTGCATTTTGAATGAATGTTGCATGCTAAGTCAAAATCCATCTATATCCAAAGATTTACACAATATTTCAAGCTGAAATAATTTTATGATCCTTCTCTTATTGTGATGTCAATGAGCTTCTTTGGAGTCTCCCCTTTGGAGGGAAGATATTGCCAGTAAGAAACACACCATGATGGCAAAGTCTGAGTGTTCTCCATTTCTTCCATTTGCATAAATATTCAAGTTATGAACTCACTAGATAACTGAGGCTTGCCTAAGGTTTCTTAAAGAAAAATAAAATTTTCAACTTTAATAAATAAAAAGTACTCATTATTTTAAAGAAATACAATGATCTCTTAGAGGAAACAAGATGGATGAGCTGATATGAGTATTTTAGAAAAATACAATCATATAGATAATCAGTATCTATTAAATCTTGGAAAACATTCTATCATGGGAGCCAAAAATGGTTCTGAAAAAAATGAAACATATCCTCATCTTTAGAAGTAACCTGTCTCCAGGCTCTCAGTGTCAGCAATAGTTATGTTACTAAGGAAACCAATAAAATTTAATGGCAGCTTGATTATTTACAAGAGACTTTTGGCAATCTCTATGACAAGCGTCTCTTGGTAGATACTCAGAGAATGCAAGCATTTAAAGTTCTGCAAAGAATGGAGGAGCCAATACACTAACATGGAATCAACCACTAACAAGATTAAAATCATTTATGATAGATTTAAACTGTTTTTCTACTAATTTTGATATACAGACAAACTCATACATTATTTTGCAAAGAAAAAATATTTTAGAGAATGACATAGAAATGTGAAGGAAGGGCATACTTTGGAGTTCTAAGCTTCATCCTGTACTTATTAATTTTGTGATTTGGTATAATTTTTAAACTTCTGAGTTTGAATTTTACAATTTAAAAATTTATAAATTGGCACTGTAATACATTTTTCATAGACTTGTAATCTCTCTCTGTATCTATACATCTGATTCATCATGCATTCATAATAGGTAATCAGGAAATTAATTTATTTGTAATATATTATGTAATAATTTTCATTGATTATTTACTCTCTTTATATTATATTAGGCTCTGGAATATGCAAAATGTATGAGATACTTGTCCTCAAAACAAATATGTTTTAGTGAGCAGTTACCCTGAGTATAAAAATAAATGCAAAATTGCAAATTGTAGTAAATGAGCAGTGAAGAAACACTATGTGTTCTGAGAAGAAATAAGGAGGGTATGCCTAATTTTCATTGTAGCGGAAGAAGGATTCATAGGAAATATATGAGACTGATAGCCTTTTCCCTTGAAGAATAAATAATGGAACAAAACATCCTATGCCTGAGGCTGAAAGAGAGATGAGCATCTAAAACCTTGAAAGAAAGTGAAGAGTAAATGAAGGATGGAGAGAAAAAGGAGGAGCAGCTTGAAAAGTAGCAGAAGGGAGCTGGAGGGGCAGTGTGAGCCTTACATGTGGCCTGGAATATTTTCCAAGCACTGGCATTTCTTTTAGTCAGATATGAGTAGTCAATGATATTTTCTACCTGCATTTTGATATAGTAATTAAAAACTAGAGCTCAGGAAGGCTGTTCTATCAGTCAGCTTTTTTATTCCTGTGACAAAATACTGCGCATCCTTTGGTGGGCAGCAAGCAGAGGGAAAGTGAGGACGTAGGATGAGGCTACATTCTTCCAAGATATTTCCTCACGGACCAGTCCCACTTACCAGTCTCCATTTCTGAATGGTCGACTTTTGGGGGACATTTCAGATCGAAACCGTAACATTCCACCTGGAGCCCCCAAAGCCTCATGCCCATCTCATTACACAAAATGCATTTGGTTCATACTAAGAGTCACCAAAATCTTTACTGTTCCAGCAATGACACAAACTCCAAGTCCAAAATACCCTCTGACACTCAAGCCAAACTCCTAGCTAAAAATATACTGCCTTTGAAATACTTTTGTCCAAATGTTTTCTTTGTCTTTGTGTTATTTTTTTCCAAAGTAATCATCCTGACACGAGCCCTCTTGCAGTTGGGACACCACACTACTAGTCTACTTCCCTGGAATCATCAATTGCCTCATCTAGTGATGGAGCTGTGAGTTAAGCTGAGGACTGAGGAAATACTTTGCACAAAATCTGGGCTGATGTATTTCTTACCCTGAAGATTTTAGTTTCCAGATATGAGGCTATGAACCGTGACATTGCTGCTTCAGTAAATAAACCCTTGACAACCTCACCTCTGTTACGTTCACATCAGCTCCTAACTGCCAGGCCTGAGCAGGAGCACTGATACCCAATTCCAAGCAGAGATCAAACACATACAACCAAGGTGTATATAAACAAGTAGGTAATTCATAATCCCATAAAGCAGTCAAGGACAGGAATGTGCATGGGAATAGACATGCTTTTTCATTTAAATAGGTAACTTAAACATACATAGTGCCTTTGCTAGATTTTGTCTTACTAAATTTATTTATTTTTTTTAGCAAAACATCTATTGGTAGATTTTAGATATACATAATGATAACACTCATCATAGGGAATTTGCACCTTTTTGTGTTTTGTTGTTGTTGTTGTTGTCATTGTTCATTTGTTTTTGAGACAGGGTCTCACGTTGTAGTTCAGGCTGGCCTTGAACTCATGGCAATCTTCTTGCCTCAGCCCCCCAGTGCTGAGATTACGGGTGTGTTCCACCACACTAGGCTCTTCCCTAGATTTTTGGAAGACAATTCTTAAATGATTCCTCAGTAATGTGTAATGTTAAATGTGGATTTAACATCATAAACTCTGTCCGTATATGAAAAATGTTTTACTAGTGAAAAACACAAAATTATTGCGTAGCATATTTAAATTATAATGACTACGTTGATTAAATCGAAATGTATATATGAAAAAATGTATAATATATATAATAATTATTGAGTCAGTATTAAACATTTTCACTAAAAATAGACACATTTTTGTTCAGGAGTAAGGAGGTTACATACCTCTAAGACGTTAAGTCTCTGCAAGATACACTGTTAGCAGGATTCCATTTAAAGTATATTCTGTGGGGAGCAGTGTGGCCCACAAGTCTGATATACTGTAACACTGGAAAAAAGTGAACTCTATTCTCTTGGGCTCTACATCTGTCCCTATGTATTTTCTTTCTTTGGCCTCTATTTAAAAATAACTCCAGAAGCCTGACGTGGTGGTTTGCTCCTGTAATCCCAGCACTCGGGAGGCTGAGGCAGGAGGATTACTGTGAGTCTGAGGCCAATCTGGGCTACATAGTGAGTTCAAGGGTAGACTATACTACATAGTGAGATTCTGTGTCAAAAACAAACCAAGAAAACAAAACAAAACAAACAACCACACAAGCAAACCCTCTAGATACTTGTTTTCAATGAAAAGCTCCAGGAAATTACTGATTTGAGCACAAGCCACCTACAGAGTTTTTCACCACCTCTTTTCCATGGATGTAGCACATGCTTCATGAAGCAAATCATAGATGAATGGTTTGTGAAGAGAAATTAAAACATATAATACAGACCTATGGCTCTGCAATCTTCAAATCACTCAAATCCTTTTTTGTACTATGTCTGAATTTTTGTGTTTATTGGGCTTGTTTTTAAATTTCAGTTTTATAATATTCTCTTCATAAGCTACATCTTACCGCTCTCTGACTTTTTTCATTTTGCTTTCCCATCTTTCATTATTAGACATGGGCTATATTTAATAATATTCCTTGATTCTTTTCTTATGACATATGTCTTCTATAGAATGATTTGAAATGTACTTAGCCACTAAATTTCATGCCCCAAATTGACAATGAAGCATAAATTCACGCATACCAAGTCTAAGGCTGATAAAAACCAATTTATTGAGGAAGTCCCTAATTCAGGTACTTTGTTATGCTTCCTTGTTGCGAGCCACAAAATGTTGTGAAAAGACATGCTCATTGTTTTCGTGATTCTTAACATTTTATGGATGGATTTGGAAGGAAGCAAAGCAGTTGCTTTTAGCTGTGAAAACTAGTCATTTTATTCATCGTATGATATTTTCTTATTTTTCACATGTATTTTGTGTAACTTTACTTCAAAATGCATTAGAGAAAAATGTATAAATTTGGATGCATTTTTGCCAGAAATAAATTGGAGGCATTTCAGAGCCTCTCGTGATAATCTTGTACACATTTTCTATGCTGAAAATGCGAGGCTTTTTGCAAATGAAACTTTCTGGTCCATTCATAAACATGGAAAAATAATCGTTCAAGAAACTATCGTGAGAAACATTTTTGTATGTGTGCTTTGTTAACTATTGTGAACGTAACTTTTATGACTATATCTGTTCAGACACTGTTCAGTCTTGGCTGACAACAGCCTATACACAGACTATTAGTGCAGTTAGAACAAAATATAGATCATAATTGCTTTGAAAAGCAATTATTCTGGACCCTTTAAAATACTCTTAGGTTATGAAAATTTATTTTTAAAGGACGCATTCTTCTACTCCTCTTAGTTTTAATTCCATATTCAGTCATGGATAATCAGTATTGTTTTCCTTTAATAAGAAGTATAATTTATGCTTTTTGGAGCTTCATTGCTCATGGGAAGATAGTTTTACTGGTGACTTTGGCTTGGCCCTGTGCTCCTCCAGTCCTGGCTTGTAGTTCTGAAGATTATCTCAGGATGGGCAGAGAGACAACACCCTGAGATAAAGGGCACTGGGCAATACGGGGGCCCGGGGGGGGGGGCCGTGTTTCCATCCCTCTGAGAAACAGGATGTGCCTTACCACCTCTTTCTTCCTCTTTCTTTCTCTTTTCTTCTTTCCACCATCCTTCAGGTTCTTGCAAGGGTTGGACATGCAAATGGTAACTTTCTGGAGACTCTGAAGATAGGTACTCAGAAATCTAAGTTCTGTGGGTTAGCTGCCAACCTGTAAATAATAAACCCATTTCATGGAACGTCTCATATGTAGGTCCTCCTTCTCACCAGGCTCAGACCAGTCAGTAATCAGTGCACGGCGAATCTGCTTTATACTTATGAACATCATTTAAATATTAGTCACTCCAATCACTCAAGTTCAATCTCAGTAGCTCAGACATGCTGATGCAAGACCTATCACCTCTATAGAGTTCAACACGACACCATCCCAGCTATAAGGAGAGAGAGGAGAGAGAGAGATTGAAAATGAATCTCAACTACAGTGTACTGTTATTGTGGCTTGGGCTACACATGCAGTTTTTCTTAGCAAATGCAAGAATTTCTTGATAAAATTTCGGCTACTTTTTCCTGAACTATTGTCTCTCTCTTTTTTCCTCCCTCCCATTCCTTCTTTCCTCCTTTTCTATCCTGATCACCCCTATTTAGTGGATGATAGGTCATGTCATTTCATAACCTTTTCATCAGTCTCAACTTGAACCTTTAACAAGAAAGGACTGAGGATATGTATCAGTTGTAGAACATTTACCGCGTATGTACAAGGCCCTGTGATCCATCTCAGTATGAGAGAGAGAGAGAGAGAGAGAGAGATCCATAAAATTCCATTAACATAATGTAATTCACACAAATTCTCAAATCAAAATTAACAAAAATTCTACTCTCTGAAAATAAGTGTTTTGTGAATGTGTGGTACCTGTAACCTAATAGTTTACACACAATAATGTCCATGTACCTTAAATTAATATTAATATTCTACTTTTCATTTTGAAATCTCTATCAACTCTGATTTTAGTTTTGTTTTTTGTTTTTTGTTTTTGGTACTGGGTATGGGACTCAGGACCTTGCCTGTTCCAGGCAGGCACAGTACCCTGAGCTAAACTCCTGCTCTGATTTTGTCTCTTTAGGTTGAATATTGTATTTATCACTGTGTAACTCAATCAGCCAATAGACTGATTCCCCACTAGACAATTATTAAAATGTAACATTAAAATACAACCTTAGATACAAAATCAAAACTTTGTGTATAAAAGCTAATATAATCCATTTTGTTACATTTGTTTCCTCCCTAACTTGGAAATATACATGATTTTAGTTATTTTAAATTGAAAGTCTTATTCACCTCATTCTCATACAGAGCCTTAAAAAGCTGATTCCATAGAAGTGTTGTAGAATAGTCATCTTTAGAGGTTAGAAATCATAGGATAAAGGGAGGATATAGGGACCTTGTATAATGAGTACCAAAATATGGTTAGATAAAAAGAATACACACTAATATTCTTCAGCACAGAAAGCTGACTACAGTTAACAGAAATGTATAATAAATTTTATAAATGCCTAAAAGAAATATAAATGTTTGAAGGTTTTCAACAGAAGGAAATAATACATATTTGAGAGGAAAATGTTAATTAGCCTGTTTTATCTATGTATGTGTGCTATGTATTTATCTAGGTACACCTGTTATTTACATAGAAAACTGTCATTTGTACCCCATGAATATGTGCAATTAGTGTGTGTTAATTAAAAATACAGAAAAATTAAAAATAGACTACTTCCTAAAAATAGATGGTCACATGTAAAATACTGAAAGGCAAGCATTACAAATAGATATAAACAGAAATGAAAATGTGGATATAAATAAAGAAATCTAGATATATAAGCACCTTCATGAGATTTGGTCCAAATAAAGTGCACATTCATTGTTCATAGAGTAGAGTAGTACGATGCTGTAGGTTTATTCTCTGTTAACTTGAACCTTGAGTTTTATGTTGAATGAGATTTTGGAAAATATTTGAGCAACTTTGAATTAATGATTATACTAATTCTTTTCACGGAGTTGTTGGAAAATGAATTTATCAATAGCATTAATCCAGATGGTTTAGAGTAATTATTAATGCAACAGGTAATATGATTTCTCTAAGTATGCCTGTTCTAGAACACTTATGCTTTTAGTATATTTACAGTACTAAATCTTTTTCTCTTTTGCCATTTACCAATCTATTACATAAAAATTCACTTCTAATTCTAGCTGAGTTTGAGTGTTTTGAGACAATAAAAATAGCATATGCCTATTAAAACAAAGCACTTCTTGCCATTTAGGTTCAAAGGAAGCTGATGTTTATTCTACTAGACTTTACAGTGAGGACACTTGTCCAGTTGTTCAGGCATAAAGATGTAGTATTTTAAGGGTTTCTTTTTTTAAATAATGTATTCAAACACTCTCAATTACATAACAAAACTCTCTCAGTGGGGTAATTATTCTTGACTTTTTTCTTACAATCGTTTTTAAGAGCATTTGAACAAAGTTATAGATATATCCAATTTAAGTATTATTACTTACATTCGTTTCATTTTTCCCCCATATCTGTAACTGTAGACACTGATCTTTTGCCTTTACTTTTTTTTTTCTTTCTTTCTTTCTTTCTTTCTTTCTTTCTTTCTTTCTTTCTTTCTTTCTTTCTTTCTTTCTTTCTTCTTTCTTTCTTTCTTTTTTTAGGCTGGCCTTGAACTCTCTATGTGTCCCAAGCTGCCCTTGAACTTGTAGTGATTCTCTTGTCTCAGCCTCCCAAGTGCTGGAATTAGAGGCAAGTGCCTCTGATCTTGTCTTTTCAGTGTCAAGGTATGACTTAATATTTTAATAATCAAAATAAATAAAAATAACAGAAGAGCAGTGATGGGGCATACACATTATCTATCTATCTATCTATCTATCTATCTATCTATCTATCTATCTATGTATGTAGAGGGAGACAGAGAATGAGAGATAGAAACCCTTGAACATGGTTAGTGGGAATGAAAATTATTAGAGCCATTATGGGAAATAATAGAAAACTCCCTCCAAATTATGATCTAGCAATTCCATTACTGAATAATATGCAAAGAAAGTGAGATTAGTATGTCAAATAAAGCTGTACTCCTTGAGCTTATTAGAGCACTATTCACAATAGATAAAATACGGAAACAAGCTATGTGTCCCTATGCATTGAATGGATAAAGAAACTATGATACATAAACCCAATGGAATGCTTTCAGCCATGCAAAAGAATAAATCTTGTCATGTGTGAGGACATACAATTGGAGATGAACATATTGTTAAGTAATTCAGGCACAGAGAGACAAGTACTATATGATGTCAATCACATGTGGAAACAAAGCAAAGCTGATCTCATAGAAGCTGAGAACAGAAAGTCTCCTGCTAGGTTCTGGGGATAGTGGGGTGTGGGAGAGATGGGAAAGAGCTGCTCAATGGGTACTAAGTTAGAAAGGCAAGAAGTTCAGTTGTGTTATTCTATACAAGGCTGACTATTGATAACAATCATAATCAACTGTATAATTCACTGAGCTAAAAGAAAGCATGTTGAAAATTTTCACCATAAAGAAATGATAAACGTTTGAGAAAATAGATATGTTTGACTGAATTGAAGCATTACACAGTGTACACATGTATTGAAAAAACTAATATCAATATGCACAACTATTATGTTTATGTATTTTGGTTGCAATAAGTTTAATCTAAATAAAAATTAATCAATTAAAAATTTTAAAATTAAAACCAACATTATCAATTACTATGTTTTCCAGTAATCTCTCTTCTAGGTTTACTTTCCAAGGAATTAAAATTAGTATAATTTATTAAATACCAGATATTTCTTCAAATTAATTTTTAAATTATGATGGCTACTTAAATATAAAGTGGAAAGGAAAATGAATGTAAAATGTTAAAATTAACTCAAAAATTATTAAGTTTTTAACTGGTTCCCATCTGTTAATAATTTCAAACTGTAGCTTAATTCCAGAGGTTTCTTTGGAGCCACGCAATGCATCTATTACTAGATATATTGCATAAAGCTCAAAAAAAGTTTTGAGCATCTACTGTGTAGTAGCAACATTTGTACTTTATTATTCCAACTCTTGCTATTTTTTTACAGTAATCTTTAACAACTTTAACTCGTTCTCAAGGGATGTTCTATCTCATTATCTTGCATATCACATAGCTGTAGGCCTAGTAAGGCATTCCTCAGTCCATAGAAATTATTTCAGGAGATGGACACATGGCCTAAAGACCAAATAAGATTTTCTTCAATACATTTTTTTGATGTCTTCCTCTGTGATCATCATTTGTATATTGCCAGCTATTGTACTATCTTCCATCAATGCAACCTGGGAATTACACTGTGGAAAATAGACCCAAGTTAATGTAGGGGAAAGAGCAACTTGAAGATAGGGATACTGAGTCTAGAAGTGACTGTAGCTTGACACCTTTGACTGTACTGGACACATGGATTAATTAATTATGCTTAAAATTGGGGTCTTTGGCAACAGAGAAAATTTTACTTAATATTATGCATTGCTTCTTATTATCTTTAATCTTATTACTCTTTCTTTGTTAATACTGGGGTATAATATTGCCATTCTTTTTTTTTTTTTTTTTTTTTTGCTCATTGCTTGTTTAACCTAGAAAAGCTTAAAGGTTACCTTTCCTGTCACTAGGACACAGTACCTGACACCTGCAACTTGAAGGAGAGGTTTAGTTTGGCTCACAGTTTCAGAGAATTCAGTTCATGGTCAGCAGGCTCCAAGGGAAAAATATAATGACTGAAGGGTATGACAGAGCAATGATGTTCAGTTCCTGACAGCCAAGATGCACAGCAGGAACACAGTGCCAGAGAGGAAGGGCCAGACATAGTGCCCAAGGCCACATCCCAGGATCCACCAAGGCACCCCCAGAAGTGTATTATTATAATCCCCTCTGTGGCTCCTAAGCCAATCGAGTTATACAATGAATCTTAACCACCACTGATTGTCTCTCCAAGGGTAAGGTATTTTACACATAAAAGGGTAAACAGAACATTTATTTTACATTGTTGTGAAAATTAGAGTAGGTACAGTGCTTTCACTCTAGTAGAAATTATTTTTTGGTGGGTGACAGAATCACCTGAATCATCTTTGATTTCTCTTATTCATTCCTTTTATTTTTTTCAGCATATTGGTTTGCTTAGCTCTATTTATTGTTTTAGTTTTTGTATTTTCATTAGTACATGTTTGCAGTACATAATGTTCACATTCCTTATGTGGAGTTGGTACATGTATACAAAACATCTTCATTCCTCTTTCCTCCCCATTTCCCTCCCTTCCCTCTCCTCTCTCTTTATCCTTTGATCCCTTTCCCATTTAAGAATTCTCTACCTCCTTACCCCTTTTTATACGTCTTTTACTTTGGTCTTTATTTATTATTTCTCATAGAAATATTTAAGCTCATGTGTCTGGTTTATTTCACTTAACATTATAGTCTCAGGGTGCATCCATTTTCTTACGGTGATTCAAGTTTATCTTTATGGCAGAGTATCAGTCCATGGTATGTAAATATCACATATTCTTTAGCTGCTTTTCTGCTGATAGACAGGCTGCTTCCAAGATTTAGCTATTAGGAATTGTGCAGCTACAAAAATTGTACAGCTTTTAGTATGTAATATTTGTATAATGAAAATAACAAAAACAAAAAAATAATTCCAGTGGCCTTCTAAAGAATCATATCATTTCCTGTTGTCTTAGAAGCCAGAAGCTCCTGGTTAATGGTGATATCTTATACATTCATGTTCTGCTACCAGGTTGGAAAAGCAGACTTTCTTTGGGTCATGACATTCTTTTTCTTTTTTTTTTTTTTTTTTGTACCGGGGATTGAACTCAGGTCCTTGCGCTTGCGCAGCAGGCAGCGAAACCACTGAGCTAAATCCCCGGCCCAGGGGCCATGATATTCTTGTTGCAGAAAGAAATGAGCAAAAGGAGGCTATGCCCAATGGCTCTTAACTTATTCAGCAGAAGTGACATAGAGATACTCCTTTCACATTTCATCAGTCCTATCAAGTTATGTGAGCCAGCCAGGCAGCATCCCAGGGAGGGATACCTTGTTTTCAGGCAACAACTGCAGATCGCAGTTAATAAGGATATGCAACATTCCTAGATTGGAATAAGATAATCTACAGAAAAGAGGTACCAATCAAACCTTATATGATTTACAGTAACTGTCTTTTTACAGGCCTGCATTTCTTTAATGTTTTGGGCTTTCTTTCTGACTCCAAAAGAGCAAGCAAGAAAGACAGAGGTTTCTAAAATATAAATCTTTTCATACTACTCTCTATTTAATGTCTTATTCTGTTTCTCCACTTCCTTAAAAATAAAAGTCAAAATTCCTTTGTGGAAAAAAAATCATCTAATTCACTTACCTTGACCTGTTAACAGTAGTCATATGTTTGATTCTATTTCCTGAATTCTTTCTTTTTTATTTTATTACGAACCCTTGCATACACTTTTCCCTCTGCCCCAAATACCAATTTTTTTCATGTTTACTCCTTCTGTTATTTTCAAATGGATCGGAGAAGAGTACAAAACAAATCTCAAAACCAACACAAATGTTCATTTTGTGTTCAGACTCTTGCCATCAAAAGATTGTACCAGACGTTGTCATCCTTAAATCTTTCTCCCATAGGACGAAAGTCAATGACCTCTACCAATTCATAGTTTTAAATGAGTGTTTATATCAACAGTCATTCAGTACTAAGTTTAGGAAATAACACAATAGAATTCAACTTGGAACTTAGCAGATAATCTTGTCCTTTGTGTGGTGTGAATTTGCCAGTTTGGATGGAAAATCTATTCATAGCCCTCCCACATTTAACTTGTCATCTTTCCTATAAACAACCTAGGAAATGAAGTAGAGAACAGATTTTAATTTTTGATGTGCCACTAGAGGAAGTACCTCCCAAGTCAGTCTAAAAATATCCATAGACTGATTGTGATTCTCTAGGTAGGCACGATGTATTTTCTATTTTCTTTCTCCACCCATTTCCTGTGCTATAATTTTTTTGGTCCTTGGCTTCACCCAGTTAAATATAATCCCTATCATGGGTTTAGGTTTTCTAAAGAGCTCTTTTTTGTGAAGCATTTACTCAATTGAAAGCACACTTTTAATCATTATTACAAGAGCCCCAAACCACTTCATGAGATCAGTGCTCTTATTATCCATATTTAATTGATGTGAAAATTGATTTGAAGATTTATTAATTTATTTGCCACAAACTGCACATTCAGTAATCTCTAGGAGACAGTGGTACATAGTCTCTAAAGTGAACAATTCAATATTTCTTTTGTTTCTCAATTCTGTTCTAAACCAATTGACAAGTAAGATAAAGGGTTTCTAGACAGAAATTAATCCACCACCTTGTTAATAACATCTGAGGTGGAGAATATGGCTTATGTATGCTAAAAAGGAATTAAACTTCCAGTGTGGAGCAGGACACACCAGTACGCATGGCTATGACGAACGAGGGCGTCTTTCTTTCTTTCTTTTTCTCCCTCCCTTCCTTCCTTCCTTCCTTCATTTCTTGTACTGGGGATTGAACTCAGGACCTTCTGCTTGCGAGGCAGGCAGAGACACCACTGAGCTAAATCCCTGGCCTATGAACCAGGGTGTCTTTCAGCTTGGAAAGAAACAGACTTTTCCCTGGTAAATTAATGCTATGGACAGGAAGGTCAAAGGACCCAGCCTCAATCAATGCAATTACCACCATTAGGAACTTAGGTGTAACCCAGCTATACCTGCCCAGGAATTTACTTTAAAGTTTGCTGATATGATATGCTTATCAACCTCTCCAGGGGCAGTATCTGTGCAAGGTCAGTGACTGACCACCAGAGTCATACAGAACAAAACCCTTTCTATAAAAAATAAATAAATAAATAGAAAAATAGCTCCAGGAGCAAAGAATGGTGGCTTCTAAACTGTGATTATTTCACATTTTTTTCTTCTCACACTTTTCTACCTCCCCAATTATTTTCAGCTGATGACTTTGCTTCATACTTCAGTGAGAAATATTAATAACTAACACTTACATTATACTTACTTGTGCCAGACACATATATTGAGTCTTTTAATGAAATGGAAGTAATCAGGCAGAAACTCCTTGTATTACATAGTAGCAAATCTAAGAAGTTCTCTTCTTACTTGTGTGATCTTTTTTTTTCAAGTGTTACAATGGATAAACATTTCTGTTTTTAAAATGGGGCAAAATCACCACCCAAAACTCACGTTTCTGTCTTGATCCAAACCTATCCTTGTTTTCTTAGAACTGTGCTCCTGGAAGTACTTTATTTTTATTACTGGAGTTTTCATAATATTGTGCTGCCCAATTATAACCACAACATCCCTATTTATAAAAATAAATTTTCTCAAATTATGTGTTTTAATTAATTTGTTAATTGTAGTTGGAAGCAAACATTGTATATATTTATTGTGTGCAGCATGTTCTTTTAAATATGCATGCATTGTGGAATGGTTACATCGAACTAATTACCAGATACATGACTTCACAGACTTATCAATTTTCTGAAGTGATAACACTTAAAATCTATCCTTTTAGAAATTAACAGGAATACAACAGATTTCTTAAATGTATCCCTCTTATTTATTTGAAATTTTGTTTCTGTTAACCAACATCTCCCCAATTCTTGCCACCCTATTCCCTGGTAACCAACATCCTATTTTCTAACACTGAGTTTGACTTTTTCAGAACCCATATACAGTGTGTGAGATAATGCAGTGTTTCCCTGTGTATGACCTACTTCACTTAACATAATGTTCTTGGATTCATCCGTGTTGTCAAAACTGGCAGAATTTCCTTTCCAAGTAAATATTTTGAAATACTAATGAAAACTTTCTTGCCATTCCCTCAACTATATAATGGTTTAAATTCAGCCTTAATTTACTTCCTTGTCACATACTACTATGAAACTTATCCCACCTGGGCCAACATTTTCATTATGAAACATTCTGTTAGTACTTTTCTTTTGGTATATTCCTTAATTTTGCATCATTTGCTTCATTTATCATTTCTTTTTTTGTAATACATTTTTTTATTAATATGAAATGTTCACCGGAAAGCATTTTCTTATTTCTTTTTCTGTGTGTTTTCCATTCGTTGACTACTTAATAATTACACTTCACAGACTTCTATGCTTCTAAAGAAAGCTAAATGTTGAGATATTCCAGAACGTACTTCTAGGTCCACTTCACTGCAATGTTCGCATGATAATTCATAAACATTTGTTGCCAGTGGATGTAACATGCCATAGGGCCTTCTACCATATGTTCCAAATAGTTTTTCTAGCTACTTCCTTAATATCTCTGACTGTTTGATATGAACATGCATCATAGCATACCCCTGGTTGTCCTTCCCTCAGACCTGCTTCTCCCCACGTTCTCCTAAACCACAAGTCCTTTCAGTTCTGACAAAATATAATGAAAACTCTCTTCCTTCCATTTCCACTGCCAGTTCATTAATCTACGTCATGCAGATTTGTCAATAGACACAGGATTCTCTGCTGTCCGTTCTTCCTGTTGTGGTTGGTCACTTCTTTAGGTGGTTTTAAGAATGACCATTAAAATTTATATTTTGATATTTCTCTAATGAAAAGTCTGTCAAATACAGAAAAAATGTAATCAACATTTGATAAGTTACATGATACCAGGAATACAACCACTGAATAAGTTTGGATATTACACGACTTTGGATGCTTCGGCTTACATGTACTGTATTCAGAGGGACATTCATTCCCCGCATTCAGTAGGCTTCTACTCTTCAAGTCACTGTTATTGCTCTATGTTCCCTAAAAGCACTTATTCTCTGGAGTTAGAAGGTTGATGTATTTGTTTACATACTTTTGTCTCCTTGCACTAAAATATAAAGTCTAACATGGCAGAATTCTCTTTTGTCTATATTACCATATCACAACTGGGTAAAATAGAACTTGGCATAAGATAGGTATTAAGTGCTTCTTTATTGGGCAAATATAAATTATGCATAGTGTTTTGTCAGAGCCATGGGAAAAGAATTATTCATCCTTTAGAAAAGTATTAATGTTTTTAGAGGGAGCATATCTTTATGTGCAGTTGGGAGGCAAATGATACATATATTGAATATTTGTTTTTGAAAAGAGTATTTTAACTAAAATGGAGGTTTTATTAAAGAATGTTTGAAAGGAATACAATAAACAACATCGATAAAGACAATTAAATACATGAAGGAAATGATCAAAACATAAGCATAAGCCATTTGCTTATTAGATACATGGAATATATGACCAATCAATACAGTATATGCTTAAATTTAGAAAAAAAAATCACAGTAAAAGATATGTTGCTGGTGATCTTCAGGAAAACACTTTCTCTTCTCTTCAAACACACTTACCCTTCTTGCCACTCTCGGAAGCAGTTTTGGAAATCCGCTTTTGAGTCTTTAGTTCCACTATTGTGGCTGGCTAGATGTCCCAAATTGATTCAAAACATTTACTTTTCATGGTGTTTTTGACTTTGGGGAAGAGCCAAACATTTGAGGTGCCAGACCCAAACAAAAAGGAGGATGAAGAGCCATAGTGATTTTCCTGGCCTGCCCTTGTCTCGGATAGCACTCATCAGGACCCCTTTTTGATGACACAATGCACACATGGTCACAGAAGAGGACGTCCAGAGCTGCTGCAGAAAGTGGCGAGAACAATGGGATAATATTGTGAAGCTGGGGAGGGTATTTTGAGAAGGATTAATGGCACTGTGTGTCTCTGAGAAGGTTTTCTGGGCTATGTAATATAAACACAAAGACTGATGATGAGTAATGTCATTCTTAAAAGTACAACTTCAAAGTGTTTCTAGTGCTAAGATTGTTAAATAAAATGATTCCTTAGAATTTTCTACTAACAAAATTTCACAAGATTAAATATTAAATTCTGACTTTTATTCTCTAGGCTTTACCATATTACACAAAATTTTAAAGAAACACTAAATTATTAGATTTGATTATGAAAAACTTCTATCTATCTATATTTATCGTTGTCTTCCATGGTTTTTGTAGAGCATAATGTTATATATTAACATAGGTAATATTGCTAAGGGAAGAAAAGTAGTGATGCATGATTGATCATACATCTTGATTTTTATTTTGCACCTCCTTTTTTTTCGACAAGTTCTATGTAGCTCAGGCTGCCCTCAAACTCACAGCAATCCTCCTGCCTCAGCTACTGGAGTTCTAGGATTACAGGAAGGCACCCTCACTCCCAGCATTTTTTGCATCTCTTTTTTACAAATACATTTCTAACTTCCTCTGGAGAACTGTCACCTGCATGCCTCAATCCATGTGCTTTTAGCTGGAGATAACTCCCAAGTGGACTCACTTAGCCAATTCTACCATACATCCCATCCTTTAGGACACAGCAATTAGAAATCACTTCAAATCTAATCAGAACCAATGTGGCTTTATGAAAATCTTTGTTTGTTGAGAGAGGGGCATAAGAACAGGGATGTATGAAAAATTCAGCTTTTTCCTTTCAAGATGTGGAAAAGCAATGTCAAGTCGAAGACAGTGAGTGAGCACTTCAGGAATCTGAAGATAAATCATCAAGAATCCAGATGAAATAATGGAGGGAAATTTGGTGGTAAAGAATAATTCTCACCAACAAATTGACAAAAATGAAAGTCAAGGACACAACAGTAATATAAGAAATTGCAACATAAAATAAAATTCCTGAATAGAATAATTTTTGACATTGCGTGTTGTAATGAAAAGTCAGCACTCTGTAGCATTTAATATTTCCTGTATTTGGCTAATTATTAATACCCAATAGGCTGCATTAGATGTTTATATGAGAGAAGGAAGAAATAAGAGAATAAATAACAGTAGGCATAGGGACAGTGATCAGAGTTTACCTCTTAGCGCAAGTCTTTTTCTTCTACTAAGAAGACAATACATGCCATTTCATTGATTGATGTACAGTTCCACATACATGACACTGGCTTTGGTCATGTCTGGAAGCATGGTGCACCTAAGCAGCTAATTAAAGAATCATTATATATGTACACTATTTCTCCCACTCTTTTTCTCCTATTATGACAATATATCATGCAAAATAGGAGCTTCTAGAATCTAGATTTTAAAAATCTGTGGGGAAGTCCCACAGAAGATCTTGGGTAATTTTTAGTTGACCTGTAACATACATACATACATACAAACATATGCACATGTACAAAATACCTGATATTTCAGTGCTATGTGTTATCATAGCAGACATAGCTCAATGTAGAGAAAATATAAAGATTCTAGGGAATCCTTGATATAGGCAATTTAGTATTGGCATTGTTTTCCAGTATAGTAACAAAGAACATAGTTGGATGAATAGATGGATGGAAAGATAGATGGGTAGATATATAGATGGACAAATAGCCAAAGCTGAGACTAAATATATTTATGGATGAAATACATCTTTCACATGCCATTTTAATTTTTATTAGAAACGTTTAATATACCCTTGATATCAACCTGTATTTTCTTAAACACCCCAATGAATCTCTTCTCTTGAAAATTTGAATATTAAATTGAGTGTGTGATGTAATTTAGCGCTTTGCATGGCTTCTACTTTATATACCTACATTAGACAGCATGTTTGAAGTGAAAGTCAGACTAATACACTAAAAAGTTATGAAAAACTCAAAAGAATTTAAAAATTCACTCTAGTTTAACTAGAAACTGCAGGATGACATCTCAAGAGGAGAGCAGATAATACTCATCCTTCAAATGCTGCTGAGAGGGAGGTGGAGCTGCTCCTGAAATTTTCAATATGGTTGTGTCTTAGTTACTTTTCTCATTGGTGAGACAAAAATAACCAACACCCAAAGTTAAAGAGAGAAGGTTTATTTAGCTCACAGTTTGTAGAGGTTTCAGCCCACAATCGGCTGACTCCAAGGCAGGGTGGCTTGGCAGAGGGCTCCACAGAGGAGAAAGAGTGCATGGCAGGCAGAAGACAGCAAAAGCAAGCAAGGGATGACCACAGCATCTTCTTACTCCTTTTATCTTATTCAGACTACTTAGGGTGGGTAGCACTCACACCCTTGATCCCAGTGCCCTTGAACCTAGCATTACAACATCAGTCAGTTCCAGGTTCACACACTCCAGATCCAGCCACTCTGAAAAACCCCCACCTATGACCCCATGAGGCTTTGGAAAGACATCTAGACACAAGCCATAGAAAGACTCCACTAAAGAACTTGTTGATAAACATTTCCAAGGCAGGGAGAAGGTGAGGGAGAGAACAGCCTGCAATGGCTTGAAGATCCAGGGGCTCACAGAATAATTCAGATCTGCCAATTGCCAGCCATTCTCAGATGTCTTGTTATTTTCTTAAATTCGGATTTTCATGGACAATTTTCTTTCTTTTTTTTACTATAACTGAAGCACAAACTGCTGCTGATATTCTGCTTTTATACTCTGTAATATGCAGTCATAGGACTCCTGTAGTTTTACTCATTATTTACCAACCCATCATCTCTCTCTTTGTTCCATGTCTAACACAAATTGTTTATATTGAATTTAACTTTAATATATTAAATATTTTAAAGATAACTAGAAAAATTTTCCCAATGCATATGATCATAAGTGGATAACAAATATTTTGGTAGCTTAAGCCTAATTCTTCGTTATGTTTTAGGGTATTCTCATAATCCGTTTATATCACATCATGTTATTGGAAATTTTATAAGAATAAAATACAAACTAAAGAATAATTTGTATTTAACCAATACATATAATATAGTAATGTATATAGTTTTAAAAATGTGATAGTTATTTTGATTAACATGAAATTGAAACTTAAAACTGCCATTTCAATGTGTGCATAGTATCTAATTCACAATAAGAAAAATCAGCCTCAACACTTTTATTGATTCATTGTATTATAATTCATTTTTAAAGGTAAGTATTAATAGCAGAGAACAGATAATTCTAGGTAAAATTTTATTGTTTGTTTATTTTAATTTTACACTTTTGAAGGAATAACATTTTCATAAGGTTTCATTCTAAATATCCCTGTTAAATTGTATAGTTGTCTCCTAGCACTAATGTCCTGCTTGACTCTCTTAGGAGGACTCTCATTAAGAAAATGTAATTGCCCCTAATTCTATCACTATAGATAGCTCTCAGTGACATAAAACTAGTGCTGTCCCAGTACACGTCTAAAATGAAAACCACTCAGGATAATTTCTTTTTTTGCTTCTGTGGCACATTTAATTGACAATATTCACATGAAGATAGAATGAATGATCCTTAACAATTTCAATGTACAATGATGTCCTTCAAGAAAAAGAAGTAACTCTGCCTCTGACATTTCTTTTCACTGTGAGTCATGTATCAGCTATCACCAACACATTTAACTATGCAAAGTGACTGCTATGTCATTGGTAAAGTACATTTTGTAGATTTCTGTTTTTTTAATATATAATTACAAATTGAGCTGCTAGTTAAAATACTTTATAGAAAATTGAAGTTTTACTTTGCCAGTTACACAGGATAGGGTCATCAATAGTGCTTTCAAATACCCATTTCTGTAGAGTGAATCTGAATGTCCTCAGTGACCTAGATATTAAGGTTTGGTTTCTGCCTCTGCTGTTAGTGGGACCCGCTTCAGTGGGGAGTCGTTGTGGAAGGTCGTGAGAACTTTGGGGGAGATTGGGATCCTAGAAACTTCTGTTCACAGCGTAAAAAGTTGAAGCGAAATATTTGGTTTTTTGTTTTGTTTTGCTTTGTTCCAGGTTATGCCAGCTTGTTTTAGAAATAGCTTCTAAACCTCAATGTTCCATAACATATGGGAGCACTCATTCTAAATCACATATAATGAAATTCTTTATAGATATCAGATCATGATAGAGATAGGAAAGTGATATTTCAAGAAATTTTACAATTCATTCTTCTAACAATTTCATATTTAAAATTTAATCAAAACCATCATGGATGACTGACTTCCATCAAGGAATTCCAATTAATCAGAGAAAAAATACAAATATGACAGATAACACAACTACTAAAATGTGAAGTATGTTGCTGGTAGATTAGAAAATTTGTGGAAATTCTGCAAAATAACTAAAAGATAGAACTTGATAAGAAAAGAAATTAGGACAAAATCAACTCTAAAAATGGCCATTTAAGAAGGATGAGTGATCTTATCAGGAAAGTACTGGAGAAATTCACTGTAGGTAGCAAATCTCACTTATATGTGGAATCCAAAAGTTGACCTCAAAGAACTTGAGAGCACATGGTAGTTAGTAGAAACTAAGGAAATTAGGGTAGAGGGAAAGTCTGATCGATGAGGACTAAGTTACAGTTAGATAGGTGTAAGGAGTTCTGGTGTGCTACTGCATGGTATCGTGTCTGTAGATAACATATATCTAGTGTGCATTTCAAAATACTAGAAGAAAAGAATGTCAATGTTTGTATATTAATTAATTAATGTATATATTAATTTAATTGGGACCATTAATTGTGATATATCAACTTGACCAATTTAAGAAACATCCAGAGTTTAGTAAAGCGTGTGTGTATGTGTGTGTGTGTGTGTGTGTGTGTGTGTGTGATGCTTAATCTTTAGTATTGTACTCAGTACTCACAGGCACTGGTCCCCTGCTCTGCATCTTAGCTGCCACAAACTATGCCACTTTGCTCCATCATCCCCATCTACCATGTTTCTGTGTGGAAGACAGCCAACTCTGTACTGAATCCACAGTAACCATGAACCAAATAAACTTCTATTAAGTTGAGGGTGTTGAGTATATGTTCCCCACAACAGAAAAGCTAACTGATAGAGAAAAGATCAATTCTTGAAGATATATATATATATATATATATATAACCTAATTTAAACATTGTACAGTGGTTTTATATATATATATACATATAAACATTATATAGTATCATGTATAGTGGTACCTCAATTCATGAACTTAATTCTTACCATGATTCTGTCACAAAACAAATTGGACAAGAACCAAATCAAATTTCCCTGTAAGGTCAACACTGAATCATTGAACCTAACCACTGAATTTGATTTGTTAGGTATCTATCTATCTATCTATCTATCTATCTATCTATCTATCTATCTATACATTACATATATTTGTTATATATATGTAAATAAACTTTCATGACTTTATATATCACTTAAAAGATATATTTAACAGAAAGAAAATGTTAGTGAACAGAGTCAGCTGTGAAGCCATAATCTAAGAGAGCACAGATTGATGAACTGCCTAAAAAATGGGGTGGAACCTATGCCTACCCTTGAAGTTCACATCTCTTATTAAAGAAGGAAATAAAGAGGAAGTATTGAGAAAATGAATCAAACCTAGAAGAAATTCTGATTTTCAAAATCTGAAGTGAAATATAAAAGAAAAAGTGCATTCCTATCCATCAGTAAATTCATATAAGTAAATGTACAAAGGCTGTCCCTAATGAGTTAAACTAATTTTCTTATAATTTATATACTAGAGAATTGTGTTAGCTTGAATAGCTTGTTCATTCCTATAAAGAATCATCCTTTCAAATTTAAACAGTAATCTATGTATATTAGCAAACATTTTACTTGATTAGAGAATAGAATGCAAGCCATAGTAATAGAATTTAAATGGATTACAAATACATGGAACAACTTAAATGAAGAAAGAGAAATATTATATTCCTTTAGAGTACATATGATATTGAAAGTTTTTGGCATACTTATGCCTGATCAATATACCTATACTTTATTGGTAAAGTATTTGCTCAGGTCTGTAGTCTGTTTTTTAATTAGATTGTTGTTTTTCTTATTGGTGAAAAAAATATATATATCAGTTTTAGTACGATGCCAACTTGATTGGCTAGTGCTACCCCCCAGAGAATTAGTAAAACACACTTCTAAGTGCATCTGTGTGGGTCACAAAGGAGTGACATTGGGTACTATATCGGATCCCTAGTCACATGTTCTCTGGCACCATTTCCCTGCTCTGATTCCCTGCCACCATGAAGTAAGCCCCTTTGCTCCACCATTTACTTTTGCTATTGTATTTCTTCTTGGAACCAGCACATCCTGGACTGAATCCAATGAAACATGAGCCAGATTAAACTTTTTCTCTTTTAAGTTGTGGGTCTCTGATATTATATTTCAGCAATGGCAAAGTAACTAATGATGAAAATTGTTAATGGGATTGGGATGTTTGCTTATGTATACCTGACTATGTGGTTCAGAAGCCTTTGGAATTTGTTCTCGGTAGGAGTTTGAAAAGTTGTGGAGGTGTAGGTTAAAGAAACTTTTAAATGCTGTATGGATGGATAATTCTGTTCAGAATTCAGAAGACCAGAATGCTGATAGTAGTATAGACAGTAAAGGCCAGGATCAGGATGATTCAGGTAGAAATAAAGATTTCATTAAATGGAAGTAGAAGTCATACGTGGTATATGCTGGCAAAATTTTGCCTAACTTTTTTTTTCCACATCCTGAGACATTGCCAGAGATTGAGATTAAGAAATATTTACTACTTGACCTGGTAGAGGAAATTTTAAAACAACACAAAATTCAGTCTGAGCCATATACACTGCTGGCTGCTTTTAGACAAATTTTTACTGAGAATTTTAGGCAAAAAATGCAGAAAAGTGGGAGGGGTAGGGGAAAGGAAAGAAGGGAAAAGAAAACAGTATGAGAAAATGAAAACAATGGAAACAAAGTCTTTGTAAATGGGGGAGGGTGGAAGGGGTGAGGGAGGGCAGGGGGATGGCTAAAAAAATAAGAACCAAGATACTCATGTAATGGTACAAGATCCCAATGATGAATATAACTGTATTGTATACCTAAAATGTACCAATAAACTTAATGGAAAAAAATAAATGCAAAATGGAGAAAAAATGAAATTTTGGCACAAAAAGGACAATGTGTAATGTTGAGAGCAAAGAAAGTGTAGTTCCTGAAGAAACGAGGGCCATTAAAAGCAGATAAATTATTTTTCATAAGCACAAAAAGAAAAATGCCTAGAGGACATCTCAGTAACCAACAAGACACCACCCACTGCAGGCTCAAAGGTACAAAGTTATAAACATTTTATCTGAGAAGGGAGCTCTTGATCTCCCTGATCCAGAAAGGCTGCATAAGCAATTGATTCCCTGGGATGCATTTTATTGGGATCAGCCATCCAGGAACTTAGAGGCTGCTGCTATCTGGTTCAAGGTGACCTGGTTACTGCCCCTGCTATTGGCAGACCTTGGTCTCCTTCATGTGAGGCTGGTTATGCTGGTACCCAAAATGCAAGAGTTATGACAGGGTCAGGGAAGATTTTATCCATATTTTAAAGGAAGGCCTGGGGAATGGGCTTGTAAGGAGGCAGTGCATAAAGCTGTTGGAATGAAGCCAAAGCAATAGTCGAGACTCCAGAAAGCTGGAAATGCCAGGAACATAGAGCATCTGTTGAAAAAAAGTTTCAGAATCTGTGCATAGACAGTCCAACAGTGAAGCCATGTGGGCTGAAAACACAAGGGAATACCCAAACCCTGTTGAACTCATATTTTACCATCATGGGTCCTGAATATTGGACATGGAGCTACAGAACTTAAGTGTTTTCCATGCTGGGTTTCAGTCTTGCTTTAGTGTGATTCTTTTCTATCCTCCTATATCTCCTTTCTGGGATGGACATGTTTTTTTTTTCCTGAGCCATTATATCTGGGGCTAATATAACTTGGTTTTCATTTTTAAAGAGGTTCATAATGAAGAATGTCTTAGAAGAGATATTGACTTAGACTTTTGAAAGTGGTAGAACCATTGAGACTTTCGAAAAGTCTTTGGCTGTATGAGAGAATTTTACCATATTAAATGAAAGCATTATCTAATTATTTTGTGCATTTAGTTATTCAGTATGGTTCAAAAAGATGTATTTGGATGTCCAGTTGACACAAGGTGGGGTGCGAAGGTTAAGGTGGACTGTCAACTGGATGGGGTTTGAGATCTGCCTAGGGGATTAAAAGCACACTTCTGGTGTATCTACATAGGTCATGGAGGCATGACCTTGGATGCCAGTCCCTAGTCCCATATTCCCTGGCAATGTTCTCCTGCTCTTCTTTTCAGTCACTATGAGATAACAATTCTTGCTCCACCACATCTCTCTGTCAAGATGTTTGTGCCATGGAGACAGATGGTCATGGACTGAATCCACTGAAACTGTAAGCCAAATTAAACCACTTTATTTACATTGCAGGTGTTGAGTATTGTGTCTCAGAGATGCAAAAATGATTAATATAAATATAAAATGTATATTATAAAGTATATTATATGTACATTTTCAAATGGTGAGTAAAGTGTACATAGAATGATCAGATTTAAAGAAATATATTACATTAAGAAACACATATTACACTAAAAGGCACATTACCATTAGTCCCCTTCAAAAGACCTCTTTCACTTTGAATGCACATGTCCATTCCTTTTACCCCTTTCTAAAGCAGTCTGGGAGTCTTTTTTAAGTGTCTTTACAAGTTTTAATGAAACATGATGAATACATTGTCAAATGCCATCCAATAAAAAGGCTCATTCCTAAAAACATCATGATGTGTCCTTAACCACCGTTTTCTACAGATCTGGTACAGTTTCATTTTATTTTAAGTCTTTCCCAAAGTCACAATGACCATGACAGGTAAGGTTTTGAATCAATTCAGGACTGGAGGTGGCCACAAAAATCCACTGAAGACACTTGCAAAAGAGGAATTCCAGAACTGCTTCAGAAAGTGGGAAGAGAAATGGGACAAGTGAGTTCTGAGTGAAAGGGAATATTTTCAGGGGGATTAATGGTAATGTGTCTTTTACTGTAATGATTTAGTTTTAAATTTACCATATTTCCTCACAGCTCATATATATTTTATCATTATTATATCATGTATTATTATATAGTATCATATTACATACTGATATATTTTATATATTTATAGCATATATATAATATATATCTCCTCAATTCCACATTTTAAAGATTTAGGAATACACTAAATATTAACAAACGTTAAGGAAAAACTAAACCTTGAATTTTTCATAAACTTCATGATTCTTCAATTTTCTTTGGGTAAATTAAATTTTTTTGTTTAAAATAGGATTTTATAAGCATCTCTAGTAACATCACAAATGTTAAGTTATTATTCGTAAAATAAAACTGAATATTTTTATTTGATATGTGAGAAACATTATTTTTCTTAAATTCCCAGTTATTGATAGAAGACCAATAATTTCACACTTTAAAAGTCCTTTGTCAATTCTCATTTCAACCTTCTTGAATGTGTAGACCAGATAGATGTTTATTAACATTTTTGATATATTGTTTATTTAACAGCTGAACAATATTAATTGCTTTATAAGCATATTGTTAATGTATTTTATTCCATCAACTGTCATGTATTCAGAATCAAGACAAAATGTTAGGGTGTTTCATTTAATGCTTTTGCAAAGGCATATGTTTGGAGAATATAAAAGTTCTTTCGGCACATTCTGTATAATTTCTCCTCATTATTTATATAAACTGATACTATGTATTAGCCAATTTTTTCAATACAATTTACCAAGTATTTTATAACTTATCAAATGTTTCCTTAATAATTAGCAGTCATCAGTTCACACATACCAAGACACACTTGACTTGCTACAATAAAAATGGTTCATGATGTAGTTTCTTGGATAGAGAGGTACACTTTTGTTTCATGGTTATTCTATCTTTGATCTTCAAGTTCAAATCCAAGTACCACATTTGGCCTGGGAGTCTAATCTATTTCAGCTTCATTTTTTTCCTTCTGGCTTTTTGTATATTGCCTGATGGAAATCACTGAAATGATGACAAAGGGTAAAGACAGATTTTTATATTTCCTAGTATTCCTCAAGGCAGACTGGTTAGCTGAGTTAGTATCAGAAACCCTGAAAATAACTCTTCAGCTTTTCACACCTCTCTTCTGCCCCTCTTCGACTCTCTTTCTGCAGAGGCCTTATTTGCTGCCTATATCAAACTTATTGTGTGCGTGTCCAAAAAGCAATCATAGTCCTTCATGTATTTCTATGAAGAAAAAAGAAGACACTAAATTTACTCAGAGAGTAATTAGTGGCTAAAATTCTCTCCCAAATTATAAATTTTCTTTTTATTATGTGGAATAGCAAGAGAATATTTAATTCAGCATGATACAGTATCTGATATTAAAAACAAAAGATGTGAAATATATTTTAATCTACTGTAAATTCTAACAATCTTACAGTTTCCTTAAGATAAATTTCTCTAGCCATGATTTATAAAAATGTATGGTAACTTTGTCAAAAAGAAACTGTCATTATAGGTTGTGAATTAGGAATCATAATGATTAGTAGTATCTTGAAATATTTTGTGTCATCCTGGAAAATAAAAGCTTTATTTTGTTGTGTATCTCATTTCACCAAATGTACAACTGCAATAATAAATGTTGACAGTCATTATATAAGAAAATTTAGATTCTGGAATAGCTAAATTTATGTAAAAGTTATATTAAAAAACTGTAACTTATTTCATAGATATTTTAAATTATTAAAAAATATGCCCATAGTAAAAAAATAAAATTATGTTTAATTATGTGAACTAAGAAAAATAAAATTTCAATTTAAATTAAATGAGATGAGGTAAAAAAAACTTAATTTTTCTTTGCTAGCTGAAATTTATTTGCAGTCATTGTCTTAATAATTGATTTTAAAAGTACTAAAAGATATGCTTTAGTCTAAATACTAAAAGATACTAAAAGTTATGCTTTAGTCTTTTTGTGTGCTAATGAAAATATTTACATGTAGGATATTGTCTATATTGAATTTAAATATGTAATAAAATGATTAAGCACAGGTTTATGAAAAGTCTAAAGTGTTTTAGAAATAAAAGAAAAAAAATTCAACATCCCTAGTAAACTTACTGATCCAAATTCAGCTACAACATTTATATTGTGTTATTAAACCTTGTTCCAACTATAATTTTAAATACATTTTAATTATTGTATGTTAGAAATCAGTTGCTGACTAGTGTCATCTAATCCTTTTTTTAACCACAAAAATATTCTAAATGATTTCTTCATTTAATCCTCGAGAGTTTATAAAATTCTGAAATATCATTTAATTTGTATCATGTTATAACAGGGCTATCTCGTGAGTTACATTGCTGCTGGATATTTTTCCAAAAGTTAGTTTCATGGATATTTTGGGTCCACTCACATTGTCAACAATTGGTTACAATTTATTTAAGAAAATGTTGACAAGTGACTTCTCTTCACAGTGCAACAAAGTGAAGAACTAGAGGACCCTTCATAGTCACAGCTACATTTTCCAGGAAAGAATAACAAGTAGACTATCAAAAATGTTGAAACAGAAATAGTGAATCCAGAAGTTGTTTCATTCTCAAATAAATAATTAACATTTACAGAATTAAGCTTCATAGTTCTAATTATATCACTTATACTGGAGGTTTTTTATATTCTGCATTATCCATACTTAGTATCAAGGATATTTTATGTTCTCTTTCTTCTAAAGCTATTTTATTTCTGGTTTTAAAACATGTTATAAATCTAGTTTGGGAGAAATAAAGGTTTCAATACTTATGTATTCATGGTTTTATTGAAACAATTCAGATTTATATTCTATAACCTCCCTTGAATAGCTCTTTTATATATATCTATATGTATATTATCTTCTATTTAAATTGTCCTTTAATTAGCTAAACATATTACATGTTCCTAAAGTTACTGCTATCTATGCTGTAATGGTTTATAATATTACAAATCCCATTTATATAATCAGCATAAAATATATTGAAATATTCTCAAGTCATTTGCCATACAACAAAGCTAAAATGAAAAAATTGATCAGGAGTATATGTATGTAAGAAGTAGAATATGTGTGTATTAGACAAAGAGGGTTTAAAATGTCTTGGAAGTACTTGAAAAGATTAAGGTAAAAATATTACAATATGTTTTCTAAACATTCTCAATATATCCCCCTGGATCTTAAATTAGCCTAATCATAAATATGCATATGCAGTTAGAATATGCAGTTTATAATAGCTAAAGCTTGGAAACAGCCCAAATGCCCATCATTTGGAGACTGGATAAAGAAGATGTAGCTTTTTTATAGAATGGAGTACTACTCAGTCATCAAGAATGAGAAACTAGAGACATTTATAGCTAAATGAATGCACATTGAGGCCATACTCTAAAGTGAAATAAATAGGACACATGTATAAATACTGAATAGTTTCTCCAGTGGGAGAAACTAAAAGTGTAAATAAGGATCAAAATATCTAACTGATAATGTGAAATAGGAAGAAAAGATCTAAGGGGGTAGGGGAAGTGAGAATGGTAGGGGAAAGGAAAGAAGGGAAAGGAAAAAATATGAGAAAAGAAAAAATTGGAAACAAAGTCTTTGTAAATAGGGAGGGGTGTAAGGGTTGAAGGGAGGGCAGGGGAATGGGAAAAAATAAGAACTAAAATACATCATGTAAAGGTACAAGATCCCAATGATGAATGTAACTGTATTGTATACCTAAAATATATTGATAAACTTAATGAAAAAAAAATAACCCTGAAAAAATGTATATGCTGAAGTTATATTTTTATTTAAGTTCAAAAAGAATAATATTCCTTAATCAATAGTACTATGGGACGCCTTCAGTAGCATATTGTTCAAATGGTGGTATACACTACATTCAGGGATATGAAAGCAGTACTATGTTAATACAAATTGCAAACTATAGATGTAAAAAATAAAAATTTGGAGCACAAAGCCACCTTAATAATCACTTTATAATTAGGCAATACTGACATTAACATCATATTTTGATAACAAATTAATGGAAAATCTAGGACCTGATCCCAGGTTTCCTAGGGACCTGCTACACAAAAGGAGTCGACATCTTTCCATTATACCAGGTGATAACAGTGGTATTTGTAGCTATAACCTACTACATGAACTCTATGTACCAATTTCATTGCCTTGTCATGTCTTGTGTTTTTGTTTTTTTGTTTTTTGGTACCGGGGATCCTCGGGTCCTTGCTCTTGCACAGCAGGCAGGGAAACCACTGAGCTAAATCCCCTGCCATGTCTTGTGTTTTTTAATCGACACTTTTTACATATCATTTTGATTTAGATTTGTAAACTAAATTTAACTTAAAAAAGAATGAATGCTAGGATGTATGTTAAAGGAGTGTTCTTTTATCAATTTTATTTTTTATTAGCACATAGTTGCGTTACATATTTGCACTCCATGCTGATTAGATTAGATTAGATTGCTCAAGAGGGAACTGGCATATGTACATAACACACCTTAATTCATTTCCCATCCCTTTCTCCTTCCCTCAGTCTCCCCTTTCTCACCTCTCTCCGTCTTCCTTTTGCAAAAGATCTATGTCCTTATATGTTATTATCGAACTTCATTTTGCTCCTTATTAATATTTTGCATTTCTCGTGTATGAGAATCTCTACAGTATTTAACACTATGAGACCAAGATGCTGGCTTCAATCATTTTAAGGCTTAAACAGTGAATAATCCATTTCTCATCTAATTCAGGGATGGGCCGGAATTCGGTTCTTTGTGTGACAATTAAACTACAGGATTCATTGAACAGGAGGCTTCAGGTCATATCTGACTGACTGAGAGCTACAGATCTTCCGTGGTTTCTTGCCATGGCCATCTTTCCATACTGCACTCAGCTTCATCAAAACTTTGATGTCCAGAAGGAAGTAGTCTATAAAGTCAATGTCTCTGGTAGATGAATTACAGAAATGACAACCTATCACTTTGGTTATTTAACATTCTTTAAAAGAGTCACTTGTACTCAAGTGGTAGGAATTATACAAGGACAAGAACACTAGGAAATAGTGTTATTGTGGGCAATCTTTGGTATATATCTGCCATATATAATGGGCTTAGATTATGTAGGCTAAAAAATTGTGGTCCAGTACATCAAAACTGTCTGCTAGAGTTAAGTAAAATACTCTGCTTTAATATAATAAAGGCATGGGAAGTTATGCCATTACACATAAGTACATATACTGAAAACAGACATATAATTCATACCAAAGATGCTTTTACATCCACTCTTACTGTGCTCCTCTAAAATGAAGAAAAGGAATAGGAAAGGCAAAACTGCTTAGAAAATGGTCACTCTCTGCTTATTTTCATTAAGAGACACACGGAAGGCCAAGATTTGCTTCTAACGAAAGGTAAGTTTTTTGTAGGACATAGAAGGGCACATTAAAATAGTGAAAGTAAAAATAATAGGCAATTTTTCAATATCATTATTTGTTTACAACTAAATTAATCACAACTAGCAAAAAACACAAATCAGACAATGTAAAACAAATTATATGCTAGAGAGATTTGCAAGTGAATCAATCTTGGCCTAACCTTTTGGAATGCAAATACTCATTAAAAATATGTCAGGGAATTGAACTAAAAGGCAAGCAGGACAATAAGTCCTTCCTTTCTCTTTATAAAGAGTAAGAGGCTAATAGGATGGGAGCTGCGATTTATTAATTTTAACAATGTAGTCGAATTAAAGTGCTGACTCTTACTTTTAGGTAATTTAAACAGAAAAGGCATATCACACACACATTAAAAAATAAATTTTCCTAGAACTTGCTACAAGGAAATATAACTCATGTTCCTCAAATAATTTTTTCTATAACCTTACCAATGTTCTACTCCAAGAAGTAGATATATAGAAAACCTACCTATAAAACGTTCACTTTGGGAATAACTATCTAGGGAATAAGGAAAAATAAATCAAACTGTTTGAAATATCAGATTCATTTTTTGCAATTATGTATTACATTCATAGATTCAAATAACATTTTTATGATACAAATCAGTATTTTCTAAAAACATTTAAATCGAGTGCTTTAAAATTACTTAGAAATTTTGACATGACACATTTTCATTATTTTGAATATTATGTTTACTGCTGTTGCATAGCAAATACAATAATCTATTTTAACATGAGTGAGAGATGTTACAACTTATTATTCTGGTTAATAATGAACATATAAAATCCCAGTTGCAGATTTCTGCTGTTTGGACTCCTTTCTGATCTTCATAGTGAGCTGACTCTCTTAATGTAGAAATATATGTGATATTTTATACATTAGAAATACATGCAGAAAATAATGTGAGAACAAGTTTTGTCCCTCTGAAGCATTCTATTAATCAACTGAAAAAGTGACTTTAAAGAGTAAGGCTGTTTTTTTATGACTTAATAAAGAAATTTGACCTTTGGAAACATTTCAAAGGCATGATTATCTTGAATGATTTTCCTACATGAAAACAGTTTCAGAGCTAACATTTCAGAAAACACAAGACTAGAGGTTACTATTCCAGACAGCTAGTCAGAGAACATTGTTCCTAATACTCACTAATGCTGCCTACAGATGGGCAAAAATAGATACTGAGACAAGAAACTCGGAACACAGGAAAATCCCAAGAAATCCAGGCTAGGAAATTTTCTATTTTTTCTTTCTTTACCTTGCTCAAGTTCAAAAGAATAATAAGTTAATTAGCTCAGGACCTGATTAAGTTCTCTAAAATATGACTTAATTAGTTGAAATATTGAGAGGATAAAGTTTAATTGAAATATTTTTCAGTGTTTCTTTAATTAAATATAAATATATATATGACACACATTGTAATGATTTTATACATTCCACATTGTATACGTACTGACATGATGACTATAGTGGAATATATTAAATTATCCACCAACTCCTACAGTTAGTTTTGTTTTTGTGGGAGGAGCAACTAAAATTACTCACTTGGCTAATTTCCAGTGTATAATACTGTGCAGTATTAGCAACTGCAGTCTTCATTAGGACATTACAGCCCTAGACATTCATCTTACACTTGACTTACAGTTATACCCTTTGACCTACTTCTCTCCAGGACCTCTCCATCCCAACTCTTGGTAGCCAGTCTTCAGTTCTCTGGTTCTGTTTAGGCCACACTTTTTAGATTCCATACATAAGTGAGATCACACAGTATTGTTTTTCTGTGTCTGGATTACTTCCCTTAGTGTAATGTCTTCGGGATTCATCTAGTGGTTGCAAATGACAATATCTCCATTTTTATGAAAGAATTATACGGATGTATGTAATACATATGCATATACATTTTCCTTTCAATATATCCATTGATGAACATTAGGTTATTTCCATACCTTGGCTATTGTGAATACTGTTCAAATAAGCGTGGGAGTGTAAACATCTCTACAAGGTCCTGATTTGATGTCCCTTGGACATCAACAGAGAGATCACTGGGTCATATGATAGTTCTACTTTTAATTTCTTTATAAATCTCTGTACTGTTGTCCACAAAGGCTATACTAATTTATATTTGGCCAGCAGTGCATATGGGCTTCTTTTTCTATACATCCTCTCTAAAAATGGTTATTTCATGTCATTTTGATAATGGACATCCAAGAGGAATAAGTTGATATCTCACTGTGGTTTGATTTGCATGTGGTTTGTTCAGTGATGTTGAATGTCCTTTCATATACACGTTGACCTCTTTTTATTTCTTTTTTGGAAAAGTATCTGTTAAGTTCCTGAGTCGACCTTTTAAATGGCATTATTCTTACTTTTGCTTTTCTCTGAGGTTGGGTGAGTTTTTTCTGTTCTAAATATTTCCAAAGTCTTGTCCAAAACCAAAGGCTAACTTCGATTTGGTTATCTCTTTTACAACGAATAAACTTCAGTTTGATGAAGTCTTACTTGTTTGTTTTTACTTTTGTTGCCATAGTTTGCCTGGTGACATCCAAAAACTATTCTAAAGGTCAATACTTGAGGAGTCTCCCCTCTTTTCTTCAAAAAGTTTTTAAAATTTAGGGTCTTTCACTAGAGATTAATCCATTGTGAAGTGGTTTGTGTGGTGCAAATAAGGAACCAATTTATTTTGTATCATATGAAAATTCTGTTATTCCAGCACCATTGTTGAACAGACAATCCATTCCTCATTGTGTCTTCCTGTTGAGATTGTCAAAAACTTAGTTGATCATATATGCTTGGGCTTATTTTGGTGACCTCTGTTCTTACCCTTGATTTAAGTGTCTATTTTTATACCAATACCATATTGTTGTGTTTACAATATTTGCAATATTATTTGAAATCAGAAAGTATGATGACTTAACTTTTTTTTGGCTTTGCTTTGACTATCCATCACTTTCATAGTTCCAGGTGAATCTATAATTTGTTTTTCCACACCTGTGAGAAATGCCATTGAGATTTTAATAAAGACTGTACTGAATCTGTACAGTACTTTGGATATATTACTTAACAATATTTTTTCATTTATAAACATGCTGTCTATTTCCATTTATTTGTCAATTTATTTCATCAATATTTTATAATATAAATGTATGTATTTTTCACTTACTTGGTTAAAATTACTGCTAAATGTTATATTCTTTTGGATGCTATCATAATTGGGATGTCTTTGATTTTAAAGTAAGAGCATGGTAGAGTAATTTTGTGTACCAAAATATATCCTATTTTAATAAATTACATTATTGAATGGATTTATCTCTAACAGACATACAGAATTTCATTTTAAAAATATATAAATATAAATGTTCACCAGAAATCATTTTGACTAATGTATTTTAACATGAAATAATTTATTTTCTTGTACCTTAAAGTGCATTTTTAAGAAAAAAAATGAAAATATTGGCCAATATGTGTTATTCAGCTTTCTTTCACTATAACAAAATACCTGAGGCAATTAACTTATACAGAGAAAAGTATTGTTTTGACTTATAGTTTTTGGAGTTACTGGTTGAGTAGCCTACATACAAGAAGTGACTTGTCTACAGTTTAGTTAAGCTGAAATTAAGTGAGGTCATCTTGGCCAGTAGTTTTCTCTTTTCCCCAATGATTACTTTCATCTAAGTTTTAAATTTATAATCCTTGCCCTTTTTATATTGCCTGGATTCAGCAGATCTCATGCTCACCTAGGGATGAGTAACTCAATGGGACCTTGCTAGTCATCCTGAGCAGGCTCAGCTTTCGTATCACTGCACCCCACCAAGACAATGGGGCTTTAGCGAGTCCCGGATGGCTGGATCTCTCTATTAAAGGCCTGGTTGGCCACAGTGTTGCTTACTCTAACCAGGACTATGACCTCAGAGTATGCCTTGTAACCTTCCTTGATTATCTGCCATTATGATCTCTACTGCTTTTCACACTACGCTCCAAATAAAAGTAGCTTACTGGAGGTGTAGCAGGGCTGCAGGTCCTGAAGCCTGCCCTGTGTACTGGGGGATGAAATGCAGCAGTTCTCAATCTTACCAAGATTTAGTAGGCCTCCTTGAATGAAAGATGATACTTGATTTGGTAACTTTGGTTGCTTTTGACAATTTTTTAAAGTTTCATCTGCTTTGGGAGATAGGATTAACTTTAATAAATCTTGTCACTCACCTATTTTGAAAATAGTTTTCCTGCCAGTTCTACATTTTTTAATCCAGAATCTCCATATATTTTCAGATGCATAGGATGTTCCTTTTCTCTGGCATTAGAAAGATCATTACTGGCAGAGCTTAAATAAAAGATAGTTCATTCTTTTATTTTTCATATCACTTAAATTTAATTAATGACAGATTGTCACCAATCTTCTTCCTAAATTTACTGAATTAGGACAGCCCATTCCATGCCATCTTACTTTAGAAAAGTATAAACTGTCTTAAATGAGCTCCCTACTTGAGCCCCTTAAGGCAATATTCCTTCACGCTGCTGTAATATAATCCGACTGAAATATAACTCTGACTGTGACATAACTGCCTCATCATTTGGTAAGGACTCTAACATTCTCTCTAATTCACAATGTTCTTTGGTATCTAACCCATCCTACCTTTCTGTCTCACTTTTTCTGACTTCCTTTCTTGTAACTTGATAACAATAACATGAAGCTCCTTGCCACACATAGTACTCTGTCACAAAGTTGCATCTTGGAATGTTTGTTACAACACACTGATTATTCTAACTTTTATATCATTACCATTTGAGCATTCTTCAAGAGCTCACGATGCACAATCTTAGGATACCCACATTTGAGACTGACTTAGTTCGTCCTTTTTCCTCTCATAGATTCTTGTGCATAAAGTAATATTTTACATTTGGAATAATAGTTATTTCCGAGATTACTTTAATTGCTTATATGTTTGCTCCTGAAAGACACATGATCATTCTTTTCTCAGTGCTTACCATAGTCCCTGCAAAAAAAAGTGAATTTTATTAATATTTGTGAGAGAAATCCAAGTGATTCTCATTCTCAGAAATGCACATTTTAGTTTATTTTCCTCAATATAAATGTACATATCTCCTTTTACATCAATATTACTTTTTCACGTTAATGCTATGAACATTAGTTCAACAATTAAGAACCTTATTTGTAAAATGGCAAAAATGGGCAGATGTATAACTACATGAGCCCAATTATCTTTTGCCTTTGAGGAGGAAGCAAGATGCCAAATAGGGGAACTGGAGGTCCCATCATTCTTTCCAATATGTCTGAAATGTTATTAATTCTTCCATATGCAAGATCAAAACTGCACTAAGTCACCATGTCACCATGCCACTGTATTTGTGCGCTTCCACTGGCTTGTACAGTGTCCCAGCCCACCACTGCCTGAGGGCACAGAGACTGTGCACAGATGGTGTCTACTCTACACACAGCAAGCCAATCCACATTCCTCTGAGGGTTTGTGTTGCAGTCATTTCGAGGAGGACTGATGGCACACTTATGGAGATGGAAGTGCAGTTTGAAAAGATTTATAAAGCAGAAAGCATGAATCTTTTCTTTCTCTTCCTGAGTTAAATTATATTAAAATTAAGTTAAAACTTAAAAGGTTTGGGAGATTGATGTCAACTTCATTAGTGTAGAGTGATACTACTATATAGCCTTATGTTTTTAAGAACTTTTACTTAATGATATGAGTAGAAAACATAACATCAGTGCCTGATACATTCGAATTCAGCTGTACATCACTTAGAATTTATATCAGTGTTTCAGATTTCTCAAAGATCAATATATTAGATAAATCATGACAAGATGTTTAGAATTTTCTAATAGAAGACTACCAGGGTGGGAAACTGAACAGATTCTGCACAAAGAATTTCAGAGAGAGTATGGCTCTAATAAATTTGTGTTTATATTACTTAGTATATTTCTTCCTTTATTTCATCATTTAATACATGTTTCAATATTTAAAATATGGAAAATTATTTAGATATTAAAAAATACCATAATTTTTAAAAGTAAAAAAATCTTCATGATTTTTGTGTTCTAAGATGAGACAGATAAATCTGAATGAATAATGTATAGGCACATCCAAAAAGGATAAAATTAAGGATATACACTCATGGTGAATGTATTCAATGCTTTCTGGATATTGTCAATAATGCAATTATATATATATATATATATATATATATATATATATATATATATATGTCATAATATGTACACAGAAAGCCAGTGGAATGACTCATCATTCAACAAACACACTTACCTTAAATATGTTCAATATACTGACATAAACTGGGCATGATGTACAGATAAGTGAGGCATACAGGACTCCAACTAGCCTTGATGAGAAGAAATCTAAACATAGGCATATAATAGATAAGATTCCATAAACACAACAGAAGAACAAAATTCTATGAGCAGTTAGAGAAAAGAAACAAATCACATACAAAGAAAAGCCCATCAGAATCACAGCAGACTTCTCAATGCAAATCCTCAAGGCAAGAAGACTGTAGAGTGATGTATTTCAAATCCTAAATGAAAACAGCCAGATTGATGTATCCTGCAAAATTATCTTTCAAAATTGATGGAGAAATAAGATACTTTCATGAAAAAGAGCACCTTAGGAACTTCATGAATACCAAACCAGCACTCCAAAAAATTTTAGACAATATCCTAGGAAAAGACAATGAGGATCACATCCCCAGGAAGCCCAGCAGAATGAATCCCTTGGGCATGACAAGAAATTAAACACAAAGGAGGAGAATCCAATCAAAATAAAAAGTCATGACAAAGATAAGTCAATACGTATCAGTTATAAGCATCAATGTTAATGGTCTCAATTCACCAATGAAAAGAAATAAACTGGCAGACTGGGTCAAGAAGCAAGATCCAACAATATGCTGCATACAGGAAACACACTTAATTCAAAAACAAACTCATAGACTGAAAGTAAAAGGGTGGAAAACAATACTCCATGTGACAGGAACATGAAAAAAAGCAGGAGTAGCTATCCTCTTTGGAGATCAAGTGGATTTCAAACCAACACTGATTAAGAGAGACAAAGGACACTATATCCTTGTAAAGAGAACTATCCAAGAGGAAGAGATGACAATCATAAACATATATGCACCAAACACTAGTGTGCCCAACTATATAAAACAAATACTAACAGACATGAAAAATCAAATAAGCACCAATACAATAATAGTGGGTGACCTCAATACCCCGCTGTCACAAAGAGATAGATCAAATACACAAAAAATAAGTAACAACATATAGAACTAAATCAAACTCTTGAATAAATGAACTTAACAGATGTTTCCAGAGTGTTCCACCCTGTACAATCAGAATACCATGCTTTTCAGCTGCACATGGGTTGTTCTCCAAAATAGACCACATACCCCCTCATAGAACATGTTTAAGTAAGTGCAAAGGAATTGAAGTTATCCCCTGTATATTATCAGACCATAGTGAGATGAAATTGGAGATCAATAGCAAAAGAAACACCAAAAATTTCATAAACACATGGAAATTGTACAACACACTTCTGAATAACCAATGGGCCACAGAAGAAATTAAAGAAGAAATCAGACAGTTTCTACAATTAAACAACAATGCCAGTACAATATATTGGAATCTATGGGACACAATGAAAGCAATCTTACAAGGGAAATTCATAGCAGTGAATACTCATATTAGGAAAACAGAGCAAGCTCAATTAAACAACCTGATACTGAACCTCAAGCTTCTAGAAAAAGAAGAGCAGGACAAACCCAAAGCTCATACAAGAAAGGAAATTATAAAGATCAGAGGAGAAATCAATGCAATGGAGACAAAGTGAACGATACAAAAAAAAAATCAATGAAGCCAAGAGTTGGTTCTTCGAAAGAGTAACAAAATTGACAAATCCTTAGCCAACCCTATCAGAAAAAGGAAAGAAAAGGCCCAAATCCAAGCAATTAGGAATGAAAAGAGTGAAATTACAAAAGATCCAGAAGAAATCCAGAGGATCATCAATACCTACTTCCAGAACCTATACACCAATAAGATGGAAAATACAGAAGAAACGGACAGATTCCTAGATACATGAGAATTACCAAAGTTAAACAAAGATGACCTAAAAATTCTATGTGACCCAATATCAATCAATGAAATTGAAAATGTAATTAAATCTTACAAACTAGGAAAAGCTCAGGTCCTGATGGCTTCACTGCTGAATTCTACAAGACATTTAGAGAGGAACTGCTGCCACTACTGTTTAAACTCTTCAATGAAATTGAAAGGGAAGCAATACTCCTAAATTCATTCCTGAAAGCAAGTAACACCTTGATCCCCAAAGCAGAGAAAGACCCAACAGGAAAAGAGAACTACAGGCCAAATTCACTAATGAACTTAGATGAAAAAATCCTTAATAAGATACTGGGAAATACAATGCAGAAGATCATCAAGGAGATCATACACCCTGACCAAGTGGGATTCATCCTAGGGATGCAGCGATGGTTCAAGACACGGAAATCAATAAATGTAATACACTATATCAATAGTACCAAGGACAAAAACCATATGATTATCTCAATAGATGCAGAAAAAGCATTTGACGAAGTTCAACATGCATTTATAATAAAAGCCCTACAAAAATTGGAATAGACAGTCTCTACCTCAATCTGATAAAAGCTATCTATGAAAAACCAACAGCCAATATCATTCTAAATGGTCAAAAACTGAAATCCTTCACACTAAAATCAGGAACAAGACAAGGATGTCCACTATCACCACTCCTGTTCAATATAGTTTTGGAAAAATTAGCCACAGCAATTAGACAGCGAAACAAATAAAAGTAATACAGACAGGAAACAAAGAAGTCAAATTTTCATTACTTGCAGATGATATGATATTCTATATAGAAGACCCCAAGAACTCCACCAAAAGTCTGCTGGACTTAATAATCAAATTCAATAAAGTAGCTGGATCCAACTTCAACACACAAAAATCAATAGCTTTCCCATACACAAACAACTGAATCACTGAGAGAGAAATAGGGCAATCAATTCCTTTCACAGTAGCATCCAAAAAATTGAAATATTTAGGAATCAACCTAACAAAAGAAATGAAAGACCTTTTCTCTGAAAACTATAACACTCTGAAAAGAGAGATTGAAGAGGATATCAGAAAATGGAAAGACATTCCTTGCTTCTGGGTATGAAGAATCAACATAGTGAAAATGACCATACTTCCAAAACTGCTATATAGATTCAATGCAATCCCAGTTGAAATCCCAGCAGCATACTTCATAGACTTTGAGAAAATAATCCAAAAATTCATTTGGAAAAAGAAGATACCTAGAATAGCAAAAGCAATCTTAGGCAACAGAGATATGGCAGGGGGTGTTACAATCCCCAATTTGAAACTCTACTAAAAAGCTACTGTGATAAAAAACAGCATGGTACTGGCAAAGAAACAGATCTGAGGACCAGCAGAACAAATTAGAAGATGCAGAAACAACTCCAGACACACTCAGCCACCTCATCTTCAACAAAGGAGCCAAATACCCTCACTGGAGGAAAGATAGCTTTTTTAATAAATGGTGCTGGAAAAATTGGGCTTCAACTTGCCAAAAATTAAAACTAGACCTATATCTCTCACCATGCACTAAACTAAAATAAAAATGGATTAAAAATCTAAATATTAAAACAGAAATGGTGAACCAGCTGGCAGAGAGTTTAGGTAGAACTCTTGAAGACATTGGTGTAGGAAAAGATTTTATGAACAAAACCTCCGTTGCCTGTGAACTAGCAGCAATCAACAAGTGGGATCTCTTCTTATTAAAAAGCTTCTGCACAGCTAGAGAAACCACCAACAGTGTGAAGAGACAACCCACAATGTGGGAAAATATTTTCACCAGCTGTCCCTCAGACAAAGTTCTACTATCTAGAATATATAAAGAACTCAAAAAAATCAGACCTCCAAAATTTAAAGACCCAGTCCAAAAATGGGCATCTGAAATGAAGGACAAAGATGTAGAAATAGCAAATAAACATACGAAAAAATGTTCAACATCACTGGTCATTCGAGACATGCAATGAAAACAACACTGAGATTCCACCTCACCCCAGAAACAATGGCTGCTATCATGAAACCAACCAATAGCAAATGCTGGTGGGTCTGTGGAGAAAGAGGAACACTGCTCCACAGCTGGTGGGAGGGTAGACTCGTGCAACCACTGTGGAAATCAGTATGGAAATACCTCAAAGAACTAGGACTGGAAGTCTCATTTGACCCAGCTATTCTCATGCTGGGTATCTTTCCCCCCCAAAATTAAAAGAATCATACCACAGTGATATATGTGCACCCATGTTCATAGCAGCACCATTTGTTATAGCTAAAACTTGGAAGCAGCCCAATTGCCAAGCAACTGGAGACTGGATAAAGAAAATGTGTTTTTTAAAAATAAAATGGAGTACTACTCAGCCATAAAAATGAGAAATTAGAGACATTTATAGCTAAATGGATGCACACTGAGGCCATATTTTTTTTTTAAACCAGGGATCAAACTCAGGACTTTGTGCTTTTGAGGCAGGGGCCAGAACCACTGAGCTAAATCCCAAGGGTAAGGCCATACTATTGAGTGAAATAAATAGGACACACATGTGTAAATACCAAATAGTTTCTCTAGTGTGAGAAACTGAAAGTGTAAATAATGACTAAAAGGCAAAATAGATAATGTGAAATAGGAAGAAAAGGGGCAAAGGGAAAGGGGAAGTGGGAGGGGTAGGGGAAAGGAAAGAAGGGAATGGAATTGATATGAGAAAATGAAAAAATGGAAATAAAGTCTTTGTAAATAGGGAGGGGTGTAGGGGTTGAAGGGAGGGCAGGGGAATGGGGAAGAAATAAGAACCAAGAGAGATTATGTAAAGTTGCAAATTTCTAATGATGGAGGTCATCATATTGTATACCTAAAATGTACCAATAAAATTAATTGCAAAGAAAAACTTGGCATGATGATGCCCACCTATATTCCCATGACTCTGAAGGCTGAGGCAGAAGGATTGCCTTGAGGGTACTTAGTGAGTTCAAAGGCACCCTGTCTCAAAATAAGATTGAACAAAAACTGACATAATATCATTTCCACATATTAAAAGTAATAGCCTTCTATCTATCACAGTAAAAAAAAATGCAGACAGAAAAAAATCTTTTAAAATTCACTGTTGGTATTAACCAATCTTCTGTATTATTCCACATATTGTAAAAACTAAAATATCTTAACATAAATAAATATTGATCATTCATAAAGTATCCAATAATAACATTTTTGAATCTTCTTTTTTGACAGAATTCATCCAAGTCATGATGCAGGGATTCATACTAATTCCTTCTCATATTAACAACAATTATACCTAACTGCAACCCAAAGCAAATAAAACAGCTCCTCCTGGGTAAAAAGGGGTTAGAAATGCAATTATTCATCAGGACAGGTTTTTATTTCTTCAGAAATATGTCTCTATATTGAAGGGAAATAAGTAAAATCACATACTATTATTACTACTACTTATACTTCCACAGGGAACATTCTTGTAAAATTAAAACACCAAGCATCCCACTAGAGACCCTAAAATATTTGTACAAAGAACAAAATAAAGGATGAATAATAGGAACTAGGAAGATAGATCTTTCCCAAAGAGAAAATGAACAAGAGATGAAAGGAGGAGGAAGGTAGAAGTGGATACAAAAGTATTAAGATGTGTTATGTACAAGTAGCAACTTCTCCCGAAAAGAATATAGGAATCATAATATATTGCAAACATGTACCAATAATAATAAACATAAAAGGGCTGGGAATTTAGCTCAGTGGCACCAACCTGCCTCACAAGTGCAAGGTCCTGAGTTCAATCCCCGGTACCAAAAATAATAATAAAAATAAACATAAAAAATAAAAATCCCAAAACATGAGTAGATACAGCAAAACTAGTAACTGCAATGGGACATTATAAGTAAGAGTGAATAGAAGAAAAAGAGACTTCCTCTTTATTGGAAGTTACACACAGAAAATATACATTTGAATATTAGTAATGACAGCATACAAAAAACTCAGAGTGTTTCTAGCCACAGGTTATCAAATATTTCCCTTTATAGATTAGTTACTAACACTGCGTGAAACTATTCAAGAGTGATAGTAAATGATGTTTTAATTTGGTGATTCTAACTATTCCTGATGATTTTATATACAAGAAGAGAAAAGTATTGGAAAAAAAGAATTTTTATACAATTTTCCACTTAAATGTTGGATCATCTTTGGAAACGTACTTGGATCAATGCAATAAAATCATAAGTAAGGTGGTAGGGGAAAACTATCCTCATATAATTAACTTGTGTGTTGTAATTTTGGAAAAAACAGAACAATCCTAGAAGAAGCAGGAAAGTCTGTCAGTTATAGGCATTTAAATTCATAACTGCACATTCCAGGGAGAAGAGAAATAATATAGCACACCCTTTTAAATAACTCAAGAATAAATTCTGTATGATATAATATAAAATAAAATTTGCAATAAACTAATTTTGATGTTTGCAATGCAATATTTTTTATTGCTATGATTTACCATATCTTTTCCTCTGTTGTCATGTAATTTTCACATGATGAGGCATGTCCTTGTGATATAAATAACATATATGGAAGTTAATACACATGTTTAATAATTACTCTTTATTTCTAAAGAACTATGAGAATACTACAAATGTGATTAACTTTATATGTGTTATATTATACAAAGGTAAAAATATATGTTCGTAAATTAAACACTACCATCAATTTGCTAACACTTAATGGAGCCTTACTATAAGGATTTTATCTACATAAAATTCTCTAATTTTCTTAAAATTACTCTGAGGTTTGTAATATCTTTTATTTTAAAAAAGGCTAGATTTTCTCTAATATGCACAATGGTGTTTCAACAAGAATTTGAGCATAGGCAATTGGGTTGTATTACTGCATCTTTCAGTTATAAGTTGCTTAGCAACAATGACTTTATCTTCTTTTGTTATTTTAAAGTACAGTAGCAATAAATAGGAGTGAACTTTCTATATTTTAAATATTTATAAAATGCAATGGACCACTGAATTCATGATCCTCTATGATGTCATCATGAAAACTTGAGCACATTTTAGTATTTATAATGTTTCTTTATAAATCCTGTCCAGCAGTGTATATATTTGTGAAAATATTCCAGATTATGTTGCAACAGAATATATGGACATCATATATATGTATGTATTTATATGATGATTATCACTATTTATTTTCTCTATTATGATTGGCTATGTCTATAGGTACTGAATATTATTTATTCTTTAACTCAAAGGCTTGGATATGCTGAGAGGTTCAGATTTTGAGTCATATGAATTATGAATATATGTTTCTATAATTATATATATCAGTAGTATAAATGTGTCTACATGTAGGAGATGACATATTTTGAATGAGAAAATTGTTTCATTATATAATGAGAGAATAAATAAACACTAAGTATTAGGTCGTCTACTCTAAAAATTAAGGGTTATACCAATCAAAATAAAATTTAATTGTTGGGTATCATCATTTCTAATTGTTAACATATTTCAAATTATGTTTGAATAATGACAATTATCAATAGTTTTAAACTAACATACAATTTTTACAAGCTGGCTTAATATTGTGTTGATATGTTTTACCAACAATTCTTCTTTTCATAGTAACACACTTAGAACTTAACCACCTTAAAAGAAATCATAAATGTATGCATACTTCGAAATAATAGCACTGGCACCTGTACAGCCCCAGGATTCCCTTCCCTCTAGTGTCCATGTGTTAGAGCAGAGTCCAGGATTGCACTTCCCTACCCTCGCACAGAGACAACACAGTGCTTGAACAATTTTCTAACATTGCTGATTGTCTATGCTTGTTCTATTGCACTCCAAAACACGAGAGCTGAAACAAAAGGTTAAAAGTTTGTAGTGACATTTTTAAATAGCCTGTTGGACACACTTCTTTTGTGATTCTTTTTCTTCCTACTGTAGATGCCCACAAAATTGTTTATTTAAGAAGAACTGGTAATTTTCAAAGCTGACTTATCATTAAAAGAATATTTTTTCTGTGCAAGAGTATAAGAACTTTATTTATTTTATTTTTTTCTGTACCGGGAATTGAACTCAGGGCCTTGCACTGGCCAGGCAGGCACGGCATCACTGTGCTACATCCCTGGCCCATATTCATTTATTTTGGACTTCAAAACACCTTTTGTTTGATCTGGACTAAAAATTATTTTTAAAATAGCTTGGAATTTGGACGTCATCTTTTAGAGCTATCCAAGAACAGTAATATGCAATACAAACAAATTGGATCTAATCTACAGCCTTAATCTTCAAAATTTAGCAAAATCAGTGTATGTAAAAGGTAAAATTAATTCCTTCTGCTTTCAATCTACCAAATTTTAGTTCCTAATATAATATGTGCCACCATTGTGCTACATGCTAATAAAACAACACTAAGTTGTGTGTCTCTATGTTTTCTTTTTTCGTCTTTTCTTATGACGTAGGGAGTAAAGAAGTAAAAAAGTAAAATATATAAATATTTCAGTTGCTATCAACACACTACAGAAAACTGTAACAGAGTGTAAGAGACACCAGTGATATCAAGTATGGTCTGAGAAAGCATTAAGGAAGGTACGATTATTGTATGATAGATGATCTAAGAACAGATAGTGATATATGCTATTGAAAAACTCTGGAGTGTTGCATGCTTTTGATTAACCTGCACAGCATTTATGGTTATATGTTTTTTGAAAGGCATGACACTTGGGGCTGGGAATTTAGCTCAGTGGTTCCACCACCTGCCTTGCAAGCGCAAGGACCTGAGTTCAATCCCCGTTACCAAAAAAAAAAAAAGGCATGACACTCATATTATGGCCAGTGTACATGTTTGTGCATTTAGTTGATTTTTTAATAATCCTGGGTAACTATAAGAATGGCTAGGTTCATTTTTCTCTTTTGAGTGAAAATAAAGTTTGAATGCCCCAAATGATTTTAATAAAAGTATATTTGAACAGTCTGTTATGGTGATTTTCATTTCTCCTTTATTATATATGTGTTTCTGTCCCTTCAACACCTGTAACACAGTTATACTTAGGAAACGACTAGTTTGTCTTTTGCAAAAATAAGCCTAACACAAAAAATGTAAACTGAAGTGTAAAAGAAAAAATATTTATATTTTTATAGGTTGGTATTGGATTGAGAAGATGAGGAATAAAGGACACAGGTAGTCAGTGTCAGAGAAAAGAAGTACTTACACTTGGGTGAATATAGCTCATTTTCCTTATTTACTTTAACAACTTAGAACAGTATGTTGGTAAAGAGAAAATCTTGGAAAGTAAACAAGAAAAGCATGTTGAATAGAACATACAGCACTTATACACTTCAGGAACACATAGCTTGCCCAGTGAAAAGCTAGGTCACCAGAAACAACAAATAGAAATTTTGACATAGGCTTCTCAGTAAATGATGTGTATAAAAAGAAGGAAAAAAATTAGATGAATGATAAACTTGGAGAAATGGTAGACATTTTACTTTGTAGGCAACTTGCATGTTTGGATATATTTTTAGTATATATTTGGTAAATTAATAGATTTATATCATTTTATGTTACAGTGTGAAAATTGACTGGTTTTTCAAGTACATAAATTCCAGCCGGCATTAAAGTGAGAAAGAATTCAGTCTAAGGTGAAAGTGTTGTTTTTCAGAATCTTCCTTCATATCTAGCTTATATTAAGTAATCGAATTTAGAATTCAAAACACTAGGTTCTAGACACTGATTTTTTGGAAAATCTGCATTGCATTGTTGTAATAGGGAAAGGCATCAATAAAGATACCAAGTTCTCATTTTCCTAACTCACATTTTGTCCCATGTCCCACCATTCTTATGATTTGATTGTTGAACATGTTAGATACACCTGCTGATGACTAGCAATAATAGTAATATCAGTGACTTCACTTAGATCACAAACTGAACATTACTTGATAGCTCTCTTTACTCGCTGCTCAAGATAAACCAAAAAGTTGAGTCAGCATGCGACATGGTATCTTGACAGCAGGATGCTCAGATTAAAAATACACAAGAGGTAGAAAAATCAGCTAAAACACTATTGGAATTTATATCGGAGTCCAGTGAGTTGGCATGCTATAGAGTTGTATACAAATCAGTAGGTCTCCACTTAATAAAAATAATGACAGTGAATATTTTGTGACTAGATAGAAAAAGTAAAACCTAAATAAAACAGGAGTAATGTTATAAAGACATGGGAAAAACCCTCTGAAATAAGCCTTTTCAAAAAAATCAGTAATTAGAATCTAATGTTTTGAATGCTAAATTTGATTAGTTATATGTAGAAAGATTCTGAAAGACAACATTTTTTACATTAGCCTAACATTTTCACATTATTCATTGCAGAAAAAATTATCTCTATGTGTGCTTTTTAGCCATGTCAATGAATACACATACTTAACATCTTAAAAGTTTCAATTAAATTTAAATCTGACATTGGAGTTTGAATAAGTCACCTGAATAGTATTACTGGTGGAATAGAAAGGAGAATAACATAGTACCACAAAAAAATCCATATAAATAATTACTTTGTATATAATGAAGTTATTTCAAATCAAGGACTAAAAATAGAATAGTTTTTTTAACAATGTCATGAAAAATAAATATTTGCAAAAGTGTTTATATATGTCTATATCTAAGAAAGAAACAAAGAAAAAATGTTGATGCATTTGTGTTAAATTTAAATTTTTCATAAAGATTTCCAAAATTTATATCAATATAAGCAATTTTTATATTTACCATATAAATGTATACACACTAAATGTATTATGCATCTGACACTATAAATGAATATTTATAATGAATGAACTAAGATATCACAAATGTTAAGAGATTGATGACCATGACATGACTATGCTTAGGCTTGGCTTGGTATCAAGGAATCCACTGAGAAGCAGAATGGAACTGAAATTCAGTCTACACTTTATACTGCAAACATTCCTGAAGTAGGATACATCCTCCTGGAGGGAGGCTTGTGTTTCTACTTTCCACAGATATTTCTGGTAGCTTACAGTGTCCCTGATGACAGCAAAGAATATAAAGAAGCAACTCAGTACAAATATAAACATGTTCAAAGTGCAAATTTAGAAATACCACTGTCTTCATAATTGGAGAAACACTAAGTAGATGAGAAAAATGTCAGGTATGCATACTGAAATGGCATTATTTAAAATATATAAAGTTTGTATGGTTAAAAATCAATGTGTTACCTCTTTTGCAATATTAATCTTAAATAAGTGTAGAATTTTTTGAAGATATCTGCTGACATGTAAAATTTGCATAAATATTAACTCAGCTATTCCATTTCTAGATACCTATTACACAAATGCAGATATATACAGGAATTCATTCAACAAAAAGTTTAATCATAGCTCAGTTTCTAAAACTAAAATAGAAAAACAACCTCATTATCATTATATAATTCAAAACATTATTTTAAACTAATAATATACTATAATGCATATATGATAATTTATTTACTGTGAATAAATTTCCATGCCCTTTATTAAGTTAAAAACAAAATCAAGTTGTCAAGCAATTCAACCATTCAACAAATATATATTGTGTTCTCACACAAAGTAAACAAATGCTGAATATCATGGACAAAATTTTTTACTTTTTGTAGCTTTGCTCCTTTCCAGATGTAAAAATTGTTAATAGATTTAGTGGAGAAAATTAAGCAACAAACAGTATGTCAGGAGGTAATAAGTATGAATGATAGAGCCTAAGAAATTGGTTGCAATTTAAATGGAGTGATCAATGAAAATATCACTGAGAAATTAATATTTGAATGCACTTGAAGAAAGCACTGGAATGCTTAAACTTGTGTGTCTAATTTATTCCAGTTAATAGCATGCTCTCAAGATGCATATTGCATTGTTTTTCTTATATTAGAAACCCAAAGTATAGATTAATTAAAGAGCACATTATAAATAAAGATAATAGAAAACAGGGAGATATACCTTTTGAAAATAGGAAGGGGACCAAGAATGGAGAAAGGAGGGAAAAGAGGCGAGAAGGGAGAACTGAGATGTGTTATATACATGAACCAACTCTCCATGATAAATGTTATCACTATGGACTGAAAACATCCAGTACTAAGAATAAAAATTTTATAAATTATGAGAGTAGAAATCTTATTTCAACATAAAAAAAAAAAAGAAGAGACAGGAAGTGAAGCAAGTGGAATGAGCCCTATTCGTAAAGTCTATATATAGCTGGAGCTCAGCGAGTAGGAAAAGGAATGTAATGAAATCTTGTCTGAATGGAAATAAGAATCAGGGTTACTAGAGCATCATAGATTATTAAAAGCAGGGTGACAGCATAATATTTTGTCAAACCTGGGTATTTATGAAGGAAATGGTGACACAAAAATAATAAAATATGAAATAGTTACTTACATCAGACAAATTGGTTTGATTATAATAAGAGCTTATTAAAATAAACTTGCTTTAAATATTTTTACCTATAAATTAATTGTTTTTTACATTAAAATATAAACATCACTAACCAGGAAATGACAGCTGGAGACTTTTGATCAGTGGTATGGAATAATCTGATGAATTTTAACAGGATAATTCTGGCTTGTATGTTGAGTAGAGACCGCAGGATAAAGAGGAAAATCTTAGAGATCAAGCAGGTCATGGGAAACTTCCAGAACTGATGTCCACTAGAATGTTCCTCAATTTTGCTAAAGGAGGAGGTTGTAAATTCTTAAGGGTCTGAAAGTAGAGAAGCAGAACTATTAACACACATCACCTCTGGAAAGCAGAGTAAAGCACCAAGTAATGATTAAACTGTAAGAGTTTAAGAGTTGTTAATCATAGTTATGTTTATTTTATTAAAGGGAAGCAAGAGTATGTAGTTTGAGTTATATCATATTAGATCACAGCTACTTGGTTTATTACTTATTATCATGTACCTTCTTGTAGGCACCTACATCCCTGAACTATTAATGTTGGAGCTTGAACAATTTGGCTAATGCGGTGTGAGGGACAGGATCTATGCCACATCCAAGTACAAGCTTTAAGAATTATTCCATAACTTGGCTTCTGTCTTTGTTCTCCATGTTACCTAGGATAAATTTTTTTGCTTAACCCAACTTCAGTCAGGTTTTTAATCTTCTCCAAGATTGTCTTCATATTTTCTTACAAAATCCAGTTTTAGCAAAGAACCCCCTGGTGAGTGGTATTCCTCAAAACCACCATCCTCAGTATTTGAGATCAGAGCCTCCTCCATATCTGATCTTGTCCCCCATCTTTGACCATCCTGTTTGTGATTTTTGGATCATTTGTTTTTTCTTTAGCAATTGTATTAACCACAATTCCCCTTATGCTTTATATCTTCTCTTGGTTTCCTTCTACTCACTCCCACACCACTCCTTGCATATAAATTCTTTCTTGCCATTTTATATTTGGAGTTGAGCTCAATTTCTTTCTCCCCTTGCAGTGGTACCTATACCTATGGAGATGGTCCTGAATACCCTTACCTAGTAAATTTCCTTCATGTCCTTTTACAAGTATCATTGAATAATTTTTTCTTTAACACTTACGCTATGAGAATATCATGTTCTAAAAGTGGGGAAACTTCTGCAGTCTGAGGTGTGGAATGAGAAGATACGGTGAGGAAACATATAGCAGTACCAACGATTTGGAATAGTGCCTTGGCCTAGAAGATAATCTACTGATTTTTGATATTAACCTTCATATGCCAGGCAAAAGTTCATAATATTCTAGGTATCATTAAATTCAGGAAAGAAAAATAAGGAAAGGAACTCAGAGAATATTGGTGATTTTGATGACCTTTTTACGTAAGAGTGTTAGACCTGTCTCTCTTAGGTAGAAAATCTGATACTTTAATTGACAATTCAAAATTTATCCTGGATGCAAACACAGAAAATCTAGGGACGTAGAAATCTTCCTCTCCATATTATAAGAGTAAAAATGATCTTTACAGGAACACAAAAAGACAATTAGTTTTTCTATGCCTTAGGATATTTTAGAACTATTTCTTAAATATGGAAGATTAAAAAGGCAAATACATTGGTATGAAAATGTTAGCTTTTAGATTACTTTCAAAATGTACATATTTTACCAAATTTAATTTAGTTTTTAAAGGTCAGCTGTTCTGGTTCTTAAATAGATTGACTTCCTTTATTTGCATTTCTCTTTCTAGATAATAAAAGGTATCCTTTGTTAATTGATGTGTGTGAACTACTATTGGAGGAAGGTACAGATTAATTTTCTTTACCTAATAGAGAAAAACAAAAGAAGACAATATTTCTTTTACCAAAAAGTGTACGAATTGTATAAATTATTTGATCAATTTATTGATTTTTCTGAAGTTGCCATGCTATATGTGGAGAATGTTATCTAGGTATGTTTGCTACTGGAAGCCTAAAAAAGGTGTTTCCAAAACTTTAAAATGAGGAAAGGAAAGATCAATAGAAGAAAAAAATTTATTTTAAAACTCAGATGTGAATGTGAGATACAAGCTCTAAAGCAAATTAAATTCTCTAGCGCTGCCCATCAGCCAGCAACGACAGGTTTGAAGGTCATCGTTGCCGGCTATTTGGCTACATTTCAACTCAATTTCAGCCCTGATCAGTGATTTGAAACTGACCCACACAGATGGGCAGCCATGTGGTGCCCCAGTGCTTATTAATCAGAAGATTCCCCTACTCCAAAAAGCAAGTGATCAGATGCTTTAAAGGGAGCTGTGTGAGGACAAAAATGCAGAAGGCTTGAGAGGTGCGCCAAACCTTTCTGAGACACTGCATATTGATTCCTCCCTCCTTGCTACCTTCTTGTTGGCTGGAGGGAATCATATCCTGTGTGAGACATTTTTTTTTTCTTGCACAAAGGGAAGCACTCAGACAATAAACATGCAGGTGCAATGGTTTACAGTCACTTTAGCCACATAGATTACATGACAACCTAGCTTTCTATGTTAGGGATTCTCCAAGTGAAATACAGTTAGTGTTTAGTTATTCATTTACTTTGTGCCTTGTCCTGTTCTTGGTGCCCTAAGGGTCTAAAAATATTGAAAATGTAAAGTAATTGCAGCCTGAATGTACATAATTTTAAGATTTTCATCTTATTTTGAATCCAAATTTAAATAATATCTACATTGGTTTAAATAACTTATGGTTTCATTTCCTAATTACAAATATCTGAAATGGATTGTTTTCTCAATATGCTTTGGTAAAAAAAAACAAAGCTGTGTATAGCCCAAATAAATTATGAATAACTTGCAGGACAAGTTATTGGCATGGTGTCTGCTTGTACACATGTTTTTAGCTCCTCACTATGGTTATCACAAAAGAAATAACTGGAATAATTTTATGACCAGCCAAAAATCACAAAATAAAATAAAAATAATTATCTCTTCATTGTATGAAAGATAGTAAAAGAAACACCAATTTTAAAACTCACTTAAAATAAATTATCTGAATCCAAAATTCTGACAATCTCTTACATTAAGACAAAATTTCTATAAAATGGCCTATTTTGATAATTTAACTAAGTGATCTATAGAGAGCAATTTTACTCTTCATTATACAGCCAAATCAAGCTTATCAAATTTCCTTATTTTTTAATCTTTGTTTTTGACAAAGAAAATACCATAATGTTTTTAAATATATATATATATATATATATATATATATATTCAATCCTATTCATAATTCCTAAAATATCTGACCTAGTATGCTACCCTGGGCTTATTTTTTCTGTCTTTTCCCCTATGTTCCTATTGATATTTTATTCATATTTTAGGATAATTTTTTCATGATACATATATGTGCATATGTATACATATATATGTGCGTGTATATATATATACCCCTCTTGAAAACTCATAATTTTCTATCTTCCTCATTTTATATTTCTCACTATATAATGTGGAATATGTTTCATTATATTTTCAAACTAAATATGAATAATCAGAGCTTATTTTTTGAAATTCTTTGGTTTGTCAAGCCCATTAGTTGGAAATTTGGAAAACAATTTGGAAAAAAAAAACAATTTGGAAACAAATTATCTCCAAAGCACAATCAGTGATACTGGCTGATAGGCATTGTATCGTGATTATGGTCTATATTACTTCTCATACTAATCCTTGCAGTAATATTATCTTATTCTACCACAAAGGCCTCTATTTATCCTTTTTCATATTCATTATACCCAAAAGCCTGTGCTCAATTCTTTTCCACCTAAGTCGAAAGCTCCATGTTAAAACTCCCCTTGACATGCATTAATCTTGTTCTTGGGAAAATGCACAAAGTAAAACTGTCACACAGCTTTGGCAATAAGGTGTTGTTGAACAAACAAATTAAAAATTAGACTAGGAAGTTATCGTTACTATTACATACACAGAATGTGATGACAGCCAGGTTTAAATAGGTTCAAAGCTTCACATATCTAGTAAGTAGCAGACTTAGAAGTCTAAGACCTAAATACTCTCAATAATCTAGATGAGTTTCACTTCAAAGTCCTTGAGTTTGAACTATGACAATAGAACGTGCAGATATATCCAGCTCATCTTTGTCATGACTATGTAGCCATTTACCAAGCCTGGGTCTTATATTTGTTTTTTAGCAGTTTTTTTTTATCTTAATCATTTTCTATGTCTATTTATTCCATAGCTACTTTTATCTCAGTAAGCATTCACTAATTTTTTAATTCGTTTTTTGTTTGAGAGTATCATCATGTAAACCTAACAGTTTAATATTTATTTATTTATTTATTTATTTATTTATTTATTTATTTATTTTTGGTGCCTGGAATCAAACTCAGGGCTTGCACTAGTCAGGCAAGCACTGTGCCACTGAGCTACATCCCCAGCCCACGTAACTGTTTTAATACCCAAAATATTTTCATGTTTGTAGTATAGCAAAATTTTTGGCATTGATTTCACATTAGACAGATTCCAAATTATACTGTCCAAACCTGATAGTTCACCTGGAGTGTGAGGTAGGATAGACCATTAGCAAGCACACCTATACCTTCATTACACAACTAAAACCAAAGAGATCTACTCTCCTTTGTATTGATTTTTCTATTATGCTAGAATTTGAAAAAAAATACTCCAATATTTGCAGAAGTAGTATTTATAATAGTTCTAGCAGTAGTAATAATAGAAATATTTATTTCCGTTACCTCCATACTTTATATTTAAACATTGGACTAAATGCTATGAATTAACTTTAATTCCAATTATTCTATTATTTTATACTAATATTGTGTGTTCTGAGAGCAACTTTCTCCTAGTCTAAGCCACAGCTCCAAAGTATCAGCAGAGGTGGAATGACTATTCCAAAGACATTGAGGAACTTGAGATGTCCAGGGAAGTCAACACTTAAATTGTATACATATCCAGGATTTTTTTAATCACTAAATGGAAGATGGTGATATGAAAACATATGACTTAGAATAGTAACTCAAAAGCAAGTCACTGCCCTTGGTCACCTGACTTGTATTCTTCCTGAACTCAGGGTGTCGATTTTGTTGTTTTGGCAATGGATACTACTAAAATAGATTCCCTAAACCCTTGGTGTTCCTACATGCCCAATGTGGAACTCTAATAAGCTTGAAAAGTCCTTTTGATTATTCCTCAGCCTCCTCATCCTTCTTAGCTCTTTGAGAAGCAATATGCATTGGGGTGAATATTTAGATTCTCTTTAGGTGATTATTGTACTTCTTGTCATTCATTATAAACTAAAAGTTCTCCTTAAGAGAAGAATGGTTTGCACTCATTTCTTTTAAGGGGAATAATTATTTAATCTGCCATTAAAATGATCCTTTAGTAATTAATCTCTAATTTGAGTACAAACAAAACTGCCAATAATGTATCTCCTTTTGTTTTTTTTGGTATCGCGGATCGAATTTGGGATGTTGTGCTTTCGAGGCAGGCAGTGGAACAACTGAGCCATTGACCCCATATCTCCTTTTTTTACTAAGATTAACATGCGTGTTCTTGTATTTCCATGTTATTTTAAAATTACTTTTAATAACAATGTATAAGATGATACCAATATCTAAAAATTTGTAGAAACAATTATATAATACAGAAATATACGATATATTTCTCTGAATTGTCCACTAGTTTGAGATAAAAAGCTTAAAAATAGAAGGCCTCGACTTTGTGACCAGACTAAGCTACACACAACCATAGCCCTTAGTTCAATTATCAGTATATTGCATATTGGACGATTCACAAATATCAGAATAGGCAAGTGTTTGATTTCCAAGGACAGTTTTTCTTTTACTTTATCTCTCTTCTTTGGGAACTCTCTGTCTAACAAAATTTGGGGGGTCTGGGGATTTAGCTCAGTGGTTTCGCCGCCTGCTGCACAAGTGCAAGGACCCAAGTTCGATCCCCGGTACCAAAAAAAAAAAAACATTTGGGGAGGCCCTGCCTTATACAGGAGTCCACTTAGTCTATTTTTGTGATAAATATTGAGTTAATGTCTCTCCATCTTTTTGCTTCTGTGAATCAAATTCAAACACTTAACTAGGTTTCTAATAAACAATATGGGAAAAACCCCCCAAGAATGATGATTTTTGGAATTCTGTGATTGTCAGTTGTCTCCGGGAACTGCTAATCATGCTGAGCCCCAATTCCCGGTTAGTGAATTGAGAGTTTAATTTCCTAGTCAACTTTAATCTACCTGAGAGTTACAGAGGTGTGGAACAAATCCTGCCTCAGGAACCAAAGATTCAATAAATTGTTCAGATGTGTTATTAATCAGGACTAGTTATTAATCAGTATTAAAATGCCTCAGAGAATCCAAGTCATCATTAGACCTGCATATGGCAAATGTCCCATTATGTTGGACAACTAACAAAGCCACTTGGATTCTTCCACTGATACAATTGTCTTAATCCAGTACATTTTGAACAGAATGGGTGAGTATGTTTCTTTTTTAAAAAACGATCATACGTATTGTCAGTTTAATCTGGCACACTTAAGCTATATCCATTTTTTTGGAGGTGCTCCTGTACCATTTATGTCTCCAACTCTTTACTTCTTTTGCTTTATTCTCTTTCATGGGAATCCTTAACATTGTGGTTCCCTAAGTTAGCTCTCTTTATAGTTCCTTAATCTCTTCAATTCCCTATCTACTCTTAGCTCTTTGGAGATATCCAATGATGTAGATTTAAATGGCATCTGTGTGTTGATGGTGCCCTAATTAATAATTAATATATTACTATGTATTATTAATTAGTATAATTCCTTCCCAAAACTTTATGCACCTATTAACAAATAACTAACAGACTTTCCCACTGAGATGACAAATAGTTGAACTTTTAAAACCTATGCTAAAATCTTCTTTGAAAATTCAGTCCTTTCTATATTTTCAAAGTTTAGGGGCCAAACTCCCCTCAGCCCTACTAAAATAACATCGTCATTTTCTTCCTGTCTTTCTTCAAATCTTCCAGATCTCACATTAGTCAAAAAGCCCACAGTCACTACTCTGCCTAAGCCTGTAAACAGTCCCTGTTCTCACATTTCACTTCCGACCAAAAATCCTTCTTATGTAACTTTTATTTGCTTTGAATTTCCAGAGCCCTTGTGCTTAGTGCCACCGTATATAAAATTTTCACTAAATTTGGGAGAATGATCATCTCATACTGGAATAAGAGGCTTTATTTTGATATGAAAATTTGGGTGTACAAAGTGTTTATTTCACTTTGAGGAGAGGTATATTACAGGCCATAATGAACATGTTTAGGTCTGTAGTTTGAGAATGATTCTAATCTGAATATGTGATACTTTTATGTGTGGGTGTGTGTAATTGCACGAATACATACACACATATTTGCCATTAAATGAATATATAGGATTTGATTATAAAGACACATAGTATGGTAGACATTCCTAGTTCGAGTTTACTCTTTAATCAAAGTAAAAGTTACTAAAATCAGTATAGCATTTTTCTGTGTGGAGTTTGGAATACATGAGGTAATTATATATATAATAAGCAAATATAATACATTTGGAAAAGAACGTTTTGTAAGAGCTTTATTGCTTTGATAGGGTGGAGTAGGTTTGGTAAAGGGAGGAAGGAAAAAGGGGAACCCTTGTCAAACCTAATAATCGTTGCATTCAGATTAAATTGATTATCAATTATGCACTAAAACAACTATGACAGTGACAGCCACAGAATGCCCTGCCTCTGTTATTTAAGACTGGCTAATCACATCAAATGTAGAAAAGGAAAGTTCAGAACAGGTTGTTAGAGCCTATTGTTATTTAATTTTTAATTCACATCAAGTAATTAAGATAATCTCTTTTATTTTTATTTTTAAGTAATTGTAGGTTCACAAGAACTTGTAAAGAAAACTGTTAAGGAAGTCCCATTTACCTTTCCCCATCTTTCCTTCAAATATTACCACCTTACGTAAATATGGTATAATATTAAAACTAGGAAAATGATACTGGCAATAACCCTAGGGATTATTCATGTTTCAAACCATTTACCGGCCCTCATTGTTCCATATGTGTTGCTGAGTATATAGCTATATATGATTTTACCACTTTATCAAATATGTGGCTTCATGTATTCATTACCACAATCAAGAATCCTAACTGCATCATTCTCAGAAGACTCCCTTGTGTTCTCTTTGTAGTCATTCTGTCTCTATTCTGTCCCTAATTCTGTCCCTAATTCTGTCCCTAACATCCAGAATTATGAATGAGTTCTTTATCATTATAACTGTTCTATATCACAAATGTGAGATAATAGGGATCATTAGACTGTTGATTCACTCAGTGAAATTTCCTCTTTTATACTGAATGAAATTGTGTGTGTAAATGGTCAACTTCTTCTCATTGTCTATTGGCATGTAATGACACAGATGCAGTAGCGTTCATTTAATCATTCATCCATTGGTGATATTTGTGGAGTGTCCAGTTCTGGGCTATGAAAATGAAGCTGCTATAAACTTCCATGTACAAATTTTTGTGTGAAAATAGATTTTAACTTTTCTGGGATATATGCAAGACAGCAATTGCTGGCTAACATAATAAGTCTATTTTTAGTCTAAAATGGCATTGCAGAAACTATTTTCCAGAATGGCTGATCTCATATATATCTAATAAAAATATAAGAAATGTTTGGAAACATAGGACTAAGTAAAAACTTAACCATAAAAGAATGAACAAATGAAAAGGAAAGAAGTTGAGAAACTGGACCACAAGTAAACCCATATCACAAGTAAAAACATTTAAGGTGTGAAAGATTCCACTAAGAGGATAAAAAGGCAGACCATAGACTAGGAAAAAAATCTTTGTAAGTAAGGTATCTGAAAAAAAACCCTTGAATATAAACTACAAAAAATTATCTCACAGCTCAGTATTTAAATAAAAACTAATTAGAAAATGAATAAATGATAGAAACAGAAATTTCACTGGAGAGAACATTCAGAGAGCAAAAAAGAACTTGAAAAGATGTTACATATCACTAGCCATTAAAGAAATGAAAGTAAAAAATCAAATGCAAGTTAAATTAGGTGTCATTGCATATATCTGTAAGAATATTCAACATTTAAAACATGACTGTACTAAACTCAAGGGAGGATGGGGAAAACCTGGAACACCCATGCATTGCAAGTAATACTTTTATACCTAATTCTGTTATGGACTGAATTGTGTCTGTACCTAAAAATTCATATAGTGAAGCCCTAATTTCCAATGTAACTATATGTGGACAAGGGGCCTATACATAATCACAGTAAAATGAGAGCACACAAGAAGGTATTTGGTCTGATAGAGTTACTGTCATTTTAGATGAGGAAGAGACACCAGAGCTCATTCTATCTTCAGAGTTGCAGTTGAAAGACCAAAGTGAGGCCACAGACACAAGAATGACATCTGTGAGGCAGGAAAAGATCTCACCAAAACCCGGTCCGTAGCACTGTGATCTTGAACTTTCAGCTTCACTAACTGTGATGAAATAAAACTCTAGTGTTTAGTAAAGCCAACCAGCCTGCGGCATCTTCCTATGGCCATCCTAGTTAGCAAACGTGTTAGCTTGAAGTGCAGGTGATCCCAATTAATCTCACTGTACCATTTATATGGTTCAAATTACAGAAAGAATTCATCTAAAGTTGAAAAAAGAGAAGTAAAACAAACAAACAAAACATGTTCCAACCAAAGTGTTGATAGATAGCTACATATTCAACCTTCTAATTTGGTGGTGTAATACCATTTCCATATTACATTTACACATTCTGAAAATGTAAGTAATTTCAAAAAATATATAAATCCAATAGAACAACAATTGTATAAATGCTATAAAGAAGACACATGCACATTCTCTTGCCCTTAATTAATTCTACTCTAATTAATTCTATTCCTGGGGTAGTAATGTCACTGTATATCACAAACTAGGACTTGGGACTACATACATTAAAGAAATACCTAAGGAGAAATATTAGTGGAGAGTTCCAAAAGAGAGTCCCAGTTCAGAAATATTTATTCACTTATAAAAATGACGTATGTGTCAGTTGTATGGGAAAGACCTTAAATAATTCTTCTAAAGATTAGAACATGATAATAGAAACATTTTACATAATTTAAAGACATTTTAATAAAGGTCAATAAAAAGGAAATATTGACTCAAAAGTATTACATAGGAAGGTTTTAGATAACACATTAATTTAGTCCTACATTGGTGTGTGCTGGTTATGTATGATATAATCAAGTAATTCTTGTGAATCTTTCCATAATTGTTTTCTACATTAAACTGAAATAAAAGTTTTCTCTAGCAGATGGTGAGAAGAGGAGAGAGTTAGCAATAGAGGACATATTTGCTGTCATAAAAGCCATTGGTGTATGAAGATAAATAACTAATATGCCTTTATGAAGGGCAAAAAGTGCAAGGAAATAAGTCATTTTTGAAATATTAACTCAAATCATGTTACTAGAATGAAATTACTAAACAGATCACCAATAAATGAGAAGTCCATGCACTGTCATTTTATAAAAGTTACAAACTGTGATTTATTCACTTATATATATATATATATATATACTTATATATATATTTCCACAAATTGTACTTCTCAAAACAACTTTACTTTTTCAATATTTTTGTACCTATTTTGTACTAAATTTTATTAGAGCATACTACAATGCAGGTATGTTCTCTACTTCCTTTTTATTATTCCCATAGTTTCTGAAATATTCCATGTAATCATGAAATTTCCATATAATCATGAAATTTCTCCTTATGAAATAATACTATTTAAATATTCCTCAATCACAATATCACTTCCAGCTTTTTCTGTGAATTTGTAGGAGAGTAAAACATATAGCACGATGGTAGAGATATCAGTTTTCTCCCACTCAATGACTTTTTGTGTGTTCATCTCTGATGTATTTAAAGAATTTCATTCTGGCATAAAAAGGATTCATCTGTTCTCTAAGAAGTTGCTGAAGATGCCCATTTAAATCAACAAGTTAGGATTCATCCCAAACCATGAATCCTAAAATGTGCAGAAAACTGTAACACTTAAAATACTGTTCATTTCATGCTAATTTATTGAATTCTCCATACATTTTCTTATACTTCACAGTTATTTCACATTTCATTTTGACTCAATCTGAAAACCCTTTCCAAAACATTGCTGAAGTCAGCACTGTCTTAAAGAAGCCATTGCATATCTTCAGTGGATTTAAATGTAATAAAAACTCAGTTTTTAATAACATGATTTTAATATTAAAAAAACAATAAATTATTCTCTATTTCTGAAAGTATACTGAGAAGAAATATCAGTTGTTTACAGCAAGCCAAACTATGTAACTTATAAACATCCTGGATTGGAAGAAAGCTAATATATTAAATCATATGCTTAGGTTAAAATGGATGATTTTCTTAAATCTAGTACAGTATCTGTTTTCTTTTTACAATTCTAAGAATAAGCAGCAAACTTCTTTTTATGACAATTTGTCAGTAGTTCAAAAAATATAAATGTTGATATAAATATAAATATAATTATGTTTGCTTCTACATCTTGTCTACTTATGTATTTGTTCATATACACAGATGTATATGTACACTTTCTGTATATGTACAAAGTAACAGATATAGGCATAGATAGGTAAAATTATATGCACATAATATCTGTTTATATGGGTGTATTGTATGTATTACACAGGAAGATATATTTAGGGTCATGGATATATTTTCTATTTTATATATAGCTGCTGACTTATTTTTGCCTTTTACTATTATATAAAAATATACTTTGATATTGACTTTGAAATTGAACCCTGATCTATGTTAGTATACATTACCCCTTTTGATAATCTACATTCACCTTTTGTCTGATCAGCTTAAATTTCAAATTTTTAATTGATGAAAACTTTTCTACTACAAAGATCTGCATAATTATTTTTCTATTCATAACTAATGTTGTAAATGAGAATGGACACTATATTTTGGAAATCTCAAGAGTTGATGAAAGTGACTCCTGTCTGGTGAGGAGCTTCATGAACACTGTCCCCCTTCAAACTTTTAAATGCTAAAAACTGTCAAAACAAGTGGATATATTCTACAGTCAGGGCGAACAGCAGATAGAGCAACATATATTCAAGAATCTCTAAATGATCTCAGTAGAAAGAGTGAAGGTTGTGGAATTTGAGCCAGGATTCATTTTAACTTCTTGTTCCTTCTCAGCTTACAGTGAGTACAGCTGTACATTCTTCACTCAGGAGTGAAAAAACAGGCTCTCTCTCCTCACCAACTCCTAGGTTAAGGAGTGGAAGGCTACAAAACCACATTTGCCACCATCTGTTATCCTCAACTTTGAGTTGCAGAAGCTCTGTTCCAAGTAACGGTGGCCAAGATGATTGGGGTTCACTTACCCAGCCTCCAGAAACTCAGAGGATAGAAATTTGGCCTCAAGCAGAGAATACTGTGGACACTGAGTCCTGAGTGCCATTTCTGTGGGTTCATCATGAGGCTCATTCCTCATGGGAGGAGCATCCGAAGAGGGCCAGAAGCTATCATGGTGCATCACGGGCCACTGTCCTTGTCAGAGAGCAAAGATGTCACTGAGCAGGTACAGACTTATTCTCAACCTCATGTACCATGCTGTGTGAGAGAGAGTCCTGTCCAGGCTGCAAAAGGAAACTGCCTTTATTTGCAATAAACAATGGAGAATTCACCTCTAGGGGAATTAACACAGATCTGCTCCCTCTACGATCCAGATAAGGAGAAAATGATCCACTAGGACATTAGAACTTAAGAAAAAAAAACTGAAGGAAAGATCTTGTGGGTTAGCCTCAAAATTGATGAAACTGTGCAACAAAGAGGACTGTATTTTTCTAGATCTGAATATAGAACAATTTATCCTTTAAGATGTAGTCAGAAAAAATAGATCATCTGCTAGCTATTAGGAGAAATTAACAGCTGAGTACAATAGAAGCAAACTGGCAATAAGTTCAAGGACACTGGGGAAAGACAAAATTGAAGAGACCAAGACTAAAATCACAGTCATTTTCTGATAGTTGTAGATAGTATATGCAAATCCAAGCCTGCCAGAAGCCACAATACTGATGATGCCTAAAGCATGCTGTAAGCAGTGCAGGCTATAAAGAGTTAAATTCCTCAGTTGGCTTACTATAAGAAACAAGTCTGACTGAAGCTACTTGTGACTCACAGAAGCATCTCATAACCGCTGTGGTAGCATGTAGGTCAACGTGACCTCCCTGCTAATGGCCATGGCTGAGACCAGAGTAACGGCCTATGAAGCTGTGGGGCTCATACGAGATAACACAAGTAGCTGAGGTCGGAATAATTCACACCCAAATTCTATAACCACAATTAGTACCTTCATAACTAGAAGGACAGTGTTCTAATTACAACCATATATTTTGTCTATCTTGTTTCTAATTTGAAAATTCTTTGTCTCTTCTCTTTGAAGCCTTGCCTGCATTAGTTTCTATAGTAACTGCATGAAGTTCACATCTGTACATGTAGCCCACCTCTACCCCAGTTGATTAACAATAAAAATCAGTGGCTGTGACTGACAGGGTCCTTTGCTGGGGATCAGCATTGGCCATCCCAGTCCCCACTTTCTCTCTCAGTTCTCTTTAGTGTACTTTTTTCTTCAGCCTTGCATCACATACTGACCAGGAGACTAGAACCTAACTGCAGGGGCTCTAGCACAAGACTGCTCTGTCTGAGGAATATTTGAGCATACAGACTGGAGCACAAAAAATTTTCACAAATTTAGTTGACAGAAGTTACTGAATAAACAATCAAATAAAATGACAAATCCCAAGAAGGAAGGTTGGACTGGCATCCAGACTTGCTGAAAATATTATTTAAAATACCCAGTTCTCAATAACATATTAAGAGGTATTAAAAGAAATAAGAAAGAATAGTCTATGTTGGGGGAAAAAGCAGTCCATACACATGATTTTTCTGGAAGCCCAGATCCTGGACTTAGCTGACCAAAATTTTAAATAACTCTTACAACAATGTTCAGAGAGAAAAAGAATTCAAGGAAAAGAAGTTGCCACTGACATAAAATAAGGAATATCCGTAAATACATGAAAATTCTAGTAGGGACCAAGTTTGAATGCTGGCTTTGAATGATATATATCAACAAAATGGAAAATTATAAAAGGGTCTCACTAACATATTTAAATTATCAGAGAAAACATTAGTGGACAATAAATACTGAATATTCACCCTGAAAACCCGAAGGGAAAAAATAATGACCAAAAAGAGAGTACAATGTCCTACAAATCTGCAGTGTAGTTGAGTAAACACATATGTTAGGAGTGGTAGAAAGAGAAGAGAGAGTAGAGGGGTAAAAATGTATTTTAAAAATGCTTTAATTCTCCCAAATTTGCTAAAAATTATTATTCTAGAAATGTAAAAACTCAACAACTATAAATTGATAAATATAAATAGATCCATACCTAGGCATATCATCACTACAATGTTGAGAGATAAAGAAAAGTATTGAAAGAAACAAGGGAATGATACATAGATTATTATGTATAAGATTAAAAATGGCTTCTCACTTAAATAAGACCACGGAATACAGTGTGTCAGGCAGTGGCCCTCACGAAGAACTTAATGTCTCAGAAAGCTATCTTTCACAAAGGGGTGGACAAATCAGATCACCAAATTCTAAAGATACTCAAAGTGAGCATTTCCAATTTATAATTTTTTGAGGCTAAAAATAAGTATTACCAGAGAGAGAGAGAGTAATTCAATACCATATGAAAATAAGAGTGCTCGTTATAGGATAAAGTGTGACCCTCCAAAGTTGTATATTGAAATCCTAACACCTAGTACCTCTGAATGTAATCAAATTTGAAGATAGGGTTTGAAAAGAGTTAATTAGATTAAAAGGAAGCATCAAGTGTAGGTTCTAACTGAATATTTCTGTTGTGCTAAAAGTGGAAATTCAGAGGGACACTGGCAGAAGAATGCCAGTGTGAAGATCACAGTCATCTACAAGGCAGACAAAAGCCCAGAATAGATCCTTCCCTCTCCCTGCTTAGAGAGCCAATGCTAACAACATGCTGCTCTCTCACTTCTGACTCCAAGAACTGTGAGGAAATTAATTTCTGTTTGATAAGCCATCTACTTTGTACTACTTTCTCACCTGAATCCAAACAAACATTACTTCACACTGATCAAGATCAACATGGTCAAAGGGCATTATGCAAGTTATTATAGAAGAATATATAATTTTGTATTTCCTTCTTCATTGTAACTAATGAAATAAGCATTTAAAATATTTTGTATATATTAGGAAAGTATTTCATTGGAAAATTACATAAAAAAGAGATCTATAACAATGAAGGGATAAATCTATGTCTACACCAATGAAGGGAAATTACAGAAATGGAAACTCAAGTCCACAGGAATAAATATAAAAAGCTGTAAATGATAAATAAAGTGAATAAGATTAACATTTCTAAATATATACTTTCTTTGTTTAGCTTGTTTAAAAGCTATACAATTATGTAGATAACATAATACAGAAGGTGTTGCTGGATTTGTAATATGCCAAAGCATAATATGTATTATAATAACAGCATAAATAGGAAAGAATTTCATATTCCATTGAAGTTGTGTTAATAAAAACCTAAAATAGATTCTAAGTAAAGATGTATATTGTAAGCTACAGATAAATCACTCAGAAAACTACTCAAAATATGTAGTACAAAACATTACAGAAATGTACGTTAGCCTAGACAATATTTAACTTTGCAAAATAGAGCAGTAAATGAGGAACTAAGCAACAAAATGAATAATAGATGTATAAAGAAAAAAAGCAAAAGAACATGTTAAACTAGTCAACATGTGAATGGATTATATGTCTAATCAAAAGCAAATATTTCCAATTGATTAAGAAAGAATAATATAATCCTAACTTGTATACAGAAAAACTATACTTTCAAATATGGAAATTTAAGGATAAAGGATTGAAAAATAAAGATATCACATAGCCTCTATAACAAAGGAGGAATTTCTGTGCTAAAAATCAGAACAAGTAGACATCAAGTCAAAAACTTAAACATGAAAAGAAAATATTTAAATGTAACAATATAAATTAAGAAAATATGACAATTACAAACATCTAACAACAGATATCCTCAATCAAGTAAACAATAATTGGAATAATTAGAATTACATAACCATAAAAATAGAATACACAAGTCAACAACAATAATTGGAGACTTAATATGGAAATGCAAAAATATCCTCCTGCATAACATGTGTGTCAAAGGAGAAACCATGAGGGAATAAGAAAATATTTTGAGATAAATGACAATGAAGTACAACATTAAACAGTTAAAAGGTGTTACTAAAGCAGCACTTAAAAAGAAATTAGTTGTGATATTCTCCAATTTAAAATAGAATGAAGATTTCAAATAATCTCCTACTAGTCCACCTACAGTAACTAGAACAACAGGGGTAATATTGATAAATCTTAGCCTGATAAAATAACAACAACAAAAAAGACTCAAATCAATAAGGTACCTGGTAAGGAAGAGATCATGAAATCAATTCTTTTACACTAACACACACATACACACACACACACTCCTGAGAATCAACCTAACCAGTGAAGTGAAGGAAGGACATCTACAATGAACACTGAAGAAATTTTATTGAAGGAGATACTGAAAGATGAAAGGACTTCCAATATTCATGGATCAGCTGAACTAATATTGGTAAAATGATTTTATTGCCAAAATAATCTACACTTTTAATGCAATCCCCACCAAATACCAATGACATTCTTTAAAGAACTAGAAAAAAATACTAAATTCATATGGAAGCACAGAATACTCAGAATAGCCAAAGCAATTCTGAAAAAGAGAAATCTTGGTGGCATCTTTGTACTCAATTTTAAAACATACTACATGGCCATTGTAGCAAAACCTGCATGGAACTGGTAGAAAAACAGAAAAATTGATCACTAGAATTGAATAGAGGACACAGACATGATCTTATGCAAGGACACTCATCTGACTTTTAACAAAGGGGTCAGAAACATAACAAGCGATACTGGGACAGTAGGTGTTCTAAAGTAGAAGATTGAAGCCAGGACCCTATATCTCAGTCTGAATATAAATCACTCAAATTCAACCTAGCTATACCTCTTCTAGATATCTTCTCAAAACAGTTAAAGATTTCATACTACAATGATATATGCATATCCACGTTCATAGCAACAGAGCTCCTAATAGCTAAATTATGGGAGTACCCTATATGCCCAGTTACAGATGAATGGATAGAGAAATATATATATAAGAGCGAGAGAGAGAACTCCCACCTCAAATGACCTCATAGGCAACAGACATGCTAAAGTAGGCTAAGCTAAAGGACATTACTGAAGTGAAAAAAAATGACCTTCTACAAACCCCAAAACTGTGAAACAAAAAGGATTTCAGTAGACTCTAAGGCCCTATGTAAGCCAGGTAAAAACAAGAGACAGAAAAGGAATACTTAGGTTGATACTATCAGTGTGACATCATTTCCCAACTGGTAATACCTACAAGATTTGAATGTGTAAGTTTACTATTTAGTTAATACCAGGTAACAAACTACTCAAATACTTACATTCTGAGGTTAGTCAATGTATTTAGCTGAGCAGGTCAGTGGGTTGTGCTGTTTTTGTTTATCAGAGAATTCAGATATCCTCTCCTTGACTTTCTCATTAATTTGTAGGCATCCTGGATGTCGGCTGGTGCTGGGATGAGTTCTGATGCCTTTCACATATCCTTGGGGACTGGATGGATGACGATCACCACGACACTCTTCCATTTGGCCTTTCTTCACCCATCAGACTTTCCCTGAATGTTTACCTGATGATTTCCACTTTCCCAGAGTAGCACAAAAAGCCAAGATTTACTGCACAGGCACTTACAAAACCTCTGCTTGCATAACACTTGGCAACGTCCCATTAATCGTGCTGCTTTAAAAATGTAAAATTGTTTACATTTTATTGTGAGTTGTTTTCTCCTCAAATTATAATCTACAGACAACAGCAAGGATAACCCTGTGCATGACACAAAAGGAGAACCTCAGCTTTCATCCACATACAAGAGGTCCAAACTGGTATTTCAACAAGATTTTATGTGATTCATGTATATAGTTGAGTTTGAAAAGCATTACTTAAACTATATTCTAATAGAAAGTTTTTTTATTTAAATTTTTTAAATTGCATTTAATGATTTATTAAATTCTTTTATTGGTACATTGTAGGTATACAACACAATTACATTTCTCATTGGGAATTGTACCTTTACATGATGCATCTTGGTTCTTATTTTTTCCCCATTCCTAGCCCTCCATTCACCCCCTCCACCCTTCCCTATTTACAAAGACTTTGTTTCCATTTTTTTCTTTTCTTATTATTTTTTCTTTCCCTTCTTCCCTTTCCCCTTGCCCTCACACCACCCCTACACCTTTGGACCTTTTCCTATTTCAAGGTATCAATTATTCCTTTTAATCATTTTAATCCTTATTTACACTTTCAGTTTCTCACACTAGAGGAACTATTTGGTATTTACACATGTGTGTCCTATTTATTTCATTTAAAAGTATGGCCTCAATATGGATCCATTTAGCTATAAATGACTCTAATTTCTCATTCTTTATGACTGAGTAGTACTCCATTTTATAAAAAACCACATCTTTATCCAGTTTCCACTTGATGGGCACTTGGGCTGTTTTCAAGCTTTAGCTATTACAAACCATGCTGCTATAAACATAGGTGCACATATATCACTGTGGTATGATTCTTTTAATTCTTTGGGAAAGATACCCAGCAGGGGGATAGCTGGGTCAAATGGGACCTCTAGCTGTAGTTCTTTGAGGTATCTCCATACTGATTTCCACAGTGGTTGCACCAGTCTGTACTCCCACCAACAATGGAGAAGGGTTCCTTTCTCTCCACAGCCCCACCAGCATTTGTTATTGGTTGATTTCTTGATAGCTGCCATTCTTTCTGGGGTAAGGTGGAATCTCAGTGTTGTTTTCATCTGCATCTCTCGAATGACCAGTGATGTTGAACATTTTTTCATGTATTTATTGGCTGCTTTAACTTGTTTGTCTGAGAAATGTCTGTTCATTTCAGATGCCCATTTTTGAATTGGGTCTTTGAATTTGGGTGGTCTGATTTTTTTCAATTCTTTATATATTCTAGATAGTAGATCTTTGTCTGAGGTACAGCTGCTAAAAATTTTTCCCACATTATAGGTTGTCTCTTAGCTCTGTTGGTCATTTCTCTTGTAGTGCAGAAGCATTTTAATAAGATGAGATCCCAGTTGTTGATTCTTTGTGCTCGTTCCCGTGCTACTGAGGTTTTGTTCATAAAGTCTTTTCCAACGCCCATGCCTTCAAGAGTCCTACCTAACTTATCTTCCAGCAAGTTTAGTGTTTCTGTCTTCATATTTAGATCTTTAATCCACTTCAATCTTAGTTTAGTGCATGGTGATAGGTATAGGTCTAGTTTTAATCTTTGGTAGGTTGAAATCCAGTTTTTCCCACACCATTTATTAAAGAGGCTATCTTTCCTCCAAAGAGGGTGGTTGGCTCCTTTGTCAAAGATAAGGTGGCTGAGTATGTTTGGAGTTGCTCCTGCATCTTTTAATCTATTCCACTGATCCTTGGGGCTGTTTCTTTGCCAGTACCATGCTGATTTTATCACAGTAGTTTTGTAGTATAGTTTCAAGTTGGGGATTATGATACCCCCAGCCATGTCTCTGTTGCCCAGAATTACTTTTGCTATTCTAGGTCTCTTCTGGTTCCAAATGAATTTTTGGATTGTTTTCTCTAGTTCTGTGAAGTATATTGTTGTACATTCAATAGGCATTGCATTAAATCTATATAGTAGTTTTTGAAGTATTGCCATTTTCACTATATTGGTTCTTCCTACCCAGAAACAAGAGATGTCTTTCCATTTTCTTATATCCTCCTCAATCTCCTTTTTCAGGGCGCTGTAGTTTTCAGTGTAGAGGTGTTTTTCTTCCTTTATTAGGTTGATTCCTAGATATTTCATTTTTTAGATGCTATTGTAAAAGGAATTATTTCCTGAATTTCTCTCTCAATGGGTCTGCTACTTGTGTATAAGAAAGCTATTGTTTTTTGAGTATTGACCTTATATCCAGCTACTCTACTGAATCTGTAAATTAGGTCTAGAAGACTTTTGACTGAGTTTTTTGTGTCTTCTATGTAAAGTATCATATCATCAGCAAATAATGACAGTTTCACTTCTTCCTTTCCTGTCTTTGTTCCTTTTATTTCTTTCTCTTGTCTGATTGCTATGGCTAATGTTTCCAGAACAATATTGAACAGGAGTGGTGATAGTGGAGATCCTTGTCTTGTTCCTGATTTTAGCATGAAAGTTTTCAGTTTTTGACCATTTAGTAGGATGTTGGCTGTTGGTTTTTCATAGATAGCCTTAATCAGGTTAAGATAAAGACCTTCTATTCCAATTTTCTGTAGGGTTTTTGTCATGAATGGGTGCTGGATTTTGTCAAATGCCTTTTCTGCATCTATTGAGATGATCATATGGTTTTTGTCCTTGACTCTGTTAATATGGTGTTTTACATTTATTGATTAATGAATATTGAACCATCCTTGCATCCCTGAGATAAATCTGACTTGGTCAGGGTGTGTGATCTTCTTGATGACCCTCTGTTTTCTGTTTGCCAGTATCTTGTTGAGGATTTTTGCATCTATGTTCATTAGGGCGATTGGCCTATAGTTCTCTTTTTAAGTTGGTTCTTTCCCTGGTTTTGGAATCAAAGTAACACTTGCTTCCAGGAATGAATTGGGAAATCTTACCTCCCTTTCAATTTCTTTGATGAGTTTAAGGAGTAATGGCATTAGTTCTTCTTTAAATGTCTTGTAGAATTCAGTCATGAAGCCATCAGGACCTGGGCTTTTCTTTTTTGGTAAATTTTTTATTAAATTTTCAATTTCACTCATTGTAATTTGGAGTGTTTAGAATTTCTATATCTTCTTCACTTAACTTGGGCAATTCTTATGTATCTAGGAATCTGCCCATTTCTTCTGTGTTTTCCATTTTATTAGAGTGCAGGTTCTCAAAGTAGTCATTGATGATCCTCTGGATTTCTGCTGGGCCTGTTGTGACTTCACCTTTTTCATTCTTAATTGCATGGATTTGGGCCTTTTCTTTCCTTTTTTGATAAGGTTGGCTAAGGGTTTATCAATTTTATTCATTCTTTCAAAAAACCAACTCTTTGATTCATTAATTTTTTGTATCATTCTCTTAGTCTCCATTGTATTGATTTCTGCTCTGATCTTTATAATTTCTTTTCTTGTAGGAGCTTTGGGTTTGTTATGCTCTTCTTTTTCTAGGAGCTTGAGGTTCTGCACTAGGTTATTTATTTGGGTTCTCTCAGTTCTTCTAATATAGGCATTCACTGCCATGAATTTCCTGCGCAGAACTGATTTCATTGTGTCCCACAGATTCCCGTATGTTTTACTGGCATTATCATTTACTTGTAGAAACTGTCAAATCTCTTCTTTAATTTCCTCTGTGACCCATTGTTTGTTCAGGAGGGTGTCATTTAATTTCCATGAGTTTGTGGGAGTTTTGCAGTTTCTTACATTATTGACCTCCAATTTTATTGCACTGTGGTCTGATAATATACAGGGTGTAACTTCAATTCTTTTACATTTACTTAGACATGTCCTATGAGCTAGCATGTGGTCTATTTTGGAGAATGACCAATGTGCTGCTGAGAGGAATGTGTATTCTGATTTTGTGAGATGGAACACTCTGTAAACATGTATTATGTCCATTTGTTCAAAAGTTTGGTTCTGTTTTAGAATTTCATTGTAAATTTTTTATCTAGATGATCTGTCTGTTTGTGATAGTGGTGCATTGAGGTCCCTCACTATAATTGAATTAGTGCTTATTTGGTTTCTCAGGTCCATTAATATTTGTTTTGTGTACTTGGGGGCATTTGTATTCGGTGCATATATATTTAGGATTGTCATCTCTTCCTCTTGGATTTTTCCTTTCACAAGGATGTAGTGACCATCTTTGTCTCTCTTAATTAGTTTTGGTTTGAAATCTGCTTTGTCTGCAAATAAGATTGCTACGCCTACATTTTTCTGGTTTCCTGTCTCATGGAGAAATGTTTTTCATCCTTTTAATTTCAGTCTCTGAATTTCTTTTTCAGTTAGGTGTGTTTCTTGTATACAGCATATTGCTGGATTTTGCTTCTTAATCCATTCTGTCAGTCTATTTCTTTTGATTGGTGAATTGAGGCCATTAACATTGATAGTTATAATTGATAGATATTGATTCATCCTTCTCATGATGTTTTACTGTTGTTAGCTCTTTTACTTCTTATTTTCCTCCTTTCCCTTTAGTTTCTTACCTTGCCTGGTGGCTTTCCTCTGTTGGGCCTCATGGAGTTGTGACCTTCATTGTCTTTTTCTAGGATATTGCTTCGAATTGTTTGGAGTGCTGGTTTGGTGTTCATGAAATTTCTCAGGTGTTGTCATGAAACTATCTAATTTCCCCATTGATTTTGAAAGATAATTTTGCAGGATAAACAGTCTAGGTTGGAAGTTATTTTTTTTTAGGTCCTGAAATATTTCACTCCAGGCTCTCTTTGATTTGAAGGTTTGTGTTGAGAAGTCTGCCATGATTCTGATGGGCTTTCCTTTGTAGGTGATTTGCTTCTTTTCTCTCACTGCCTGTAGGATTTTTTCTTCTGTTGGGTTTCTGGGATCTTGACTATTATATGTCTAGGTGTAGATTTTTTTTTGATCATGGCTAGTTGGAGTTCTATATGCCTCACTTATCTATATGCACAATTCTCCAATTCTGTCTGAGAAGTTTTCTATTATTACTTCTGTGAACAGTTTTTTTAAGTCAATTGTACTTTCTCCTGTTTTTTCATGGACTCCTATCAGTCTTATGTTCTTCTTTGCATCATCTTGCAGCCACTGGATTGATTTCTCATGGTCCTTTACTATTTTGAAGAAATCTCTGTTTTCATGGTTCTTCACCTCAATCCTTTCTTCTATATCAGATATTCTATCTTCAGATTCCCTTAATGTGCTTTGCATGCTTTCAATGGAGTTTTTAATCTCCTGAATATCTGTTTGAATCTGTTTCATGGTTTCTATTTCTTTCTTATGCTGGGCATTCATGGCTTCCAGCATGTTTCTGCACTTATCTATTTTTTTATCTGTTTCTGTTCTAGAGCCACTAATCATGTCTTTCACTCTGCTCACCATCTCTGTAGTTATCTGGGAGTTTATTTCTGCTTTGAATTTTTCTAGAGCCTCATTCATCTGTTTTGTTACTTCCTGTGCTATCAGTTCAGGGTGTCCAGGTGGTTGATTATCAGTCTTTTCCACCTCATTTCCCCCAGAATTTGCCTTTTGTGGGGTAGAAGTATGAGTTTGTGACTTGCTTAAGTGTCTTCTCATTTTTGTTTTTGTGACTGTCCTTGGTTTAGTTCCTGTGTTGATACTTTGAAGTTGCTTATTGTAAGTATCTTTTTTGATGTATTTAGAACCCTTATAGAATGATTGCTTCCCAGAGGTGTTTTCCAGATATAGCTGGTCTTTAGGTTTTGAGTCTCCAATGGCTCTGAGGCTATCTCATTTTCAAAAACAGGAAGGACAACTAGATAGATCAATCACAATACCTTAGCCCAAGTGATACAATTAGCAACACCATAGCATCATGTACCTCTTAGAAAATGACAATTTGTGGTAGTTATTAACCTATCACCTTTAACTGGGTGAATTAAATAAAAATCATGGAGCAGCCCAACATATGTTTATAGTGAATAAACTTTTCAATCCAGCAACTTTACTCTTTGGAATGGGGAGGTAGAATGAGTTGGGAGGGAGGGATACATAGGTGGAAGGATAGGGGAAGGTTAGCAGTGAGGCCAGAGGACACAGGTGAGAGAAGGAAAGAGAAGAAAAGAAAAATAAAGAAGAAATATAAATTAGGGCCAGAACAGGAACACAAAGGGAGATGAAGAACAATGTGGGACAGCAAGTTAGCGAGGCAGAGAGAGAGAGGGAAAGAAAAGAGAAAAGAAAGAAAAGAGAGAAAAATAAAAATTTTTGAAAGATTAATAAAAGAAGGAAAAAATAAAAATAAGAGCAAAAAAAATAGTTGTAATTTTGAAAATAACAAATAAAAGATAAAAATGAAGGGACCCCTTCAGGGTATGTCTCTTCTGTCACAATAGACAACGTGGGCAGCACTGTGCAGTTATAAGTCAGTGAGTCTCAGTAAGCCAGTCACAGACCTGTGAGATTCAGGCAGATTTCTGGCTGCAAGTCTCAAGTTGAGCTCCCTGTCCTGAAGGGTTGAACTGTGCAAAGTTCTATTGCAGGTTCCAGCTGCCTTTCCTCTGAAGATAGTCTAGGTTCTGATGGGAGGTCATGATCCCTCTAACTTACCAAGTATGGTGGTCTGGTGTGCCTTTACTGCAGAGATTCTCTTCACTTTTCCACTGGGCTTCAGTTTTCATCAGGGAACCTGAGAGAGGCCCTCTCTTTCTTGTTCACATCTGCAGCTCAGAACAATGACCTTTATGTCCCCTGTGCCTCTGTAGTGTGGAACCAGGTAGCTGCAAAGCCAAGAGGCTTGAGGGGGCCGGGGGTAGGGGTGGGTGGGAGCTCTGTTGTTGTAGGTGTCCCCAAGGCTCCACAGGTGGCTAGTGCACGTGCCCGGAGGGCCCTGACCAGCTCTCAGTGGCTTGTAGGCTTAGCCAGCTGGACAGAGCTGGGCTCAGTCTGATTACTGATTTTTCTTATGTATTTATCCATCTATCACCATTTTTCTAGTGCAGTTTTGCCTTATTGCTCATATAAACTATTCTGATTATGTTTATCCTGTTCCTTTTTATCTGATCTCAAATTCCACATCACACATAGTTCCACTGCCCTCTTTGTCTCTAGGTACTGAATTTTTCCATGGTTGGACTATCTCTCTATAATTTGAGTTCCTGTTCAGAGTGCTTTTGTGGTTCTCCACACTACATCCCTCTTCTCTTTGAGTAATCTGCCTTGAGATGAAGTAGTTCATTACCAAACTCATTTTATCCTACTTAGTCTCCCTAACAAGTACTCTAACTGCCTGCCTCTTCCTCATTGGACTAGCTCCTTTAGTGAATATATCACATTAACGTCTTTATAACACTGAAATATTTTGTTTTTATCTCATTCTCAACCCTGTTATATGATAAAAAGAGAGCTATTTAAATATGAATGAAAAGGGTACATATTTTAGTATCAGCTGTATTCTAATGATGGCAGCATTGTTTTACTTATTTTCTATTCAATTTCTAGATCCATGCATTTAGTTAACAATTAATAGAACATACATACAGTTATACAATACAAACTCTAAATCCTTATTGATGCTGATGTGCCTCATTAATAAAACATGATTTAGATAGATAAAAATTATCTGGTTTCAAGACTTTCCATGATCTAGTTAATGCTAACTTTTACAATTTCATGTTTTCTGTTTCTTTTCACTCATTTTGAGGTATCTTGCCTGCTGTTTTCTCTATTTTTTTTCTTGTGTTTTTATCTTACCCATTTTTGTTTCTTTGCAACAATTTATATATTTACCCATGTCTTTGTCATTCTTACTTTTTTGAGTTCTAATTCATTCTTAATCTTAGCAGAAGCTTGGAGATATATCTTCTAACCACTATATGTACATACATTCTAAATTTGCCAGTGAATGGCAGTTCTAATGTTTTGACATATGTCTCTTTTATTGCCTGCAGTCAAGGTCTTCCTTTTGTTTCCTTTTGAAGCATTGTGCTCAATCAACTTTTGCAAGTTTCTTACATTTTGGCGTGGCTGGGTGTCTTCATTTTTGTGTCTGTGCCCTCAAATTTTCTATCTGATATCTTTTTTATTAAGCTTTCTTATAGCACAAACCTTCTGACAATAAATTTCCTCCACTTTAATTTGACAAATAAGATTCTTTTCCTTCACTTTTCACAGCATTTTTGCACAGTGTAATTGGGAGTTGGAATATTTTTTCTTATGATATTTTAAAGAAATCACAGCATTACCTTCTGGTTTATACAGTTTCAGATAGTAAACCTGCAATATTTCTTGTCCATGCTTTTCAAAATGTAATTTCTATAAATTACATTTCCCTCAACATTTCCCTATAGCTTTGAGTTTTCCCCAATTTAAATAAGACGTGTGGGTGGTGGTGGTGGTGGTGGTGGTGGTCATATGTGTGTATGTGTGTGTGTGTGTGTATGCACGTGCGCACTTGTGTGTATGAGTTCATCTCACTTGAGTTGCACTGTGATGCTTGGATCTGAAATTAAATGTCTTCTTCATTATTTTTTGAATTATTTTTAGAGATTATATATTTAAGTTTCTATTGGTTAATGTCTTCTAAAAGTTGGAATTGATAGAAAATATACATTTACAGGATCAGAGGCAGGGAAGTCTGCCATGTCCGTCTCTATGTCAGAGAGCTAGAAGATCCAATAGTTGCTCAGCCCAAGAAGATGGAACCCTCGGAATCAGAGAGGTATGGAGTACAGTAATGCAAATTCTGGAAGCTCCCTGAAGAGTGGCTAGTGTGAGTATGTATTGGAAGGTTGAAAAAATTTTAGTTTTATGTGCACAGCAACAGGAAAAGATGCTCGCACTCTAGCAGCTTCCCCTTTTCCCTCAGGTTACAAACCAATTTCTCCTTTCCACCCACAATGACCTCAGGTCTTCCTCCTACTATTTTCTGGCCTCCGCATTAATCACCCACAGACACTGCCAGAACTATGCTTTTCTAATCTAGGTGTTTCCTAATCCAGTCAAGTTGGCATATCATATTTAATGGTCACAGAATCTTTCTTTTTCCTAATTTTCTTTCTTTTGTGATTGCAATCATATATTTGTTCAAATGTCCTTTATTTATTTCATTTGATTTTTTAATTATTCCAGAGCTTTGAAATGTCTCATTTTGTGTTTTTCTGTATTCTTTCTCCATGTATTTCAGTACAGATAATTACTAACGACTTATCTTCAAGCTCCCTGATTCTTTCTTCAACTATAATGAGTACATTTCTGAGTCTTTCAAAAATATTTCATTTTTTTTGTAATTATGACTTTAATGTCTAGCATGAACATTTGACTTTAATTTTTCCTGTATCCTTCAAAATTCCCTATAAAATAATGAATATTTTACATCTTTTCCACAAGAGCCTTTAAAATATTAATAGTAGTTATTTAAAAGTATTTCACAGGTCCAACATCTGAATCCATGTATGAGTTTGGTCTCATTATTTGTTTAGTATCTTGAAAATGGATTGAAGTTTTGTGTATATTTTTGTGTTTCTTATAATTTTATACTGAATTCTGAACATTGAATTCTTGATACAAACCAGCTGAAACTATCCTATGGTAAAGAGCATTCACATCTGAATGAGGCATGCTTATTTTCTGCTTGATAGATACTATGTGATTAAGGTCAATCTAGTCCAGATTTGAGCTCGGCTTAGTGGTTCTGTTGCTATGATTTCTTCCAGTGCAACACTTACTCAAATTTCTTCGGTACTTACATTCTGTAGATAAAGATGCTAAAATAATATTTTAAAATTAACATTCATGTTCCTACCAGTGTATCATTTTCACTAATGCCCTAAAGTCAGTCTCTGTTCATGATTAGAACACTCCTCCCCAGTGGTAGAATAATTTTACTTGAAGGTGAGCTTGATGTTTAAATGTAGGGACACAGCTAGGGGTTTCTGTTAACATTTCCATCTTTCCTTTTAGACAGTGTTTGTTACCCTTTCCAAATTCTTACTCCAGATCCAAATCAAAGACAAAATTCCACATTAAGTTGTTTTTATTCCTTCTTTCACCTAAATGTCTACATTCCATCTTGTGAATGTCACAAGATTTCATTTATCCTTTTATTAATGAGTTCCACATTTTATTATGCAATTAATTAATTCTATGTTTTCCATGTGATATAGAAATGTAAGACCTTATAATCATGCCCTGCACACCTTAAAATTCCTGAAATTTTAAAATTCAGTGAGTTATCCATAAATATTCAGGGATGAAAAAAATTTTATAGCCAATGTGATACATATTTAGGGATTTGCAAGCAGAACTTGTCATCAGAGTTTTATATGTGAAAATATTCATTCTAAAATGAACAGGTTCATGTATAAAATAGCTGGAAAAGAGTCTGAGATTACTCATAAATTGACTTCATAATTTATTGATTTCATATTTCAGGCTTATTATTTTATTAAATTAAAACTTCAGAGTCACTGAAGGTAGGGAAGGATCTAATTTTTTAAAAGGTATAGTCTCATAAGTTTTTGCTGACTCTGCAATGCTAATATATTTTATTTCCTTACAGAAATCCATGTCGATGAAAAAAAATGACAAGAAATTGGACTGATGTTGGAGAGATATTGGAGCTCTCATAATCGTAAGTGTTGAGCACTTTCATTATGGACTAATGCCAGGAATGTATATAGTATATTACAAATTATATCTACTCTCTTCATTCCTTCCAGTTGGTATTATGCTATTCCATTGTCCATGATGCACAAAATTTAACTGTTGTCAGTAAAGAAAAGTTTAAAATCTGCAAATCCTGCTAATCTTTCTTCCCTAATCAACTTTAAAACTGTTCGTTTTTATACAAATGGTAAGAGCCTTTTCTATATCTTGTGTTTTGACAGTTTGAAAAGCTATAAATATCCTGTGTTCAGAAATTGACAGAAATATGCTATGTTCAGAACTTTCAGCATGAAAACATGAAACCAATAATAGAATAACAACCAAAATATTTAAAGGAGTCAGTTAATTTATAGACCATTTCAAAATATTTTTAAGTTTATTTTATTGGGAAAGTAAATGTATTTCTGGTAAATAAAATGAATAAAGCTATTAAAGATTGGCATGCCTACTATTTGAATTAAAAGGTCAGTGATTTCCTATTCACTATGAAGACACGTAGAAAAAACAAACTTTTGTGTGAATTCATCTAGGCAACCATTAGGAGAATTTAAAAAGAAAACTTTAAATTATAGACATCTTACTTTAGATTATATAATATCATTTAACTAGGTAAATGGAGTGATGTACTTTCACTAAATTATTCATATGAAACTCTTATTTCAGAAGAATCGAATGCATATGCATGCATGCACACACACACAGAAAATTCTTTTTTCTTTTCTCAATTTTAAGATATGTAATATAATTCTTGAAGCTTACTTATGTGGAAAGAAAGTATTGTTGTATAGACTACAAGCATCACATTAAAGTCCCTTTCTGTCTGTTTATCTGTATTATCTATCTATCTATATCTATCTATCTATCTATCTATCCTAAATTTTAATGTGTCCTGCTCACAAATCATTCCTGCCTATTCCTTTCTGTTCAGGACCTGTTTAGAAATGTTTCTGTTGATCTAAAATGTCTCCATCATGCCTTTCTGCAGGGGCCTTCATCTAGATCAAACCCTTCTTCTATGACAACAACATAGCAGTGAATGAATTTCCTATAGATGCAGCACCAGTTGGTGAAATATATAATCTGAGTTTTTGCAGTTATTATTCTTTGGCATTTCTGCCCTGATGAAATGGTCCAACTAATTTATGAATAGGCAGTTTGCCACTCAGACAGCTGGCTCTGACTGTACCCGGAGACCATGTATAGGCCAAAAACTGCCAGTGTTGACAGGATTTTCAGATATAGAAAATCAAATGTCTGTCAGTCTCTTCTTAAGATGTGTCATCCCTAATCCAGTATTTATTGGACTATGTTCCAATAAAATTTTTTTCATTCCCATAAGAAGTGATTATAAAAAGAAGCATTTTAATGAAAAAAAAAATCTTTGGGCTTCCCGTTCCAAAGAAAAAGCCAAAATTTTATTTGCAAAGCTAATACATTCAAAAATAAAATAAAATTCTAGTCCATGATTTTTACACTACCTGCCAAGGCTTGAACTAAAATAATTATATTTATTGCCTAAAACAAAAAGAATGTATCATAACCTTAGTAATTATTCATTGTGATGTTATCTATACCTCATAAATATAAAGCACCTAATTAGTTGGTTTTTAGTAATATTATTTTTGGTACATAATGAATTTTAATTATCATGCACTCAGAAATCAATTTTTTTCTCAAGTTTTGAAACACTCTCTAGTAAATAAAGAAAGTAAACATGGATAGAATTAGTAACCAGATCTTCTGTTATCAATTTGCAATTGAAGCTAAAGCAAATCTATTACACATCGATGCTACTATCAGTTAATGGTTCTTCTAAGTGATATTGCTTTAAATTGCATTCTTGGTCCTTTATACCCTGGCCTTACTTAGCACATTTTTATATAAAAGAGGGCCATTTTGTTATAAATATCTCTGTCGCGATGAGTAGCAGGGCTAATGGCAATGAATGAAAACTATTTTTGTCATAGAGATTTTCTTTAATAAAGTTTTTCATATGGCTTTTGAGTGAATTTGAGGAAAGTGACTTTTATGATGCAGCAAATAAGCTACACCATCTAAACATGACTTTAGCTATATCCCAAACAGTATTTCCCAAGTCATTTGGGACCACTTCAAGAGTTATTTTCTTTTGGACCAGAAAATACTTTTTGGAAGAAGAAAATACTTTTTAAAGACCACAGGGATTAAGGATATGAGGTAGAATGTACTTAAAATACACATTAAATCATTATTTTCATTTTTATTATTAGCTAAACAAAATAACAAGGACTGAAAAATAGCATGCCAAAATTATCAACATAAATTTTCAGGTTTAGAAAAATCACATTGAGAGAGCAGATATAAACATAGAATTTATTTCTGAGTAACCTTGGAGGTCTTCAGCAGCTAATAAAAAGATAGATGACAGTTGGTTAATAATTTACAGATATTCTTATATTATTCCTGAGTGGAAATTTCTGTGCGTGAGGAAAATAATGAAATATAGGTTAATCTCTAGAAGGTTAACATTAAATTTGTGAGATAGAGCATATATTAAAATAATGATATTTAAAGAGGCCAAGAAGTGAAAGAGATATAATAAGAGCTTGACAAGGGCCATATTAAATAATGTAAAATATAGATTAGTATTCAGAAATAGGAAGAAATTCAAATACTTAGCAAAAAATAAGATATTGAAACGACTATTTAGAACTGTGGTTTCTAAAGTTATTTCATGTGGATGAAAGCAATAAAATTCTTATTTGGAAAAACAGACATTCTGAGAATATCTTTATGTTGTCATTTCCTTTTGAATTATAAAAAGGTTGATCATGCCTCAGAGTATAACTATATAATTTAGACGTGTCAATTATCTCATTTTCTTATATCTATCACTTGTGATCATTTAGAATCATGACATTCAGATATTAAACTGTGAGGATTTGCTATGGTTTTATTAGGTGATAAAATCAATTTCAAGTGTATTGAACTTATTTTTCAGGTAATAATAGCCAACAACTGACATTTTTTGAATTTAGGAATTCAGAATTTATCAAATGAGATTTTGATTTTATAGCATTAGAAGTATGTAGGGCAAGGCTAATTAAATTTTTCCCTAAATATTTGACCATTAAATTCTTTATTCTTGAAACACCCTGCTCAACTACTATTCACTGAGAAAATTCTGGAAAACAAACTTTAATTTTAAATTTTATTTTATTAAATTTTAAGTTTTTAATAAATAACATTATAATATATCTAAATTCTAAACTTAGAAAATAAAATTAAAAAGGGAAATACAGTATTGGCAATCTTAATATAAGCACAATCTTTAAATAAGGAAAAACAATCAACTTGACGTCTATACTAGTATGAATTCCTGATGAACTGTGGTAATTTTCAGTGGAATCATTACACTTTAGAATTAGCAAAATTGATTTTCAGAGGGAGCATTTTTAACTCAACATGATAGGAGGATGGATTAAAGATAGATTTTAAAAAGTAAACTGGTTGGTTGGCTGAAAGTTTTATTAGGCTAAAGTTTTTCTAGGTATCAAATATAGTCTGTGTTACAAAGTGAAAAAAACTAAAAAATAAATGATCATTCTTTGTACTTAGTTTTTTTTCTGCTGTTTTTAGAACAGAAAAATCAAACCATCCCAAGGGCAACTGAGAGGTTTCTTTCAATAACTTTAGTTAAATCACGGACTAAAATTACACATTTGTATTATATATTTTATACAGTAAGTATAATTAATTCATGTCCTAAGGTTTCTAAGTAAACTTTTCTCTCCCTTTAACATAAGATTTTACTTCAATATTTCTGTTTCATTAAGCTTTAAGAAATTTTATTGTAAAGGAATAGTTTTGCTAGATGTTGCTCATTTTTGTTTTTTAAAAATAAAATTATGTAAGCAAGAAAATTACTCAAGGCTCTCATGTTAAAAAATAGAATAGGGAGTGTTACTTTATATATCTGGTATGGAAATATGTAAAGTAAAATAGACAACAAAATAAAATCAATAGGTAATATACTGGGCCATAGAATATGCATGTAACGTAAATCCGAAGCCCCACCTTCCTACGGAAATCCTCTTGTACCAGAAACCAGCACTGTCAACATACTTTTCAGCAAAAGGATATAGAACTGAAGATTGCAGAAGGTATGTAAATCTTCCTCAAAATAATGAAGATCAGGAAGAAATTTTTTGATAGTAACAGAAAAAAATAGCCCCAGAGAGTATCATTTTAACTTCCAAATGCAAGTGTCATGCAGTGGTAGATCTTGGAAATACCAGTCAGCAAGACACATTCTTCATAAATAAAAAGTGCATTATCTGAGGTGGAAAGACACAAGCATTTGCCAGAGATAATTTTGTGAGTAGTGTGGACAGGGGTGCAGTCAGTAAGGCATAGACATGATAGGATTCAAATTATAGGAAAGAAGGTTACATAAGACACAGACAATTAGTATTTGCAGAAGTCTCTTAAATCTGTGGTTTTGGTAAGTGTCCTTTTGTTTTGTGGATATAAATCTTCATAGGAAAATGCACTGATGATAGCACTCTTTCACTGGAATATTATCACACATAATTTTTCAACAAAGTCCAATATTTCAATGAACAGCAATGATAAAAGAAACTGATGTATCATCATGCAATCAACATGAAAAACTGAACTAACTTGCATCAAAGACAATTAAAAAGTGAACAGTTACCATTCAACAGATAAGCATATAATCTAATGAGATTATATGCTTTCTAATGAGATTATATGCTAATCTAATGAGATTATATTATTTTCCATGAATTCAAAATCATCTGTGTTACTATGCTTCCATCTATGCTGGTGAGTAGTAGACTCAATACAAATATATCTACAAACCTTTAACATATCAAAACAACAATAAATAAGTTATAAATTGACAAAAGTGAAGCACAACTTGAAACAAAACCCTGCCTATATGAAAGCATTGAAAAGCAAGCAAGAAAGATAGGAAGTGAAAAGCCAAATTCATTGACACAGTGATTCCTACTGAACTCTACTGGACCTTTTCATAGCCTTTCATCCACCTAAATATGCCTATGCTGGAGGCCAAAAGGTTGAAAGAAAGAGAAGGGCTTGAGGAGCTATCACTAGACACAGAGCAGGACCACACTTGAAGGCAGGTGTGTAACCCTCCCAGCAGCTCTCTGAACCCTGCTGTGTGAGCTCACTGTGACTCCTAATGTCATTTCAGGTGACACTGTTGTTCTTTTCTTTTTCCTTTTTAAACAAATCCATTCTAACATTTTAAATTCAAACCAATTTTTATTTATTTTATTTTTAAATTTTAACTGATACATAAAAAACAAAATTTGCACCTATGTTGGAGTACTGCATAAAGTTTTGATACATATGTGCATTGCATGATGTTTAACGTTTTTGTTATTTTCAATCTGAAAACCATCAAGTACCATTTCCTCCCAGGTTTTAGTTCCATTTTTACTCAGTTTGCAATGATCTTTACACCATTCACTTCCTAAATTGCATAGTTTTATTTGACACAGGCAATGAATACCTGTGTGTTGACAACAGTGTCAAAGCCAGATGTTAAACAACAGAGAGACTGCAACCAAATCAAGGTTGCAACGCGCACAGGTAGTTTATCTTCCAGCCATCCTCAGCTGACATTATTTCAATCATGTTGATCAGACAGACACTGACGCCTGAGCTCAAGTTTGTCTTTATTCTCAAACGAGTTCCTCAGGAAATATGAAGGAAAAGCATGCAAATGGCTTTGAATTATATTTCTCTGTTTTCATAATGCTTTAAAATTCTTTTTCTAGTGAGGGAGTTAAAATTTTCGAGTGTGAAGTTCATTATTATTACTTTTTTAATCTTTTCTTTTTGGTACCAGGGATCGAACCCGGGTCCTTGTGCTTGCGCAGAAGTTGCTAAAACCACTGAGCTAAATCCCCAGCCCGTGAAGTTCATTATTGAATTTAAAAAGTTAGGCAAGTTTGCTTATTGTGTGGTCCAGTTTTGCACAAAGGAATTTAAAGATGTTCACTCTTAGTAGATCACATTTTAATTTCAGAATCTGTGTGTATATTGCTAATAATTACATTTGAATTTAAATATTGTATAGAGAGTTAAGTTTAAATATTGCATAAATTATATATATATAAAAATCTTGTATCTTGCCACATTGCTGAACTCACTAGTTTTAGTAGGATTTTATAAAGAATTTTAGGATTTAATACATAGACATGCATGCATGTTCTGTTCTCTCTCTCCTCATTGTAGAATTCTAACTATGTGTATGTTAGATCACTTCAGATTCCAATTCAGCTCTTCGATGTTCCAGGCTCTATTTATTTCACTGTTTTTATCTTTCGGTTTAGATCATTTCTGGTAAGTTCTATCAAATGTATTCTGGTTCATTGATCTATACTTAACTGGTTTTTAATTCGATGTTCTGTGATGACATTTGCAATCTGTTTGTGAGTATATTCCTAGCATTTCTGATATTTGTTTTCTAATTCTCCTCTCATTGTTGGTATTCCCTTTAGTCTTATGCATGTTGTGTACTTCTCTCTCTTGAGTCGTCAGCACATTAAATCTAACTTAATCTCTATAATTCCCTGGTTCTCAGCCTCAGTATCTTTCCATCAACCAAGTTTGATACTGTTGTATGGTTTATCTCTTTATATTGTAAGGGTTTATTTCTTTTCTTCTTTAAGGATCTTTTAATATTTAGTTGAAAGCAAGGCATTTATACAACATAATAGGGACTGAGGTCAAATCCCTCTAAATTTTCATTTCTTTTCTTATTCTTAAAATTTAATAAAGATATTTGAGTTGGTCTTGTAAGAAAGTAAGCAGACTTTTTCCACAGTTGTCATTGCTGTGGTTACTCTCAGGCCACAACAAGCTTCAGATGGCCCTAGCACTGCTTTAGCCTTATTGTGGAGGGAACTGATTGTTCCATTGCGATCTTTGGTGGAACTCTTCCCTTTGTGGCTGTCCCTGGTACAGTTTCTTTCTTTCTTTCCTGCCATTTCCCTGATAGTTTAAATATTTTCTTGCACAGGGAGGAGAGTAGTAGCTGAGTGGGAGGAGAGTCCAGGTAGGATTTAATGACTTTCCCATCACAGAGGCTATTACACTTTCAAAAATCTATGCCCTATGTGCTTGGTTGTTTTCTAGCCTCTTCCTTACCTGGCCTTTCACATCGCCTCTGACGGCTTGGTGATGTGCATGTTGTAATAACTGAAAGTGGATAGAAGTTCTACAATTGAAAAATACATTGTTTAAGACAGTAGAGAAAATATAACACATAGGAATATGGATAAAACCATGAAAAGCCCCTCAGGAAAAAAAGATGAGCAGTTAGTTAATATCAGTTGGCTGAGAGTACACTTTGGACCACAATGGAGGCTTTCCTGGATGCCTGCCAGGATGGTAGAAGATGCATGCATTCATCAGGAGTTCCGACAAAAGCATTCATACAGTTTTTTATGTTATTTACAAAAATTGGAACCTAATTGATCGTCAACATGTGTGTCTTCCTGTGTGCACATATATATATACACACATATGAATATGTATATATGTATAAAATGTACACATATATACATACATACTTTGCGACTTTTACAAGTAGTAATACAAAAGGAAAAGAACTAAAAAAAAACCCCTTAAATATACATTTCTGGTAAAAGGCAAAAAATTTAAAGAACATAACTTTGGATTACTTTTGAAATTAAAGGTTTAAATTTACATATTGAAATGGCATTTTTCCTGGCAAAAACTTCCAGAACATCCACAAATTGAGAGCTAAAAAGCACACTATCAATGAATTTGCAGAACCATGAAATCAGAAATGTGGAACAAGTTACCAAAGTAAAGATGTGATCTCAGCGTTCCTCTAAGAACTAGTTTTCTCCAGAAAGCAATGTAACAAAGCTCCAGCTGATTATCAAGGAGAAAAAAAAAAAGGCTTGAGAACTTTCTATGTTATATCTTAAAAGCATGAAATGCTTGATAAGGTTCTCTTGTCTAAGTTTCTAAGTTCAAAACAGCATTACTGCATATTGCTGCAGGTGAGAGTGAAATTTGGTGCAACACTTCTTAACCCCAATCAGTTTCTAGAAATAAATCCAATCATGTATTCTGATATACCCTTAGCTGATTCCTCACTTTCAGTTTATAGTAGGAAAATATCAGAATAATGCGGAAATCACAGTGGTTCCCATGCTAGCACGTTAATATTTTACGCAGTCAGGAACCAACAACTGAGTGTCAAATGCTCTAGCACAGGTGAATACATCATCTGGAGAAACACAAGACTAAGCACACGGCCCATTGATCTTGAATCCTGCACTTAGTTTCATTTTGTCTTGCAAATGTTTAAATGAGATTCTTACTGTTCAGTAGCTGAATAGACTCAATTCTTTTTGAATCCTTCTATTTTCTTAAGCTATCTGAGCTTTCATAAGTCAAGTTATTTACTATGAATTAGGATTTTAAAAAATCTTTAAAATTGTACTGTTATTTTATTTGCATTGTTATTTTCACATTAGCACTGCAGTTAAGAAGTTGAATAATTTTTGGGTGGTGTAATTTAAATCTATTTTTCTTAAATCTTGTTACCAGCGTGTACTGTTGTAGAACACAAGAGTTTTGATTATTACAAATATTACATCATAACAGCAATATCTTTAACTTTAAATGCATTTAATTATGTATGTACAATTTTGGTTATCAGTTTATATTTCCAAAATAATTGAAAAGTGAGACTAGCTAAATAAAAGTTGTTACTTCCAAACAAAAAAATGCCATGCAACCAATTAACAACAACAATAACAAAAAAGAAAACATGAGAAAGTCATGCATATGTAGAAACAATGTTCAAACTGTCTATAGTTTCACTGATTAAAAGCAGGTTAAAGAGTAGTGCATCTATTATATCAATGTTTATGTCAGTTATTAAAATTCAATATAACCATATCTTTTAATAATATACAGAAGAAAGCAATATTAGGAAGGGCAAGGAAGAAACAAATTTTTATTACATATTTGTTTAATTATAATTTTATACCATAAAAATACATTTCCATAAAAATAGAGTGAATATTTTAAAAACAAAATAAACTCAAATATTAACAATAATTATCTCCTTATCATGGGGCTTTGAGGCATTAGCTTTGAGATTTCTGCAATCCAGTTTTTATAACATGAAAAATTGAAATGTCCCCCAAAACAGAAAAAGTCAGCAAGTCCTATTAAAATGTATTCTCAGCACAGTAATTTAAAGAGAAAAAGTCAAGATTAGTCAGTCTGGGTCTGAAAGGGTCTCAAACTTGAGATCTCCCAGTCCAAGATATGGATCTTTCTTTGTATACAGTATGCATTCTTACATTGCATAATCTTTTGGGGTTTTTTGCTTAAATTCTTTTATTGGTACATTTTAGGTGTGCAATACATTTACATTTATCATTGAGTGCTTGTATCTTGGTTCTTATTTTTTCCCCATTACCTGTGTGCCCATCACCCCTCCACCCTTCCCTATTTTCATAGACTTCGTTTCCATTTTTCATGAACACCAAACCAGCTCTCCAAACAATTCTAAGCAATATCCTAGAAAAAGTCAATGAAGGTCACAACTCCATGAGACTCAACAGAGGGAAACCACCAGGCAAGGTAAGAAACTAAAGGGAAAGGGGGAAAAAGAAGTAAGAGTGAACAATAAGGATTAAAAGGATTATCAACTAATAATTAATACTTTGAAATAGGAAAAGGTCCAAAGGGGTAGGGGTGGTGGGAGGAGATGGGGAAAGGAAAAAATGGAAAGGAAAAATTATGAGACAAGAAAAAAGACAGAAATGTTGCATAATCTTACCCTGGGAAGTAAATGCAGGAGTAGGCGTTCCAATCCATGTAGGAGTCCCAATCCTTCTCATTCCCGCTATGACTATAAGACCTCATTGCTTTCATATATTACTTCAGGCTAGAGAACATCACTTCAATTTAATCAATCTAAACCTAATTCTTCTCAGGGTTTTTCAGGTGTATCTAACTTTTTAAACTTAGTGTGACAGTTTCCCCACCATTCAATCATATTTCCAACAAAGAAACAAGCAGAAAACCAAGGTTGGGGCATGTTTCAGGACAGATAGATCTTTTCTTTCCAAAGCACTCTATTCAGACCAACACTGCTGCCTTCCCTGACATGTGAGTTAATTTCAAAAGAATATCCAACCAAATGTGGGAAAGAAAAAAAGGCAACTAGCTTTGCGTCATTTTTCTCTTTTTCCACAATCATTTCAAAATTCTACCTAGTCAGGAAAGGCAAACTTTCTACAGTTTGAAGTCCAGTTTTGCATTAAGGAACTTAGGGAACCTAATGGTTTAATGCAAACAGTGACATAAACAGTTAAAGGGCAATCAAGTGCACAATAGTACATTAACTGAGATGCCTTGATAGGAAAAGTCATTTTATATTTTTGTAGTTAATTCTACTGTAATTAATGCCGGCTTCTTTTGTGTTGCATTTGAATCTTTTAATTCCTTTAATTATGCCACTCAAATTCTTGTATTCAGAATTGTGTCAAGAACACAAAAAAGATTGATTACCACCAGTGGATAATCAGTGTCTTCCTGTTTGAATGTTATTTCTGAGAACATGATTTACAATTTATTTGAAATCTCTAGACCAATTCCATATTGTCTAGATAATTAAACTCTCAATAGTTGTTAAAAATCAAAAGCACTGTGCATGTGTGATTTAGGTACTAAATATGGTGTCATAATCTCTTTTACCATGTGCGCAATAGAAGAGTGGCACTATCATTAAAAGTAATTCTGTCGACTTTCATCCTTGTTCTAATGACTTTGAAAACTTCGCTGGCAAAATGTCATTGAGTGGTAAGGAAATCAACTGAATCAAGTTCCTATAGCTCTGAACACAGATGCACAATATTCTCAAGAATATAAGAGAAGTTCCTCATTGAGGAAAAAATGATTTCTTAGCGATTTATATGTTTAGGGGTCATTGGTTAGTTTGTTCTACCACATTATACATTGATTCAAATGTTTATCAACTTCTTGTGCTTATAAGCTTGTTTTCTCTGCCTTACTGGATACGAACATGTGAGGAGATAAATCTCATGTTTTCAGCAGTGTAGAATACATAGTTAATGAAATTTCTCCTTCATCTCGAGACATCCCTAAGCAAAAGTTACACGTGGCTCATAAATAATCATTACTACTACTCACATTATATAAAACATTAATAATGATCTAATGTAGTAATTTCTATGAATATTATTATATAATATATTAATCATAATATTTATAATAGCCTACTTCTAAAAATGTTACTATAGAAATTCTATTACCCAAGTCACTTATGTATTATTTAGCCCATTCCCTTCATTTAAATTCCTTTCCTCTTTTACTTTCTCACTAATGTAAAAATATTTGGAAAAATTGTATATTCTCTGAGCTATTAGGTCCAATTTTCAATTCAACTATAGAGAATCTGAGCTATTTAAATTACCTTTAAGATGTTCACTTTTGCTGAAAACAAGAAATTAAAAAAACACATTTCAAGTATTGGAGTGAGATAGACTTTATGCATCTTGAAGAATTTCAATAGAAGATTGCACCTAAAATGATTTTGTCTAATCAAGAACATTAGCAATATTTTAGAAAAAATGTTTTCCTCTTACCCTACTCATTCTCATTTTGGGGCCTTATTTTATTTTCAAACCATTACTTTTTAAAAAATAATCAACAGTTAAGTTTAATAAATTGTACTTCATTTTTCCACACCAGTTTTCACATTTTCGTTTTTTTTTTAAAACATACAAAATATGTTCTTTAATTAAAATGTGATATGATGAGAATATGTTGGTGTGTATTCAGAGAAACTCTGTCAATGCTGGTTATGTTTTCAGAATCAACAAGAAGCTACATAAACCTTTATTAACTAGAGTAAAAATAAGATTTTTTAAATATATGTATAATATGTAAGATAAAATTCAAAGTGAAAAACATACTTCAAGTTTATTTAGAAGACTGAGAGTTTTAAACAACCTGGAAACAATGCTTTATTGCATTTTACTAAAGGACTTTAGTGTAACTTACCTGACAATATTATGAGGAAAATATTATAATTTTACCATTGTTCTTAACTAGATTCAATTGACTATGCCTTTAAAAATATTTTAAAATGTGTGCAAGTCCTCACATACATAGGCAATTAAATTATGCTTCTCTTAAACTCAGCATATCTTTAGTTTTGTTGTATTAAAATAATTATTCATGTTCTGTGTGTGTGTGTGTGTGTGTGTGCTCGCACGTGTGTGTGTGCTTTTTTATTTTTAATTTTGAGACCGTGTTTTGCTAACTTGCACGTGCAGGCCTCAAATTTATAACCTCCCTGCATCCGCCTTACAGATTGCTGGGAATATAGGCATAGGCTACTGCATCTGATCATTTTTAAAAACAATTTTGGGTAAGAATATTCTCACCATATCACATTATAATCAAATAACATATTTTAAAAATATTCAAAACAGTGATGAAATATGAGAAATTATGTTGCCAAAATGAAATAAAACTTATTGAACTTAATTGTTGGTTGCATTTCAAAAAGTAATAATTTAAAAATAATATAGCAGAAGGCCTCAAAATGCAACAAGTAGGGTATGGGGAAATTTTTCTTCTAAAATCTTGTTAATACTCTTGACTAGAATTACGTATAATGAGGATAACAAACACATGCTAATCCTAGAAGTAGCTAAAGGAACATAAGTTAAAATTTATATATTAAAACATTAAAAACAAGAAAAAAGAATAAAGTAAAAATAGTATGTATTACTTATAACCACTTGAAGAAACAATACAAAGATAATGAAAATCAAACCAGCTAAAAGTATTTATGAGTAGGAATTGATGAGATTGTAAGCATAAAGTCAAATAGATAATAAATTCACATATAGCAGTTATCATATGAATGTGACTGTGTTCAACTAGTTTATTAAAACTAGAAGCTTTTAACTTATAAAATATCTAAAATCAGATCATACTTTCAAAAGAAATTCTGAACTCAGTAGAAGAGATATGCAATAAAGATTACCAAGAAAATGCAATAAGCAGAAATCAGTTTTTGTGATAGCTTACTGTAATAATTAAAGAATTTTATTACTATACTTTTTTCCTAATATTTATTATGTCAGATAGAATAGTAGGAATTCTAGCATCTACAAAATAGAAATCAAGACAAAGTTTTCAATTAGTAAAATATAGATATGTTTTGGTAAGCATTGTAGTTTACCTTAGAAAACTGTAAAACTAATGCAAAAATTCCCTAGCCTGTAATAAAAATGAAATGGTTAATATATAGGTAAAGTAGGGACTGGCAATTTCTTCAGTTGAGGGTCAACTAATAATTATTTACACTTGCTTTGAAGCTCAAGCAATATCATTTAAAACAATTGGACTCTTCTGTTGTATAATAAAATCAGCCCAAAACAACACATAAGCAAATGAATGTGTCCCAATAAAACTTTATGAGTAGAAGCAAACAGTGGCTGCATTCAGCCTCAGTCAACATAATGTTTGGGCCTCTGATAAAAATTATTTGAATTAAAAATATACACTCAGTAAAATTCTGAATATTCATTGATTTCTTGGAGCTGTGATGTTACTACTGGTTTTTAAATATTTTGTTAATGTAACATTTAAAATGGACACTTGTAATGCATAGCATAATAGGTTTACAAAATACATACATCTGTGTAACTAAGAAAAAGAATAGGTTTCTATTTGTTTCTTTATGTTTCAAAACTTTCTAAAATGCATGTACTATATAGTATTGTGCACAGATTGCTTATATATGATACACAGTAAAATCTGAAGAATAAATATGTCTTGAACGTACTCCTAGTAAATTGCATATTTCCATTATCCAGTCCCTCAAGCATTATTTTAGACTGGAAGGTATTTTAAGGAGAATTTACAACAAATTATTTTAGAGGATGTATTATTAGAACTGTCTCAGTACCCTAACAAGGACTTGGGTGAATTTTTATTTCATGGAAACCATGAAATAAAATATTTTCTGAGGTGTGAAATCTCTCAACTTTGCCTGCCAACCTCACAAAGCTGCCATATATTTAAACCCACCGTGACCTCTGCAGTAAGGACAATAAATTCATATTTATTTCCTGTAATTTTTCTCTCATGGCTTCTCAGAAACCTTACATTAACAAACATTTCTTTTTTCCTCCTGAATATTCAAGATCACTTCTCAATTAGATCTTTCTCAGTAGCTCTTAGTGGTAATGAATTCTTCCTGAATTAACTAAAATATTTATCTTAATACAGATTCTCTATATAAAAATGCCATATGTTTTATAGATGTCACTTTATTGTTTTCTACTAAACTATTTTTTCTGCAGTGCTCTTAAATGGACATAACTTGCTCAATTACTAGTTCAGACCCATAGGAAAGATAAATCTTTATTTTTAAAACTGGTTTCTCATTTCTGATTGAGTCCCACATTTGTCTGATGATAGATAACTGTTTTCAGTTAAATTTAGTCCAACTCAGGGATTAATGAATCAATTTGAGATGTATAAATTAGTCACAGTCTAGTTAAAACTTGCCATTTTTATTCTCTATCTTGGGTCCCAGGATTTATAGTCAGGAGTGAGGGAAGTGAATGGGAAGGGAAAGTCCTGTACACATTGCTCTCAAATAGTACAGTCTATATGAAGTGTTTTGCTCATTTTACAAGCTGTAGCCTACTAACTATAGCTTCTGATTATAAAATGGGCATGGCTCTGAAGCAGCCTGGACAGTGTCAGATACAAGTCCCGTGCAGTCCTCTGGTTGAGGTATTGGGTAGACATTCATGCCACTCCCTATTTCAGCCAGGTCACTCTATTACATGATATTCTGATGCCCGAAATCTCTTGAGACACATAATAAACTCTAAGGATCTTCCCCACTGCTTTCCTAACACCAGAACTCCTTCTGTCTATGGCTACCATGCAGCGTCTCCTGGTTGTCCCTGAATCTGTTGATGTGATATCCATGCAATACTTAACCATTTTCTGAGAACAACCTGAAAATAATGGTGTTGGTGGAATTTCTATTTACTCCAGATGCCAAAACATTAGAAAGCAAATTAACTATTAGGTATAGCAACTCGAATTTTTTTTTAAAGTTTATTGGTACATTTTTGGTATAAAATACAGTTACATTCATCATTGGGGTCTTGTACCTTTACATGAGTATCTTGGTTCTTATTTTTTTCCTCTTCCCTTGCCCACCCTTCCCTATTTGCAAAGACCTTGTTTCCATTTTTTTCCCTCTTTTCATACTTTTTCCTTTCCCTTTTTACCCTTCCCCTACCCCTCCCAATACCCCTGGACTTTTAGACCTTTTCTTCCTGTTACACAATATCAGTTATACATTTTTTAAATTACAATATTAAAATCTAGGAGACATTACCACAGATTTTACAGAATTTAAAAGGATATAGAAAGCATATTACAAAAATCTTTTTTGAAATAAATTTGACAACTTCTAAGAAGTACCTTGGAAGGCAAATTAATGAAACTAACTCTGGAGGAAATATAAAATTTGAATAGCACCTATTAAAGAAAGTGTATTCCTACCTTGAAAACCTACCTATATGACAACAGCAGGCTCATAAACATTTTAACTGATAAATTATATCAAACAATTAAAGCAGAAAAAAGAAGGAACACTTCTCCTCTCATTTTAGAAACTCAACATTGTGCTAATCCTAAAACTGGATAAAGATAATAGAAGGAAAAAGTATGAACATAGATAGAAATTTGTTTAACAAAACAAACTATTGGAAGTCAGATCTGACAGGTTGTAGAAAGTGGTTTTGTTATAGGGATGGCAGTGTTGGTTCAGCATTGGAAGATCCAACCCCAAAAGTCATCATTTTAACAGAGGAAAGGAAAAAGCCATACGATCCTGTCACTAGTTGGATAAAAAGTATTGGACTAAATTCCATAGCTGTTCATGGTAAAAGCTATCAGGAGCTTAGAAGTAGAACAGAAACTTCTCAACAGATTAAAGACATGTACTCCATACTTCCAGTGAGAATGCCTTCTATAAATGGAGAAGATACAGTGCTTTCTCCTTGAGGTGGGGAACAAGGGCAGATATGCTTACTCTTTATCTGTCCATTAAACTTTGAAACCTAGTCCCCACCAAAATAGTCTGGCAATAAAATGACACAACTAGGATAGGATTGGCATGGCAGAAGCAAAATCTTTATACGTAGATGAAATGATCATCTATAGAGAAAATACTAAGAAATCTCTAGGAGCTCCTAGAACTTGTATTTGAATTTAGCAGGATTAGAAAACACAAGTTATATATAAAAATTCAGGTCTGTATATACTTGCTATAAATGAAGAATTGGATATTGAAATTTAAAAGTTATGTAGGAGTACAAAGGACCTAGAAAAAAAAAAGTGTTGGAAGACATTTAGTACCCAATTTTAAGACTTCTTCTAAAGCTACAGTAATCAAGGCAGTGTTGGTGTAAGGAAAGACATATAGATCATTGGAATAAAACAGAGAATCTAGAAATAGAACCACACATATATGGTCCACTGAGTTTTGAAAGATTATTTAACATTAGCATTTTATAGAATAGAAACTCAATTCAAGAGCTGAGGAAGAGATAGTGTCTTCAGCAAATGGCACTAGAACACCTGGTATCCGTATATAAAAAATTAACCTCCACCCTTTTTTTCCATACATGAAAATAACTTGAAGGGATCTATGAAACTAAATAAGAAAGCCTAAAAGTATAACGCCTTAAGAAGAAATTATAAGGGAAAATATTTATGAATTCAGGGTAGGCAAGAACTACCTAGGATACAAAAAACAAGATGCATAAAAGAAAAATATTGATAAATGAGATTCCATCAAAATTTAGAACTTTAAATGACATCATTAAAATGAAAAGTCCTTAAACAGACCATATTTACAATACATATAACCTATGAGCAGAATATATAAAGAATTCTTAGGTCTCATTAATAGACAACTCAATTAAAATGTAGACGTAAGATGATGATAAATAGCCAGTATAGCACAAGGAATGGTGTGCAACTCTAGAATCAGAAAAATACTAATCAGTACAATAATAAGATTGAATTACACACTCATTAGGGAGATGAAGTTAAAAGTTTTAAAAGCCTTGTCATGACTTTTTCTTTTTGTTGGATTCTCCCCCTTTGCATTTAATTTGTCACACCCAATGGATTCATTCTTCTGGGTTTCCTGGGGTTGTGGTCCTCATTGTCTTTTCCTAGGGTATTGTCTAAAAATTTTTGGAGTGCCGGTTTGGTATTCATGAATTTCCTGAGGTGCTCTTTATCATGAAAGTATCTTATTTCTCCATCAATTTTGAAAGATAGTTTTCCAGGGTACATCAATCTGGGTTGGAGGCTGTTTTCCCTTAGGGCTTGAATTACATCACTCCAAGCTCTTCTTGCCTTGAGGATTTGCATTGAGAAGTCTGCTGTGATTCTGATGGGTTTTCCTTTGTATGTGATTTGTTTCTTTTCTCTCACTGCTTGTAGAATTTTGTTCTTCTGTTGGATTTCTGGAATCCTAACTATTACATGCCTATGGGTAGATTTTTTTTTTTTTTGATTAAGGCTAATTGGAGTCCTATATGCCTCACTTATCTGTATGTCAAATTCTTTTCCCCTCCTTGGGAAGTTTTCTGCCATCATTTCTGTGAACAGTTTTCTTTATGTCATCTGCACTCTCTCCTCTTTCTTCATTGACTCCAATCAGTCTTATGTTATTCTTCTTGCATCATCTAGCAGCTGCTGGATTGATTTCTCGTGTTCCCTTATAATTTTAAAGCAATTTTTCTTTTCCTCCTCACTAATTGCAATCTTATCTTCTATATGTGAAATTGTATCCTCACATTGGTTCATTCTGCTGTGCAGACTTTTGATCGAGTTTTTAATCTCTTGGAAATCTGTTTGTATCTGTTTTATGGATTCCATTTGTTTTCTATGTTGGGATTCCATCATGTTCCTCAGATCTTCTATTTTTTTATCTGTGTCCTCTCTAGATTTATTAATCATGTCTTGCACCATGAGCAAAATCTTTGCTGTTATCTGAGTAATTATTTCTGATTTCATTTTTCCCAGATCCTCTTTTGTTGCCAGTTCAGAGAGTCCAGGTGGTTGAGGATCAGATTGTTCTATCTCATTTTCCTTTGGGGTTGCTGTAGGTGATCCAGAAGTCTGTTTTTTAGACTTGTTTATGTGTCTTCTCATTTCCACAGAAGGGGGTGCTTCTGGCACCCGCATGGCTCACCTTCTGTGCCCTAGGAGCTTGGGATGGCAGGGGGGATCTTCCTTCTGGGTCTGGGACTGGCTCAGCTTCTTTGCCCTAGGAGCTAGGGACCGTGTTGGGGGAGCATCCTTCTGAGTGCTGGGACTGGCTGAGCTTCTCTGCCCTAGGAGCCTGGGATGGAGGCAGGGAGCTTTCTTCCGGGTGGTGGGACAGGCTCACCTTCTCTGCCTTAGGAGCCTGGGATGGCAGTGGGGGAGCTTCCTTCCAGGTGCTGGGACTGGCTGAACTTCTTTGTCCTAGGAGCCTGGGATGGATGGAGGTGGGGAGCTTCCTTCTGGGTTCTGGGACCAGCTGAGCTTCTCTGCCCTAGGAGCCTGGGATGGAGGCAGGGGCTCAAATTTTTTTGATGTTATTAACAAAAATTTTCTGCATTTTTGTAACATGATTATTTAGAGTGGATTTATGCAAAAATGGAAGAATAATAATAAAAGCTCTGTAAAAATTACTTTGAGGCAGTTTCTATAAACAAACTTGAAAATTAGATAGGTATAGACAAAGTTAAAGTTAATTAGATATTTATTAATTTATCTGTTTGTGTTTGAATAGATGAGTTTCCTAAATAACCATGTGACAGCTCTGGCTGATTCAAAGAGAGATGAGAATAGAACTGGCTAGTTCTCCAATAAATAATAAAGAATTTTTTTTCTGGTGCTGGGAATTGAACTTGCCAGGTAGGTGCAGTTTCTCTGAGCAATATGCCCAGCCCTAAAGAATTCAATTTAAGTGCAGAGGATTTAGCCAAATGCGGCCTCCTCCTGTCTTGCAAGTGTAAGGTCCTGAGTTTGTTCTCCAGTACCAAAGGAAAAAAAATGCAATTTATGGAAATTTTTCCATTAACTATGAACACAGTTTTTATATAGTGGGATATTTACATCAGAATTCAGAAGAGGGAGCCTATTAGAAAGTAGAGAAAATTTTCAGAATTCCTTTCATTTTTTTTTTTTTTCAATTTTCCCAGTAAAATGTGTCCAAAGGTAAGCAGCAGTGTTAGACATCTGAGGAAGCCTAAGGAATAAGTTAGTTATCCAATAGAATAGTAAAATAAAAGCAATAAAAGAATAGAGTATAACTTGAGTCATCATGAAAGATGCACTTGAAATTTTTAATCACAGAGTTAACTTGTGAGCAGTTAGCATCACTATATAATTTTCTCCAGCTACGTCAGGTCAGATATATCTATATAGATATATCTATATATCTATATAGATATATCTATATATCTATATAGATATATCTATATATCTATATATCTATGCACAAAGTTAGTAGTCACAGTTGTGATTTGATCAAACAAATATGTATGGGAGGGAAATAATAAACAGATAAAGGGAAGTTGAGTGCATATTCAAGATAGGAAGATAATTGACCATGATATGTAAATTGGAAAAGAAAAGAGATATTATTAGAGAAAGACTAAGAGATTAATATATTGTAATTCTCAAGGAAATAGAAGGATTGCTAGCCACATGTGAATCTATCAGGAAAGTTGATAAGTAATGGAGATTACTTGCAATTACAAAGTTTGGGGAAATTTTTCAAGGCAAACATTCTCAGGTGATGAGAATGTTCTCCCATGTACTTTCTAATACATTAGCCAATAGCCATGGAAGCCTGCTCAGAGGTACAGTACACAACCTCAGCCCATTGCTAAAATCAAATTCAGTAACAGTATTTGGCCTGTTGGCTTTGAACATGATCCATCCTGTTCTCATCATTGCTTTCCTTGTTCCTCTACCTATTTTCAGAGTGAACCTCATTCCAGCTTTCTCACTAGGACACCTTATTTTTCTCTTGACTCTTCTTTCAAAACTAAGCTACCTCATTTTCCTGTATGCTTACATGACATCTATAGAGGAAATAGAAGGAAGATTTTAGTCCCAGGAGTAAAAAAGAAAAAAAAGAGAAGAAAACTATGAAAAATTCACAACAAGGAAATATCTTCTCTAATGTAGAATGTGTTCATATGTGCTCTGAACTGTCCTGTGAGGAAATGAGATTTTCCTTAATAATGGCATTTAAATGGAAAGTACAAAATTGCCTGTGATGAACATAAAAATTATAGATTAGCACTAGGTGACAGACTTAGTTAAATATGTTCCAAGTTTTTCAATGAGTTATGAAGTATCATGAATGTGAGCTTAGAAAACAAATAAAGAATTTCTTTGAAAATGTTGTGTAACTGTATGTTAGCTTTTTATCACTATAACAAATACCTCAGATAATCAACTTATGAAGAGAAAAGGTTTATTTTGCTTTGCAAGTTAGGAGATTCCAGTCCAAGTGAAGCAGGAGAAAAGGTGGGATACCCAGACAGAACACTCTGACACACAAAGCAGGAGCAAATCGGGTCAGAGAGTGAATCTTGTCAGCCTCTAGAGCCCTGAATAAAAGTTTGCTCTTCTTTATATACCTCTTTTTACATCTACAAGGCTTAGTTTCATTGGAGCTTCTCTGGGAATATAGCAAGCAAGATTTACACAAGCAGAGCAGTGGGGAAGGCCGAGTTCTAGCAGAACTTTTGAGTTCATTGGTGATGGATTACAGAAATTGTCCTGGTAACTCAGGCACATTCCACAAAAAGCATAGTTACCCAGTTAACCCATAGTTGCCCAATTCCACAAGATGCCTCACCAGATCTTGCCTCACAGGATGAGGCAGATCTACTGCTTTTAAGCCTGTGATGAGCAGCACAGAATGTCAGGAGTGGAGGGCCAAGCAAAACTTCTCACCTAACAGCCAGGGAAACAAAGAGCACAGACAAAAGTTTGGGTTCCAACTACTACTCCCATGGAGGGGACATATCCAGAGACCTGAAGACCTCCCATAAAAACACACCTCTCAAAGGTTCCACCACCTTCCTACAACCCAAAGGTGGGGACCAAGCTTTTAACACAAGGGCCTATGGGGGAGACATTCAAAACTCAACCAGTGACTGCCATTTTTCACTCTCTTCCCTGACAACAAATTATGCTAACCACATGTATTCATGTGCACCAGTGAGTCGCTGTGAGAGTATAGTTAAAAAACTGTTAATTAGTAATAAAAAAGTAAGCTTTAATGACATGCATTCTAATTAGTATCATGAATAAAAAGTGATAGCATCTGAAATTTCTGAGTGTGAACTACTAAAAATATTTATTTAAGAAATACATCAAAAAGATATTTTACACACATCAAATTTTACAGATTTCTGAAATTAATTTCTTATGACTCAAAAGTAAGGGGCTCTACACAGCAACTGTCAATCAAACATTAAATTTAGAGGAAATTATTGAGTTCCAATAAAAAGGTTTTTTATAAAAATAAAGATTGATAATTACACTAATTTCAACATCAGTGAAAGAATGACATGCATGGGAACATTTTCACTCATAAAATAACTGGAATATTAGAAAAGCATGTGCATAGATATCAGAGGTATCTACTGGAAAGAGATGTTCCAAGTGGGGCTGAGAAATAAGGAAAAAATCTTCCTAGCATCACGAATTTAGAGCAAAAAAAAAAAAAACCATCCTATTTAGAATACTGGGAATTTAGAAGGAGTGCTTCCTGAAGACAATTAGTTTTAAAATGTCAGATTTCGGTTCATTATTAAATTTGGTGCAATGAACTCTTTCTTGGTGAAAAAACATAATTACTTTTTAAATGGAAAGGATAAATTTGTCCAAAATATCCCACATTCACTTGTAACTTCTTGTCGTTACCAAGTACATCTATGATAAATTCTAATAAAGGGAGAAGTGACACAGAGTGAAAGAGAAGGACAAACTCACAACTAAGGCATTACCAGTTTTATGTGCTCATCAGTATCTGCAGTGTGTGTGTGTGAATGTGAATCTATAATCATGTAATTATACAATTTTAAAGTGTACATGCATGTATTAAATTATCAATCAATAAAATCACTGATTATCATGTCAGCATTTTAACATTTATATATAAGTATTCTAAACAGGGGTCTTTAAGTAAGGAATCAAAAAATATTCTAGTACTTTAGGTCCTTGTAAAGATAAATGAGCAAAAGGAAGGAACTACTCTCAAAAACTAGCATTATCAAAAATATCAAAGAAAGCTAAGGAAAACATTTTAAATGATTAAAGTAGTCTTCCGTATCTATGGGCTTTCCATCCATAGATTTAATCAATCACAAACCAAAAAACTTGAAGAAAACTGTGTCAGTACTAAATATGTATGCATATTTTTCTTGTCACTATTTCCTAAACAATACAGCATAACAACTATTTACAGAGGATTTACATTGTATTCAGTATTAAAAGTAATCTAGAGGTGATCTGAAGTACACAGGAAGATGTGTCAAATACTATGTGGCATATTTATTAAGGCTTGGAGGATGTTAGGATTTTTGAACTGTGAGAGGATTCTCAAACCAATCCCTAATAGATAACAAATAACTCTCCTTATTGGAGACTTTCTCAGGAAATATTCCTTGATAAAGCCCAATATAATTCTTTTAAAGATGTTGTGATTTGTTTTTCCTCTGCCTGTTCCTGTAACTTTCTTTCTTTGCTTCAGTTTTTCATTTTGTGCAGTTTAAATATTTATGTTTATGTGTAGATTTTTTGGTATTTGTGCTCCTTGCTTTTTCCTAAATTTCCTCGATCTATGGATTGGTGTCTTATTATTTTAGAAAATTCTTGGCCTTTATATTTTCAAATATGTCATTCATCCTATTCTGTTTTTTTCTCCTTCTTGTATTCTGAATATACACATGCAATTATTTAAGAACTGCATCATAATTGTTGCTTGTTTTGTACTTTTTTGTTTATATTTCTTTTTCAGACATTTCCACTCTCATATCTTCAAGTCCACTGATTCTTTTTTCATTCACATTCAGTGTACTGAGGAGCTCATCAAAGATATTTTTCATGCTAATTATAATATTTTTGATTTATAACATTTTTTTCATTTTTGGTTTTCATCTCTCTGCTTACATTACCAATCTGTGAGAATGTTTTCTACATTTTTCAACTAAAGCTCTTACATTTATCTTAATTATTTTTGTTTCCCCATATGAAAATACCACAATCTGGATCATTTCTGTGTCTAATTCTTACATATGCTTTGTCTTTTCAGAATGTGCTTTTACATGCCCTTGACACGTCTTTGAATTGCTTTGTGAAAGTCGCACATGCTGTCTTGAGTAATAGTGATGGAAGTGAATGAACTTCTAGAATAGTTTCATGTTCTCAAGGCCAGTAATTTGTATTTGATGTTTCCTGAAGGGGTAGTTGCCAGAGGGTTCACATTTCTCTTCTGTCCATTGTTTCCTCTCTCCTACTCTGCGCCCTCTGGTAGAACTTCCAGCATCTCAGCCTGGCAGCACTTTGAACCTCACTCCATGTGTGGGAGGGGCCTATCTTTTCAGGGCTCAGGGTTTTAGGGGAGGGGAACTTTTCATCATCTTATGATTAAAACACATTTTTTAAATGTTACCGTGTCTCTAGGCAGTCTCTTTTGGAACTGTTTCTTAGGTTTTTCTCCTTGTAGGTGGGAAAGTAAAGTTGGAAGTGCTGTAGTCAGAGAAATCCTTCTTCATCAGGTGAAAGAAGGTTCTGGTAAAGTCTTTCTGCCCTCCACCTTCCCCTGAAAGCCAGCGTTTTGTATGGTGAACATCCTGGTCTGCTTCAACTATTTTCCCTTTCTTTCTGAGTCTTCAGAGCCAGATACCTGGCTGTTTCCTGTGCATAAATCGCACCAATGTCCTACCTCTACCCGACATTGCAGCCGTACAAGATGATCTCATGCCAGTCCTTGCTTGGCAAATCCTCACAGCTGGCATTGAAGGTGTTTCCTGTCTGTGATTCTAGGAGCTTTTACCATACAGACATTCCCATCAGTGATTTCAACATAATGTTCTGCTCTGTAAGCTCAATTGTACGAGGCATCTTCCAGAAGTTGTTGCTTTTCCATTCATTCTAAAAATGGAGATGTAGACTTCATTTCCTCCGTTATGTGCCACAGTCCAGAAGCTGATGCAAGGTCTGACTTCGAACATTTACAACTGCAAAGGCACAGGTAAAGAGATTTCCCCGATGTGTTATTTCAGATAGAGATGAACGTAAATGATCTCAAGACAAAGAAAGAAACGTGAAGCCTCTGCCAAATACACACACCACCAGATTTGAAGGATGTTTTGTGACACATTGATAAAGATTTCAGATGGAGCAGTATTTTTCATGTCATATAAGTTGCCTGAGAAATGTGTGAGTGGTTATAAAAGGATCTGAAAACATTTTGAAAGTAGTTACTACTGGATAAATGTTGTATTTCTTTTTGTTTTACTACATTTGTTTAGTGTTAACTTGGTTTCTTTTTCTATTAATTAGTAAAGTAGGATTAAATTAAAATGTGAATCTCAGGGAGCATTAATTTAGGCCATTTCTGAGGTTGGTCAAACATATCACAAATGTTTAGATTATAAAAATGCATTACAGTAAAAGATATTGTCCTTAATCCCACTCAGGTACTAGTTTTGTATAGATATCTTTAGTTGGGCCCTCCTGGCTGCCTCAGTGACCAGAATTTATTCAAAACATTCACATTTTATGTTCAGTTTAATTTTGAGGAAGAGCCAGAAGGCTCAAGGTGTCTTATCTGATGAATACGGTATATGAGAACACACTATAATGTTTTTAAGAGAGTAACTTTCCTTTGGATGTCACTGGGTAGCAGCATTCCCCACATTTTTATCACACTTTATAAAACAAGAAAGAGGACTCCCAGAACTGCTCCAGAAAATGGCAAAAACAATGGGAAAAATGCGTTTGAAGTGAGGGGTAGTTTTTTGAGGGTGATTTACAGCAATGTGTCTTGTGCTGTAATGAATTTTTTAAAAATTTAAACACTGAATGTATACTTCAGTCACTCCACATAATCATTACTCTCATTTCCAAATCACATTTCATAATATTTTAAAGCTTTCAATTTGATTCCCTATTATCTTGTAGGACAAAGATCACAAGACAAATGGTTGGTGCAGTGTAAGCAGAGGGCACAACACTCTTATTCTTTATAAAGTTAAGATGATTTGAATTTTAAAAGGGGAATAGTAAATATATTTTAGACTGATTTTAAAACAAAAGTCAATGATAAATTCTAATCAGTTTGTCTCCATTTATATGTTTTATAATATCTAAATAAATATTTTATAGAATTTTAAATTCTTCATTTTGCTGTAATTTTCTGAGAAACATTATATAAATACTTAGTGTTTGAAAGAAATCATTAATAACTTCTATAATTATTCCTGAAATTATCTGCAACAGCAGCAGTGGTAGCATTCCTACTACATATTTTACAATCAATGCAGTTAGAAAAGAATAGTTTTCCCCAAATAGTACATATAAAATTTTTGCCAACGTAACATTAATAAATTATTTATCATAATAGCTACCTTTAAAACATCACTTAAATTATTAGAAAAATGCTGTCATAGGTCCCAATAATTGAGTTGGGTTTTTAAAAAGTAAGCTCAGTATTGAAGTTCTCAGCATTTTTTTTGTTTTATTTGTTCCTAGTCTTTTAATTTATTCATAGTAAAGCTACCATAGGTTATTGAAATATTGCAAAGATCAAAGATTATGTACATTTTACTTGCATATTTTTGATTCAGAAGGCAGAAACACTCTGGCAAAAACTTAGTGTTTATATATACTATGGTAATATTTGTGCAAATATTCACAAAGTATGAACATTGGACAGTAATTTACTCTTAGTCGACTTTTGGTGAGGCATTTTGCAAATCATTGTTCAGTCCTTTTTTTACTTTTTTTTTTACTTTTTTTGACTTTTTTTGGACAATTGTGGTTTAGTGAGGAAATTTTATCATAGTGACCAAAAATATGAAAAGTTAATGATAGAATGCAAAATAAGCAGCGAGATTTATCTTTCAAACAATGGGTAGCAAATTAAAAAGTAATCACGTTTACATATAATATACATTCATATATCATCTAAATATAAAAAAAGATTATTTTCCCTGACAGCATGCATTATGTGAACTCTATGACTTCTCTGAAACAATCCAAGCAAAAGAATAATGGGAGGGTAATAATTAACACTGTTGTCTCATGATGACCTTCTCTGTTATTGTATGTATTTCACACAACTCGAAATGATATTGAGAATATGTGCTGCCAGCATAGGAGAAGAAATAACTGAAGGATAAGAGAAAAAAGAGGATAAGATAAAGAGAGGTCCAGCATAGTTTTAGTTTAAAAACCTGTGCTGATAAGTCTGAAGTCTCAAGTGGCAGTGTGTTTGAATTTGGACTCAATATGAAAACTCTACAATAAACAAAACATTGGAACTTCCAGTGTCAAGATTTAGCTAAGTATGTAAGTTGCCTTAGAGACATAGGGATGAATTAAGCTTTTTGGGAGCCTTGGGGACAGATACAATAGTAAAGACTTTTGCATAAGTATTATTATTAGTACCAAGGATTGATCTTAGGACCTTGTGCTTGTGAGTCAGGCAGTGGCACCACTGAGCTAAATCCCCATCTTGGAAGGGTGTGTTCTTGTCTCTAATCTCTCTCTCTCTCTCTCTCTCTCTCTCTCGCTCTCCCTCCCTCCCTCCTTCCTGTATTCCATGAGTTAAGGACCTTTCCTCTGCCATGCTTTTTCTCCCTTAGAGCCAAACAAGCAAAGACTGAGTCCTAATACACCTAATACACCTACTGTGTGGCCATATGTGAGTTAACAATACCTACTAGATTCAAAGGATCTATAAGGCAGGCACAAGGCCTACTGATGTTTGTCTGTAGGACACTGAGGCTCAGAGAATGTGTATAATTTGCCTGTGTTCTAGTTAAATACTGTTAGATATGAATTTGAAACCAGGCTTGTACCTCTATGTCCTTAACATTTGAATTGTTGAGCATTTATTAATTCATTCAATCATTTATTAATTCTTATCATTATGTCTTATGATTCATTACACCATATGAGGCAATACTCAAGATACAAAAATGGACTAGAAATTCAAACATTCTAAATAAACTTGTTGAAATAAATGCAAACAGCCCAATAAAATGAGAGAAGGAACAAAACAAAAAAGAAATTCCAGGACAAGCTTCCATGTTGTTATTGACAAACTGACTAGTAATTGGCTAGTAGAGATTAAATTTCAAAATATCAGTTAACTTAAATAATATGGTATGAATTATTGCATGATAGAGTATTAGTATTTGTTTTACAAATGGAAATGGTAATGACATATTATGAAAGTTGCATAATTAAGGAATAAATCATATTAAGAAATGATTTTTATAATTAACTCAAAATGTGCAAAAACTTCAATAAGTAAAATTTTCCTTACATTACTCTGCACAATATCCTAGGATCTTTGTATTTGTGTGTGTCTGTGAGTGTGGGAGGTAGAGTGAGGCTCATCTTTCTTAATAAAAGAAACTTCAGTGTGTCAAATAGAAATCTATTATACTCTTTCCATATAAAATTGCCAAAATGCATTTCTCATAATAAACAAAAAAATGTTTTGCTGGAACTTACAACCCCTGACCCTAATTCTGCTCTTTGGCATTAAGAAAACAATCCAATCTCTCTTCCACATGATTCTAATAAAAACATTTATTAGAAAGCAGGAGATGTTTTTATTTTTTGTGTACTATAAGGGAATATAGAGACGATCCCAGGAGAATTTTTGTGTTGTTTGCCTGCATGCCAACTCAAACTGCTTCAAAAAAGAAAAAAAGCTATGTGTAACGTGGTCAGGAATCAACATAATGAGTACTGTGCTATAAAGATGCCTCATACACCAGAAACACAGAATCAAGTGCAGCAGAAATTGCCTGGAGAATTCAAACTAAAAGGAGTTCTGGCAACTGAAGAAAATATAGTTCTTCAGGGGATTCATACAAAATTCCTCTTCCATTTTTCAGAGACGAAAAATCAGGGAAGTTTATGAGGGAAGTTTATAAGGGCAAATTTTGAAACAGTCACTGAAAGAAAATAACATCTAAAGCACCTATGTAAATATCATAATGAAATATCTATTGTCCAGGTGGTAATACTTTTTGTGTTTTATATGGATCAATGCTAACATAATGACAGTATGAAAATCAAGATAAATATATATTTATAAAACATTTTGATATAATTAATATTGTGTCACATTTGCTTCACATTAGTTTATATTAAAAAATAAGATGTTATGAAAACAGTTTATTTCCTGTGGTATTTGGTGCAATCCTACTTTATTCCTTCAAAGTAACCACTATTCGGGTCAGGGATTTAGCTCAGTGGTTTTGCCGTCTGCTGAGCAAGCACGAGCACCCAAGTTCGATCCCCGGTACCAAAAAAAAAGTAACCACTATTCTGACTCTTGTTATGTGTTACTCATACACATTTTTTGTCTTTGTAATTTTATATATTTATGTATCTATAAATATACACATAATATGTAAATATATAAATAGTGTACTTTTGGTGTAAAACTTTAATGAATGGTATTGCTATTATATGTTTGCATGGGATTCATATTAATATATTTTGCTCCAACGCATTAAGTTTTATAATTACAGATATTTACATTCAATTTCAATATCTATTGTCTTCTTGGTGGATAAGTTTCCAAAATATTTCTGCTTCAGTTAAAATTGTACAAGAACTCTCTAGATTACACAACTACACTCATCAAATTTATCTCTAAAACATCTCTCTACTAAAAACCCCTCTTGTATGTTTTAATATGAATTAGGTAGTTTACATTATATAAAATGATTGTGTATTTACCTGGTCAGAAATTTTAAAACCATGTTAGATACACCTGTTGAAATTTCTATTTGGAAAATATGTAGACATGATAACAATAATTGTTTGGGTTTTGTGGTTTGGAAACACTTGGAGGTTACTAATCCTTACATGCCTTTTTAATAGTCAGCAACTTTTCTATTTTTGCATACCAGAATATCAAAGTTATTTTATACTTTATGTTAGACGAGACCTCAAGCAGACAAATAGATTTTATGTAATCAGAAACCAAAGCTGTATGATTTGAGAAATGTTCACATACATTTTTGTGTAGCTTCTAGCCTTGATTCTTTGCATCTTGCAAGATTTGGGACATGAGTCACCCAGGCAAACCCACTACGAATGTTTTGTGAGCCAGCAGCTAAGGGACTTTCTGTCTTGACTCAGACAGTCTGACCTGTACTGGGCAGAATATAATCCTGTAACTGATAAGGCATGTAGTACAATTCAGAAATTTTACAGTTCAAATTATTACTCCATCAATGATTAGTTGTGTGGTTTTGGCTAATAATTTAATTTCAAACTGGCAATTTATTATCTATGCAGTGGGAATAATGGTTGTGAGCATAGCCCATTATGAATGATAATGATGGATAGAATGTATTCAGTGTTCATTTTTTCTAAGCACTGAGGTACATGCTTTTAATTCATATATTCACTTAATACTGCATTAAGGCAATGAGACAATTGATTCTGGGGGCTCCATTTACTTTATTTTGATGTGCTTGCATTTCCAGCAGATAAGAAAAAGTAAGCACATAGAAACAAAGTAAGTTATACAAATTTACAGAGCTACTAAATGATAGTGTTAGGAAATAATGCAAGGTATTTTTGATCTATGGCCATCACTCTTAATCCACTGAAAAATTGCACTCTTAACTTGTACCTGTTATTTAATTCCTTATATCAAGATGAATTGTTTTCAGCCTGCAGAAACCTTTGAAGTAAAGGTTCAGAGAACACTTTATATTCTTTCAAATAACATTGAAAAATATATTACTTTGGGAGTCCTATTCAGGTATTAGTCTCAGGATTGCATTAATACACAAAGGCTTTGAGAAATTCTTAGCGTTTGTGGGTTTCAGATGTTCTTATTTATAAAACGTAGAAGTTTAAAAGTTCATTCAAGCTAACTTGAAAATGTACATAAGGTTCTATGTACTTTCATAAAAATATCTATTTAATGTATCCTATCTTTTGTCCTTTGATACATAAAGCTCATAATTCACAGGTATCATATACAGGAAACAAAAGCTAGCATTGTTATATATTTTTTGAAAATCTTCCTATAACTCTTATATGACACATATGAGTTATTATTCAATTTCTTTCTTAATACAATCATTTGTCTTTTGTGAACAAATACTATTTATAAAGTGGTTTATATAACAAGATCTTAAAAACTTGTTTGTTATAAAAAGTATGCTGATGAACATACGATCAGTCACACATTGTCCATATTATACGGCTTATGATGAACAACTTCATTTACCCCTTCATTGTTTCTGATTTGACAGATTAACTAACATAGAAGCACAGGTATTCAGAAAGAAAACCTTGGTGTTCTTGAGCTGAAGCTTAACTCAGATATACTGATGTTCGTATGTTTGATCTCTTGGGTGCCCTACATGAAATCCATGTGCTAAACTGATATAAAATTAACCGAAGTGGATTTCTATTTCAGCAGTTTATAGGGCACCAGGAGTAAAAGTTTTGAAGCATTCTTTTAGCCTTCTCAGTGGCTGAGCTAATTTTTTAAAACTTGATTTCATCTGAATATATTGAAGACAATTATATCTTATAGTTAGGGAGAAACACATGATTTTGGGGATCACTTGGTTACCCAAACAAGTTGTAAATATGCATACAATTATTTACATTGCATAAAGGGTTAACTGGGAAGACCACGGTAACTCAAACTGGGTGGAAACCTGATGGTTTACCTATTTTAATAAGCAATTGATTCCATGCAAAATAAAGTGAAGTAAAAATTATGACCTTTTAAATGACAATCACGTTTTTTGAATTAGAAATATTTTGACAGTATAAAATACTATCACTCAGATGATATATTTAAATTCATTGGTTTCTGATACTTATTATTTTCCTATTCAGTCTAATGATCCTTGTTTAAATCACTACCATAAGAGGTTAAAATTTGATTGCTATTTTTGAAGTAAATGGAAAGGTTTATTGTTCCAGGGGAAAAATATGTTCATGACCAAATTGATAATGTATTTCTAATCTGTGTTTTGTGACTAATCAGAAATCCTGTTTAATGATTCTGGATTTATACCATGAAAATGTGGATTCTCACATGTTTGTAATAACAGAACTTCTATTGGTTGGTTTTATTTGTAAATATTCAACGAAAAAAAGAAAGTGAATATGATTAATTGCTACCAACTTTTAAAAAATTCAGTGGTTCTTGTTATATAAATTTTTGGAAAATTTTAATAGCTGTAAACTAGTTTTCTTTTAGTTTAATATAGTCAGAATCAATTAAAACTGTTACAGCAGTTTTCTTTACACAGCCATTTTTAATATATACTAATATTCTTTACTAAATTCTTACCAATATAATCATTGGAATGGTAGTGGACACTACCACCTTTCTTTTACATGTACATCACTTTAAAAATCTATGCTCAAATATGACACTTCATAAATTTCAATGTCAACCTGACCATTCTGGAGTCATTAAGTAACTGTTTTTAATAACCAGAGAGAAGTCTTAGTATATGTGTATAGAAATGAAATTATATCATAAGCTAATTAGATTCAATCTGTTTTCAAATACTTTAGTACATAATAGGATTAACCAAAAAAAAATTTCTAAGTTATATCACTTTAAACTGGATTTGTAATACAATTACAAATACATTTATATGTAGATAAATAGATACAGTGGATGTAACTTTGTCTCATTCCTTATTGCTTTCTATAAGTGTATGTTAATTTCAACTCTGAGACTGACGATAGAAGTAACTGTGTAACATTTTTCTCCCAGTATGCCTGTAATTCTCAAATTGGTTTCTTCAGTTCAGCAATATCGGCATCTCTTGAGAACTGGTTAGAAATGCAAACTCTTGAGCCCCCAAAACAAATCTGCTAAATCAAAATGTCCGGTAATAGGTTCAGTGATCTATTTTTTAACTGGGTCAGTACATGATTCTTGTGGACATTAAAGCTTGAGAGTCACTGCCTTGTGCCTTTCCTCAAACCCAGACAAAACAACTTTGCAAAGGGGACCTCCCAAGTGATTTTGATAAGTTGATCTAAAACATAAAGATGTTATTCAAATATTTAAGCTACTCTTATTTGTATAGAAAGAAAAGCATATTTAAATTTTATATTTATCAACATATTTAAGGACATATGTATCAAAACTTCAATTTTGGGATTTTTTCACTGTTCATTTTCAAATCAGTTTTTTCCTAAATACTACCTAATGTATTATATTAGATGATTCTTGAGCATCTCATCATGTATTAAGTAACCATCTACTTGCACAGATCCACGGAAAGTGAAAAAATATCAATTGAACGCTATTCAGTTAATTTCTAAACACTTTAGCTACAGGATAGTTTTAACTAGGAGTTTGGACAGATGCGTATTTAAAAAACTCGTTACGGACACGTTGCAAATGAAATATTTTTAAATATACCTTTAAATCTCTTTAGGCAATAAGCACAACAGCTATACTAACAATGTGTTTTATGTTCTGTAATATTTTCTTGTATTAAATGGGATATTTTCCAGGGAAATTTGAGTAAGTGTAGGCTATAGTACATTGACTTATGAGCTCCATAGTGTGACAGTGATCCTGCAGATGCATTGCAAGTATAAATGAGCCAGCCAGAAGTGAAAACATAATTTTTTTCAATGAATCTGAAAGATCTAAAGGCAAATATAAAAGTACATTTTGTTGTTACCTGTGTTAAGTATTTTAATAGAGAACACACACTCCTTAATTTAGAAAAGAATACCATTTTTCACATTGAGTTTGTTCAAGAATATCTGACAGCATTTTAGAACTCATTTGGTTCTGCTCTGAACCTACTAGTGAATATATCACTCAGGGTGAGCATGCACATTCTGTGAATACAAATTCAAGTGTGCATGAAATATTTTCAAGACATCGGCCTCACTGTCAAGATGAGCATGTACCCTAAAGGAGAATGTGTGTGAGCTGTACAGACTTTGTCCTCCATTCTCGCCATTTCCATGCTCAGCTACTAGATGTGGCTGCCTAAGCGATCCATGGAAACACTCATGCAGAGAACTTTGCTTCGCTGTTGGCGATATGATTACAAAGAAAATTTTTTATATAATTCCCATAAAGACTTAAGGTCATGATTCAGAATCCTTAATACTATTTTTATCATATATTTTGGAATGATGAAGAAGTAAATAAATTGGAAAGAAAGAAAAAGGAATGAGGGAGAAAGAGAAGGGGAGGGAGGGAGGAAGAGAGAAAGAAAAGACTGATTCTGAGGTCTTCAGCCTTTAAAATGGAGAAAGTAGGGGCCAGGGATTTAGCTCAGTGTTTACCCAGCCTGACTCACAAACACAAGGTCCTGAGTTCAATCCCCGGTACCAAAAATAAATAAATAAATAAAATAGAGAAAATAGAAGGACTGTGAAGCTAGAGTTTTATAATAGCACCTGGTGTTGAATTGCTTAATTGCAATGGTCAGAGAGGAAAACTTGTTCCTCTGCCCACATAGGTTATGTGCTGAAGCCTGCAAAGTAACTTGGTAAAAGATGGTTTAACATAACAAAGGACAAACTTTATTCACACATATTTGTGGGAGCTCCTAAAGAATGATTTTTATTTTCCTGTTCTTGACCTAAAAATGTGGCTAGAAATACATTTTTATAACATCTCAGCAGAAAGGGAGAGGGAAAGGAAGTACAGTGGACCTTCAAGTTATGACCGGCCTGACATATGAACAACTTGGGTTAACTAGGTTAATCAAAGATTCATCTTCCTCTTGTTACCCAGGTAAACATCCAGATCTCAGCTGTACTGACTGACAACCATCTTGAGTTATAACCAGCCCTTGGAAGCCAATCAAGTTCGTAAGTCAAGAGTTCACTGTACTTTTAGAACAGCCAATGATTTTAGAAGAGTAGATCACGTGTTTGATAGCCTCATGTCCATCGTTGTTATTTATGGTCTTTCTCATCTGGTGCCAACATCTCTCTAGTAATAGAAGTTAGCATTTTCCACTCTGGGGTATAGCAGCTTTCTGAGGCAAGTATATTGCAGGTGATTTTTTCCCCCCAAAAGATTGTGTTTTTAGGGAAATGTTAGGGCAGGGACAGAGAGGGCAGGCAGAGTACCTTTCTGCATGTGCTGACTCTGAAAAGTCTTCACTTCAAAGTAATTTTCATGCCACAATGGTACATTCTGCTTCAGTTCATCACTGTCTCCTGGCAATGGTACCAGCTTGCTCTGGGTGAAGGAAGCTGAGGAGCAGGAATACTAATCATGTTTCTGACTGTTGTTAATCTTGGATCCCTGTAATTCACATCTATTGTATTACTGAGAGGATTTCTAATCATACCCATTACTCAGTCATCTTTATTATATTGACCTATTTTTCTTAAGACATTCTGTCAAGAACAATTTCAATATTAACAACTCAAGAGTCCATTATAATCTGACACTCTTCAGATTTCTTTTTTTGTTTGTTTTGTTTAGTTTGCTGAGACAGAGTCTCAATATGTAGGTCAGACTGGCCTTGAACTCACTATGGAGCCCAGGCTGGCCTCAAAGTCATGGCGATACTCCTGCCTCAGCCTTCTGAGTGCTAGGATTACAGGGGTGTGCTACCACTCCGGGCTTTCAGGTTTCTTCTGATAATTTATGGGCTTCTGTTTTTAAACATTTATATAACAAAAGAGTTTTAATAGATAAAAAAGTAATAACAATGATATACATTTATAAAACTATACATACACTTGAAGCATATACTTGCATATACTTGTATTTATCGAGAATTGTATGTCTAAATCATTTGTACTGTTCTCTGAAAACATCACTAGTAAAGTATTTGTGATTTTTAGTCACTGAAAATAGTGTAATCATAGAGACAAAAACAAAATCACTTCCAATGAACTTTTAAAAGGAGAATGTAACATCATAAAATAATTTTTATTTTTCTGTTCTTTGTATGGCAGTTTACTTATATTATCAGAGTTAATCCACAAGCATGTTACTTATTTACTTAGAAATAGAGCAACATATGGAAAGTGAGCTCAAGGGAAATCCATAATCCATGTCAATCTGCTGGAGAAAAAATAGGAAGATTTAAGAGAATAATCTGTTAATTAAAAATTCTAAAAATAAACAACAAAGCCATTTAGTTCTGCACTACATAGTTCCTAAATTCAAACAATATTGTGAGTGCAGTGTGATCAGAAGCTGCATTTCTCTTTGTCTCAGTGCTTTCTGAGCACAATCAATTTAACAAGTATCCCGTGCGTTACCTCCCAGCAGATGGTCTCTGTCCTGTCTCTATCAGCTGTCCAGAGCTCTCATAAAATGAAGGTAAAACAATTTCACACTTGTCCTCAAGACTCTCAGACACAGTGTTCCACTGAATTATTTTCAAATGTAGGTTATTATTTTCACAAAGCAGATATTGTTTTAATAAAAAATATAGATACATGAAGAGTTGCCTAGCGTTCCTATGGTTATATGATTGCTTTAAAAATGTCCAAAAACCTATGGTTTATGGTACCTTTTTTCTAAATTCATTATATGCTATTTTTATAACACAGTATCACTAAAATACTAATCTGTTAAACAAATTAGTTTGCTCCAAACAATAAGTTTAGCTTCTTACCCTGAGACAATCCATTAAACAACCCAAAAGTCACTAAAGTAAATGCAGGGAAATTGCTGTCTTTTATTGCAAATACTGTAATAATCTTGAGCATCCACCATTTTAATATCCTAAGTTGTAGTCATATTGGTTTAGAGTTACTTTAGTAGACACAATAATGAGAGTGTAATTAAGAAGATGTTTTGAATTTTGCTATAATCTTCCATTTACACATATCAATAAATTACATTTTACCGTAGCAATAGGTTGAAGATAAGGGTAATTTTCAAAGAAGGTAGACTAGGTTTCAGTTTAAAGAAACAAAAAATGCCTTTGAATGGAATGAAATCTTGAGCAAAGACGCTTTTGGCAAAAGTATATTTGAGCGTTTGGTATTAAATCCACATCATAGATTAAAATTACAGGTTGAAAGAACAAAAATAAGATCAGTCATTTGAAAGCATCTTGGAAAATTTTTCTGACTTCTTTGTAGAAAATTAAGCCAATTACTACAAAGTAGCAAAATCAAAGTATTCATTTTGTGTACTCCTGTTCATTCTATTCTCATTCCCATATGGGCCAGGGATTTAGCTCATTGGCACTGCACCTGCCTGGCAAGCGCAAGGTCCTGAGTTCGATTCCTGATAAATTCCTGATTCCTAAATAAACAAATAAAAAATAAAAATACATACATAACTATAACAGCACTGTTTTGGTTTTGGTACCGAGGATCACACTCTTGACCTTGTGCTTTCGAAGCAGGTGAGGTGCCACTGAGCTAAATCCCTGGCCCATAACAGCACTTAATATGCTGAATTTCCCATGTAAATATGTAAATGTGACATACGGCATTACCAAATTCTTCCTTCCTTTTAAGAGCTTCATTTTTCCTCTTACCAAATTCTGCACACATTCAGTTTCCATTGAGGGCTGTTTGGGAGGGGACAATCTGGCCCACGTTCAGGCAGTGTTTCCTTTCCACTAGAGAAAGAAAACCCTATGTTAGGGCTTTTTTGATGTCTCAACTTGACTTGATTATAACCTCCTGTGACTAAGTCCCACATCAATGTGGGTATTGCTATCCGGGGGTTTGCAGATGAAACTCTGTTGATTCTTATTTGACTTTAAAAAAAGATTATCCCAGATAATCTGGTAGATTCTGACTCACTCTACTGAATGGGTAAATATTTTGTCTGTGGGCGAGAGCTTTGACCCCTACTCATGTGCTTCTGCATGTTATGTTCTTCAGTTTTTACATATGCCTACCCAATGGATTTCAAACTTTTCTTACCAACTCCTGCAATTGAATAAGCCAAGCCAAAGCTAATTCCATAACATGTTCATACATACATCAAAATATGTATAGATACATGAAAGGTTGACAGACAGACAGACAGACAGACAGTTTTCTCTGGTAGAATCTTCATGTTATTCCCTGTGACAAAGATGCAGTTGCTGGGAATTGATTTGGAGATTGAGCAGATGTACAGGGAAGTGATGTGTCTAGTGAATATAGGTGAAGCACCAACAGACTCCTTGATATGCCCAGACATATTCATAGCCCATGTTATGATCACTCTATCTTACTGATTTTTCAAGGACTGCTGATGACATTCTCTGCAAAATACATTTCTATTAAGAGATTTAGTACAAGTCTCTTCAGAAAATGTTGCTTTTTTGGATTCTACATCTCAACTGTTATTTACCATCTCCCCCTCCCTACCATTTATGGCAGATGTGTCTTTTCTTTAGGTCATTGCCAGCCTCTGCTGTTGGTTTTGTAGAGTAACTGGAACTTCACCCTTGAGGGGTCTAATGTTCTCCATTGAACCCACTGAAGTAAACTCATTTCAGATGCCATGTGTTCTCCATCAGAGACACTGCTTTTACAGAAAAGACATATCATATGTGCCAAGTTAGTTCGTTTCAGGCTCATAATCAGCTCAGAAACTAGTTTTCTGCTCTGGCTGCTCAAAATAAGAGTCTCCTTGTTACAGAACCTTGTGACTTTCACATTACTCTCTGAGTCTCCAGTTGGTTCTGGATTTGTAATAAAAATTTTGAAGCAGTATAAAATATTTGGCAATGAAATTAACGTGGTAAAATATTTCTATATTATGTTCTATTATAACCTAGTTCTTACAGAATTAGTGGTTTATATTTGTAGAAGCACTATTGAAATAAAATAACTTTGGACAGAACATTTCTGACCTGCTAGGTAAGACTGCCTTTTCTGTAATTTTTCAGAAATTTGTAAATATAGCTCTGTATTTTATATTTGTACATATAAAATGAAGAAAAGTACAGAAAATATTTAGTGACATAAGTTTAAATCACATACCCTGGTAACAAAAAATATGAGTAATAGTGGATTAAGAATTAATGTGCAGGGCCGGGGATTTAGCTCAGTGGTTTCGGTGCTTGCCTCTCAAGCGCAAGGTCCTGAGTTTGATCCCCGGTACCAAAAAAAAAAAAAAAAAAAAAAAGAATTAATGTGCAACTAATAGATGTTATAATATTTTTCTTAATTAAAGTAAATATCATTAGGTAATGATTTAAATGAAATGAACAAATTATTTTAAATAGATGTGAAAAAATAATTTTATATACCATAATACTTGCTTGCAAAAGATTTTCAGTCATATATAAATGCCTTAGTTTTTAAAATTCTACCAGTAAGCAGATACTTTAAAGAGTATTTATAAAATTTAGACTCAGGGCGGCAGCGGCGGCGGTGCTCTGCCCGGGGAGCCGGGCGGGCGGCGGTGGCTGCTCCTGGGACCAGCCGCGCGCAATGACATTATCCACTGGGCATGTACTGACCAATGTGGCAGGTCTGAGAACATAGCTGAAGCTGAAAATAGGAAACCTGGGGGCAAGGAAGAGCTTTGAATCTTGAGGTGGGACGTTGACTCTAAGATGTCCTTAAGCAGTGGAGCCTCAGGAGGGAAAGGAGTGGATGCAAACCCGGTTGAGACATACCACAGTGGGGATGAATGGGACATTGGAGTAGGGAACCTCATCATTGACCTGGATGCCGATCTGGAAAAAGACCAGCAGAAACTGGAAATGTCAGGCTCAAAGGAGGTGGGGATACCGGCTCCCAGTGCTGTGGCCACACTACCAGACAACATCAAGTTTGTGACCCCAGTGCCAGGTCCTCAAGGGAAGGAAGGCAAATCAAAATCCAAAAGGAATAAGAGTGGCAAAGACACTAGCAAATCTACTCCAGGGACTTCCTTGTGCACTCCAAGTGAGGGGGCAGCTAGCAAGAAAGAGGTGCAGGGACGCTCAGGAGATGGTGCCAATGCAGGAGGCCTGGTTCCTGCTATTGCTCCCAAGGGCTTGGAGAAGGCGGCTAAGGCGTCACGCAGTGTAGCCAGCTCCAAAAAGGAGAAGGAGAACAGTTCGTCTAAGAGCAAGAAGGAGAGAAGAGAAGGGGTGGGGACTTGTTCAGAAAAGGATCCTGGGATCCTCCAGCCAGTTGCTTTGGGAGGACGGGGTGGTCAGTATGATGCAAGTGCGGGGGTGGATACAGGCGCTGTGGAGCCACTTGGGAGTATAGCGATTGAGCCTGGGGCAGCGCTCAATCCTTTGGTAGCTAAACCGGAGCCAGAGGAAGGGGAGAATGAGTGTCGCCCGCTGAAGAAAGTCAAGTCTGAAAAGATGGAGTCCCCTGTCTCCACACCGGCGGTGCTGCCACTGCACCTTTTGGTACCAGTGGTCAATAATGACATCTCATCTCCCTGGGAGCAGATCATGGTTCGTACCTGATCCGTTGGGGTCAACACGTGTGATGTGGCTCTAGCCACAGAGCCTGAGTGCTTCGGCCCCTGTGAACCTGGAACCAGCGTCAACCTTGAAGGAATTGTGTGGCAGGAAACAGAAGACGGGATGCTGGTGGTGAACGTGAGGTGGAGGAACAAGACCTACGTGGGCACCCTGCTCGACTGCACGCGGCTCCTCCGAGGTTCTGTGACTCCCCCACCAGGGATTTGGAGATGCTCAATGGTCGAGGCAGAGGCAAACGCATGCGTCTCAACAGTAACACACCTGTCAACGAGACGGCCACAGCCTCTGACAGCAAAGGGACCAGCAGCAGCAGTAAAACTCGAGCAGGAGCCAATAGCAAAGGCCATCGGGGCAGCCAGAGCTCTTCAGAGCATCATCCACCTGCCAGCGGCTCCTCCGAGGACGTCAAGGCCAGCCCTTCCTCCAACAGTAAGGGGAAAAACAAGCCCCTGTGAGACATGAAGCTGAATTCCACCTCGGAGGACTCCAAGGGGAGCAAACGAGTCCGGACAAACTCCATGGGCTCAGCCACAGGGCCCCTCCCTGGGACGAAAGTGGAACTCACCGTCCTGGACAGAAACTGCCCTTCCCCAGTCCTAATTGACTGTCCCCACCCAAACTGCAACAAGAAGTACAAACACATCAACGGACTCAAGTACCACCAAGCCCACACCCACACGGACGATGAAAGCAAGCCGGAAGAGGATGGAGACAGTGAGTATGGAGAGGAGCCCACCCTCCATGCAGACCTTGGAGCTGCAATGGTGCGTCCATCTCCCAGAAGGGCTCCTTGTCCCCTGCCCACTCAGCGACCCCCAAAGTTCAGCTCATAGAGCCCCACAGCCCTTCTCCTTCAAGCAAATTCAGCACAAAAGGCCTCTGTAAAGAAAAGCTGAGTGGGGAAGGGGACACAGACCTTGGGGCCTTATCCAATGACGGCTCTGACGATGGACCCTCAGTAATGGACAAAACGAGTAATGATGCCTTTGACTCTTGGAAAGAAAGTGTATGGAAAAAGAAAAATGTAAAAAGCCCTCTAGTTTGAAACCTGGAAAGATTCCTTCCAAGAGCTTGAAGTCAGCCCGGCCCATTGCGCCTGCCATCCCCCCGGAGCAGATCTACACCTTCCAGACCAGGGCAAAGGAAAGAGCGACCTCTGTGAGGAAAAGAAGCCCGAACTGAGCAGCTCCAGCCAGCAGCCCTCCATCATCCAGCAGCGCCCCAGCATGTACATGCAGTCGCTGTACCACAACCAATACGCCTACGTGCCGCCCTATGGCTACGGCGACCAGGGCTACCACGCCCACTTGCTGAGCACCAACGCGGCCTACCGACAGCAGTACGAGGAACAGCAGAAGCGCCAGGGCCTGGAGCCACCTCGAGGGCCCGACAAGAAGGCCGAGCTGGGCCTCAAGGACTCAAGGAGGAATGGAAGCAGAAGCCTTCTATCCCCTCGATCCTCACCAAGGCCCCCAGCCTCACGGACCTGGTGAAGTCGGGGCCGGGCAAGGCCAAGGAGCTGGGGGCTGACCCTGGCAAGTCAGTCATTATTCCCAAGCTGGACAATGCCTCCAAACTCCCCAGCCACACCCCTGAGGGCCTGAAGGTGAAGCTGAGCTAGGCCAGCCACCTGGGCAAGGAGGCCTCCGAGGGCAAGACGGGAACTGAGTGTGGCCGCCAGGCAGAGGTGGATCCGATTCTCTGGTACCGGCAGGAGGCAGAGCCCTGGATGTGGACATACGTGTATCCTGCCAAGTACTCAGACATCAAGTCGGAGGATGAACGGTGGAAAGAGGAGCGAGACCGAAAATTGAAGGAGGAAAGGAGTCGGAGTAAGGACTCTGTCCCCAAGGAGGATGGGAAGAAAAACACAAGTAGTGACTGCAAGCTGCCCACATCTGAGGAGTCCCGCCTTGGGAGCAAGGAGCCCCGACCAAGTGTCCATGTGCCTGTGTCCTCCCCCCTCACCCAGCACCAGTCCTACATCCCCTACATGCACGGCTACTCCTACAGCCAGTCCTACGACCCCAAGCACCCCAGCTACCGGGGCATGCCTGCTGTGATGATGCAGAACTACCCAGGTTCCTACTTGCCTTCCAGCTACTCTTTCTCCCCGTATGGCAGCAAGGTCTCAAGTGGTGAAGATGCCGAGAAGGCATGAGCCAGCCCCAGTGTCAGTTGTAAATCCAGCTCAGAGTCCACAGCCCTGGACATCTTGCAGCAGCATGCCAGCCACTACAAGAGCAAGTCACCCATGATAAGCAATAAAACTTCTCAGGAGCGAGATCCGGGAGGCTGTGGGGTGGTGGGAGGTGGCAGCAGTTGCAGCAGTGTCGGGGGAGCAGGCGGAGCTGAAAGGAGTGTTGACCAGCCTCGAACCTCCCCTTCCCAGCGCCTAATGTCCACACACCACCACCACCATCACTTGGGGTACTCGCTGCTCCCCACACAGTACAACCTACCCTATGCAGCAGGGCTTTCTTCTACAGACATTGTTGCCAGCCAGCAAGGCTCAACTCCTTCACTCTACCCACCCGCCAGGAGGTGAGAATGAACAAATGCCCAGATAAAGTCGGCTTCACGGGCTCGGACTGCCTCACCCAGGGAGGTGCTGGAGGTGCCATTTAGACCTCAGTTAAACGATGTTGGTCATCCTGTTTGCCGTTCCAACCATGACTGAAGGCAGACCTGGGGCTATCACTTCCTCCAGACCCCGGACTCCCTGACCCTCCCTCAGGAGCTGGAGAGCTGGTACTTAGCAGAAATATTTATTCTCCGCCACAACCATGACTGCTGTGGCCTCTCTGGAGATAAAGGCACTGGGAGCAACCAGGGGAACATGGCCTCAGCCCAGAGAAGTCACTGCCCTGTTCCCCAGGCCCTGTTCTGCTGCCTGCAAAGTACCAACCAACCCCCTCCCCTGCAGGGAGGGACTCCCAGGCACTGGGTAAGGTCTGAAGACAGCACAGCAGCCATCCCCTCACCGCCATTCCATCACCAGATCCCACACCTCCCCAGCGGTTTGGGCCCTGGGAACTGGCAGCATGTGGGGGAATTAGAATCTCAGGAAAGAAATTGGGGGCTGTTTTCTCTGTAGTTGGGAAAACAAGGTCTTCAAACATGGAGACTTCCCCCCTACACACTCGAGCACAGATAAATGCTCAGCACCCAGCCTGGAGAGGGAGATCAAGGCACTCGCCCCACAGGGCTTTGAGCTACCACTACTGGGCAGGCAGAGGCAGGGGTTCCAACACCAGCACAGGGCTCCCCAGTGGCTGGGGAGGGAGCTGGAGCACGAACGGAATCTGCGAAATTGAACCTGGTTCCCACGAAGTCCTGTTGCTGCTTATCTCCCCACTCCTTGCCCTTTTCTCTTCCATCCTAACCCCTTGGTGCCTTTCCCAGGGGATCCCCACACTGAATTCACCTTCTTTTCCACTGCTTGGCTCTTAAGATTCAGGCAGATAAAACAGTATTCCCCCAGAATGGGGACCCAAGGAAGTCTGCCAGGGCAAAGCCCAGCAGGCAGGCCTGGAGCACCGAGCAGTTCTTGGAGACGTCCCATGTTCAGCCATCCAAGTATCTTCCTCAGCTAGGGCCACAAAAGGACACAGCCCAGTTCTTCTGTCTACAAGTACAAGGTTTTATATAGCTCAGTCTATACCTTCAGTGTGTGCCAACATAAGCTGTGTGACTTTGTAACACACATTGTTTTTTTAGCAGCCACTGGCTCTGGGAAGTCATTTGTTCCTCAGACCCTAAGATATTTCATGTTTTTTAACATAATTCTATGTTTTCACATAGCTGGTTATAGTGAGATATCCCAGAGAGATATCAGTACAAATAAAATTTTCTAATAGGAATTTAAACAGTTTTGAAACTCAAGATGCCAAACCAAGACCTGAAGAAATATCTTGCTTATGTAACTGTACAATACCTTAAATAATTTCTAAACATGAAAGAATTCTGAAATGTTTTAACTCACTCTGGTTGGAACAAATATTACTTAATATTAAGATACTTCATAAAGTAATAGTTGCTTAATATGTATGATGGAAATATTATGTTGTACACTTTGACTTAAAATGAAAATTCAAAGAAATCTATAGTATTAAAATAGTAGTAATCCAAATATATTATGAATAGAACAGGTGTGTTATGGTTTAGATTTAAATATGTCCCCAATGTCTTGTGTGTTCAGAGATGGGAATTTTGGAAGATGATCAGATGATGGAGATGTTATACTGATAAGTGGATTAATTCTTCTGTGCTGTTAGGAGCTGAGGCCTGTTTGGAGGTTTGTCACTGGGGTGTGACCTGAGTGATGTATTCTTTTTCTCTTGCTCTTCCCTCTTTTTCATACTGCTTCCTCCCATGGGTTTAGCAGCTTTATGCTGAAGTGTCCTTCTACCATGCTATTTCCAACTTGGAGCCATTTGACTATTCATGGACTAAACCCTCTGAAACCATAATCCTCAAACTTCTCCTTCTTTCACTTGAAGGTGTCAAGTATTTTTTTAGTCACGGAAAAGTAACTAATGCAAGGAAGTATTGTCACTTATAAAAGTGTAAAACATCATTTTATTGGAATTTGATTTTTTTAAACCCAACTAGTGTATCCTGAATTACAAATATCAAGTTAAAATTCAGCTAGGCAGCAACTGATCAAATAAACAGATGAAAGGCTTTTAAAGGGCACTCAAGTCTTATCTCCTTTATTCTGTTTCCGCTATTCATAAACTGCCTCTATGGTAATTCATTCAAGTGAGGGGCTAATACAAAACTTCTTCATCCTAAGTAGGAGCAGTGGAGAAATACTAAGCTCCATTAATATCGCTTAAGCACTAAGATTGGGCCAACTTTCAAAAGAGAGATTTTGAATTTTCTGTGGTGTCAGCATGTAATATAATGTGCCTTCTTTTAGCTCTTTCTTCTACATGTTGAGGTATTGGCAAGACCTTGGCTCAATCCTAGATGTCTTTCCTCCCCTCTGGATTCTCTGTTGTCCATGGAGCTCCTGGGATGTGCCAGCTATCTGTACATGGCTGAAGATGGAGCTGATGTCACAGTTAAACATCTGGAGGCACTGAAAGCACTTTGCTCACTTTCTTCTTTTAGTGGTCTCTATTTCATTGCCTTTTTACTAATAGGAATGTGTAATATTTAGCACGTTTGTGTCCTCTAAACCTTATATGTTTAAGTGTAGTCATCAATGTGATGGTATCAGACAGTGAAGTGATTAGGTCACAAGAGTTGAGTCATCATTAATGGGAGCAGTGCCCTTCTAAATGAGACCCCAGAGATCTGCCCTGTGCATTCCACCATGTGAGGGTACAGCAAGAATGTTATCTGTGAACCAGAGAGGGAGCTTTCAAGAGGCACTGGATGTGCTGAAGCCTGAACCTTGGACTTCCACTCCCCAGAACTATAAGAAATGCATTTTTTGCATTTGTTAAGGATGGCTGAGTGAGATAAGGCATAAAATTAATACTGAGTGGTGCTATTGCAACAGATACCTAAAGATTTCTAAACAATTTTAAAACTAGGTAATGTATACTGGCTAGAAGATTATGAAGTACATGCTAGAAAAAAAAGTGTATGTTTTATGAACTGACTATTGAGGGTGATTCTGATGAGGGTTAAAAGAGGAGAGATGTGAAAAGAACTTGAATATTAGAGGATTTCGAATTTAGCTGAGTCTTAGAGGATGCCTAAGAGGTTATGAGGAGAAGGTAGGCAGAAACATGAACTGTGAGGAGTATTTCTGATGAGGTGTCACTCCCAGTGCCTCAGTCTTGGGTTGTGCAGCTTCCAGAATATTTGACATAAACTTTTGTTGTTTATAACCTACACAGTTTATGGTAATTTGTCATAGAATCTTTAAGTTACTATCATTAATTAGTTGCTTGAAGTATTATAAGTCTTCTATTTGAACTTAAGAAAATCTACAAATCAGGCATTTGTATTATTTTTATTTTAGGACATTAAGGTTCATTAAGTTCCTCAACTTAAATACACTTTTTTGAAATTGTCCAGAGAAGTTTATAGAGTTCTGGAAGTATGAAGCAATAAACAAGCTAGTAAGAAAATGTTCTATGGCTTTTTTGGCATTGTCTGCTATAAATATATAAACTTTAAGGAAACTGTAAATGCAGGGTGACTGACATAATTTGAGGAACATATTTTAAATTAATAAAATTTTTAATACATGTAGACATGTTTAGTAGATTAAAGTAAGCAATATTTATAGAAAAATAAGATGTCAATAAGTGAGTTCACAAAACTAATATCTGTTATTATTCTTATTTTTCTTCTCCTCAGATTATCATTAACATGGCCTTGGAGTTTCTATCAAGTCCCTTGTCACTTCCTCTGTAGCACTGTTCCCCTTCTCTGCTTCCTGGCTGCCATGAATCAAGCAACTTGTTTTCTGCCATGATAGCCTTGGCTTGAAGCTAATGTACCATGGATGGACTCCTCTGAATCCATGAGCCAAATAATTCTCTCCTCCTTTAAGTTCTGAATGTCAGATTTTTTTCCCAGCAATGGGAAAGCTGACAAATACAATAACTTAATATGTTTAAGGGTTCTGCCATAACATTTTCAATGATGGAGGGATGGAAAATGATGTGGGAAGTGAAATGAAAGCTAGAAATGTTAAAGAAGCAACACCAGTGAAGAAGATAGCAGAAAGGAAAAAAAAAGAAATCCATTTTAATACAGTACTAAAATTTTCACTGAACTTTTCAATAAATACCTAGAGTGAGTTATTTTCTTTCTGCTTTTACTGATATATAAGCTTTTAAATTTAAAAATAAGACTGATTCCTTATGTCTCTTAGTATGATATTGTTTAAAATAAGACCAGTAACTATTGTTTAAATGAAATATTTCCTTTTGCATTTTATTTGAAACAAAAACTTTGATGGAAAATCATATAGGGTTAAAAATCCATGTCAGACTTACAGTATGCAGACAGACTACATAGCCTGTGAACCCCAGAGAGTGAAGCAAAGATTTACAATTAATCAGAACACAGCCAAGGGATGTTGGACAGCATGCAACTGGGAGAGGATATTGCCTTCACAGCCTCATTCTCCTGGTGTCTTTGATGAAGTTCAGGATTTAAACAACATACTTTATGCAGAATGTATTAGTAGATTTCTCCTCTCTCTAAGGTAGAGGCAATGCTTTCTGTTTCCCAATGTTCGCTGTGACATCTGTGTGAAACGAATTAATGAATTCCAGCTCTGATGTTCATGGCAACGTATGGATGCCTTTCTGTAAAATGTGCGCTCCCAAGCACTTAGCCCATGAATTGTGCCAGTAAGTGTACAGCAGGATCTAAAACTGGTGATGGAATAAGCACTTGAGTGATCTTCACATCAGTTGTCCCTTTTCTGCATTAATATAGCTGACACGAGCTAACTGAGCATGGGCCGAGTCTCCCTCAGCCTCAGTGTGGGGCTTCCCAATTGTGTGCATGTGCCCAAGAAATGCAGACATTGAGGGCCACACTTCCAGAGACAAAATATCATCAGATTTTATGGAACATATGATCAACTGTTTTTCATACTTTACATGTAGTATTTTTGGTAATGTGCATGAGCTTTTGTTAATTAAAAACAAAATCGGCTCTTTTATTCACAGAGATTGAGGACTAATGCTAAATACTGTTCAAACTGAAAGAGTTGGAAATTTCAGAAGTACTATTCAAATATTATGATATATAATTCAATAATATCCTTGGAATTTAAATTATTTGAACTATTGTGCCCTCCATTTTATGTGGTAAGTTAGGCTTGAAACTTTAAATATGCCAGCTAGGTGAATTGAGACTAAGCATCCTCAACTTTAACCCTTAGATAATGAAAATCGAGCCACTGGGTATCAGTCTTTCAGAACATGCTAGTTCTAACAAAAGCAGTTGATTTTTAAAGTGTTGATGACAGAATGTGGAGTATGGAATAAAATAACTTTGTAATTCCTGACAATTCTCACTAAGAGGTGCTAGTGGGTAACTGGTGTGGATGGACGCATTCTTTGACAACAAGTGTGCAAGTTCCCCAAGACACTTATTTACACTATAATCATATTTCTCATGTATACTGGATCCTATTGCATTGGGAAAATGTATAACACCACCAAGAATATTATTTCTCTACCAAAATTAGCAATAGATTTTAGTAAAAACTAGGTATAGGTGAAGACTATAGAAACTTGTAGAACAAATTCTCACTCCCAAACCTTTCCCCAATTACTCAGATTTGCTTTGAAGGGGATGATCATCATGACCAACTTTTTTGACTGAAACTGTGCTACAAATTTAAACCTAAAAGTGATTTTTAATTTAGATTTAAAATAGCATTTCATGTTTTACTGCAAATAAGAACAGAGAATGATAGATGAACTCAACAGACATTCAATAGACAATATCCAAATGTTGCTTTCTCTAAACAGATATCAACTTTTTGTCAAATATTTGAAATATTTCTCCATGAGAGCTTTGAATTTTTCAGTCATTAAATATCCCATATTTAAAAAAATACTATATTCACAAATGTATGCCCAAGCTAATAACTGAGGATACATGCTACTCATCTATTCGACATGCTCTTGAGAGTTTCTATGTAAGCTGTGTTTTTCTCATTAAATTTCATTTGAATTTCAAAAACAATCTGTATTCATCCATTGCTAAAGAACCCAATACTGAAAGAAAATTAAAAATCACTCTGAAAATTTGTGTAGATGCAATTTGAAGAGTGAAGATCAAGCAAAATATTATAATACAGCTATTTTTTTTAAAAAAGTACTGTTTTCAAAGACAGGAACGCTATGAAATAGTGAAAGGATGATGAAATGGAAAGAAGGAAAGAACAAGGCAAGAGGAGCCAAGAAATGTGTGTATATAACACAGCACATGAGGGGAAGGCCCTCGGCTGTCCACTGATGCTGTAATTATTGTCAGCAGGTGGCAGGTCCTCAGAAACATGTTTTCATTAACTTTATTCCTACCTTAGCATATCAATACTCTGTAGAAATAAACAAGCAGAATTAACAGGTCTTGGTTTCATTGTGAATTAACTTTGATATTTATTTTTAATTTTGTTAATTTAAATTAATTTTAACTGATGTAGAAAACATTAAAAATGTATATACTCAAGGGATATCATGTGATGTTCCTGTGAATGTATGTATTGTATGAAGTTCCCTTAGCATAAATATATCCATCTCCTCAAACATTTATAAACTTTTTATGAAGCAAACATTGAAATCCCTCTTTTCTATCTTTAAATGCACAGAATATTATTGTTTTCCACAGTCATGCTACTATGTAGAAGAACTCTTACATCTCCCTTCTCATCCCTCCCTCCCTTCCTCCTACTCTTCCCATGCTTTGGTCCCTACCATTCTACTCTCAACTTCTATGAAATCAACTTTTAAAAAATCACAGATGAAAGAGATCATGTGGTGCTTGTTTTTTCTGTGCCACTTTTATTTCACTTAACATAATTCTATCTCCAGCTATAATGTAACAAATGAAAAGATTTAATTATATTTATGGTATTCATATATAAATCTATATACATATATAATAAAAATAATGTGATCTAAATCACATATTTTCATTAGCCTTACTGTTACATTAGCATATCAATATTGTTTTTAAAAATAAACAAAATTAATTGGTTTTGGTTATCTTCATCCATTCATCAGTTGGTGGACACTCAGATGGTTTCCATTGCTTCGCTATTGTGGATAGCACTGCAGTAAAAATGAGAGTGCAGATGTCTCCTCAGCATACTGCTTTCATTTTCTTTGTACATATACCAAGTAATGGGATTACTGGATCATATTGCAGGCCTATTTTTAATTTTTTTGAAGCAATCTCCATACTGTTCTTCATAATGAAAGTAATAATTTGCATTTCCACCAAAACTGTGAAAATGAACTTTTCTCGGCATCAGTACTAGCTCCAAACGTTTTGCTGTTGTGATAATATCCATTCTTATGGGAGTAGTGTGCTACCTCCTTTGGTTTGATTTGCATTTTTACTTTTTGAAATTATTTTTTTAAGAAAAAAAGAAGCATACTATAAAATTATGAAATATTATCGCATAAGTTCTTAGGCAATTTTGTTGAGTATTCTCTCTTTTTATTGGGTAGACTTCCAAATATTATAGTTACTTTGTGTTGGAATATCTTAACAGAATATCTATTGGAATAGCTATCTTTTTGGAGTTTTATATTATAGTGAAATGACTGTTCTGTGCCTTTCAATATGCAGAACATTGTTTAAATTGGATAATTATATTGTATATCTTTCATGTGAAAAAAATAAGACCACCATATATTATAGAACTATGTTGAATATGTATGTTATTGATTTTTAGACACTTATTATTCCAAAAATTTTATTATATCTTTAGATATATATTTATGAAAGAACAATTGATATCTCATGCTAAACAAGATTAATAAAAACTTCTATGGGTTTCCCTACACAAATTATGATACTGTGTTCTTATTTAATTATAATGGAAAGGGATAGGTTTTTTTAAAACTTGACAATAAAGTTATTTTAATTGATACTTCAAATATCTATTGCCAGTTTATGAAGTTAAATAAAGTATGTCTTTTTATATAGAAGGGTTTCATTGTTTCCAGTCACATTTCATTACAGCAGTTCAGAATAATATAACGGTAAAAGATTAAGTGATAATATAGCAGAAAAATGTGAACACACCAAAAAAATCCACAAACTGTTTACTAAACCAGGAACATGTTTTGCAATTGCCAAACACAAGTAAAGCTGTATGAAAACTCTGGGGTTAATAACTACAGCAGTCTCCAATGATCACATTCCAATTTTTCCTTACAATGCGGAATAATCGTCACCGTCTCTCCCAGGGCAGCCTCTGTGTGTTTGTGCTGCTGCTAAACCTGGTCTTATTGGAAGCTTCCTAATTTAGTTATCAATGACTTCTATCTTTATGTCTTCGATCCCAATCCTTTCCTCTGTATAATCACATCCTACAACATCAAAAATCCTGTCTCTTAGGTAATTAAACAGATGATCCCCCTGTGGGAACTCAATCTTCCCCATGCCATCTCCCTTACATGTTTGTATTTCTGGTATCCGTTCTAGTGTTTTACCAGTGTGATAGTAAAACATGAGAGGAATGACGTGGCCAGACAGTAAACGCGTATACAAACTTCCTCAAACGAACAGTGCAAGCAGCACCAACTGTCTACGCAGTAAGCCAGGAAATATTCGTGTGATGTTATCTGCATCCTGTTGTTATTGTTTTTTTTTTTTTTTTTTGGTACCGGGGATCAAACTCGGGTCCTTGCACTTGTGCAGCAGGCGGTGAAACCACTGAGCTAAATCCCTGGCCCTGCATCCTGTTTTTAATAGATTCTGCCATCTCTTACCTCACCAAAATAGCTTCCTAATATGTCCAAAATCTCCATGTGGTATGCCTTACCACAGGCCAAAACATACTTCAATTTATACACCAACTTTCTGCTTTCTTTTTACATATTTTATAAGGTTTTATTCAGGAAAGAGGAAGCTACCTATGATTTTCAGTGAGAAAAATTACACTTATTATTCCATGTAAAAGCTTTCTAAGCAATGCAAGTTTAATTGTCTCATATTTCACATAAGACATTCTGAATATATTGGAAAGAAATAAAGATACATATGTAATAATAAAATGTGAACTAAAGTAGGTAAGCATTCTTGAAATTAGATTATGATATTGGCTCTTTGATTTAAGTTGAAAATTAGTGAATTCTAATTAAGGTCAATAATTTAATTGGGAAAACAAAGTGAAATATTCATACATTGATAATTAGGAAGATTATACGTGTGCTAAGACTATGTGGAAAATCATTGTAACTTCATTTTAATTTTTCTATGAATTTGAAACGTCTTGAAAACAATTAAATCCCCTTTTCAAAAAATTTTAATTGGCCAGGGTTCTTCATAAATAGCAAACTCATTCAAGATAACTAAGAAACCAAGAAACTATCAGATCGAAGAAGACTAAAGACACGTGACATCTAAATGTAGCATGTGACCCTGTATCAGATCCCAGAGTAGATGGCATTATCAGGAAAATGAAGGAGATTTAATTTGGCCTATAGATTAAATTATATTATTGAATCGATGTTAATTTTCTAAATTTGATTTTTGTGTTGTAGCCTTGCAGTAAAAAACAGAAGTAAAACAAGAGGAAGTTTTAAAGGACAATGGGTCAAATTTGAGACAGATTTTAGATAAATGAATGCACCTTGAGACCATGCTTCTAAGTGAAATAAATCAGACACACATCTTAAAATATCACATTTTTTCTCTTTTGTGAGAAACCAAAAGGGTAAATAAGGACCAAAATGGATGATAGATATTGGATACTGGGAAGAAAATGTTCAAATGGGGAGGGGAACAAGGGAGGAGGGAGGAGGAAGGAAAAGAAAAGGAAAAAGGAAAAAAGAATAGAAGAAAAATTTGAAATAAAGCTTTTGTAAATAAGGAGAGGAAGAAGGGTTGAAGGGAAGGGAGAAGAATGCTAAGAAAAGAAAGAAAGTTAGCTACAACTTACTCTCCGAAATGAGAGCTGCACCTACCTGTAATCTCAGCACTCTGGGAGGTGGAGGAAAGATTACAAGTTCAAGCCCAATGAGGGGCAATTTAGGATTTTGCAGTAAGATCTTGTCTCAAAAATAAAATTATTTAAAGGCTGGGATGTAGCTTAGTGTAAACTCCATCCCCAATACAGAAAAAATGAAGGAAAAAAATAAAAAGGAATGTGGAAGGCATAAGGAAGGCTTGTGTATGCTTTTGCAACTTTTTTATGTTCAAAATTATTTCCAAACTTTTTTTGGAAAAATAAATGTCGAGATACACTTCTTAGAAAAACTTTAGATAATGCTTTAAGAAATTGAGTAAATAATAGCAGCCTGATCCTGGTTATATTCTCTTAATGTACCATAATAAGCTCTCATTCTTTGAAGGGAGACATACATATTTTTAAATTTTAAGTACTTTTAATAATCTCTGCATTTTAATTTAAGTTAAATTATAGAGTAATTATTTTCATGGTTGAATTTTGTATAATATTAGATAATTATTTAATCCATTTAAATCTCAATTTTGTCATCTCTAGAATGAGACAAATAATTCCCACTCCATAATTTGTTATAATTAAATGAATTTATATACATAAAACACTAAAACATAGACAAGCACACAATTAACACTCATTAAGTGGTTGTCCTATTTATCTCTTATAAATCCATCTGCACTATAATCATTTTAGTTTTGAAATATTCTGTTTTTCATTTTATGTGTTTATACATATTAAATCTTTAGTGATATTTGATGATGTTTAATGAAGTTTGACATACATAATAAATCAGCGTTTTCTTTTTATTTATTGCCTGTTTTATAGTCACTGTGATGAAAACTTGAGATATCTTTCCATATAATTCTTCTAATTCTTATGTGCTATAAGAAAAATTTCTGACTACCATGATTTCATGAATACACATACACATATAAAGTAGAAGAAAACACCAAAGCAATAAAAGATATGGCTATCCAACTAGTATCAGAATTGAAGCATGATTTTCATCACAATCAAAACTGAAGGGACTGGATTAAAGACTTTATGGGGTTCCTGAAACAAGTACTGTTGAGCAGGACCAGAAGAAGTAAGGACAAATGTCTCTAACTTCTGTCTCACTCTGAGCACCCATTTTAACTGGAGGCAGCATGTTGTATTCCACTGAAAATCAGAGATGTTTGCTAGGTTTACCTTTCAGGAAGTTATGTGTAGTAAAGGGGACCATGCTGGCTGGTAAACTATGGGCTGCTGTGAAGACAAAGAAATTCAGTGGGTGACAATGAGGTTAGGGTTGGGAAGGACGTAGAGGAGAGAGTTTGCCTGCTGTCAACCATGTTGGAAAGTTACAGGAGATGTGAAGTCTTCCTGTACTCAGCAGAAAGTTGTCACTAGAAGGACACTCATGTAACTCATCAGGTCTTCAAGAGGGTCCAAATACACTAGCAGCTGGGTGGTGTACACAGGGCGGGAGATCAATGTATGGAGGGAGGGAGGGGTACAAAAAAGGAATTAAGATGTATTCTGTCCACAGAGCAACTTCCTACATGGAACATAATCACTGTGTACTGCAAACTGTCCTGATAAAAATTTAAAAAGGAAACATCCACCCTAAATTACCCCCAAAATACCAAAAAGACATTTGTGAGGTAATGGAGATGGATACATTAATTTGATTTAATTTACAATGTATACATTGATCAAAACATTACATTATATCCCTTAAATACACACTTACTTGTCAATTAAAAATACATGAACACATTAAGTATAAAAAGAAGGAGATGGTTAGCTGAAATTCCCAGCCACCAAAACCATACACTTGCCTGAAAAGCACTTACAGGCACTTTTCTCTGAGTGCTCCAAAGACAGCTCCCTGAAAGTTCCCCCTAGAAACCACAAGGGTCTGCTGAAAATAGCCACACATTCTGCAAGAGCCAGAGCAGACAGGCACCTCAGGACCAAGGACAGAAGCACCTTTTCCAGGATCCCTTGTTTGCACTCTCCTGATAGTGCTGAATGTGGAGTCACCTGGTAAGGGAAAGCTTTACAGGGACCATCTCCAGTATGGCAGGACTGGCAGGGAATGGCAGATTTGAAACAGAGTGAATATTAAGTTAATAACTCACAACCTATTCAATAAACTGATACAAATCTGTTAAAATTCTCTTAGGATTGAAATTTGGGTTAATGGTTGGCAATTTTTGCTGATATTTTTGAGTGACCAAGTCTTTGAAACCAGTATTTAAGAAATCTGTTTTTTTTTCTAACATCTGACTAATTCTCCTTGCATTTATTTGCAGTGTTGACTCAATACATAGCTTCACTTTTTTTTAAAGACCATGTCTACTTAACAAAAACATGTGGAAATGATACTCATATTTGCTGTATCCACAGTTGAATAGAGCATGGGTAACATTTTAGAGTAAAAATAAAGTCTTTTACATTAAAAAGTTCTAAGAGGTTAAAAAAAACCCCCGCAACTTTTCTGATGATTTTTGTTAAATATTTCTGTCTTTCTGGACACCAATACACCTGTTGTGGGTAAATTGTGTGTCCCTACCATTTATATATTGAGGTCATGACTCACTGTGAATGTATTTGGATATAGGGAAAATCTGGGGTAATTACACTAATTAAATGAGGCCGAACTGGGGAGAGCCTTACACGGTAAGGTAGGATTTGTGTCCCTCTGAGAGGAATCATTGCAGAGCATGCTTCTTTTTCTTTTTCCCTCTGTCTCCTTGCATTTCCCCAAGGACAAGCTATTGGGCACACAGAGACCAAGCTGCCTCCTGCAAGCCAGAGAATGCTCATCAGAAACCCAAACTTCTGACATTATGAAAATAAATTTTTATTTTTTAAGCTATTCAGTCCTTTTTTTTATGACAGCCAAGCATCAAACATATCCCTGAATGAAATTGTTTTCACTTCATAAAGGCATTCATAGTCTCTTGAAGTAGTAAGAAAGAATTACATGGTGGCAAAATATGTTAGCTCTAGAGCTAGGTTTCTTTATTTCAAATCTGCAAAGCAATTTATAGTATATTTTGAATACAATACAGATTCATTATCTGTAGAACAAGAATTATGGACAACTACTTTTGAAATAAAAATTAGTTTTATTTAGAAGCCCAGTAGTAATTGGAGTATGAATACCTCACATTACTACTGTCATAATAGCACGTATTTTCACAAATAATAATTATTCTGTCCGAATGGACCTATAGTGATTTTCAATTGTATTTGAATCTTTCACAAAGACAAGAACTGGCAATCCTTCCCTCATCAGGCAAAGCCTCCCATATTTTTGAGGTATCTCAAGAAAGAGAATCTCTGCATACAGTTATGTATTGAAACTAAGATACAGTGTGTTAATCTTTACCAAGGAAAATGTATAATAAGTGAGTACAGTATAACTCCTTAAGCTTATACAATAAAATAATATTTTTGACTGGACATCAGGATTACCATTGAAAGCTCTGTCCTCAATGCAAAACTAAAGAGGGAGTTATGAGCTTCTATTTTCCATGTATTACTGTCATTCATGTAAAATAAGACTTCATTTTTAGATAACTTTATTAAATTGACTCAAGAAAATTTAAGTTACTAACTGGACATCAAAGTCGATCAGAATGGGGGATATATGCAATCAACAGAGATAATTAGAAAATAACTGCATAGACAGGAGAAAATAATTAACTAAATGAGATTTGCAAGCTCATAGATGTCTATTTATCCAAATCATTATACCTAAATTACTATAAGGAAGCTCTAGTATTAAATGAGGTTGAAAAGAGTTAGAAAGTATCCCTATTCACCCATACCACCTACTCATGTTCACTTTATGTATGTGTTGTTTTGTTTTCTTCAAAAGCTTATAAATATTAGTCTGCAGACAATTTTTTAAATGTACAGTTTTGTAAATTTGTACTATCTTTATCATAAAGAAATCTACTAGTCAATGGTTTTTAGTGGCAAAACTATACAATTTGGAAGCATATTTTCCAATTGATAAATTGAAGTTATTAATTAAAAAGGAAAGATATATAATTGAAATCCCAAAGCAATCATTGTTCTCATGTAAAGCTAAATAAGCTATTTCCAAAAACAAAGCAGTGTGAGGTTTCTGGGTAGAAGCACAGAGACATATACATTTCTATTTTGATTTGTGCTTTTGCTGTACGATATTGGGTAGATGACTTTGAGATATTCAAGAACAATAATAAAAATGGGAAGAAATTGTGATGTTTTTATAGATGAGGTAAAATCAATTTAACAAGACTTCTTAAACTCACAAAGGTAAATGAAATGCTATCATAAAGCTGCTACATTTTGCTATTTATCAAAACAATGCATTCTGTATTATGCAAAATCCAAACCATATAAGTCTTTCTGTAACCCAGTCATATTTATAAAAACTATATTTTTTATTTAATATGGGCAATTGAAGGAAAAATATATAATATATAGAGATATAATTATATCTATATATTATATCTCTGTATATATATTCTCCCTACATAGTGTATATATAGCTACACATCTTCTCTTTCATATATCTATTTATACAATATCCATTGAATCAACAGTGGGTTTTTGAAATAAGCATGTTTTGTTTTTCTTCAATTGTAGATTTTTAAATTATAATATATATATATATATATGAGATTAATACAATTTACCTTTGGCCTCTACAATTACAACTCAGTAGGTTGCTGTAGTGTGTACACATTTCCTTTTTTGATGGACTCTGTATATATGAAAGAGAAAATTTTCTTTTATCCCAAAGAAAGAGCAAATTATTTGACTTGCACTTAAATCATTTTTGGGCTCAGAATTTTATATAGATTAATTTTTTTTTTAATTCTAAGATTTAGTGTGTTATGTTCCCTTTTATGACAAATACATCAGGAGGAACAGTTGACACAATTAATATAAGGCTATATTGGCAATAATATGATGTTATTTAGAAATCTTAAATGGAGTTAAACTGATGTGGAGCTCACTGTCTGCAATACCCAGACTGTGTTATGGAAGGTGTTATTTTGTGGAGAAGCAAGAAAGATAACTTGAACAATTGATTTTTATGCATTTGGTTGGTAATAAGTACACTAAATTAAAGGGTAAATTCCTGGAAAAAAGAGAGAGAGAAATAGAATGTAGAATCTTTTAACTAAAGAAAATATTTAGTCAATCAGTGAGAATCTCAAATTCTTCCTACTACCAGAATTTAGCTCATCAGAAGTCACTATTAAATGCTACCTATTATTTATAATTTTATGTAATATCCTTAAATAAAAATGCTGAACAAATGATAATGTGTTTGTTAACTACTACTTACGTAGTTTAATGGGAAGCATGGCTGACATTTCTTCATAGACATGCATGTGTAAAGTAGTTCATTTTAATGGGTAAAAATTGTTTGTTGCTCCAGTGTCCTAAGATTAACATTTTTACACAGAGCTTCACTGCTCACATTCTTGTCATCCCCAACATTCCTGACAATCTATTCTTATCTGGGGAGAAAAAGGATTCTTAATACATTCATGAGTTAAATATAGCCCACGTATGCCTAAAGGAACCTAGTATTGGAAGTTAGCTATGAAGAAGAGAATTAGATATTAAAATTGTAAAACTTAGATATGTGTTTAAACAAAAACAGTAAAGAATTTAGTGGGACCAACACTATGTTTTTTAATTAAGGGCAAACGTGACTGGCATTAGGAAAATTACAAGTGCTTAGAAGATGGATGTTTGAGGGACCTGAGGTGTGGAAAATTGCCCACACATGTCATAGTGCATCCATAAATCAGTCCTGGCTTAACCAAGGATGGGTCCTGGTTGACACACAGTGTGTCCAATGTATGCAGTGTTTATATTCTCTTAATTCTGTCAGGTTATTCTCAGTTATCCTGTAAAGAAGATAAGGATTAATATTCTATATAATTACAGTAATACCTTGGTTCACAAACACTTTTGATTACAAACAATTCAGTTAGCAAACAAAAAATCTTTTGGCACAATTTTGCTCTTGTTTGTAAATTCCACATTGATGACAAACACAACCACAGCCATCCTCCTCACACAAACACAAACATAGGCATCTTCCCTCAAATCACAAAGCAAGTTAAGTTCATAAACTGAGAGAACACTATAATTCTCTTATTTACATCTACAGAAAGCCGGGTGTGGTGGTGCACACCTGTAATCTCAGTACTCAGTAGGCTGAGGCAGGAGGATCACCATGAGCTCAGCCATCCTGGGCTACATAGTGACACCCTGTCTCAAAAACCCCCAAAATAAATAAATAAATCTATAGTGACATTTTAATAAATCACTAAGCAATATTTTTAAAAAAGAAACTAATCTTCCAATGAGTGTCCTTTTCATGACAGACATAATATTAGGAGCTGGTTATGCTTGGTCATCCCTCAACAGACATGTTGTAGAAATGGCTTCACACTACCTCATTTCTATCCAGGGAGACTGTACAATGCAGATTTCTGCTATTTGTCCTTATGTCCAGATTTTAAGATGTTGGTTAAAAGAGTCTGGATTTTTAAATTTTCTCTTTAAAGCCCACTATCACCATTGTCAGAAAAGAATGACTTATACATTTCTCTTGAAAGGTTGCCCCTGACTAGACTTAAAGAGAATTAAAATCATTACAGAAATATTCAGTACTTCTCCCTGGACATATTTATCACTCTAGAAGGGATAGAAGTCAGGAAAAATTATTTTTTCCTTTTTTACACTGATAATGAAAATGAACTTGATTCAATTATCCAAACATCTGAATAACATGGAGACAAATGTCATATAAATTCATCTTTGATTAAAATTGTCAAAACCACAGTGTTTGGCTCTAATGTGTTCTGAGTATAGATTAAAATTAAGTTCTGAAATTTGTGACCAAGATCACTTTTTCAAGGCCTAAAGTAACTAATGTGGCTTGAAGGAAAAGCATTAATCTTTCCATAAATTCATTTTTTGTGTTTTAGAAACATTAAACTCTCATTATATTAATCTGATTCTCGCCTCTTCTGAAATACAGGAATTTCCCACTCTGGATTTTAAGTACATTGTTCATGATTACTCAGCTGTTATAGTTAATGCTGTGGCCTGTTCATGAGGTAAGTTTACTTACTTAGTATTCTCATTTTTAACTGAAAATAAGATCAGAACTCACTAGGCATGCTGAGTTGTTAGTGTTATAGAATATTATTTCTGCCTCTCTACAAAAGACATGAATATAGCTAATGAGAAAGGATAAAAATGGTAAAACAAAATAAACAAAGAACATTTAAAAATTTAAATTATATGCTAAGATAATGGCCAAAAGGTTACACCTATGTCAGAGGGATCAATACTAACTAGCAAAAACTCCATTGGCTGGTAAAGAATACTTGGAAGCTGTAAGTTTTGGGGAATGAAAAAATGAGAGAAATATTCTAGTTGAGGAAACAAAAAGAAGAAAAATCAATTTCCAGTAGTAATACTTCAAAGAAAAAAACAATAGAAAATACCTAAAGTAATACATTAATAAATCAGTGAGAAACAAATATAGAAAAACTTTTCATTAGAATTAAGTTCAAGTATAATCCAGTGACATCATTAAGTAATGAAAAAAATAGCCCACCAACCTCTAAATCTGCATCTAAGGAAATATACTTATAACTAAAATGAAATGGAATTTACCTGGGTAAATAATAGTAGCTGAGAGAATTTACTAGTAGATCTATGCTTCCAAAACTATTAAAAGAAGTTTTTAAACAAAAGGAATATGATACCAGAGAGACACATATATTTACAAGAACCAAGACAGCTCTGAAAATAAAAGAAAATACAAGTCATTTATCCTTAATTTTAATTGTTTTAACAAGTAATCATTAGAGGTAAGGAAAGTATCAATGTACAAGAATATAAAATGTATATCAAAATATAGGATTATATTAGGACAAAGACCAGTAGGGAGGGATTGGAGTTATGTTGTAAGATTCAGATTATGTGTAAAGTGATAGTTCGTCCAAAAATAGATGATGATAATAAACAAAAGATACATAGGATAGACTCTATAGAAACTAGAAAAATAAATGTAACAGGCAGCCAACTGTCAAAGTAAAATTAATAAAATATATTTCATTATAACCCTGTCAGAGAAGGAAAACAGAACAGATTAGAACAAGTAAACAATACCTAACAGGATGGTAAAATAAGTCATAGCAATTTTCATATCAAATATAAATGGCCTCAGATGAATTATCAAAAAGAAGTAAACAGAAAAGTCAATAAGGTGGGGAAGATGAGCATGACAGTATTAGTGAACTTGTCCTAATTAACAGCTTAAAAACACTTTACCTAAGAGCAGCAGAATACAAATTCTTGTCAAATGTAAGGAAAATATTCGCAAGAGAAACCCCATTCTAAGCTGTAAAAAAAATGAATAAATAAACCTGAGCATATCAAAAATACACAAAGTATTAGTACAGCCACACTGAAAGTAAGATGCAAAATCAATAATAGAAAGATATCCAGAAAAACCTCAAAAATTTCGATACTGTAAAGTGTAACTGATGAAAATTTCTTTGTGCTTTTGAAGTGCTACTGAAAGACCAGAGGTTGGAGAGACAGGAGCAGTAGATAAAGAACTTCAAATTTGCTAATAATCTGTCATAATCTCTTCTACTGTAAAACGATCTAGGTTTTTTTTTTTCTTTCACCACTCCCCCTTTTTGGCAGTGTCTGGCTAGAGCAGCAGAAATTTTAAATTTCTTCATGATAAATATGAAGAAATATATCTGTTTCTCTCTCTCTCGCCCCTCAATAAAATACATGGATGGTCTAATTTCTGGTACAATTCAAGAAATGTTGCCTCCATGATGGTTTCAGGGACCTGGGTCATCTTTCCAAATTGACTCGACTCTCTTATAACAGGACAGAGAGGCTGGGCCTGCACATGCCCAATGGATAGCTAAAAACAGAATAAAGCTTGGCACTTTTGCCTTCATTTTATGTCTATCTCCTTCCTTACCTTAAAACCTTGGTTCAGATCCTGATCCACTCTGCATGTAGACATGTTAATCACTTAAGGAGTGTCTAAAAATTAATAATAAAGCCTTGAGATGTCTATATTTATCTAGCCTCTCTTATACCCTTCAAAACTGAGGACACCAAGATCTGCATGGCCCTGGGTCATCTCATGGGGACTGAGCTGCCCCCCAATCTGTGCAGACTTCTCTCATGGGTGTTCTCTCCTGTGGAACTGAGACTGTGATCTCATTGCAGAGTGGAGAGGAATAAGACTCATGGTGAAGGTGAGTGAGAATTGGAAGGATTAAGTTTCTTCAAAACATAATGCTTCATATTCTAAAACATGGTATAGTTATAAACAAGCAGCGTATTCACATTACCATTCAAATTATGTGGAATTGTTTTTTGCTACTTATTAATTCTATATTATATCTTCAGAGCACTTTTATCTTACTAGTTTTCAGTTTCTGCACTTAAGAATCACTATTAACAATCTCATTCTTCAAATATACCATTTTTTCTTTTTTATAATTAATGAATATAGTATTTTATGCTTTCTTAAAGCTCAAATATTTACTTTCATATTTTTCTTATTCTCAGTTCTTTTCATATTACAGAGGCTTCATATTAATTAACAGCAGCTTTAATCATTGCTGCATTTCAATAATCATACCTCTGATATGTTCACATAAATTGTCTTCTATTAATATGCCAATGAACACCTGTTTGTTCACTCCATGATTCCCATCTTTTTATATTTGATTTTAATCAACATTTTCTCAAATTTAGTAAATGCTATTCAGTCAGCAATTTTATGAAACAGCCAAGCTTTTCTATTTAACTTATGCCCTGCAAATTTAAAATATTTCTTAATTATAAATCTGCCCATTTTGATACAATATATAAATCCCTATGCCCTTCAACATGGTGTAAATTAGGAAAATAAAAATTGCTGATATAAGACAAATGCTTCCTGGACCCAGATGACTTACATACTTACTGGATTAGGCAGGATTCTGCAGAGAAACAGAATTAATGGGGTGTGTATATATAGAGAGATTTATTTTAAGGAAGCAGCTCTCAGCCTTGCTGAGGAACAAGTACAGAATCTGTAAAAACCCTTCAGGGAAGGCCAGCAGGCTGAAGACCCAGGGAAGAATTTCAGTTCAAATCTAAAGGCAGTCTCATCAAAAAATTAGAAAAAGTAAAGAGCCATTCTGCTGACAAATTCCTACTGCTTCTGAGAAGTCCATTTCCTTCCATGAAGGCCTTCAACTGATTGAATGAGGCTCACCCACACCGCCAGGGCAGTGAGCTTTGAGCAACATCTGTCTACCCAAATGCCAGTGTGACTCAGAAAACATCTCTGCAGAAACATGCAGAGTCATGCTTGGCCCGCTCTCTGTACTGTTCCCAGCAGACAGGTGAAATAACCCGTCACACTTGTACTCCTATGAAACCTTTTGCATTTTAAGTATGAACTACACAGATATCTTAGTAAATAATTAAAATCCTATGTGTCCACACATTTTTGTTGTTCAAATAGTGGGAAATGTAAGACATAACCAATTAGTTTATGCTTACGACCTTACAGTGGCAAAGGCCCTTTGTTCACAGGACCAATTTGCAGACAGGGTGAAGTTATTTTGCAAGGGTCACTTACATGTGCCACACTGGACATGGTCCTGTGTGTGTGTGTGCACACCTGCATGTGTGTGTGTGTGAGTGTGTGTGTGTGTGTGTGTGTGTGTGTAGGGGTCATGGGTGATGGATTGCAGGGACCTACTTTGCAACCTTGTCCATTTCTTTTCAAGACTATGCCCCAAGCATCAGTAGCTACTGTGAGGAAGCAGATGCTCAAGAGATGAACAAGCACCACTGGAATTCGCATTGGGATATATTTATAAAATGGGGCTACTTTAGTTTTTTTTAAATAACCACCATTTCCAGCCTAGGTAAAGATACAAGAAATAAGTGATTTGAACAGTCACCAAAATAGATAGGAATGATCTTGGGTAAAACCATGATTTCAAAGATGAAAATGCATTTAAAAAAAAAACAACCCACCGTTATGTAATATGGCCATATATGAATATATATTTATATATATATATGAATATATTTTTCTATCACTAATTTCATTGTTGATTGTCAGTAGACTTCTGTGCCATGTAAACTTATTTCTCTCTGCACTATAAATTCTGTGTTCCCTGAAACTGTTTGGTTCTGTTCAACCCACAGGGCTCCTGACCAGCAAGCCAATGGTCTAGTAGACAATGACTCTCAGTGTGGGGGTATTTTAAAGGTTAGTGTGGGAGAATGTGAGGCTGAAATACCCAGGGTTCAGGTTTCTCGGGTTACTCTGGGGCCGAGGGAGCCTATTTAAACATGGCTGACAAATATTTAATTATCTCGACATCAAATACATTTAAATCGCTTCCTTGGGCCTCACTACAGCAGTGATGAAAACACGTGCGTGCGTCTCTGAGGTCTGCACGGACGCACATCTTGGAGATGCGTCCCTTTGAAGATGGGTCCCTTTGAAGACTACAGTATGTCCACATTTTACTAAGCAAAATTACAGAAGCGAGCCAAATCCCACACTACTGCAATCGTCATCAGTAAAGAAACCAGTCTAACATTTAAGTAAGGCAGACTATGATCTCAGAGTAAAATAGGACCATAGAAATTGTAAACTTTGTACTTTCCGATTTCCTTACAAATGGTTAAAATTCCCCCAGTGGCATATCTACCTATATTTGTGACTCCTGCCTTATGTGACTAATAAATAGTCTCTATTTCTTCCTCTGTCCCAGAAGAGCTGACCTCTTCCTTTCAGAGATACGTGCCACATTAAAAAAAAATTGACAGTGTAGCTAACATTTTTTAGAATTTCAAAGAATAAAATGACATGCCCCTAGGTGAGGAGTTCACACCTTTTGGGGGAGGTATGAGTATGTGGCAATAACGCTGCAGGGCTCCCTAATTCTTTGGAATGCATATGTTACCTCAAGACCCTTTGTTCCTTTAAAATACACAGATGTACATTATGTCTACAGTTAGAAAGTACTCATAAACTATTGCCTGCAATTTCAGGGACTTCATGGATGCTCTGGGGCCGAGGGAGCCTATTTAAACATGGCTGACAAATGTTTAATTATCTCGATGTCAAATACATTCATATCGCTTCCTTGGACCTCACTACAGCAGTGATGAAAACACGTGCGTGCGTCTCTGAGGTCTCCACGGATGCACATCCCTGAGATGCGCCAGCAAATGCACCAGCCTGCTTAAGTTCGTAATGCAGCAGAATAAGATACATGAGTCGGCCAACCCACTGGGATAAATTTTGCCGTTGAACAGCTTTACAATGGAGAGATTTTAAAATTTAGATTTCAAATAAATATTAGTCTTCGGCATACAAGAGCTTCTTACAAGGGTTAAAAGAGCTTTGCTTCCTGTGAAAAAGATTCTGTAGGTATTTGCTGTTTAAATCTGTTCAGGTAATTAGTCCCTGTGGAGCCCTGGGCTTTAGGCTCCAGCTGTTCATGCTAATGAGATGCCACTTGGTGTAGGGATTTTCCTCCCAGCATTAAGTAGTTAACCTGTAATGGGGAGCTTGAGAAGTTGCACACGTAAAAGGAGGTGAAGAGCAACTTAAACTTAATTATCACTTCATTTATCCACAAAAAAGAAAGAAAGAAAAAAGGCAAGGTAGATCTATCCTCTTAAGTCCTTCTTGGATGAAGCATGGTTAAAAGAAGCAAGAAAGGATAAAAGCTAACATCTCAACCATAATCAGAGCTGTGTTATTTCTTTAGATGTACAAGCTAAGTTTTGAAAATATAGGACCTATAAAAAGACCAAATATTCATAAAACATCAGCTCTTGTCTCTCAAATTAACAATATTTACATGAACATTTCTAATTAGTCAATATATAGAGTAGCAGAGGTGACTTGCTAGTTCCACATTTCAGGTGAGGAATCTTCACGATAGTTCTCTGACTGGCTTGGCTTAGGAGTGAGTGCTTCAGAACTTTATAGAAATTGATTATCTATACATAGAGCACTAAATTTAAGTTGTAATTTACAGCCAATGTACTGCACAAAGATACATATACTCACACTCAGTTCCAAATAGACAGACTGCACATTCTCATCAAAACATAAAATGCCTAGGGCCAAGGATTTAGCTCAGTGGTTTTGCTGCCTGCTGCATAAGCGCAAGGACCCAGGTTCATTCCCCGGTACAAAAAAAAAAACAAACATAAAATGCCTAGACATAGTTTCATTTAAAGTTACAATATGTGTAATGAATATTGAACATCATTGTTCTAAAATATTTACTAGATGAATGAGCAAATCAAAATTTTAAAATATGAAAAATTCAAAATTAAAGTGACTCAAATTTAGATACTGGGAATGCTCCGCATTTATATTTAAAAAGAACTTTTATTTTTAAACAGGAATATTTAAGTAAATTAAATTCTAAATGTAAAATGCAAGAGGAAAAATGAAGTAAGTTTAAGTAACATACATATTTAAAGATAATGAACTACATTTTCTAGAACTGATCACCCACAAATAAAAAGACAGAGAAAGATGATTGTAAAATGATACAGAAAATGCAAATGATTTGAAGGATGCATTGCTTTTTGGAAAGCATGGCCAAAGAAGGGGAGGTATATATATATATATATATATATATATATATAGATATATAGATAGATAGATAGATAGATAATAGCATGAAAGAAAATATAGACAAAAATAAAAATTTAAAAATAAGAGGAGCAGAATTTACCAGTTGATTAAAAATATAAATGAATTGCGAAAGGTTGATAGGATATGAAAAAGTATAGCCACATAATCAAAGATAGTTATATATACACACAGCTCATTGTATTTAATTGTGTGGGTGTGTGCACGTGTGTGCTGTGTGTAGAGATTGTATATACCTATATATGTTGGTATGCACATGTGCAGAGAGACACCATGTCACAATCACAAAGATAACCCAGAATAACTACAAATGTCTTTAAAGGAGAAGGTGTGAAGAAATGACTCATATTTTATTTTATAGTTTAGATGGAAATATACAGTAAGATTACTTTTTTGTCTTTCATAAAGAGGTACATTAATGGAAAGTACATCTAAAAAATTAATCTACATTAGTTAACAACATTTTATACTATTAGAGGCCATTTTTGAATTATTATCATTATTATTATATACACAGTTAATACAGTACACATACAATCACTGGCAAATTTCTTAAAATCAATTTTAAAAATCTGTAATTTAGTGAAAATGAGAGGTAAAATAATAGTCATCCTTTATTTTTCATAACGCCCAGAGAAAACCCTAATGCTGTAACATCAATTGTCATTTTTCTCAGTGATAGATCTGATCCGCTTCATGATGTTCAGTATAGAAATTTGAAATTCATCAAGGTAAATTTCATAAAATAATCCTATAACTCAAGAAAATTGCCTGCTGAAATTGAGGCCAAGGGCCAGACATAAAACTCTATGTCTTACAGAGAAAAAATGGAACGCATTCAGATGTTAGCTGCTAGATAATTGTCTCATAAATGTCGTTGTGTTTAAAAATAGGGACCTTTGTAAGAAGTAGGTCAGAAGACACTCCTTCCAGAAGGCCCCTCCTGCACTTCGGAAAAGGGCTGTTCGTGTCTCTGAAGACACAGTGGTGCTCCTGAGAACCATCAGGTTTGGGGACCTGTTTCAAGGAAAAGGGGCAAGGAGAAGGTAAAAGTGACCTTTCAGTTCTGCTTCTTTCTCAAATACCAAGGTGCCATATTTTAGGGTCCTGTGTGCAGAACCCGGTCAGGGATTTCATAGACATGAAAACAGCTTGGGATGCATTTCTGACAAGGTGGCAGGTTTTGATAGGGGTGATCCTCTCTCTGTCTCAGCTCCTCTCTCTCTCTCTCTCTCTCTCTCAGCTCCTCTCTCTCTCTTCTCTCTTTCTCTTTCTTCCAAGTCTTCCACAGTGATTCCCAAGGTGAAAGTTACAGCTATGAGGTAGAGGAGGACCTCTATGACTATGTGTCAGAAATTCCTATCACTTAAGGAGCTCTAAAACTCTGTAATCCCCTTGTAATAAGATTCTGGAATAGAGACATCATTTCGACAAAGAAACTCAATCACCATACACATTTATATTTAGCTCATGTTGGGAATTCAAAGTGAGAGAAATTAGTGCTTGACTGCTAGATTCTCCATTAAAACAGTACCATTGGTAAGATAGTTTTACCACTATACGTTGGTTTTCTTTTTAATGTTTGTTTATTTGTTTGTTATGCTGTTCTGGGGGGTGAACACAAGTCCTTCACATCCAGCTGCATCCTCGGGGCTCTCTTTCTTTTTATTTTGAGACAGGGCATCTCTAAGTTGCTAAATTTCCCAAGATGGTATCAAGCTTGAGACCCTCCTTCCTCAGCCTCCCACAGTGCTGAAAATATCATAGTGGGGCACCATACAAAGCCCACGTAGCTTTCCTTTTTTTTTTTTTTTTTTTAAAGGTATCGAACTCAGGACCTTGCACTTGCAAGGCAGGCGAGGTGCCACTGAGCTAAATTCCCTGCCTGCCTTCCTTTTTGTTTTTACTTTTAGTATCTTTTTGGTTCTGCCAAGGCTCCTTTCTGCAAGTATTCTTGCTAGTAGACCTATGATTCTTAGCAGATTCTCCTTTGGTATAATTTCTATTTCAGAGCTCAATAGAAGTTCTGCATATCCATGTTTGTTTTGATTCTTTACTTGTCAGTTTTCTAAGGCCCTCTTTAAATATTTGGGCTTATGTAAGATATGGCAAGGTCTGCACATTTCCATTCTTTGCTCGATTCAATTGTTACCTCTGGTCTTCATCTGTTTATGAAGATAGAGTCTGGTGATTCTGTTACATAAGCGAGCAGCTGTGGTTACTTCATAACAGTTTTTGAAAGTATCTTAACACCATTCACTGGAATGGTAGACTTTTGGAAATAATTTTACAAAAATTAGTTCCTATACGGGTTGAGGAGAGCAGGAGAGGGGACTCAAGCTATAGTTAAAGAAGGATGTATCTGGGGCACAAGAAATGTGTTTGAGGAGATTCAAAAAGTGGTTGTTGGCCGGGGATTTAGCTCAGTGGTTTCACCGCCTGCCTCGCAAGAGCAAGGACCCGAGTTCGATCCCTGGTACCAAACAACAACAACAACAACAACAACAACAACAACAAAGGGGTTGTTTATTTTCTTGGGCCCTTGTCAGAACATATTTTAGGGGAGTTATATTGGATTAAGGATTTCTTTTTGCGGTCCCAGAGTAAAATGATAAACAGGCCCACCAATGATTGATTGGCATCCTTTCTCTTCTTTTCCAGGGCTCTTGTTAATTGTATTACACCTGCGAAGCCACATTCTTCTCAGAACCATCAGCAAAATTATAAATAATTCTTACGCAACTTGGTAAGACAACTACAAGGATTCATGTTAGAGTCAGAAAAAACCCTGGAGCAGACATTGTGAGCAAAGACAAAATGAGAGTTGCTATTAATGAGAGAGAGAGAGAGAGAGAGAATCACTTTCATGAACACACAGGTGCACACACACATGTTCAGGCTCACAACACATGTGCTACTTTATGAAACAGTATATTAGGTCTGGATTATTCCTGTAAATATATGTAATGGAATTCAATAAATTGAAATAAAAGAATGTGATGAAAAAGAAGTATTCTACCATAGAAAGTTTTCTATTTTTGGCTTATAGCACACAAAACCTCAAGACTGAAGCAACACATTCAGTTGTATACAATACCAAAGACCTAGACTTTATACATTTTAGTGCTATGATTTAAAAGTCCCTACTAAAACCCACAGTGAAATTTAATCCCAGTGTAAGGTATGAAAAGATAGGCCCAGATACAAATTTGAAGAGGTGATTTGGTTACTAGGTTGAATGGACCCATTCATGGACTAAAGGGCTGCTCTGAGATGTGTTATAAAAGCCATCTCTGCACGTGATATCCTCCCCATGTGACAATGTGGAAAATAAGCCCCCACCAGAAGTTGGACAGATGCTAGCAACATGCTTATGGTCCTTTCAATGTCCAGAACTGTGAGACAGATGAACTTTTTTTATATATATAGGCAAGACCATTTAATGGTGTGAAATTAGACAACTGAGAAAAATCCAATGTTGGTGTTTTGAGGGGGACACTGATGGAGACAAAACTTTTTGATAGGGAGAGGTCCCCTGCACCATCATCTAGGGACGCACCCTGAGGATCCAACGCTAGCTTAGATGATGATGCTTGAGAATCCTGCAATGAAGAGGGCATGCCACCTTGTAACTCCATCAGATAACTCTCAATTTCCTCCTTTAATGGTTGCTCTTTTTCAGGAATAGAAATTGCATATGAGGTAGAACTGAATGGATATTTGAAAGAAAGGCGGTGAGAGGGATGAACAGCATCCATATCTATTGGGCACGTCATTTCCAAAGGCAAAGTTGTGATCATTTGGTGAGCAGATCCCAAGCTCTGCATGGAGTGAAATGGAGTGTTATAGAGGTTTACCTGCAAAGTGTTTGTGAATGGCTTTGATAACAGTCCACTGGAAGGTACGGACATCACCAGAAGGAGCTCATCTTTTACAGGCACAGACACATTGCAGGTGAATGGATCCAGGAAATCCACTGGTTCAGTTTTAACCCTCAGAAGCTCTTGATTGTGTGTTTTCTTCATATGTCGAGTCAGGTGATCCTTTCTTCCCGATCTCCTTGCACATTACTGACAGAGGAAGTCCTGTCTTCCAGTGTGCACCACCATGTGTCTCTTTTCAGGTGTAGAACCTGTGATCACAATGCTTGCACTGGTGCCTTTTCTCTTTCACACCCTCAGATGACTTGCCTGCCTGAGATTTAAGGTGCTCCAGAAGCACTCCTGTGCTTTTGAAAGTCTGCAAACACACCGTGCGGGTGAGGTCGCCACTGGTTGTGGCATGCAAAGCCAAGTGCCGTTCAAACCCAAGCTTGGTATTGTAGCTCTTGCCACACTCTTCCTACTTAAATGTCTCTTTGTCAGGGTCGTGTGTATGGAGGTGAATCTTTGGATGATCTTTCCGGTGAAACATTTTTTCACAATAATTACACTTGTGGGTTTTTTCAGGAGAGTGAGTAGCCATGTGCCTTTGTAATTTGTACTTACAAACAAAGGCCTTGGTGCAGTCTTGTTGTGGGCACTTGTAGGGCCTCTCTCCTGTGTGAGAGTAGGAATGAACCTTTAATTTCTCAACCCTGTTAAAGGCCTTGTCACACAGTTGGTAAGGAAAGTTTTTTCTTGGTTTGGTTTCACCATGCTTACATTTCCCTGAAGGGACTTTCTGGGTATCTCTTACTTCTGACAAATCACCAGGAACGACAGCGGCCATAGCAGCCTTAACCAGGCTTTCTTGTTGGACACTTGGGAACTGGCCAACTCCACTAGATGATATAGCTTTAGGCTGCTTCTCAAGTTTCATGTGGTCATAAAAGAAAGCAAAAAGGGACTGATTACAGACGGAAAAAGCCTTGGACTTTGATCTTAGTCAGTCCCCCATTAACTCTTGGTGGAAGAGCATGGAATCCCATCTTTCCCATTGTAGCCAACCGTGGGGCTTTAACATTCTCTCTCCGGTGTGCCCGACACTTTCTAATAATTTTTTTCTCATATTTCGGGCTGGACACAGCAGGCCTGGAAATTGTTTCCTTATGCCTCTTTCCAGCAGCCATTCTAGTGCATGCTTTCCCCGCCGCCCAAACTTCACGCTTTATACATTACCTGACCTCTGACAGCAACAGAGATGGACTGAAACTTAAGGTAGCAACCAGCTTCAGTCTGAATGAATACTGTCACGAACCTTTTCTCAGACCTCTCATTCCCAGAGCGGGCGCTCACCTACCTGGGAGGGACCAGGAGGGCTGGGTATGTCACTGATGACCTGGGGAAATGCCAGCTTCTGCTCAGGGTGCTCTCAGTCTCGACGAACAGATACTAAGGTCCTCAGAAGGTATCTGCGGAAATTCCAGGTTCTAATGGCAATCACTGGTCTACTTTCTGCCACCAATCATGTAATTACCCTTTCTTCTTCCAGATGGAAAGTGGTGAAATTTAGTGGTTATATTTTCTTAAGGAATTTCATCTTTTCTGCAAGGACTAAGTCTTCTCCTTCCTATATAATCGTGAAAAATGACCATGAAACTTTTCCTCCAGCCAAAGCATTTACAGAACATAGTTTACATTTTAAAATATACGGCTCCTGAGTATTTGATGATCAGCATTCTGTTTTCAGTATTTGTGGGCCACTCAGAAGGCTCATAATGTATAAATTCGGCTATAGCACATGTTGATATCTTGTGTGTTCTCCATGACTAAATGGCTTATCTAGCCTTTGAACCTAATGACCAATGGGGTTCAGTGTGCAAACTGTTTCATCTGCTGCAACTTCTTATTCCACACTTAATAATTTTTTGGGGGGGAGGGTACAGGGATCGAACTTGGGACCTTGCACTTTTGAGGCAGGCAGCGGAACAACTGAGCTAAATCCCCGGCCCCACACTTAATAATTTCTTAACATGTAACGTTAAAAAACATACTTCTTTTTCTTTATTTTAAAATGTCCCCAAATGGTATCTACTTACTAAAATAAAAGTAGTGACATAACATTTTTTTGGGGGGTACCGGGGATTGAACTTGGGTCTTTATGCTTGCACAGCAGGTGGCAAAACCACTGAGCTAAATCCCCAGCCCCCAATAGTGACATAACTTTTAAAAATTTAAGAAACTGATATTTATAAAGCAATAAATACCTGGCAAAAAGATAATGGGACTATTGACAAGTTTAACAACAGCATAAGAAAATTCACTGCAATTTCTAGCAAGAATTTATTTTAAAAATTGATGAAACAATTTCAATAAAGTATTTCTTTTTACTAATAAGAAATAAATAATTGGTGAAAGTTGATAAAAATATATGCTTCTCAACAAAATTGAATGTATGCATAGATTTATAACAGGCTGATTTTCACAAATTTGATTATTCTTTCTTTCATATATATTATTCATAAATGTTGTCTAGCTATAAGTAACTATTCATCAAAGAGTATAGTAATGTTCTTATTTTTTTCTGCTCCTTGAATTGGATATAATAAAAAGGAACACTTAAATATACCATTCATTCAGGAGAAAAAAATGTGAAAACCACTTGATCCTAGCACTAAAAAATTATACCTATAATTAAAACATAGTAACTTTGGAAGAAACTAACAAATGAAAAACCACAACAAGATGCTTCCTTCTTATCTGATGTAAATGTTGAAATATTTAAAAAATATTCTACATTGCCATTAATTCCTCTCAAAATGCTTCTCCTCACTGAATACACTAATTGTACTATTCTTCCCCTTTCTGTTTTTTTTGTTTTTTTTTTTTGAGATAAGTTCTCACTCTGTAGTTCAGGCTGGTCTTGAACTCAACACGTAGTCCAGGCTGGCCTCAAAGTTACAGCAATCCTCCTGCCTCAGCCTCCGGAGTGCTGGGATTTCAGGTGTGCACCACCAGGCCTGGCTTCTTCCCCTTTCTGAAGCAGTTCTGGAAGTCCTCTTTTGTGAGCGTCTTCAGTTACATCATCACAGCTGTTTAGCTATCTTGGATATTTGCAAAATATTTACCTTTGATGGTCATTTTGACTTTGGAGGAGATGGAAGTTGCATGGTGCCTAGTTGGGTGAAGACACATTATAATATTTTTAGAAGACTTCCTTTCCATCGGTAGGCACTTATTAGCAGCCTTCTCCATATTTTTATCATACTTTAAAAGGCACTCACAGAAGAGGACTTCCAGAACTGCTTCAGAAAATGAGAAGAATGGTGGGATAAGCATGTTCTAAGCCAAGGAGAGTATGTTGAGGTAGATTAACGGCAATGTGAACTTTTGTTATTGTATGGAACTAGGATGAACCCAAAACCCTCATGCCCCCAGAGGCAGGGCTTTTGGAAGTGACAGAGTTATACGGATGACATACTCCTGTGTGAATCCATCCAGGGAGGAGTTCATTAGCTGGCTGCACTGCCAGGACCTGGGACCTCACTATGTGTGAGTCACGGGCGACGTGACGAGGCAGGGTCTGTTGCTCCCAGCTCCTGCCTGTGCGCTCTGCTTTGGGGCCATCAGAACATGGGCAGCCTCCCTCCACCAGATGCTTACACCATGCCCTGCCTGCTCTGGAACCAGGCCACTTAGGCTAAAATCCTTTTAAAAAACATGAGCCAAAATCTGTATCTCCTCTTTTAAATTGTCGGTGTCAGGTATTTGATCTTAGAGAGAAGGAAACTGACTAAGACACTCTTAACCTTAATACTTTTTCTTTAGACATTTAAACATTTACCATGTAGTTTGATCATTCCCTGTATAGTCTAATGATTTCATATGATGTTGCCTTTTAAAACAGAGAATTATAACCTGGTTGAATTATATTTTCTGAGAATTTATTTATACTTCGGGAATTTCTGTATTTTCATGGTACATGAAATCAATCAGCATCCAATCAGAGGCATAAACCACAACGCAATTTGAACAGGGAGAAATTAATATAAAATCATTAACTATAACAGGAACATAACTCTAAAGGTTCTCAGAGAGCCTCACATATAGGACAACCATAGAGCATTCAAGGAAGGAATTTAAAGGGGATTTCTTCTCTAGGCTGAGGGCAGACCTCACTGGGGAATTGGGAAGTATGGCTGCAAACCTGAGTGGCAAAAAGCTCTGTGGGTCCCTCCTGGTCAATCATCTTTGCAGTCTTCAGGGAAGCAGGAAATATCTCACCAGGATGCTGTGGGGCCGAGGCTTGAGGATGAGAACCAAACTGGCAACTCAGAAATATACTGTGGTATGGTATGGGTGAGCTGATACTGGAGATACTTTGACAAATTATAGTTTGGACTGGCAAAGCTGATCTGCCAGTCCAGATTTCTTTCTTACACTGACACTGTTGGGAAGTGAGCAGGAGAAAGAAGCTGAAACATCTGGAGCTCGCAGGCTGGCTGGAGAGCACACGTCGGGTGTGAGGTTGGAGTCATTGTCATTGTTAAAGTGGTCACTGGGCCAAAGCCAGGGCAGTGTGCTCTCCATGGGGAAGCTTTCTTCAGACTTATAGCTGTGCAGAGTGTAATTTATTGTATAAATTCTATATACAGTACTAGCAGTAGCAAGAAACAACAGAAAGAATCAAGGTAGTGAAAGTGCACTGGAGTGAGGAAGAGATGCCCTTTGCCCCTGTTCTGTCCTTATATTACCCTATATCTGCAAAGATTTGCACCATGCTGTCTGCCAAGTAATGCTGGAAGAGACCAGCTCTTATTACATAACAAGGGAAGCAGCCTGGCTTTGGAGTTTAGATAATAATTTGGAAACAGGCAAGTGCATTGTCCTTTAAGGACGCAGAGCACTGTGTCTCCTCTCCTTGCTTACTGGGGTATCAGAGGTGAATCTCTAACTACAATTACTCAGCTCCTAGATTCAGCCAAGCCTGAGATCAGCTTGGCTTGGGGACTTCCGAGTGAGTTATACAAGTAACTTTTTGATTCTAGCTAAATTAAGTTGGCTTTCTGCCATATGTAACTGAACAATTCTTGATTGGTGCAAAATAACATTCAGAGCAGATCTACAAAGCAAACAGAGATTTACTGAAGTTCACAAGTAAATCTCAGGTCTAAGATTACTGTACATTTTTGCACTTTAATTAGTTGGACTTTCATTCTCTTTATAGGGAATTTCTTCAGCAGCTCTTTGGTATGGTTTCTCAATTCCAGTCAAACAATAATAAAATTAAAATCCTCTTTCACAGACCTCTGGCTTGAGATTAGTCATCTAAAGAGTGGGAAATCTTTATTCCTGCTGACATATCTAGGTAAAATTGAAAGGAAAAAAAATCAGTGAATTTTGGGAAATTCTACAGAGAATTGAGGTTACTGAACAAATCTCTCAAAAATCTGGACAAATGGGCAAATACCAATAATCACAGCCCTGATCAGCTTACTTGGCACAGAAATAACTGAAGCCAGTACCTGGTAGAAACCTTTTGTGAGGAATGTTGATGATTGTTGCAGGCTGAGTGTGGAATAGCTTGAGAATTAAAACTCTAATGGAACCCATCTTAGAAGGGTCATCTAATTGTGCTAGGCGTTCACTGCAAAAATGGAAGAATCATTTCCTTATGTTTGGGTCAGGAGAAAAGGAAAAGTAAGTTTGTGATACATTTGGAGAAAATGTAGCCATTTTGAAATAAGCATCTACCTATCTCCACAAGAGAGTTTTGCTTTCTAGGGTAAAGTACTTTATCAAAGCCTTATCTGACCTGGAAGAGAGGTAACTGATCAACTCCAGAACCCTTATCAGTTCTGTGTCATAATAGGAGAAAAAAATTTAAAACATGAAATAACATCTTGGCTTTACCATGTCTTTCCACAATGATGTTTCTACCTTGGAGCCAGCTAATCATGAACTGAATGCCCTGAAAATATGAACCAAATTAAATCTCTCCTATTTTAAGTTCTGAGGCTTGGTTTCATGTCTCACTGAAGGGGAATCTGACTAATATATTGTCTTTGTTCATACAAAATATAACTGTTTACATAGAAATTCTCAGATTCTCCTCAATAATCCTATATATAATAAATAATTTTAGCAAGATGGCAAGGCACAAGTTTACTATATAAAAGTTAACTATTTTTCCATGCAGCAATAAATACTTAGAATTTTGAAATAAAAAAAAAAACATCAATGCTACTATATAGTAGGCTTTGGATAGACATAACAAAAATAGCACAGACAGGTGATTTTCTTGTAGTGCTGAGGATTAAAATTCTAAGAACAGATTTTTGGCAGATTTGATTTCTCCTGGGATCTCTCGCCTTAGCTTCTGGATACCCATATTGTCCCCATGTTTGCCATAGACTTTGCTCAGTGTGAAAACAGTCTTGCTGTCTCTTCTTTTCCTAAAGACACATGTCCTTCTGGATTAGACTAATTATCACTTCATGTAATCTTAATTACCTTCTTAAAGGTCTTATCTGCAAATATAGTCACATTGAGGACTAGGGCTTTAACCTACGGATTGGAGAAGATAAAATTCAATGCATAGCAAGTATATATGTATTAGCACAATAAAAATGAAAATCTTAAGTATAAAACTAGAAAAATACATCAAAAATCTATAGGAGGAAAATACAAAATCCTATTGAAAGAAATGACAAATTAATAGAGAAATGTTCAAGGAGAGGAAGACACAATGTTAAAATGTTAATTTACCCAACTTGATCTATAGATTCATAACAATCACAATCAAAATATCAGAAAAATATTTTCTGAACATTTGCAATTTATTCTAAAGTTTATTTGGAAAGCAAAAGACCCAGAAGAACCAATACAATAATGGAGAAGAGTTGAAAAACTAACACTATTTGACCTTATGATTTATTATAAAGCTACAGTGATTAAGACTTGTGAAATATTAGACAGGTCAATCAATATAACAGAATAAAGAGCTCAATCTAGATCCATAAATATAGTCAACTGATCTTCAGCAAAGGGGATAAGGCAAATCAAACAAAATGTCTTTAAAATAAATGGTAGTAAAACAATTGGACATTCATATGTAAAAACAATAAAGAATCTACATATAAACATTCTCTTGACAGATAAAATCGAGCAAGTAGTACAGCGAGTTATTGAATACAGTTCTTTCCTATGTACATTTTATTATTATAATAATATTATTAACATCTTGTATCATATATAGTTGTAGGATATATGTTCCAATATATGAGCTGACATCAATACCTTGTCATTAAGCGAAGTCCATGGTTTGCATTGAAGTTCATTTGTTGCTTTGCACAGAATAGTCATTAGTCTAAAAAAAAAAAAACTTCTCCAATACTTTATCTTTTCATCCCTTTCCTTCCTCCTAGTTAGCTGCTGACAACCATTGATTTTATTTCCATGTAGACGTTTTAGTGTGACATATTATTTGGATGACACAATATTTGAATGGTACAATATTCTGGCTTCTTCACATAGCAGTATGCACTTAATTTTCTTTGCTTAAAATTTTCTTTATGAACTTTTTATGGCTTTGTAACACTTTTTTAATGTTGACTATCCCTCTACTATATGGAGGCACTACAATTTAATACACACACACACACACACTGTTTACTAGGGTTTTTTTAGCATATGACCTTGAACAAATTACTTACTTGTACTTAACTACAGTCTATTCACTTGTGCTTGAATATGGAATTTTGAATATATTTTTATTATTTTGAAGATTAACCTTAAGAATAAGACTGTTATATATGTTAATGTTTTGTAAATTAATGACCCTCAATTACTATTTGCATACTGTCTTAAACAGCCCTATCCTATTTATGCAGGACTAACTCTACGAATGAGGAGTTCTTGCAAATGAAATTTGCTGAAAAGAGAAAACTCAGTTTCAGAAGATGGAAATGATAAGGAGGTGATTACCTCAGACACCAGGGGCTGCATAGATAAGAACTGGTGACTTGGGAAGAAACTGACTTTGGGGAAGACATTCAGGAAGTGTGTTATAATAATTTTTCTTTTATTCAACATTTTTTCATCATGTGAAATGTAGTCTTCTTGCTACCGTTTGTTTTAAAAGTAATTCAATAACGAATATGTATTTGCCCCTTCCTTGACAACTTTGTAGAGCCTGTATAATGCTCTTTATTTTAATCTCACCATCTATTTTTGCCTCCAGAGAAAGAACACTGCATCTTTTGACATGCAGGTGTACCTGACTTTCAACCATATTATTCTTGCAGTATCTCAGTTGGGGGTGCCAGAGATTTATAGCAGAGTCAGAACACTAGTATTAAATCTGTTACAGTTTTCCAAGAGCATCATGAGACTGAAGCTGAAAAGAATAAAAACTATATTCCTTTCTTATACACATTTCTTTTTATAAATGATTACGGCCAATGCTGTTCTTCTTCATTCATTCACAATAGATTTTTATGCCCCGACTAACTGTCAGAGTAAGAAACTGCTTCAGGTAAAAGGAAATAGATCAGAATATTAGAAAATTTATATTTATATTTGAGAAAAACTGAACAACTTTTAAATTTTATAGTTTTCATTTGCAAATTGTAAAGATGAATAGAGAATTACCTGCTACCTACGAGGTACAAATAACCAGTCCGCAAAGCATTTAAAATCTTGCATCTTTTGAATCAAGATGCCAGAATATAACACATATAATGTATTGGTTTCTACTCCAGATGTATATATTCTTATGAGACTTTATCCAATTAATTTAACTATGGTATTTTGTTGTAAAAATATCACAGTTTCTTATTGAGTGTTTCAGAACCAGGACACCTAGTGATTGATGGTAACTCTTTGCAAAATGTGGTCCATTCATTTAATTAGGGATGATTTAATTCAGCTTCCTTCTCTTAATGAGGGAAATCCCTAAGCCACAGGGAGGTTGTTTTGTTCAAGATCATGTGCCTACAGCCTACATTATAATAACTGGCATGTAAAACTTTTCTTCTTGACTCTTTCCCAGTTTGTCTCTCTCTCTCTTTCTCTTTCTCTCTCTCTCTCTCTCATTTCTATGACATGAATAAATAACACATTTTAATTTGTGATTAGTGGCATATACAGGTACTCTTCAAAACCCTAAACTATATTTGTTCATCTGTTGGGAGAATTCTCATTTAAAGAGCTTCAGTCATTTCCTCATGGGATGATTTTCTCTGTTCATCTATGTTTCTCTCTTCTAATTGAGTACTGAAATAAAGACTTCCTGATAAAAAAAAATCAGCAGCACAGGTTAGGGAGGAGGATCACAGCTTGTTCTGGTATATTTCTGTCAATTTCTATGCCGTAATGGACACTAGATTCTTAATTATTCATGTAAATTGGTGCCTTTGCTTTGGCCTCAATATTTCTGACACCTTCATAGTCATGGCTATCAGCTATAAACATATGTGTGCAATAGAATTCAGAATTGTTTTCCCCATGTAAAATCATTTTTGTAATATTTTGTTACAAATTAGCAACGTACGGTAAGACATAGGCATAATGTTTGTATTTTAAGTCAGCACTTTTTTGTTTGCCTATGCTTTATTAATGAAAAAGAGACTGAAGACGGTTGGAGAAAGTGACTGACGTGAAAAAAATAAAAATGGTGTGAATCAATAATAAGTGACATCAAATCAAAGAGAATTTCGTGTCAAGTCAAAATGAATGAAGAGTCTGAGATTGCACCCTACTTGAAAGTTAACCAGTTAGCTAGCCACAATCCATGGGTCCTGGAAAAGGGAAGAGGCATTCATGATGAAGGGAATTTTATCACTCAAAAGCATCTCAACATTTTGGGGCTGGTTCTGCGAGCTTCAGTGAAAGTTTTATAAAAAAAGGCCAAGTGATAATTCACTTAGTTCACTGTGTTAGAGAAGAGGAACACTGATTTAAGGGCATGTGATTTTTCTTTTTCAGTTTTTAAGTAATAGACAGTAAATATGTCTCTTTGCTTCAGAGAGAGAACCTGTCACTCTCTCCCCAGGTTGTTCATTGTTTAACATGTAGAAAAAATAATGTAAAACTGAGGATTCGGTGTCTCACTTGTACAGCTGCAGAAATATGAGAACCACATGGAGAACTGTCTCTCCATGCCTTCTTCCATGTAAAATTATTTCGCAGGGTCTCCTTATGGAGTAATTTTTGGAAACTTATGAAGATGGAGTGAAGAAAAATCAAATAAAACCCAGTTAGAAACAAGAACCGTGTATGAGTGTAATGAGGTAGAAAGGTAGACTATAAAGGAAGAGTAGAAAATAAAACCAGTGTAGGAGACACTAGAATTTCCTTTGCTCTTCTGTATGCCCTCTCCAATTTCTCTGATTTTATTTTTAAGGGTCTGCTCCAGAAACCGACCCCTGAGACCTTCCCTTGGGATACTAGTGTCACTTTCCCTACATTTGCAGAGGTGAAAGAAACGGGCACTCTGTGTCCGCATAGTTCTCTGAGCTGGTGTTTGATGGATTTGCCCTGAAGCTCACGTGCTTCCAATCAAGACATACAGGCAAGTGCATGCAGTACTTCCTGAGGGAGGTCCTGAGGGACAGGGCTGTATTTGTCTTTCTTTGCTTGCTCTAGAAATAATGACCTTTTTACCTCATTCCGTTTCCTTTCCTATTTTCCCTATTCTCCGCATAATTTCTTCTGGGAGCACATGTTTAATAAACCTTTTCCACAAAAATTTCTGTCTCAGATTCTGCTTCAGATTACCCGTCCACCAACAGGCAGGAACTGTGGCTGGACATGACTGCCCACTTTTTGAGAGCTCACTCTATGGCAGCAGTGTGTAAGAACATCATTCTATCTTCATAAAAACACTATGAGGTGGGTATTATTATCCTTGCATTTTATGTATAAGAAGCTGTGGTTCAGAGAGGTTAACCGACTCGTCCAGTCCTGCATGTTTTATTGAGTTTTGTGTTGTCAGTAACAACACTGAAGACTGGGAGAGCCCTATGAAGAGAGGTTTATTTCAGCTCATGGGGGGGTCCTATCCCGTGATGGTCGTTTTGATAGTGGTGTAACAATGTGGTGCAGGATACCACAAGGCAAGAGCCTGTGTGTGTGTGTGTGTGTGTGTGTGTGCGCGCGCGCGCGCACGCGCGTACCCTCGCTCATTTTGACCCCTCTCGCTCTTATAAACTCGCTCACCAGGATCCACTCATCAGGGCTCTACCCTCATGATCTAATCCAATCTTCATCACTTCCCAGTCTGCACCTCTAAACACCATGGTTGGCTTCAGTTTCCACCTTCTCAGTTCCTCACAATGGGGATTAAATTTCAGCCCATGAAACCACAGGGTGACAGTACAGTCAAAGCATACCCCCACCATAGCAGTCTGCTCAGGCTGTCATCATAAAACATCAAAGATTGGGTGGCTTAAACACAAATGCATTTTCTCTTAGTTTTGGGGGCTAGAAACAGAATATCGGGGGGCTAGAAACAGAATATCGGAGTGCTAGCTCTCGTGAGTGAGGCCCAAGTGTGTGCTCGCATGGCCTTTCCCTGGGAAGGAGAGAAATCTCTGCGCTTCCCTCTTATTCCAGGGATACCAATCCTGTCCTAGGGCTCCATACTCATGACCAGATCTAACCATAGTTATTTTCCCAAAGGCTCCATATCCAAGTACTATCAACCCTATCATACTGTAACTCAGGATTCCACATATGCGTTTGAAGGATCATAAACATTCAGATCACAGCATGTAGTTTTCAGGAGCAGTCCTCTTCCGAAGATTGTGCTCCTAAATACCAGACTCTGCATTCATAAAGAGACGAATCTTTTCTTTTTCTCAAGTTTAGGAGATCTAGTTCCATTCTTAGGATTCTGAACTACACTTCCGTACCAAAACAGCAGCTCTGACATAATAGCGTCATTTTATTTCCATTATACATATATTGTAGTTGGGAATGTATGAGGTGATCCTAAGAAAATGTCAGATGATCTAACTGGCAGCGTTTAAAAGCCATGGGCAAAGTGTCTGCCCTCCTGTATCTGTTGCACTATGTGTGCCCTTAGTAAGTAGAGGAAACTAGTAGAGGAAACTAAGATAAGTCATTCTGCAGTGTTCATGAGGACAGTCTTTTCAAGGAACACAGACATTTTCAGAGGCAAGGCTGAGAGACTCAGTCTACCTTGAGGACTCAGAGAATCAACTTGAATATTTTGCTGCATTTTGACTCCCTGGTCTGATTTAACACAGAAGACATTTTTTCCTATGATATTTTTGTGTCATCAGGAGCTATATGAAAAGGCATTGCTAATTTATGAATAAATGAGTCTTACAGATTCCTTCTTTCTCTGAGAAAAAGAATAGAAAGTATCTAGGTAGTCTTGGGGCAATCACACCATAAGATGAATAGTGTTGGTCACAAGCCATAATTATCCAATGCATTCAAAGAAATATTGATTTAATAACCAAAATACATTGCTATTGACTCTATAGATCATAAAAGTGCCTTAAATTTTAGTTCACTAATTGTAAAAACATCAAAATTGCAAGAATAACACAGGGAGAAAATTGAAAGCACTTCTATTTTCTAAGAAATAACACATGAAATTAATCCTGGCACAGAAATTTTATTATTATTTTGATTGGTCAAGAAATAGTAAACAAAAAATTTAATTTAATTATGAAATAGAATGGGCCATATAATTTAATGCTGAAATTAAAAATGCCTTGACTTTTGTAATTATTGTTAAATTATGACATTTTAATCTAATAGGTTATATCAATAATAATAGGATGGATGGTAAATGAAAAAGAATATGGAATATTTGACTAATGATTTTAATGAAAATATAAGTACATTAAAGTTTATGTTCAGTGAAAATTGTGAAGATACTCCATATAAAGTTAAAATAGTAAGCATTTAAAAACATATTTTCTTATTTCTATTTTCTATATTGTTTAAATAATGTTTTTTATATATAAGAATATCAAGTCACTTTTCATATTTTATAGTATTAGTCTTACCAAAGCTTTTTGGTATAATGATATTCCCTCACATTTAATTATTACCTGAAAAGAAAAATGATAAATGGTACTAAAAGGAAAGATCAATAAATTACATTTGTTTTCGTAAAAAAAAGTCTCCCTCCCCAAATCACTTTAACTGAATAATATAAGTGAACAAAAAGAAATTTCTTTACAGAATTTGACCCTAAAGGATATTTCAACTACATGTTCAAATCTTTTAATTAGTATGTAAAGGATTTAACTTGCATAAACATTTATATACCTACAAAATTTTTTAAACCGTCATATTTTCACAAACCTTGGACATCATTTAAAAACTAAAATTGTTTTTGCAGTCTTTGCAGTCATAATTCCATTTCTTTTGGCCTCTTCGTGAAAATTCTAAAACGCTTTTCATATACTTTCCTATCCCAAAATTCTCTTTCAAACTCAGTACTGTATGTATGGCTCCTAGGATGTCTGCGGTAGTTAAGACTGTCAACTTGGTTAGCTTAAGAGCTGTCTAGGAAACTTCCAAGCACATTTCTGGGTGTGTCCAGTGGCTTCTGGTGGCCGGACCTTGGGTACTGTATGTATGTGGTCCCTGCCCCTTCCTCTCTCCCATTGTTCCCTTGCTCTTTTTGGAGCCACCATGGACTAAGCATCTTTGATCCACCACATCCTTCTCCTGTCATGTTTCCACCTCAGAGTCAGCCCACTATGGACTGAATCCCTTGAAACCATGAGCCAAATTAAACCTCTTCTTAAAATTGTGGGTATAGTGTTTCTGTGTCCAATCCACAGGAAAGCTGACTGATACAGCTTCCGTTCTATAAAAATTACTCATCACCAGGCATAGTTATTGAAATGAAAGCAGCATGATTCTCCTTCACTCAACCACCTTATATTATTGATAACTCTTTAAATAATGTATTTTACTTAAAACTATTTCTTGGGATCATTCCCATGGTGTTGCAATTCTTTAGTTTATAATCTAGCTCTATGGAAACTCTGTGTCCTCCACAATTTTTCTTCCTCTTTTCAGGATTAAATGTCAGTTACTTTTTCTAAGAGCTACTTCTCTATTAAATTTTACATTTACCCAGGTTTTAATTGCAAATCTTTTAAGATCTTAGTTAAGGTGAGTAAGGTGATAATTCCAAAGTCATTCTTTTTAGTGTATATCCCTTTTGAACATTAGATCTCTGTCATAGATTACTTTTAATGACTTGAATTTCTGTCGTTTCAGAGTGAGTGCATTCTTAGCTTTCTATAAAACAGATTCCTGAGTATATGGTGAAACTGTGGTGAGTTTCACTCACTCTCAATACAGCTGATACTTTGGTTACCAAGACTCAGATTTGCTAGTTCTCAGCTCATTTTGTTCATATTGAATTTACTATAATTATGTAATTCAACTCAGTGCTAAGTAAAATGATGAAATATTATATTCTGATGAAGTTTAATTTTTTAAAAATTACAAATTAAGGCAGTTGTTAAATAAATGACATTGACAATGGCATGAATGTGGCCACATAATAAGACTGGAGAAAAAGAAACAAGTAAAAAAAATTTGGGTTTTTTCAGATGTAGATTTAAATCCTGAGGACAGTTTAAGTAAACTAAGAAGTCATGGGTGATTTCTTCTGAGTATGGGTTACACACAAAATAAAGACAGTCAATAACATCAAAAAGTAAAACAAAAATTCAAGGCAAAAGCCAACCAATATAGTGCAATATTGGTGAGGTTACTACACAAAAAGATAATATGAATTATCTTATGAATAATTTTTTTCAGTACCAGGGATCAAACTTAGGACCTTGCACTTGCGAAATAGGCACAGTGCCACTGAGCTAAATCCCCAGCCCGATAATTCTTCTTATTATAAGCTAAATTGTGCCAGTGTACTTTACCACCTTAAATAACTGGCAAGAAGATAGTTTTTATTGTGTCAGATAGGACAATTTCTACCACATATGTAACTATTTGTAAAATTGCCCTATTCTAGCCATCACTAATTTTTCTTTTAATTTATATTCTAGCCATCTCTAATTTTTCTTGTAATATGCTTTTAATTTTCAGACTACTGTTCATTCACGTGTAAATGAAATAAGAAAGTGTAAAGAAACATCTCATGTATCTTTTGTTCCTTTTGTCCCAGTTATAACATCTAGCAAAACTATTACTAGGATACATTTTCTCCCATTTTTCTAAATGTGCTCCAAATCTGCACACTGATTTCCACTTCTGTCTTATGTACTTGAATTATTTGCAAAAAGGTGAAATGGACCTTATTTCCCTGGACAGAACCCTAAATTTCATTTTTAAATCCTGTCCTAATTTCTTCCAAACTTCTACAAAGTCAATTCCTAAGTAGCTCTAGATTGTCTAAATTTTGGATTAGCTAATGAACATCAGTTATAATTTCTGGCTACATCTTGAAAGTTTACTTATTCTCAACACTTACGACAAGTGCATGCACACTAGTAATTTTCCATTCTTGTGTAATCTTAATATTTCTAATCTGTTACCCCGAGAATGTTATTAATCCCATTAAAAACTGTGAATAATTATCATTTTAAGCATAAAGATTTTAATGAGCTCTGCTTTTCACCTTGGTTATCTTTCAGCCTCAGCTACCAAAATTTCTCCTATATCATACTTTCTCTCATATCATATTAATTTTTTGCATTTACTCCATAACTTTGCTCATATTATTAAAATTGTCCTCATACTTCTCCATTTCTTCCTTTTGAAGTTAAACTCCTTCTTGATAGACTTTATTTTCATTCATTAGTGTTTTTCTAGAGCCAGCCAAGTGCCTGGTACATTTTAGAGATGAAGAGACAAGTTTGCTCAAGCAGTATTACATGACGTGGGTGCCTCAGAGGTGACAAGACCATAGCTCTACCTGAAGTGATATTACTGGGAACAGTTTATACCTCCCTCTCTTCACTGATGATCAGACCTGGGAAGGGGTCAGCTTGGCTGAACATTTATTTAATAATTTGCTAGAGTATTTAGCATGGTGTTTTCCTTAACTAAACGTGTTTGCCTCCTTTACTCTGGAATATCTCAGAAAATATGAGATTTACCCATGACACATGTGCTTATTTTTTTCCAAGCAGTTGGGGACTTTTAAAATTCTTGTTAGACTAAGAGGACTTGGAGTACGATTTACTCCAACTCTTGATTGTGACAGTGTAGAGACCAAGGGTGATGTCTTCATAAGAAGATAACATCTAGGAATTCCAGACAGCAACCACCAGTCAGAGCTGGGAGGGGTGAGTATGAGTGTCAGTGTGAATGTGTGTGTGTTTCACACACTTGTGTCCAGAGGCACAGAACTTATCCTGCAGACTTGAAATACAGTCTCTGGCTCTGGCCTCAGATGGAAGCAGGAATGAGGAAGCCCAGCGGAGAAAGCCTTCCAGGACTCCAAATGGAATTACTTGGACCTACAGAAAATGTATTAGTTGCTAAAGGAGGACTGGCAATTTTTCTCTCTCAAAATTGGAAGAAAATTAGAAGGCACTTTGAGAGGACTGCGGAGTACTTGTAGGGAAGTGAGCCTAGTTAAGTTGTGAAACCTTACCTCCTTGCCCATGGATGAGATTATTACCTGGGAAAGACCCACTCAGGGCCTGATTTTAACAGTTTTCTCCCACTTTGTAGTCACTCTACCTTTCTCAAAATACCCAAACACTTTGGAAAGGGCCTCACACATGTTCTGCAAAGCGTCACAGATGAGATTTAAGAGCACTGTGATCTACTCAGACTTTTGACAGCGGCTGTGGAGACAGAGTTGCAGTAACACGGGGACAATGCCTTGGGGTTGCAGAAAGGTACTAGCAAGCAGTACAGTGAGCATGAACTCCTAGGACAGTGGAAGAGAAAGCTGTTCATGCTGCAAAGCATCTTCCTCACAAACGATAAATGAACTACTTTTTAAAGTCCACTTTCTGTCATTTCAGTCCTGAATTCACAGTTTGTAGGGGAATTCGAACTTAAATTTGTGTGTACAAGCAGTATTTTCTCATGTAGGGTATTATTTTCATACTCAAAAATGATACGGTCAATTTTTAACTTCTTTATGCTTAGTAAACTCTTGTTGAAGTCATAATAGAGAATTCAGTTTTAACCTAGATGGTATTCTGTGACTACACTCTATGTAGTCACCATGATTACAGTAAGTTTCAATCACTACCTCTAACTGCAGGTACATTCTTAAAGTTGTTTTCCAGACAGGCTCTTGGCATGCAGTTCACTTGTATTCCATGATGGCCTCGGCTTTACTGCAGTTCTTCTGCCTCAGTTTCCCAATGGCTGGGATTACAGGCGTGCACCACAATGCCCAGCTTGTAGATACATTTAAACACCAAAAAAATGTATTTCAGCTGAGTCCATTCTATGCTGACATATTAAGGGAAAGTTATTTATATTAAGTAATAATGTTATTTAATAGGAATACTGGAGAAATATTCTGAATCTCAATTTTACAACTATAAATATTATTGATTGGGAGGGATAGTGTTATATATTAGCACAACAGATTGGTCAGCCCATAAGTAATCCATGGACAGTATGGGAGGCAATTATAATTACTAATGTCTAAAATGTATTTAAATAATACATTATTTTTCATATTACCTACGGTGTAGCTTTTACTAAGGTCTTGGTCTGAACAGTTGCACTGTCGGATAGAAGAAAAAGATTATTCATCTCTGTAGAACATGTTAATATTTTTTTTTAGTACAGCTGTTCTTGGAATTGGAAAGCATTTAATAAAATCTATAATCTGCTTTAGGCTTATCATTTTAATATGAAAATTGATTCCCTGTCAACTCACATAAGTAGAATAGCCACTTGTAAAATCACTGGATTAAAACGTAAGTTGAATAAGGTAAGAAGATTAGTCGAAACTCAGGCATTAATTTGAAATGCAGTTGTTTTAAAAAATGTATGATAATTTTAATACAGGCTTTAAAGTTAAGGCCATTTAAATCTGAGATTTAAAAAAATTTACTCTCCTTGCATTAAGGATGTTACAAATCATGAAGGATGAGACTAGACATATGAGAATTTGTTAAAAGGAAGGTGATATCCAGAGTATATTGATAAGCATTTAGGAGTGGCAAAAACCAGGTATAGAGATAAATTACAAAAGCAACTGGGAGGATCAGGACATGTGTATTTAGGCAAGTGCAAGAGGTTAGATCTACTGGGGGAAATCGGGAGTAAATACCTGTACCAGTAGGAGGACAGGAGAGTGTTGACTGGAGCTAGGAAGGAACATAGGAAATAGTCCTATTTTAGCTGGAAACACAGAACAAACTAAGATAAGCAAGGGACTTGTGCAGTGGGGCTGTTTTCCAGACAGAAACCAAGTTTTTGAACTAAGCCAGTGACACAAGAGAAAATGGATTATGTTATACATAACACAAATTTTGCCTCTATGTCTTGCAGGACATATTTAAAGTTCAGGTTTGGGTGGCTGCTGGTTATGACAATCAAACTTTGAAAAGAAGAGAAAAACCTCTTTGGAGAAGGCTAAATGCTTCATTTGAGGTTTGTCTTCAAAACTCCTCTTTTACTGTCTTCCCACTTATGTCCCCCACTGGTAGTTCTCTAATATACATATTAGAGAATTAAGCAAAATTAACCTTCAGTGAAGTTATTAAGAGAGTCTAAAAGATAATCAAGACAAACCAAATATGAAAGGTTGTAATAGTAAACAAAATTCTCAGTTAAATTGAAATATGAGATCTTTTTTTAAAAAAAATCTAAAAATATGACATAATATTCTAAGTAGTATGAAGATAGTGCAAATAGAAAAACATAGATCATGAAAAGTGTTAGGAAGTAATTTATAAGAAAATAAAAATTAAGGAGATAGAACCAAAATTTTAATAAAATAAATATATTAGGTAAGGACATAAGCATGTGTATATTTTTCCAATAATTACCACAAAAATACAGTCAATAAAAATAATTTTTTAAAAGTAAGAGTATAAGAGATTAAGCAGGCAGAAAAGCTGGCTGCATGCTGTTTTCTACCAGAAGCTTGCAGGCTCAAGTAGATTTGATGGCTCCTGTTTCCAAGTGTTGAGAGCCCAGAACAGGTGCTGGGTCCCTTTGAAAATAAGTAAAAGGTGCTTTCCCTGGGCATTGGGCTGAACAAGCAATGGTGCCTTTGTTTGGAGAAAAAGTTTTCCTCCCCCCATTGTAATGCCGCCTCTCCTGGATGGAGAGAGGAAGACACAGAGCACAGAGCCAGCAGAGGGTGAGTTAGGTTTCATCTACACTGAACCAAATGCACAGGCTTTACTGCTGCCTTTGAAGCAAGATCTCTGTCCTCACCTCATGACATAAGTAAGCTGTAGTATTTTATCCAATTTTAGTTTTGAGAGAAGGTAAGAAACCTAAGGTAAGAAGCTTGTTGGGTGCAACTTTCTTTTCCAAGGATACAAAAGATACAATGGTTTAGCTAAGCAAGTAAGGCGAGGGAAAGAAAGGAGATAAATTATGAGGAATGAGGAACTCAGGACATAGAAAGTAGGCATTGGTGAATATAAATTCAGTCTATCTCATTTGATCAAAAATTTAAAAGCAGTTGTGTACTGTTCATTTCTTTAATCTCAAAAGTTGGTTTAGCGTCTGGCATATAATATGTTAATACACATGGACAAGTACAACAGAGAAATGGCAAGATGGTAGATCATATCGTATAGGCAAACAGGTAGATAAGTAGATAGACATAAGAAGGTAGAGGTAGATACAGCAGGTTGTGGTTTCTTCCTGAAGCAAGGAAACCATTCAAGTCACCTTTTTAATATTTGGTTTTGAAGTTCTATGTTAAATGACTGTTTCATTATAAAAGATGTTCTCAATGCTTAAGAGTGTCTTGAAGCTGTAAGCTTTTTTGGAAAGTTGTAGTTTGATTTCAGCTTACTCAGGACCACATTGAAGTAAAAAGGAATAACAGTTCTAGAAGTCCATAAAGTACTCTGTGTAAATTTTGATTATATTTTCCCAACTATTTTATTCCCTCATTCAATAAATCGAGTGTTTAGTGTGTGTCATATACTACATTTACTCAAGAAGCACTTAGTCCAGTGAATTTAAAGAAGGCTTATATTCAACATAGAAAATACTTTATAATCTTATCTGGAGAAGAGAGTTTCTAGAACAGAATTCCTGTAAGAAGAGACATCCAAGTTGAGTTTGAGCTCATTAATGGTTACCCATGTGAAGAAAAGTGGAAGTGGGAAGACATTGAAAGGTAACAACACAGCCTAAAGAGATCACCAGTGTTTAAATTAGAATGGTTGGCCCAGAGGGGGCCGGAATGGTTGGAGGCTGGCATCCACTTGAGCACAGAAATTACAATGGCATGCTAAGCACTGTGATCTTTATATTGAAAATAACAGAATCCATATCAGGTTTTAAAGGTGGGGCCTGTCATATTAACACTGCATTTGTGTGGGGTAGTCCAGACAGCAATGGGGAATATGACCTTTCAGAATAGGAAATTGTGGAGAAAGGAGACATGAAATACTATAATATTGGTTTATGGGCTATAAGGGTTAGAACTATAAAGAGAATGGGAAAAGAAGGAAACATTTGAAAGGAATTTAAGAAGATGGAGCCAAAATGATTCATTGAGTGTTTTGATGTAGGCATAAAATCACATTCTATGACTTGAGTGACAGGTTTTATTGTAATAGTACTCACAGATTAGAATTTGAAGGTAAAGAATAGGTTTCACTGGTGCCTTTGAAGTATCATCATGAGTTTGAGTTTTGAGCTCAAAGTACTTGGGATATATCCAAACTGAGGTACCCTGTGGATAGTCCAATGTGGAGCTAAGGTTCAAGTCTCTTGTCCAGCCAGTGTATTCATGAAAACCCATCAACTCATCTGTCAAGCCCAGTTTCAATTAATCTTAATTATTTAACTCATGAAAGAAGGTGGAGAAAATATCATTGACCTACACATGCTAGATGAAATTGTGGATGTTTCCTTCCTATTATCCAATGTAAAATTTTTGTCAGTTGCATATATTTTACTTTTGACAGATTCCATTCTACATTCCAAGCCATTTGTTTGTATATTAACAAATATTATAGTAAGAAATACCTGTAAATAGCAGACTAGAGATACTAGTAGGAGATGTGCTAGATTCATCTAAATTTCCATAGTATATGGGATATACAACAACCTGTCTGGAAAGGATTAGAATTTCAGTTTCAGTATATAATTTATGGAGAAGACATCAGCAAATATCCTTAACTACCTCCAGAATGTGACTGTTACAGTAATTTGACTTTTGTTGCCATTGTACTAGTAAGAGCTCTATTGTTTGATGACACTTTCTTGACTTGATTTTTCTGCTCAATGTTGGTCTTCTGCCTATTGATTGGATTCCCTGAATTCTAGGGTTGGAGTTATCAGAATAGATGAAAGATGAACAAACTATCTCATCACCCATGTTTTTGAGTTCTTAACATTTGGAAAAGCATTGAGTTTATAATCAAAATGGCTTTGACAGTTTTTAACTGAGGCAAGAGTTTCTTGTTCATCCAGCAGTATCCATGAGGACAAATCAACCTGTCTGGCAAGCTCAGTTTTAGTTTATCTTAACAAAGAACTTTTTCTCTTCAAACTTTCCAGAAATTCCTATCATAAACGTAGAAGTCAAGTATATATACTGTTACAATTAAAAGTTAAACATGCCTAACCATATCATTTAACAATCACAGCAAAATTCTGAAAGCCACATAATTTGGAAAAAAAAAGAGAAAAGAAACGACAATATGAAGCAAGGAAAAAAGACACAAATAATGCCTGCAATGATATGAAGAAGAGAAAAAAATCAGGAAAAAAGTAATTACAGTATAAAAACAAGAGGTAAGAAAAGAACAAGCAGTCTGATAGAAGATAATGAAAAGAAGAAAGAAAATCTGCATATTTTAAAGTCAAACACTTGTTTGTTTTTTTTTAACAGAAGAAGGAACAATTCTGCTCTGACAGATTAAAACAAACTGGGTCAGCATTTCCCAGTAGATTCTCCATTGACTTTATCTTCAAATTTAGTTTCAAATATTTTGCTTGGGGAAAAATCATCCATTTCAATTTGAGTTCCCATTTTGGGAACATATTATCTCAGAGCATTTGAAGCACAATTGTTTCCTTACTATTTTTATCTTCTTGTGAATCATAAACTGCTATCTTCGGTCTTTTTCAAGCATTTTTTAAAAAAATATTTAAGTCAATTTTTATGGCAACTAGTTGTGAAAATTTTCCCTTGTCTCTTAAAACAGAATTCAATATTGAATTTTATGATATGGGAAGATATTTTTTTGCTCTAAATTATTTGATGTAATTCAATTCATCTGGTAGCCATATGAAATAACATCTCAGATCACACAACTTCCAAGTTACTGTCCTTTAAGGTACTCTGTTGAGCATCTTGCTGCCTAGATTCATTGCAAGGCTGACAGAGTCCTGTAGCATTCATTTTTGGTGACATGAATCCACTTCAACAGGAATGCAGATTTTGTCTTACCAAATGGCATGGACAGGAGCAGGTGAATTCTTGAAAATTTCTTAGAAAAAAGTCTACTATTCTCTAGTTTTCTATTGAATAACTAACTGCTTATTTCACTGCTTCATTACACACAAAAGCACCTGAATAAATAATAATGCAGAGATCATTAAAATTATAGTAGAATCTGAAAGCTTGATAAGAAGCCGAAGTGTTCCTGGTTGATTTAAAAATATGATGCAATTTGAGTTACTAGAAAAATTCTCAGAAGGCAGCACTTTAAAATCACTTTTAGATGCTCAGTTAAGACTATACTGACATATCATATATGCCAATATTTTATTTACTAGATAGTGTTTTTTAAAATGAAACCTATTTCTTAATTGATGCCAATAACTCACATATGTACATTTCCTATAACACTTCAAAATGAGCAAAAAAATTGAGAATTTTAATATTCAAAATGCAATAAGTACACTTTCATTGGTTATTTGTCATGTTTGATTTAGAATTTGGGGGAGGGTCCTATAGACTTTACATACATATGAATTATTATCCCTTTAAAAACTATCATCATTGTAATACAAATTTCCGTGGCTTATTGTATAGAGGGCAAAAAATACAATAAATTCTTCTTATAAGCAACATTTAAATGAATGAAAAACAAATGGGCCTTCTGTTCTACTTATTCTGACAGACAGCAGCATCTAAGTGTTGATGCAGCAGGGCCTTGAAGATTCAGAAATTTTACTGAACAAAAGAAACAGCACTAGCAGAACACGTACAGTGACTCACACTCCTAAAAACAGTGAACACCACCTAAAAGCCAAAGTTTAATTTACTTAAATAGTTAACAAAAATTTATTGCAAGGTATTTTCACTGAATTTACAGTTTCAAGGAACATGGTACAAAACATAGTGCCATCAGCTCTGTCTAAACATTAAATAGATGCAAATACACAAAGATTAGAAAAAAACCAAGGAGCATACTTTACAACATAAATTACAGTACTATAAATATATTTATGTACATTATACATACCCTTAAGACATCATTTTAGTATACAGCATATATTGTATTGACTTTCAAACTATTCAGTGCTTTAATAATATTATATATCGGTAACATAATAATTTATTTGCATCATTAAACTTACAGTAAATGATTTGAAATTACTGAGGCCACACTTAGACCAGTTTATTTCCATCAGTTGAATAGGCAGGTATGGGTTAGCTGACACCTACGCATGGAGCTGCTGCGGTTTTCACGTGAGTATTTGCTTCCCACTGGAAGGTATGACTAGAAGAGAGGCTGCAGAGGGATGACAGTCGGGTGTGGAGAAAGCAGTGAAGGAAAGAGCGCATGGGGTAGAGGTGGAAAAGCCAGGTGGCCAGAATGAAGAACTGAGGCTGGAATGATCGGCATCTGAGGAGGGGCAACAAAGGTGGGCTGGTTTCCAGGGCAAAGCCTAGGTCCCATTGGCCCCACTGAAATCTGAGGTATGGATGTTCTGGTGAGAGCTGGGACTTGGGAAAGAAACTGTTGGTGTGGCTGAAGCACTTTAAAGGTTCCTGCAGCTGCAGCTGCTGCAGCGGCTGCAGCGGCTGCTGCATGCTGCTGCAAAACAGTGTGGTGGACGGTGGTGGTCACAGAGGTAGAACACAAAGGCTGCTGCAGAGGCAGAGGCTGCAGGGGTGTGCTGGGAGCTGCGAGGGGAGTGGGAGGAAAGCTGAGCCTGACCTTGTTGGCCAGCATGCTTGGCTGTATAATATGCTGGTAGACCTCACAAGGTAGAGGTCTGAATTTCTCATGGTTTTCTATCAATAATGCTTGCTCCGGTAAAGCTAAGGGAGCCAGGATTTGCTCAGCTGTAACGAATGTATGACCGCTGACATGTGCTTCTTTGAATGGTAATGGTGGCTGTGTGTTAAGGATTCCTGAATTATAACACAGCCACTCTGTCGAGGTCTCATTCATCTTCCCTTGTGGAAGGGCCTCGGCCAGTTCATAGTGGCAAAGGTATGATTTAGGCTGCGCCTGTTTAAAGTTCCTTTCAATATTAGGCACCTTGGAAGGAATTTGCTTTTCATTAATATTTGTAGTCTCACTTCTTTCTTTGTGTTCCAGCGAGGTGGTGTTGTTTGTTTCTTTTGCTGGAGGATGAGCCTCATGCACAGATGTGGTGGAATCACTGGAAACCTCTGACGATTCCTTAGAATCGGTTTCCATCACTAAGTGCTCAGCTTCACCACTGGTTTCCGAAGAACCGGGGTTACTAGGGTGTAAAGCCAATTTGTCTTTTACTTGGACTGTTTGTTCAGAGTTCCTTTCAGCATTTGCAACTTCTTGAGGTTTTATTCCTTCTTTTTTGTCTTCACTTATGAACCCGTCCAGGTGATTTAAAGAAGGACTCCTTTTCATTGAATAATCTGCATTTTCATTGACATCCAGTGTTGTTTCACCTCCCATGTGGAATCTGCTTCTTTTTCTTCTTCGTTTCTTTTTAGGCTTATAGGGAGCAACGGAACCACTTGCTGACCTCAAAAATTCTTCTGGTAAATAATGCTGTCGATTTAAACTTTCATCTGAAGAGTAAGAATGTGAATGCTGTCTACGTTTTCGGTGGAATCGTTCTGCTTCATTCATGAGAGAATTGTAACCTCTTTTAACAGGCTGATTCTGACTCATGTGTTTTGTGTCATTTTGAAGAACTAAGCATCTGTGATCCTGACTATAGCGTGACAGTCTGGTTTTCCAACAACAGTAAGCTCTGGAGTATGTTAAATTATGCTTGCCAGAATGTATCATTGTTGGATTTGATTGTCCGCTGAAAACCATTCTGTTCTTTTTGCAGTAGTTTTTAGAACTGATAGGCTCATTATTATTGTAGTCAGTGTTCCAGGTTTTACACATTTCTTCATTTTCATTTAAGTTTTCAGATGCTGATTTAGGCCTTTTATCAGGTAACTGATGTGAGTCCAATAATTGCTCTGTGACTGAATGTTGCTTTTCTGAAATTGTTTCCAGTAAATTTTTCCTGGTTTTATCGGTGGAGCTATTCTCCATTTCCAGTTTGCAGTGAGTTTCTGATTCTTTGGTTTTCTCCCCATGGTGATGATGCTGACAGAACTTTCTTTTTTTCTTTCTTCTACTTGCATGGAACCAAAGTTCATGAGTATCCTTCAACCTTAGTTTGTTGTATTTCTCATCTACAAAGTCTTGTTTTATGTGATTCTTAGTGAAATTATATTTTTCTGTTTTCCTGATTCTACAGGAAATATTTCTAAACCTCTGATCCATGTTCTCATTTTTTCCAGAGTCACACATATTGGAAAGAATGTTGTCTGGCAAAACAGGAACGATCTGAGTATATTCATTTTCTGTACCACCAATTTCACAGTCTTTGAATCCTGCCGTAGTTAGGTCCTTGCAGCCTGAAACTGGTCGCTTGCAGAGATCTTCTCCCTTCTGCTGAGCACAAAGATCATTTAAAGGCAGCTTATTTTTATCTGGATTATTTTTTAATTTAGTGGACTTGAAGTCAAAACAGAGAGGATTACAGCTGTAGGAAATTGAAGGTTCTGTACTTGTGTAAACCAGCATTTCTGATGGCCACTGCAGGACTGTTGATCCATGTTTATTAAATACAGGGACAAATGGCTCAGACTGTCTTTTATATAGATCTGTTTTTTTAGGTAAGGTTATATTATCCACTTCAGTATTTGTAGGCCCCAGTGTCTCCAGATCATTGTTATTTTCAGTTTCAATTGTGGATGCATCATTATTCTTAACCTTTTCCGCTGCAATAGCTTCCACAGATAGACACCCATTGGACATATTGGGAATTGTAGATTTATTCTTTAACAGCTCAGAACTGTTATCACTTACAGGTACCTCTTCACCGACAGTAATACCTTCCATGGAGATTTGATCTGCTAATGTGAGTGACCCTTTGCAATTGTCTCCCTCAGAACATAAAGGGAGTTGTAACTGGAAAAATGAAGGCAACAAAAATGCATCTTTTTCACTGGAGACTTCTTTCATGTCTTGAGTTTGAGCAGTTCCTTTGTCAGTGCACATTGCCTCTGCTGGATGGGAGGAGTCAGCTTTCTCCTCAGAACTCAAAAGTGCATCTGTTGGGGAAGATCGTTGTAGATGACATGCACTGGGAATAAACCTACTTTTTCTGCTAAATTCCTTTCCCACAGAGACATCATCATTGCTTTCAGAGAAGGCTGCTGCGGAGGACTCCAGCTTCACCAATGCTTTCTTTGGAAATGCAAAGGAGAAGCCAACTTTGTGTTTGTGAATTCCCTGGGCTTGGTCCCCAAGTGGGTTTCTTTTTGCTGCACAGCTGTTTGCGGTTTCGGAATCTGCAGCAACTGTGGTGACATTTTTAGTATTCTCTTCGCTCTGAATCAAAGCACATTTGGAATCTTGCTGGTCATTAACTGAATCCACCACAACTCTTTGGGAGATTTCATTACAATTTTCTCTCACCGTAACAGTTGTTGACTTGAACATGGGGCCACTTCCAGGAGCGCTACAAAAAGAAACCAAAGTGTATGTTAAATTCAACACTCTGGAGGAAAATTAGTCAAACACTTATATCTGTCACAAAGCTGTTGAGTTTTTTCAAATTTTCCCATCTTCGTAAGAAAATTATTTTACTACGGTGCAAATGCTTTGCCTAATGCCACAGTATCATTTTGCTCTGCTTATTTTTTGAGCTAACTTGAAGATATTGTCTTGAAATTACCTGGGCTGCTGTAAAGAGCTATGCATAGGACCTTCCTATGTGCTCAAACCTGTGCTTCTTGGCCATTTTTTTCCTAAATCTCCATGGCTTCTTCAGTGACATTTTGGGGTGTTGTAAAATTCTCTAAAGCAAAGCTATTTTTAACACAAATAGTTGATATCATTGATGGTATGTGAAAAATGGGAATGAAATTGAAAACTGAAACTCAATCATTACTTACAAAGGTTGGGAATTTGGTTCAACCATTTAAGTTCAACCAATTCAGTTCACTCGATATTCACGCAACCAACGTTCGCTGAGAGTCTACCTCAGTCCAAGAGGTCTGGTTTGCTGTCATGCAAAGATATCTAACAGATGGGATTAGCTACATGAGAGCTTCCAGTCTTAGAAATGCTAGGTTCAATATTTAATGTTAGATTGAATGTGTAAGTTGTATCATAAAATGCAGGATAAAAGAGTACTTCAGATCTGAATTATATCTACTTTGCATTATGATATTGGAGTACATCCTGAAATTTCTGAATTAAAAAACTACACTGTTCAACATATAAATGTAGGAAATCCCTAAATCTTATCTGTACCACAGTAAAATTATCTTGTACAGAATTTTCCATTCTATATTAAAAATTCAGTATTTTAAAATTTATAAATGCCCAAGCATTTTTATTTGAATATTTTCTTTATATATTTACACACACCAAGTGTACCATGCCCTTGCCTTATCTGCTACTAGTAACACCATCAGTTTCTATCTGCACATTTTTAGAAGCACAAAACTGATGGAAAGTTGTGTGTGCGCGCGCGTGTGTGTATATGTATGTGCGCTAAGTGAAATATGTACTCTATACTAAGGATAGTAATTTAGGTAAAAAGCACATATTCTTGTTTGTAATACATCATTAACTAGACTTCTCAATATATCTGCAAATGCCACTTCTAGAACATTAAATTACATAGGTCCTGTGATTCTCTATAGCATTAACTTGCACTTGAACAATTTTCCACTTGTTTCCACAGAGTAAGTGTATCTGGTTAGTATAACTAAATAGCAATTATATTCATTTTTTATAACAGTTCCATACAAGACTCTAAAATCTTTTAAATTTTACTTTGATTTTGTTAATTTTTGGCATCCTTAAAATATGTTGATATATCCCATAACACTTTTGTGATATGTTTTGATAGGTCAATATATCCCAGAACCCTTTTCATTATAAAATACATTCGATATAAAATAACTTTGATACAGACAGTAATGAGAGATTTTATTTCCTGGGAAAAAAAAAAGTGATCTTATTTTGATAACATTGCCATGCCTAGGATTGCAAGGTCTGAATTATAGCAGCTGCTCACTGTGAGAAGCAGGTCAAAGTTTAAGAGTTCTGAGCATCTAGTGAGACATGGTGGTGCACGCCAGTAATCCCAGCCCTCTGAGGCTGAACAATAGGATCACAATCCAAGTTCAAGGCCAGTCTGGACTACCCAGCATGACTGTCACCAAAAAAATAGCTGTGAACTTCTAACAGTCTAGCTTTGTTCACAGTGAAACTAATTTTGAATTACTTTGGAAGTACACAACATCTTCCTGACCCTTGTTTTAACTTTGAAAGATAATTTCCAATAAATTTTTCATTTAAAATAAATTGCTCTTAAAACTTCTTTTGTAACAAAGGTTATAAGACAGGACCTCTCTTCTTCAACAAATGTTTTGAATTCATCAAGAAATGGGTTAGCTTTCAATTATGATAGCTTAAGTAACAGCATAATGAGAAATTTAGTTTTTACAAACCAAAATTATAGTAATTTTAGTTTTTTATTGAAAGAGCATTAAACAGGTGTTTGCGTCAAATTCAAATTCAAATTACTATTTACAGCCTACAGAATGCCATGAAGACACGTGTGCCTCACTCTGGGTACAGAAATAAATAGATTGGTGCCTTTTATTTCCAACTCCCCCAACCCTTTTTCTGTCATATTTTAGGAAAACTTAACATTTCGCTGCATACTCACCACACACTTTCCTTTCTTAGCTCAGCCAGCTTGTGCAGACGCTGGAGGGCCTTTTCCTGTTTTCTTACATCCTTCCTGGATTTGGATGCTACATTTCGAGCAAATTCCCTTTGTTTCAGTTCTTTGAGCCTCTATTAAAAAATATGAAAATGATTAATAGTTTTTGGGTCTGTGGCCCTTTTTAAAGTTTCATTGTTGTTGGAATTTTCTTTGTCCTCATCAAAGAAGAAACAAAACATGCATGAAAACCCGCTGCTAGCAGAAATATTTTCTTCCACTTTGCCTTGTGAAAATGCCAAACATATTATTACATTGCTGTGAAATATATATCTATGCCTGAGGTAAATTGAAATTGAAAACTTTTATCTCTTTTTATTGATTATTGTCTGCTAAGTTTCTCTGCCTAATTCACATGATGCATTAGAGTTTTATAAATCACTAAGTTTCAAACTAATTTAGTTGACCTGTGCATTCCAGTTATATATGATAAAATCCCTCATACTTTGTTGTATTCGATACAAGGAAATTCTCTGGTCATTTTCATATTTTCTAAGAGTAAATATTTCATGTTATTCCATAATGCAGTTCTCTATGGGCATGATTTAAAACAACTCCTCAAATATCAGGCCATTCCCCAAATAATTTATGACCCTGGGAAAAAATTATTATTTTTCTGAAAATTCTTATTATTGAGGACATTATTTTTCCATTGTATTAGAGGATTTTATTTTTGAGGTTGAAGGGCAGAAATACAGCATAGAGACTTAAGTGGAATTAATAAGTAATCAAGTGTGGTATCATATAAGGGACATCAAAATTGTCCCATGCTGCAAATATTTTCACTGCCATTTCTCATGGAGACAGTGTAAAGTTAGTAAAACTGATTAAAGTAGTATTTTTTCTCAGTGGTTCATGTTGCTTGGGGATTCTGATTAGAGTAGTAGTCTAAGAAACTAAGATTATACTAGTCTATTTTAATGAAGCTACTAAAAATTGTTTTTATATGTGCTGTATACAGATACATTGATATATACCAGAAGTTTAGAATATGTCTGGTATGCAAAATACCTACTCAATAAATTTTTATTAAATTATTATGTGAACAGTCTATAACTTCCAAAATAGAAACTTTCAATGGACCACTTTAAAAGTTACTTATTCTGACTAAATAATATTAGGCACTTGGTGATCCTGAATTGTATGTCATAATTTCATTTACATAGCATCATATATTTTAAGACATATAGAACATGTACATAGCATCAGATTCAAGTGATTTCTAACAGTTTAATGAGTTTTACGGAAAGTATGTGCATATATTTACATATTACATATATATTTACACATCTATCTGTATCTCTTGACATATCTAGATTAATTATAATTATATTATAATTATGTTTTAAGAATGCTTTCTTGCACTGACATATTTTCGCAGAAATTTTTCCAGCATAGAATTTAGATGGAAGATAGACCATTTTATCAATATCTAAACTGCATGCATATCATATAAAGTTAAACTTTGATATTATTACATTGATATGACTATCAAAAGGAGCTATGATTTTAGGATATGAATTAAATTCTTTTGATCTTAAAAGCATATCTAGAATTACAGTGTAATAGGTCACGAAATTTTTACTTCTCAGTTTTAGTAATTATGAGTCCTGTTCATTGTACTTTTCAAAGATGAAGTTATATCAAGAACCAAAGGGCAATTTGGGGCAATAATCACACTGTCCAATGACTGGGAATTTTTTTTTTTTTTTGGTACCAGTGATCGAACTCAGGTCCTTGCACTTGTGAGGCAGGTGGCAGAACCACTGAGCTAAAACCCCAGCCCCAATGGCTGGGAATTGTAAAAAGTAGTTTTACTGTCATTACTTTTGTCTCTGAACATACGTGTGGGCAAATGTGTGTACATGAATTTGTGTGTGTATGTATGTGTGTTTATGTGCATTTTGCAGAAATAGGGAGAGAACACACTTAGCAAGCTATATCACTAACTGAATTATTCTTACAGGTCCATATAAGGGCAGGCAGGGATATTAAAAAAACACCAAGAAGGGCTATCTGGGAAGGGAGATCTGAGTTGAGTCTTGAATAATGTAGAGTATTAGCCTGAAGAAGAAAGGTTAGACATTGGGCATAGGAGGGTATTTCAGAAAATAAAACATTTCGTACAAACAGGGATAGGAGCATCTTCCTTCCTTCCTTCCTTCCTTCCTTCCTTCCTTCCTTCCTTCCTTTCTTTCTCTTTCTTTCTTTCTTTCCTTCCTTCCTCCTTCCTTCCTTCCTCCTTCCCTTCTTCCTTCCTTCTTTCTTTCTTTCTTTCTTTCTTTCTTTCTTTCTTTCTTTCTTTCTTTCTTTCTTTCTTTCTTTCTTTTTGTGCAAGGGATTGAACTCCGGACTTTGTGCTTGCAAAGCAGGCGGCAGAACTACTGAGCTAAATCCCCAACCCTATTCCAAACAATATTCCTGTACAAAATATGAACGCTGTGGTGTACATGCAGAGCTAATGAGAATTATGCATAATATGGTCTAAGCAAACCACAAGGATCTTATCTGTCATATTCGTCTCCTGTATTTCCTGTACACAGAAATGATGCCCGCCTTTACAGGAACCAGATAGCCAGTCAAGAGAGGTGAATGCTAGAATTCTTGGGTGATACAAGAAGATTGCTAAAGGAAAATGTGAAAGGTAATAGAACTAAGTTTTTTAACATAAATAATTCACAGAATTAAAGTGCCAAGGGAACTAAAGAAAAGGATAAGTTGCAATATCAGTGAAAGAGCTAATCATTAAGGAATATTTTATTACTATATTATTTATGTCTACATAGTTTTTAAAAATTAATTTTATTGGTATATTTTAGGTATATAATATAATGACATTCATCATTGGAAATTTGCAGCTTTGCATAATCTCTCTTGGTTCTTATTTCTTCCCCATTCCCTTGCCCTCCCTTCAACTCCTCCATCCCTCCCTATTTACAAAGACTTTGTTTCCATTTTTTCATTTTCTTATATTAATTCCATTCCCTTCTTTCCTTTCCCCTACCCCTCCTCTTCCCCCTCTACTTTGCCCCTTTTCTTCCTAATTCACATTATCTATTATACCTTTTAGTCCTTATTTTTACTTTCAGTTACTCAACTAGAGAAGCTGTTTGGTATTTACACATGTATGTCCTATTTATTTCACTTAAGAGTATCGCCTCAATGTGCATTCATTTAGCTATAAATGTCTCTAATTTATTGTTTTTATGGCTGAGTAGTATTCTATTTTATGAAAAACCCCCACATTTTCTTTATCCAGTCTCCAGTTGATGGGCATTTGGGCTGTTTCCAAGTTTTAGCAATTACAAATTGTGCTGCTATGAACATGGGTGCACATATATCACTGTGCTAAGAGTCTTTGAATTCTTTGGGGAAGATCCGCAGCAGGGGAACAGCAGGGTCAGATGAGCCTTCCAGTCCTAGTTCTTTGAGGTATCTCCATACTGATTTCCACAGTGGTTGCACCAGTCTGCACTCCCAATAGTAGTGGAGAAGGGTTCCTCTTTCCCCACAGATCCACCAGCACTTGTTATTGATGATTTCATGATAGCAGCCATTCTTTCTGGGGTGAGATGGAATCTCAGTGTTCTTTTCATTTGCATCTCTTGAATGACCAGTGATGTTGAATATTTTTTCATATGCTTATTTGCTATTTGTACTCCTTTGTCAGAGAAATGTCTGTTCATTTCAGATGCCCATTTTTGGACTGGGTCTTTAAATTTGGGAGGTCTGATTTTTTTTAAGTTCTTTATGTATTTTAGATAGTAGACCTTTGTCTGGGGAACAGTAGGTGAAAATTTTTTCCCACATTGTGGGTTGTCTCCTCACACTGTTGGTGGTTTCTCTTGCTGTGCTTTTTAATAGGAAGAGATCCAACTTGTTGATTGTTTGTGCTAGTTCATGGGCAACTGAGGTTTTGTTCATAAAATCTTTTCCTACACCAATGTCTTCAAGAGTTCCACCTAACCTCTCTTCCAGCTGTTTCAGCATTTCTGTTTTAATATTTAGATCTTTAATCCATTTCTATTTTAGTTTAGTGCATGGTGAGAGCTATAGGTCTAGTTTTAATCTTTGGAAAGTTGAAACCCAGTTTTTTTAGCACCATTTGTTAAAGAGGCTATCTTTCCTCTAGTGAGGGTGTTTGGCTCCTTTTTGAAGATGAGGTGGCTGAGTGTGTCTGGCGTTGTTTCTGCATCTTTTAATCTGTTCCACTGGTACTTGGGTGTGTTTCTTTACCAGGACCATGCAGTTTTTATCACAGTAGCTTTGTAGTAGAGTTTCAAGTTGGAGATTGTGATACCCCCGGCCCTGTCTCTGTTGCCTAGAATTGCTTTTGCTATTCTAGGTCTCTTCTTGGTCCATATGATTTTGTGGATTGGTTTCTCAAGGTCCATGAAGTATGCTGCTAGAATTTCAATTGGGATTGCATTGAATCCACATAGCAGTTTTGGAAGTATGGCCATTTTCACTATATTAATCCTTCCTACCTAGGAGCAGGGGATGTCTGTCCATTTTCTGATATCATCTTCAATCTCTCTGTTCAGAGTGCCATAGTTTGCAGAAAAGAGGTCTTTGATTTCTTTCTTTAGGTTGATTCCTAGGTATTTCAGTTTTTTGGATGCTATTATGAAAGGAATTATTTGCCCTTTTTCTCTCTCAGTGAGTCTGTCATTTGTGTAGAGGAAAGCTATTGATTTTTGTGTGTTGACCTTGTATCCAGCTACTTTACCGAATTTGGTTATTAAGTCTGGAAGACTTTTGGTGGAGTTCTTGGGGTCTTCTATATAGAGCATCATGTCATCTGCAAATAATGTCAATTTGCCTTCTTCATTTCCTATCTTTATTCCTTTTGTTTCTTTCTCTTTTCTAATTGCTTTGGGTAATGTTTTCAAAACTATATTGAATAGGAAGGGTGATAGTGGACATTTTTCTTGTTCCTGATTTTAGGGTGAAGGATTTCAGTTTTTGACCATTTAGAATGATATTGGCTGTTGGTTTTTCACAGATGGTTTTTATCAGTTTGAGGTAGAGACCGTCTATTCCAATTTTTTGTAGGGTTTGTATCATAAATGAGTGTTGGATTTTGTCTAATGCTTTTTTTGCAGCTATTGAGATAATCATATGATTTTTGTCCTTGGCTCTATTGATATAGTGCATTACATTTATTGATTTGTGTATGTTGAACCATCCCTGCATCCCTGGGATGAATCCCACTTGGTCAGGATGTATGATCTTCTTGATGATCTTCTGTATTCTATTTGCCAGTATCTTTTTAAGGATTTTTGCATCTATGTTAATTAGTGAGATTGGCCTATAGTTCTCTTTCTTGGGTGGGTCTTTTTCTGCTTTGAGGATCAAGGTGATGCTTGCTTCCAGGAATGAATTTGGGAGTATTGCTTCCATTTCAATTTCATTGAAGAGTTGAAACATTTCAAGTATGGGGGGGGGGATTGTGTGCTGCTGGTGCCTGCATAGCTCACCTCCCTGGCACTGGGGGGCCTCTGCTCCTAGGCACTGGAGGTGCTGACACGGTGGCCTGGAAGCCTCCTCCTCAGCGCTCGGGGTGGATGTGTTCCTTGGCACAGAGGGCAGTAGTATGGTGGCCCGGAAGGCTCACCTCCTTGGTGCTGGGGGCGGCTCTGCTCCTTGGTGCTCTATAATTGTTAGTTCTCACTGTTAGTTAGTAGAGATTTCAGTCCATAATCAGCCAACTCCAAGGTAGAGATTACAAACAGGCATGGCAGAGCAGAAACAACATGGCACACACAAGTCAGCAAAAGTAACAAGAGAGACTACATAGTTTTATTTTAACAGGTATGATATTATTTCCTACTAATAATTTTGGGGTATGGGAGACAGCAAACAAAAAATACAGACTTTACTATTCTTTTACCAAAATATTTAGTATAAAAGTTAACATCTATTATGTAAATATATATAGTAAACAGTTATATATATTAACATAGGATCAAAACTAGTAGGCTTACATTTTATTAAAAAGTGTATTGCTTTGAATGAAAAGCAAAGCTTTGTTTTTGAAGCAAGTATATAAAGTGCCACCACTTTACTAATTCTTCTTTCAAATTAAATGTTATGACTTGAATTAGTCTGTTTCCATTGATGGAATAGCTGAATATCAAGGAGTCAGTCAGTTACTGAACACCAGTTGTAATGTCTCCAATATAACTAACTGTTGCATTTGGCTGATGGAGATAACAGTGTGTATCTAAAGCATATAATCTCAGTCTTGTTGCGGTTGTCCAGACAAAGCACCAAGCTACATCCCAGCATTCTTACTAATCTCATTCATAAATGGACACATACTTTTCTTAGGCTTAGACTTCCTGATAGCAAGGTTAACCAGACTACTTAGTACTTTGATGATCAGCTCCAGAGCATATTGATCTGAACAAAGTTTGAAGAGAGTTAAGGCTAGAATTCACACATTGTAGTATCCCTTCCTGTAATTTTTTGTGCATAAACTCAATATTCTCTTTAGGGACTAATTTTTAAAGGTAACTAACAGAAGTTAAATTCATTTGTTTGAGAATTCCAAACAAAAATAATGTAACTTAATTTTCACATAAATAAATACAGAAGGTAATACTTATGAGTTTTGGGAAATATCAGGGGTAAAGCTTCCTTGATAGTTTATTGAGGATTACTCAAAAAAATTCTTAGTGAAAAATGTCAGAACAGAAATGTCAGTCAGCAGGGATTGGGCAATGGCACATAATTCAATGTATTCTTTGGAAATATGCAAGTAGCAAATAACAAAGCACAGAGATCCAGGATTTCTTGGAATGGTAGCTTCTCAGAAACCCTTCTCTATGTCTTCACTAATTTACTACTATCAGCTCTATGGAGAGCAAAGCAACACTAGACAAATCAAGATTAGTTTTCAGATACAGTCTCAGGAAACCCATGGATTTGGAAGTGTCAGACGAACTTTGTCCCAGGGTCCCAGGTTAATGGATGAAGTTGAGTGACTGACTAATCAGTAATTGATACAAGAAGAAGGAGGGAGAGGAAGAATAGCTTCTGGACAACAATGAGAGAAAATCTATTACTCTGTGTGATTATTTATCACTTTGTGCTTAAACATGTATGTCAGCTACATTGTTTTACAATTTAAAACCAAATTTTCATAAACATTTTTATGCCTAATGTAACTGTCCAATCGCAACATCGGCTCTTACAACTTGAATTGCTGCAAAAAACTATTTGTATATGATCTTTCTGAGGCTTTTATTGTTTCACAAACAGCACTCCAGAACTTTACATTATTTTTTTGCTCCTTTCAACATATAGTCTGTACCACACCTTGTGCTTGACAGCATCACTCATTTTTTAACTTGATCGTAGATACAATTCTTACATACATATGTACCCTGTTCATTTCTTTATTTAGGACTGATGTTATTCCTTGAAATGCATTAAGTGTATTCTGGATAATACCTTGGGTTTGAAAATAACATACAGAATACAAGGCTTGCATTATTATTCATATTTGGAAATTATAAGATTGAAGCCAAGCAAATTTTAGACTTTTCCAGAATTATCGCAAGTGGTAGAACAAACATTGGAATCAGGATTTCCTGGAACATGCCCTGTGATTTTCCTCCTGTATTTATTCTACTCCATGTCAGTCCAGCTGTCTAACTCCTCAGGGCTGGCTGGCTTGGCTTGGCTGTGATACATACATTAATTTATCTTTAACCAAATGTCCAATATTTGTCAGGTGCTTTTCTAATCACCATTGACATACTTGTGTCAAAGAAGAAAAAAAAACTTCTACTTTTCTTATGACATTTACATCATAGTTGATATAGCCTTTAAAGCCTATAAGTTTGTTAGCTGCATGGCATAATAGTGAAAATCCACGAGGATTAAACAAAGAGAGGGCTGCCAGGTAGGTGTCTAGAATAAGGACAGCTATTTCCAATACAATAGCTAGGAAAGGCTTACTAATTTTCAATTGTTTTGTGTGACAAATAACTATAAATTCATCTTCTTAAAGTAGCACATATTATTACGAATTTGTTTTTATGAGTCAGTTTGCCTGTCTGTCCTTTGTTGAATAAAAGTATTTTCTGGCTGTATTTTCATCTAGAAGCTTCTCTAGGAATTAAAAAGAATCTTTTTACAAGTGTCCTAAAATTGTTGCCAGAGTTCATGACCTTGTATTTGTCAGACTGAGATATGTGCTTTCTGGCCAGAGCCATTCAACATCTAGAGGCTGCAGGCAGTTTCATGCCCCAGGGGCCTCTCACAAGCTTTCTTCAAACATGACAGCCTCTTCAACGTCAGCAAGAATTCCCCTCTCCAATGTGCTAAGGTGAAGTTCTATGTATGATAATGTATACAAAGCTACCGAGTAATAGAGTGGCATCCCACGACTCTCATATTTTATGATTTGGAATCAAGTCACAGGTTCCATCCACCCCAAAGTGAATTATATCAAGGCATGATTCTTTGGGAATGCTCTTAGGTTGTTTTGACCATGCAAGATCACTTTGAGTTGATGACATTGAGCAAAGATGTATACAAAGTAAAGAAAAAAAAAGATATCTCAGGAAAAAAACCCTCCAGGCAGAGAGGATAGCCAGAGTGAAAGGTATAGTGGATTTCAGGTCAGTTTGGTTTTGATCACTGGTCCTAGTCCATAGTGCCTATTTGATTAAGTTGATACTCTCGTGCTGTGAGTTTACAAAATATGGGGAAAGAAGAGTTATTTAAACCACAACACTGGGTGACAGTTCACAGAGGATGAGAAAATCTGGGCATATTACCATCTCACAGTTGACAGCTGCAGCTCTAAGTTCTTTACTGGGACATTCCTGAAGGATAGTAATGAAAGTAAATCCTTGAAGGGCAGAACTTCAAGCATTAAATCTGCGTGTTCATTTTCCTTGGAAGAATAAATAGCCAGATGGGAATTATGTGTCAGGTCATGAGTTGAGGAAAGTGGGTCAAGTGGCTGGTTAGGGACATGGGAGGATCATGATTGGAGAGAGAGTGACAGAGAGGGCTGGGTATCTGTACAGCGTTCTCTGGGCAAGACACATGGAGAGACATGAGTTCCATGAGAATGCTAGCTAAAGGGTCACCTCAGCAGAACAAGATGTTAATAACAAATTAGAGAAGATGACCTGTCCTCTGGAGAGCAGTCATCATCCTTTCCCAGCCACAGCTATCAGCACCCAATGGGCTTATGAACTAAGTGCCACGGTAGTCGGGGGGTGGAGGTCATGCACGGACTTAGCAACATGGGCTTCCATTCTCCAAGGCTGATATGGCTGTGGCCACTGCAGGGTGCTATCTCCCAACAGCAGAGATCAAGAGCGATCCTGATTCAGTGCATCATCCTTCCCTAGCACGATCAGAGAGCTACCTGGTGGCAGGCTGACTACAGTGGACCGCTTCTATCATTGAAGTGGTGGCATTATGTTCTTTCTAAAATACAAATTTCCTCTAGATATGGACTTGCTCTCCCTGCACACAATGTTGCCCCAACCCACCATCTATTTTCTCACATGATGCCTTATGCACAGTTGTGGTATCTGCTTAGCATTGCTCTAGTTAGAGTTCACTTCACGGCAAATAGAGTCCAGCAATGAATCCATGAGCATCACATTTACCAGTCTTGCCCTGTTTCCCCCACGCTGAAACAGGTGTTCTGTTAGGCATCAGGAGTCTTTTGAAAGCTGAATTAAGGCCCCAGATCAGTGGCGATACCATGCAGGGCTGAGGAAAGTTGCTCCAAAAGGCTGCGTAAGCTCCGGGTCAGTATATGGTTCTGACTCCTGTAGCCAAGACCCATGGTTCTGGGGATCAGTGAGTGAGAAAGCTTGACAGTGGCACCCGTCTCTATTTCCCCTCATGACCTACTTCTAGCAAACTTTTTGCTTAGTGTCCCACATACTTGTGTTCTGCAAAACCAGAGGTCTTAGTTCCAAAGCTAGGAATCTGTCACAAGGGGGCATCTCGATGATACCACTGAACCGGAAGTTAAGACTGTTATCCAGGCACTTCTGTCTCCTCATGCCACTGAATCATACACATAAAAGAGAGGGTACTGCTACTCCATGCTGCAGGCAGGAAGATTATATGTGGAATTCAGAAGACCTCATCTTAAGAAATTGCATAGTAGAGTTATGTTCTGTGTTTGAAGCAAATGGAAAATTATAATTCTATTCAGAAAGGACCCATAATTAGGAATGAAGATTTGGGTCATCACACTGGGAAATGAACCATGATGAACTGATCGAGTTCCAAGTTTAGACCCAGGTTTTATTTTATCCACAGATGTGGAGCCCACAGGCACAGAGGGCCAACTATATAGATATAGATAGCAACATGTAGATATAGCTGCACTTATGCATATTTATGTTCTCTTTACTCCTTTATCCTTGTATTGTATAACATGAATCAAATTACAACACAGTATTTTATTGTTTCTAATGTTACATCATAGTATATAAGTTGCAATGTACTAAGAGGAAGAGTAAGCATCATCTTATGACTTTGCTTTCCATTTTGGGGAAAGGGTTAGTGTGTTTTCAGATTATGCAGGATATTAACATCATCGTGTTAGGTAGAGTGTCATCCTGCTTTGGGCTTATTTCAGGATTAAGTATGGTTTCAGGATGTGTATGGGTGTCAAGTTAACAAAAATTTGACTTTCGATGGGCTATTATATGTGTGAAATTTGACTGCCACAGTATTCAGACAGTAAGGCAAACACCAGTGTAGATTTTGCTGTGAAGATATTTTAATGTCATGTAACATTTAAATCAGATGACTCTTAGTAAAATAGATAACCTTCCACAATACAGGTGGACCTTGTTCAATCAAATGAAGGACTTCAGAGAATAGACTGAGATCTTCCAAAGAAGTAAATAATTATACCTCCAGGTCCAGACCACCTTCAGACTGGAGATACAAGCTCCTCTGTTCTCTAGGTTTCCTGCCTGGTACCCAGATCGGCAGGCTGAATTTGTCAGCACTTATAATTATCACCTGTATGTACCAATTCCTTAATCTCTCTCTCTCTCTCTCTCTCTCTCTCTCTCTCTCTCTCTCTCTCTCTCTCTCACACACACACACACACACACACACACACACACGCCTAATTTTGTTTCTCTGGAGAACCCCTGGCCAATAAAGACTTTGTCCTGAAGGTAAACATTCTATTGTGATGTTGTGATGTCTGAGGTTGCACATTGCAATTTGATTTAACATTACATATTACGTCCTTCCACTTCATTAATAGAATTCCACAGAGGAAGAAAAAGGTACTGAATTAAAATAATAAAAATGCTGATTATTCCTTAAATAAAGTGGTTAACTCAACACTTTTTATTATGTAATTGAATTGTAAGCACATGTCTCTGCAGTGGAGATGAGAGAGAGAGAGAGAGAGAGAGAGAGAGAGAGAGAGAGAGGGGATATGAGGGAGAAAGGAAAAAGAAAATTCTCATGAGAAAAATATTCCCTGTTTTGTTCTATAATGTGCTGTCATGCTTCTCTCTATCATTTTTAATTGTGAGTCACTGATGGGCAGCAGCCATTATTAAATTGTGTCTTTTAGTTTGGCAGAGGCCAAGATACTAAGATAAAACCTGACAGCATCTTTGAATTACAGCTTTTAATTTTGGAGGGATTGCCTATTTAGTTTGAAAATATCAAGCAAACTTTGAGTTTTCTCCTATTTCCAGTTGAATGTAATTTTCTTTTTAAAATTTTATTATATGTACCTGATTGGCATATTGCATATATCAGTATCCATATACAATATATATTTTTAAGGTAATTACATTCAATTTGAGGAATTGATACAAATACATATTGCATCTTAACCCATTTTTACTTCCCCTTCCCATCTACACAACCTCTTTATGACTGAGTAGTACTCCATAGTGTTTGTGTGTGTGTGTGTGTGTGTGTGTGTGTGTGTTTATCACATTTTCTTTAACCATGCATCTGATCGTGGGCATATAGGCCACTTCCATAATTTAATACTTGTCATTTGTGCTGCTGTAAACATGAGTATGGACAAAATACTGTAACACGATGACTTTAGATCTTTTGAAAAGATACCCAGGAGAGGTACAACTGGGTTGAATGGAATTTCTAATTTTAATTTTTGGAGGAATCACCATACTGATTGTCACAACCACTGTATAAGCTTACATTCCTACCAACAAAGTGGAAGATTCCTTTTTTCCTCCACAATTTTGCCAGGATTTGTTGTTTGTTGAATCCCTGATAATAGCCACTACCATTGGAGTAAGGTGGAATGTCAGTGTTATTTTAACTTGCATTCCCATAATGTTCAAAAATGCTAAAAATTTTGCATATATTTATTGGCCATTTGTACATGAGCTGTCAAATTAAACCACAAAGCTGAAGTAATACAAACATCATGGTACTGATAAAGAGAAAAAAAGCCCAGACATATTCCTCAACCAAATAGAAGAGAGAATGCAAAGTATTCCCAGACACATTCAGCTATCTAAATTTTGACAGAGTTTATAACTTATGCTTGACAAAAAAATCAACAAGTGTTGCTGGGAAAACTTTATCCTTGTGCAGAAGAATGAATCTAACCTGTACCTTTCACCTTGTACTAAAATCAATTCACAATGGATTGAAGACCAACATATAAAAACAGAAATACTGAATCTCCTGGGAGAAAAAAAGTTGATAAAATTTTGAAGACGTCGGCATAGAGACAGTCTCCCTGAACAGAACCCTAACTTTTCAAGATTTAATAACAAGAATCAACCAAAGGGAATATGTTGAACTAAAATCTTCAACACAGGAAAGGAAGCAATCAACAGAATGAATTGAGAACCTACAGAATGGGCAGAAAAATTTTGCCAGTTATGTCCCAGATAGAGGGCTAATATCTAGACTATAAAAGAACTAAAAAAATTAGATCCCCCCAATAGAAGACCCAGTCAAGATGGGTACTTAAAATTAATGTAATTTTAATGTATTTGCTTGGTAGATGTGTCCCTTGAAAATTCTCTTTATATTCTTAGACCCCTGTATCCTTGGATGATATCTAAAGTTCCTTCTAATTCTTACATTGTGAGATATATGTTTCTAAGATCATATTTTAAAATGGAGTTTGCACTAAATAAAATATGTTTAGATCAATAATAAGAATTAATTTAAGTGTTTTCTATTATAAGGAAATTAATTACTGATTTGTTTCAACACTTCTATTAACACAAGGGATGATCCAAAGATAAAGAATACTTAAATTAGAAAATCTTATCTCACTAAAAGACATGAATGATGGGATAAGTATGTTCAATGTGAAGGGGAGAGTGTTGAGGGGGATTAATGACAATACATCTTTTACTATAATACAGTTTTAAATTTAAAAATTTGCACATTTTGTGATCATCCAACATTGATCAGACAGTAACTGCAAGATGTCAAGTAAAAACATTACTGTGTATCTTCATCCATTTTTTTCACTGGATCTGGTACTGTATAACTGCTGGCTCTTCCTTAAAGTCAAAAGGACCATAAAAGTAAACATTGTGAGTCAATTTAGGACAGCAAGGCAGCCTAGGCAGTGCAACAAAGGACATTCATGAAAGAAGACTTTCCAAAATTGTTGAGAATAATAGGATAAATGTATTCAACCAAGGTGGAGTATTTTGAGGGACATTAATGGCAATGTGCCTTTTCTGTAATACAATTTTTTTTGTAATACAATTTTTAAAATGTAAACATTCACCTTTTATTCTGATCATAACCTCATAGTTTCATATTTCATAGTTAGTTAATATATTACCCACTGTTACTATTTCCATGGGTTTGAAGCTTCATTGGAATACCAGAGAGTTGTTTCTATTAAGAACTACTTTCAATGGCTTTTGAAACATCTAAGTAGGCTTTTTACCTCACATAGAGGTAATACTCTCAAAGAGTTACAGCTCAATCACTACCTCCATTTGCTGAATCAATTTAGCTCTCTTGAAAGACATTATACACAGAGTTGTATTAGAATGTTAGCAAATATATTTCTTTAGAGGAGGTTAAAATATTCTAGTGGATGCTATCACACTTTAAGGTGTAATTTCCTTGTAGTCATTATTTAATCAATGGCATTATGCTGAATGATTCTGTGGAAGACTCTTTTTAAAAATTCTTTTCTCTTTACTATCATGAATTTGTATCATTTGGACTTTTCTCCCGGCAGCATTAAAAGCATCTAATCTCTTAATGGCATATCAGATCTGAACAATATCTTTCCCCAAGGCCTCTCATTCTTTAGATTCCATTAACTCAAGGTTCTCTTTGTGGACAAAAATCTCATTCAAGTTCTAATATAAAAGTCTTTGCAATCAGTGTGTGTTATGTCTAAAACTGATTTTCCAACCATTGAGTTCATTTTCTTAAGTGCTGGATCAGAAGTGTCTCGTGCATTATAAGTGCTCATGAATGATGGTCAAATTGAATTGGCACAGGATGGCAGTGACTAAGTTCCTCCTACAATAGAAGGCTTTGAAAATTTGCTAACAAAAATCTGGATAAGACCTTTAATTGTATAGAGAGAGCAATCGCAACCTGATTGCAAAAGATAATAACACTATTATTTAAGAAAACACATGAGCAACTTAAATGGGCAGAAATTGAAGAACCGTTGAGTCATGGCTCAATTTGATAAGGACATACTATGCGGCTATTAGTAATCATGTTAAGAACTGTAAAATCTATGTAATTTTTGGATTACATTATTGTTCTTTAAAATGATATCCCAATATTTTACAATATAATCAAACATATTTGCATCTATAGAAGTAGAGTAAAAAATATAAGATATTAATCTTGTTTCTATTTGTAAAACTTGGAATTTGTTTTATTTTTTACTATATATATAAATATGTGTATAGTAAATATATATATATTGAATGGCAATCATCAGCAGCATTCACCATATGTTTTATCAACTCTCATAAAGACACTCATGAAAGAGGATTTCCAGAACTGCTTTAGAAAGTGACAAGAATGACGGTGTTAGTGCGTTTAAAATGTCTGAAGGGTGGGGTGGTAATGGAGGGGGATTCATAGCAATGTGTCATTTACTGTAATAAATTTTAAAGATATAAATATTCATTTCACATTTCAGCCTCACTTTGTATAATATTTGTTAAGAAAAAGTTCCCGAGTGTGATTCTCAGTACCCCCCCAAAAAATGCCAAAAAAAAGAAAGAAAAAGAAGATGGGATGTCAGAACAATTGCTAGAGAGTATTTTACTGACTTAGGAAATCAAGACCAGTTGTTCTCTCACCTCTTGAAGGCCTGAAGAACCTTCCAGCCCTGCTGTCTCCAACACATATTTGTTAAAAAGGAAGAGTTGGAAACAGCCCAATTGCCCATCAACTGGAGACTGGATAAAGATGTGTTTTTTTTTGTTGTTTTTTTTTTTTAATAAAATGGAGTACTACTCAGCCATAAAGAATGAGAAACTAGAGACATTTATAACTAAATGGATGCACATTGAGGCCATGCTTTTAAGTGAAATAAACAGGACACACGTGTAAATACCAAATAGTTTCTCTGGTGTGAGAAACTAAAAGTGTAAATAAGGAACAAAACGTATAACTGATAATGTGAAATAGGAAGAAAAGGTCTAAAGGAGTAGGGGAAGTGGGAAAGGTAGGGGAAAGGAAAGAAGAAAAAGGAAAAAATATGAGAAAAGGAAAAAATGGAAGCAAAATCTTTGTAAATAGGGAGGAGTGGAGGGGTTGAAGGGAGGGCAGGGGAATGGGGAAAAAATAAGAACTAAGATACATCATGTACAGGTACAAGATCCCAATGATGAATGCAACTGTGCTCTATACCTAAAATGTACCAATAAACTTAATGGAGAAAAAGAGGAGTTCACCTCGCTTTTATGTTCTCTCTCATCCTCTCTTTTCCCTTTCAGTATGAAAGAGGCAACAAGAAAACTTTCTCCAGGTGTTGGCCTTTGGACTCTGGACCACCCAGCCTCTAAAACAATTAGCCAGTAAATTTCTGTTCATTACAAATCACTCAGCCTTGGGTGTTCTTTTACAACAATACAAGATGGACAAAGAATCTGGGAGGCCAGATGTGACCACAATTAGAAAATGGTCAGAAGATTCTGCACAGAAATGTGAGGTTAGGAATCCAGAGCAACACTGCTACATTAGTAATGCAGTCAAGAAACAGTCTTTTCAAATGTTTAGAAAATATTGTTGAACCAAATCAGTGAAAAATACATGTACCACAAGACCGTCAAAATCAAAAGAGTCAAAAATCGGGAAAAAAAGTCAAAAGTTTACACCATCAAAGTGATAACTAAACCAAGAATAAATACAACAAATGGGGTGGGGGGGCCTTTGTGGGCCATTAATTTTCTCTTGCTTCAATTCCTACTTGGATAAAGAAAAACTGTCAACCAAGAATAGTATATCTGACAAAGCTACTGTTCAGAATCAAAGGGGAAAATGACATTTCAGATAAAATTTGAGAGAGTTGTTGCTGCAAGCCTAGTCCTAGAAGAAATGCTAAAGGAGGCCCTTCAGGCTGCAATTAAAGAACACTAGGGAGGAACTTGAAGTCTTACAAAGAAAAAAGGCTCACTAATAAAGGTAACTAACTACTTAGGTAAAAATTTAACATACTTGAATTTTGTTTTGCAATTCTTCTTTTATTCCAATGTAATTTAAAATATGACTGTATAAGCCAATATTATATTTCTGTTAATATACACAGAATGTATAAAGATGCAATTTCTAAACATTACTCCCTAAACGGATAGGTGCAAAGCTATAATAGATTTTTAAATAGAATGGAAGCTGTTTGCAAAAAGAATGCTCTCAAGCCCCTGGCTCATACCATTTTTAATTAGAAAATTAAGCTAAAATGTATTGGAAAAGTTTAATGTAAGAGCTATATCTACAAACATTTTTTGAGGAAATCATATCACTAGATCTTCATGACCTTAGCAGTGGTTTCTGGCAAACAACACTAAAAACACAAGTAACAAATGAAAACAATGAATATATAGGATTCCATCAAGGTTAAGTAATTTTGTGCAGCAAATGGCATAGTCAAGTGAAAGGACAACTTAGAGAATGAAGGTGTCCTTTAAGAAAATATGTCTATTGAAAATAAAGAATCCAGGATAAAAGGCAAAAGACAACCTAATTTTTAAAAATGTGCAAAAATTTGATAAGACATTTCTGCAAAGATATATCAATGCTAAATAACCCAAGATGAAAGGCTCAATATATTAGTAGCTAGGGAAGTTAATTTTTAAAATGTGTGGAATTAAAACCACATTTAGATACCATTTCATGCTCTGGAAAAGCTAAGATTTTGTTAAAAAGAGAGAGAAAATAATAAATGTTGGCAAAGGTATGGAGAAATCAGAGTGCTTATTCATTACTGTTATCAGTGTAAAATAGTGCAGTCATGGTTGAAATAGATTGGTAGGTTCTCAAGAATCAAAGCTAAAATTGCTATATGACAAAGCAATTCCATTTCTCCCTATGTTCCACATTGGTGGGAAAAAAAGAAGTGAAACAAATACTCACACCCAAATAATCATATAATCAATAGCAACACATAATATAATCGATAGTAATGCAATTATAATATTAAAATGTGAAAAACAGCCCAAATACTCATTAATAATACACAAATCTAGGAAGAATATACATTGTAGACATGCCTCTAAAATAGGACACTAGGGCCGGGAATTTAGCTCAGTGATTCTGCCACCTGCCTCCTAAGCACAAGATTTGGAGTTTGAACCCTGGTACAAAAAAAAAAAAAAAAAAAAAAAAAAAAGCACACTAAAGGAAAGCAAGATGGAAAAGTCCACATATTGTAAGATTCAATTTATGTGAAATATCCAGGATAACTAATCGTAGACTAAGCAGATTAGTAGTTTTTTGGAACTACAAATGTTGGAAAATGAGGAATAAATGTTTAAAGGATCTAGGTTTTCCTTTGAAAGTAATGAGAAGTTTTACAATTAGACATAGTGATTGTATAACATTGTATGTACTGAGTACCAATGAATTGTGCACTTCATTATGATAAATTTTATGTTATGTGAATTTCACCTAAAAATGCATTGGTTTTTCTCTCATTTTCTAATGCAATACTTCCTGTATTTCTAATTGGTTAAAACAAAATAAGTAAATGTAGTTCGGAGGCTTTCAAACAAAATTTCTAATGAACACAATGTAAAAATAAAAGAGGAAGAGAATGTGAGGCAGCAATAAAAGGCAGAGAACTAGAAAAAAATCCTTTTGTAATTTGCTCACTAAGTTGAATCCAATCTATTTAAAGGCATTGTCAATAAACTACTACGTTGTTTTCTTTCCTTTTTTAGATCAGTAGACATTTTCCTCTCCAGATGATTGCTTTCGACCTGTACAATTATATGATCACAAATACTCTTGGCATCATTCAATCTGGAAATACATTCAGGTTGAGCTAATGATTCTCCAGTCCCTCAGGCCAGGGTCACTTACAACACAACTAAGGTTAAAATAAAATCAAACCTAGTAGCTATAGAAGTTTAGAAAACTAGTGAGAACTGCAGATGTATCTATGGGGCTATATCTACTGTCTCTTTGTCCTCAAGAAAATAGAGTACTCCAGGAGGCTGAGGGTTTAAGTATTTATTAGGCTACAGTATTTCACCAAATCAAATTGGTATTAGAGATATATTAAACATTTCTCTTAACTCTATATTCTGTTTCTATGGTGACATATTGTTCACAGTAGTTTCCCTTTCAAAATTATGGCGCCAATGTCCTGCCTATAAAAAGATAGTATATATATGAAGAATGACATAATGAGAAAATTATGGATTTGTAAATCTTTCAAGAGATGTAATTTGACTCCAATATTTGCTGGCTGCATGATGCTTAGCAATCACTTCTCCAACTATACAATGATGAGGAAAACATTTATGTAAAGCAGATATAATTCCCTCATTCAATAAATAATCACTCTCTTCCTTATCCAGGCTCTAATACTTAATAGTAGAGTTCCATGTGTTGTGTAAAGATCTCGTTTGACATTGAGTTTACTGATCCAGAAGCTACTTACTATTTGTCAAAATACTGTTTAATGGCATAATTGTTTAAATAAACAAAGAGCAGCAACATTTCAAATTGAACTAGTTTGATTTTGTATCTTTTAGCCTATACTAAAATCAAATCAAAATGGATCAAAGACATAGATGTAGAAACACAAACATTGAATCTGCTGGAAGAAAAAAATGTTAAAACTGTTGAAGATGTAGCAATAGACAAGGACTTCTTGAACTACATTTGCACAAGATATAGTATCATAATCAACATGTGTGATTATAACAAATTAAAAACTTCTATACAATAAAAGAAACTACTAACAGAGGAAAGAGACAACCCATAGGATGTGAAAAGAATTATCAGCAACTCCCTGGATGGAGGACTAACAGCTAGAAAATATAAAGAATTCAGAAAAATTAGACTCAATAAAGTAAAAGACCCCCCAAAAATGAGTAATTGAAATGAAGAGACAATTCTCAGAAGTACAAGTGGCCATACGTGAAAAAGTGTTCAGCAGCTTTTGCCATTAGACAAATTCAAATCAAACCAACACTAAGATTTTACGTTACTCCAGTAAGAATAGATATTAAGAAGGACTCAAAAAACAACTAATGTTGATAAGACTTTAGGAAAAAAAGGAATGATTCTACATTGTTGGTGGGAAAGTAAAGTAGTACAACCATTATGGAAAAGACTACAGACATTTCTCAAAAAGCTAAAAATAGAAATTCCATTTGATTTAGCTGTACTTCTTCTGGATATCTTCCAAAACAGTTAGTCATCATTTTACAACTTACCTGCATGCCTATGTTTATAGCAGCACAATTGCTAATAGCTAAATCATGGAAGTGGCCTATATGTCAATCAATTAACAGAAGACTTGACAAAGAAATTGTAGTATTTATACACAATGGAGTACTATTTGGCCACAAAAATTATAAGATTAAAAAAAGAAAAATTATAAGCTTAAGTTATGTGTAGGAAAATGGGTGGATTTCACGAACATAATAAGTGAAATAAATCAGGCACAGAAGGTTAAATATTGAATACTTTCTCTGATATAAGAGACTAAGTTACTTTTGCTAGAACGAAATAAATCACACAGTTAAAGATGTAAAGGGTTATTTTAGCTCACAGTTTATAGAGGTTTTGGTCCATAGTTGGACTGAGACAGTCCATGGTCTTAACTCCAAGTCTGGGCAGCATGCCAGAGCAGCATTGCAGAAGAGAAACAGTCCATGGCATGGCAGACAGGAAGCAGCAGGCAGTGAGCTTGCTTTCCCTCTTTTCCCTTATATTCCATTCAGGCTACAAGCCTATATGGTTGGTGCCACCCACACCCAGGGGAGGCCTTCCCTTGATCCACACCCAGAACTATGCTAAACCAACTCTTTTTTTTTTTTTTTGGTACCGGGGATCAAACTCGGGTCCTTGCGCTTGTGCAGCAGGCAGCAGAACCACTGAGCTAAGTCCCCGGCCCCACCAACTCACTCTTAATCAATATTCACACACCCTAAATCCAATTACCTCTAAAATACCCCACCTATAAGCACACGAAGCTTTGGGGAGAATGTCTACAGATGTCATAACAGAGAATCAAAACATCAATAAAAAGGGAAAATAAAAGAGATATGATAAGAAACAAGGAGAAGAGATAGACTCTGTGGAGGAAGGGATTTAGGAATAGAAGGAAAGGAGAAGACAGGAGGACAAAGTGGAGTAAAAATGATTAAAATGTGCTATGTATTTATGACAATTTCCAAACATGAATGTAATTATTATGTACTACAAACATATTTTAATGAAAACTTTTAAATTTAAAACAATAAATATTGTGGCATTTTATTGAATAACGAAGATATCAAATGCATTTGTGAAGGTACAAGTCATTATAAAATGTGCTTATTCCTTCTATTTTAGAAAAATCAACATTTTATTTCATCTGGTTCAATTTGTTGATTTGATTCATATGCTTGCTTTGTAGCATTGATTCATACATGTTGTATGAAATTTTAACTTAAAATTTTTTTATTTTGCCTATATCATACCATTCATTTTAAGCAATTCCATTCAGTAGTTCATAAAGGAATTAATTCATTATCTTAATTTTGCCTTTTTAAAAATAAAATGTGCTGGGATATACTTGCTGCTATTGTTGCTTTTTGTAAAAACATAGTTTCTCTATTAGAACTTTATTTAGAAGTAAAATTTTGTACAGACGTGTTCCAAAATGGCATAATGAAAAACCATTTTATAACTTGGTCAGCTTATGAGTTTGAACAGTTCTCAAAGGAAATTTATAAAAATTTAAAATTATAGGTTTGTAAGTATAAAAAACAAAAAGGTGACATTTTACTCCTCCAAATTGAAATTACCAGTAAACTTCCCCAATGTGACAGAGCATGGGAGAACAATACATTTTATGTTCATTTTTATGAGTATAGTGATAATCTGTCCTCTTGTAAATCTTAAAATATTTCACGTTAAACACAAATGACAGAGTGATGATTTGCATTCTGTGGATAAGCCAGCTTTATATAATCATGGAAAAATGTTAAAGAGCTGTTTATTAGAAATATGTTATAATTATGTACTAGATACATTCAATAAGGTGAATGAATTTTCTACACCATTTCACCCTTTAAGTGTAATATGTGGTACTGTTTAACTGTAGTGGTTTTGATGAAGAATTGTTTTTCTAGGACACTCCCCATCTTAATACTTGATAAAACATTTTGATATTAACTATTTTATATTTCTAATCATGATACCTACAGTAGACACAATAGTACCACCCTCAAGATGTTCATGACCTAATCCCCAGAACATGCAAATATGTCACCTTAATGGCAAAGTGACTTTCCCAATGTACTTAATTAAAAGACATCAAGAAGGGTACTGTGTCCTGGATTTTCTGGGTTACATGCTGGGCTAGATGTAAATTTAAAGGTCTTTATAAATGGAAGAGGGAGGGAGGCAGGAGGGTCAGAGAAGGAGATGTGGTGAGAGAAATGAGAGAGAGAGAAAGAGAGAGAGAGGGAGAGGGAGAAGGAAAGGGGGGGAGAGAGAGAGGGAGAGAGAGAGAGAGAGAGAGAGAGAGAGAGAGAGAGAGAGAGAGAGAGAGAGAGAGAGAGAGGTGCAGGCTTTGAATAGGGAAGATGTCATGAACCCAGGAAAAAAAGGTGCCTCTTGAAGTTGAAACAAAGCTAAGCAATTGATTCTCCTCTAGTGATTCCAGCTGGAACACAACCCTGCTGAGTACTGTTGATATCCAGCACTGAAAGGTAAATCTGTGCTTTTAAGCCACTAAATTTTTAGTAAATTGTTACAGAAGAAAGATAAAACTCATAGAGTGCCTTAGGTGTAATTATCTTCTAGCAGAAACTTACCATAACACTTACATGTTTTAGAAAAGGAATAGGTTTAAATTATAGGCTTAACTGAGTTCTATGCTTTATTACCAATTACCAATTTGATTTCATAAGTTTTATATAAAGAAGCTTATGTTCTCATCTATTTAATATGGATGTCTGATACTTTACAATTTTTTGAGAGTGAAAATCTATCTCAAGCTGTAATTGTTGTGAAATTATATGGCATAATTATTACTGTTTAGACAATAGGACCTTTGACAATTGGAATCGTTAAGCATAAACTCCCCCAATGTTATTTTATTTTGTAGAAAAAAATGTGATTTAAAAAAAAAATTTAAACCTTTCTTCCATTTGAAGGAGAATGTTTAACTTGTTACAACTTTTGTCCCTGTAGCATTACACTTTAATTCAGTTCTATGATTAATTTCCTAGGTATGCTTCACTGTTGAAGGTGCTATGAAAACAAAGAGATGGAAAAGAAATGTCCTGGTTAACAAGAAATTTCAGAGAACAAAGTACATGGGATAGGAAGTGATATTTTTCCAGAAGAGAGATGCATCCTATTTCCATAATAGGAAAAATTTATTAAGAAATTTAAGTAATCAATGGGTAAATTATCAGAAAACAAGAGAAAACAATCATTAGGAGTCTGAAAAGGGATCAGACATGAAAGTAGTTTCAAGTAGAAACAAAGACTTGAGAAGGAAGAAGGAATGCTTAGGGCGTAACATAACAAAGGCAGGATCCCTAGAAAAGACTAGTTTTCCTACTCCTTTGTAAAAAATCATTCCAACCTATGTAGTTTAAATTGATCCACATTAATTAGTCATATTCTATAAATAAAAATTGAGGTACAGAATAGCAGTGTCCTCTCCCTAGGGCATATTAAATGGGAATTAGTGTAAAACTGAGTTTTTCTGTGGATGGTCTCACAAAAAATGTGCATCTAAGCTCGTCCCTCTTGTGGGAGGGATTCAGGTCCCATTTGCTGAACAGTGTGACATTTGCTTTTCTCTACTTACTACCTGGGAGGTGTTGCCTCAAAAATATTCCTACATATTATTTTCTGAATTTTTTAGAGGAAACTATCAATTTATAATAACTTGAAAAATACGTCACATAACATATTTTCTTTCCAACGATAAAATAAGATGACAAAATATAAGTTAAAAAATTTTAAAAATCACAACTGCTCTTCACATCAAGAAAATTATCCAGAAAGGAACTTGAATGATGTAATCCAGATGATGGAAGGCCAATAAAATACGATAGACAGGAAACACAGATAAGAGGCCCAGGACCCCAGAATGCTCAGATAAGAAAGAGTAGCGATGCCAAAGGGAAATCTAGAGAATCCACAAGTGGACCAACAAACACAGAAATGGAGAACAGGCTTAGATGCAGAAATCAGACTGGTCAATTTTACAATGCACATAGAGTAGTGGTTCTCTTCCAGCAAAACAAAGACCTCCTACTTTAGCAATCATACAGGGGCCCTTCTCTTGTTATTCATCATCATTCACCACACTTAAGAACCTGCCTATCAATGCACTGTATCCTTAAATGCAAATCCCAGAGGCTACCCCTCCCATTCAAGGAAGAGATATACTGGAAATGAATTTAGATATTCCAGCTATCTGTGCTAATCATCTCAAACCATTAAAAATAACTTTACTTACAAAGTGAGAATAAAATGAGATAATCAGTATCACTGAATGATGGAAAAAATATGACATAATGAAATATCTAAGAGAACGTTATTTCAATCCAGAATTTTGTATCAAGCAAATTTCTAAAGCAATAAATAAATAAACATGGCAGAGCTAAATAGATTGCTATATGATAGTCCTAAATATTACATCTGTCTCCTATTGAAATACTACAAATAAAAGAAAAAATATATACAAAGCAATAGCTATTGAATTTTTTGTTTTAGTTTTTTTTGAGACAGGGTCTCACTTTTTAGTTCAGGCTGGCCTTCAACTCACTATGTAGCCCAGGCTGGCCTTGAACTCACAGCGGTCTTCCTGCCTCAGCTTCTAAGTGCTGGGATTATAGGCCTGTGGTACCACACCTGGCTTGCTGTTAAATATTGATCTTTAAAACAAGTCAAAGGAAAGTTATGAAATGGTGAAGGAAAGTTGCCTTCATTTTAAAAGCAGGGCAGTGACTTTCAAGCAGGAGGATTTAGTGACAAATTATTGTCTTCCTTTCTTTATGTGTTATCAACTTGGTTTATAAAAAGAATTGACTTAGTCACAGTGACATATACACTGCTGCTGTGCATACAATGATTCAAGATAGAAGCATTGACAACTTAATTATAGTTATAGATCAATACATTTAATAATATTCTTTCAACATCTTCAATTTAACATAATAACTCTAAAGTAAGATAAAATTTAAAATGCAGGCATGTTTAGATTTTAGCATTTTATATCAATATGTCAATATATAATGTATGATGTTGATTAATCCAGCAATAAAGGAGCATTAAAATTAAAATGAATAGATAGCATATGGATAAGCTTTAAAAATTATAATTGGACAGAAGAATAATTGGAGAATAAAAATAGCAATACTTCATCTTTCATAATTGGTCATCACAGAATTGTAAAATTAGGTCAATAAAAAGCAACTAAATATAGTGCACGTATATACATATATATCAGATACACTTAAATTCATAAGTTTACTAATATGAAAAATGTTTAAAATTGATTAAATGTAGTTAGTTGCCTGTTGGATCTGTGTATGGATTTGAGAGATAAGAGCAAGCCTTTTATATATAATTATGGGCCATACTACATATTTCTAAGTACTATAGATATTCTATTAACAACTTTAAAATCTGTTTTACAAATAAAAAAGTCTACAGTTTCAAAGATGGTCATGATCAAAGTTTCAGAGTATAATAAAAAGAAATTAGAAGTTATTATATTGTGGAATTTAATTATCCCTGTGGAATACTGTCTTTATTACCTTTAAACATGTAATGGCTCTATTTTAAGATAGCATTTTATCTCTTAATTTCAAAGAAAATTAATGCAATAATAGTATAAGCAAACCCTTTACCAGTCATATTATATTAATAATGCTAAAACTAGATCATGACTCCATTAATTATTACACAGTAGATTAATTTTGTCACACTTTTTAGGCGTTTATAAATATGAATGCAAGATCTGAATTCTTATTGATAGTCTTTTCTCATAGACTAAAATGGACTTTCTTTCTGGGATTTTGTGCCATAGCAATAACAATGTGGTAGTTGTATTTGTGAAACTAAGTGCAGAATCTCCTTCAAATGCCATATTCCAGACTTAAACAATTTTTGGAGCTGTTTAGTATCCAAAGCTCTAAATTCTGTCATCTGAAAATGGTTAACAATATAATACTACATTCTGGTACATTTTTATTTATATCCGCATCTATAAGTCTTTAATTTTTTAACCATTTTTGTTATCTGTCAGATGCAGGAAATAATTATATCTACTTATAAAGAGAATTAAATGAACTATAATTTTTTCCTTTGCTGTTACCATTTATTTGTATCTACTAAAATATATGAGCGTTTTGTGATTTTTCAGTAAATACATCTTTCATTTCTTTAGCAAGTGTATTTTCTTTTGTTTGTTGTTTTAAATTTTATTGGTAAATTTAAGGTATACAATGTGATGACACTCATCATTGGAAATTTGCACCTTTACATAATCCATCTTGGTTCTTATTTTTTCCCCATTCCCTTGCCCTCCCTTCAACCCCTCCACACCTCCCTATCTACAAAGACTTTGTTTCCATTTTTTTTTTCTCATAGAAAGAAGGGAATTGAATTAATTTGTTTTTATTTTTGAGACAGGGTCTTACTATGTAGTTCAAGCTGGCCTTGAACTCACTATGTAGCTTAGGGAGTAATCAATTTTGTTGCAATCCTCCTGCTTCAGCTCCCAAGGGATGGTATAGTAAATGATTTTTTTTAATTTCCTTTTTTGATAGTTTTTTTGTTAGTTCCCATGACATTGATTGATTTGTATATATTGACTCATTCTTTCAACCCGTGGAGAGTGCAATATCGTTTAATGTGCTGTTAATTAGTTTACTAGTATCTTGTTGAATATTTTGCACTCATGTTAACCAAAGATATCGGTCGTTAGTCCTTTTTTCCCATAGCATCTATCTTGCTTTGGCACTAAGGTGATGTTGGCTTTGTAAAATGAATTCAGATATGTTCCCCTTGTAATATTTTGGAAGAGATTAAAGAAAAATGCTGTTGATTCTTCAGTAATGTTTGGTAGCATTCACTTGTGAAGCTATGCAGTACTTAGCTCTCTTTTGGGGGAAGATGGGGGTTTTTTTTGTTGTTACTCATTTGATCTCAATATTTATAATCAGTTTCTTCAGGCTTTCTCTTTTCTCTTGATTAAGTTATGATAGATTTATATGTTACTAGGAATTAATCCAGTTCTTCTGCACTGACAAATTTTTTGGGATTCATTTATAATAACCCTTATGATCTTTTTTGGTTTGTTTCTGTGGTATCAACTGTAATGTCTACTAAGAAGCTTCTGCCCTGTAAAGGAGTCAATTAATCAAATGAAAAGACATTTTACAGAATAAGAAAAAATATTTTCAATCCATATAGATAATAAACAACTAAGATTCAAGATACATAAAAAGATTGTACAACCCAAAGGCAATAAACCAAGAACAAATAGGCATGGAATTAGACATTTATCCAAAGAAGTTATGAAACATGAATGTGGCCAAAAGGTATATGAAAATATGGTCAACATAGCTAATTATCAGTTATTCAAATCAAAACCAAAATAAGATATTATCAAATAACTGTTAAGAAGGTTATTATTTTTTTAAATATTAGGGTTTTTGTTTTGTTTGTCTGTTGTTGCTGTTTGTTTGTTTGTTTTTGCAGTACCGGGGATCAAACTCAGGTCCTTGTGCTTGGAATGCAGATGCAGTGCTATTGAGCTACATATTAGTAAGGCTGAAGAAAACATAGAACTGTTCTAGTCTGTTAGTGTATATATAAACTGATTGCAAACATTATAGAAAACACAATGGATATTACTCCAGTATTAAAAATATAATCAACAATATGATCTAGCAAATCTACCTCTAGATATATAGCAAAATAAAATGAAATTAGGATTGTGAAGTGATTGTATACACCTATGCCCATTGCAGAATTAGCTTAGATACAGAAATACACTAATTTCCATGGAAAAATGAATTAATAATCATAATATGTTATAACCTTACAATGGAATAATATTTTGCCTTTAGAAAGAAGGAAATACTGACATCTGTAATATCATGGATGAATTTAGAGAGTTTTATGTTGTGTGAAATAAGTCACATTCCAAAGGACAAATACTGCAAGGAATATTATCAAAGTCATAAAGGCAGCGAGTAGAATGGTTGTCATCAGGGACTGGTAGGAAGAAAAAATTGGGTAGCATTAGTGAGAAGATACAGTTCTACAGTTAGATAATATGAACACGTTCTGAAGGTCTACTGTATGGTATAATGCCTGGAGTTCATAATACAGTACTGTATTGTCAGGGCTTATATCTAGATGTTCCCCAAACCCTCATGCACTCATAAGTGGAGCTTTTGGGAGTGAGTGGATCATAAGTGTGTGATACTGGATTAGTCCACTGATCGTTTTAGCATAGTTCTGGGTGTGGATGATGTGAAAAAAGAAGATCCACCCTGGGAGTGTGGGTAGCACCAACCAGTAGGCTTGTAACCTGGATGGAATAAAAAAGGAAGTAAGAAGGAAGGCTTGCTGCTTCCTGCCTGCCACATCATAGACTGTTTCTCCTCTCCCATCGCCCTGCCATGCTGCCCTGCCTGGAAGCCATTGGATTATGGTCTAAATCTTCTACAAATTTTGAGCTAAAAATAAACCTTTCCTCTTTTAACTTGTGGTGTCAGGTATTTTTTCCCAGCAACAAGAAAGTAACTAAGACATGTATCATAACTCCAAAATGGGTAGATTTTTATATCAAGTGTTCTTACCCAAATTAAAACAAATAAATCAAAAAGCAATAATAAAGCAGTGAAAAAAATGGCAGGAGAAAACTCTGAAGGGTGAGGGGTGTAGCTACTGGCCCGACTGTGAGCATGGTTGTATGCTTATCTCTCAAGTCACTGTCACTTGAAAACAGAAATGAATCTGGAGAGCATTATGTATTATGGTTTACATCAAATGTCCTTCAAGGGCCGCAGAGGTGGGCTTTTGGAAGATGATTCCATTATCATTGACTTGCTGTTAGGAGTTGGGGTCTGGATAGAAGAGGAAGATCACTGGGTGCATTCCCTAAATGTTCAGCTCCCTCCCTGCCTCCTCCTCACCTCCTGTCTGCTCTGCCACAGGCAACTCTCCTGGCCAAGCCCCTGGGCCATGCCACAGTGCCTTGGAACCAGCCAACTATGTGAAGAAACTACAAAGTGTGTGCTAAATAACATGTTCATCCCTGAAGTTACAGGTGTTGGGCATTGTGTTTCAGGGACGAGAAAGTGACTAAGACATTATATTAGGTCTCCTTCAGAAGAACAAATACTACATGATACTACTTTCACCATGAATCTAAAATAGGTAAGTCTGTAGAGGCAGAAAGGAGAATGGCTGTTGCCCAGGACTAGTGTGGGAAGGAAAACTAAGGAAGTACTTGTCAAAGAGTAAAGAGATTCATTTGCAAGATGGATGGGACCTAGAGAATAATTATCCAGAGGATAGATCTTATGTTGTGTTCTTATCACCCACAAAAATACTAAATGAAGAGGTCTGCAGGAAAATTTTTGAGGTAATATGTTCAAGGCACATCGCATCACCAAGCGATGTCGCATGGTATATACATATCTTTAAACTCATTAAGTTATACACATTAAATATGTACCTCATTTTGTATGCCAGTCTCCCCTCCACAAAGCACATTAAAACAGAATAAAGGAAATAAAGAAAACTGAACTGAATCAAGTCATTCAAAACATTTAACACAGTTGCTGGTAGAGAGTAAGAACACAGAAATGTTACAAACTCATTCTATCCATGTAGGATTCTGGTGACTTACATTTCACAGTGCTGAACCAGATACATGAATTGTTGAGGCAGAGTAGAGAATAATGAAGACAGAAGGGTCTAACAGAATTAGAATGCTGTGGATAGGTATTGTAGGGAAATTAACCTTTTACTATGTCATTGAGACACTACCAACTCCTAGCTGGTAACAATCTACAAACTAAAGTAAGAAAATAGTTCACACAGATGTGCCTCACAGTTTTATCTACTGAGAAGTGCTTACTAACTAGGAACAACCAAAGCATAGTCTTTTTTTGACCAATCTGACTTGGTAGAATGATTTAAAACCTTTTAATTGTACATTCCTCAGCTAAGATTAGTAATAAGGCAGAGCAAATATCCTCAGAAGCGTGGCCCCTGGAAGAAATAAGTTTGATGACTCTGTTCTCCGCGTTTCCCTGAACACTGAGTCATGAAGACAGGAGACATCAACACACTGCGTTTACTGTAAATATCCAGGCCATCAAGCACCAGGCTTACAAAGAGGCTGTGAAGCCGCTCTGTGACACCATGGACTTGAACACTCCAACAGGCCCGATGGAGAGAGACGACATACTCTCTTGACTTGGCACATCGCCCACAGAACTTGGGTCATCTGCATGAGTCCAGCTGGATAATTTTAAATACAAGTTTTTAACCTTAAAGATATTAATATACTGTCAGACCCACGCTGACAAAATTTGCATGAGTTGCATTCCCTACATTCTTAAGTACTTTTCTGGGAAAGTTAGCTAACTGAGTACTTCATTTGGACATTTTAAAAAGTCAATATATGTATACTAATGGAAAATAAAATAATGTGCTCAAATATATATGTGTACATCTATACGTATAGATGAATCACCTCAAACCTCATTTTTTTAAGAAAATTGATTATGATTATCTAGCAATTTCCAACAGAGTTTAAATTGAGCAAAAATTGAAAAAGAAAAATTAAAAAGTAGAATTACTTCCTCAACATATGAAGTTTTCTAGATTTTATGATAATATTTAAAACTTCTAAAGCTACATCACCCCAAATGCATCCAATCTTGTATATTTTTTTCACTTTTTATTGGTACATGTTTGTACTACATAACATTTAGATTTCTTGTGGGGAATTGGTACATGAATACAATACATCTTGATTTCTTAATTTTTTAATTTCTTTTTTTAAATCACCTTTCCCTTCCCTCCCTCTGCTGTCCACATATTTCTTGATCCCTTTCCCTTTTTTTTTGTACATGCTTGCAATACATAATATTTACATTCCTTGTATGGAGTGGGTACATGTACACAACACATTTTAATTTCTTCTACAATCCTCTTTCCCTTCCTCTACGTTCATCTCTTGATCCCCTTGCCTTTGGAGAAAGATCTATCTCCCTACTTTCTACTACCTATCTTTTATTTTGCTCTTTATTTATGCAGTGGGTTTCTCATATAAGAGAAACCATACAATACTTGAGCTTGTGTGTCTGATTTATTTCACCAAATATTATGGTCTCATTTTCCTACAAATGACTCAAGATTATCTTTCTTTATGACAGAGCAGTACTCCATGTATGTAAATACCACATTTTCTTTATTCATTCATCTGTTGAGAAGCAGCTTCCAAGATTTAGCCATTATGAATCGTGCTGCTATAAACATGGGTATGGGAATATTGCTGTAATATGATGTTGTTATGTCTTTCAAGATGTTACCTAGAAGGGGAATAGCTGTGTCAAAGGGAATATCTAGTTTAAGTTTTTTTTGGCAATCTCCATACTGATAATGTTTAAAGCATAAATATTGATAGATTACTAGTCAGAAAGCCTTTTATATCATTATAACTTATCAATACCCTTCAAAATTACTACTCAGAATGGTGACCATTAAAATTCACTATTCAGATCCCCAGTTAAGGGAAGTATAATTTACCCACAGTTGTGAAGAACTGTGGCATGGTCATGCCGAATCCCGCTTATCCTGAAGAAGGCAGAGGTACAAATGCAGCAGCATTGCAATGAGACTGGGACTGGATCTGGAGCTGTGATGTTAAAGTTCCACCTTTGCCTGACTCAGACTTTCTTTCAAACTTTCTCCTTAGCTTTGCTTTCTTACAAACAAGTTTCAGTCTGCTTTATGATCTGATAATTCCCCTTGCTTTCTGTGATCCCTCGTCTTTAGAGTCATTTACAACAGTACCTATATATCTGTTCCAATCCATTCTTAGAGGGAGATTTGAGTAAATCCAAACAAGGACAATGTATTCCAGGAGTGGTCTGAGAAACATGTAGTAAGTTGGAGTTCTGAAACGATTGAATCACTGTCTAATGGATGAAAAATATATCACTATAAATAGTTCAGGGGGTATAGATACTTCATGACACAGGTGAGATATGAATTGTCAAAGATTTCTATCATGGTAGGGCAAAATGCTCTTCTCATGAAAATGATTCAAGGATTTGGAGATATGCAATGGCCAAACCTTACAAAGGCAGAATCACTGCCCAGTTAGAACTAAATTATATTGAAGCCCTGCAGAGGGATAATGAAAAATGAGGTCATAAACAAACACTTAATGGGTAGGCGTGAAATCCAGAAGGCATCTTCTGCAGTATGCAGAGACTTTTGTGTCCTGTAGTGGAAGAACTGAAAATGCTGAACACCCAGCAGCTCTCAGGGACTCATCTAATGCAGTCTTTTCTCCTTTAGTCCTTCTCCTTTCACAAGTGCAAGATCCATATCCTGCATCACAGTGTGAAAGATGTTCCCACATGTTTGCAAGGTATTTGCTTATTCATATCCATTGAACATTTCCTCTTCTTTAAAAGAAGACATATCTCATATTATTAGATATCTTTAGGTCCACCACTACCTTGAGCACTCTCTGTAAGACTGCTATCTGTCAATGGCTGCTCTATGTTCATCCCTGAATGGAAAATTGTGCTGTGAAGAGGGAGATTAATTTGCTGATACAAATTAAAACATGTTGCAAGTACACAGGCTGGAGAAAATCCCTACAAAAATGTATTCTGTTATATAAAAGTGGATCATATATGTATATGTTTTACATAGATTATATATAATAATGTATGTAATGTTCTCTATCCTATGGGAAAAAGATCTTAGAAACTACAGGTGTACTTACCTGCCTCTTAAATCTGTGGGTCTCACTATGATCTCAATGAGTGATATCAATTGTTAGCTGCTTTTCTCTCTTTGCTAAGACAGAATACTCAACACCCAAAATTAGAGTGGAAGGGGTTTATTTGACTTATAGTTCATAGAGGTTTCAGTCCATAGTCGGCTCGCTCCGAGGCTGTTATGGCAGACAGACCTCACAGAGGGGAAACAACACAAGGCAGAAAAGGCAACAAGAGAAACTTACCATCATCTCACTGCTGCTTTTCTCTTATTCAGACTACTTAGGGCAGGATGAGTGGCACTAACACCCTTAATCCTAGTGCCCATGAGCCTAGCATTGCAGCGTGAATCAATTCCAGCTTCACACACTCTAGATGAAGCCTATGACCACATGAGGCTTTGGGGGACATTTAGACCCAAACCATAACATCTATACACAATTTCAACTGCCAGAACCAACACTGGATTCTACAAATAGTCATTTATGCAAGCACATACATACACATATATTTTCAACTTATAAACATCCTATTCTTAATTTAATATAATAGAGGTTATGAAGAAGTTAAAAGTAAGAGTCAATTTTTAGCATACAAGGTAGAAGGCAATATAAAATGATAAAAAGAAGAACAATATGCTAAATGAAATCCTTTGACATGACTTTTGTCTTTATGTAAAAATCTTGGGTAATCTTTCCATACTCAAAACCAAATATTAATAAATATAAAATTAAACATACATCTATAAAGTATAATATTTAACCACATTTATGAAATATGACTGATTAATTACATTATAATTTCCACTAAATGTAGACATTCTTTTAAAATAGATATGAAATTAAAACATCATCCTTTTTTGGTACGGGATCGAGCTCAGGACATTGCAGTTGGAAGGCAGTGGCGGTACAACCGGGCTAAATTCCCGGCCCCGAACATGGCCATTTTTATCTATGTATGCAAAAATTTTATATTGGAAGCAACAAAAATTTGACCTTTATAAACTGAAAATTTTTCAATATGGGAGCATTTTTTGAAAATATTTCTAACTTAGGAAGGTTTAATCAGTAAATGTAAAATAAAATTAATATGTTATCTGTACTTAAGAAACATTATATAAAAATAAAGTAATTATCTCTTAATTATATTTTTACAAGCCACTTGAATTCACTATGAAGTACGGTAAAATATAAATGTATTGAGCAATTTAAAGTATTCTTCTCCTGTCCCTTTATTCTATGTTTTACTATATATAGACACTTCTTAGTCTGTATGACAAACTTGCAACTGAGTAGGAAGTCCTTATCTCCTCTTCAACCCCAGTTGAGGTGTAAACTACAAAGACAGTGACTACAGATATGGAAACTGATACTTTGGAGTTGGTATTCTACACTACACTTGATCTTAGCCAAAAGGCCTAGAAGCAATATGGTATTCTATATTAAATGATAAGATGGTGGAATCATTTTCAACATAGGGAGCACAGTAAAAGCTATTGAAGGAGAGAAGAGAGTGAAAAGAGTTATCTCCATTTCTCACTGCTGCTCTATCTACCATTATAGTAACTTTACATACTCTTGTAGATTATACAAAATATAAAAATATAACTCACCCATACCAAGGTAACACTGCACAAGCATGTAGAATTATTTCCTAAACATCTACCATTATGATCTGTATATTACTAATCTCCATTAACCATTGTTTAACACATGAATAGTCCCTTGAAATACATAGATCATTTTACATAACAAATTAAGAAAACAAAATATTTAAATGGTTTATGATTTGTCTAAAATGATTTATACCTACAATGATGTTTTAAATTCCCAAGGAAACCAATTGAATTAAAAAATAGGCAACAGTTCAGCAAAGACAAGAAGAAAATACAAACTGCAAATAAACATACGAAAATATGCTCAATATACTTTGTCATGAATTGTAAAATAATAGGAAATTGTAAAATAAAACAATTGGGTATCTGTATGATCAGAAAGGCTAAAATGTTAACAATTAAAAATACCAAATGCTGGTAAGAATGCAGAATAATAAAAATTTCTTCTTTGGGGGAAGGTAATATGGTATAGCCACATTGCAATATAATTTACATATAAATTAAATAGCTCCCTATTCTCTGACCGTATAATCTAGCAATTATACTCATATGAATTTATCAAATCATTTGAAAATATATGCCTATCAGAAAATCTCCATATAGATGTTTGTAAGGCATTTTAATTATAATTGCCAAAAAATTGAAAGAAGCAGAATGTCCTGTAGCTGAAGGGATCAAAGGCTAGTACATTCATTTCACAGAACATTATTTCACAATAAAGAAAAATGTGATATTAAGCTACTAAAATCCATGTGTTAAGTACACGTTGGTAAATGGAAGAAATCTGTCTGAAAGGCACCATATTGTATGATTCTAATTATATGACCACATGTAAAGAATGAAACTATAGAGCCAGTAAAAGGATGAGTGGCCACCATGTATTGGAGGGGAGAAAGGAAAGAACGAGTAGATAAAGCCTGGAAGATTTTAGTGCAATGAAACTTGTGTGTGCTATTATAACAGTGGATACATGACATTATGAATGTTCCAAAACCTAATAACTTCATAAAATAAAGAATGAACGTTTAAGTATATAAATTTTTAAAAGTTATCTAAAAAAACTGAAGAATCACAGAAAAAAAAATGCAGACAATGACAAGAACACCCGGCTGCATTGTAAATATACTAAAAAAATCTCACTGAGGTATGTGGAGAAAGGAGAAGTTTTTTGCTTTGGTCTGAAGGTGTGTGTCCCCACAGAACATGACTCGTTGAAATCCTCTCTCTGAGAAACAGGATTACATGGTGGCGTCTGTGAGGAAATCAGGCATCACGGTTGGGATTCATGCTCTTATAAAAGACCCCCCAGAAAGCCCTCTGCTCCCCTTCTGATATGTGGGGACACAGGCAGAAGGTGCCATTTATGAGCCAGGAAACAAGTTCTTACCAGACATTAAATTTGCTGGCACTTTCACCTTGTACTTTCAGCCTCCACAGCTGTGGGAAATCAATATTTATTTTTGAACAGCTATTCAGATTCTAGTGTTTTATTAGAGCAGGCCAAATGAAGTAAGACATATGGACCAAAATAATGCTGGAAATCAGTAGAATCTTTCGAGACAAAATGAATCACAAAACTAACTGTATTCTGGTTTTTGAAAGTTTCCCACTGTGTATGAGTTAACATGTCTGACACCTCTATACATATATACTAGAATTGAGCAATTAAATAAATCACAACTGGTATGGGGAAAATATACATATGACTACGGGGAAGAGTTTAGAATGACCTGTTTCCAGAAATTATAATTGGACACATCAATATGAACACATATCTGAACTAATATAGATACTTATATTATCTACAGACATACTCACAATTGTGCACACACATTCCTTGGTCTATATACATGTATTTCCATCTCTGTCTATTGAAGAGATCAGGAACAGTGGCACCTAACTGAAATCGGTAGACTTAGGACCCACATCTTGCTCGCTAATTCCATTCTCCAAGAAAACTAATCAGGCTTCTTGGATAAATGACTAATACCTTGATTGGTAGGGGAAACATGCAAAAGCCTGGACTATCTTCTAGTGTCCTAAAGCAGGAAGTTCTAAAAACAAACAAGCAGACAAAACTAGAAAACAATGATGGGGAGCATAAGGAACTTTTCAAAGGAACATAAAAGACCTTTGAGAGTTCCTAATGGCCAAAGCTGAAAATTGAGCAACAGCACATGATCATATTGGATTTCAATGCAAGGTAAAAAATAAATGCCCATGCCTTAGAAAGAAATGACTGAATAAATAAATAAATGTGGGAGAAGAATCACATTTCCCATAAGGACAAATTCTAAATAATTTATGGACTTTCCCTCACAAAGATGAACCATCCCACTTTACTTGTTCAGTGTACATTGTGCTTAGTGATTCCTTCAGAAAATTACTTGTAATGCTGAATTTAGATACACATCTTTTTATAAAAAATGCTTTTATTCTACATTGTACTATAATTTCTAGCTAGTCTAGAAAGAACAAAATATAAGATTTCAAAATAAGGAGTTAAACTTGTCATTATTGACTGATGGTGTTTTGTCTATATTTAAAAATTAACTAAAGAGTCAGATTTCAGTATAAAAGCCTGCTCTGTCAAATGTCCTAATAAACATGCTAAACACATACCGTACCTCATGGCAAGAAGCTCATGTTTGTTAGTAGTGGAGATTTTATGTCTAGAACTCCTTGCAAGATGCTGCTGAGCATCTCATACCGACTACCCTAACCAAACTTGAGCCTATGTATCTACAAGGCATGAATCCCCAGAAAATGTTAGGCAAGCTTGGTCAATAACTGCGTATAACCTCAAGATGGTTCTTGATATGTATGGTCCCTATGTCTGAATTATGTGGATCATATAAGTTATTCCTCAATCTGTATCAAGACTGCATCATTATAGGGAAGCAAGGGGTCTTAGGAGCTGCATTGTGGGTCCTGGTCCTCTCTCTGTTCTACCTGTTACCCATGAGTACTTGTGCTCCTGAAACTGTGAATATTATCAATATTAGGCTAGACCTATTTTTTAGGAGTCAGAGTTGAATATCCAGCCATCTTTTGCATATCAAACACTCAAAATTCAGCAGAGAATGACACAATATAATATGGTATGCAAAAAAGTATTGGATCATGTTCCCAAGTTTTCAATAAACTATGTTTTCAGTATTTTACTCATATGTTTATATTATCAATAACCTAGTTTTAGTTTAGAGCATACGTATTTCTAATTTATTTTCATTACATTTCTAAGGAATAGGACTCTGCTTTTTTTTTAAAGAAATATAATGTCCACATAGAGTAAAGTGCACAGCCAAAAGGACACATTTTGTAAGGAGAAAGTTTATTACAGAGCTGAGCTAAGGACAGTATTTCAGATTTACTTGATTTTTCTGTGACCTTACTAAACTAAACACTTCAAAATTGGACACACAAGAGAATGAAGGTATAAGTAAAGTCTCATAGTGTTTCTTTGATAGAGTTGAAAATTGCAAGTGCATTTTCTTCTCCGGGTTCAGAATTATTTTAGCTAAATGACCTGAAAGCCTTCTGGGAGACATTAGCCAGAATTAAAATTGTTTTCAGACTGGGACTGAGTGAGAAAACAACACTATTCCCTTTGAATTAATATCTGTTGCTGTTTATTTCTGTTTCTTTTTTTAATGAGCACCTCGTTGCCTGATCGGTGTATGCATGTGATTGGTCTGCTTTTTGTGAGTAATGAAATACCACAGAGGTTGACATGACCTTGTCAATACCAGTTATTTTCATTTGAAAATGTTTCCTGGAGATTAATAGATCGATTTGAGATGTTGTTTAATCATCCTTTAATGGCCCCTTTCTCTGCTTCAAATATATAAAATAAAAAGAAATAGTGTGGGGAAGGTAAAGTAAAAATCAACAAACTGCTCATACACATACATATGCACAAATAAAACGTCCAAAGCTTTTGTATGTTGGACTAAAACAACACATGTATGATTTTGTCTTATAAATAGGAATTAAAATTCTAGGAGAGAGAGAGAGAGAGAGAGAGAGAGAGAGACTTTTTTGAGTTTTCACAGGTTGATATTGAAGCAGATAATGTAAAGACCTTCATCTGAAATCAGAGGAAATAGAGATAGTAATTAGTGCTGTATTTTAGTCCTCATATATATTAGTACAAAATGATAAAATTGAAATGTTTCATGCATGGATCTCTTTGTTTATGAAATAATTCTACATACACAATATTATGAACCTTAGTCAATTTTCTGCAACTGGAATGGGAAACAAGGTAACTGCAAATTAAGGAAGTGGTTTGTTTTGGCTCATGTTTTCAGAGAGTTTAGTCCAAGCATGGCTGGCCAGCTCTGAGTCAGAAATGACATGGTAGAGAGGCGCAGTGAAGGAAAGCTGCTCAATGTATGGCAGCCAGGAAGCAGAGAGATAAGAAGGGAGGAGTCAGGGACAAGAATATAATCTTCCAGGTCATGCCCCCAGTGACCCTCCTCCGAACCCAACTCCTATCAGCACATTCAGCTAGGAACTCATCAGTTTATAGGTGATCCAATCACCTTACAAAAACCCAGCCTCTGAACACATGAGACTTTGGGGAAATATTTTAAATTTAGCCATAAATGAACCATGGCCAACAATCCAGAATCTATTGACTTTTCATATTCAAAGATCATCCAGTCTTTTGGAAACATGAAGTGTCAATAGAATAAATCACCAGATTCCAACTGCACATTACTCCAGAGCATAAAATAAAACTATATTTATATCATCTCATAAAATACAAAGAGTAAATATTAAAGAATTTAGACATTCTTATCAAATGGTTTTAAAGCATAATCTTCAAATGTACATTAAGGCTCATTCAATATGTTATCAACAATCCCACACTTTTAATGGTGTATAACTCACAGGGAATTTTAAAACATTTTATGTACTACAAAACATGATCATAGAGTAAATGTTTACATTTTTACATAATTATTTCAATAAAAGACACATTGTCATTAGCCTTCTCAAAATACTTCCTCTCATTTTGAATTCATTTCCTCTATCTTTTTGTCACTTTTGAAAAATTCTGGAAGTCCTCTTTGCTGAGTGTCCTCAGTTGCTGTACAATCATGGCTGCCTTGATGTTCTGAATTGATTCAAACATTATCTTTTATGGTCATTTTGATTTTGGGGGACAGCCAGAAGTTCCCTGGTGACAGATCCGGTAAATGAAGTATTTGTGGAAACACTGTGATGTACCCAAGAGTCTGCCTTTTGATTAGATGGCATTTGGCATATGTGACAGGATGATGGGTTGTGTGTTCGAAGTTAGGGAGTGAATTCATAGCAATGTGCCTTTTACTATAATTGTTTTTAAATTTCAATTTAAAAATTCACAATGTTTTCATCTCCACAATTCCACAAAAAACCTCCTCGGTTTCTCCCGTTTTCAAATCCCTAATCAAGTAATCTTTGACAGAAACATCCACTCCTACTCCTTGACACTTCTTGTCTCCTTCTACCTGGCTGTCATGCTTATCAAAGCCCCAGAGCGAGGCACTCTTCATTTTAGCATCCTCTAAATGTGTGAAATACTGAGAATTCTTTCTCTCACCATCTCTTCTCGTACTTCCTCACTCTCGAAGGCCATCACTTGTGCAGCCTTACTCTCCTGATTACAATCATTGCTTCCATCTCCTCACTCCCTAGATATCTCACGTCGATTGGTCTACAGGCCAGTGCCTGGCTCTCAACCCTCTCAGTTTTCTTCAGCAGCATTCATTTAAATGTTCTGACAGAAATTGTAAGGCTCTCTTGAGATGCTGTGCTCACTAGCTAGTCTGACCTCCAGACTCCAATCCAGCAGCACTTCTGGCTGTTTCTCAGGATGAGAACCGCTGTCCTGTAATTCGGACTGCTATCATCTGACATCTGGATTATAGAAAGCTTCCCACTGGTCCTCGTTCTGCCATTTCCCCCCCTTGCCTCAGTCTATTTTTCACATAAAAACAAGTATGATTTTTCCTTTAAAGCAGATTAAACGCTGTTACTTTTGAGGCAGAAACCTTTATGTCACCAAATGACATTTAGTATAAATACAAAAGCATTACCATGGTCCACAGACCGCTACTCAATTAGCCCCTAGGTTTCCTTTCCAAATTCACCTCCTCTAGATTTCCTTAGGTTACATTTTCTTGGCAGTCTCATTGCTCCATCCTATTTTTTTGTTAAACAACTTTACTGAGTACAATTTAAAGATACTCATGATTCCACAAAATAATGCAGCCTAACAATTCTTTATATGGAATTTACAATGAATTAGTTAGGATTACTATAGAGATACAGACTCAGGTATCATAAACAACCTGGAGATGACTTTTATATAACTGTGCCACTTTAATAACAGAGTAGAGCATTCCTGGATTTTGGTATTGCAGAGGGTTCACAGAACCAATTGCCTTCAGATGCTAAGAGTGAATTAACAAATAATTCCCTATCATTAATGAGTACAATTTGCTGTATTTGAACATATGCGAGAAACTTGAGATACTATTACTACAAATGCTCATGAAAGCATTCAATACCTCCAAAAGTTTCATTGTGTCCTCCTCCTTTTTTTTGTGGTTAAATATATACCATATTAAATACTTTATTTATGACCACATTTCTCCAATACTTATAGCTTGTACCATTTCTGATTAAATTATTATATAGTTCCTCATTTTTTCTTTTTTCTTTCTTTCTTTTTTTTTTTTTTGGTACCAGGGATTGAACTCGGGTCCTTTCGCTTGCAAGGCAGGTGGCGGAACCACTGAGCTAAATCCCTGGCCCCAGTTCCTCATTTTTTTACCAACTCTCTTTATAATTTCAGTAAATTATATACATATATTTATTACAATGAATTTATTAGAAATGTATTATATTTGTGACAATAAAATAAAACAATAAAATCCTTATTAAATTCTAGTATTTTCTTTCTCTTTCTCTCCTTTCTATAACAGTTTCATCTTTACTGTTCTTAAATGAAGAAAAAGAGACTTTTTTTTAGCTTTCTCTGATATTATAAAATCAAAATTTGAGTTTTAAAAATGAAATTTGCATCCCGGCCATGGTAGTGCCCCCCTGTAATCCCAGCACTGGGTAGGCTGAGGCAGGAAGATTGCCAGGAATTCAAGGCTAGCCTGGACTACATAGTGAGTTCAAGCCCAGCCCGAACTACATAGGGAGATCCTGTCTCAAAAAAAAAAAAAAAAAAGAGAGAGAGAGAAAGAAAAGGAAAGAAAAGAAGGAAGGAAGGAAGGAAAGAAAGAAAGAAAGGAAAGAAAAGAAAGAAAGAAAGAAAGAAAGAAAGAAAGAAAGAAAGAAAGAAAGAAAGAAAGAAAGAAAGAAAGAAAAATTTGTCTATATAGTAAAGTTTTCACTGCACTTTGTGCTTTCTGGTATCAAAAGTTTCTGATCTGACAGGTATTGTGCACAGCATTGTTTTGGTCCCTGTCTTCATGGACAGAACACAAACCCCAACACCTGCACCTTAAAGGCGGAGAAATTCATGACTCATTGGTACAGTCCATGGCTCCCAGGAAGAAGAGAGTAAAGGGAGGGGCAAAGAGGAGGGAGCCCCCTTCCTGGTTATGCCCCCGGCGACCCGCCTCTCAATCAGATCCAGTCTCCTTAAATCACATTGACCAGCAGGTTTCCCCGGGCCTCACACTCCTCAAAAGCCCAAAAGGAGCCTAAGGCTTTGGTGGAACATCAGATACAACACCTAACAACCATGAAGAAGAAGTATTTTAGGCACTCAGGGTTAATTTCTGTTCCAAACAATAGAAAACTTCATAACAGGGGTGGTAATTACCCAAGACCTGAAAATGAGCCAAAATTTTTGTTCTTGTTTTTCTTTAGTGAAACATTGTTCATGATTTAGGGAACACGTTAGGAATTTCCTGACTCTAGGTAGACATTTTTCCTTGTGTTTCTTTGACTGGGATGTTTATAAATCTGAAAATTATTTTGCAGAATTTGTATTGTGAATTATAATTGTCCACTGCAGTGCAAGTATACTTTGTCAAGTACAGATATGATTAACTTTTGTTCTGTACAGATGATTTAATGTATTAATCTTATAAGATATCAACCATTTTGATTGTTACAATGTTTATTCATATATCTGTTACTCAAGTGATTGTTTGAATCACTTATTCATTCTTAGTTTCTCATTGCTTTCCACTAGTTAAAATTAGCTGAATAAAATCTTTAACAATTCGTTTAATACTTTCAGAGTTCTGTTGTTTTTAATTTTTGAAAATGAAAATGCAAGGCAACATATCATGTATACACACAAAATGACATTTATTCTATGAAGACATTTTGGTCAAATTTAAACTACATAAAGCTCTGTGTAATGCTGCCTTTGAAGCATTATGTTTTCCCATGTTTTGATACAATGCTTCATTTTTTTCCCTTATCTTTCTTGCTATATACGCTACAGTTGGATTGCAACTTGGACAGTAACATTTCTTGTAAACACCAAAGAGCAAGAGGTTTTGATGCTCACAGCAATATTTGGGGTTAAATAAATTTGGGATTACCATCTCTGAAATCCTTTTTCTATCCGACAGTTTTCTTAAGCTTTTAGTACACATCTTTGTTTAAGGAAGACAACACGGTGACATTTTAAACTTTAAAAATTATTAATCTTCTAAAAGAAAAGCTTTTACTATTTTGTGGAGGCTTTTGTTAGTAGAATTTGTGACATGAATCGTACTTTCTTGGTTGGAACACTTAGTGTTGAGGATTTAACTTTACCTTTAGTTTCCTGAGGGGTATCCCTAACGGGGTGTCAGCCCTCTTTACATGAATGCCTCGACCTATTACAAAAATAGAAGCAATGTGTTTTGGACAGAGTATTTGGGAAATTTTTCAGCTTAGTACCTAAAATAATGAGATAAACTATAAGCAAATATGAAGATAGGGAGGTATTTGCTATATCATATCAATTAAGGAAATTATAAGAAGAAAGCAATCCGAGTTAAGATACGTATTTTCTCAGTTTTTTAATTTAATGAATTTTATATGCATTACTGGTGCCTATTAAGTTTAACACATTCAATTAGGCATGTAAATGAGTGAGCAGTAACATTAATTTGCTGTGACAATGATTTTCCAAGGAAAAACACACATACACACAACATACATAATACATATATGTATGTACGCTTACTATCGGTGATATATGGTTAAAGACAGAAATATATGTATGTTAACATGCATATATTTAACACATCATAGCTGGAACATAAAAATACAAAATGAATTTCAAAAGCAATTTCTATTTTAGTAATTAAATTTCATACCAACTGATTCATGTCATACAGAAAAGGAAAATATTTCTTCTGACCATGATAAGAATAAAATTGCCAATTAAGGAAGTTTTGACAGGTGTGACCATTTTAAAAATAATTCTCTATGAAATTAGTATGTCAAGGTCAATTAGATTGTCCCACACTTTATAAAACCAAGAAATATTAATATTTATGTATTTATATTCATTTTCAGGATTTTAAAGCAAGGTTTAAAAATTGAAAGTCTGAAGCATTTGAACATCAGAATTTAAAATATTAAAAGAAATTAAAATACAGCAAAAGAAAATATTTGAATAAAATAATATTTGATGAGATACTATGACTATTAATCTGATTACCAGGCAAGTTGTATAAAACATAACAAATGCTGACTGAATTAAATAACGTAGAATACAGAATCTTATTTATCTAGTTCCCATATTTTTGGCATGAAAGGCTGGGCAGATGGTGATATCATATTCTCAAAAATCACATAGAGATTACGTATGTTGGGGATCATAATTATTTAAATCTGTTAAAATTGATACTGTATTTTTTAAGGGATTGTGTCCAGGTGAGGAGCTTTTACCCACTGCTTTAAGAGGCACATGGAGAGTGCTAAAGAAAGGGCTCTCTCCACTTAGGTACCCAATTCCCTCCTGCTCCATGAAACTATCACACAAGGCTGTGGTATTACCATCTACCCAGGCTTTCCTGCCAGGAATCTGGGTACTAGAATGTTATATCTTCCCTTTGTTTTTAGTACTCAATCTACTCAACACCTTCTTTCTTCTACCTAGAAAATATCTCTGATAGGTATTGAAATACATCCACAGAGAGCCAACCCAGATTTGTCTCTAATCCTCTCTACTATGCCTATCAGGTGCCATTCATTTCATTTTACAGAGAAATAAGTACCCTTTCGTTTACTAAGTAGCACATGTCTTCTGTAAACATTATGAATCATCATCATAAGCTGGAAATATGTTAAAAGTTTAGAATAAAACAAAAGGAATGACTACTATTTATAAGGCAGGGTGATTGGAAAGTTGCTAAGATTAAGTGCTACTATTATGAACAATCCACATTTTCACCTATTTCTTGCTCTTTTACATTACACATTTCTGAATCACTTTGCTGTTTTTATAACAATATTACAGCAATCATATATCTCATTATGGTTTGAACGTTAGTTCCCTCCAAAGCTCAAGTTAAAATGAAACAGCCATCATAAGCATTTGACAAGGGGAAACTTTAAGGGCCGACCCGGGTGGAAATGGTGCTATTAAGAGGACAGTCTGGTCTCCTCTAGCTCCTCCTGGCGTCCACCTTCCACCACGGGATCATGAAGCAAGAAGGTGACAGCCAGGTTCTGTTCTCTACAGCAGGCAGGCGCTTGCTTCATTCTGCTCTCTGGATCTTGGGATCTTGGATTTCTTAAATTACCTAGTAGCATAAAAGGAACTAAGATACAAGACATCTGAAAAATGGTTCGCAGAATGATCATTACCATGGCAGGACACAATTTTATCCCATGAAGAGTTGATAGCCTCGGGTGAACAAAATAACTTGTGTTTGCTAATTGTGTAGCTTCTCTAAAGCCCAGATTAAACTGCTAAAAGATATCATACCTACTGCAGATTGAATAAGCATTGGTGTGGCAAGGATTCACTCAAAAGAAAAGATATTTGTTTCAAGAAAAACCATGTTTAGTGGTAATAGGTTTGTAAACATCACTGTTCTGCTATCTGAAGATATAATCATAACAAAAAAGTCAATTTGATATAATTGCAGTGAGTAAAGACTGTCAGAATTCTCCTTTGTTAAATGTGCTCATAGAGACACTAATCATTTATAGCACCTCCAATCCCAAATTACCAAGACACAAATATTTGTCTTCTTAGATAAAAGAAGAACGCAAACTAGTTGTATGGATGTATATATGTAACACTGTCCGGATGTATTATGTGTTAATATGCATTTGCATTTCTATATTTATCTGTTCCCTGTTTCTTGTCCTCATGAACCTTATTTTCTCTGTGTAGAAATATATACACAATTGCTCCTCACACAAATTACCCAGATCATTGAAACTTGGCTATGATCTCTAAGCATAATGGTTCATTTTGTGGTTAAGTATGGATAAATTGTGAAATAGTTAAATAAAATGGGCATTATGCTGATTACTAATCATTACTGAACAGTATTTATTCCATATAATACTTACTTTCTCTTTATTTAAATCTAATTTGATACAATTTAAAATTCTGGCAATTTGGGTAGGATGCCATTATTATCATAGCTCGAAAAGTAAAAATAAGAAGTATTTGTATTATTAACAATAAAATACCAATTGGTAAAGTGTGTAGCAGAGTGAAAAACTGCTATGTAGTATATCACCAATGTGAAAAGACATTTTTACTTCCTTATTTTCTGAATAAATTACTTTCTTATCTACCTGAGCTACCCTCAGATGGGTAATAGAAAATAAATCCTATCCATGTATAAGTTAATGCTTTATTAATGACCAGTTTTAGGTGATAACTGATAAATATCTTTACTTTCCTATTTGTTCCTTTTTTTTTTTTTTTTTTTTGGTACCAGGGATCAAACTCAGGACCTTGCACTTGCGAGGCAGGCAGTGGAACCACTGAGCTAAATCCCTGGCCCTCCTATTTGTTCTTCTTACTCCACTTCTGATATTCTTATTCAGAAGAGGTAGAAGAGGTACTGTTTTCATATCATTTTGGCAGCCAAGATCCATAGACTACCCATGGGCAGCTCTCCAGTTTCTCTATTCACTGGTCTGGCCCAGGTAATATGCCTTTGTCTCTTTCCTACGTAGGTCCATCTGTTCTCAAATTAGTTTCCTTCTGAGACCTCCAAGAAGGCAAGGGGGACATTGTTGGCAATGCGGATGACAAATTTAAACAGAGAATCCTGGAAAGATCAACTGGCAAAATTTTTGGCTTAAACACATTCTGCTGTCAAATTTCATTTGCTGTTGGCTGAATTTCAAACGATGTAGAGTAAATGGCGGAGGGCATATTCTTTCTGAGGTCCCCACTTTCTCACAGATCTTGTAATGCATCTCTCCTCTCTAAGTCATTGCCCAGAAAAGGGAAAGCAGAACATGCTGTCCCATCTCTCACTGTCCTCTTTGATTCTTTTTCCGTCCTGACAGTATTTTTATATAAATTGTTTGGGTTTAGAATATATTTTTACCATTTTATATCCTCTAGATGATACAAGGATGCAAATAGGCTAGAATGCAATTGAAACTGCAACGTCACCACTCCAGCGATCTCCCATGTGGTTTTTGTCCCTACCTTCATGTTACAATCATCTGGAAAACTTCCATTACGAGCCTCTCTTCATTCTAACTTCCAGCTAGAATTAAGGTTTCTATGGTTTATATTATGTCCACCTCCTACTGCAGAGAACAGAAATACTAATATCTTTATGTAGAGGCCATGAGAATCTTAAAGTATATTATGAGATAACCCTTTGAGCAAATAATGTAAACTTTAGTTCTTGATGGGATTATCAGAGGATTAAAACTTTGATATTCAAGATGTGATGCACTCAAATCCCCACATTATGTTAATCTTAGATTTACATTTTTTGTTTTTCCTGAATCCATTTTCTTAAGAATTTGATTTTATTAAGAATAGTTCCCATAAACTTTCTCTTTTTTAAATAAATGAAAATATAAATAAACCTACATAATAAAAGTATATTATAATCTATAAACTATTTCTCAAAATAGATATTTTCTCAGAAAATGTATTTATTGAAATATACTTATTAACAAAGTATGATAAAAATAAAGTAAAAGGTATGAAATTCCATTGATACCAACCACCTAATTATCTTTTTAGTTTTTTTTTTTTGATGCCAGAAATTGAACTCAGAACCTTGCGCTTTCGAGGCAGGTGGCAGCACCACTCAGCTAAATCCTTGGCAAACCTAATTATCAAGTAAACTATAGGAAGAATATATTTCTGAAGGATAATAATCCCCCCAAATTGCACATTTTTACTGGATTGTAGTCTTAACTGACATCATAAAATTAAATCTTTAAATTTAGGTGCATGTTTTTCTTCTAATATTTTTTTTAAATTTTGTGCATAATTTCTTTCAGATAACATGTCGCAAATCACATGTTTTCAGTGCTAGTTTTCCTACACTGAATACAGACCGACTCCATCCATCTTTCATTATCTCAGCCTGGCAAATGGTGGAAGACGGGAAGGGAGGAAGAAGACTTGGGGTTGTTTGGGGCAGTTTCATAAAATGGCATCAGTTCAGTTACTAGAAATGGTTACTGTATTCCATGTCTGGTGCAAACTCAAGACAAACCCTTCAGTCTAGATCTGTGAGGATCATGGTTTGGAATAAAAAAATGTTCAGGGCTGGGGATTTAGCTCAGTGGTGCTGATGCCTGCCTGGCAAGCACAAGGTCCTGGGTTTGACTTCTGGCACCCCCCACGAAAAATGTCCATATGGAAAAGTTTTATAATTCATTATATATCTGTGCTTCCATAGATAGTCTTTATTTGGGGGAGTTGGGGGGTCTGATGAAACAAATTATATTCCCTTCCCTTTTTCTAAACGGAAAATGTTTTAAAAAAGGAAAACAAGGAAAAATGTACAAATAGAAGTATACTTCACATATACACAGATATACACACACAAAACCCCAGGGAAGATATTGGAAGAAGTTTGATCATATGATGCTATATGCATATGTGTCTCCATTTTATTTTAAAAGTAGCAATTATTTTTATGTATTTATACACAGGTGAATATTTAAACAAATTATCAAAAAGTAACTCCTTTCTAAAGTATCACGTCTCTAAGTAGTGGTTTAAATTGGTAGGAAACGGTCAAACTTGGGGATACAGCTGTTCCACTTCCAGAAAAATAAAAGTTTCCGTAGGAAAAACATTCCAGACACCTGGCCTGACCTTGGCTTCCTGTGAGGCAGAACAAAGCAGCTAGCTGCAAGACACTGAATCTCTACAAGCTGAGGTGGAGGTCACTTCAGTGCCTTTTGGGAGGCGTTCAGCCACGCTGTAGCCACGAAAGAGAAAATCAAGATGTGTGAGGGGCAGGAGCAATAAGGCAATCATTCCCCTCTGTCTCCTCAAGGCTCTCACTGGGAAAATGGCTCTGAATTGCCACAGGCTGCAGGGTGAGAGGAGAGAGGAGTAGGTGGAATGGTTTAGAGGAAAAGCTTTTCTTTTTACCAGCTGCTGAGTCTCCAATCTTTTATTTATTTTTTATCTCAGTGACTAAAATTTAGAATGCCATAACCTTACTGGAAACTATTTTTTTTCATTTTTATATGAAAGGGTCACTTATCTTAAGTGGAATGGAGAACTTAAGATATATTGATCATTTAAGATAGCAACCTAGGCCTCATCTATGTATTATGTTTGATGATTCTGAATCCTGAAACATAGATCCAGACAGTCCAAGGAAGGCCATGTAGTCCAAATCCTCTGTACACAGATTTGGAAGTGGAAGCCAGGAAGGGCAAAGTTAAAAACTACACCTTAACAACAGGCACTGAGAGAGGCCAGTGTGACACACATGTCTGGATTCTTCAAATGTGGAAGAATGCGTTTTTCTTCACACAGGCAGATGTACATCTGTAGTTTCCTTGAAGATGCATCTTAATATGCTAAGGATACAGGTTTATATATTTAAAAAAGAATTCCTCTGATATTTCAGAAATTTAATACAGATAAATAGATAAAGCAAGTAGAATAAGTCTTATTAGGCCACTGCCTTTAAACTTCCATCATCCTAAATGTGTCCAAAAGGTGGCTAATTTCAATAAAAATAAATATTGAGATCATTTATTTTCCAAATAGGGATATGTAATAATTAACCAAGATAGCTGATATAAACTGTTCTAGCATATTGGGATGTATAGTTGATCTTCCAATGCCATATTTCTTGGTATTTAACACAACTTCCTTTGTTTTAAAAGTTAGCTTTTGTGTGCATACTTCTTGAAATAATTTGCACTTAAACTGTCATTTGTTGGCATAAAATTAAATTTTAAATTAAATGTTATGTGGTTCTTTTGTCTCTTTCGAGCAATAATTCTGCCTGTTGCTATGTCTGTGTCACCTCAACAGCAATGTCTTAGTCACTTTCCCTTCTCTAGGACAAAATACCTGACACCCATTACTTAAGGAAGCTAAAGTTCAATTTGGCTGTTTCTGTCCATGGTTGACTGGCTCCGAGCCAGAAACAGGATGACAGAGGGTCTGGTGAAGGAAAAGGGTGCTCACGCCATGGAAGCCAGGAAGCAGAGAGAGAGAGAGAAGGGAGGAGGCAGCAACAAGACTACTCCCTCCCAAATCGTGCTCCAGTCATCCATCTCCAACCAGGCCGTACCACCCAACTAATTTAGCTACTGAACTAATCCATGGATGGACCCACTGATGACAAAAACAGCATGCCATGATCTATTCATCTTTCTACACAAACGAGGCTTTGGGGGACATCTTAGATCTAAATCATAAGAAAATACTTGTACAATTTTTCTAACCTTGGATGGTAATGAGAGCAAGACCCACCCACTGGGAAGGAAGGCACACAGGCTAGCATAGGACTTTGCTGTGAAGCTGAATCTGGGGTCTGTGAGATGCAGCAACCTATAGAAAATGAAGGACCCTATACCTAGGCCACAGCTAAAAAAGCATCTATACCTAGGACATGATCAGGAAGAGACTTGCGCACTGGTGGAATAGACTCAAATATGGGCTTTGCTTCACTGCCACCTTTCTGAGGGCCTGGGCCACCCCCATATTTGTACAGGCTACTCAGGTTTCTGTGACTGTGAGACTCAGGTGTGACCCACCTTAGTGGCACCTGGATGGACAAAGGGCTACCCCAGTCACCAGTCTTCTAACCTTAGGCAGCACAGCTATTCCCAGACCATTACTTAAAGATTGGGCCTCTACACGTGGTCTGGCACCATGTAGAAACCTTAACTCTGGCAGGTTGGACTTGAGTCTTGCTCAGCATCACCTCCAGCTGCAGTGTTGTCTAGGGAGCAACCTTGATACAGTGCCAGGTCTATGCAGCTCTGAGACTCAGGTGCAACCAGCTTAACATGACCCACCTTCACCAATACTAACCCAACTTTAGACAGTGTTCTGTAGCCTAGGTGGAGGACAGGGTAGTAACCAGAGAGCTTCGCCATGCCTTTGCCCTCTCCAGGGCAGGAACAGTGCCGGTCTGATGAACTGTAACACTGTGAACATCTTAACTGGCCTGATTCTGGTGTCAGTGCTGTTGATGGAACCTCTGGAACTAGCCTTGGGCCAGGTGAAGAAAAATGACCTTATGCTATCAGACTTCTGTTGTGGCCAGCATCAAAGTGGCTGGTTCCACTGTTTCAGGGTCTTGAGTCTATATTAGCAGCATACAACACAGCAGTATGAGCCCCGGTCCTACCCAGTGTTTTGCTGGAGTAGGAGGGCTGCGGGTTCATGGTGTGATGCACATTGTGGCGCAAGTGCCCACAGGCATGGTACAGGTGCCTGGGGCTGGTACCTCCATGGTGATTCTGCCATTACTGGCAGAAAACAAATTCTACACTGCTTGATCACAAGCCGGGAACTGTGGACGAGGCACAGGGAGAGGTTTGTGTGCATGGATTTCCCTTTTCAGGTGCTCTCCAAGTTCATATTGAACAGTACACTGAATAAACATTTGGAACAAACCTAATTTTTTTGGCTTATTGAACCTTTCATTTACTTTTTTAAAAACTTTTATTGTGCAATGCATAATGATTACATTTACTGTAGGGGATTGGTGCATATACACAACACATTTCAGCACCCAGATGGCCCGCTAGTGCTGAGGCACTGACAACTCACCAACAATGGATGCATAGCATACCTTAACTTAGAGCTTCATCATGAACTGAAATAATAGAAGTGATGATAGGCTCAAAGAAAATAATCTACAGCTTAGAATCTCTGGAAAGGCAGCCGCAATCAAAGCCAGATTATAATGACTGTACTATATAGCAAATGTTTCACTGTTCAGGGGATTTCATCCAAGTAAGAAGAACCAGGAGCTTTTAAGAACCCACAACCACAGCAAAATATCAAAATAAGAGAATACAAGTTAGAGTCATGTAGTAGAAATATGGATAGTTGTCATAGGGTACCATGTCTGCTCGGAAAAAGGAGAGCTTTCTCTGGGAGGACACCCTTGAGGATGTATCACTATATTACTGTGAAGAAATATAATGATTGTATAGATTTTAAGTATTTTCAGCATTGTTAACATCATCTCACGTTAAAAAAATCAATTAAACCCCATTTACCAGAGTTCATGTTTACTTTGGTACCACAGCTTTAGAACATGATGTCCCTGAGCATTGTCAAAGTGATTCTCTGAGGCTTCAAAACAACAAGTCAGATCTGGCCAGAACTCATTTTGCTAATTTCCATAGGATATAGTTTGCTAATGATTATAAATTGATAAGGTCCTCCAGGTAACTTAAGTGAGTTTGATCTTCAAAGGAAACTGTATAACTGAATTAAGTTTTTTTTTGGTAAAAAATATTAATAGCTAGTAAGATATATTTCAAACACACACATGCACATATTGCCAAATATCTACTTCACTCGGTGATACATATATGTAACAACATATCTTGTGCTTTTAGAAACATAGGAAAAAATCAGAGAACAACTTCTAAGATTTGTCCCTTCAGGAACACAGTGCTGAATGCTAGTAAAAGTAAAACAAAACCAATGCTATTTCCTGAAGGCTTTTAAAGTTCAAATCAAGAAATAATTACAGGATGAATTCTTATGTAAGAAAATAAATATTTCTATCAAAAACGATATAAAAAACAATAAAAAACGATCCCTTAACCACTGTGCCAAAGAATCCGCTATGCACTACATACCAGCAAAAAACATCAAGGCTAACCATTACATTAAAGATGCACTAAATATCCACGTAAACAATTGAAGTCCAACTTGCACCCTGCATCAGCCAGCTCCCTTTCCTCAATTTTTCTTTCTTACGCTAAATAAATTGGATATTAATGAAGATTTAGTGCACGATCATCTGTTCAAAAGCATGCTTTCTAATTATAACAAATGAATTCTGTAGATGACATTTGTGATGATGACTAAAGAATAAAATAACTGTAAATCAATGCTATCATATTTGAAAGACAAAAATGCTAAATATTGGTAAATATGTTATACTAGGAAATGAAATCAGTATAAACTCACCCACTACTTTTAGTGCATCTTTCTAGAGTGTTGAAATTTCAATCTTGGATTTACAGTTGATAGTAAAATGAAAATTACACCAAAGTAATTATACATATATTATGTATTTATTTAATCAATGACTCCTGATAATTTTTTAGCACATCAATTTTTTTCTTCATATTTTCATGGTAGTTTGAATGTAAAATCTTTCTCTAAAGAATTACAGTCAGGAGTTACATAACAATGTTTTGGTCAGTGATAACAGCATACAAAATAACAGTGGTCTAATAAGATTATATTGCCACCTAATCTTATAGGTGTCTTTGCTTCTGTAACTACTGTCAGAGATGTTTACATAGTGAGGACATCGCTCAAGGATGAATTTCTCAGAACGTGGCACTTGTCCTTAAACAATGCATGGCTGTGCATATTTACACTTGGTGGATAAGATGTCGATTAATTTTTTAAACTTAATATGTGTGAGGACATTTAGAAGATCTATAATATATGTACAACATATTGTTTCAAAATACCAACACTATGAAACAAAGATTAATTGTTTATGTTGGTCATTTGTTTTAAATTTTTGGTTGCTTTAAAAATGGATTTTGCTATATGTTGTCAACTTACCATCCCATAATAATATCTTCAAAATTGTAAATCCAAGAAAAAATTAAATAACAATAACATATTCATGCAGCATACACAATTCAGTCTACTAGAAAAATGTAGACATGCTCAACATTTTTGGACATCTCTTTCTTACCTGTTTGTGAGCATGGTCATATGAATTAATGTGGTTGTCAAATTCTTGATGCTTATAGTACTGCTTGTCACAGAGTTCACAGTAAAAATTAGCCTTCAGATCTTCCAGAGCTTTTGTGATGGCATTCTCTTTCTCAGCATAGTCCTGAAAAATAAATTGTCAAGGAAGGATTCAATTAGCTCTCCCCAGGGTTTACTTCATTTTGACAGTTGTCAACTTCAGTATAACAATTAGAAACTCAGTATAACAAAGAGAAAAATAAAGCAAATACCAGCAAACCAAATTAGAACAAAAATCAAGAGTTAAGAAAAGAAAATCAAAGATTTACAGGTAAGACCAAAGTAAATGGACAGAAGAGCAGAAATATGGAGAAGAAAAGCAACTTATGAAATAGAAGCCTTTTATTGATCAAGCTTCTATTCTACGTAAGGATAAAAATGAAAATAATATACTTATGTTGACTCAATTCTACATTTCTGGCAATAGCTTAGCCAATATAACTTCTATTTTGAACATCAAAAATATGTATTTTTGAAGACTTCTGTGTCGGTGTATATATATTCAGTTTGGTAATTTTTTGTTTGCTTAAATATTTATATAGAAACTTATTGTTCTTCCAAACTAGATATCAGTTGACTAGCGCTTTTATCTTGACCTTTGTAAATTTACATCAAAATTTAGAATATCATTTAGTCTTTGAAATATAAAATACTTTTCTGCACAGCATTTAATTTATCTACATAAACTAAAAGTGATGAGACTGAACAGAAGTTGCATTCAAAATACATTTAGGAAATAAAGTTGTCTCTACAGCCATATCTCTGAGGAATAAAGAATACAGTCAACCATCATTAGCTTTTGTTTAAGGCCATAAAATGAAAAATATTTAACTGCATCTTTCAGGTTTTCATATATTTAATATTAATTGATATTTCATACCTGCTTAAACATTAATGTTGCCAGCTATTAATCAATTTTAGGTGTTGAATATTGATTGATTTTTTTTCCTGAAGTGCTGATGTGAAAAAGATTTAAACTTCCCTCTTCACCATAGACTATTGTATTTCTAAGTTTAAAATTATCTTATACATAACTGATATAAAATTCAAAGTAACTACATATTCAGTCTTCATGGGCTTCTATAAGATAGTTTTTTAGGCACTGGGCCTTGAGATGTAATAATGTTATTTTCTCTGTGGTGATGACAAATGTCTTCTCCACACATAGGCTGGAAAAGCCTCACAGTTTGCTTAAATTATTTCTATGAAATCTAAAATTGGTTACTATTATTTTAATGAGTAAGTAATATAGTCCTTATTTTACTGTATTGTACTATTTGTTTGCACATAAAACACATGTATTATATTTTCCCATGATATAAGTGCACATCTTATACTAATCAATCATTTGTCATAATCGATGAATATATAACACATTTTCTCATTTAACCTATAGACAGTAGTAATCTATTGTTTGGGTTTACTAGTTATATTAACGTCACAAGAAGAAGCATTGAATTCTAAGATATTTTAAATTGTTTACGTAAGATTCCAATAATTAGCTTACCATTTCTTAGCAGACTTGTGAACTATTTCCAATTTTTCTACTTGATTACTTCTATTATGTTTTTAAAAGTTAGTTTAAATAGATGAATATAATTCATATAGGTCTAAACTGCTTATTGAATTTTTATTCAGTCTTTAAGATAATGATGTGTGTGCTAGCCAATTTAAATGAAACAAAAATTACTTAATATGATTTTCACAGCTAAAATGTGTGAGGCAGAGATGTATTCCAGTAAACACTGAAGTCGCATTATAATAACAGTAGTTTTGGTTCAAAAATGAATTTACCCTCAGGGCAATGTTCAACTAACAAAAATCTCTGCACAAACTTGCCTATTCTCCTCCTTAATTATAATTATAGTGAAGTTTATTTCCTCTCTCTAAATATTTGATTATTTCTCCTAATGCTTTAAAATTTTTTTCTCCCTAACATTGGTATTTCACTATAGAGACAATAATTGTTTTCTACATAGTCTGTTTAAAAATGTAGGAAAATTTTGAGTGGAATAAAGAACTATTTGAGGCAGATTGCTTTCTTCACAAATATTAGCCTTAGCTAATTTCTTAGATTTGAAAAGAAATAACTTAAAAATAATGGCAACAAGTAAGATTTATTTAGTACTCATTTAGTCTCAGGCATTAAGAATGTGGATGTACTAACTTCTTCAATTCTGATTAAAATGATAGAAATATGTGTTCAAAACCTTTCCTCAATTTACATGTGAGACTATGAAAGGGCAGGAAAATGAAATAATCAGCTTCAGAGAATAATGAGTAAATGTGCAACCCATACTGGAACCCAAATAATCTGGTGCATAGCACTTAATTATTTTTAAACTATCAAGTTTTAAAGAGAGAATAATATCATAATCTCTAAGTTTTTACCATTCCATTAATTACACAAGATCAATCTCATTTCTGCTTATCCATCCAATCTCTTATACCGTTAGCTCAGCCCCAGAAAATTTATAAGAAAATTCCAAAACTTCTATAATTTTATATGTAAATCTTTTAGTATATATCTTTAAACTGGAAGGAGTTAAAAAAAAACTACATAATCACAAAACCATTATAAGGCTAAATAACCAAATAAAAACTACAAAGAAACAAGTATCCCATACCACCATCGAATATTCAGTCAGTGTGTTCCAACAGCTCTAATCATTTAATATTGTAAAATTGGTTGTTCATAAAAGGGTTTGAAGAGCTCACATATTGCCACCATCTGATGTGTTTCTGGGTCTTTTTTTCCTTATTCTACAGGTTAATTTTCCTCGATTTGCAAGTTTCATTTTTTCCCCCACAAATACAGTTTATATTTCAGATAACTATTTCTTATGACAATTCATATCTAGCTTTAAAAAGATATATCTCACATTTTTAAAATGTCCAGTAGTATAGAAAAGTCCAAAAATATGACAGCAGCATCTGACTTGGGCTTTAAATGAAATCATTGTTAATATGGTGCTGCATATGTGCCCTCCTGCCCTTCTTCCTACTTCCATCCTGCCCTAAGATGTTACCGGAAGCAGAGTGGCCTTTTCGGGAGCATCCCCGGAAACACTTTGGATCAGATTTCTAACCTGATATGAACTGCGATAAGAAAAGGGGGCCGCATTTTACAAAACATTAAAATAGAATGATTTCATTCATGTATTGTTTTAGTCATATATATTCTATTTATTCATATAGTAGATTATTTTATTCATGTATTCATGTATTCATGGCACTATGGGTGTCAAAGGGAAAAGAGTCTTCTGTAGTATTATTGATCATAAACGTAAAAGCATGCAGACAACATCAGTCAGCTAGACTGACGTGTCCCATGGCCCTTCTGCTTCTAAATTATGAATGATATTGAAATAGAGATTGACTGAGATTATAAAGCAGATTAATACATATTTGACACAGTGGTCCCACTGCAGCAGGTGAGAAACATATTTGAATAAAACAAAGACGGAACATAGTTGCTCATGTATATTTAACCCTAAAAAATTCTTCCTCTCTCTGGGAAAAATTTCCTATGTGCTACTAGGAACACAACATTTTTGTCTATTTAATGTGATGGTAGAAAGTGAAGAAGAAAGGGGCAATTTCTTGTAGTTAGTCAAGTCATTAAAACCCATTTATTTTACATGTATCTAAACACAGTCAAAGTTGAATCTTTGTCATCAGGAAGTCAATATCCATATAACCTTAAAGTCATATAGTAAAAATTCTTCTGATTTGCAGCCTTGACAATGAAGAAATACAATAAGCTTTGCAGATCAGCCAATGGAAATAGGGAAATTAGTGGTCTATCCATGCCTGCAAGGCTGATGCATTCACCCTACAGAAAATATAAATAGCACAAAAGTAAAATCCTTAAGAGAGAAAACTTTCCTTTCCAAAATGATGGCATCTCATGGCAGCTTCATTATAAAATATGGCATCAAATAGTATTTAACCTCTCTTTTCTTCAACCCGTCTTAAAGGGTATGATAATAGAAAGTTGAGCAACATTCACAGATGAATCTCCACTAGTGCAGTGGAGATTCCATTCCATTAGCCTGTGCCTCTAGATCTTTAACAGAGACAGCAGTAGCAAAAACTCAACAGGTAGTAAAGAAACACTTTTGGCTTGAAAGTGCTTATAGAGTAAATGTGGGATGGTATCAGCAAGGTGGTATAATAGAGCTCTCCATGCTCTTTCCCATAAAAACATCAATTTGAACAAATATCCATACATAAAACATACCTTCACAAGAGCTCGGGAAACCAAGTGAAAGGTTACAGAATACGGGTATAGCACAGAAATGAGAAAAAATTGCATTGCCAAGTGTAAGAAGCAGTTTCACATTATTTGGATTACTTCTCCATAAATCCCACCTAGCAAAGCATAACTAGAAATATTTTCTTTTGGAGGATGTGAGCACTGATGCTCCCTCAATGCTCAACACCAACCCACCCTGCCCAGATAAAATCAAGCCCTGCTCAGCTCCCAATCTCCCCAGCCTGTAGAGCCTATGCGAGACCCTTAGTGCCAGGCTGTGTCTTCTAATCTCAGGTTCCCGGTCTTTTCAGCAGACCCTGTCTCTAAAACTGCCCCAGTGTTCCAAGCTGTGGACCATCCTCAGTGCCAGGCAGAATGCAGTGGCTGCACAATTTCGCCCCAGCCTAGTACCAAGCCAGTCCCTAATGCATGACAGAATAGGCCCACACCTGGGTCATAGTCTTAGCCAGCAAGCTGCCACCTGCAGACCCAATCTCCAGTTAGTTTAGCCACTGTAGAAACAGGATTCAGATCTAATCAGCACCCATCCAGACCCACGGGGCCCTAGGCTTCTGGTCTACCCCAGCACAAAAGTTGGCATCATTGGCCTCAAACACAAAACAAGGAATGGCTTACTCTGTTTACTGAGTTGCCAGTACCAGATTGGACCCCACATGACTGTCTTGTAGGTCAGCCTCTGCAGCATGATCCTCCAGGAGACCCAGAATCTAGTCTTGTCCAGGAGATCCCAGCACTGGGGGCTCCCCATGGAGGCAGGAAATACCCCACACCCAGGTTCGTATGTTGGTCCTGTGGACCAAGGTCCTAGATCAGTTCTTAGGGACTCATTCACTAGGCTAACACCAATACAACCATTGTCTATGCTAGCACTAGTGGATGTAGGCTGCAGGCTAGTCTCCATTGCCCCGGCTCTAGAACACCAATGGTCCAGGCCACTCCAGCACACCAGGGTCCAGGCACATACCAGAAAGCCTAGTGTTAGATGAGATACTATAGACCAAGGTTTTAGATCCTTTCCCTAGACTCAGGAAGCAGGAAAGACTATTTCATAATATTCATAAAATATTAATCAATGGCATCATGTTGATTAATGGCTATTAAATTGTTTTGAGAGATACAAGAAATTCTATGGTACTATTAGATAGCATGGTGACCATAGATAAGGCTTTTAAAGAAGGAAATCTTGTCATTTGTGACAATATATATGAACCAGGAGAACAGTATGTTAACTGCAATAAATCAGGCACCAAGAGACAAACAATACATTATTTCACTTCTATGTGGAGTCTGAAAAAGTTTAACATGGAAGACCAGAGAAGAAAGGTGGTTCCTGGTGAAAAAGGGTTTCTCAGGGCTGAAGAGATGTTGACCAATAGATGAAAAATTTCCAGAGATCTACTGAACAGCATGCTGGTTGTGGTTAGTGACAATACATTGCATTCTTCAGAGTCCTCAAGTGTTTACACCACAAAGAAAAGATGAAAAGTGTGTGTGATGATGCATACATTAATTAGCTGTTTAAGCCATTTCATAATGCACACCTCTTTCAAAACAACATGTACATAAATATATGTATAGTTTTTATTAATCCATTAAAACGAATTCTGAAAGAAAATATGTATAAAAACAAATAGAAGGGAAAGTAGCAGCACCAGATACACAATATTATTAAAGTGATTTAGGGTTCATGGTACATAATCTTTGGAGAAATCCTTTCTAAAGCTAACAGTAAGTTTGGCTATACCCAAATTACCACTGCCACATGGGAGGTGTGGTCACATATTATATTCTAGTATTTCTGCTGGAAATAGTTTATTTAAAGTATTTAAATTCCAAAGATACGAACAGAACAGGCACTGTTAATATATAATTATTTTAAATGTTGAAAGGGAACATTTGTATATAATTTCCATCTAAAATTCTTAAAATAAATTTTCACTCTCTTATTGCTCTCCTCAAGAATAAAAGCATTTGTATCCTTTATATGCAGGATAAATTACAGTACAGGTTCTTTTAAAAGAAGCAAAAAAAAAAGTCTCTCTGCTAAATTTTCACTATAAAAAGTTAATCAGGGAAGAGATGACAAAAGTATTCTCTTTCAGAAGAATATCCAGAAAGAAAAATTTCTTTAAAAAATCCTTAGTCTGTGCTTTCTCTGCACCAGTGCACATTTTCTGGGCTATCTTGCTTGTTTCAGTCATTACTTAAGTGACTGGCTCTGAGATGGTTTCCAGCAGTTTCTGTGCTGCTCCCTGACTGCATTTTCTCTCACCCTACTGTGAAGCACCTTTCTGTTTCTGGCCAGGTATTTCACTCATGGTACAAAGCTTATCCTCTCAAATGTACAACCCAGAAGTTCTAGGAAGTTAATGCCACATGTCCACCTCTGACCACAGGGGAAGCTGAGATCTCAGGCAAAAATTATTATATTTCCCAGGCAGACACTTCTACAATGCACTTCAGTGATATACAGAGAGTCTCACAGGGATGGAGGACAAGTCTGTTGCAACAGTGGCAGACAATATAATAAGTTATCAGTTTTCCTTTCTTACCTGTCTTGCTTCTTTAGAACTGTATTTTTGTTCCTATAATCACTTCTCAAATAAATTGCCTGCATTAAAGCCTTTTTCCTGGCCTTAAATTTCAAGAAAAACTGAAATAAGAGTGGAAGTTTGTAGTGTTTTTAGTGAATATCTTGCTGACAAGCTACATTTTCTTGAAATTTAAGATAATATCATTTCTCAGTTTGAACTCTCCAATAGTCCTCCACCACTACCAGAATAAGTATCCTTAAAATGACATATGTTCCTATACTACCTGGTTCCTGACCACAGCACTGTCATCATTCTCTTATGTTTAAGCAACCTACTCCTTCTGAAACTTGTGTAATTAAATATCCATTTTGCTACTTAGACTTGTTATTTATTATTAGAATGTTCTTATTCCAGATGTTAGCATGAAACATTTATTCACTACTTGCAGTTGTCTTGCCGAAATGCAATTTACTCTATGATGACTTTCCTTTTCATTCTTTTAGAAGAGAACTACTTTTTATTCTTTGCCTTTATCTTACTTCTATCTTTCCCTTTACAATAAGGAAGAGAATATGTATTCGGGAAGAAAAAGTGACCAAAAACCTTTGCATATTGGAATCTCAAAGCTGTATTAATAATAAAAGAGTTCCAAAGAAGGCATGCAGAAAAGTAATTATTAAACTATGATATAATCAGAAATATATATTAAGTCTTTGTCCCTCTCCTTGCACAAACTTTTTAGTCCTTGTAGTCTCCAGACTGAGAAGAATGTCTTTTGGTGCCTTTGGTATGATTGGTGGTTGGGTATCCTTAGATAGCTTCAAGTTTGGGGCTGATCTCTGGAAAAGCCAAGTCATGAATGGGGAGTCCAGCTTTCAACCCCAATCCCCAACCTCTGAGGAAGGGTGAGAGGTAGCGAATGATCTTAATTAATGATTTAATTATTCTCAGCTACATAATGAAACTTCTATAAAAACCCCTAACCCTTGACTTTCAGAGGCCGGATGGATGAGCACCTCAAGGTGGTCTTTCACATAGGACATGGACATTCCAGAGCCCTTTCTGATAGACTTTCATATGCAACTCTAACATCTGGCTCTTCCTGGATTATATTCTTACAATGAACTGCTAATAGAAAGTAAACGCTTCTTCTGAGTTTTATGAACCATTCTAGCAAGTCATCAAACTGAGGTCTTGGGGACCCATACACTTAAGCTGTTTTCTAGCAGTAGACATTGGCTTGTTAAGTGCAGATAGCCTTGCAGATTGATCCTTCAATCTGTGGGCTCTGGCAATAACTCTGGACAGCTCATGTCAGAATTAAATAAAATTGTAAGACATCCAGCTGGTATCCAAAAAACTAGAATGTAAATTAGTGTTAGGGGCAATCTCATGTATTTGAAACCTGAATGTCTTAACATGTCCCCTTAGTATTGAAGTTAGCCTTCATCTGGGTTGGATCCCTTCCCTGTGTGGGAAAAGATTAACTACTTCTAGGTGATAAACTGCTCTTCTATTGTCTCAACACAAATAACATTTTGCCCTGAAGGGCATGTCCTATTACCTAAAAGTGTAAAGGAAAATTCACAAGATGCTTAGAAGGGACAACTAAGCATTGGGTTCTGATAATTTTATCAGAATCCATACATGAATAAAAGTGAATCATACTAAAATATGTATTTAAATATAAGGTTTTGTTAAAAAAAGATTTCACAGCAATGCAAACTCATCAACACTATAATCAAAGGGAAAGGCAGAGGCTGAATACTAAAAAGGCTGTGTATTGAACATCACATCTCCATGAAAAACACCAACGACCTCCATTAAATATAAACCAACAGTAAGGTAGAAGAACACTGTAATGACAATGACACACTTGTGAAAACTGGAGCAAGCGAAGCTGTCTTTCAAAAGGAAAGAGGGGAAAGGAAAAATTATGAGAAAAGGAAAAAATGGAAACAAAGTCTTTGGAAATAAGGAAGAGTGGAGGGGGTGAAGGGAGGACAGGAAATGGGGGAAAAAAAGAACCAAGATATGTCATGTAAAGGTACAAGTACCAAATGATAAATGTAAATGTATCGTATACCTAAAATGTACCAATAAAAGAATCTAATAGAAAAGGGATACCTTTTCTTGAATTAGTCCAAAATAACAAGATACAGTTATGATGGGTTTTTTTTTCAGTTATGATGTTTTAATTATTTCTCTTCTGTGATTTTTTTGGTTGATGAAACTGCTGCACAAACAGCTTAGTTTCTAACCTTGGAACATTTTCATCTAAGAGGAGGATTAGCTTTCAAGCCTCAGCTGTCAAAAGTACAGCCCTCCCCAGTCTAGTTGACTATGTTCATCATAAGATGATGCCTCTTTGGAGCTGTTTAATTTTTCATCCTTTGATCCTTGGAAGCGCTATCCTGTGACTAGTATTAGTTGAACCTTCTAGTTAATTTAGAGAAGTAAATAGTACAACTGAAGAATGTAATAGAAGACTGAATTAGACATTTCCCTTCTCTTCATTTTTTGGCTGATTCGTTTAATGTTTAGATAAAATTTAACATCACTTGACAGTCTCTGTGCATCAGCAAGCTGGAAGTGGTCTCATATTTCCAGGCAAGAAAGAAAAATCAGACTACATATTCTGAAGCTAAATACTGGCTGAGGTATGTTACACTTCTAGCTCATAGAATCCCCAAAGTCAAAATTCTAATGCACAGACTGTACAGAGTCCCACTATAGAATACTAGCCACAGGGATTAAGGGTGCTTGTTTCACTTTAGAAATCTCTTAAACGTACAGGCAAGCCATTTTCTCTGAAAGCTAGAAGAAAGGCACATAATGATGCAATGCATACTTGTTACTTTTTCAATAGTAGCAGCAGTCTAGAGTAAAATAGGCCAGTGTCTGCAGTAAATTGTCTCACTGCTGGTCCTAACTTGAGTTCTATCAGAAATAGAGGCTGAGACCATGAGTTTAAGTGGTTTATTTTGGGATCTCAGGAAACTCTGGTAGGAGACTGTACAGTGAACGAGAATAAAAAGCTGATGGGCTCTCGTGTTCCACCATTATATGTGCAGATCTTGAGAGTCATCATTCCTATATTAATTAAAAGAAGACCATCAAAATCAGAACTCTTTTTTTCTTGGAATTATCAGAGAACAGCAACCACAAGGTAAAACAGCCCCCAATCTCTGAAAAGAAAAGCACATTCAGAAGTGCAAGGTATGATTGAAAAATACAGGAAATGTTTAAATTTTAAAAATTTCAGTAAAAAAAATGACACATTGCTATTATCTCCCTGAAAATACTCTCTCTTTCTTCAAAAACACTTATCGCATTGTTCCTGCCATTTTGAGAAGAAGTTCTGGAAGTTCTATGATGAGTGTCAGATGTGCTGCCATGGCTGACGGAGTGTCTTAAATCAATTCAAACGTGTATCTGTTATGGTCGTTTTGACTTTGGGGGAAGAGTAAAAAATCACATGGCTCAAGATCAAATAAAGTGGACGAGGATACACTGTAATGTTTAACGAACCTGTCATTGTATTGGATGGCCCTCAGAAGAAGCCGCATTCATTGGGTTTTTGATCCACACTTTATAAAAACACTCACAAAAAAGGAATTGCAGAACTGCTTCGGAAATGGGCAAGAATGATGGGATCAGTATGCTCAGAGAGAAGGGGAGTATTGTGAGGGGGATCAGTGGCAATGTGCCTTTAACTACGATATATTTTTTTAACTTAAACATTCCCAGTATACTTTTATCACGTCTGTATAGAAACTAAGATCGGTTTACTTGGGTCAGAAATCACCTCTTCCAAGAGCAGGTAGAGGCTCTGCCATGGTAACTGACAAATTTCTGTAGGCTGTGTTCTGCTGTACAGCACAGAAACCCTTGGGAGCGACAGTCTTAGAGAGACCACCCAACATGTTCTTGACCTTAATGGGGTTTCATTTCAAAAAGTCCATGACGTTCTCATGATGATGATGCAAGTGAGAGGTTTTGGTGTCCTTGGCAAGCAGATGGGAAGATTAACAGCTGTGATATATACCGATCCTTCTCTATAATAAGGACCTCCTTCCAAGGAAAAGGGTACCTCTGCAGCTCAACTCAAGGCCCACATTCTAGCCAGGACAGGAATCTCTTTTCAGTCCAGCTGGTATAATTGGAATGGGAGCAATATGGCCAATAGGAGTCAGAGATTCAAAGAAATAGATTGAGATCTCTATAGCAAAAAAAAAAAAAAGGAAGAAAAAGCAGACACCTGGCAATGAGAAAAAAGATTTACTATAGAAAAATAAATTGTTATAACAGTTATAGTCCAGACACACAGACACGTTAAGGCACTAGATTCTTGAATCTCCTACTTTTGCACACCTTACCAACCATTCTTTCAATTCAACTGAAATAAAGAAAGTCCTCAATGGATTCTTCAATTGAAATATTATGGCTGATGAAAGAAACAGTAAATTAAAAATGCATCAGTGGAGTTGCAATATACTGACATGCAATGAGGAAGGAAAGAAGGAAGAAAACAAGCAAGCAAGGAAACAAGCAGGATAAAACATCCAGAAACTGTGGGGTAATATCAAAGAGTATAATATATATATTTGGAACTCCAAGAAGAGAAGAGAGAATGGAGCAGAGGAAATACATGACATAATCATGGCCATGAATTTTTCCAAAATTAGTAACAGACACCAAACCACAGCTTCAGGAAACTAAAAGAAAACAAAAAACATAAGTAGCAATACAATAAAAACACGTAGGTATGTCATATTTAAATAGGATAAAATCAAAAAAATCTCAAATTTAGTTTTTAAAAGATTAAAAATAAGAAAATCTCATTTATAGAGAAACAAAGATAATAAACTTATTAGCAATACCAGCAAGAAGAGACTGGAATGAAATATTTAAAGTATTTAAAGGGGAAAAAAGCAACAACCTAGAATTCAATATCAAATGAAATTATTTCTCATATGTGAATCAGAAATAGACTGACTTTCTCATAGAAGTATACATCTCTGCAATTCATTTCCAACAAAACTGCTGCTAAGAAATGCTTTTTACAAAATGTGTTTAAAAAGGAAATTGCATATGAAAAGAGTTGGAAAAGGAATAAATGAAGATAAAATGATCATAACTTATCCAAAAGATTACTGTATCTAAGACAATAATTTTAACAATTAAGTGGGTAATTATGGCATATGGATTATGTGAAATGAATCACAGCAGTGTGAGAAGGGATAGAGAGAGGATTTAGGAATATATTCTTTCAAAGTAACTGCATTAAACACGAGCTATTAGAGTGTTGTGTGAAGGTCAGAATAGCAGACAACGTAAATTCTACATTAAGCACTGAATAGTATTTTTAAATAAGTGGAATTTCAATTAAAAACTAGAGAAGTCAAAAAGATGGAAGGGTACTCAAAAGCAAAGAACAAATGTAATAAAAATAACTTTACAAATAAGGTAGATGTTTCTCCAAATATATCAATAATTACTTTTAAAGTGAATGATTTAATTAGACAAATTAATAGACAGTGATGAATGGAATGGTTAAAAATATAAAAATACTTGTGGCCTACAAGAAATCACTTAAAACATAAACAATCAGATAGCTTAAAAATAAAAGGATGGAAACCAATAAAGACTGTGCTTTCAGGAAATTATTATAGAGGCAAAAGAAGTCTTTTATGCATGGAACTTTGGAACCTGTGGCAAACACAAACCTTAGAGCTTTGGTTCCCAGATAGGACAAGGGAACCAATGGACTCCTTTAAGCATTGCTGGATGGCAGTTTCCAGAGGGCATTTGCGTTCAGCACTGCGCTTTTTATTTCTCAAGGGCAAAGTGGTCTCTCATGCCTGGAGAGAGGTCCCAAGAAAATAATGCAGGTGACAGCAGCTAGAAACATGCGCACGTAAATGGTAACTTGATGGCAGATTGTCGGGTCCCAAGAGCACTTGCTACCCTGACTGAGATTAAGCCCACTGTAGACGCTTTCAAAGGAAGGCAAAGCATGACCTTGCTGAGATTCAGGGATTGCAAGAAGATCCCTATTTACAATACATATGTCTACTCTATATACATATATCAATGGCTACATGTTATTTCAGTGTACATTTGTTTCAATTTCTCAGCACTACATTTTCTCTAAGGCAGGATCTTCATTGTTTTGATCACTGTCATCTCCCCAGAGCCTAAATGGTATCTAGAACAAGAGAGCGTATACAAATATTTTGTCAAAAACGAACCACAAGTGCAAGGACCCGAGTTCGATCTCCGGTACCAAAAAAAACCCCAAACCCCCCCCCCAAACCAAAAACAACAACAACAAAAAATGAGCCACAGGGAATAAAACCATTGTTTCACTACCAAAGGAATCATTTCATTTTCATTTTTAGTTTTATGTTTTAAACTAACATATAACATTTATATTTATCTATGGAGTACATAGTGATATTTAAATGTTTACTGATCAAATCAGGATAATGAGTATTTCTACCTTATCATTCCTTTGGAGACTTTGAGATCTTCTTTTTTAGTTCTTCATAGCAAGCCACTATGATCTGTAGTCACACTATTGTGATACAGAATCCTAAAAATTATTCCTCCTGTGTACGTTTGGGTATATGTTATGTACCTTTCCTCTATTTGAGGCCCTGCTACCCCTTCTGGTTTCTAGAAATAACTTTTCCATGGACATTGCATAAAGTGGAATGAGCTGGACACTGCAAGACAGATGTTGCCTGTTCTCTCTATAATGGAGAAACTTAAAAAGTTGATCTGAATGTAAAAGGTTGTACATATAATTCATTGTCTTTAGTCTTGAATCATGTTTGGTGGTCTGAAAAATTTGTTTGGGTGGAATATGATTTGAATTGCCTCAAATACACATTTTCTCCACTGGGTCGTAAAGCTTTAACATTTATATTTCTTTCTAAGTGTCATCACGCCATGTAATGTATTTTATACAATAAATTTTCTAAATAATGAATTATAATATAATAGTCTGCACTGTCAGTTCTACATGATAGTATGGGTTACTGATTGGTTTACTTTGTAGTGAGGATAAGAAATAATTCACCCTGAGAGATAAATACATGCCCTTTAATGATCCTTAAAAATAAGTTTCATACAGTGTAAAACTTAAGCCCATTCACTGCCTAATCAAAATCTTTATTCTCAATGGCTATTATGTTGACGATGCAAAAGATGGACAGTTTCTATTCATTCTGGCATTTATAAATGTCACCACAGTGATGTCCACAGAAAAATGATGAGAGCGCAGTTGTGAAGCAAATGCTGAGATTCTAATTAATGAGTAATTCACTGTAAATTGAATAGGTATCAGCAGATGAAAGAAGGGCACAGTGCATCTTATAATGCTGAAAAAGGAATGCTCTCTCTCATGGAAAGAGAAACATGTATGCATATATATGAGATATCAGAGTTTCAAAAATTGAAGACATTTGACATTTGATGTGGCTGGAAGATTTGGTACATGTTTGGAGTAGGAGGAGGGATTACTGTTCGGGACAATTATTTACAAATATCACAGAAGTATGATTGTGGAGCAGGAAGCCATAATGGTTTTAAGGATGAAAGGAAAGGGATCAAATGTGCATCGTAGGCCAAGATATACAACTGTAGGATAGAAAATGCAACAGAGAGAGTTAAGATCAGCAGAGGGGACTGGAAGGTTCCATAATTTTTAGATGGAAAAAAAAATCTTTAATGAAAAGAAGAGTGAGGGCAGAGGGGATGGAAAGATGTGGGGAGATCTTGAAGACTGGCTGGAGTCTGTGACTGCAGGATGAATGCGAAGGAGAGAAGCTCCAGGGTGAGTGGTGGGACAATTTCTTTACCGATGATGAGTGTTTGGAGGTAAAACAGTGGATATACTAGGTTAAGCACAGTGACTTCCTTTACAGATGCAAGAAAACTCTGAGACAGTATCTGCTTATTTCTCCTAGAACCACCTGTTAAATCTATGAAAAACATCTTGTTTTACTTTTTAGCAAGATTTAAATTTTCAAGAACTTACATATGTTTAATTTTAAAAATTTAATCTAATTACATTAAACTGTAATATTTTCTTATAAGCCATATTTCAACATCTTTAAATTATTAGCTATTTTAAACGTAGTATAAGGTAGTTTTAAAGTCTGGAAAATTACTACATTATTATACAAAAACAAAATTGAAAAGAAATAATTTTTTTCTTACAATCAAGGAATCCTGAAGCTTTTTTTGCCCATTCAACAAAGTTACTCCCTCCTTCAAGATGGAGTTGGCAGTCTCTGATCCTGGGCCTGGAATGGTCCATGCCTCAGTCAGCCAGCAAGGACAACGAGGCAGCCAAGATGGAGTTGGTGATACTTTTGGGTTGAGTGAGAAACTGGATATTTTGTGAAGAGGGAAATCTAAGGGCCTTCACATATTTGTTAGGAGATATTTTCTCAAAAATACGGTTTGTGACAGGGAGTGCTGAAAGCACCTTACATAAATGCCTAATGTCAATATACAGCAAATGTACATTTTGAAAAAGAGAAAAAGATGGATTCCAAATTAAATTGAGACCATGTTTCTACCCTCTCCCTCTCTCCAAAGTGACACTGTCTTGCTGAGAACAAAATAAGGTAAAATAACTGCTCTCAAAACGTTTAGCTTTATGCATTTTTATAAAACATTTTTCTCAAAAAGCAAGCATGAGTCCACAGGTATCAAATCACGGAGGATTCCCAGATGCCATGGGAAGATCATCAAGCAGCCGTAGTTTCCATAATAAAAGGAACAACTGCTGGAGTCTTCTGTCCCTGGGATCAGTGATCAGCCGCCAGTGCAGGCTCTGCCCCAGTGGTTAATTGTGCTTTGTCTTGAACTCCAAACAGGAGTGATAGTCTGTGCATCAGATACGCTGTGAGCACAGCAGGGCAAGCCCATTTGGAAATAATCATATGTTTCAGATGTCCAAATGAGAAGGGATGCTTTTGAAAAGAGAAGTATTTTAACTTGGAAACCTCACAACCTGTGTGCAGCGGGCACAATGAGGGAGAGAAGGACGTTGACATACATTCACTGATGGCCATAAAAGAACACTAAACTCAAAGGACTCCAGTCTTGACAGGAGGAACCCTCCAGGGAATATTATTAGCTTCATTCTACAGATGATGCGAGCATGGCAACAAAGAAAAGTTGGCTCAAAATCTTACAATGTGTAACCGAGGATCCCGGCTTTAGCTAGCCCTGGCTGAGTTACCTGGTAATATATATTATATACACCTATATGCATATAATATTTTTAAAGACACTAAAATTTGAAGACTAAAATGTCTTGTTAAATGTAAATTTAGTTAAAATTTAAGCATTTAACAATACAAAACATCTAACTTTATCTTAATTGAAATACATTGCACCTAGTCAGCCAATAGAGTTTAGGAAGATGACATTTTTTTTCTTAAATTCTTTTATTGGTACATTTTAGGTATACAAAACATTTACATTTATCATTGGGAACTTGTACCTTTTACATAATGTATCTTGGTTCTTATTTTTTCTCCATTCCCCTGCCCTCCCTTCAACCCCTCCCCCCTCCCTGTTTACAAAGACTTCGTTTCCATTTCTCATATTTTTTCCTTTCCCTTCTTTCCTTTCCCCTACCCCTCCCAATAAGATGACATTTTAAACATTAACATTTGCATGAGGTTGTCCGAATGGTCCAATAAAACTATACTAAGCCTGTCAAATATCAGCGATGGATTTTTTTCCCCTAGACATTAGGAGTTGTTAAAATCTATTCATTTATGACATAAATCATCATAACTGTAGTTCAAATCGTGGAAACACTGTGGAGATTGAAAACATATGGAGCTCAGCTGTTGATAAACTCTGATCATACTGTAGTGAGAAATATCATATTTAAAATACAACATTGTAATTCCTTTTAGAAGCAGTATTTATTTAGAAAATACATTGATGGTTTCTGTTTGGTGCAAGCCTAAGTATCTGCCTTCCCTTTTCCCTTCACTGGTATGTCTTAAATGGACTAGGGCGAGAGATAGAAAAAAAATTATTTTACCCGAAGAACTTGAGAGATTTCACATTTCTATGGCTTGTACAAAGAAGACATATAGGGCTAAAAAACCCTGAAAGATAAGGCAGAAATTCTACCAAGAAGATTAGATGACAGGGTTCAAAGGAAAATATACAGAGCAAAAATCATCAGGCAATGATAACTGAAAACCTCCATGACATGAAATGGAAAAACTCATATTGCATTTTCAACTGTTCACTTGCAGCATGATGGTGAAAGGTCTTTCAATTTATAGTAAAATTCAGCCAGTGATATGGTCAAGAAATGGTTGTATTTCAGGGATTAAAAAAATAGTAGAAAAATACGGTTTATGTTTGATTAGACACGAGGTGATGGAAGAGGAGAGGTATAGGATAGAAGCAAAAAGTTAAGAATAACAACTCAGATGATGAGACGCAGAAAAAAGAGATGGCTGAGAGAAGTAAATCCTTTGTTCTTTTTCTTCCTTTTTTTTTTTTTTTGTACCAGGGATCCAACTCAGGTCCTTGCACTTGCAAGGCAGGCAGCAGCACCACTGAGCTAAATCCCCCAGGCCCTCCTTTGTTCTTTTGCTGAGGTGTGTACGTATTGCGTATTTTTTTGGTAGGGATGGGTTGCTGAGCTGCCTACCATATGTAAAGGAGTCAGTAAAGGTTTTTGTTTTGTTTCATTTTGGTAAATAAAAGAATTGCTGCTTGACATTGACAGACCAAGAGGCTATCCAGAGTTAGATACATGAATTACAAACCATGATTCTAATTTAGAATATCAATTTTAATTTACATTGAAGTATTAAATTTTGAACACTAGAAATGAAAGTTTGATTCTAAACTAATTTAGGCAGAGAAATACAGGAAAATGGTTGAAAATTCGATCTCATTAACTGTTATCCACCATAAAATCAATCTCAATTGATACCTTAGGCAAATAAATTTCCATAAGTTTATCTAGAAAATCCATCCTAGTATTGTGGGATTCTTATCAAGAAAGATTAGAAATTTTGCAGGCTGATTTAGATATAGATCATGGTATGCCTAAATCCCACTGGGAGAAGCTGGTTACGATTTATTTTGATTTTTAATTACTCAGCTCTCGTAATTTAAAAAAAATTTCTTTGAGAAATGACTAAGAGTAATTATTTGAAAATGAAAAAAATCTTAAAATTGTACAATTTTCATAGGGTGAAATATTTATTTTAGGTATATTTTCCTATAGAATTATTTATTAATATTAAATATCCTAGGTTAGAAAAACTATTATACAATAATATGAATTAATTACACAGGGCATTAGAAGCTTGCATATTTTTACACTTGATCTTAGCCAAAAGGCCAAGAAGCAATGATGCTTGCATACTTTTAAGTGTACATCCAATTCTAGAATCTATAACTTCGTGTTCTGAGTATCAAAATTATTCTGTGCTATATCCTTTCATGAAGGTAGATCAACCTACTTTTCACATTCTCTGCTCTATACAACAACTATAAGTCAGTCCTGAGTTATACTATTGATGCAGAAATATAATTTTTCAGCTATGGATTAATAGTTTAAATCAGGGCTGGGGATTTAGCTCAGTGGTTTCGCCGCCTGCTGTGCAAGCACAAGGACCCAAGTTCGATCCCCGGTACCAAAAAAAATCCAAAAAAACTTAAATAGTTTACATCAAAAAATGTTTTAAATTAAAAATAGTATTAAAAAATCTGAGAATGTGAACTTAGAACAGGGATCTAGATTTTAATTTTAGTATATGTGCTGCTGAAGCAAGCACCAGAATTTTTAAAAATACATATAAATCACTAAAAATTTCATTTTAAAGTAATGACTTTGTACCATAAGGCAATAAAATACCACACAGCTATTAAAGTGATGATGTACATTTATTCATTGACATGTATAGATATACCACAACTTCATGTAAGTTTTATACATATATTCATAGATGCCCATGGCAATTTGTTAATAGTGCTATATTTGTGGTGACAATTTAAATTAGGTTTGCCTTTTTTGTTTAAAATATTAATTAAAATATTCAGTGAATATATTTATCAAAAATATGAAAATGCTAGTTTGAATAACATAATGATGAAGTTATAAATCTTCAGTGATCAATGCTCTGAATATTGGGGAATGTTAATTATCATGTGACCAATGTATGATGACCTTTAGCCACAGTAAATTCAATCATATTGCTGGATAAAGCATTAAGCTGCAATAATAGGATAGAAAAATCATGAGGACAATGTTTTCTGTATAATCACTTTTTGAGCAATATGATAAGCCTGTATTTTAAGAATATGCCTAGTTGCCATTGACTTTTCCTCTCTATTAAATATAATGCTTCTGTTATTTTAATATGAAAGTGTTCCAGTTACAGCTATACTGTGATAACAAGGTGTCTATAGAGTTCATATGGACGGTGGGAAAAGACATTTTTAAGTCAAGCATACACAGAAAATTATCAGTATGTTAAATATCATAGTTAATAACAACACAAACATGATGTTTCTTATCATGAGATATTCTGTACTTGGTAGGATTTTATAGTCAAAAAACAATAATCGGCAAAATAGAGAAGCTTTCCAGATCTATCTGGAAAAAACTGCTAACAATACTACTAACAGTGAGTACTGAGCACTTAACTGCTTGCCAAGCTTCTAAGCACTTCAAATCTTATGATTCTCACAATGCCTTTATTACATTGGCCTTAATTTTATCATCATTTTACAGATGAAAGGCTGAGACACAGAGAGTTTAACCAACCTGCCCATGGTCTAATACAATCTGGACTTGAATAAAACCAGTCGTGTCAATGCTGTGTTAAAGTGATTGAAGCTCATGATGATATGTTATGATAACAAAAATCAAGCAGAAAATGCTCCTACCACTTGCAAAATGTGCTCAGTCAGCCTTCATTGGCAGCATTTTTCCAAGAAAAAATCATATTCTATTAAAATTATTTATAAGTCAATACCAAATAGAAAGCACAGAAAATATTTTTCTTTGTATTATTTTTGCCTTTCCCATTTGCAGTTTTTGTTCATCGAATACTTCTATATATACTTGCTCTTATTGTATCTTCCCCTCTCCTCGCCTCTCACCCATCTCACTGTCTTTAAGAATAAATTATTAGTAAGATTATACCTTTTATTGCATCAGTATTTTTATTGTATCAGTACCTTTTATTGTATCAGTGCCTCAAGTGATGTTAATTTTCACTTTTTAAATATCAAGATATCATAAGCAGAGAAACAGACTTAAAATCAATGTCTGAAAAACATACATGAGAATTTTACTCGAGAAATGTGACGTGAAACATATTTCTAAGAGAAAAGAAGCTGTATCTTATGTGATCATAATGAACATTAAAATATATCAAACTAAGACTCGAAACAAAATGCCATAATTTGGAAGCTAAATTGTGTAGCAGTGTCTACTCTGTTCTGTGATTAACTACCGTTTACCAAGCACTCTGCTAGATTCTACACTTACAAAGAAGAAAAAGGAGAAAGGAACAGAGATACTAGCAAGATCATCGCATAAATAGAGGCCTTAAACTGAGTCCTTAAGTTTTATGATAAAGACGTCCCAGGGTTCAGTACAGGACAGAGGTTTTAAGGGGCCCTTTGGGAAAAGTGATAGCTGAACTGAGCGCTGATGAATTAGTAGTCATTACCAGTGAAAAGCCATGTTGGAGCACATATCTAGCAATAAAACACACGACATACATGGTCACGTAGGCTTGAATCTAACCAATGAAGTTAAAGAACAAAAGCAGACCTATATTATCAAAAAGTGCGGGGCAGGGTATGCAAGAGATAAAATAGAAAGAGATGGAAAGGCCTGATCACAGTATGTACAGGTCTAAGGAGTTTGCAGTTATTTAGGTTAGTTTTACCGTTGTAAGTAAGAAGGGAGATTGCAGAAAGGAAAGCTTGTTTAAAGGGTGCTAAAATCGCTCCATCTAGAGATGGTAAGAGTCTCTCACACACCTTGTAGGTGTGTGTGTGTGTGTGTGTGTGGTGTTCACTTATAATGTTAGTATTCATGTTGATTTTAAGAACACATTTGTGTGATTTATTTTTGAATAACTTACAGTAAATGCAGTTATCAAATCTTTGAGAGTTCTGTTCCAATGTTCCAATGTTAAAGCTGTACTTCCCCATTTTCATCACTTAGGCCCGCTGTTGCTCAGCTCCACTTACTGCTTTTCGCTCTGAGATTCTGAGTCTGTGTGCTGGCTGTCAGGAGTGATCCCAGTGTCTGGCAGTGGACATGTGCACAGGCGGCTCCCCCATGGACAGATTTCAGGGCCAGGTGGCGACCTTTGTTTAGGAAACAAGCAGAACCCACAGAGAACAGACAGCCACCCTGTCACACAATGTCTCTTCTTGGGCTCTGTTTTACTTTGAAAACTGATTGTCCCCTAACAGTCTAGGTGTTAAAGTCGTGCTTTCCTGCTTGGTGCTAATGGGAAGTGCCAAAGAGTTCAAGAAGCGGAACCCAATAGGAAGCTTTAGGTTATGGAAGGTGTGCCCCCAAGGGGATCATGGGAGCTCTCTCTTTCATTACCTGAATTTGAGGGAAGAGATTTCCTCTTTCACACACTCCTGCCTTGATATGCCACCTCACCACAGGCCCCAAAGCAACAGGTCCAACCAACCATGGACCGAGACTTCCAACATCATGAGTTAAAACATGCCTTTTCTCCTCATAAGTTGATCATCTCAAATATTTGTTATGGTGACAGAAAGCTAGCCAGCATTGTCTCTTTCTACAGGAGACATGTCACTGTTACGTACTAGCTTAATTTTAAGGAGCAACTACAATCTGCTAAGCGCGATGCTAAGCTTTTGATTTAATCCTCATAAAAACCCTGTAAAATAAATTATTTTAGCCTTAATGTATAGATTATGGAAAAAAGGTCCTGAGAGATCAAAGAGTTTGTTTGATTTTCAAAGGTAAAGAATGGTGAACTTCGGTTTAAATCGCCACTTATTCAGATGTGTTCACTGACTTTGCTTTTCCACTTTAAAGCTCCCAATGCTCCCCACCATCTTAGTCAGACTCAACCAGGAACCCTTCCAGCCTTAAGCCATCCTATCATCCCAAATTCATTTTTGGGGGCCCCACAATCTTGCTGGAAACATCAGGGAATTCAGATGAATGACCAGTGATGCTGAACATTTTATCATACATTTATTTGCTATTTGTAGTTCTTCATCTGAGACGTGTCTATTCATTTCAGTCTCCCATTTTTGCATTGGATCCTTAAATTTGGGGCAGGGTCTGATTTTTGTGTGTGTGTTCTTTGAGGAGTAGCTGGTAAAATTTTTTCCCCATTCTGTGGGTTATCTTTTCACTCTGTTGGTGGTTTCTTTTGCTGTATAAAAGCTTTTTATTTTGATGTGATCACAGTTGTTGATACTTTATATTTCCTTTGCGACTGTGGTTTGGTTGATAAAGTCCTCCCCTACACCTATGTTTTCAAAAATTTAACCTATCTTCCAGGAGATTAAGTGTTTCTGTTTAGATCTTTGATTACCTAGTTCTATAGCTAGTTCTGAGACCACAGACTTACTGCTAAATTGAACTGAATAAACTTCACAGATCTAGAATTGTAGTCAGGGATGCAAAACATATACATCTAGGGTGACATGGAAGAATGCAAAAGCAATGAGTATCATGGATGAACTCTTAATAAAAACTGCCTAGCTGTTGAAATACCAAACCACGGGTGAGCACATGCACATTAATTCAAATGCATATTTTATAAGTACTGTCTTTGAAACTACTAATGAATTTTTAGGAACACAGCAGTACAATGCATGCATCAGATGCACAATAAGTATCAGGTGAATAAATAGTGCAAAATTAATAGGCAGAAGTATCGCAAGATTTTAACATTCAGATCTCACATTTTTCTCTTACTGCTATTAACTAGATCTAGAAATATGCTGATATTAGAAAGAACAATGAAGTCTGCAGCTAAATTAAAAATCAGCAAGATGTCTTAAGGCTGCAGAGGCAATGGAGCAGAGGGAAAGCAGCAGAGCTGTGGAATATGCAGCCCATGTCAAAGCAGGCAGACAGTGGATTTGCCGATACTTGAAAGGATCAATATAGCAGGATCCTGGAGTGAGCTTAAGTTAGCTAATGAAGAAAATCTGCCCCTAAACTGGCTAACAATTTACTGTTATTAGACTACTATAGGAGCTGTGCATGCTATAACTGCATTTGTTTAGTGACTTTAGGAACAGGAAAAAATGAATGAATCTAATGACTTCTTCAACTGTATCTCAAAGATCATGTAAAAACCCTTCCTTCCATAAATCTAAATGTCATATAGTTAAAAATATGGGAAATTAAGAAAATAATCATTTTATGTAAAAATCCATAGCTATAGATAAAAGAATGGTTTAAGGATTTGATCTACTAAATATAGTGTAAACATATAATGTACTACACTGTTAGAATTCACAAGCAATTTCAGTTTGAAAGATAATATATGGTATGGTTTACATCTAAAATATCTCTCAAAATTTTCATGTGCTTAGAGATGAGGATTCTGGAAGGTGACTGGATCACTGGGATTCTATACTCATCAAAGATTAGTTCACAGATAAATGCAGTTAGGAGGTAGGGCCTACTTTAAATCAGGTCACTGTAGTGTGACCTGAAAGGATAGGTCTTCCTCCCCAACTCCTGGCTTTGCTCTCTGCTTTCTGACAACCATGATGTGAGTGGCTGTCCTCCACCAGACCCTTCCATCATGCCATTCTGTCTTGGAGCCAGCAGACCATGGACTGAATCTTCTAAAACAGTGAGCCAAAATACACCTCTCCTACTTTAAGTTGTAGGTGTTGGATATTGTGTCCCAGTGATGAGGAAAATGATTAAGATACCATATAAACTATGAAAAAATGTGGACTGTTTACAACACAAACAAGACAACTTGAAAGGTGCAAAAAGTCATTATTTATAATATTAATCACAAAATAGACAATTTTAGAATCAAATTGTTTACTAGAGAAACATGTATTGTACTAACATACCCCAAATAAAAGTTGATTGTATAGAAAAATTAGATATTTTATAAATTTTGCAAATCTCATTATTAACAACATAGTAAAAATGCCATTTGTAACTAATTTGATTTATACATAAAGTGCAATCTCACTCAAAATTCCAAGGATCTTTTGTGGTGAACTTAAAGAAATAACTCAAGATATAATTTATGTTGTAGAGGAAGGAGCATGTCTTTAACAGTGGTATTACATGTACTATAGGACAACTCTGTAGTGAAACAATTATGATGTTTTAAAAAGATTTTTTTGAATAAACAATTTAAAGTCTCTGGAAATTTTCCAAAATGTATACACAGAACATGATGCATTTATCGAAGAAAGGGTATTAAACTCAGTAAGAGCAGCAAGAGTCTGTGACATTTTAGCCATGAACTCTACCCCCAGCTGAGTATGAGGGAAGCTCTATTTCTTCTTAGTGGCTAATAAAACAGGGCTTTCCCTTGCTCTGAGAGTCCAGTATAGAGTAATAGTTTTCCCCCAGGAGCAGGCCGGCATCAGCATTCTTGTCCTCGAGTCCAGTGATGCAGAATCTCTATTCTAAGAAATACACCTGAGAAGGTCAGACACCCTTCTGTCCAACTGCTACTCGTAGGATGGCTTCTCTGCTTCAGGCAGGATGGGTCACTAATACTCAGCCCTGATCAGCCTCCAACCGGCTTGCCTGATGACAAAGGTTTCATGTCAGGAGAGCTATGCAGAGAAGGCTAGTGACTACAGCCCACCCAGAGCAAGGACACTACCCTAGGAAAGTCTCTCTAGAGCAGTGGAACCGAATTTCTGCTCTGTGGTGCAGTGCAGGGGCCAGGAGGGATCCAAACTCTTATAACAAAGAGTTTTGTAGTGTTCCTCAAGGGAAAATGACTTTATTTGGACTAGAATGTGAGAAAACCAAGCCTAAGGGCAATGTTTAAAAGAAAGATATTTTGTTGGAGAGTATTAGAGGAAGTTTCTAGTTGCATTATAGCAGTAATTTCAAATGGTAGACTAGAGAAAAGTGAACAGAGAATTCAGGAAAAAATATACACGGGCCCTCTGGGGGTCACAGTAAGTCTCAAGGTCTAGACTAAATGACTACTCTTTCAAAAAGAGAAGCTCCTTGAATAAGATTGGATTTATACCCTGAGGCATTGTGGAAAACTGTAATCATTACATGGAATTAATTGTTTGTGATAATCCATTAAGACACACCACTGAGAATCTTAACAGGGAAATCAGGGAAAAGCGTACTAAATGTAGGCCCAGGTAGTACCACTGTACTCCCTGGAAGAAAGAAATGTCTAGTTAGTTACCCATGGTCATATCCAAAGGTATGTTATTTGAAGAGCAACATCAGATGGCACACGCTGCAGAGGAAGTAGACTATTGAATTAGTCAACACAAGTCACAAAAAATGAACAAACGAACAAAATAAGCAAAGAAGTCAAACAGCAAAGGATCAGAATTGTTATCCAGAATTGTTATAATATAGTACCTAACTACCCATTATTTCAATAAAATATTTTCAGGACATTCAAAAAAGATGGGACGTGATCCACACAGAGGGAAAACAAAAGGGACAACGGTAACTACCTTTGGAGTCCCAGATGTTGATTTAGTGGATTAAGACTAGATTATAACTATGTTCAAAGAATAGAAGGAGACCATGATTAAATAAGTAAAGTATGATGACTATGTTTCATCAAATATGGAATATCAATGAAAAGATGGAAATCGTAAAAAGAGCAACTGAAATTTTAGAGTTGAATAACATAATAATTAAAATTTTTAAAATTTACTGAAACAACTTAACAGTAGATTTGATCTGACAGAAGAATCAGTGAACTTGAAAATAGATCAATACATGCTATACAACCTGAAAAGCAGAGAAATAAAGGATGAAGTACAAGTAACAGAGCCTGGAGAGAAGTGTAGGACATTTGGCCAGCAACATATGCCTAATGACAGCAGAGTGAAAGAAGGGAAAGAAGGAATTCGCAACAGTACTCATAGAAACAGTGGCAGAAAGCTTGCTAAATTTTTATAAAAACACGTTAATCTACCCATTCAAGAATATGAACTAAATCCACATGGAATAAAGTCAAAAAGATCCAAATGTGGATGTTTTATCCAAAAACTACACAGAAACCCTTTAGGGAGAACCCTAAAAATTTAACAGATGGCTTCTTCTCATCAAAAGCAGAGGAGACTGGAATACGATGTTATATTCAAAGAACTGAAACCAAAGGTGTAAAAGGAAGGGATGAAAGCTAATTCAGCCTTATATAAACAATGAAAACATACACACATAACAAGAAAGACACAACATATATGAAACAAAAACTGACACAGTTGGAGGAAAAAAAAGCAACTCAACAGGAATAGTTGGAGGGGGCATTAAGTAATGTGTAGAATAACCAGGCATAGGATAAATGCATGCATAAAAATATTTCAGCAACTATGTTTCCAAGTAGATGTCATGTACATCTTTATACCCAGAAATCGCAGGAGTTCTTCTCATGAACACACAGAATAACCTCCAGAGAGGACTATATACTAGGGCATAATATATATTGTAGTAGGGTAAATAGGGCTTGCGTTATTTAAAAACTATATTATTTGACCACAATAAAATGAAATTAAAAATCAACCAAAAAGAAATTAGGGAAATTTATAAACATTTGGGAATTATATCCTATACTGTTAAATAATAAAAAGGTCATAAAATAAATTACAAGGAACTGAAAGCATTTTAAATGAATGTAAGTGAACACAAATAATACTAAAAATTAAAACAAATATTGGTGAAGCAGAACTTAGAGGTAATTATACAGATCTAGGTCCCTATATCCAAAAGAAAAGGGCTTGCAGATGTATCTCAGGGGTAGAGTGCTTGCCTAGCATTCCACAGACCCTGGGCTCAAACACAGTAACTGAAAACAATCAATCAGTCAATCCACCCATGAATGTACCAATACTCTCAAATCATTACCTATATTTCAACCTTAAGAAACTGGAAAAATAACTGTAAATGAGCCTTAAAAAGATGAGAGAAAACATCAAGTATTATAACTGAAACTAATGAAATCAAGAATAGAAATTAATAGAAAAAATTAAACCTTAAAAGTGTTTTTTTAATTAACAAAATGGACCAATTTTTAACTGGACTTAAAAAAAAAAGAGAAGAGCATCAAATTGTTAAAATCAAGATTGAAAGGAAAGATATCACTAAAAAACTGACAAAGGAGTACTATAAACAATCATTTGTCAATGTGTTATATACTGTAGTTGAAATGAACAAATCCTGTGAAGATATGCAAACTTAGGAAGAAATAGAAAATCTGAATATGCACATGGAATGTAAATAACATACTTAGTAATGAAATCCCCAGGCAAATAAAATATATAGGGCCAGGGATTTAGCTCAGTGGTTCCAGCGCCTGCCTCGAAAGCACAAGGTCCTAAGTTCAATCCCCAGTACCAAAAAAAAAGAAAGAAAGAAAGAAAAAAAAAAAAATATATATATAGACTCAAATGACTCTTTGGCTGACTTCTACTAAATATTTAAAGTAATACTTCATAACAAATTCTTTCAAAAAGTATAAGAGGAGTCAAAATATGATCCTTAAACAACAATATCAAAGAAAAGAAAATTAGGGATCAACATTGCTGTGAAACTTCTGTGAAATATTGATGAAAAATTCCATAACAACCTAAAGGTAAACAGAAATTACTAACCATATAAAACTACAAGAAGCATATAAAATGCATTACACACCATCCCCAACTATGATATATACCAGGGGTGCAAAATCCGTGAATCATATTAAAATCAATGAATGCATATGCCATATTAATAGTATAAGTCACAAAAGGTAAATGATCATTTCAATAAATTCAGAATATGCATTTGACAAAGGAATGCTCTATCAGTAGAAGTACATTGCACAATTTCAGAACACAAGATTTTACCAACTTGACAGAAAATATCTACACAAATCCCACATCCAGTATTTTACTGATGGACAAGATGCTGAATTCTTCCCCCCAAGATAATCGACAAAGCAGGATGCCTGATCTTGCCTCTCTTGTTCAACAGTGATATCAGAAATTTTAGTCAAGGCAATTAGACAGAAAAACAAAATAAACACAGGCAGACTGGAAAAGAAGAAAACAATGTCTATCTTCAGGTCTAATGATATTGGATATAGGCCAATTTAATAAATCCATTAAAAATAAAACTATGAGAACTAATACACAAGTAAATATGCAAATGCAATATGCAAACATCAATTGTATTGCTAAACACTATGCAGAGATATCTCAAAAGAAATTTAGAATATAAGTCCATCTATAAAAGTATCAAAAAGAACTACCTGATAAAAAATTTTAATGAATAAAATTGTCTTTTTAAACTAAAAATTATAAAACTTCCTGAAATAAAAGATTTAAATGGATGGAAACACCAGACATGCTTATGAACTGTGATACTTAGTAGGGTTAAAGCCAGAATAATTCTGATTTGTAGAAAATGATGAGATAATTATATGGAAATGGAAGGTACCAAAAGACCTGAAACAAAAAGGGAAAACAAGGGTAGTAATGGATAAATAATATACCCTGCTTTTAAAACATCCTATAGAGTTACAATATTTGTGACTGTGGTACAGTCATATGAATAGATATACATGCTCACAGAATTAAAATGAGGATTCAAAAATAAAACCATTTATTGATGATTAACTGATTTTCTACAAGGTGTCAAGATGATTTAATAGAGAAAAAAATAGTGTTTTCATGAAATGGAACTCACAGATATTCACATGCAAATAAGTGATTTATTTCCATTGTACACAATAATTTACTCAAACTGGATCATAGGAAAGAGTATAAGAGCAAAATCTATAACAATACTAAAAGAAGATACAGGAATGACCTTGATTAGGCAAAGATTTCTTAAAACACCAAAAAAGAAAATATTAAGTGAAAACAAACATGAACATCAACATTTTTAAAAATTAACAAATTTTTATTAGATAAATGATATAAAGATATGAGAAGACAACACAGAGAAAGAGAAAAATATTTGCAAATCATATATCTCATAAGAAACTTTCACAATTTGCAAAGAATTGTTAAAATTCATTATGAAGAATATAAATAATCCAAATAAAATGAGCAGAAAACCTATGCCGACATTTCATCAAGGGATATATTCAAATTGCAAATAAGCACATAGAATGAGTTCTTAAATTATAGCCATGAATCTAATGAAATCAAAATCAAAATGAGAACCCATGTCCCTTTCAATCTGTCATTCATATTAGGAAACAAACAAACAAACAAACAGAATGTCCCATAAAAGTAGATAATAAAATTGATTTGAAACAATGTAGAGAAATTGTAGAACATATTTTGGATGAGATATAAAATAGTGCAATTGCTTTGAAAAGAAATTTGACAACTTCTTAAATTGTTAAACAGTGTCATCATTTGACCTAGCAGTGCCATCCAAGAGAAATGAAAACACATTCACATAAAATCTAATACGTGAGTGTTCATAATAGCCAAAATAGAAACAACTATCAACTTTTCACTCAACTTATGAATAAGTAAACAAAATGTGATCCAATATCACATTTTCCAATGTTATATTATACAATGGAATATTATTCAGCAATAAAAAGGAAATATTTATTCATGCTACAATACAGGGGAACCTTAAAAATATGGCAAATGAAAGAAGTTGGCTACAAAAATAATGTATTGTACAAGTCTATATGCCTGAAAAATCTAGAATGAGCCAATCTGTAGAGAAAGAAAGTGGGTTGTATTTCCCTGGAGCTTTATGTGGAATAACTGCTAAGAGCATTTCTTTTTTGAAGGTTAGTGAAAAGTCCTAAAACTAGATTATGGGGATCATTTTACAGCTCTGTTAAAATACTATGAAACATTTGATTGCATGCTATAAATGCCTGAATTGTATATGAATTACATTTCAATAAAACTGTTAAAAGGGTGATATAACTTTAAAGTATCATATTGGTATTGTTGATAGAAACTTTATAACAGAAAATGAAAATTAAAACAGCTGCTTTAGTTCATTTGGGTTGCTATAATGAAATACCGTAAACTAAGTAGCTTTTTAAAAAAAGAAAAAAAAAAGTTGTTTAGAGTTCTGGAAGGTCCAAGATCAAGATGCTAACAGATTTGGTGAGGATACATTCCCTGGTCATGGGTGTCCTGTGTCTTCTTGTGGTAATAGGGACAAGGTAGTCTCAGAGCCATTTGGTAAGGAAGTTAATCTCACTCAAGAGGGACATGCCCTCCTTCGGGGCCTAATCAACTCCTGAAGTCTCCTCCTAATACCAACACATGTCCATGGATCGATAGGAATTTTGGGAATCTAATCATCAGATTAGAGCAACAGCTAATTATTGCCTTGGATTATGTATGAATCTTGCATCGTTAAAAGCACTTTATAAATTTATCCTTCATGGAAGTAGAATTTATGAGAAAAATATTTGAGAGAGTTCTGATTAAAATCTCAATATCTGAGAATAAGTTTATCTTATTATTGGAGCCAATATTCCTAATGGAAATGAATAGGAATGTAAGGTAAAATAGTAAAACTCCCTCTCAAAGGATTGCAGAGGTGATAAGATGGTAAGAAATATTCAAAAGATAAAAAAATGAAAAGTAGAACACAACAAGGAAATTAGAGTACAAAAGTTTCTTTGCCCGGGATGCAATCTCAGGAATTCGGACACGAGCTTTGGTAGCAAGATGTGCAGGCAGAAATCACAGCTCTGGGCCATCACAGCAGAAAGTTGTAAAGAGGACTCATTCACAAAGATTCAACTGATAAAATCTGTATCACCTAGGTAAGAGGAAACAAGCTTTGTCACTGACCCAAGAATACTACAAGGAAAATTTCCTTACCAGAGCAGAAAACTTAAATGACAAAAGGCCTTTGTAGATCCTACATTACCAGTACTCCCAGGTTCCTCACAGAAAGCAGTGGTTACTCTCTGGTGATAGCTATCTTCTCTTGGGCCTCATGAATTCTACAGACTGTTTTCAAAAAGACTGAAGCAGCTCAAAATAAAAAGTCAAGGAAAGGGCAGGTACTATATAAGACCTTTTCTTGTTAGAAATTGTGCAAGAATATATTTGTATGAACTCTTCCACAAAAGAAATGAGGGTGAGGGAGGAAGAGAGGGCAGGAGGAAGGGGGGCGGGGGGCAAGGGCAGAGACACAGACAGACAGACAGACAGACAGAGAGTGAATCAGAGAGACAGAAAGAAATGGGGACAGAGACTCAAAGAGTCTTGTTTGAGATATGCACATATTCTGTGTGCTGAGAGGGCTTAGAAGCAATGGTATGTTGTGGAAAACAAGCTAGCTCCAATAATTTTGTTTCTATATCACATGCCAGGATATCATGGGGAAATAGCAGATTTTAGGTCATGAGAGGCACATGAAAGGAAAGACATGTTTTGAATATCACATGTGACTGAAAGGAAGAAAACATCTGAAGAATAAGAAATGTCTGAAACGAGTAGAACCCAGCTTGAAGGATCTCCCACTGCCCAAATACTAGACACGTTTAGCATCAAATAAACAAATAAAAGAAAAAATGGAAACAAAGTCTTTGTAGATAGGGAGGGGTGAAGGGGTTGAAGGGAGAGCAGGAGAATGGGGAAAAAATAAGAACCAAGACGGATTATGTAAAGGTGCAAATTTCCAATGATGAATGTCATTATATTGTATAGCTTAGATATACCAATATAATTAATAAAAAATAAATAAATAAAAAGAGAAAAAAATAGTATTCTTTAACATAGTATTATTACAAGAAATAATACCAGAGGTGAAATATCAATTATTACATCTCCCAGCCTGTTAACTGTACGATACACTGAGTTCTTGTTCTCTAGAAAGAGAAAAATGAGTCCTAGGAACAATGGAGGTTAAGAGTAGGAAGAGGGCTGGGAATTTAGCTCAGTGGTTTTGCCGCCTGCTGCGCAAGCTCAAGGACCCGAGTTCGATCCCCGGTGCCAAAAAAAAAAAAAAAAGAGTAGGAAGAAATTTATTGATAGGAAAGCTCCCAAGGGGCAGGAGGGGACCTAAGTGGGTAGCCTGGGGACCCTGCTTTACAGAGGAGTTTTATAGGGTGAAACCCACGTGAGTACAATGTGGGCCACAGCCATGAACATCCAATAAGGTTACAAGTACAGTCACCTAGTAATGGTGGTCCAGTTGGGAAGCGAGTCACGTAACAAGCGTGGATGGAAAGACAAAGATTCTCCTAGGGAGTGCTGGATACAGAGGTCTCTGGTCACCCACCGGGGTGGTTGATGTCTATCGAGACTTCATTAGGCCCAGTGTTTGTTCTTTGAGGAAGTATGTAGGTCTGGTCATCTTGTCTTTATCCTGAGGCCTGGTTTTCAGCCGATGTGTCTCCGGTCACCGCTGTGGTGTGTTTCACATTTATTCTAACTCTTACAAGGACCTAGCCCTACTGACTGTCTCTAATATTTCTACTTAGCTCATCTATCTATAATAGTATCATGCAAACTACTACATAAAGGATTTTGAAACTGAGAAAAAAATCAACCTTTCATGATTGCAGTAATAGTTGAATCAAGCAAGAATAATTGATATTAAAATGTGTGAAAGTTTAATGAAAACATAATTTTATATGGTTACAAAATATCTACATACAAAATACTAATAAAGGGAACTATATGCATTTTATAATGTAGAGATTTCAAATGCAACAGTGATGAGTTAATATAATTGCTCATGACACAAAATGGTCTCATGTATCTTCAAATACAATTTATAGAGGACACACCCTAACTTCCATGATATTCTTGGGTATGATTTAAGATCACACCAAAATAATTTATATGTAAATGGAAATGATTTAAAATTAATAAGTAATAAATTAGAAAAATATTAACTAATATTAACAAGGCATTAGTATTTCAAACTGCATGCAAAATATGGTAGTTACTACTACATTTAGATATGTAAATTTGAATCTAGTTAGTTTAAAATTTTTATTTTAAATGAATAATAAATTGAATATTGAGTTCTGAAGTCACACTTGCTACATTTCAAGTACCTAGAAACTACATGTAACTACATGTCATAGTGGGATAATGCAAATATAGAACATTTTCAGCATTTTTTGGAAAAAAATATCAATTGGAAGCACTGTTATGGAATTCTACAACACACAAAAACTTCCAGCAATAGGAAATCATCAAGGAACCAAACAGAAAAGAAATGCAAGTAGGTCATAATACACAAAACACAGCAAAAAGGGAAGCCTGAATGACTAATGTATAATATAGTTCAAAGAAATACAAGAATAGTACAACATAGAATGGAAATTTTAAGAGAAAAATCAGTGAGGTCAGTGTTTGACAAACATGGGAAGACGAAACCCTTGGATACTGCTGAGGGGGTTTATAAACTAGGATAATCTGATGCTTTAGATCTTAATGTTTTCGAAGGCTCATATGCCAAAGTTTTGGTTCCAGGCCACTTCATGAACGGGGCTGGTGAATGTACAAAAGGTGGGCCCAAAAGGACAAATTAGGTCATTGGAGCCAAACTCTTAAAGAAGCTATGGACCTTCTGACCTTTTCTTTCTCTCTTCATTGCTTCCTGGTGGCCATGAGATGAGCAGCTTCCTCTGCCTTGTTTTCCCTACCATGATGTTTTGCCTTACCACAGGCCCCCAAACAACAGAACCAACTCACCATGGACTGAAATCTCTGAAACTGTGAGCCAAAATAAACCATTCTTCCTTTTTAAGTTGATTTTCTCAGGTGTTTTCCTACAGTAATGCAAAACTATCATGGACAATTACTCTGGAAAGCAATTTCTCATAAGTATTTAGGTAAATTAAACATGCATGTTTCTTATAACACAGGAATTCCACTGCTGAAACTGTTTCAGATAAATTCTTAATTACTGACAAATTTGTGGCAGCATGGAAGAAGTGACAGTATAAATGTCTGCATCCCTTAAGGAATAGATAAGTAAAATTTAAATTAGGTCTATTGACAATATGTATCATCAACTAGATATCCAGAAATGTGGAGAATGGATAAAACAGAATAAAGTTTTGGTACAATCCAATTTTAATATATTAAAATTTAATACATTTATAAAAATGTACACTGCAAAGCAATCAAGTATAGTTAAGAGTATTAAGCAAATTATAATATATGCCTTTTTGTGGGTGAAAAATGGTAGTGAAGATCAAAGATGAAATCTATGGAACAAAACAGGGGTGAGAACTTGCATAAATGAATGATAATGTGCTATGAATGGAGAGTATGAGTAACTCTTCTTTTGACATCTAAATTTCAAAATAAAAGGGAAAATTACTGGACTCAACATGTAGGAGAGGTGAGGTTTACAATTAGTAAGTCTATATTTGGCTCCACATTAACTGGCTTGTTGTGAATAACTTTTGTGGCACATTAAAAACAACAAAAATGTGTTTTGCTGATAGTAATTCACCTTAAGAATATAGTTTTAAAATATAACCTGCTATCATAACTTCTGGAAAGAACTTAGCATGTTTTCAATCTACATTTTAATTATAGTTTCCCCTTTCGTACTGTTGACTTAAAATAAAATTTGAATCCTAAAGGAGTCCTATAAATCCACATTCTCTAAGCATAAAGCCAAGTCCTACTGTGACCATAATTGAGAGAACAGTAGCTCTCCGGATTCCAGGACACCCACTAGCCAAAGCATTTGGCTAGGAAAGGCCTTCGATAGTCTCTTATGGACTGAAGGAATGGATGCTTGATTATTATGTGGATAAGAGAGAGGCTAGATTGCATAATTAATTGGGAAATTTCATTATACTTTGATGAATTTGTAGATTATTGAAATGAGAGGCTGCATAAAAGTCCTGTGGAGAATAAATCCTTGATTGATACTGAAGCCTTGAAACTGCCTATTTTTTGTGTGTGGTAATCTTAAAGAACTGAAGTTTTTCTGTACTTAACTGTAGTTTTCCCTGTTAGAAACTTGAAAAAGTTTCTGATTTCCATAGCAAGAAGCTCAGCGGTCCGTTTATGTTCATAGTGTTACTCAGGAGTTTGAAACTGATAGACTATTGTCAATGGAAAAGAAAGCCGTCTCCCACACTGTACCTTTTTCATTCCCTCAATGGCTTTTTGCTGTGATAATGTTTGTTGTATTTTCGCCCAGCTTCACAAAGGAGAGAATTTGGTTTCTTCAGATGGAAGCTGTTAAACCCAGTGGAGGCTTGTGTGTTTTAAATCTAAACCTGCCTAGGAGTCATTATTCATGATTCTGATTCCTTTGCCTGGGCTGAGACCCGAGATTCTCAATTTTTCAAATATTTTCAAGCAATATTGATGCTATTGAAATGTAAATTCATTGAAAAATTGAAGTCACTCAGACATGTAATACATCAAATATTTTTAAGAATTTTGAAAACATTTCATTTTAATAGAAAATGCCATTGTCTTTTTTGCTTGAAATCTGTAGGTAGCAAAAGCAATATTCAGTTCCTTTCAGAAAAAAGGGTAACTAAATCATATGAGCAGGTGATTTTTATTCTAAGAAGAAATACACATACACACAGTTAAAGGAAAAATGAAAAAAAAAATATTGCTTCTCGAAATCCAAAAGAGAGGCCATGTTACTAACACCAACACTAGCACTAATGATTAAGTTGAATAAAGTGTTCTTAACTCTATGCGCATACATCTATTCAGGCGTATAAGCATGGGTACCTTTATGCTGTGACTTTAAAAGATAATTTTTGCTTTTTACATAGATTATTAAAATCAAATATGCTTTTTTACTCTGATTGTAGCTTTCAAAAAGTTATGAAATATATCAGTGTGTTCTGTCAGTATATTCTGGAAATTACAAAACACACTTACTTTCAGTGCCTCCTTTAGCAGGATAACTATATTTTATGTTTTTGCTTTTTTCTCTTCTAGCTTATTCCTACAAAGGAAGGCTGAGGTTAATTAGAATTTATATTTTATTATGTTATGTTAGTTTTTCAGGTATATCTGGTAAAAATTATAGCCATTTTGTCCACCCAAGCTGGATTCCATCATCTAGTAAAACAGTTTATTCTCACAGGAATTGTTTGAATGTTTCAAAGAACCAATTTTCTCTTGAGCAGAGGATGCAAGAAGATGCACCATCAAATATTGATATTAAAGTCAAGTTGGGACAAGATTCTGTCAAGTGCTCTCAATTGTGCACTGTTTTCCTTTTAAATCCAGTTCAACGTTCATGAAATGCCATGAGGATGCACTGTTTGACCATTTACCAAAATGCAGACTCCTATTTTAACATTCAACTACTTTCATGCTGGACGTGATTTCCTTACTTTAGTCACCTCACAACAAAAGAAATCTGTCTCCAAGGACAAAATGTTGAGTTAAACATAAATGTAAATATTTCCCTCCTAATCTTAGTAACAATTACAGTTGAACCAACAGTACATCAAAGAAATCCCTAGACTTTAGCACTGAAGAAAGTTTCTGTGTTATTACACTTGGCACTTGGGACTTGTGGGATAACCAAAAGATCACATAGTATATCTCCAGGTAAACAGCTGGTTTATACTATTGTGAAACTTGTTTCAACCAAGACTTCCCACATTAAATATCAGGTGGATTTCTAAACATCTACTACATAGGCAAATTAAGCTACCATATTGACCAGTATATGGAATATGAAAATAAATATACATTTCCTTTCTATAGTTATACTTTATATTATTAATATTTATAAAATATAAAATAGATATCAAGGGAGTTAAACAGGATGATTCTTTTTGTCAGAAGTTTAAGAGAAAAAAATTCTAATAGATTGCCTTGCTAGAGATTAAAAGAAAATTTATACATTGGCTTATAAAACTAATAATTTCTATAAAATAGTTTGTCTTATCATCTTCAATCTATTTATTGGTTTATTCAAATAATACATTTGTAGATTTTCTTTATTGTCCATGGAATTATGTCTCACTGAAATCTTTCTGAAAGCAATCCAAAAATAAGTCTCATCTTTGAGGGGAAAGCATATAAATTTTAAGGCACCGCCCTGATCATGTACTAAAATATTTCTTGGTAAAAAATATGATGTTTCTAGAATACAATAGGGCCATTCTTTCTCAGTTATCTTTAAAACAACAGTTTCCAGGTCAGTAGAAAAACTCAAATTATGCCTTCTGTGTCTATTAACATGAGATGGTATAACACCTAAATACTTAAAAATGATTTTATTTAAAAATATTTTCCCATTATGAAAATATTGCATAAAGGAAGATATTATTGTTTATAGTAGCTACTTATGTATATCATAAGTGATGCACACACATATAATATAAATATACTATGTATAATATATTAATAATAATTACATAATGAATTTCTTTTAAATAATAATTATAATATATAATACATAGTGAATTTAAATTTAATGAACTCATATTTCATCCACTCTTATTTTTGCATAAAGTTATTTTCACTACATTTTGATGTACAGGAACTAGGTATATTGTGATGAGTAAGAGCAGAATGTACGAGGGAATCAAATTTAAGAAAATCAAATTCATTTGTCTAATATTTGCATGATTCTCTGATAAGCAAAATAATTTTAGTGATGCAAGTTTTCATTTCTTTATTTTCAGTTCTGCCATTTGGTTCTATGTGAAACATTTTCAAAAGAGTAAACACTTTATTGTTAATTCTTGAACTCAAACTGTAAATGATGAGGGCAAGACTTAGTTGTGCTCTCAGAACAGAACATAAATCAATTCTAAAAGTATAAAATTAGAGCTAATAGAAGCTGTGAAGTAGAAGGGAAGAGACGTGGAGGACACCTAATTTTCTCATTTCTACTGGAGAAAGTCAAGAGAATCTGTGAAATTTGATGAATTGGAAAATAAACATTGAAGTACCATATTTAAAATTATAAAGTTAACCAACAAGCAAAGTATAAATAACAGAAAATACTAAAATAAGGAGCACAAAACTGAGGAGGGTATGTACTCCTTTATTTTTTACTACAGTAAAATTTTAGTAGATTGACAAATCAAGACCTACTTGTATACCGTATTATGTACAACTGAGACAAATAATGAAAAATTGTAAGAGTAGAAAGTTATTCCCTCTGGAAATAGGGAGGCAAAGTATCATAAGACACTTAGATTTCACTTGTAGCGTCAACTCCCATTACTTTGGCCAGTTCACATTCCTGTTTTGTATCCTGTTGTAATTGAAATTCCACCAGACCTGCTTTATCCTGACCTAGCTGGTCAAGAGTTCCTTTTTCAAAGCAGCCCTATTATGGTACCTTTGAACATTTTGATTTAAAATATCCAGCGAATACTTTTTCTTAGAGCTCTGCTTACAATTCATTTGATACATACATTAATTTATATACTTGAGTTATGTCTGTCTCTCTGAATGAACTACAAAGTATAAGAAAGCAGAAAATGTGGTGTTTTTTGTTGTTAATATTTACCCATGTATCCTATGAGCCCCAGGAGGAAACAAATAAATAAATATGGCCACAGTGTCACATCCTGGACTATAAATTTTTCTCTACTGCCATCACATTTGTTGAACTGATTTAAATAAAGGATACCTTGCTTAGTTCCAGTCAGTTTCAAGGACAGTGGATTTTTTTCATATTTCAGATAAATTCACATCCCACTTATGTTTCAACTTTCACTCTCTACACATTGAAAGTGCTGATATTTAGATGGTCACCAAAATGTGTAAAGTATTAGGTAAACTGAATTTAAAGTTGAACTTCATAAAGCTTATTAAATCATTAATGTGAGAACTATAAAAATAATATATAAATATTCTTTGTAAAAGCACCAGTATAGGCACTTCAATGTGCTATTATTCTTATTGCTAATAATGTCCTTTCTTATGTTTTATAGTAAATTTCTACTCGTTTTTAAATGCATCTCTAGTATTATCTTATGTTTGTACTGCTATTTCTGCCTAATAACTAATTGTCTCAGCTTTAGTGGCCTAAAACTGCAGCATTTTCAGATAATTCTGAACCCTGAGGTTAGAGATTCAGGAAAAACGTGGAGAGGATGGTTTGTCTCTCCTCCGTTATATTCTGGGGATGAACTGAAAGTGTAAAGCTAGAATCACCTGAGATCTTGATCATCCACCCGTCTTGCAGGAGATACCACGGGCAGCTGTGACTTCAGCTGAGGCCACCAGTGGGGACAGTAACAGGACCCCTTCCCGCGCAGCCTGGTGCCTGGGTTTCAGGACATTCAAGAGGAATCTTCCACTGTCTGTGACCTAGTCTTAGAAATGTCTGAATTTTGATAATTACAGATGTTTGATTAAAAGACTTTTATGAATGTTACATTTTCAATGTTTTTGTCCCTCTAAAATTCACATTGAAACTTTATCCTCTGTGTGATAATATTACCAGGAAGTGTCTTTAGCAGAAGGAACCCTTACCAGGATTAGTGACACTGTAAAAGGACTAGGGGTAAAACTCAGCCTTTCTGCACCTTCCACTATCAGAAGATGCAGTGTTTGCCTCTCCAGAGGTTATAGCATCCAAAGCCTCATTTTGGAAGAGAGATTCAGCCTTTACCAGACACCAAACCTGCCTGTTCTTTATGCTTGGTCTTTTCAGCCATCACTAACATGAGAAATAAATTTATTTTTCTAAATTACACAGTCTTTAGTATTTTACTATAGCACTATGAATGGGAAAACACCAACAATTTCTATTATTTTGCTTTTGTGAAACACAAGTAAACTTCGATGTGTACTGCAGAACACACTGACAAAACTCTATGTTTTTGGATCAAATTGAATTATCCTAAATAATTTTGTGGATACTGTGGCTATTTGGCTATTGGACATCTGAAATGAAATGTGTTCCTGGAGTTGGAGTGAATTATATCTACCATTACATATACTAATATATCCAGTTGCATACTAAATATTCAGATTTGTGTTCCACAAAATTATCAAATGAAAAATTCTTCAAGCCATAATTCATCACATTTCCTTACCCAAGGATGTGTGCCATTTTCTAAAATAGCTTTAAATGATGATCAACAAAGTCAACCCAAAAGTTGAAGAAACAGGAGGTGATCCTAGACCTTGCTCTTTCACTCACCTCTTAAATCCAGTCTCATGTATTCAGACTAATTAATATCTCTCCATTCCAAATCGACCTTCTGTCCTCATTGCCATGGCCACGTCTCCACTCTCACCGGTCCTCTAACCCTTCCTTTTCTTCTCTAAATATAATGTGCACAGTGTTGACATTGTCCCTTTCTAATTGAAAAGGTTAACTATTCACTGCTTTGCTAAAAACATTTAATTAATTTAAATTTTTTAATTTTAAGGTAAATGTCAAGATCCTTAATTAAGCAGAAACATCATTTATCATTTCACTCTTCCTTCTCTCAGTGTCTCCTCTAACCACTAACAATTTCTGTTCTGATAATCCAAAAATGCATATACCAGAGCTATGCAAGTCGTTTCAAGTACCCACACCATCCTTCCTCTGAGGAGAGGAGTACAGGAGAGGTCAAAAAATAAAACCTATACAAACACAAAAATATGTCGGAGGATATAGCTCAATGCAAAGGCTCGGGGTACTGCAAAGGAAAAACAAAACAAAGAAAGAGAAAGACAGCTGGGGAGCCAACACTTGAGTAGTAATGGGAAAATAAAGAGAAACAATGTGAAGCTCTAAGAAGCTCCTGATTCATTGGTTATTGAGACACCTTTAGTCATGTTCAAAGTTGACATTAATAAGTTCAAAAGATCAAGTTGTAAAGAAATCAAGAAGATTGTAAAAGTTAACACTGGTCACTGAATAATTCTCAAAATAATTACACCATAAATAATTAATTCCTGAATTTAATGTGAGATGAAGTAATCCTTCGCTCTCTTTTAAATAACTAAAAAGACACAGAACCCAGTTCTTTTAAAACTTGAAGTGCTCTAATAGAGAAAGTGCTAAATGATAGTCTTCTAGGGCAAGCTACACCCCACATGTAAATATCAGATCAAGATGTGAGTCCAATTCCCATTGTAAAAGGCAATTTGGTGTTGAAAGAAATGCCAGTCCCTGGGGGAATTAGGTATCATCTCTTCCTACTGGCTTGCTGAATCCATCGGGGACAATTGCCTTGTTCTCAGCTAAGCTAATAAACTTGTGGTCTACAGTTGTGTGCCGTTATGGAATCTCTAGAGCCTTTTATTGCCTGAAGGGACCTAGAGTCAACAGTGAAAAAGAGAAATGCTGAAAAATGTTATGTTCCTAGCTCTGTGTGCACCAAGCATTTGTCAAATGACAGCTTAGGCACTGTACTTGTATATTTTAAAATGGCATTTTAAAGATTTAAGGCTCTTCGTGTTTATATGTATCAAAACAAGGAAAACTGACAAAAGGCCACAAAGTAACATGCCATAGTGACACAAATATAAATCAAAACAAAAAATGTGTCGCCTTTTTGTATGTACACCCAGACCTCTCATCCTCATTTTGGTAAAATCACTAGCAATTCATTCATCCAAAGAGGTCAGCTATTTTTTATTATACGGTATGATTAATTTAAAGCTTAGTGTATTCTACAAATTGGTAACCACTGATCAAAGAACTAACATGCATGCTAAAATATTTACATAATTTACATTATTTAGGCTGTATAACTTTTTTCCTCCAGCGTAATTCTAATTCATAAAAGGTAGGTCTTTTAGTAAACTCCAAAAAAGAGTTCTCAGTTGAGACTAATAAATGTGTGTTCTTGGGGAACAATGGGATGTAGACAGTGGTGGCACTTTGAAAATATCAGGGCCTTGATAAGACCAGATTTTACAGTGTACGTAAAGTTCTATCTAAGTGAAGGGGATGCTCAAAACCATATTTATTAACCCAACAGATATGCAAGAGCAACTACCCCGTTGAAAAGATCTCATTTACATATGTCAAATTAAGTCCCTCTGTTCCAAAAAGATGCCAGAAATTTAAGTGGGTTTTAAATAGGTCAAAAAAATCTACTCAAGTTTAGAAAGGCCTCTCAGCTACCAGACAAATGATTATCTTCCAGGCAGCCCTTGAAAGCCAGAAACTGCCATGCTGTGCTGAATAAATTCTCCTCAATGACCTTTCCACGACAACTTCCTCATTTCCTATAATGTGGAGACAATTAGGTGTTAAATTACGTGTTTGTGGAGCAAAGCAGCAACCTTTGAAACAGAGGTTTTACTGAAGAATGTACTGGGTGAATGTGTAAAAATAGCTCTGAACAAGTAATACAGTTGTACAACGTCCAGCTCCTTAATTTAACAAATGAGAAAACTGATGTCTAAATAACTTCACCCATTTGATGAGTGGAACACAGCAATTTTGAGTCAGAATAGCACCAAAACTCACAATTAAATTCTCAGGCTACTGATCTTTCTATCAGAATGATAGTTTTATACTTTAAAATGATTCAAATTAGCCATTTGTCATTCCAATCAACCACTCACTTAATAGTAATTTCCTGATATAGATAACACTATTGCAAACGTGTAAATTAGAGGAACTGCTTGGGAGTTCCTAGTTTTCAAGAGACTGGAAAAACAAGCTTTGTACCTTTAAGGAGGCCACACATACACTATCTGGTACTATTTTAAGTGCTGGGAGAAGAACAATGGACAAACTAAAATCTGACTCTCTCATTGAGCTTACCCAGTAATGACATGCTTTCTTTGTAGTACATAGTAAGTGTTTTAAACACATGAAGGTAAAGAATCTAATGTATATATTGAATGCATAGGAGAAAGGGCAAGGTCAGAAGAGAGGTCACCCTGATGGAACAGTAGAGGCTAAACCAAGAAAATAACCTAAAGAAAGAGACACCAAGGAATAAAAAAGCATGGTTTGGGAACTATAATGAATTTGGGGTGATAATTGCAGGGAGTGGGGTTTCAGGAGCTATATCTGTACAATCAGGCACATGTCATAACTTTAAATATTGCTTTACCAAGCTCTGGCAGATGGTAAATACAATGGTGAATAATTGACAAAATAAGACTACACATTTTTATTCACTTATATGTATGCTTCAATTGGATTAGAAAACATCTTTGAGGACCCTTTAATTCTACCTCCAGTATTCCCCCCTCCCTCTTTTTTGGTACCAGGAATCAAACTCAGGATCGTGTGCTTGCAAGTCACTCCCTTATTTTTAAAGCTCTCAATTAAGGCAAAATCTTCCAAACAGCAGCCAGATTCTTCATGAATATTTGTCAGAATCTTCCTGCCCCATGAAATGCCCTCTTTTCTATTAGTTTGAACCCTGCCAAAATTTCAACACCCAGATCAGATATTAATTCTCTTCTTGACACCTAGTTCTGTGACAGGTTTTTATCATATTCGCTATTTTATAAAAAGAATGTACACATTATTTCCTCAAATAGGGGAGAAGCACTTGAACATTTGAGACCAGTTTTACACATCATTTGATTCTCACAATGCCCATCACAGTACCCGTCACCCTTAAAATAAAAATTTTAACTCTCTACAAATAGCATCTTGTTAAAATAAACCATTACCTATGGTAAAATTCTCTGCATCAACTGGCTTCTGATATTATCCCACTCACAGAAAGCCCTCAGATAGATATGGGCACCCCATCCGGTTTTAATGTTAATGATCTCACAATAACCCAAATATGAAATGTACAGGATTATTTCCCTCTATATTCGATGTTATAAATCGTAAATGAGGTGGGGTTGCTTGACTTCAATACCTAAATAGCCCCAACATAGTCAGGGCAATAGCCTAATGAACAGTAATCTTAGGCTTTCTTCCAAATGTTTTAGTTGATTTTCCTACACAGAAAAATACTTTTTGCAGTCCATAATGATCACATTCCATGTGGGTAGTTATTCCATGCACATACACATCTTAATTCTTCTTTCACTCCCTCATCTCTTGGTCCCCTTCCTATTTGCACAAGATCTACTTCCCTACTTCCTATTATCTTTTAATTTGCTTTTTGTGTTTTGGGTTTCTCCTATAAGAGAAAGCAGGCAATATATAAGCTTATGGGTCTGATTTATTTTGCTTCAGATGGTGGTCTCAAGGTGCATCCATTTTCCTACAAATAGCTTAAACTTATCCTTCTTTATGGCAGAGTAGTACTCCACTGCATATCAATACCATATTCTCCTCAATCATTCATCTGTTAGTGGATATATAGGTCCCTTCCAAGATTTAGCTATCATGAATTGCTTTAAACATGGATAGGCACATATTACAGTAATGTGATATCTTTAACTCTTCCAGGAAAATATCTAGAAGGAAAATAGCCAGGTTGAATTACAATTCTACTTTTAGTTTTTTAAGGAATGTCCATACTGACTTTCATAAGGGTTGCAATACTTTACAGTCCTACCAACAATGTAGAAGGTTCTTTTTTTTATGATGAATGTGATCATTATATAATGTAAACATGCACTAGTAACAAAAATTGAACAAAAATTGGCAACTCCTCCAGGCAGAGCCATGGCCTTGTCTCCATGCAAGGAACGTTTTCCTTTTGTTTCCAGAATATGAAACCTTTGCTGGCTACTGTCTACAGATATGAGCTGTTTCCAGAAAAAAGTATAAAGCCTGTGGACTCCAGTGACTGCTATTTAAATCTTCATGAAAATGAATATAGAATAGGCCTCCTACAGGTTTGCTCACAGAGACTGCTTATCTTTACAGTCTGTCACTAGCACTGCTATGGTTCAGGGGTCTTAATTTGCATTTTACTCAGATATTTGCATAGGTCATGAATGATGGGAAAATGCACAGAAGGGCTGAGAAGTTTGAATGATTCCCTGGTGACGGGCAACAGTGTTCTTATCTCTTCTAAAAGAATAACAACATTTCGTGATGCTAGCACTCTGGAGAATTCATCTGCAAGGCTTGGAAGCAAATCCTGAATTGCCTCTTTGATTGTTATATTGTAAATTTGAGATTATTAAAATTTAATTAAAAGCAGGCTGGAATTCTGCATAGCCTCATTCATATTAAATTTCCGTACTTAATTTCTAACTCGGTCTTGATACTACAGTGCATTTATTATTACGTACTTCAATTGCAAAAAAGAAAAAGAAAGAAAAGTGGATTGTATACTAGCTATTTAGAAAATCGTAGTAATCGTACTATAGTGTAATACCATATATTAATCAGTTTGCAGTAAAGCTGATGATAAATGATTATCATTTTTCTGACTCAGTTTACTATAAATTTAATGAAACAGCAGATTGTATCTGTGAATTTGGAAACTAAATTACTACGCAAGGCTGAGTGCCTGCACGGGACAGGTGAGCTGAAGCCACTGGTGTGCTGTCCAGCTAGACTCCGCTGTCTGCCTGCGAAGGCCTGGTGGTGCTCAGCGACAGGCCCGGCTGAGTCCTGGATTTTATTTGTGAACATAATTTGCCACTTCCATAGTGTGCTACCCCCAAAGTGGGACATCTGACGAATGTGCAAGAGGGTTTTCTACTGCATATTTGTGACACTTCAGTGCCTGTCATTGAGAAATTCATCTGCAGGCCCAATATCTTATTTTGAGACAGTTTGTAATAATGAATTTCAGTGGAAAAAATAATATTGTTTAAAAAAGTAGAAACATTTGACATTTTTGGCTATTATAAAGGAAGATATATTTTTATTTTATTTATTTTTACTTTTAAGTTTTTATTGGCAGATGTTTGTAGTATATTATGATTATATTCAGGTCACATTCATTGTGGAGAATTGTGTTACGTGTATTACATTTCTCAATTCCTTTTTTTAACACCCTCCCTTAGCCTCCTTTCTCCTCTCTGGAAGAGGGGAAAGATCATCACATTCATCACAGGGATTTGATGCATATACACAGCACTTCCCAATCTCCCTCCCCTTCTTTTTATTAATCTCTTTTCCCTAACATTAGACATTTAACGGAAATTTCTTTTATTGATAAAGACACATTTTCAGAGCTATTTTGCATATAAATGCTACTTCTAGATTTCTTATTGCAGTAGAAATTCACATAACAGAAGGGTTTCACTGAATTCAATCAATTTTATAGGGAAATAATCATGATCATAATAATCAACAGTGACTCTCAGGCTGTGTTAACTTACACAAAGTGGAGTATATATTGTGTGTGTGCGTGCACTTGTCTGTGTTGCTACACGTGATTATGTAGGCCAATGTGTGCCCCAGCAAAAGAAAGCTCTCGACACATAGTTGATACATTAAAAATCTAAAATCCAATAATTCCTATAGCCAGGTATGATAATCCCCTATACGTAGGGTTGAGAAACTCTGTAAAGATAGTAAATATTTAGGATTTTGTAGATTATACAGTATTTGCTATAACTGCTCAAATCTACTATGAAAAGAGCACAGTGCACTCATAAGCAGTATATACACTAATATGTACAGCTGTGTCTCAATAAAACTTTATTTGTCAAAGTAATTAGTACATTACATTTGGCCCCTGAACTTGTGTAAAAAATAAATCTATATTCTGCTTAAAAAAATGCCTCACTCAAACATTTATTGAGAATTAAATGCCATAATCAATTTGCTCTTTTAGCTCATTGGGATGTTTATCTGGAGAGTTATCATAAATCAAAATGTTTATACTTATATTTTTATAATGTTATTTGGAATATGAAGTTTATACCAATCATACTCCTGTCATTATAAAGCAAAATATTTCAGAGAGTACTTAAAAGAATCAAAGAACTGATAATTGAATAATTATCAAGTGAATACTATATACACTGTCTCTATATACACAATTTCATATACTCATATATACACAGGGATGATTTTATTACACCACTTTTAACTCATACTTCAATAATTCAATGCCAATACTGACTACGTTAATACAAATACACAGTACATGTGTTAAATATGTATTACTATAATATTTAAAAGTATATTAACCAGTCAAAAAGAACTACATGACTATCTTTTTTTCTTTCTACTAGGAATCGAACTCAGGACCTTGCACTTGCGAGGCAGGCACTGTGCCACTTAGCCACATATTTGGCCCAAATGACTGTCCTTTGATGATTTATAGAATACTTCAACTGTGTCTTCTACAATGCTCAATTAATAGAACTGCAGTAAGTGAATTTTCTAAACATACACCGATCATATTTTCAGTGTTTGTAATCTTTGTTCTGCTAGGCATTTCAGAATACTTTAATTTTGAGACTGTGTTACTTAATATTATTTCATATCAATAAATAATAAGAATATGCTTTTTCAGCATTCTTTTTCTCCTACTCACTCTTCCATTTGTTGGGTCCTTTTAACTTATTGTAAGTTTTATTAAAAAATTTAAACTTTAAGTACATGCAATTTTGCAAGTAAATAATACAAGCTTATAATTGTTACCTTAACCATTTGGAAGGAAAATTTGTTAAAATATTTTATAGCCAAATGAATACTCCGTATTTGTCTGTATAAAATTATATCCCTTAACCACATATTTTACACAGCATATTCTTTTTTCTTATTGTTTTTTCCAAACATTGTGTCACATACATTCTTGTCACATATATTCTTCAATATTTGATTTGAATATGGAAAACATTCTTAAGATAGATGTCTGACTGCATTAAGTTTGAGTTTATGAAATAGTAGCTAAGGCAATGTTTCATAATAGTCCAGAAAGTAAAAGTTTAGGAACTAGGAACATTGTTTTAGGTTTTCACTTTTGTTTTTCTCAGAGAAAGGAACATATGGTAATAAACTATGAAGGAATATGCTATATGTTAGAAGTGGAAAATCATATTACGTATTACAAAGAGATACTATGTTAAACCTTGCCTGCTATTTTTTATTTTATTTGTTAGAGCATTGTATTGTATTTTAATGTTTGTACCTGATTTTTAAAACCAGTTGTTACTAAACAGAGGGGCTCCATGTATCCATTTGACTACTATCCAGGTCTTGAAGTATTAATTATTTAATGCCTCTTTAACCATAAAACGACATTAGTACAAAAATTAAGAGCAATATAAAATGTGGCTTATTTACACAGTTTCCAAAAACAAACAATTCACAATTCAGACTTAAAATACAATCTAAAATTTCATTATGCATTATTCTACATCTGAATATTGATTTTATTTCAAGCTACTAGTAGATGAAACTCACATTCGTGTCTGACAATAGTATAGTTCTTTACAGCTTGGCATGGTGGGGCACTCCTGTAATACTAGCACACAGAAAGCTGAGGCAGGAGGATCACCACGAGTTTGAGGGCAGCCTGACCTGTTTGAGGGCAGCCTGACCTTCATAATAAGTTCAAATCTAGCTGATCTATGGAATAACAACAATATAGTTTTTTTTTTTCCTTTGGTACCGGGGTTTGAACTCAGGACCTTGTGCTTGCAAGGCAGGTGTGGTGCTGCTGAGCTAGATCCCTGGCCCCAATAATATAGTTCTTTAAAAGTAATTTAGCATCACTTCTGCCAAAAAATTGTGCATTTATGCCTAAATCAATCCAATCTTCTAACCAATAAAGATTAGGCAAACAGTGATGGACTGTAAGTCCGCTGGTCAGGAGGCTGAGACAGGAGGAAGATAAGTTTAAGGCCAATGTAGGCAATTTAGCAACAACCTGCTTTGAAATTAAAACTAAAAAGTACTTAGGCTGTAGCTTAGTGCTCCTGGATTCAAATCCTAGTTTTAATAAAAGTATTATTTAAAAGAACAGTTTTACCTTTCAATGAATGGAAGAATATGCTTATATAATTCTAAACTATACTATAAAATGGAAACTGAATCTGTATGATATGATGCAATATGGAAGATACAGATTAAAGTATAAAATTGGATATGTTCCTTTAATATGTGTTCACTTATTCTATTAATAGTTGTATAAGAAATGAATGAAAAGTATAAAAGTACATACTAAAATATATGATAGTCTCATGTTATTGATAAATATTAACTTTGAATTTGATCCATCCTATAAACTTAAAGAAAGTTACCTTCCTGTTACTACTTCTACCATTTAAGTGAAACGTATTTTGTAAGTATAAACAAATTAGATAATAAGAATCAGAGCAAAACATATGCGTCAGCACCAAATCACAATCTCAGATTTGTACCTGCATTCTAAACCTAATATTGAGCTCAAGTCTATTTCTTGTTCTCTCTCATTAAGTAATATTGATCTTTGCACAAATATGCAAGACCAAAAAGAGTCACTAGAAAATTGAACAATTTAATAAGTGCTTTTCCTAGGCCACCCTGTTAGATTGGAAACTTCATTAGAAACAATATGAGTTATGCTACACAATGAAATTACTCCTCAGCTCATCATCCAACCAGACTGCAAAATATAAGGACACTTTGGACATGTTCTTTGGATTTCAAAAACTAGAAACATTATGCAGTGTCAAGTTGGATTTTTTGCATTTTTATAACATTATTTTCTAAGCTTTTCTTCAAGTTGAAATTAGCTTTTGTTCCTCCAATTTCGAGGACAACAAGGCATCTAAATTAAATGAATAAGTCTTTGTTTATTCACTCTTCAGGCAGAAAAGTATGTGTTCAATGCATTTTCTTACGAAAGGACCCTGCAAGTATCTTTCACACATGCAGCTTCATCCACCCTTGCCTCCCCCTCTTCTTCTCTTTCTCAAAATAAAGTGGGAGCAATTAAACCAGACTTCTGTATTTGGTACATGGGAACTTCACAGGTTGATAGCATAATGATTTTAATGACTACTTTTAAGTGTAACACGGTGACAAGCTGACACCTGACGTTTGTGTCCTGCAATTTTATTTTCTAGCATTCTATTGTTACGCTACAGGAATAGTAATATGATTAGAGTGGATGTTACCATGTTTTCTCTGCTTCTGATTTAGATCTGATATGCACATTTGGTGTACTGTTTTATTTTTAATATTCAAGGTGAAGGATGTCCAATGTTGTATGGAGACTGTCTCGAAAGACAGGCGAGATTTATTACAAGATTACTCATTATTTTTTATCATTAAAAATAAATAATATATATATAATTCATTGAAAATACAATATATAAACATAATGTATTTGAAGACTTGAGAATTCAGCAGAATTATGTACAAATATACCAGTATAATTACAGTTCTGTTTGATAAACGTTTAACCTTTATTTCCCTTTTATAACCATTAATAACTTTATAAACAAATTTAATATTTTAATTGAGGAAAAATTTCTATCAGTCTTACCATTCTTGGGTGTAGTATAATAAATGAGATGATAGTGTAGTCTTTTAATACTTTTATAAAAATAAAAATAACACTTTGGCCTAAGTCTATAAAAAGTGAACAGATGGTATATGTCATATTAGTATACATCAGTCAATATATCTACTACAATTACATTTATGTCATGACAACTTGTTCTCTTATTTTATCTTGCTGGAAACATTAATTCTCATCATTCTTTTTTTTTTTTTTTGTACCGGGACTCTAACTCCGGTCCTTGCGCTTGTGCAGCAGGCCACGAAACCACTGAGCTAAATCCCCGGCCCTATTCTCATCATTCTTGATTGTTTTGATAATTTAGAGGACCTACTAACCATCACTGTATGTATTCCCAGGAGGAGTATTATTTTTAAAATTGATTCCTTTAAAAATGTTGGTGAAATGTTTTGTTCAAATTAAATAAAACACATTGATGTAACTAAAACTGCCTGCACTTTGTGGCCTGATTGTTTTAAATATCAGTATTTATAATGATCTCTTAGAAGGGAATAATAACAACGTGAAAAAGCATGAGTCCATGAATGCAGAAAGGGACAAAGCCCCTCTGCGAGCAGGGGGTTTGTCCCACCCTTCACTGGAAAACTCACTGCCATTCTGTTCCTTTTAGTTGGCCAGGGATTGTCTGTTTGCTGATTAAGTGTCATCTCTTAAGTGCCTTCTGAAGTCAGTACAGCAGTGATAGGATACACAAGGTAATTACTAGTCGGACTGCAAATGTCCCAGGGAACCAAAGAGGATATTTTCCAACTTCTTTTGATGTAAATTTATCTTCTATGTTTGTTTGGTTCAGAGATGATTAAACATTTTCAGCGTCCAGGTCCTCTGCAGAATTATAGATGACACGTACAAATGCTATAATCTCTAATTATTGATATAATAAGCATCTCTCAGAATACTAATTCCTTGTGACAGATTTATTTACTTACTGGATATTTCAGAGAGGGCAAACACTTTTTGGCTTGAGAACTCACTCAGTATTTCTTATGATCTCTGTTCTATTTATGAATAAATGTCAAAAACCCAAGCTCCTCAAATATTGGACTTCTCCTCTTTATTTAATTGGTAATGGCTTTTAACTTGTAAGTTGAACTATCTATTTTCGAACAAAGGCTAAAATTTCTTTTGAAAAATTCCATGTGTCCTTTACTTCAAAATTATTTAAACATCTTGACCAAAATAACAAAGTGCTTACATTTATACTCATAAGAGCTTTTCACTTTTTTTTAAGTGACATCTTTGAAGAGGGTTCTGAAATATTCAGAAAAATCTCCAAGAGTTTCCTTGGCTTATTATTCCCAACTAAACTACGGTAGGTGACTTAAGTTGTGTTCAGTAGCACTCATTTAACAATTCTATTCCTATAGTAGCTCTCTAGCTCAAATACCTGACATTACCAATTAAGCACACATCAAGATATCCAGATATTTGAAAAGAAAGAGTGCATTTTTGGCCAATTAAAAATCTTAAGATTTCCCAAGAAAGTAATTACATCTAGCTCCAGCTCTTTTACATCTAAAGTTTACTTTAACTTTTATCATTAACAGATTCTTTTAAAGATAGGAAATAAATTGTTATATGACCTATCTTATTAAGATAAATCAGGAGGAGGACACTTTTAGTGAAATTTAGCAAGCAGGGAAACTAGTCACTTTCTTTTTCATTTTTAGCATAGTGATATAAATGTCCTGAATAAGTGCAAGGAAAAAGGTCTCTAACTATTGTCTTTGTACCAGCATCTTCAGTTTTAACTGAGAACATGTCAGGGATGAAACCTTTGGCACCTGCCCCATACCTGCTAGACAGAAACTCTTAGGATACAAGTAGAAATATGTATGTTAAGACCTCAAAGTGAATCTTACATATTACAAATCTGTCAGAAATTAAACAAAGATATATCTAATCCAAGCAAATTATACTTTTAATAAGTCACTTGCTCAAGGTATTTTTCCCCCTTTGGTGTATCTGAGTTCTATTTTCTAGATACATTAAATTGCCCACTTTTCTTTCTAGTTTTCAATTTTGTAAATTTCATACTATTTTCCTAAACTGTATAGCATTTGTCTTTTCTTTTCCAACTCAACATAACTTCTTTTTTTTTTTTTTTGGTACCAGGGATCGAACTTGGGTCCTTGCAGTTGTGCAGCATGCAGGGAAACCACTGAGCTAAATCCCCGGCCCAATATAACTTCTTAATGTCTATGTATTAACTAGTATCTGTTCCATTCATTTCTACTTTAACTTCCCCAAATTTAATGTGTCTGTGAAAAAACTAAGCATTTTGTAAAAATTCATATTTAATTTAGTTACATAAATGTGAGACCTGATACCCTGCAGATCTAAAATGTTCCCAGATGCTATTCAGGCTACAGATAGAGCAGACTTCGGTAGAACCCAATTCTTTCAATATTTCTTGGTACAACTTAGCAGTAATTAAACAATGATGTTAACTATACTATCTACAGTGAACTGAATAGTGTGGCACACCAAAAAGACAACTCTACTTGGAAAGTTTGAATGTGACCTTATTTGAAAAAGAGTCCTTCCAATTACAAATTGAGATTTTAAAGGTCACGTATTTAGATTTTTCTGGCATTACCTAGTTGAATCTTAAAAAGAATGACAGATATTCTTATAAGAGACTAAAGAGAAGACATAGCTACAAAGGAAAAAACATATGAAGACTGGGGTAGAGACTGGAGTTGTATAGCTTCAAATCAAATAACACTGGGAGCTATTAGAGGCTGGAAGAGGCAATAGAATCTCCTGAGATCCTTTGGAGGGGCATGGGCCTGAGGACAACTTGATTTCCCACTTGTAGTATCAAGAACAGCAAGAGATTACATTGTTATTACTTTAACCCCCCCCATTTGTAGAATTTGTTTTATGATAACCCAAGAAAAGAAATACGATATTACTTGCCTGTATTCTATAAAAGAATGCTTCTTTCTTATACAACTATTGTTCATCAGTATTTAAATTGACAAAAAGAATGTATCAAATATGTATAATTCACATATTATTCTATACAATATTTGTAGATATTTATATTTATTAGAAAACTCTATGCTCACATAATTTGGGAGGGGGGAGAAAGAAAATAAACCCAATAAAAATGAGTACTAAAGGATATTAGATGAAATAAATGCTGTGGGAAAAACAATGTAAAGGCTTTGTGGAAATGACTTATCTTTCTTGATTAAAAAAACTTCTTATCCTCATGACATGATTTGTTCCCCTAAAAAAGAACCATGTCTCTAGAGAAAAAGAAGAAACAGTTTTATGATGCCTACTACCCAATGGATAAATATTCATTTTAAGAATGAAAGGGACCCAAATTATGTCACTTGTGGCTTGATAAGAACTGAAGTTTAGGTGGACATGGTGCTGCTCACCTTTAATCTCAGCACTCAGAAGACTAGAGCAAGAGGACTGCAAATATGAGGCCATACTGGATGACATAACAAGACCTTGTCTCAAAAAAAGAAAAAAATTGAAAAACAACAAAAACAAAAGAAATTTTAAATATTAAAAGGACAAGAAAACAGGTTGAAAAGGGAAAGTCATTCCACAGCTCTGGAGAAAGAAGTGAATGTAGGGTGCCGAGGCCAAGCTCTCCCAGGAAGTGCCTGCTAATAGAGTAAGAACACCTATGCGACTGTTTGATGAACAGCTGGAGGCTGTGAACTACCATGACAGCAAGAAAATTCCACAGGCCTCAGTATGAAGGGGGTCCTCATAGTTTTGTGGGTTTTACATAAAGAGACACAACCAGATTCTCACAAGGAAGGACCAAGAAAGACTCTTTTAAACATTGATGACATTCTTCATAACAAGTGCCCACTTTCCAGTGAGAAAGACTTAGCCAGAATCTCGTCTCACATTTCATCCATCCCAGCTCCCTGTAGCTCAGAGATCTCATCTACATGGGGAAAAGAAGCGGGAGGAAGCAAAATATTATTCTGAAAAACATGACATAGTAGGGACAAAAGGTGATGAGATATTGAAATTTAATCATAAGATAATAAAAGTATTTCCTATTCTAAATTTTATATTCATGACAATGGATTTCCTCAAGAGCAAATGTAAACTGCAAGTGCACCTTGATTTAGTGTAATTGTCTTGTATGTTTCCTATGTCTTTGGCCTATTAAACTGGTTGTTAATATGTATGTATGATGTTTGACTTTACAAGGACTTACAAGATAAATAAATGAATCTGATACTGGCAATAAAAAGAGAGTGAAAAGAGGGAGTGCAAGGGAAAGGGGAAAATGAACTGCAATGTGGTATGCACACATACCAATTCCCCACAATGAATGTAATCATTATGTACTGCTAATGTGTACTAATAAAATTGTTTTAAAACTTAAATTGCAGGTGAAAAAACTGCAGTACTCAAACTCTATCTTAGGAGTAGTTTTAAGGAATTCTAGGGACAACAGTGAAGTGAAGAAAAAGAAGGAGAAGAGGAAGAGGGAGAAGTAAAAGAAGGAGAAAAGGAAGAAAATGTTCTAAGGGAATTTTAAGTTTCTAGACCTACAGTGACTGCAAACTCTAAAACAGCTCAATTGCTAGCATGATTAACATAAAATCTCATACTAAAGCCATATCTCTCCTATTTCTTTCAACTCTAACATTATGCCAAAACTTTAACAGTAAATTACAATGCATACTAAGAGGTAAGAAAATCCACATTCTGAAGACATAAAGCAAATATCAGACACAGACTAGTAAGAGACATGGATATTGGCATTACCAAACAAAGATTTTGAGATAATTACATTTAAACTGTTAATGGATCTCACTGAAAAAGTAGACAACATATAAAAACAGATGGTTAATCTTAGCAAGAAGTGGAAACTGTAAAACAGAAGCATAAGGAAATGCTAGATGTAAGAAACATTAGAGCATTAAAGAATATCTTTGGTGGGATCATTAGCAGACTGGAAACATCTGAGATAAGTATCAGTGTGCTTGAATATATTTTAATAGACACTGCTTAAATGAAAAATGCAAACACAAAAGAATGACAAAAATCAAGTGGAATATCCAAGAATTGTGGCAAAATAATAGAGTCATTTAGCAGCTGAACATAATAAAGATCGTAGAAATAAATATAAACAAGTATTTCCATGTAATCTTTGTCTATTGACCAATGCATGAATGTTTTAAAATCTATGCTGAAACAATTAAACAAGTATACACAAGATAAAACTAAACAAAGACCTTATATCTTTCACACAAATTTACTCAAAATGTAATAAATCCAACAGCAAAAATTCTAAATTGTCATAACTACAGAAGAAAACATAAAAGAAAATTACATAAATTTGGTTATATTAATGAGACTTAAGACCCTACAACAAACACATAATACACCAGGGAAAAAAATTATAATTTAGGCTTTGTTACCACTAAACATTCTTGCTATAAGAAACAGTTTTAGAAATTTATAAGATAAGAAAAATTAAATAAAATAGTCATAAAATGCATATTTTATAAGATATGTATATTGGAAATGCATAAATAACTTTTAAAGACAATAATAAGAAAACAACCTAATATAAAAATGAACCAAACACATGATCTGTACAGACTGCCACTAAAGAAGATACATAGATGGAGAATAAGCAAAGGAAAAGATTTGTCTTCTCATTTGTCATTAGAAAATTACAAAGCAAAACAATAGTGCAAATAGTCAGTACACCCTGACTGAATGGCTGAAACCCTAAGCACAACCAATATTCCTTGCTGGAAGAGATGCAGAGAAAAAGGAAGCCCTACTAGTTCCTGAAGACATGCAAAATGATACAGTAACATCAGGAATCAGTAGCAATTTCTTTCAAAGCTACCCATAATGTTCTGATATGGTACAAAAATCACGGTCCTATACATTTTCAATAACTGATTTGAAAACATGTCTCCGGAAACCTGAATGTGAATGTGGCTTCTGTCAAAATAGCTCAGACCAACTTGAGACAACCAAGATATCCTTTATTGGGTAAATGGATAAATGAATTCAAGTACATCTCAAAAAGGAATATTATTCGCTACTAAGAATAAATGGCTATCAAGCCACAAAAGACATTGAATAACACTGACTATGCATTGCTAAGTGAAAATAAGTCAAGAAAAAGCTCTTACCTCCTGAGTCCTATCATGTGACATCCCAGAAATGGCAACATATAAAGGCAGTGAAAACACCAGTGGTTTCCAGCATAGAGGGGAAGAGATGAAGGGGCTGAATAATGAAAGATAAGAATTTTTAGAACAGTAAAATTATTTTGAATGAGAGTCTGATTGAGGACCTATAGCAATTGGTGTAAGCCTAAATACTTGAAAACTTACTGAATTTTACAGGGAAAGAGTGGGAGTTAATATGTGCCATTTAAATTTTGCATTTGATGAGTGGAAAAATTACTTGGGAATACAGAATGCAAAACAAATAATCTATGTGTAATATAAATGTATCCAGCTACTTCCCTGAAGGAGATGGGAGAAATGATAGCTTGCAAATCTGAATCGAATGTAGTCTTTAAGGGCACGAAAAACATAAACTACTCATGGACTGATTCAGCTAGACAAGACAAGGGTCCTGCACAGAGACGAATGTCCAACACAAAACACTTGCTGATGTTTAATGTGGATACTCTGCTTTCCATAGGGCGATCATACAGCTCCAGTGTGGATGGTGTGCACTCACTACTGCTCCCTAGGGAAAATACAGAAAGGGAAGGAGGACCTGGAAAGGAACTGAGAGTGGAGAAATCAGGCCATCCCTCCCACAGCCTGTTGGCCCAGGACATCGTCAACAGAGATAAATCTTGACAATGGTAGGTATGTTGCAATGAAAGTGGCTCTTGACCTCCATAGTATTTCTTACCAAGACCCATAACTCCATCTAAACATAAAAAAACCCAAAAATAACCCCCCCTCCCAAATAAACTCCAAAACAAGAAAAACTCCTGGATTTGCATTCTACAAGAGTTGATCAGTACTCCTCAAAACTGGCAAGATCATTTTAAAAAGAAAAAAAGCAAGGGAGATTTGAGAAACTATCATAGTTATGCAGAGTCTATGGAGACTTAAATGAAAGTAATGTATTATCTCAGATGAGAACCTCTAAAAGAAGATCAAGATTAAGTAAAAGCTAAAGAAATTGACTTGAAGAATGGAGCATTCACTTCCACATATTTACTAGCTAGAAAAGAAACAGGAAAAATAAACAATAACAAGAGTTAAAATTTTGCCTTCGTAAATTTCTTAAAAGTTAGGTATTTTAATACCTTTGGAGTTAGGATTTTCTCTGGAATCACAAAATATGATTCAGTATTAGTTCTTTAACTGTGCTTATATGGACCATATTAAAGTTATACAAAAGCAGAAATTAGTTGTGTGATACATAAATTCTTTGTACTATCATTGTAATTTTCCTATAAATCTAAAACTCTTCTAAAAATGAAGCAATTAAAAGTAAATAATTTGAATTTTGGATCAGATTGGTACATCAAATCAGATCCTCATTAAAAGTTGGTCATTAAAAATCATGTAGGGGAATAATCAATGTAATTCTCTTTTAAGCCATGTTCTACTTAGAAAAAATAATGTAGTTCATTGCCGGTATTCATTTAATTTTCAGTGAATGTGAATTAATATATCTTAGAAATGGAAATTCCATTACTAACAACATAATTCTATAAATACAATGATGTATTTCCCGAGATTTTTGATACATCAGGAAAATAAGAAGCTGATAATGACAATGAGCTATTTTATGGCAGTTGGAGGACTGTAGTGTAAGTTATCTCAGTTATCTCACCCTATAACCACAAGCAGCACAGGAAAGTAATCCTGGGGCAAATAGGAATTAAAGGATAATGAAATAAGAAACCAACTCTGACAATTTTCATGTCAAGGTCAAAATATCTAAATCACTTGGAAATTTCAGGTTTTTTACTCATGCAAAATAGATAATTCCTGTCATTATGGAATTATTTATAAATCTTAAAAATGCTTAGCATATATATTCAGAGTGCCTAGCCACATGTCCATTTTCAGTATTCATTTCAATTTATATCCTTTGTCTTATTCAATGTAGAATAAAGTCGTTTTAATAATGGCTTATGAAAAGTTAATAGCTTGAAACAGAAGTATGCAAGAAATTGGATGAGAGAACTTATGGATTATTTCGAGAATTCAAAGCAAGTTCACTGTTTTCCCTATTCTTACTGGCTACAGAAGACAAGAAAAATAATACCTAAAGATGATATACTGCCTTGGGGAAATTTTTAAAGTTAGATATGTGGATACCTTTAGAGTTAGGATTTTCTTTGGAAGATGTTTCTTCAGGGATTTTCTGAATTTCCAATCCCATATTTTGGTTGATGTTAATATATTTCTTATCTGAGACACTGCTGACCTCAGTTAGACCTACCTCTGACCTCAACTAGATTATAATATGACAAGTATTGAGGAATTGTACTCCAAACTCTGCTGGCTGTATATCTGCCATGATGTACTCCATCTCTCTAAGACAATGAGGTGATTCTAATCTGAAAAAGTTACTTAAGGTCCTTTTACTGAATTACACATATTTTCAAAATTTCAGCTTTATAAACATATATATGTGTGTGCACATATGTTCATAATATATGCTTATGTTTATATATATTTACGTGTTGCATATATATAAACTTTTAATAGTTTACAATAAGTGGCTTCTGTGTAGTCTGGCCATGAAAAAGTTAATATAGAACATAAGGAGTAGACTGTTTACCTGTTTAAACTTTCTTTAAAAATTAATATGAACTGTATCTCCACAATAATGTCAAAAAACGAACAGTCTGAATGATAAAGTGGTTTTAACAAATGAAGATTATAGTTATTCAGGGCACATTATCCTATCCAAATATGTGGTTGAATTTCATTAATACTTCACACATTAATTGCACTTAAGAGCACTTAAGATAATCATAGAGTACTCAGAATTAGAATCCTCTTTTAATTTTTAAAATAAATTTCTATTAATTTATGCAGCTTCATGTATCAAATACTCCCTGGTATATTACTAGCCAGGAATTGGATTCCTGCTGAGTGTAGGTAAGCAAATAGACAAAGAGACATTAAGCAAAATAGACTGTCACTTACAGATCTTTGAGACTGCTTAGTCAGAGAGGCAGAAATATTAAGCTAGCAATTGGCTCAATGCTGCATGAATTTTTATGAGCAATGAAAATCTCTATGTGAACACACATATGTCATACATACACACTTATGCACGTGAACACATGGATGACAGATGTGCATGCATGCATACAAAGGGCAGAGAAGCCAGGGAGACAGGATGGTCAGTGTAATGCTGAGGTAGTGCCAACAGCCTCTCTGGGGCTTTATTTTAGAAGTTCTCAAAAAGTGCCTGCCCAGGCTCACTTATCACTGATGAAGGAGTTGAATTCTACTTTCTTAGTTGTTATAAAATTGTTGTTTTTACAGTGGGTCCTATTGTGAAGAGATATTTTTACATATGATGTTTTAAGAAACTGAAAATAAAGATAATCATTTCAGAGTAAAACTGGTGACAATAGTTTCCTCAGGAGGGCAACATTTATAGCAAAACACAATATGTTACCTAAATCAGGCAAAGTGGAATACTGAGAAACTTTCTCTTACTTTAAAGTTCCACCTAACTCCAAATTTAGAACTGCCACCTGATGGCGACTCCCTCAGGACATGGTTACTTTTACAAGCATTTGCAGTCCAGACTCAGGTGCTGAGAGTGAGGCCTATTTCCTGCAGCCTTACATACTAAGAAGAAAACAAAACAAAACATAAATTGATAAAAGATTGTAAAGGATAATGAAGTAAAGGAGAATGAATGATGTTCCAATTTGATCTCCAACTAGAAACTTAATACTTTATAATATTTAATATGTACTCCTGTAACTAAGATAAACAGTAGGTAGGTAGATATATATGAGTTTATCAATGACGTAGAATTTCACATGGCAAGAATGACTCATTACTAAAAGAGTTCAAAACCCAATACTTTCCTGGGATTGTTTTCTTAGGACATGCAATCTAAGACTAAATTCAAGGCCAAAGGGCACCATAGCTCACCTTACCAAAACTCCCCTGAACTATGCATGAAGCATGAAACATAGCGATGTCTAGGGGGTGCCTTTCCCTTTGTGCCTCTGTGAACCTATGTGGTAGTTACTTCCTGTTAACCAAATTAGATAATTTCTTTTTTTTTCTGAATTAGATATTTTCATGATAAGAAATTCACTAGTAAACAATATTTAGAAAGAAAACTAGAAAAAAATGATGACTTAATTCTGGCACTCACATACAACATTTAACATTTTATTCAGTTTAAATATGATGAGTGCCTTAAAATTATTTCTTATGGCAACACAATACTGCTGAAGAGGAAGTCTGTTTCTTCAGATACCTAAAGAATTCCTGCAATTGAAATGCTGCCATCTTTGTGCCTAATCAGAGGAGGGACAAGAATGTCATCACCTCTTGAGGAGCCACTAGTAGAACAGCCCATGAGGCACCATGACTTTAAAAAATTTAGACACGTGTGCTGAGGTCGCTGCAAGAGGTAGCTCTGCCACAGGAAGGCAGATGCTAGCATTGTAGGACAAGATCTTAGAGTTCTACAAGCCAGAGAGTTTGATTCATGAGAATATTACCTATGTAAAATACAGCAGAAAATCATAAGGGAAAAAGAAAGAGAGACAGAGATAGAGAAAGACAGATTTCCCAATTAAGTGCATACATTTTCTTACATGAACTCGCATCTCTCTAAAGCTTCATTTTGGTCTAAACAGGAGAAAAAAAATGAAGCAAATAAAATTACTATTTCTTTCATAATGATTCCTCAGTATATCATAATATTTCTGTTTTCCCAAAACATTTTCTAGATGAATGATCTTTAATTTCCCTGGCAATATTTTGAAAGACTTATCAAACAGAATGCAGAAAACCTATCTACTTGATATTAAAAACTTTATACTGTGTAGTGGTACAGAGCTGAAGTCCCAGATACTCAGGAGGCTGAGACCGGTGAATTCCCAATTTGAGGCCAACTTTGCAACTTAGTGAGACCCTATCCCAAAACTCAAAAATTAAAAACATGGTGGTGGATATAGCTTAGCACTCCTTGGGTTGAATATATAGTATTGCATGCATCTATGTATAAATAAATACATACACAGACATATATACATGCACACCGGGAATATAGCTCAGAACACCTTGGGTTTTATCCTAAATAGAAGAAAAAGCCAAACAAAACAAACAAAAGGTACTTGGAAGTGTGTAACCTTATATTTATGAATCACTTTAACTTTTGGGTCATGGGATTTTCCTGTCAAGTTTTGTGCACACCTTCACACCTTATAATTCACTATGATATTCTACCTAAAGTGTAGGATTTCCACTTGAAAAGGTATTACATTTAAAAATACATTTCACATACTTCTTATGTAACTCATAATTTTAAAACATACAAAAATACTTGTATTATTTTTAAAGAGCTTGAACACAAATTTGAAATCACCATAGGTGGAGAGAATATTGCTGTTAAAAACAATGTGAAGAAAAAATAGTGTGGAGATAAAATGGACAGCATGCTAGGTTGTGCCTAAATCAATACAAATCAAATTTTTATACTTATTTTAGACTGTAGAGACCAAGTCACAATACAGATAACAAGATGAACTCAGGGAAAGTAAATCTTCTTACTGGAAAACTAAATCTAAAAAGGTTATTATAAAAGACTTCTGTTATAAGGTGAATTAAGTCTCTCTCAGAATTCATATTTTGAAATACCAACCCTAAGTACCTATAAATGTGAGTTTTATCATCTTGAAAAAGGAATTAGGATTAAATAAGGTCATGAAGGTGCACACTAATGACTAATGTCCTTATAGAAAGAGGAAATGAGAAAATCACAAACATTTACAGAGGCAGACATATGAAGATAGAAAGATGATAGCCCTCTCCATGCCAAGAATGGAAACCTTGGAAGGTAGCTCCATATTAACACCTTGATTTTGGATATTTAATCTCTCAAACTGTGAGAAAATCAGTTTCTGATGTTTAAATCACTCGATATCCACTATATTGTCAGAGCATTCTTAGAAAACCAACACAAATTTTTTCATATTCTTTCTTCCTGCTCTGATTTTGAATAGGAAACTTTTCAGAAGACATTTCCTCTTGCATGCAGAAGATGCAAGTAAGTAGAATTTACAGTGAGCTATAATATTTGTATAATTATCCACAGTGAGTCCATGATATTGGTAACATAAAATGAGTACACATAAATAGTGCTCTAACTATAAGCAGGCAAGGTATAATGTGGATATTACAGGAATTTAGAATAAACACAAAATTTCAAAGAAAGATAATTTTCAAGTTTTCTCTTAAAACATAATTAGGACAAACAAATGTGATATTATCAAGAAATCATTAATAGTTGAAATTCAGTGAAATCTTACTTTATATTATTTTTTTAAAAGATTGTGATTTAAAATATTATTAACAGTTATTTCTTCCTGGGAAAAAGTGTAAAAATTTGCCCTTATTTCCTAAATAGCATTATTTGACCTACATTAAAAGTAGAAAAAAAAATACAGCAGTATTTACTTGACCCGTTCCAAAGACAAAATGTAAGTGAAAATGTCCATCAATTTAAGATAAATTTGCTTGTGATCATATATATAAGTTCATTTCCTGCAATGATGTTTCTGTTTCCTCAAAACAGCTAGAATTCTTGAAGACGCAAACTGCATATTTTGATTGGTAATATCTAAATGAAGTCCAGTAAATAGGACTTCTAATCTCAAGGAAGATCAATTTCACCTTTCCAAGGTTTAATGAAGAGAAGGACAAGCACTTAGAAAACATCTCCCCAGCCAACCTTCGGGCTGCTACTTTAATCTGAAAAGGGCATAAGCCACTGTCATTTCAGGATTTCAGAAGCCTGGCCTTCTCCCAGAGAGAAACTTAAGATGCAAAGAGAGCAAGATATTCACTAATAGCTCATACTGAACTCGAGGACAGCTAGAATTCAAATCCAGCTTTCTAGACTTTCAGTCCCTGACTCATTATACTTCCTAGACAATCGACCCTTGAAGAGAATTTTGGAAGCTTTGGAGACATTTAAGACTTAGTGCTTTTAGTTTCAGGATGGCTAAGGAAGGCAAATTTCTCCAAGGCAAAAAAGCCTTGTCTTTCTTCCATTACCGAAGAGTTCACCTTAACTCCCATAAAGTTTAACCACTGATTTTTAATCAGTTTTCATTTTTATTTTGATTGCATTTACCCAATCCAATTAAACTTTAAGTTTGCCCTGATGGGCAAAAAACACAAATGAACCATAAAACCATGAGACACCTCTATGAATTGTTCCTTAGTTTTCTTACCAGTAAAAGAGATCATAATTCCCTACTTCATCATCTTCCAGGTACATTTTAGTTTAAATTTTTTAAAAGTTTAAACATACAAACTATTACCTACCTAGCTTGCTAAAACTTAAATCTACTCTGTGGTGATACAGTCTTAGGCTTGACAGCACCTTTGCTTAGCTTATTTCTAATGACTATTAGAAATTATTTTTCCTTAATGGCTCAACAAGCTTTCTGAAATGAAAGTGTTGTTGAGGTGCTATTTAATATCTACTATTTAACACAGTCACTTGTAAAATCTGAAATGCTGCATGGGAACACTTTTATACGCATGCTATCCAACAGTATTAAACCAGACTTTGCATTAAAATGTCATAACCTGAATTGTCCAAGTGATTAATATACTCAGACTGGGTAATATCTAGAATAGACAGGAGCCTCTGCAGCTCAAAAACATGAAAACATTTATCTAATGGCAAAATTTATCAGAAACTTATTTTTATTGAACGTTGCCTTCCCCAAGAGCTAAAACTCTTGGAAACCTGAGAAGTGCCTTGTTATTCTTTTTCCTGCTTTAATGAGTTGCAACAAATTTAGTAATTAAGACATTACAAATTTATTACGTTACATCTCTTGGGTCAGAAGTCCAAATGGCTCCCACTCATCTGAAATCACACAGTGCTGCAGGGCTGGGTGCTTTTCTGGAGGTTCAAGCAGAGGCTATGTGTTCTGGCCTTTTCCCAAGGCTAGCGCTCCTCTCACACTCCATTCTTTGTCTGAAGCTTTCTTCCACCTTCTAATGCAATGCCAGCTGTTCACAAATGGCATAGTTCGCATCATCTTGTCACTGATTCTCCTCTTACCTCTTGCATTTAAGGATATCTGTGATTACACTGGGTCTATCTAAAAATCCTGTAAAATCTCCCTCTCTTAATAGCAGCCAGTTGGTAATAATAATAATTTCCCTTTATTATGGACCCAACATATTCACAGGTCCTAGGAGTTAAGATGAGAGAATTAGAAGTCACTTTTCCTTAAACCTATGGAACAATTCTCAGAAAAAATAACTTCAAAGCAATAAGAAATATATAAAAGCTATAGTACTAAATCTCTTTCTAGGGTGAAATAAAAACCCAAAGGCAAAACAAGAGGGAAGTAGAAGTTATTAATGGCTCAGTAATCAGAGACGATGGAAGGTCAACCTAACTTCAGATCCACGCTGTTCATTTCTACAACTGGGAAAACAGCCTATACTACTGGCATTGGTAGTTTCAAGATATGTTATCTGGGTGACTTGTAAACTATCAGGACAGAGTTGAAGAACAAAGAAAGATACTTTATGGCTACCGAACTGACTACAAATGGGAAGCATTGATGGAATGTTGTTGGTGTACACTGAAATAGAAATTGACTATTGTGTATCTCTCCTGACGGATTATTCTTTGTGCTGACTCCACACCAAAATAACCCTTGTGAACTCTGAGGACAGATAATACCCAGTTCCTTTTCTGAAGATGATGGGTCAGTAGCTTGTGGTGCTGAGATACAGGACACTGCTTTTGAGAGGTTCTGTCTAATCACTTCTTTCCTGAGCTTGTTAAATTACTGTCTTTTGTATCCTCAGAATCAACCACAGTGCCTAGCACATTACAAATGCTCACTAAATGTTAGTCTTATGAGGATGTATTACACTATATTATTATAAAACCCTGATGAGGCCTCAAAATGGTTTGCATGTTAAAAGTTAATTTTTCAAAATGGTACTTTTCATTAATTATGAAGCCATCATAGGTGTTAGTAAGATCTTCCACCATTGTTAAGATTAAACACACACAAACACACACACACACATACACACACACACACACACACACACACACATAGAGATTATGAAGTTGGCACAATAGCGAGTATTTCCTGATAACTTCATCTATACTACACCCCACTCTCTTGCAATTCCCTGTCCCACTTTGATGTGTCCTAGCCATTTGGTACCCATTCACCAGTCTCTTTAGCTCCTCCTTCTTCATTACATCCAGTCTCACAATGAGTGGGATGCCCTTTGCTTCTTTATTAATGTATGCCCAGTGTCTAGAACAGTGCCACCTGAATGGAGATGGAATGAGAATGCCATGGAATGAGAAACTTACACAATGCAACAGAAAAAGTCATTAAAAATAAAATAATCCACTGCTTTTGCACATGTCAAATATATCTTAACTGAAGGCAAAGCAAGAAAACATTCAGGAGCCTTACCACAGATGCCTTATGATATCATGTTAGGATCAGGCTCAAGTGAAGGATAGACATCTTTATTTGAATATATATATTTCTCTAAGCCACAAGGGGAGAGTTACATGAAAAAAACTAAAATAACCCTTCAAAAATATTATTTTAATTAAAATTGTATAAATGAGTTATTGATTTCTTACTCTACAATACACTCCTCAGTCTATTATATTTTAACACTCACTGAATTTAGCTAATATTTCAATCAACTCATAAAAATCACTCCTATGGTATTGATCAACACTATGATTTTTCAAACCACAGGAATATACCCAGGAAGAAATATAGATGACAAGACTACTGAAAGACTGATACATAACCCAAATATAAAGCAAATACAGTGTAAAGGAAAGAGAAATGGAGATGAACCTAGATTAAAGAAATTTAAGAACCTTATCACTGAAATTTACTTTGATTCTGAATAGCTATTTGATTTTGTGATTATTTTGTTTTTCTGTATGTGAATGATTCTCCTTTAAATAGCAGGAAAGAAAGTTCAGTAATTATTCAGGGTAGGGACATCAGGGGCTGGGGTGGGGTAAAGAAAGAAGTACAGGGAATCAAGGTGATACTGACAGCAGTTTGGATCTTCCAACCTGCTACTACTTAGACCACACAGAGGAGCAGCAGCAAGGGTGAAAAGAAAGTCAACAATCTCACCAAACATGCATGCGCACACACAATTAGGGTGTGACAAATAAGCTTGATTATGTCAGCTTGGTTTGGGAGTGTCCCCAGGGGAGTTTAGTGGAGCACTATTTGGAATTGGCTGCTTAGGTCATGGAGGCCTGGCCTTGGGGTTATATTTGGTCCCTGACCCCTTTCTCTTTAGCACTCTTCCCCTGATCTGCTTCCTGGTACCAAGAACTAAGCAACTCTGCTTAGCCATGTACTTCCACCATGGTTTTTCTGTGTTGCAGCCAGCTGGCCATGGATGAATCTCCTGAAACCATGAGCCAGATTAAACCTCCCAGCTTTAAATTGCAGGTTTTGGCTATTTTGTCTCAGTAACTAAATAGCTAACTAATACATAAAGCCTGAGATTCTTCTTGAGGTACAGAAATAGGTACAGTTGCTACATAAACCGAGACACTGAAGGACAATAATCTATTATAATAAATTACCATAAATGACTAAGATTTCTGAGAAGGAACATTTGTGGATACAATAGGTTATTATGTGAGTGGTGACTGAAGAAAGCAAAATAGATTCTTATAGGTTTGGGGTAAATTAACTTTGAGTTGTTTCTCATAGGGAGAATGACTCATGATAACAGACTTAGTTACTTTCCTCATTGCTGAGACAAAATACCTGACTCCCAAATTTAAAGGAGGAAAGGTTTATTTGGCTCACAGTTTGTAGAGGTTTCAGTCCATAGTCAGGTGGTTCCAAGGCAGAGTGGCACATGGTAGAGGGGCATCACAGAGGAAAAACAGTTCATGGCAGGCAAAAACAAGTGAGGGGTGACCACAGATCTTTCTAGCCCTTATACTTTATGCAGGCTACTTAGGGCAGGTAGCACTCATACCCTTAATCCTAGTGCCCTTGAACCTAGCATTGCACCTGAATCAATCCCAGCTTAACACGCTCTAGATCCAGCCACCTTTGAAAAAGCCCCACCTATGACCACATGAGGCTTTGTGGGACATCTAGGCAGAAGCCATAACAGAGAAAAATATTAAAATGTCTGTCAATATTGTGCAATAAACTTTGGAAGAAATTTTCTGCTCTCTTTTACATCTAAATCATCATGAAAGGAAAGAGCTCTGTATACTGCTAACCATAGCAACCAAGCTTGAGGTAAATTAGCTCACATATCAAAATGTATTTTCAAACAGATAAAAGAATTACTCTCACTTCAATAAGAAATGAACATGGGTCAAGGAATGTTTTCTATTCATTAAGAAATGAGGCAAACAGTGAGATTCTCTTGCCAGTTCAAAGAGAAACTATAGTAAGCAATGCTAGGATGACTTCAAAGTGGCCAATAGGATTAAAAATTCCAAGGCCTGGGGTTATCAGATACATTTGTAGAAATATTCATAATGAAATATAAATCAATAAAACCAGGACTTTCAATAAATACAACGAAACAATTGAACTAATTTACATTTTTGTAGATAATCCTCAGGTGACTTTTGTTCCTTCATGACATTGGAAGGTATCTCATGCAAACGACTTAACTCTCAGGTATGAATAATTGTTCTGACAAACAGAATAATTACTCATTCTTAAGTACCAGCTTTTACACAGAGATTTATTAAAAACTGTTATGGCTGATATCAAACAGCCAAAGAAACTCTTTTGTTTTTTGTTTTTGTTTTTGGTACCAGGGATTGAACTCTAGTCCTTGTGCTTTTGAGGCAGGCAGTGGAACCACTGAGCTAAATCCCTGGCTCTGAAGAACCTCTTAAAAGTGTCATCTATTCACTCAACAACGACAAAAGCTTTTTAATTAAAAATAAACAGAAAACTAAGAACAAAATGTACAGACTGTTCCCTGACCCTACTATCATTCTTCTAATCTAACCTGCTGTGATGTCATTCTACACTGGTCCTTCTTGTCATTTCAGTTGTTTTGAGGCCAGATTTGTGATTTCTTCCTTATGGAAAATTTCTTTAAACTTTTATATATCCACCAAGCAATTCTATCACAAGACTGTTTCGTTCAATTGGTTGTATGCAATAAAGTATATTTCCCCAATCTTGTATATATTTGGTTGCTTTTGTTTAACTGTTCCCTTTCCAAAGAATAAATAAACTACTTTAACAGTTCAAGACTGTCTCACTTACTCCCAGTACCTCTTCAGTGTTGTCTAGAATTGTGCCTGACACAGAAAATGTTCTTAATAAATATTTATGGAAAAACAAATGATCCTGGTTCTATCAGTTTTGTAAACACTATCGTAACTATGATGAAATGTAATAGTATTTCTAAGTAAAATCCTTTTGGAAGGTCATGAGAGGTGTAGAACTCTTGCACTTGGTGGCTCCTCCATAGAACACTAATATTGAGCTGAGCAAAGATTAACCTATGTACTCAAACATTTATTGCTCTCTGCCATCTTTATTTTTTCTTAAGGAATTGATATGCATTTCTCTTGCTTCTTGGCTAGACAGTGTTTCAGTAACACAAATCTTCACTATGGCATTGTAGGTAGCAACAATCCAAGCTTCTGTGGAGAATTAAATTATTGATAATAGCTTGAGGGCAGTTTTCTGAGAATAAGTAAAGAAGAAAAGTATTTTTAAAAAATAATATTACTAATTTCCAAAAAGAAAAGTGCCTCGTACAAGCATTTAGCAGAGTGATCTCTGGAATTCACAATATGACCTAGGACATAGGATTCCATTATTTTCTCTATATTAAAAGCATAGAAAACACAATGTCTGCTTCCATCATAAAAATTCATAGGAGGCAGCTTAGCTTCATGCAGAAAACAACAAGCATCCACTCAAGAAGCTGTGTGTCCTATAGACTCTTGGCTCTGTTTTATAAAAATTAGGACTCACTGTTCTCTTAGCCATTACTGTGGTTTCACATCAAGGATTCCCAAACTGGGTATAATAACTCAATTTTCCAAAGACTGACTTATTAGTGAAATGTTTACATATAGAGTGAAATTAAAAAAAATCTTTATGTAAGCATATATTCAAACTTCACAAGACTCGAAGAGAATTTTAGAATTTGTTGAGGAAATTATATTTACTAAAGATTCCCATAATTACACATTTACATAATTATTTACAATAATTAAAAATAAATATTAGGAAATACAGATTATAATAATTGCCTTAAATATTTTCTTTTACAATTATGTAAATCTTATTACAAAAAGACATTTTAAAATATCATTTTCTTATAAAGTATGAATATATAGAATGTAGCATTAAGGAAAAAGAGAGAGGTATCATTTCTTCTCAATGTGTAGTTACTTTGTCTTGATTTTATATTGTTTCAAGACAACAATAATATTATTGACATCTATAAGGCATATACCACAAGGCTTTAACCTTCCCATTCTAATTTTCTTTCCATATTTTAATAGTCACAGTTTCTTTCCTCTTACACTATCTCAAATAAGGCAAACATCTATTCCTAATATCAGATGTCTTTACATACAGTCAATATTTTTAACTGAAAAATTTTAAAAAAATGAATCTTTCAAAAAGATTTATCTGTGGAAATAATATACACTCTTTTATCTTAACATGAAAAATTCCCACCTTCATAAACTACATAAAAAGATCTTGGACCTAGAGGAAGATTTTAAATCTATGAAGAATTACATCTGCTACAGATGGAGAAAGGTTCTGAGGTCAAAAATCTTCTTAGGGAGGGAAGGATTCCTCTACCCATCCTCTTACAAAACCAATAAAAAAAGACAAACATGAGGTTCTACTTTCTTCACTTCTCCCATGACTAGAATTTTAAAATAATCTTTCCCCTGAAAGCCATTCACAAAGAAATAATATTTTAAAACACAATCCTATGTTCTGATTGAGTAAATTAATAAACTGCAGTCTTATAAATACAGCAGAGTTTATTTATCTTATTGTTATTAGATGAGAGCTGCTTCCATTGTGCCTGTAATGCTCATCTCAATATTCTTACTGAAGTTCACGACCTTGGTGAAATACGTGCAAATGCACACATTTGTGTCACATACACTTACAGATGGACATTTCGGGTCAAAGAATACAGATTGATTATATACCCCAAATTATTGCCAGTGGTAGTTTTCCATAGTAGTTCTACTCTGCCCAAGAAGTTACAAAAATTTGAGTTGCTGTATATCTTTTAAGTCTAGATGCTCATATTTTAGACATTTGGTAAATGTTAATCAACAGTCTCTATAAAATTACCTACATTATATTATTCCCTGACATTTTTTTCATGTTAACTTATTTGCTTATAATTTATCGTTCCCTATACAACATACATTTCTTGGGATATGAACTCTTTTTTTCTACATAGCATCTCATACGGTAGCTTCATAGACAACATAAATAGTTGTTAAATGATAAAACTGAGATAAATAGTCAATCCCTTTCCAACTGGCCATCTTTTAAAAAGTACTTCTGGGGGCCAGGGATTTAGTTCAGTGATTTTGCCACCTGCTGTGCAAGTGCAAGGACCCACGTTCGATCCTTGGTACAAATAAATAAATAAATAAATAAATAAAAAAGTACTTCTAAAGGCTGATGAGCAGCAATATATGATGAACTAGTGTGGATCATCTTAAATTGCTGGCCTTATTTCTGGCCAATTTGCATAAATGTCATAGCCCATCCTAAGCCATGAAATATAAAATTTAGAGAACTGGTTTATGAAATTATGTGCACATTCTTGTTTTATATTACTCTGTGCAGTTTGTATTTGAAAAGTGGATGCACATTATCTACAGAAGAAAAGAGAAATCTCAAAGACCTCACAGTTTGTTACCCTAACTTCCCTCAAACTTCTGTGTCACATAGTCTTAGGAATAAAAGTTGTGTTTAGTCCTAAGTCAGAATATTTATAACTATTCTTTCAGTTGTTCTACTTAATTATAAGATTTGGTTTGTGTGGTATGATGTAGGTTGGTGACAGAGAAAAAAGTATTCCGCATATACTCTATCTATGTATCTATCTATGTATCTATCTATCTATCTACTTACTTTATTCATTAGATATGATACTGGAAAATTCAATATTATCACTTTAAAATACACACACAAACAAGCATGCATTTTGTACATTTTTACTTTCTTTGTTTCCTTCTAAGGAAGCAAAGTCAGAGCTCCACTTTTCCAGCAATAAATGTATTTATCTTCTTACACCTGGTTTCTGAAAAAAAAATACCTTCTTCAAGGTCATCGATGAATTGTACTTCACAACTCTCAGTTTTGATTAACAAGACATTAGTATGAGTCCAGGAACAAAACTGTGGTGCAGATTATGTACACTTATTTTCATACTTCCATACTTCTAAAGAGTGTCTTTCTCTGGACTACGATAGGTTTCCTTCAGGCTCTTCTCTCTGCCTCCAGGATTCATTGCTGTATGATGCAAATCCCAGATGCTAATCTCTCCTTAAAGCTTTGCCAAATAGGAATGTGATCTTTGCTACTTTGCTAGATGTGGCCTGAGATGCCAGACCTTCAATTTCCTTCATAGACAAATGGAGAGAGAGAGAGAGAGAGAGAGAGAGAGAGAGAGAGAGAGAGAGAGAGAGAGAGAGAGAGAGAGAGAAAGGAAGGAGGCAGGAAGGCAGGCTAATTTACTCATGGGGCTTCTTGGTTCCTCTTAAACTCTTATTCAACACTTTGTCATATCGAAACATCTGCTGTGCTTCTGCTACATTTTCAGTTAATTCATTTGGTTCCAGAAATAGAAAAACCTTTTTTTTTTTTTTTTTTTGAGAAAACGATGCATAAGTCTGTGCTTAGATAAAAAGATGAGGTCGAGCTGAGATGACACAGAGCAGCGTGGGGAGTTTCTGGGTGCTTTGGCAGCACGAGCATCCTGCACTGCTGACTCCTACCTTAGAAGCCCTTAGTCTGGGCCATTCTCTGCTTGGCCGGCAAGCAGAACTGTGAACAAAATGTTACTCCTATGCTCTACACATGATGTGGAGGTACTATAATTAAAGCATGATCAGAATGGCAGTGTGATCTGAAACTAGGTAAATCAAGCCCAAAGAGAGGTATTTCTCATTCCATAAATCACGGCAATAGCTTGAGCCTTGTATTTAGATATGTCCACAATTAACAGATGAGGATCAAAGTTATATAGGCTAAGGGATACATTTATTGGAAAATATGTAAAAAATCCATGAGATATTTTGTTATGATCATTTGGAAATCATTTAATTTGTATAAAATAGTATTAAAGTTACTAAATTCATGTGTAATTATAATTTCAATTATTTTGATAAACAATAAAATCCAAAGAATAACAGTTATATAGTGGATGCTCCAATTTCCATGACTGAAAGCTTAGCCTTTAACATCCCTTTCTGCTTTCGGTGAAAAGGGCCTTCAAAATGCGGGCTCTAAACCTGCAACATCAATAGCACTTTGGGATCTCTCAGAAATACATTTTTTCGACCCAACTCCTGACCTACTGAAATAAGAATTTAGGTGGTCAATACAGAAATTTGAGCCTTAACAAGCTCTCTAGATGACTTCAATGAACCACTATCTCCTGAAAGTCAGTTAGGCATTGGTCCACACCCATAATCCAAATCCTGGGAAGTTGAGACAGGAAGGTAGATATGTCAAACCCTGCTTTGTTAAATTCATGAATTAATGAGACCCTATCTCAAAAAAAAAAAAAGAGTTGGGTAAATAGTTCAGTATGAATGTTCAATCCCTAGTACCACAAAAAACTTTTTTCACCTTTCCTGTATAAGGGCAAAAAAAATCTTAAACACAGATATCCAAAAGCTATATTTTTATTGTCTTAATGTGTGCTAAGAGTTTTGTATTGCCTGTGTTTAAAATGTACCATGAAATAACAGTGACTACTTTCTCCTAATCTATCACTACTTCTCTGGCTCTAGCAACTGGAAACTACATTTTCTTAAATTTTCTTTTTAATATAAAACAGCTAATACATCACGACAAAAAGCATTGAAAGGGATGCTGGGGTGGTAAACAGAGTTGACCATTGATGACTGCCATACTCACTTGCAGCAATCTTGGATTACCTGTAATTGGCATTCAAGTTTTCCCCTAACTTTTGGACAAAGGGATTCCTTGTAATGTTTTACTTCTTCCTTAAGCTGTTTTTGACTCCCAGAACCAAAACTGTTGTTTCATTTTTTAAGTTTCTAAAAAGTAAGAAAAATATTTTAAAGATTTATCTTTAATTAGCACGATAATTTTTGCAAGGTGAGTACTTTCTGTGTTTGATTTTTTTCAGATACAAATAACAGAATTTGCCATACTATTCTTAAGTGTGATGTTCAGTATTATCAAGGACATTCTTATCATTTTTTGATCTCCAGATTCTTCTCATCTTGCAAGACTGGAACTCTATATTCATTAAATAACTCCTCACTTTCTTCCTGCCCAGTCCCCTAGTAACCACTATAATTTCTGTTTCTGTGAGATTGATGACTTTAGTTATATTTACTTTTTTTTTTCACTTGCACAATATCCTCAACTTTGACCCATAACATAGCCACAATGAAATATGACCAACAGGGTCAATTCAACAACTGAGATGTACTTATTGGTTTTGGAGGGTGGAAGTCCAAGATCAAGATGGCTTCAGGGTTGCTTTCTCCTAAGGGTGCAGACAGCTACCTTCTCATTGTCTCATTGTGTGCCTTTTTCTCTGTGGGTCTGGACTTCTGGTGTGTTTATGTTCCATAACACAGACACCTGAACTATGGTATTTGGGTCTCACTTTGATGACATCATTTACCTTAGTGCGCCTTGAATGTCTTCATTCTAGGTAAGTCCTGTTAGAACCATAGCCTGTAATTTATTTCCACCTGGAAATGTTAGAGATATAGAACTTACACCTAACTAGTTGTTTTTACTCTTTGGCCACTGTGAGTACTGCTGCTATAGATACAGGGGAACAAATAAGGAATAGCTTTCCTGGATATATACCTAGGAGTTAAACTGCTGACTCATATGATAAACATATTTTAATCTTTTGAGGAGTCACCACACTGTTTTCTACAGAGGTTACGCCATTTTAACGTGCTACCAACAGTGCACAAGGATTTCAATTTATCCACCTCTTCACTATACTCCTTTTTTAATGATAGTCATCCTACTGAGTGTGAAGTATTATTTCATTATGGTTTTGATTTGCATTTTCCTCACACAGTATGCTTAAAAATATCTTATTTACCAATAAATAAAAAACAATTTCATGTCATTGTTTAAATAATTGTTTTTAATTAAAACAGTTATTAGATAATTATTGCACAATTGTTTTGAATTAAAACTGAATATTTTATGCAGCTCATATGTATTGAATCTGTGAGTCAGTCCAAGTAGTGAATTCAATATAAACTGCTTGGTGAACTAGACACATACCTAGAAGAATGCTTTCAGCAGACATCAACTTACAACTTTCTTAAAATCTATCCCATTAATAATTGTCTCTTTTAGTTTGATTACCAGAAGTTTGCTAGTCCTTGGACTTTTCTTTCTCTCTAGATTGATATTTTTTAGGAGGGTACCAAGGATCAAACTCAGGACCTTGTGCTTGCCAGGCAGCCACTGAGCTAAATCCCTGGCCAGTGCCACTGAGCTAAATCCCTAGCCCTTTTCCCCCCTCTAGACTGAGATGGAAGCATAACTATTATGAGATCCTCAAACTGATCTAACATACTGCTTCTCTTCTTAAATAGACATTGATTTCTCTAGAATTTCAGACACACTGAGTGACAATTCAGTAAAACAAGTATGTTCATATAGCAGATCATGCCTTACTTACAGAGCATATTAATCTATAAATGTCTAAGGATCAAATTCTAAATTAATAATTGCCATGGCTCATATCTTTGTCAAGTCTTGAAGGTTTGGACACCAGACTATGGACTTGTTGATAAGTGGTAAAACATTTAGGAGCTGGGTCCTGGTAGAAGATATTAGACCACTGAAGTGGACATTGGGTCTCATGCCCCTTCAAGGAGATATTAAGTCTTTGGCCTCTTTCTGTTTTTCTCTTTGCTTCCTGGCCACCATGAGGTAAGTAGCCTTCTCTACTCCATTCTCTTGTCATGATAAGCAGCCTCTCCAGAGGATTAACTGTGAGCCAAAATACGCCTTTACTTTTATGACGATGATCATCTCAAATATTTTGTTACAGTAATGGGAAACTGACCAGCATAATAACCAAGTGACTCTAGAAGCTAAATTACATAATCTGTGTTAAATTTTCATTCTTTAATGAAATATTTAAAGAGAAATTTTAATTATGATAAAATTTATTATATGTATATATGCTTTGTTTCAGTGTGAGTCGTGCAAATGTATCTTAAAATCATCTTCTTTCAAAAGTTCACATGCAGTTATGGAAATATCCATATGAGAAAAAAATTAGCTGGGTACATTATAGGAAGAAATAAAAATATGTAACTTATTTTTATTTATTTAGTTAATAATATCCAGTTACAAAGAAAATAAAAGGAATGGTAGCATCTGTGAAATTTTATTTCTCCTTATGTTCAGGTAGTAAAATATCTCATATGCATCTTTCTATTTTTTCTGCATATCTGCTTGAGGGCTGAGACAATAGTACAACTGACTTCATTATTTCTTTTAACTAACAAAAAACAAAGAGGCTTAAAACTATAGTGTATGTGTAGCAGCTATTTCTCTAAGAATCTGTTTACAATTTCACTTTATATGTTCTTATCTTTTCAAAAAACTGTTGTGGCTTGTTTTAGATTATAACATTTTCAAATTATTTCAAATTTCTCTCACGATAAATCATAAAAAGTCTATAAGGCTGGTATCAAGAAGAAGTACATTTTCACCGAGAACATTAAAATTTCCACACCAATTAAGTCAAGGCATCTGAGGTATTTTAGACAAACTATAATTTGCAATTTGTTGGACAACCTTATTAATCCCCAAGTAGTCAAAGATGAGGTGTTTATTCATTCTAAAACAGAAGACTCAATTAGCCTTTCACTGATATTTATTTTTCCTAGTAAAAAAAGTGTATCATGAAAAAGTCTGAGAAACTTTAAGAGTGTATTTGAGGTTTACCTGTGTTTTGCCCTAGAAAGAGGAAATTGCCATTTAAGTGATTGATATAATGATTTTATATAAAAGTTTCAGAGTGTCATTTTGTTCATTGAGACTTTCCATGACTAAAATTCAAAATATCTGAAGAATTCATTGCAAAACACAAGTTTAACATTTAACCATAAAAAATGATGTACCAGGAAGGGTATTTAGCTCAGTGGTTCTGCTGCCTGCCTTGCAAGCACAAGATCCCGAGTTCGATCACTGGTACCAAAAAAAAAAAAAAGATTTACCAATGAATTATTTTGGCATGCTTACTGACATAAGAATTCTAGTAACAACAATTAAACAAATAAATAAATAATATTGAAATAGTGACATCAAAAATTTACATATGTGAATCCTTTTAAAGTGGTTATTACCTACTGATAAATTCTTTGAAGCAAAATAATTACCATTTTAAAAATGAAATATATTTCATTCCCACAAAAATGTTGTTTTCCTGCTTAAGCCAAATAATATACAGGCAAGGTGTAATATTGATTTTTCTAACCAATGGTTCAGTAGAAAATATAACAGGTATATAACTCTGCTTGAAAACAGTAAATCACAATGACCTATAGCTAGAATTTATTGCAGGAAGTAATTTAGAGTCTCTTCAATTGTTGGAAAAAGTAATAGGAGTAGAAGAATTGACTTTTCTTTCAGCTTTAGTCTCTCTCTGAAGTGGTGTGGCTTCAGCATTTTCCAATTTACTCCTATATGCTTATTCAGCCAAATCCATTTTAAATATGCTCCTGAAGTCAGAGATAAATTTGGCTCGTTCAAAATAGTTTCATAATTCCAAAAAAATCAGAGAAAGTGATTTCACCAAAACTATATTATTACAAGTATGCTGATTAAAAGAAAATTTCAAAAGTTGGCTTGTAACAGCTTACTGTGTACTTGACAGAATTTTCTACATCAAATTGAATTCACAGATATATTCTTAGGGCAAGGAAATAGGTCTTTAAAAATAGTGGTTTTTTTCTAAATAAAATACTTAACCATTTACTCTAGATATTTTAAAAATTTCTTAGGGTAATTAGGTTAAAGGAAAAAAAGCAAAAGACTGTCATAGATTTTGTGAACTACAACATTCAGATATAAAATGAGTATAAATTGCACATACATCTTTTCTTGAAGAGATAATTACACTGATTTTAGGTTTAACCTTCATTTTTGTAATTGATAAGGATTCTGGGAACGATCTGTTTCTATGAAAACTGTTTTATGCCTTCATGTCTTTATTTCTTAAATAGTCTAGATCAGTGGTGGAGGACCTATGACACAGATGTTATTGTAGTTTTCTTCTAAAACAAAAGATGTTAATGGAGTTGTTTTTTCTAAACTAAAACCTCAGTATGCAGGTTTAACTGCAGCATGGGCACTTTGCTATGAATAAGTGGGTTTGGGGTTGCAGGTTGGGCACTTGTCTTTAAAAAGTTTCGCCATCACTGGACTAGAGGTGACGTTTCTGGGGGACAGTGGAGGCGCACTTCTGTCAGTTGTTTTGCAGATGGTCTAAAGGAAAGCAAAGGATTCTGCCTTTCTATTGCACAGCATTCAGCTGATGCTGTGTGTCTTGGAAGAGCAGAGCCCAGCTGCTGGCCAGTTTCAGATGTCATTTGAATCTCAAGAGTATGAATTTTTTAGTTAATGACTCAAGACACCCGAAGCTCTGTATTTATAGGAGGAAAATAAGGAACAAAATATAAAATACTAAACTTCTGGGGCTTATTTTATAAGTCCTTTACCTAAAACATCAATTTAGATACCTTTATTAGCTGTAAATAATGATCCAACTAATCAAAACACTTTCACATAAACTTAGGTAAAGGTGGTTTAATGGCAAAACATCCAATATAATTCTGATAAGCCTTACATTATTACACCCTTCAATTTTCCAAATTCCTTTTCTTCATCTTTTTATTCTACAGGAACCCTCACTATAAATAAAAGCAGGAAATATTATGGGCAATTATAAAAATTCCAGTGTTTTGAAGAATATTTGACTCTCACTAAATAGTAATGAAAGTAACAAAGTTCAAATGTGTTATTTTAAAACAAAATTACATGAATTTTAAAATGTTGCTTTAAGAAATGCCTGTATTTTATTAGGTTTTATGCCATATATTCATTGAATTCAAGCACTTAAAATAATTAAGCACTGCTCATGTGGTACTGGGATTCAGATTCAGAATAGTGAAAAGCAGATCATGTTGACATGGGGTAAGAGTGAGAGAGACTGGAAGATGTACCTCTTCAAGGGAAAACCACTTTTCAGTAACAAGTAAACCAACAGATAGTTGTGGAGGGGCAGCTGACGTTAGAAATTTGGGGAAGATAATCAATGACCTTATTAATGCAGTTTTAGACTCAGTTATTTCCTCAGAAAAGCTTAATTTGAGAGAGTTTGGAAGAATGCGAAGGAAAGGAGTCATAATAATATTTAGAGAAAATGTGTTTCTCACGAGAACCTAGAAATAGAACAATAACCAGAGGCTATATCAAGTCAGGGTGGTAAACCTCATGAACTTTGTCTTTCCCTTAGCAATAGGAGAGTGCAGATAAGGAAGTAGTTATAGTTTGAAACACTTGAAACCTTTGAAAAATGTAAGCTTTGAAAAATCAAATATAAATTTAAGCATGTTTAAAAATATTTCCATTTCTTGTTTTTTCTCATTTCAGATTCTTCTTGAAAATTTATGTAACTTACTCATTATGTGTTCTTATAAGTTATCAACCCTATATATTATTAGTTTTTAGTTAGAAAATATATGCTAATTTATGCAGCTTACATTATCATATAATATCACACTACTTTGGGCAGTTAACATGTATAACTATTGAATATATTTGAAAAATAAATTATATTAAAAATAAATCATCTTAACTATAAAATAGATTTAATTATTTCACTATTGCAATGGTGAGTTCTTAGTTTTAATGTGTTACCTGTTTCATAATGACACTAGTTTATGAGAAAATGACATAATTTTTTTTTCAGTACAGGGGATTGAACATAGTTTTATATCCTTAAGTCATTTTACTTTGATTAATATTTTACTAGCCTATGGGCATATTTTTCCCTTTGGTTTGAGAACCTGGATCCTCATTTCTTGGTAAATCCTATATTCTTATTATATTTTTATAAATTTAAAGTCACATTCTGAGCATTCTGAGTTATTAGGTGCTGGAGTTTTACCATATCTTTTGGGGGGACCACTTAGAAGCCATAAAATGAGACAAATTAGCATGTTTTAGCTATATTTAAGTAAAAGGCATGAATTAGTAAAAGTGAAAAAATAAGTTTAAAATTCTGTGATATGATACATTTTAAACATGTTTTAATGATTAAATGGCTAGACCTGGTATGTCTGATAAAGAAGCAAATAAAGCAGCACTCCCATCATGGTAATTTAAAAGATGTGCTTGACACGTTTTGCTTGCAGCTATGAGCTCTTGAACCATTTCTGGTATTATTCTCTTATGAATATTTGTTAGTAAGTTTATTTCCTTCTTGGTTCAAAACAACTATAGTAGTGAAATTGGAATTGATTAAAAAGTCGTGACTGATGGATAACAAATGAAATAGACAATCATCTTATTGGACTGTTGCTGTTCGTTGAGTATCTGGTACCGTTTAGAACAAGTATACATGCCCTCAAAATTTTACATCCTGTTTAAGATCGATATCTTTCAGATATCTCATTATTTAATTAACCATTTATTTGGGAGTACAGTGACTGACGGGCACTACACTGGCTATTGAAATAGAGACCATTCAAAAAGACATACCGTTTTTAGCTAAAAATATCCAATAAGTAAAATAAAAGATGTTAGATATTAATGTGAAGAGAGTCGAGCATTACTCAATTCTTTCTGATAGACAAATCTACACTGGACCCAAAGTTGGGTGGTAAAATACCAGTGACCAAGACCATTGGCTCTTGAAAGAGGCCTCTCAAAGTTTTCAGAAATTATTTTTCTCAAAATGCAGAAGTGACTGTGGGAGCCTCGAGCAGCCACGTGGAGCTCACTGTACCAAAGTGTCTGGAAACTTAGGGACAACATCCATCTGGGTCCTGAAGGATGTGTTGGGACACCTGCTGATGCTACTTCCTTCCTTCTTTCCTTCTGCCAGTGTCCTCTGCCCACACTGCAGCCCAACTCTACCAGTTACTTCCTGCTCTCCCGTTAACGTCATTCCTGTTTATGTTAGAATCAGTTGTATCTTCTGGTACATAAGAACCTGATTTGTGCACACAGAATGGTTAATCTCTGAGGGTTCCTCTGGCTTCCTTAAATCTGCATTCAATCCAGACTCTTTCCTCTCTGCTTAGAAACCTTTCAAATATTTGCCATACTTGTCTAGCCTCCAGTTGTCTTGCTTAACATTCTCAAACCCATCAGTTATTCCGCATAGCAAATATTTTCTAAAGCTCTTACTACGACCTCGCAATTTGAAAAAAAAAATCAGGGATTTCTTGACATTGTGATACTTTGACTGTCTCATATTCTCTCCTCTTTCTGCCAACAGAAATTTTATTACATTTTTGTAAATAAATTGAAATAAAAAATAAATTAAAATATCTATTTCTTTGAAAGATATTTTTATTTTTAACACCTCAGGTCACAGGAACTTTTCCATTCTTTGTTCAGTGCTTTTAATTCACATTTAATTTAGTTGTATTACAGGAATAACTTTCTCATAAAAGTATCTTTCCCAGATATAACAAAGTTGTTTGATATGAATAATATCATACTTTCTCTGCCACACAGCACCAAATATTTCACAAGGGTGTACTCACCAATAAACCTTTGATAAACACAATATTTCTTATGTAGTTTCAGAGCTATAATTCACAGTGGGGTATAAATGATTTTGGATTTTATAGTACAAACCAATTAATCAGCCCAAGCAATAAATATTCTTTTACCTGTGAATAGAGTCTTTTGCTGTGTCTTTGACAAAGCTATATATACCTTTTGGTATTACTTTTTTTGAGAGGATCATGCAGGAATATTCTGCCAAGGAGCCCACTTTACAGTTATTGTTAATCCTTTTTCCCTCTGTTTCTATCAGGGAATATTTGTGTCTTGACTTATGTATTTATACTTTTAGAGGTATGGCTGTTTGATTAACAGGTTTTTGCTGGAAATCAGTTCAGAAAAAGAATCCATCCCATCAAACACAAAAGTAAAGTTCTAACTTTAAATGTCTAAATAGTTAATAGCACTTCAATAGTAAAGATATATAAGCAGACAGAAATAGGTGATTAAATACATTAATTTTTCATAAAGATCAGACTCTTTTGACTTGTTAGGAGTTGATGTTGCCCTCTGAAACCGAGAAAATAGCCAGAAAAAAGTCATACTCTGTTCATGATTTCTTTCTCTTTATCACATATATTGCTTTGCATGGTGTATTCATTTAGATCCAAGACTATACAGAATTGCTGTGTTTTGCATACACTCTATTCCTAGCACTGAGAATAATGGTTAGTCATCAGTAGATGCTCAGTAAAACTTGCTGAATAAATGAATATGTCCATGAGCTCATAGATCCATTTCAGTATTGCAATCCAAAGTAGAGAGATCAGTGCTAAAATAGGCAGTGGGAAAAGGTGTAGTAAGAACAAAGGGAGAGTGAAGAAGGAGATAATGTGAAGAAAAAAAGAAAAGAAATATCATGAAATATGACAGAAATATCTGCCTCCATTCTCCCTTTAATCTATAAGCTACTTATTAGTCACTGGAGAGAAATAATTTATTAGAGAATTTGCTTCCATTTGGTGAAAAGGTAGTGAACACTACCTCCTTAGAAGGTTATCTCAGAAGATTTGTCTTATTATTCTAGTCTCCAAACCTCATTGGAGCACAACTAGTGCCCAAGACTGCTGTTAGATCTGCCCGACATCCCAAAAGTCCACCCTGGTTCTAATTAACAAACATGACCTTAACCCCCTTGAGCATATCAGAAGAGGGTATTGTATGCATTCCGTGCCCATAAATATTTCCACTGTGGCATTTTAAAATATTATTTCCAGTTTATTTACACATCTCTGTGCTACCTGGAGAGCTGCAAACTTCTACTATTGTGTTTAATTATGTTTTCTTATTTCCCACCTGCCCTCCAAGCCTTTGCACAATGCCTAGCTCATAAAAGACTCGATAAATAATTGCTGGATTGATTTTCCCATTACATTTAAAAATACGGACCAGCGTAGACTTGTTAGTTCTGAATTATATTCCCAGTATCACCTTGAAAGCTTACAATGCTATTTTAATCATTTTCTGCACATCAAACCAACCTGTGCATGTACCTCAAAGCAGTTCTTAAAGCTTTAAGTGTCTGGTTTGAGCATTATCTGGATGAATAAAATTTGATTTACAAATGTCTTCTGAAATTCAAAGAAACAGATAACAAAAGTGGGAAAAGCAATTTCTTTTTCATAAAACCTTACTACATTCTTTAAAATGCAAACTTGACAGACTGAAAATATCCCGACTGTGCTTGCCTGTATCATAATGGCTTTATACCACTTTTATGTTTGTCAAAATTTCTATAGAAATTACCAACTAGCTTTATCTCTTGACTTTCCAACATACATCAAAAAAATATGCTGAGGTAGTGAACCTAATTTAAGTTCTTTGAAAAGTATTTACAGTAAAAATTCCAAAAGCAAAACATCACTTGGCCTCTTAAAAACTACTGACTGGCCTGATATTTGCACAAATAAAGCTATGATTTTGCTTACAGGGAAAAGAATAAAGGAAATTAAATATAAGATAAATTTACAATAGTTCCTAAAACTTATCCCTGAGCCAAGTGCTAAGCTGTACCTTACACCCTTTGCAGATTCAAACATGGAGCTTAGGATAGGGAGTTAAGGACACACAATTGATGAGGCCCTGGATTTGGATATCAGACAACACATACAGTGTGGGTGATGGCAGCTACACAAACTAACGAGTAGCAAAGAAATTATCCTAGCATCCTTGTTGTAAGAATTATTCAGCCCCAGTCACTTTCTTCCATGCATGGAGCCAAATGCAGCTGACTCTTGATAGAGTCTCTCTGCTGAAGCAGAAAGGAGAGCTGGCTGTGTATCACTTTTTAATGGTGCAGTACTAGGGAAATGTTACAATGTATTTGGCCAGGATAATATTCAGTGTTTTCAAATTCCTATATTACCTCTACTTAAGCTATACTTTAGAAATGCATTATGCCTTTTAAAAATGCTTGCCAATGGACACAGTTTAGAAAATGTTTTTCAAATTTAAGTAAGGTATAATATCTCAATAAAAGTTGTACATATTTCATGAGGTCACTTTCATATTACTTCATTTGCACCTCAGATGATATCGCATTTTTTATTCTTCATGTTAGAGAATTAGGAAAATTGAATTATCATATTCAACTGAAGCTTTTTCTTTATCTCCATGCACTACTGTAAGAATTCTGAGTAATGTGACAGAATGCAAAAGAGATATCAAATTTCCCCACAGTTGTGTCTAAAAGGACACATGACAATGTTTTCTTTTAACTTTCTCAATTGTGATAATTTTTCTTGTACACCACTAAGCAATGATACATTGCGTGATTCAAAATGTTTAAAGATGAGGCAAACAATAAAATTAAAGGAAATATGGGAAGCTTCAAAAGTTTTCCCAAGAAAATTGGGAAAACTCAATCTTAGTCTTCCCTATATATTTACTTCTAATGTAGAGAGATCAGCAAATTCATTACTACTTAAATTAGATTGTAATATTTGTTTAATTTTCCTCTTCCTACTCCTGTACATAATCATTCTGAAAGTCATGACAAGGAGGGAGGAATAGGTATGATATCCTAGAGAAAATGTGTGCTTATATGATTTAAAGGCAGTTTCAGGATACGCATTTTTAAAGTGTAAGTTCCGGTCTTCAAACCCTCACAAAATTATACTAGATTAATAACTCTAAAAACATTTATTATACAGTGTTACCATTTTATTGAAGGAAAAAATCACAATAAACCTAAAATGTAAACATGATGTGGACATTAAATAAAATACCACAGTCAAAAATCACTATAACATCAAGTCAACAATTGACTTTGAGAGGAACAGATTCCACAAAGAACCTGGCAACATTTCAAACAGTAGAAGCCAGGTATGGTGTTGCATGCCTCTAATGGCAGAACTCCAGGAGGCTGAGGCAGGAGGATGGCAAGTTCAAGGCCAGCCTAAGCAATTCATGGAGATCCCATATAAACAAACAAACAAATAGTAAAACATTGGAGAGTGGGTAACTTGTTTTGTGAGTGTTCCATAATACGAGCAAACTTTCCTAATACATTTTAACTTGATATAAAGCGTGGTATTCTGCAATACAAGTAGTACATGAAGTCAAATATCACATGATCACAACTGAGCCAATGTTTCTTCTCTCACTCTTGCTGTGGGATTGTGGACAATCATTTCCCAACAGCAAGAGCCATGGAGAAGATCTCTTCTGCAGAGGTGGAAGGGAAAAGGGGGAATCTCTCCCTTCAAATGAGATTAGGGAAATGTATAAAATGTGGGAAACAGTGTAAAATTCTGTAGAAAAGCGAACAAGCCTGGAGCAGTATAGCGGTAAATTTGTTGACAGACAATGCAATGTCACATTTCCATGAAATCCTCAAAGGAGGCAAAAGCAAGTGTCACTGGTAGGTTCCTCGTTAAAGTTACAAGAAAAAACACAGTTCAATTGAGCCAATAGATAGCTGTGACTCCATTAATGACAGTGAAAGTCATTCTATACAATAACCCTCCTCCCTCTTGTCTCCCTCTCACCAGCCATGAAGGTTTTCAGAGGAAGTGTCAGTTGATTTGTTTATTTTTCTTTGTATTTTGTATTTTCTTTATTATTCTGTATTATATCACAGTATTGTAATCATTCTTCTGTAAATATTTTGGGGTTGTGGAATGAATTATCTGAGTTTCCATTATTTCTTATTGGGAAATATGCTTTATTATGCAAGTGCTTTGGATTACAAGCATGTTTTCGGATTGAATTATGATCACAAACCAAGGTTTTACTGTAATTAAAAGGCAGGGAATGTAACAAATCTAGAAGGAGTGGCTCAATGTCTAGAACTTTTAGAGTGTGATAAGAAGAAAGCTACAAATTGTGCAAAGATATAGATCATGTTTCACTTTTGATCCAGGGAACAAAACCTAGAGTTAATACTGACATGAATTCCCCCATCCTTTGAAGATCCCTGTTTCTCCTCCAGAGTATAAGAGTAGGAAGCTATGTGTATAATATAAAGATGTCATCACATCTGGAGCTTGTATCCCTTCACTCTAGAAATGAAAAGTTTACAATGTTCAGGATGACAGAGCAAGTGTGGAAGACTCCATATAAAGGTTGTGAAACATTTATACTTTGAGCACAACTGGAGAAGTCGTTGCCTAACCCTATAATAAAGGATTGCTTTGAAAGACGGAACTGAGTTTTAGAATCATAATCCTATGGGATTAACTTAATGTTCCAATATTCTCTAGTGTGTGCAACATATCATTTATAAAAGTAAAGAAAACTGTAAAAAGTATTATATTTAGCAAAATACAAGATTATAAATATATTTATGGAGAAAGACATACAACATACACGCACACACACACACATATGTTTAATTATACATACCCATACACATACATCTTAAAATCATTAAATCACTTTCTAGGGTACTATTTAAGCTGTACAAATGAAATAAATAATGGACATTTTGGTCGTGTCATATACTTTAAGTATTATTTTATAGATATTATAAATAAACAATAATATTTTCATTCTCTAAAATAATTGAACAAATGGAATACTGCCCCTAAACTAAGGAAAATTATAAATAAAATTAAAAGAATATCCTAAGAGACAAAAAGATCTTTAAATATTTTACAAATACAATATCTGATATAAGATTTTATAAATCTGATATAAGTGAATACTCAGTAACAGAAACCTCTTTAGTAAATAAATTTTAAGCAAATTTGATAAAACTTTCATTAAATGATCAATGCAGAGCATCGTTTCTTCATAGAAGAAAAACTATAATATGAAATTGTTTTTAATTAGAAGGCAGGAATAAGACTTACTCATCAGTACTGAGAAAAATGTGTAAACACATCTATATTTTTACCATAAACCTAGGATATCTTGAGATTATATGTTTATATGGCTACACAGTTTGCTTTTACTGACGTTAAATACAATTAAATGTTACTAATATCTTCTTAAACATTAAATACATTACTTACATGCTATGAAAAGGTTAAATATTTAAATTTATAATGTTGAAATTAACTAGCATGCTATTTCAGACATTATTTTCTAGAGTAAGATTTGGTAAAAAATCTAAATTCTATAGCATTTCAGATCATTTTAGAATAAAGCACCTAACCAGGAATGAATTGGAAGTAAAGTCAGAAGTAATACACAAATATTTTGCAAGCATATCAAGAATTGGTTATTTTATATCAATAGGTGCTTCTAAAATATTCTTTGCTAAGACTCAGCTGTGGCATGTTTCACAAGCTAGTAACTGCCTTATAATCAAATCCACAAACTTCAGTTCAGTAAAATTTTGAGAATATTTGAAAGTGAGAAGCCCAGTATTATTGCCTTCTAAAATCCCAAATTAAGTCATAGAGAAAAAAAATGACAATAAAGGAAAGATTAAAACTCATCCCACCCTTCATAAGAATGCTGTGAGCAAAAAAAAAAAATAATACATGTGCTGAGAAATATAAAATATGAACATCGCTGCCTGAGTTGAAGGCATGGTGTGCATTGTTGGGATCAGGTGGCCTCTTGTGGCCTACAAAGAGCTATGGATACACTTAAGCGCCCTGCTTATGGGAGGAATCCACATTAAAGACAATTTGCTAACGTTGACTCTTAATTCCTAAGAAGCAAGATGGAAATTTTCTATTCACTTATCAGTATTTTCCAGAGGGAGGCCACTCTGGAATGGTGCTCATTCACCATATATCACAATTCTGTCTCCAGAGAAAGAAGGACCAGTTTGTTCATTTGTTTGTTTGTTTGTTTGATACGGGGGATCGAACTCAGGACCTTGTGTTTGGGCAGCAGGTGCCGGAACCACTGAGCTAAATCCTCTGCCCCAACGGTTTGTTCATTTGAAGACAACATCAAAAGGGTAAGTTTGACTTGTATTTCAAAATTTTCCATCTTTTAACATTAAGGTTATTTTTTCTTAATTGTTGCTAATGGCATTTCTAAAAACATGGGATTATTTCTGTAATACTACACTAGACAAACAAGGTGTAAAAACAAACAAAACAAAGTAAAATAAATGCTGCAAGCCAAGAAGCACACTGTGCTATAGGAAAGGAACACAAATAAATGCACATAGATCACATACCAAGTACTATAAAAAATATATAACTCAAAGTGAAGTCAAGCACGGAAGTATTCACTTTGATTTTTTTTAGTATAAGATATTTACCATCCTGGATAGAATAAATAAAATTCTCACTGCTGCCTTACATTCAAACACTTTAAAAAAGGATAAATAAATAGCTAAAACAGGGAATGCCTTAATCCTGTAAGTGGCAAGAAGAGCAAACCTGTGAAAGGGACAATGGCCGTGATGTAGCACTAAACACATAAGGGAAAAAAGTGATGAAAGTGAAAATGTGTACTGCTGAGCTTAAACATGTTACACAGGAACACTGTAACTGAATGGAACAGTGTCCTTCAGAGCTTTTTAAAACCCACCCAGAGTTGAATAGAGATGCAGCACCTAACTGTGCTCACATGAGCCCTGGGCAAGTCCTGCAAACAGGTCAGACTGTGAGGAATGCTGAGGGCATCCTTAACAGATCAAGTTTCGCCTCTAGTACTCAAGTACAAATCTCCATCTTGTGAGTAGTCCAACTATATTGATTTTTATAGTGGTTGCACCAATTTATGTTCCTATCAACAGTTAAGGGTTGTTTTCTCCACGTCTTCAGCAAAATTTATCATCTGGTGTTTGTTAATGTGCCACCCAAACTAAAAAGTATGAGATGATATCTGCTTTAATTTGATTTACATTTCTCTGATGACTAGTGATTAAGAGCATCTTTTCATGTAGCTGATGGCCATGTATCTTCCTTAAAAACTATCTTATCAAATACTTTGCCCATTTTTATGTAGAATATTTTACTGCTAATGAATTGAGTTCCTCACATATTTTGGATATTAATTCTTCATTGGAAATAATGTGCTATGCTTGGTCACCAAGGTCAGCAGGATTAGGAGATGCAATGGGTATTTAAGAAGTAGGACCCTAGTGTGGTCATTGGGTTCTTAGGTGTATGCTCCTGAAGGGGATTATGGAACCCCTCCAGCATCTCAGTGTCTGTCTGTCTCTCTGTCTCTCTCTCTCTCTCTCTCTCTCTCTCTCTCTCTCTCTCTCTCTCTCTTTCTGTTTCTCTGTCTCTGCCCTGCTCCCCTCCTTCTTGGTTTGTGGGGAAGCACTCATTTTGTCAAGCAGTCCGCCATGATACTAGGACTTTGTCAGAGAATCAAACCAATGAGGATGCCCAGTCTTGAACTTTGACCTCCAGAACCATGAGCCAAAAGAAAACCCTTCCTAAGCAGCCTATGTTAGGTGTTTGGCTATAGTGATACAAAGCTGAATAACCCATGCACTTTACAAATATTTTCTCCTATTCTATAGGTTGCCTTTTCATTTTGTTGATTATTTCTTTTACCACACAGAATCACTTTAATCTGATGGACTCTATCTAGTTTTTATTTAAATGCCTGTGCTTTTGATGGCACATCCAATAAATTATTGCCAAGGCCATTGTGAAGCTTTTCCCATGTTTTTCTTCCCACGATTTTTATGCACTCAGGTCCTATATTAAAATCTTTATTCCATTTGGAGGTGATATTTGTTTACAAGATAAAGGACAATTTTCATTAATTTAAATCTGATATCCAGCTTTCCAACTACTATTTTAATAAGACTATCTGCTTTCTGTTGTGTACTGTATTTTTAGTGCCCTTGTAAAAGAGTATCAAAAAGTTAAAAACAGAACCACCATATGGTCCAGAAATTTTATATTTTTGTGTATATCTAAAGGAATTAGTTAAAAACCATGGAGAGAAATTTGTCTACAAGTTCACTGGAAAAATTTTCTCAAAGTTCAAAGTGTGGAAGCAATTTAAATATCTACTAATGAATGAATGTATAAAAATGCTATGTATACACATACAACAAAATGCTGTTCAGTCTTTAAAAAGAAATAAATCCTCCCATTTGTGAAAACATGGATTAACGTGGAGGGCATTAATAAAATAAGTTAGAAATAAGACAACACTGTATGATCTCACTTCTATGTGGAATCTAAAATAGGAAAATTCATAAAACACGAAAGCAGAATGTTGGTTAACAGAGGCTGGAGAGGTGGAAACAGAAATATTATTTAAAAGGCACAAAGTTTCAATTATATCAAATGATGATGCAATTGATGGTTAATTCCTAGATGAATAATTCCTAGAACACTACTATACAGGAGAATGCCTACAATTTACAATACTATATTATACACTTTACTTTTTAAGATCTCATGTTATAATATCACATAAAAACAATAATAATAATGCTTTTAAAAATGAGGAAACTTTTGGAGGTTATTTAGATAGGTTTACAACATGGATTGTGGTTATGATTTCAGGGGTACATAGTTACCTCTAAACTCACTAACTTGTATACTTAAGAATATAAAGATGTTGATGGTCAATCATACTTCACCGAAGATATTTAAAAATTAGAAGAGCAACTATATATTCATTTTTCCAGGATTTGAATCTGCTAATCATCTCCTCAGTGCAAATTCATCAGTGACAAAGACCACTGGATTGGTCAATGTGCGACATAATGCAGGGACTGTCATAGTGCTGGACACAGTATTGGACACAGAGTATTTCTCATTTTAAGACGTGAATAATTTTCAGTGCTTATTCAGTTAGTTAAAGTGAGTCTGGTCATTCAGCCATGCCATGCTGAATTGTGCCAGATCATTTTCATTGTCATAATTATGCATTCACATTGGTTTACAGACTCACTTGAAGGAATGAAAGCGAAGTTGCTGGTCCTCTAGGAATTAAAATTATATATCTTTCAAAGAGAATACAAATATTCCCCAAACAAAATTTTAATACAAAGAAAGAACAGAACATTTTATACAGTCTCTACCTAACTTCAGTGATCACCAAACTTGAACTTTCTGAGAAAGCATAATGTGTTAGAAATAATTTCCAAAATGAATAAATAGAAAAAAATATTAATTATCTTTAAAGAAATAACAACAATATGTTCCAACAACAATATTGCTTTTATACTTTTATGGGATCTGTAAACTTTTTCAAGTTATTTAGTATAAGGTAATTAATGAATAAGAATCAAAAATGAAAACGAGGTGGCAAAAATCAATAGTACTTTGATTTGAATGTAATGTTATTTAACTTCAATTGAAAAACAGGAAGCCAATTAAAAACCAGAAATATCTTAAAGCCATAATTAAATAATTTATTTCTCGCATCCAAAACTCAGCTAACCTATCCCAAAGGCTAATTCTAAATCATTAAAATTGTAAGTTATACTTATTTATTACCCTATTAAAACATAACATAGACTATGTGCTTTTAATAGATAGATACTAATAACAAAAGCAGAATCACTAGTGGCACACTTTTTCTGAAATGGAAATAATTTATACTTAAAACAAATTATTATGTTAAATTGAACCTATTAAAATATGTTTTCTCGTTCTGCTTATTTTAGGTAAAACAGATACATTTTCTACTTACGTGTGAGTCTTCAATATTTTTCACACATAAAAATTAGTAAACACAAAATGTAAAATACTTTGTAAATATGCTTGTATAAATATATGTTTCAAAAATGAGAGAAACTTTTTAATACTATTTGGGGAAGATTTACACATTTAGAACTTTGCTTTCTGGTTTATACATTTCTAGAAATGCATTTCTATTTTATTTCCTTTGTATTTAATTCTGCCCAAGCAGGACAAGTTGCCCAGTGGAACTTTTTTATTCACTAAAAGTTTAACTAAACTTTTACTAAAGCTATTGCTAACTGCCCCATAAAACTGCTAATTAACAAAGGGAAGATATTGAACATATTTTAAGGCAATAGGGAGATATACTCATGTGTGATTCAGGGAGAGGGATTCAGACAGTCTCAGATAAGACTTGCAGGTGAAGCATGTAATCCTTTGATTGAAATGAACTGAAAACCTCAGATTGATTCATCAAAAATGTATGCTTTTGGAATCATGATCCTTTACTTGGGAAAAATAAAGCTCATTAACTAGAGAACAGCAACAGAACTTTCACTTAAAGGTGCCAAACTTTCTTCTAGTCATGATATTAAAAATACCAGCACATATATACTTTGATTTGATATCTCGGATGGTATAAATTTATTACCTGTCTCATTACAGCTTAATACGATAAATATTTTTCATTATATATTGTGTCCAAATTATTGTGTTACTCTGTAAGGGTAAAACATGGTTATGACATGATTATTGCTCAAGAGAAATTATAATACAAGTAATCATTGTTGTTTCTGACATTGACACTACTTCTGTGATAAGTAAATTAAACATCCTAAAATGAGGTATTTGCTACTGCCTAGAAAAGGAAAATTAAATATGCATGAGTTTATGTTTTTATTTGTACATTTGTTTGAAAGACATTATTTCATATAAATAGGACTTTAGGCTTTTGTTCTCGATAGCACACACAGATAGTGTTAGTACAATTCCTGAGGGAGAGTGATATTTGCATTCTTAAAAAACAGTCAGTGGAACACTGACTTAAATAGGAATATAAAAATAGATAAATGGCTATTTCTGAAGATGTTACGAATCTACCAAGGGTTCTTTAATAGTGAATATATTAGTGAGCATATAGGGCAAATGCTAGAGCAAAACATGTATTTTTGTGGAGACTATCCAAGTAATTGTTCTAGTCTTATAATTTCAGTCAGACTTTTTCTTTAAACCCAGAGCATAGTGTCAGATTCAATAGTAGCATATGTCAGTAGCCATAATTTTTCAGTAAATAGTGGACATTATATATGGTACCTCTTTTTGTACTTCACTGATGTACAATAGCTATAGCACATTAAGTATATTTTTATGCAGTGGGCACAATGATAAGAATATAAAGTTCCATATAAAATCTCAATCAACCCTTGTAACAGCATTTTTCTAAAGACATTTTTCCATTTAAATAGATCTGAGAACAACTTGCCTATGGTCAAAAACCATTTAAATAGCAGAAACGTTATTATGATCCACGTCCTTCCGACTATATTGTCTGAGGTATTAATACTTTCATATTTTTCTACCAGGTGGTTATTGGGCAGCGAGTTCATAGGGGGGAAATATATTTAAAATAATAATTGGGAGTTAATTATAAAACGACTAAGTGCATTTTTAACAGGGACATTTGTTTGGTGGAAGTTTATGTGGGGAAAATTTTTGTCATGGAGTTAATTAACTTTATATAGACATGTAAACTAACTCTCACTTGGGTTTTTAATACTTTGCTGAAAGAATCATACTGTCTTCACAGTATTCTGAGTTAGTTTTTTTGAGTTACACCAACAAAATATAAAGTTTATACAACAGAAACATTTCTCACAGTTCTGGAGGCTGAGAAACCCAATATCAAGATGCCAGCAGACTCGGTGTCTAGTGTGGACTCGCTTTCTAGTTCACAGATGGTGCTTTGTCACTGTGTTCCACCTGTGTGAAGGGCAAGGGTCTCCCTGAGATGGCTTTTATAGGGGCATTCATCCCATTTACAAAGCTTGCACTCTCCTGTCTAATCACTACAGACCCTACATATTCAATACCACCACCTTAGTGGTTAGGATTTCAACATAAGAGTTTGACAGTGAGAAACTTTCAGACCACAGTCCTTTCTATGACAACACAGTATTTACATTTGTGATCTACTGTTCTTAATATAATCAAAATGGGTTGGTTTTCATCTTTATCGTAATGTGTAATTGACAAAATGCAGGAAGGTACAGCTTTAATAACAAATGCTGGTGGGGCTGTGGGACAAGGGAACCCTTCTGCACTGTTGGTGGGAGTGCAGACTGGGGCAACCACTGTGGAAATCAGTATGGAGATACCTCAAAGAACTAGGACTGGAAGTCCCATTTGACCCCACTATTCCACTGCTGGGGATCTTCCCCAAAGAATTAAAAGAATCATACCACAGTGATACATGCACACCCATGTTTATACCAGCACAGTTTGTAATAGCTAAAATTTAGAAACGGCCCAAATGCCCATCAACTGGGGACCGGATAAAGAAGATGTAAGTTTTTTTTTAATGGGAGTATTACTCAACCATACAGAATGAGAAACTAGAGACATTTATTGCTAAATTGATGCACACTGAGGCAATATTTGAGTGAAATAAATAAGACACATATGTGTAAACACCGAATTTTCTCTGGTGTGAGAAACTGAAAGTGTAAATAAGGATCTCAATGTATAATAGAAAACGTGAAATAGGAAGAAAAGGTCCAAAGAGAAAGGGGAAGTTGGAGGGTAGAGGAAAGGAAAGAAGGGAAAGGAATAAATATGAGATAAGGAAAAAACAGAAACCAAGTCTTTGTATGTAGGAAGGGGTGGAGGGGTTGAAGGGAGGGCAGGGCAATGGGAAAAAATAAGAGCCAATATATATCATGTAAAGGTACAAATTCCCAATGATAAATGTCATCATACTGTATACATAAAATGTACCAATAAACTTAATAAAAAAGAAGTGGAAGACAATAAAGATAAAAGAATTTGTCTAGGATCTCGTGGCTGGGAAGTTCTAGAGCTCAAATGGAAAATTTTCATTATTACTTATGTATTTAACAAGGAAATATTTCAGGTAACATTAACTAGATTGATTTTAATATTTATTTATAGTAATATATTACTTTAATTTCTAAAACTAGTACTGTATATAGATGTCAATATTATCATGGCCATATATTATTTACAAGATTCCTTAGGAAGCAAATTATCTTCAACTTAGGCTTTTGTTTGAATAAGTTACTCATTTTTTTTCAAAACACTCATCCAATTTGAAGCTTCTCCAATTTTAGTATGCTATAAATTAGAAATAATCACAGTAAGAATAAACTAAGTAAAGATACACATGTTATGCCATCATTAAGTATTTTAATATTTTGGAAGGCTTTGGTTTTTTCCAGTTAATATTTTACTATTACAGTTCAAAATTGTGAAACACATGCTTTTTAGATCCTATTAACTATGGCATTATGCATTAGACTCTGGTTATACTATTTCATTTTGAAGTTCAAAGTCTGATTCTATGATTTATTTCCACATCTTTATTTTTCATCTATTTGATATATTATTGCATTTCAATAAAATTAATAGTGGATATGCATGATAATGACTGTCACTAGTAATGTTCTCAGAGTAGAAAGAATCTAGGACATGATTTGTTTCCCAACATCAAAATTAATGTTTAAGCAACCATAGACAAATGAGACATTGGTTATGAACACTGCAGATATGAATTAAGAGCATCTTCTACAATAAAGCCAAATACAAGTAACTAAATGCATTTTAAATAAATTCTGAATAGAGTCGATATAACCTGATAATTGAAGCAGAAATACTTTAGAGACAATTTGCACAACTAGATAAATAATAGTGTTGTTTAGAGTGCTAAGTAAATTGTGAAAATATTCACATCTAGTGTTTGGAAGAAGGAAAAAAAAGCAGATAGAATGTTTGAACCACACCACGTTAAGCTTGAATGATTACTAATGAAAGAAAGGAAATATCTTCTTTCAAGCATAGATACTAACCATGAACAAAATGTGAAATATAGGTACAAGAAATCACCAGTGACTGAAAGACAAAAGCCTTCAAAACACAGTCCATATTAGATATGTCCAATAAATCTAAACCTTGGAGCAATAGGACAGTTTTCATTTGTATAAAATATGGCTCACTTGTAGCAGCTCATTTGAGATTTATTCTTACTATCACTTGTGTCTTAGAAGTTGGACATTGTATCTCTATATGTACTATTTTTCAATCATAATCCCAGGGCCTAGTAAGTGATCAATAAATATTTATAAATGTTCATTGACCAATTGGGTAGCAAACATGCACAGGCAGGTGAATTCAAACTGTTATTTAAAAATAATAATTGAAAAAGTAATGTAGCTATATCAGGTTCATTGTATTTTTATCTAACTATATATAATATTCTAAAGTATCTTATTCTTTATTGCATGATAGGTTGTCAGAATCAACTTTGTTCTATCCTTTTTTCATCCCTACCCTATGTTTTACTTTTTTCAAATATCTGCAAAACATATTCAAAGGCAGCTGTCAGATACTTTCTTCTGAATACAAAAAATGAAATTGAATACAAGGAAAGGGAATATATTACCTTAGAATATTAAACTATGAAACTTTTTTCAGAATTATGGTAATTGAAACACTTGCACAGGTTTAACAATACAGACTAAGAAATAGAACAGCTTTTATCTCTTTAAACTTATTATCATAATGATTGAAATGAATGTGCAAAAATACCTGTCTGTAAAGTTACACACTATATAGGAGACAGAGTGATTAAAAAGAACGATTATTTCTTTCAAAATGATATGTAAATGAGTACTTTGCATTTAGGCCAACAGCGCTACTCTTTACAAAGCATGCTTTACATTGCATTGATAGAAATAAATACCTAAAAATTTACATAAAATAAAAATAAAGATTAGAGTGAACATGTGAATCAAAATGCTAAAACGTTTATATAAATAAGTACAAAGTGGCAGCTATACTGCTTCTCTGTATTTTGAAAACTGTCATATTAACTGGAAGGCAAATAAAATTCTAATTAGTTTCATTCCTAAATAAAAATTATCAATGCACATTTAACATTTGCTTCTAAAAATGATCACTTTATCTCCACAAAAAATCGATAAATATTATACATTATTAACTATTTAAAAGAATGGGCAACAGCAATTTATCACTGTTTTAGCTTATATTTTGAATTTCCATATTACTGAACTACTGATATTAGAATTAAATCTTTTCAGTAAAGAATTTTACTTTTTCCCAAAGAGAGGTCTGGACTTCGCTCTCAGCTCCTGAGAAGTAATCTATAAACTTTGAAATATACCGCCTGGTAAAATTATCTTTGCTTACATAGACACCATGTTAAATGCTCTATAATGTGATTTGCCATGGGGGCTTTAGATCACAAAGCATTAGCTCTGTCTCCTGAGGGGCTGATACTGAGGTTAGCTACAGAAATACTCAGCGATGTTTCTTTGATGTGGCCCCAGTCGAGGGTATGACAAAACCACTCATGAGCTGACAGCTCTGGCAACATTCTGAGCACTGCCACCAATGACTACCTGGAAAACGGAAGCTTCATGAAAATGTTACTCTCTTGGTCAAGGTCTCCTATAGCTCTTCTCTTGGCTTATTTTAATGAATATGCTTTTAGTGAAATAAACTGTAAATCTCAGTATAACAGTTTTCTGGGGGTTCATTGAGTCTTCTTCACCTACTGAAGCAAGAGGTCATATTTAAGGAACCACTAAAATTGCATTTTGTGTCAGAAGTGGGGATGTTGGGGATTCTCAACTTGCAATTGAGGTCAGAAGTGAGAGTGGTAGTGCAGAGTGTACTCTAAATTTGCAAATATTAAAATTACTTCAGTATTTATGTTTCTAATTTATAACATATTTATTAGGTATATCCATTGATAATTTAATTCTTGTAACATACTCCTCAATTAAGTATTAGTATCAAGTCTGTTTTACAGATGAAGTAAATCAAATAGTTGAGTAATTTCCTATAGGTCCGAAGTAATCTCTGATACTAGTGGAGAAAAATGAGTAATTAGTTTAATATTAATTAATTATTGCACTTTTTATTTATAGTTGAAATTCCCCATAGCAATTTAATAATGTTACTTAATTTTGCACATCATAAAATTACAGAATTAGGAATAAGATATTGAGAGTATGATTGAATTTTAAATGTACATCCTAAATTAAAAACAGTGTAATAGATATCTTCCTTTTGTTCAAATAAACTAATAAACATTTTGTCCCATTCTGTTTTTGAAAGACATTATCTTCCAAAAATATTTCCTGAGGTTTTGCTGTATCATAGGAATAGAATTTTGAGGCAAAAAAGTCCTTGCGTTAGTCTTGGGAAACAATTTGGCTTCTGAAATATGCTGAGTTTTGAACCACCTTCTCCAGAGTGATCAGAAAATCAGAGTGTGACCGTGGTCAATAAGTAAATTCTCTAAGCATCATCAAAATAAAGATAGTAGTGTTTCTTAACACTCTTTTAACAACTCCTCCATCTTACATCTATGAGGAAACTTCAACAGTTAATTGGGTATTCAGATAAAAACATTAAACTTGTATTAATCACATTCAATATGTCTAACAGATTGCACATGAGTTTTATTCAGAGAATATAACCTGGAGAGTTGCAAGAATATACAGCAAATGTTAAATTCCTCTTGTGCTGTGACTGAGGCAGTAATTTCAGGCTATGAATCCCTTGAAATATTGAAGATAAACAAGTGTTGAATGAGTGTCAGCATTCATTTTCCAAGTCAGTAACAAAATTATTATAGATCACTGGTGAAAATACAGAAAAATAATAAGTGCTATATCTATGAATTATGTTTCATTCTATTTCAGCCAACTCAGTGATAAAGTTGATGATCCGAAATAAAATATGCTTCATTATAGCAATACATTCAGTATAATGTCTAGTCTGACTCTTCATGTAAGATTTCAATTATTGAATATGTTTGACTAAAAAGAAAGAGCTGAGACATATAAGTAGATATCAAAGTTTAAAGCACACAAAGTTTGAAAAATAGGAAAGATTAAAATGTATGGACATTAGTGATGGTGTGTGTGTGTGTGGGGGGGGAGATATTGTATTTCTGTATTTGGCACTACCACAAACAAGAATCATGGACTGGTTTATCTCATTGGTTAATCCCTCAAAAATATGTCAGGAATTAATAAAAATATTATTATGATGTATGCCTTCAGTCAGAATACAGCTGCATTGTAGATTAATTCACTATAGTTAGTAAATTAGTAAATAGTTTTCCCTGAGTATATAAATAAGTATATACATAGTAGATGCAGTGAAGGATCAAATACAATGCAAATGAGATAAAACTCATTTCTGTTCATATAAACCTATTCTTAGTTATGTTAACTAAAATAGTTATGTTAACTAAAATAAAAGCTCAAGGTTTTAGGTTGGTCAGCATAATAAATGCTTTCTTGTGTCACAGATCTTGTTATGCTATAATGAAATTTCAATATCATATGTGACATGTCAATGTCATAATTATTTCTAATTTTTGTTAATGATTCTCCAAACCAAAACAACAATAAATGAAATTATTTTTGAAGGCAACTATTAATTGAATTTTAATTCATACTTATTTTCTTTGCATTTTCTCTGTGAAAATGTATTTTCATGTTATATGTACAAAACCTAGGCAAATGTTATAATAAGATTAGATTCCACTTTTACCCATAGTGTTTTATCAAAAAGTGTTCCTTCATGATTTTTGAGTATGTAGTTATACAAATGGTGTTTGTCAAATTTTTCGTGTATAAACATTTTATAGCTACATTGGAGTTTTTGGAATGACTCTTTTCCTGAACTCCATTTGTTATTTTGATAATCCTTTGAGGTATTACTGGAAACTAATCCTCAGATGCACAAAAGAAACAACATGCAGCCCAATGGAACCAATGCATGAAAATAGTGTGTTCTGATTGACTACAAAGTCTTCGTAGAGTAACTATTCCATTACTTTGGTAAACTGATTTATTTGTAGAAATGCATCAAATGCATTTTGATGCCAACATAGTTCATGAAATTTCAGCTCTCCAATGTTTCTATAAGATGCTAAAGTTGCTTCTGAATTTGGAAAAACAGAAGAGAAATTCATGCTTGTCTTTGAGAAATGCTCATCCAAACATTTCTCAAAACTGACTCTAGCTTTCATTGCTACTATCCTTTTTACATATATTCCAAATATAGGTACCACTTTATCATGCCACATTTCTCCTTAGATCTGATATTTTCTTTGAGAGAATATATTACTTTTTCAAAAACAGTTCTAGACCCAAGTCCAGTTAGTATTCATTGAGGGTAAATAGGTCATTCATTAGGCAAATGGACATTACCACTCTCATATGAATGAATAATAATTATGCCATAGTTTTTATGAATGACAAGGAGCAATACATTTTTAAATAAGTATGAGATCAATGAACATAGTAATTAAAATCAAGAAATTACACTGTCATCAAAGCATACATTTATTTAGTTCAGCTCAAAGAATTACTTATGATAATCCCATAAAATATGACTAAAATCACATGTATACAGTTCTATTAAATAGCTATTATTGTAATTAATTATATTATAAATAAAAACAGTACACTAAACTTTAGGATAAAAAATAAATTTGTGGTTTTCTCTTTAAAACTAAGAAAAAGATAAGAATAATCTGTAACAGCATTTCTATTCAGTATAGCAATGAGGTTCCCGTATATCACTTTATCAGAAAAAAAGAGGTCTAAATATCAGAATACAAGAGAGAAATCTATTATTTTTTGTCATCTAACTAGAAAATTATTTAATCAACACAAGTTTAAAACATAAGTAAACACAAGAACATGTATGGTTAACTCTATATGTGCATAAAGGAATGGTTACCTAAGTGGCAAATATAAAAATGGTTATAAGTGGCAAATATAAAAATATTATCAAGAAAAAGAATTTTAAAAACTGCCTCCCTTTCTCTAGAAGGAGAAATCTATAGAGTCAGGATTACATCTGAACCAAATTGATCTAGGCTGAGATTTTCATGCTGTAAGCAATCAATAAAGAGCTGAAGGTGTAGCCCAGACATCAAGGGGCATATATGTGTGTTGGAATCAATCAGAAGAGAGAAAGAACATTAGAACTGAAAGAGCATGAGGAGCCCTATGTAATCACTCAATCAACATTTCACTAAGGATTTTCTTTATCCCTCAACTTCCAGGATATTTATATTTTATCTCATATTTGCAATGAACAACAATGCAATAGAGAATAAGATTATTCACTGCTTTGTGTCTGGCTGCCAGGTCCAAAGAGAAATGGAAGACAATGAAGGTAAACTTACAGTTAGGAAAACAATGAAATATAGATTGCAATAAACAATTTTTAAAAATAACCTAAAAATCTATTTTGAGAAATGGATGGATGAACACTGCTCAAAAAGAAAGACCGTAAATTTGGGGTTTATCTTCCTATGACTTCTAGGAACAAAGACATACATAACCCCACTGTCTTAAAAATATTTTGTACCAGCCTTTCACACAAACCTTTCTACATTCTAGTACCTATCACTAGGAAAAGATATGTATATTTATATTACTGTCCTCATTTGACTGATAGAAAAATAAATATGGATCAGCACTGATAATAAGGCTAACTTTCAGAGGACCACTACTTTATTCCACAAACTGACAGCTAATACTAACTGGTGCTAGTATTCAAATACCATTATATTTTACTTGCAACACTAAGCATATTAAAGTAGTTTAGTAACATGCACATGATAAAAACTATTTGTTTTACTGATCTGCTCTTCCACTGTGTTTACTGTCTGATCCTGAAGCTAGAGAAATCAGAAAACAAAAAGAATGATTTTTAGAAAAGAAGTGGAAAATAATCACATGGTAGATATTAATGTGTTGATTATCACTTTAATAATCAATGGGTTGAGTGGGCACACTGGTATGCACCTCTAGTCCCAGATTCTTGGGATGTTGAGGAAAGATGATCACTTGAGCCAAAGAGTTCAAGGCGAGTTTAGGCAGCATGGAAAGACCCTATTTCAATAAAAATGTCAATGAATCAAAGGACAAAGATTGTCAGAGTAAATTAAAAATAAGGTCTTATTATATGTGGCCCAGAAGAAACCCACTTTAATAAAAAACATAAAGATTAAATCAACAGGTAGCGTTGTACTGAAGGGTGAGAAACTCAAAGCTTTCCTGATAATATTAGGAAAAAAGCACGGCAACCCCTCTCACCTCTACTTTTCCACATTGTTTTCTGAGGCCTACCTAATGGTAAGTAAAGAAAATATAAGTTATTCTGATTTATAAGAAGGAAATAAAACTGTCTTTGTTCACAGATAATGTGATCATCTATATAGAAAATATAAAAGAATCAACAATGATATAGAACAGGCATTGACTTTCCCATATGCAGGCAATGAACAAGTGGTGATTCAAATTCAAAATCCAATGTCATGTGTTATGTACATGTACCAATCCCTTATAGTGAATGAAATCATTATGTACTACAAATATGTACTAATAAGTAAAAAATAAATAAATAAATTAGCACCACTGATAAATGCAATACTTAAGATGAATCTAAAAAGTATATGTAAGACTTATGCGAGAAAACTATGAAGCTATTATAAAAGAGATCAAGGAGCCAAATAAATGGAGCATGGTGGAACAAGATGGCAGCAGAGGAACATAATCCAGTGATTTCTCTGTTAGTCACTTTGCCATCTCTGGGAAAATACCTGATATCTATAATTTGAAGAAGGAGAGTTTTGTTTTAGCTCACATCTTCACAGGGTTAGGTCCATGGTTAACTGGCTTCAAGGCAGAAACATAGTGATGTAAAGGTGTGGAGATGAAAAGCTGCTCAATAATGGCACCTGGGAAGCATAGAGCAAGGAAGAGCCAAAGAGGGAGGGGGCTAGGAACCAGCTAAGCTTTCCCCCATGACCCACTTCCTCCAATTAGGTCCCATCCTCCAATAGCCCATTCAGCTATAAACTCATCAATGGCTTAACATATTGATGGGATTGGCACCTTCACAATGCAATCACCCTCCAGGAGTTTCTTAATCCATTCAAATTGACAATTGAGATTAAGCAGCACACTCTCCACACAGACACACCAAGCTCAACAGATACTGATTCATGAAGAAGCGCTGGAAGATCTAAGGATATAATGCGAGTGACTACAGTGGTTACTTTTAGTGTAAAAGGAAAAGATCCACTGTGGATAGCAGGAAGGAAATTGTTGAGCATGTAACCCTCCTTCTTCACCTTCAACTAACCCATGTGGAGAAAAGCATCTCCTGTAGGAAAAGAGAACTAAGCTCACATCTAAAATGAACCCATTACTGGACCTATCGTGGTGAAACTCAGGGATGGGAAAGCCCTGCAAGCTCTACTGCCAGGCCAGTACCTCTAGATAGACACTTGGAACTGTTTTAAGCCAGGCAGTAAAGGGGCTGTCTCCACCACTCCTTCCCCAGCCTCAGGCAGCACATAGGGAGCAGGACTCTAATGCTGGGGAGAGAAGTAGGAAAGCTAGCATCAGGCCTGTCTTAGAGCAGAGTGCAAGACCCACCTTGGTAAAAGCAAGCGCACCCAGGCTGCCCATGCAGGGTGGAGCTCAGAGATAGGATCCCCCAGACCAGCTCTGGCATCAGAGAGACCCATGTGCCTGTGAGACAGGCCAAGCTTTAACTAGGTAAGTTTGAGCCTTAGAGTGGGTCTGGGTGATACCCTTCCTCTTCCCAAGACTGCTCAGTGCCCTGTGACTGTCAAACTTAGATGCAACCATACCTAGAATTAGCCTGGGTGCCCAAGGGACTGTCTGCACCACCCATTCCTCAAACTCAGGCAGCACAGCTGTAGCAAGCCAGTGCTCCCTGGGGAACTCTAGAACCCTCTCAGCCCTGGACACAGACACCACAGTGCTTCAGCCCTCATCACCACCAGCTGCACATGGGCCTCAGGGTGCTCTTCGGTGTGTGCAGGGCCTTGGGGCTGTGAGAATCAGGTGCAAACTAGTTCAGCTTCATGGGTTATGACAGATCTGCTTTCACTGTTACTCCAATCCCAGTTACCATAATGTTGTTCTAGACCCTACTGAATGAGGGCAGGTCAGGGTAAGAACCAAAGACTTGATAGGAGCTTCGTGCTGAGTGGTGAATCTTCACACTGGGCAGATCAGAAGCCCACATATGGAAGCTCCAGTGCCAGGGGGAGACTGGCAGACCCAGTCAGTCAGATTCCCAGCTAACATCACTCAGGGCTTCTGGTGGTGCTCTTAGGCCACAAGTCCACCTCGGCAGCAGACAGTTCCTAGAAAGTTGGATTTGCCTCTAACTCGGTGTTGTCCCAGTTTTGGCGGGCTGCAGGTTCAGGGTGTGGCACAACTTGGTGACTCTGGAGATCACAGATGTGAGAAAGGAACCTTGGGTCCTATGGTCCATCCATGATGACTCTATGCAGAGCCAAGCAGCATCTTAGTGTCTGGCCACAGAACAATAACTGTGGCAAGGAAATAGGCATCCAAGTCTACCAGGGCTCAAAACAGAGATATCTTTTGGTTTTTTTCACACACCACAGTGTTAGGGACAAACTTGGTTTGAATTGCTCACTCGTAATGATGGTATAATGGTGGGTAAGCTCCATTGTAAATTTGTGTAACCACATAGAATATTTAACACCAAGAGTAAATTCTACTGTAAACTATGTTTGGCAAATAATAATGACACCTCTGTCAACGGTAACAAACATAATTCTCTGATGAAAGTCATAGATAATACAGAGGAGATGAAGATAGGAGGAGAGGGTCCATAATATATGGTAAATTTCTGTATCTTCTCACTATTGCTGCAAAGATAAAATTTCTTTATAGACAGCATCTGTTCAAAAAAATAGTAACCATATTAAAATATCTTTATAGCTAATTATCTTTAAAAATCTTCTGTATTTACAAAATTATTAAAGTTGAAGAATGAAGACATTATTGATAAAATTTAACAAATCATGATTTGAGCAAACTAAACTCTCGGAATTGATCCAGATAATGGTAACCATAAGGGTAATTACATTAGTAATAGTAGCTACTGCTTTTGATCATATTTTATGAGTTAGGGACAATGTTAGTAACTTCCATTATGTATCTTAACTACATAAGTCTGTAGGAAAAATATGGAAAGCAGTCTAATTACCATAATGTAATAATGTCCCATCACATAGGTTAATTTATTTTTTTGTGTTTGCTTTTAAATATATCAGTGTTCCATATGATTTTTCATAGGCTTGGCCAGAGACATTGTGTTTTATGTCCACATGACACATTGTCACAGTATCTAAACACTACAGTAATAAGTGCTATGTAACTACAGAGACTTGGGGAAAATGTGTCAGCAAAATATATATCTATCACATATGTTTAATATTTGATTAATCAGCTCATTTCTACTAGATGAATAAATCATTTTCTCAGTTTTGCAGTCAATTATTTTTCGAGCAACATGATTTTTAGACAACTTGGGCTTTCAAGAGATAATACTGAGTACATAAAATACTTACTTTTCAAAACAAGGAGATAACTGAACTGAACCCAGTTAGTGATTTATAGTCATGAATTCCATTTTGAATGGACTGTACTTAAATATGATTCTATTACTAACAAAACCTCAAATATGTATAGGGGATTATAAGGTATTCCCTCCTTGGTTGAAGATCTCAGTTCTATGAAGAATCACCTAATTTGTTAATCTGTTTACACGACAGGTAAAATGTATGGATACATAATGTAAAACATGGCATACACATAACATATGGAATGACTAAATCAAGCTATTTAAAATACACTTTACCTCACATGCTTATCATTTTTGTAGTGGGATACTTAAAGTATTTGTTTTTAGAAATTTTCATATATAGAATATATTGTTATTTACTGTAGTCATCATACTGTACAAATGATCTGTTGAACTTATTCTTTCTATATAACTGAAATTTTGTATCCTTTGAAAAATTCCTCCCCAATCTTTTCTCCCTCATCCAACCCTGATAAGCTCCATTGTGCCTCTACTTCTATGAGTTAAATGTTCTTAGACTTCACATATGAGATCATGTAGTATTTGCTTTTCTGTATCTGATTTATTTCACTTAACATAATGTCCTCCTGGATCTTTCATGATGTAATAAACAGCAGACTTTCTTTCTTTCTTAAGGCTCAATGATATTCTACAGTATTGAACGAAAATGTGGCTTGTGTGACATTTTACTTTTGAAGGGAAGCAAAAGAAACTAACATCTATTGTTTTATTTTTTCTTAAGCTAAATCATCTCTTTCTGCAAATTATGCTGCATTATTTTCCTATTGCTATTTCAGAATAGAAAGACACTTCCCCTGGTGGCACAAATGAAAGAAGAGAATCTCCACAGTCACCTACGTGGCTCAGACTGCACTGAGGAACCGGAGCACCAGCCATCTTCGGAAAGACACTGTCAGACGAAGGAATCTCCGGTAGCAATGCCCTAGCACTCTCTTTTTCTCCACTTTCAGGTCCACAGATTGAAATCTGTTTCTGATTCTTGGAAGAAACTAAGTTGATATAGCATAATAGCAATAAATCACATTGTCTGACTTTTATTATTTAATGATATGAGTTTTCCAATTCCTTGTGATCAAAAGTATCAAAGATGGACTTGTTCCAAGTCAGGGAATTAGCTGCTATCTTTTGTGTATCTTCCAGTAACATAAAATATTTCTCTCCTAAGCAACGCTGTTCATATTAAGCATTCAAACTGTTTATGAATTATTTACTAATAATTCTGGTAATTTTATGTATTATATCTTTCCTTTCCATAAAGACCAAAACATGTAAGTACTTTCTTGATAATATATATTTCATAACAACTGGGTACATTATTTGAGGATCTTATTCACAGGCTTTACTCAATTGCATACTTTTAGGTTTGTGCACTCTGACTGCTATATATTGGTCGCTTCCTGTCACTGCATTAGGTTGTCAACAGCTGATAACCACTCAGTGTTGTTTTTGAGATAGTCTCAATTTACAGGTTATCCTTTCCATTTACCAGGTGAATGTTCCTGGGAAAGTTATTCTGAGTTTCATTTGAAAAAAGTTAATAATATTTCCAAGTGAAATTCTGAATACAATGTTTATAAAATGGTTTCTCCAGTGCCATCCATGCTCATGAACCAGAAACTCCTATAACTTTGTGACTATAAGGAAATGTCTCTTGCATAGTTGTGTAAAAGCACCTTGTCATTCAAATATCCACTATTTAATCATATTTCTTTGCATGCAAAACTTTGTCTCTGGAATAGAAATGAATTTCAATTTTTCTTTAAAATGTTTCCTTTGTATTTTTCATAGCAGATCTATATAATAGAGAAAAAATAAAAGCATCATATACAGAACTACATGAAATAAATTAAGCACAAAATTTAGTACAAAAATAATGAGGCATAATAAATGTGTAGATAAGCACTGGCAGTAGGATCTATTTCAGCCCTGAAGGAAGAATCCAACACTACTTAATGACTTTGATATGTCTAGTAATATATTAGCACCTTTGACTTTAATTGCTTTGATAAAACTTTAGTACCCAGACAGTTCTTTCATGTTGCTTCTACTATTTACTTAATGAATAATACATTCTCAAGGAAAAATATATCTTCTGTGTCATGCCAAGCTTTGCTAGAATGGCTAATGTGGTATTTTGTAATGTTCCAAATGTGTGAGGTAGTGAAATTCTATTCAGACACACAGAAATGCCAGGCCATTTTTAATAAGACCCTACATGAAATGTTAACATATGTTCTGAAAGAAGAGAAGTTCTTTTTAAGAAAATGCAAAATAAATGTGTTTTTCTGTGTTATTTCAATTATAGATAAAATTTACTTCAGTTAAATTCGCAAGGAAACTATGACCCAGTCCAACAGAATTCTTCACAGTGCTAAGACAATCTAATTTCAAGTTTTATTACTATTATTTTAACACATTTTATATTAAAACAAGTGTTCTTGGGGCCAAGGATTTAGCTCAGCAGTTCTGTCGCCTGCCTCACAAGAGCAAGATCCTGAGTTCGATCCCCAGTACCAAAAAACAATAACAACAACAAAAAAACAAGTATTCTTATAATATATTTCACATAATCACTTTTTAAAAAAATTGAAGAGTTCAGTACTTGAATTCTTAAAATTCAATACTGTTACCTAGTACATACTGGCAAGATATGAATTATCTCTATTTTCCTAAATACATTTAACACTCAATTTTGAAATGCTAAAATGTTTCTTACCTATCCATAAATCTGCTTTTAAGGAAATGAATATTTTCATTTGATGTAAAATATATTAAGGCCATAATGTTATATCACTGGATACCTATATGAAAAGCTAAAATTAAAAGGTAACAATTGACAATAGCAAATGCTGGCAAAGATGTAAAGAAACTCACATATTGCTGCTTAGAATATGAGACAGAACTAACACTCTAGAAAATAGGAAAATTTATAAAACTTTAGAAAAACACATATGATGCAATCCAGCAACTGCACTTCTGGGCATTCATCCAACTAACTGAAAACATAGCATCCACACAAAATTATCCATATCATTGCTCACACCAGATTCCTTCACTATATCTTCCAAAGATAAACACTCAAAATGTCCTACAGTAGATGTATGGTTTAGAGAGTGGGGTACTACATCAATACCACGAAATGTTGTTCAGTAATAGCTATCATTTACTGATAATCACAAACAAGTTGGATAGATTTTAAGAACACTACGCTGAGTAAAAAAAAGTCAATTTCAATAGGTTATTTGCTCTATGGTTCAATTTATATAATGTCCTTGAAAAAACAAGCTTTGAAAGCATGTTTGTAGTTACAAGGGCTTAGCAATAGAGTCAGTAGGAATAAATGCGTAATATTAGGGAAAGCTTTTTGGTGATGGACTCATACTGAATACTGATTGCAGAAGCTCCTACACAAATCTCCCTGTAGTAAAAGTGCATGGAACTACATACACCTTTTTTTTTTCCATCATATATTGGCTAATATATAGCTAAACCTCTGTTTTAAATTATGGGGAGCTGGTACATGTGCATAACACATCTTAATTCATTTTCTTCTCTTTCCTCTCCCTCTGTATAACTTTGTTATTTTCTGGTTTTAATGTTTTACTAGATTCAAGGATGTGGACAACTGAGTGAAAGGAGAACAGGACCTCTCTGTAGTGTTTGTGCCACTTTCCCTGAATTTGTAAATATTTCAAAAGTAAAATGTCACATGATTTCAAATTTCATAAAAGTTTTTCAGTGGAAGAGGGTTTTGAATAGAGGAAATTTTACCCAGATTCATGTTAGAAATTCATACTCACTTTATATAATAAAATGATATTCTATATGATTAGCACAATTTATTTAAGTTTTATAGGAAAGTTTCTCTAATAAGATGATTGCACATAGAGAAATAAGTTTTCAATATGTTCTTTACTATTAGGTAAGTCATTCTGTAACAATAACCAACTCATATACTTTGGCAGTAACCTCTATGTATATTTATATGTCAGTACTGTTATTTCACTTTTATAACAAAGATAAATTTAGAAAATCTGAGAAATTTCCAAAAGTCATTCTATTTTTAACAGGCAAAGCTAGATTTAAAAGGCAGAACCATTTTATTTCAATGTCCCACTAGTTAATCATTGCATGTTATTTCTGCATTTGGTGGTGAAGGTTTTCTTAAAAATAATTCTAAATGTCCTTGACAATGATTTTACATATTCAACAATTTTATAAAAAATATTCTACATAAAGAAAAATTGGAAAGTTTTACATTACACTTACAATTTAGACTTTAGCCTGGTGTCCTCAGTTCATGACATTATTTCATTTCTCTGAGACTTTTCAATGTCTTGAGTCCTACTTGTAAAATTACTTTCCTATTTGTATGGCATGCTTCTTCCCCCATCCTCTGTTTTACTTCATCTGTGCTGTCCCTGTAGTAGCTATACATTTTCAATGTTTCTTAAATTGCATTGTAATTAATTTCTTTACAGATTCTGCTGTAGAGTTAGATGGTGAACTCCCTTAAAGGTAGAATTACTTTCTAGTCACAGGTGTAGACTGAGAAATCAATACAAAGTATGTGTTTAGCTAGATTTTGCTGAATAACCATGTGACCATTATTCACTCAATCTGAGAATATCAGTAGGAATATCTGTTCAGCTTAAATTGTTTTCCAGGGAATTTTCTTTTGCTCTCATCCTCCCAGGCTTCCTCATGCTTGCATGTAGTGCTGGGTCAGGAGACTGATGATATTCTTGAACTCATTACTGTGTAATCACATCAGAACCATAACGCACTTTTTCTGCTTTCTGGGGAAAAATGACATGATTTAAAAGTCATCTTTTAAAATTTGCAGCAACTATAAATTCCTCTCCACTTAAGACCCCAATAAACATACAGATATTAAATGTACATATTTTAAATATTTCATTTACTTAGCCAAGGTAATAAATATAATTTCCAAGCCACTTCATGCTCTATTTTTAAAGAATTAATGCACACCATTTCATCAATGTGTTTCTTTTACTAAGAGATACTGGAGGAAAGAATATAATGGGCTTTTCCTAGTACACAGCAGAGCAAAAATTTTCATATTAAAGTGTTAGGGTTTTGAGAAGTAAAAATAAAAAAAGAAAAACCAACATTATCAAGGAAAGTATAATATTTGTCCAAAGTATGTTGAATTGCATAGGTTCTACATTATGTATGGATATTCATCAATTTTTAGTATCACTCAATGATTTTGTGCATTTTTAAGTCAGTTTGTCAACTAACATATCCTCAACTTTTGAGGATTAAGAGATTTAAAAATCTACCATTTAATTAGATAGTTTGTTCCATCTATCTATCTATCTATATATCATCTATCTGTCTATTATCTATCTCATCTCATCTGTAATGTTCAACTACTTGAGTGAAAACAAGATAAATATTTTCTTAAATGCAGAAACCCAAAACTACCTAGTGAACTGCAGGCCAACCTAGTGACCAAAATGTTTTTGCAAACACTGCAACTACAAATCTAAGCATTATAGCTTTCCTATGAATTATACAACACTGCCACTTAACAGTATGGAAAGCAGTTGCTGTTTTCACAGTGATTAAAATCTGCAAGTAACAGAGAAATGTGTAGACTGCAAACAATAAGAAGGATTTATTAAAAGTAAACAATTTACTTACAGAAATATTTTAAAGTATCTGTCCCTTCATAATTTCTAACTGAAATAGTAATACATATTATTGAGATGTATATCAATAAAATAATGAGAAATGGTTATTCATGAAATATACTCTCAATATATGTTGTTATGCCATAATCCATGCAAAATAATACTTTATTCTAAATATATCTGCTTTAATCTTTCAACAGTATTTTTAATTTATACATTTTCAAGTCACTGTAGCTAATGTTGAGTCATAAATGACTATTTCTTCCATTTAGAGAAAATCTGCATATTTTAATCACAGTGAAATAGGTGGTAAGTTCCTAAACATGTGATAAAATCAGTAATCCAGTGGCTTAAAATTCTTACTAAGTAAAACATTTAAATGTATCATTGGTTTAAATATATATTTTAGAATGAGTGTCTATTAAAAAGGAAGAAGTTTTCTCTAAAATGCTTATGTATCTAATTTACCTCCTAGGTTTGTGGTAATTTTTAATACTACACAGGCCTATTTAAGGGATTATCTACTTTATTTTATGTATTTTCTCTAAAACTACATAATGAAACTAATCCTACCCTCTAGATTCTGTATTATGCCAGATGGTGTCTTCACAATAATATGTTCTTAAATTGGATAATTACTTTAATAGTCTAAGCAAAGCAACACTGTTTTGAATGGTTGCACACTGTAAATGAAGCTTAAACTTTTCTGTAGGGTAAATACTATTAACATGAAGCAATTTTATAACTATTCTATGATCTCTATCAATGACAAAGTTTTACATTCTGATGAAACTTATGTGGGGGGGGATTGTTTTGTAGAACATCATTTCAGAGATGAACTGATGCTCAGTCTAAGTATTATGAAGAAAAATGTCACCTTAATTCTACATGTAGACCTATTTGTAACATACAAGTTACAAACCTTTTGGTATGCAAATCAAAAGTAATAATATTCATTTTCAACATACTCCAGTGACATTAATTGCCCTATTAACACATATTTAACCATTTCATATGGCAATATTGAGTTTCTTTTGTTCTATGTATTCATTACGAGCCAGATATAGGCACGAAACAGGTTACTTAAGTGGCGGATGACTAGCACAGTGGCAGTGAACATGAATTTATTTTTGTACTAGCATTTTTAAATGTCATATTGATTTTTGAACATTTGGCTATTTTCTCAAAACCATCAAGTTAAGTGTCATGGATGAAAGTAGTCATTTTTCACTATTTAGAAAAATTTTCAGTTTTTTTGTTAATATACCACTTGCTTCTCAATCTATTAAAATAGATTATGAATATATCAACAAAAGGGAATATGAGTTTCTTTGACAAATTGTACTTTATGTTATAATTTCTTGCCACCAGTTACTGTGGTTGTACTGCAGCAAAAGAGAAATTTACAACATTCCCATACTCTCCTTGCCATTTTCTACTGGAAGAATTCTAGCTCAGCCAAATTAGACCCATTACATCTACCATGAATATGAACCCTAAGTGAGATGAGTCTCTGTGATGCCCTAGAAAGATGGATATTCCCAAACTGAATCTGGAAAGGCAGCCCTGTATTAATGGTGAAAACAATAAAACATCAGTAACAGTAACAACAACAAATAGGTCTACAAGAAAGTTGATATGAAAAAAAAGAACAGCATTCTAAATGATTTGAAGAAGTTTAGGGAAATGTGGAAGTAAACAGAAAGACTTTAGGGCAACTGCTGAGAAAGAAAGATCTTGAAAAAGAAGCACACACAAACTATTTTAAGAAGCTGAAGTATAGTATATGAATGGGATTCCCTTTAACCCATTTTTCAAACAATTTCACTACACAGTTGTTCAAATAGTCCTCTGTGACAAATCGGTTCATCTTTTTGGCACCACCCTTCCGGGGTCAGATGCTTACAGTGCTTGGGTCCATTGTGTTATGATTTTAGAGGAGTTATCACAGAATTTCCACATAGGCACTTCCAGAGTGTCCCATACTATGGACAGAAGAGGACAATTGCGTAATATAAATGCTCTTTCTCTAACAATTAGGTGGTTTTACAAGAAACCTGTTTTGTAAGTTGAAAACATCATGTCAAAAATGCACTTAATTCACCTAGTCTACCAAATATTGTAGCTTCGCAATCTCCTACTTTGCAGCATATCTGGTTGTTTACACACATGGTCTCATGTGATTGAAAGCTGTGGACCCCCTACTATACACAGCATTGTGAGAGTATTGTACAAAATGTTATTAGCCTGGGACAAAGTGAAATTCAAAAATCCAATTATAATTTATACAAAATGCCCCTTGCTTCAATACTTTTGTAAAGTCAATAATTCATATCTCAAACTATTGTAATTTGAAGATTTGTATAAAATTAATTAACACACATAAAGTACTTTTGATATTTAATAGTGGTTTGAAATTACAATTTCCTTCTCTTTCATCACTCTAGCTGCACTCCAAATATTTTACATGGATGTGCAGGCACACATGTGCCCCACACACTCACACACACATACAAACCAGCCATAAATTCCCTTGAACTCAATTTGCTGGTTGTGTTAGTTACTTTCCTCTCATTGCTGAGACAAAATCCCTGACACTCAAAGTTGAAGGGTGAAAGGTTTATTTGGCTTACAGTTTGTAGAGGTTCAGTCCATAATTGGCTGGCTCTAAGGTAGGGTGGCAGAGGGACAATAGATCATGGCAGTGGAAGACAGCAAAAGCAACAAGAGACCACAACATTGTCTTTCTGTTCCTTTTTTCTTATTTAGACTACTGGGATTAGGGCAGTGGCAAACCAATCACTCATGTGTAGTAGTTTAGTAATCATAGGCCCTGAATCCTAGCATCACACATTCTCGATTCACCCACCTATGACCACATGAGGCTTTTGGGGGACATCTAAACCCAAACCAGTCATTCTTTCCCAAGCATGAGCACTAGAGGCCTCAAGCTACTTGAATCCTGGGGACTAGAAAACCTTACTCTGGAGAATTTTACAACTCTGCTGAAAAGTTTCTAAAATTTTCCTGAGTTTAATCCCATGAGACACTTAGTTTTTAACACATTTCGAGTCCTGGGATCATCCTTGCATGGAAGAAGGCAAGACTTTAGAAAGATTCTTCCACTGAGAAGCAAGTAATGCTACATTCCCTACCTCTGTGCCACTTGCAAAGTTTTTCCAGCTTTAATTCATCTTTCTCATAAAGGAATATTGAACTGGGTTAAATTTGAATGTGCTTTATGATTTCTTTTAGTGCTCACCATAAACATTACAGCCCTCAGCCCACTCTGCATAGACACTTGGGAACGAATGAATTTAAAATCTGAAGGTTGTTGTTAAGTTGAATTTACCTTATCAGTCATTTAGAATAGTTCATAAGGTCCAAAGTCACCTTCAGAAATGTGCCAAACCAGCTTTTTACTGAAAAAATTATAATGTGTTTTAACATACAAAATAAAATATGTTAGCAATTATAAAACTTTAAAATATAACTTCACTCTCTAAATAAATAGCAACGTATATTTAATAATTTATAAACATTAAAATAAAATGGAGATATTTAAATTTTGGCAGCAAGAAAATATCGTGTGCATGAGCATGTAATTTGTTTCTGCTGATTTGGAATTGTCAGAGGGAGGAAAACAAACAGTAAGTAATGTAAGAGGAACACATATGAATATTTCTGGATGATTTTATATTTTAATTCTGACTAGGCAACCATTTAGGCCCGGTGAATTACTTTCCAACATGATTTCACAATTAACCACCCTACAGTATACAAGAAATTCTCATTAATTAGGGGTGCTCAAAATTAAAACATTAGAATACAGTGGAGTGATTTTTATAATGGCTGAAGATTTAATCCATTCAATCTCAGCAACAGGGTTTCTAAACAAAATCCCATCGCTTTATCTGTTTTTTAGTAAACATCTGCATACTGCTAAAAATGTCTTAAAATGACCTTATTTAATTCACATATGTATTAGTTTGAATGTGCAATAACCCAAATAAAAATTTAATTTCCATTTGAAAAAGCACATTATTTCTTCCTTTGCTTTAAGATTAATTTTCATTACCTTAAATTGAATATGCATATTATGTAAATGAAAAAGGAAGGATATATTTGTACTTAATAGTTGGTTCTGATATAGCAAACAGTTCATGAAAATATGTCTAAAAATAAATGCATCATTACCACTTTCATTATCTAGGCAGTTTTAGTAATAACCCTGAGATCTCCATTTATTTTCTCTGAAAATATTATTCAAAAGTTAAAAATTAGACATTGTAGGGTATATATTATTACATAGCATATTGTGTTTGAGGAGATTATGGCCTTAAGGAAAAATACAAATCAGAAGCATACCTGTACTTAAAACTGTCATCAGAGTGCAAATCAAAATCTATTATCACTCCTGGAAGAGATATCATGTTTAAGATATTCCCTCCAAATTCCTAGAAAATAAGGAAGCTTGAAGGACTGGCTGGATCTTTTAATTAATTATGCTTCATTTGTGAAAATCAAAATTTGATCTCACTACATTAAGCAAGTAGGACGTGTATTAGAGGGATCTGTGTGCATATAAAGTGAATGGGGACTGTGGAGGATGAACTTGCTCAGGACTGGCTCTGGAACATGTACAGCTGGCTCATGAGGACAAGATCCACCTTGGGCAGAATAAAAAGCTGTACCCTAACCGCTGGCACAGAACCATATCACTGTAACGCCTAAAAGGTGCTTTTTGAGCATAATGACATCAGCAAGATGGAAAAATAAGAAATGGCAGCACTTGATACTAAATGATCATAAAAATGAGAAGAGATGCATTGGAAAGGATAAGAATAATTTTAATTTACCAAGGTCCACCCTTCTTTAAGCCAGTGTAACTCAGTACAAGGAGAAAGGATTGTTTTGCTCTGTAACTTACCCTTCAGATGGAAACTGTACCCAATATTCTAGACTTTCAGCATGTTATCTTAGGGCCTGGCTTTTGTCTTACTTCACATATCAAAAATTACCATGACCTAATGCCTAGAAACAGGTAAGAAACGGGGAAAATGAACGGATCACTTACTACAGCCTGAAAAGCTCTGCAAGACTGGGAATAGGAACAGAACTTGAGATGTATTCATCAGAGGGAATAGAAGAGAGCATGCCTCAAAAATACTTGGTGTTTCAGTGCAATGTTTAAGTGGATGGGCTTCTGTCTTACTGATGGAACATGCAGAGCTTCCTAAAGTTAGCTAGAAACAAGTGAAAAGGGACAGGAAAACCACTCCATGCAGCAGAGTTCAGCAATATTAGTGTAACACACAGAACTTGAGAATCCTCCACATGGAAGAGGATAGAGGAACAGGCCACACTGGTACCATCTTGGCTCACAGTGTAGAATTCAGATAACAGATGTACTAAGATTTTATGAGCTTCTACATCAGTGAATACCCTTTAATTCAGAAATCTTCATCCACAGTTCCAAAGAAGACACATCCAGAGATTTGAAAGGGTTTGGGGATCTGTACTGGGGCTGGGTGGTGAGGGTCTTTCCTGGTTAAAGATATGCTGTCTAGACCAGTGGAGGAGACTGTTTCTTCAAACGCACAGACACCAAACAAAGCTAGGGAAGATACCAAAAATCAGAGAAAGAAGACCCCATCAACAGAGCTGCACTAAATTATTATTAAGGTCCCTAAATTTATGTATAAACTTCCTGAAAAATAAATCAAACTAATCATTTTAAAGAAGATTTGTGAGTAGCAAGAAAACCCAGATGGATAACTAAATAGTATAAGGAAGATAGTGATACAAAAAGAATTAAAAATAAAAATGAAAAGACAGAAAACATTTTTTAAAACCTCTAAAGCTAATGAATATAACAATTGATGTAAAAAATTCAGTGGAATATTCAAGGGGAAGAAAGAACCAGTGAACGTGAAGACAGCTAAATTCAAACTATCCTGTTATCAGAACAACAAGAGAAAAATAATAGGAGGAGTTTTAAAAGTCTAAGGGAATTGTAGGACACCAGGAAACCAACTAATATATTCATTACAGAAGTCCCAGAATAATAAATATGTAAAAAACATCAAATCTGAAGAGGTCTATGCACACTCAGATTCACAAAATGCAAATCTGTAAACAGAATCAAGTGTAGACTGAGATTTACTATAAAAGAAAGGCAGAATTTTAAAACTACAAAGAAAAAGCAATTTATTACACAAATGGGAATCCCCATAAGAACATCAGTTGATTTGTCAACAAAACCTTGAAGATAAGAAGTAGTAAGATACTTTAAAATAGTTGAAAGAAAGCAATTGCAAACTAAGAATACTATATCCCAAAATTCATTCAAAACTGAATGAGAGATAAAGACCTTGCAATACAAACCTTTCCAGGAAAACTAAAGCTTCCAGAGATCACCTCCACTGGACGTGAATTAAAAACCATGCTACAGGGAGTGATTCAACTTGAAATCGGGTGACACAAAACTGCAACACAAAAGCACATGAAGTTAGAACACTTCCTGTTAAAGCTATACAAATTCAGATAAAAATAATGTAATAGTCTAACTCAAGACAAATGAAAATGAAAATAGGTGTTTAACATTCATGAGATATGTCTAAAATAGTGGTTGGAGGAAGATTTACTTGATAAATATTTACATTAAAAAGCTAAAGTAATCCAAGCACTCTGGGATATGAAGCAGGAGGATTGAATTTTGAGCAGAGCCTAACCAATTTAGTGACATAGTGAAACCCTCTCTCTCTCACTCAAAAAAAAAAAAAAAAATTAAATGGGCTGAGGATATAGCTCAATGAGTGCAAACTCCAGTATCCCCATAGAGAGAGAGAGGGAGAGAGAGAGAGAGAGAGAGAGCGACCGAAATAGAGACAGAGACGGAGACAGAGAGATAGCTCAAATGAACAATATCCCATGTAAGTAGAGAAAAGGTAAAAATCCTAGAATCATCTTTCAAATGGAATAAATAATGAAGACTAGAGCAGATACAATATTACTAAATTTGACAATATAAAAGCAATTGAAAAATTGAGTGTTTTAAAGCAAAGAAACTGGAAAGAATCTTGGCTCTATGAACTAAGAAAAGGAGAAAATCCAGAAATATTGAGATATGCAAGTGGCCATATGACAACCAATACCACACAGATAAAATGATCATAAGAGAATACTATGAACAGAAGTTTGGCAGCTAACTAAGTAATCTAGAATAAATGCATTAATTCCTATGAGCACAAAACCTGCCAAGACTGAATCATAAAGAAATAGTAAATGTGAAGATATTAGTAATGATTAATAACATTGAATATGCAATCAAAAATTTCCCAACAAAGAAAATTTCAGGATCAGATGATTTTATGGTAAATTCTTTGAAATATTTAAAGACAAGCTCAACCAATCCTTCTCAATTCTCCCCACCAAAAATACTTGAAAATGAGATAAATTTCAACACATTTTATGAAGCCAGCATTCCCATAATGCCAAAGCCTGACAAGGGCACTATGAGACATGAGAGAACACGATAATATTCCTAATTCATGCCAAAATCCTTAAAATATTATCAAGCTAAATTAAACATTACTTGAAAAAGATCATACACCATGGCCAAGCAGAATTTATTGCTGGTTGCAAGTTTGGCTCACCTTCACAATCAGCTGTTTTATTAAAACACATCAGTATAATGAAATATATTAAAGCAGTACATATCCATCTCGATAGATGCATATAGTATTTGACAAAATTCAACATCCTTTGATGATTAAAAAAACCTTCAATAGAATAGGTGTTGATTGAATATACTTGACATAATAAAAAACAGCCCATACAGGACAACCCTCAGCTAATATTTAACCCACTGGCAAAACACTGCAAATTTTCCTCTAAGAGATAGAAAATGACAAGAATGGCCACTGTAGCCACAGTAAAATATTCTGTTTGAAGCCCAAAGCACTTAGAAGAAAAATTTTAAAGATACAAATTCAAAATGTAAAATTATCTTTGCTCATATATGACATTATTCTATTAATAGAAAATTGTCAAGATTTCACAATATACAGTTTGAACTAATAAATTCAGTAAAGTTACAGGGTGCAGAATCAGCATTCAGTGGACAAGTGCATTCTATATACTAACAATAACCTATGAAATTAGGAGAAAATACTGTTTAAAGTAATATAAAAAAGAACTAATTTCTTAAAAATAAACTTAGTGAAAGTTAGACTTGAAAATTACATAATTTCAATGAGATGAAGGTGAAAGAACACAAGGAGAGATGTTCTGTGTTTACGGATTAGAAGATTTAATATTGTTAAAATGTCTCAGGAATGTCTCAAAAATACTCAAGAAGACCCACAGATTCAATAAAACCCCTATTAAATCCCAATGCACATTTTTATAGAAATAGATTAAAAAATCCTAAAAGTCACAGATTTACAAGAATACCTCAAATTGACAAAACAATCTTCAGAAAGAGCAAATTGTGAAGTTATCACAATTTCCGATTTCAAAACATTCTAGTTATAGTAATCAAAACACAATTCAATGGCATAAAATAGACATATAGGTAAATGGAAGGGGTCAGAGTGTAGAAATAAGCCTACATTTGCAGCGTCAACCATTCTGCCATATGATTCAACAGTCTCATTCCTAGTACATATTCAAAAAACTGTGGTTCTTTCATTAACTCTTTATCCTGTACAGGAAGAGAAACATAACATAATCTCACTTATGTGTTCCTTTATATGTGGAATCAAAGGCTAATCTCATAAAATTTAAGGATAGAGTAACGGTTACAAGACAGAGGATTATAAAGGAAAGGGACAATGGGCCAAGGTTGGTCAAGGGGAAGTGAGTGACAGATGGGGGGATTCTGGTAATCTCTGGCACCATAGAGTGAAATAATTAACAACCTTGTAGATATTTCAAAATACTACTGAGAGGAGAGCATTTTGGATGTACTTAGAAGGAAATAAAAATTTATGGTGATAGGTATAGTAATTATTCTTTGTAGATTAATATGCAATATGCACATGAATCAAATCATCATACTGTAACTCATCTATAAATTCAAAAATTACATGTCAGATGTGACACCTTAACTTCACTTTTCATTGCAGCATTCTTCACAAGAGTCAAGCTATGGAAACAGCTTACAGATTTATTGATAGATAAATGGACAAAGAAAACAGTAAATACAGGGCCGGGGATTTAGATCAGTGGTTCTGCCTCCTGCCTTGCAAGTGCAAGGTCCCGAGTTCGATCCCTGGTACCAAAAAAAAGAAAAAAGAAAAAAAAAGAAAACAGTAAACTGAAAGGAATATTATTCAGACATAACAAAGAAAGAAAGCCTACTATTTGCAGCACTATGTTGATCTTGGAGATTGTAAATGAAATTAGCATGCTGCAGATAAAACAACAGTGTATGATTTCATCTGCACCAGACATTTAAAACAGTCAAATTCACATGAAGAGAGAATAGAATGTTGGTTGTCAAGGGCTGGGTGAAGGAGAAAATGGAGTACTGCTATTCAAATTATATAAAATTTCAGTGTACAGGGTAAGTTCTAGAAATCTGCTATACAACATTGACTTATAGTTTACAATAGCTTATTTTACAGAAAATTTAAAGCAGGGATTTAATGTTTTGTTCTCATTAAAATAAACAGAAATAAGAGAAAAATATATTCTCTATAATTCTAGAAAAAGCAAACAATTTGATAGCAAAGTAAGTCAATGGTCTCTTAGGAATTTGGAACTAGTAACTGTAGGGGAAAAGTGCAGAGTACAAGGAAATTTGAGGGTGAAGGGCATGTATTATCATGATGATAGTGACTTACATAAGATAAATGAAGTCTGTTAATATAAAAATAGTGACTTATATAAAATAATTAAGTTTATTAATATAAAAATGAAGGCTATTTCTTGTAGTTCATGCTCTTACAATGTTTTTGGTATTGTGTAGGCTCATTTAAAAACTATATGTCATATTAAATTGTGTAATATCAAAAAGTGAAATTCTAGAGAAAGAAGAGCTTATACTTAGAACCAGTAAATAAGAAAAAGTTCCCTTCTACAATACTTAGGCTTTTAGCTTTTTGAAAGTCATCTTTAGAGATCATTATAACTTTTTATTTGTTAAAATAATTTTTACTGTTTCTAATAAATGGTCATTAGTTGTAGTAGTCTATACTCATGTGCAATCTGCAACATTTTTAATTATTTAAAATATATTATTTATTTAAATAATTTAATTATTTATATATAAATATATATAAATAATATATATAAATATATAAATATATAAATTATATATATAAATAATAAATATATATTTATATATAATATAAAATATATATAATATATATAAATAATTCAATTATTAATTAATATTAAATAATTTAAATAATTTAAATAATTATTTAAAATATAAAATAAAATATTCCTCATATTCAGGAGACATTAATTTGAGATGTCCTTTCATTTCCATGACTGTCCTCAGAATAACAGTGGAAACACAGAAAACATATCCAGAGAAATCAGATGTACACTATATATATATATATATATATATATATATATGGTTTGAAATCATTTAATTTTCTGTATTGAATAATACATATGAATGCAATCCAAATACATTCTCAATATAACTTCATAACTAATGCATATCTGCATGTCTCGGTGTCCTTTTCGAAGGTAAAAGATCATAGGAGAACTTGCTTCATGAGATGAAATTATTTAATCTCAAAAAAGGAAAGCAGGAACTGGTTCTCTAAGCCAAATTTCATACCAAATAGAAGATTTTATGCAAATGTACAAGCTTCTTAAAACCATTCCTCAAAACAGTAGAAACACCACCAAGACAGTTTCATGGGACACATTCCTCAAGACAGGAGAATGAGAGTATACAACCAGAAGGGAGATAATCAGATGTGGTAACCAAGACATTTGAGTCTGGGAAGATAGAATGTCAATAGGAAACTGAATAACAAAAAGGGTGGCCATCTGAAGGCCACTGTGAGGCAGGCTAGAGTCTCCGGGGAGTGAAGTGTGCGGTGGACTGCATTGGTATGCAGACTGGAGCTGTGATGTCACGTGTACTGACTCAAGGAGCTTAACGTTCCTACTGCATGGGCAGAGGCTTGTGATCCTTATGTGTTAAAATTCCATGAGGACTCTTACTCAATGGAGAGAGGTTACTCTTACATAGTTTATGTATTTATACAGACATCCACTTCCTTGTCAAAGATCATAAAATTAAATATTTATATCAGTGATGGTATATAAAAATTCCCCATGTAGACATATTAAAATTATCTAGATGGATAATTCTGAGGTATTGCAAAAAGCCTTCATCTTAGAATATGTTAGAATCCTTTCAATTTAATTGTTCTCTACTATCTTTGGATTGAATTGAGATCATCCCCAATGAGGCATGATGGGTTGTTAAGCAGTAAATTATTAGTCATTCTGAATTGGTTTACTGATATGAAGTTAATAACTGGTATTTCCGGTAATGAATTCTAATAGAAGAGGTCACATATACTTTTGGTCAATTGAGATGTTTCGGTCAGTTGAGATGTTTTGGTCAATTAAGATGTTTTGGTCAATTGAGATCAAAACACTAGAAAAACAAACAGCAACTCTGCCTATTTCCCTCCAAGATATACATATAGTTTTAGTGACATTTTGTAGTACATGTACAGCACATTTGGTCACATTTCCTGCTAAAGTTGCAAACCATCAAACACAGAGTGTTGACATACAAAAAAATGGAATTTGTGGATACTAGACCTCCAGTCCACAATACAGCACAGTCCAAGCAAAATTGTTTTTGTCTCAATAGACAGTCCTAAAACATAGCTATCTGAATGGTCAGATGGTACAAAACTCAGGATATCTGAAGCCTTCCTGGCCTCTCACTGAAAGGTCAGGGAAGGTAACTCTCAGTCACCTGTATGTCTTGATGGCCAGGTGCTCAGTTCTCCGGACCACTAAAACATAAAGCTAGGAATGAACAGCAGCTCTTCATGTCAAATGTGAGTGGTATGTATGTGATCAGGCTTTATCACACAGTGAATGAATAAGCAAGTTACAGGAACAAATGGCCCAAGCATTCCCTGTCCACACTGCCCCTACTCTACTTTCTTTTTCTAAAAAATTAATTTTATTGGTACATTTTAGGTATACAATATAATGACATTCATCATTGGAAATTTGCACCTTTACATAATCTCTCTTGGTTCTTATTTTTTGCCATTCCCCTGCCCTCTCCAAGCCTATATCCACAGCCTCATAGGGAATTCCCTATGAGGGAATTTACCTATTTCAAGGGTAAGTGACAGGAAATGGAGGCTTGGATCTAGTTTGGAGAGGAATTGGCACAGCACATGGCTACTATCTGAAACCGTGGAGCTGCAACAGTACCAGTCCACTTCTCTACATCCCTGGAAGATACTAGTTGTTTATTTTTCACAGAAGTAGAAATGATTTCATGTGCGATTATATGCCAATATACTGGCTGGGAGTAGTGATTAAGCATGAGGTTGGGGACTTAGGAGCAACATTGTTCATACATTGGTGATGAAGAGATCTGAGGAAAAGGTATTTGTATAGATCTTTCTGTATCAGTGAAAATTACGAAGATATTTGTGTCCTATGTGAATTTTCAATAGTCACCTCACTAGAGGAGTTTAAATAGTCAACTGGATAAGATGAACTCTTGTGGATGCCAGGCACTCTTTCCCCCACCATCTGTGTTCTTTGCGGGTGGATTCATTTAAAAAAGTGGCCGTAGTGGAAGAGATGAAAGTTGTATCAGTTGTCTGCTGATTGTGCAGTTAACTTCCATGGAATGATAGCCACCATCTGTTGTTTTTAAGCTCTCCACCACATCTTCTCTTACCGGAAGACATGAAGGAGTTGCATGTCAAAGTGCACAGGAGTTGTGCACGTCTTAGCGTCTGGGAATGCATGGTGTACATTCTATGTGGAGGGAAGTTGCTGGGTATTTAAAATTCTACATAAACATACAAGCTCTTTGAAATGAGCTTTCTTTCCATAGAGCAAAGGCAGACACTTCTGGAAAACAGATATAATCGATGCCATTACGGTTTTGGAGAAAAGCCACCCCAGCCCCTTCAGTTACCTCACAGCACATACAACTACGGTTATAACTGTGATTGTATTCTGTGAAAGGCAGCAGAAAGCATACTAATGAAATGTGGGAAAGAGAATTCATTCCATTTTATCTGATTAGCTATTCTTTCTCTACGCATGGTTCGAAAACATTTGCTATTGAATGTGAGACCAGGATAAACCCAAGAGATGCCATCTTGGCCTGTAGATGAACTCCCCTCATGCCCCTCCCCTTATAAAGTAGATGTTTTTGTAACGGCTTATTCTGCTTCTGTAAACTTGCTTCATCGCTTCTCGGAAAGAGACAGTACCTGGTGTCTCCCTTTACTGTAACCTGCCCTAACCTGACACAGCGAGATAGCTGAGTTGTGAAAAATACTTTTGCAACTCGTCAAAAACATGTTAATCTACCCTTGAACTTTTCTTCTTAAAATAACACCTATAAAAGCTATGCTGCTATAACACCCTATATAAACTGTGCTGTTCCTGGACTCAGGGCTTCACTTCGCTTAGGGAGCGAAGTCCACGCACATGAATAAACTCCTTTCAGGTTAACTTTGTCGTTGATCCCAGTGTTTGGTGATTTATCGGCTTGCTTGGCACAACATGGAAAGCAGTAATTTCTTCTTAATTCAATAAATCTAAACCATTTAACATTAACATCTGAGAAGAAAATAACCTCAACAATAAAAATAATTTCATTATGACAACAATATCAGTTTTCAAGTCAGACTTAAATAGTGCAGTATATATTTGATTTCTCTTTATCTCATATCAAGTCACCTGATAGGTTCAGAATTATTTTCCTATACACATTTTCATGAAAAGATCTTTGTTCTAAGTCCAAATAACACTACATCAATGAAGGTACAATCTCACTCACGTCATGCCCCAGTTTACAGTTTGGGAGAGCAGGGACTGACAACTCACAGGGTGAATGTTTGCCCAACTGTTTAGCCATCACAATTTGACAATTTGTTGCATTATTCTTACTTTCTCCTTTTGCTCCAGGAGAAAAATCCTGCGACTGTTTTTATGGACTCACCAACAATCTGCTGTCCATAGAACTAGTAGGCTTAGTTCATGATCTTCTCAGTCTCCAACTTTAATGCTTTGCCCTTTCCTTGCATAAATCCGGAAGGAAACACTAACATATAAGCTCACCTTCAAACTCTGCTTTCTAAGGAAGCCAAGCTAAGATACTTGCTTTTGATTTTTAAAATTTTTTTCTCCTCAAAAATGGTTATTAACTGAACTTCAAGCCTTGACCCTTTAAAAGAAAGGATTTCACATTTCTAATCAAAACTATGATTCTACATTTATAATCACATTTTCCATTACTCATCCATATTAACTTAAGCTATTATTTTGAGCATCTGTTCAACACATCCTATTGACCCACCTACTTCATGTCCTTCCCTTTTCTCTTTTGGAAATCTTACTCTCTCCTTCAGCAATTCATATCTGTCCTTTAGAAAGTTTCCATAAAATTCAGTCCATTAGCATTTTTTCTTTTCTCCAAATCTCAATAATTATTGCAGTTTCACTCACCAGCAATGACTTTATCTTGAGTATATAAAATGTTGGCCAATATCATGTCATTTCCACAGGTCTCTTCAAAATCCTTAATCTAAGGAAGCATGACTTATACTTTCGCCATTTTTGAAATAAAATAATTTATATTGAAAAATTTGTAATTTGTGTAAAAGAACAGGCTTCTGTGACTGTATTGATCATCTAATTTTATTTACACTTAAAATTTATCTTCAAATAATGTTACTGTAGATGTCATGTATACATTGTTTTAAATTTGACATTTCCTTCCACAAGGTACATTTTCCCAGATTTCTATGCACTACACCAAGAACCTAGATATGGCTGCTAGAACAGCTAAAATATGAAAATGTACATAACTTATACTATAAATACTAGCTCCAATTGTTTTCTTCTCTTCAGCTGAAAGCAAAGTTATTAGTGATTCTACATATTATTGGCAATTAAGAATGCTGTAAGGTGTGAGAATGCGCTGAGCTTTGTGAGATGTTCAGCTTGTCAAAGCCTTTCCACTACATGAGTATACTAACTTTCAATCATAGACTACTTCGATCAGATGCTATCGAAGGGATGGTATGGTATTTGTTGAGAACCATGGCCAATAAAATTCATGTCTCTTAAAAGTCAATTGGACAGTCCTAGATTTCAGTAAATATTTCTCCTGCATGGCAGGATTTTGTTAGAGTGGAGGAGTAGTAAAGAAGTTTACACCTCCTACTGTTGGAAAGTGATTTACAATTTTAAAACATCTCCCCCCTTCTCTCTCTACATAGTCACATTTCACTTAACACCAGGGAAATATTTTGAGAGATGCATCATTAGGAATTACATCGTTATGCAAACACAAGTGTACTTATAAAGTAAGATGTCTATGAAAGAAATATAATTGTAATGGACACCAGGATCCTAGGGATGGGGTCTAATATGGGGTGTGTTATTGACCAAAATATCATCATTCAACATATGACTGTATATATACATGCATGTGTGTAGATTCACAAATATACATATGCATATATTCTTAAAGTATTAATATATTTACACTTGTACTATATGCATTTTTATATAGTGTATATCCACATATTTTAATATAGCCTCAAATATATTATGCTGCCAATGATGACAAATAAAAGCTCATTGGAAACATTTTGTTACTTTTTAAAAAATACCATCAGATTGTGAATTTACACTAGAATGAGAGCCTGTGCATTTTAGAAACAACACAGATTTCTAAAGTATGTAAAAATAGTGCAGAAGTATTCAAGTTTTCTTCAGTGTTTGAACTGAACGGTTACACAGTAATCTGGTTAGAAATAATTTGTGATCTGTAGAATCCCAAAGGGCTGCTAGCTGAGCCTCTTCCTTATTTATTGATATGGGCTTTGTAGCACTTAGAAGGAATCACTAAATAATAGTTTGAAAAGCACTACTCTAGGTCTTAAGATTAGACCCTCAGGCAGAAATGACATTTCTACGAATAAAAGTGGTATTACAACACAGAGGTGCCTGGTAGTAGATGACATCTGAATAACTTAAGTCTTGTTTCTAGTCTCTTATCGTGTGAATCTCCTTACTAATCTCCATTCCTGTCCACACTGCTTTGTACTCTATCCTTTGCAAAGTGATCCAAAATGTTAGCTTGACATTTCACAGGATAAATATCACAATGGCTTTTTCATCACTCACGTCATAAAGGCCAGTATCTTTAGCTTTTCCCACTGTGCCGGTGATGATCAATGAATTCTCTACTTTCCCAACATCAACTACCACTGGGTCTCCCATACACCTTATTAAAACACTATTAAAACATAGCAAACCCACAGATCACCACTGTGGGAATTTCAACCTGTATCATCTGTTTCTATCTCCAAATAAAATATAAGCTAATTAAGCAAGGAAAGTATCTTAGTTATAAACATAACTGTCTCACCTATAAAAAGTACGAGATTTTTTCATTCTTTTTTTTTTTTTTTGGTACCAGGGATTGAACTCGGGACCTTGCACTTGTGAAGCAGGCGGCACCACTGAGCTAAATCCCTGGCCCCTAAATTTGTTAAAATTATTTAGTTTGCCTCCTGTGAGTTTTGGTAACACTTTTTGGGCAAAAAAAAAAAAAAAGCACTTAATACATTATGATGTAGTTATTCTTATTAAATTCATATATTTTCAATTTTGTTTATCACTAAAGATACATTGTGACACTAATTCTGTCTCATCTTATAAAATTCTTTCTGAGAAATCTGATGGAAGTTGCTTCCAGGCTTTGAGCAAGTTATTAACTCACAACTAACAGGATGGTTCTCAGGCCATACGTCTGTGAACCTACCAAGTAACATTTAAAAAGGAGGGCAGGGGAGTGGGGAAAAAAATAAGAATCCAGATATATCAAGCAAAGGTACAAATCCCCAATGATGAATGCCATCATATTGTATACCAAAATGTACCAATAAACATAATGAATTTAAAAAGAGGAAAATACTTTATAATAAAATAGATTTTAAATTATAGTATCACTTTCTCTGATATTATTTAAGCTCCATTATTTAAGTTTAATTCAATAACCTATCATTTTGAGGTTTGACTATAAATTATGTATACAATATATGTTATATATAATATATATACATATATAGTGGATACAGAGAGAGAGGAGAGAAAGAAAGAGAGAGATTATCTTAGTCTTAGCAAGCTCTCTGTATTTTATCTTTAACGGGGGATGATGCATCTTGAGTGCTGTAGTATTTTTATTATGAATTAATTCAGTTTCTTACATTGCTGCATGTGTAGTCATATTTCTGTGTTTAACAGTTTTTAAAGACTTTTATTTCAATTATCTGATTAAATCACAATTTGACAAAAATCTACTGAGGGGGATTGTCGTGGATCCAAAGATTACACCTGTGCAGTTACTGACTATAATAAAATGAAAAAAAAAATTATATGAGTCCTTACAGACTGTAATTCTTGGCGAGGACATATTGACAGTAAAGAAGACAATTTTTTTTTAAACAAATGTAGGTTTTGTTGCTACTCTATAGCTTATAAAGTATGATTTTTCCTTGTGGCTATAACATACAAAATGCAGATGAATTTCCCAAAAGACTTAAAAATTACTCCAGATTTATAAGAATCTAAACTCTGAAGAACTCCTTTTGACACCAGAGTGCAAAAAAATCATTAAATATCTCCCTTTATACACTCAGAGAGTCTTAATAGTAATGCAAAGAACACAAATTCTAGGCTCATATAACTTTAGTGAGATGGAGTGGTCTTACAGTACCACTCAGGTAACTCTAATTGCGGTAATTTGTTCATGGTTAGCAATTCTACACTAATAGCCTTTTCCCAGGGAGATTGCTCTATGAATTTATAACACTGCACTTGCCTTCAGAGTTTTATGATATTAAGTTAGAGAAAAAAAATTGAACCTGATATTTTAAGGAGCTCAAGCTGTTAGTGCCCACTTGATTATTCCAGAAATCCAGTGGCATAAAATCTTTTCCTTTTCCTTTCCTTTTCTTTTTTTTTTTTTTCTTTCAGATAAAATGTTCCTAAGGCATTATAAAATGACTGAAAAGACTGGCAGGCAAAGGAATTAATTTCACTTGAGTCGAAGTAGATGTTAATTTTCCTTCTTACCAACAATTGTAGGCAACAATATAAAATGACTAAAACATAATTTGAAGAGAAAAAGCATGTATTAAAAGTATTTTAGAAAAGTTTCATGATTGAAAGACATACATTTATTTGACAAGAATGGAAAGCGCTTCAGTACCATTCTGTGCTGTCTTATATATAATATCTTTCTAGTTAGTCCCTAAAATTATAGCATACGAATGCTTCATGTCTTTGGTTATACACTATTCTAATGTTGTTTTTTGAGGCTCTTGATAGTCTATTCATGATAAAGCTGGTAATTTAAAAAAGATTTACTCTTGACTTTAAGTCAAAACATATGTAATTATAAAAAGACAAACACTGTAAAGCCATTCCCTTTCTTTATTGCCTTTCTATCTTAACAGTGAACAATGAATGGTCCTTTTCAAATTTAAACACAGAATTCACTTACTGTTTAGAATTTTTCTGGTTCTTTGAAAATTCAGATTTAACTCTGTTCCAGTGGCACTGTGTTACATGTGAACTGTTATTTTTCTCATGCACATAATACCTTTTTGTGAATCTTTTTTAATAGTTTGAATTTTGTTGATGTTTTCCTTCAGAAATTGCTATTTTAAGATTGTCTTTCAATGGATATGCACGATGAATCTTATCACTACAATAATATTCATTACTACTTTTCTTCATAATCCAAGCCTGTGACAAATATATAGTGGTTATTTTCCCCTAAATGACTATCAGTAATTTATTTTTAGTATTTACCACTTCCCAATTAAATTCATATGTTTTTGGTATTTGATTTTGATGGTTACAGCTTTGATTCTTGGGATGAGTAGAGCCTTGGCAAACAGAGGTCTTGAGTGAGCCAAAAATAGCCTAAGAACCAAGTTTTAGTATATGTGCTGCCGAAGCGAGCACAAGAACCAAGTTTTATACAAAATGTATATGCTAGTAGACACCACAGAACTAACAGAAATGTGTTCTACTAAAATCTGTCAAGTTATATACTCATTCAGTTGGGCTGATATTCAACAAGGATATTTGCATATTCACTAGATTGACTGGGCCTTCAAAAAATATCTGACAATATCTTTAGGAGAACATGGGCTCAGATTTAAAATAAATTTAAAAATTAGATTTTGGAATATTGTTATGATTGTGAAGTTACACCAAATACTTTTCCATTTTTTCCTAAGAACTATGTAGTTTGGAAATGGATGGAAGCAACATGGTTTTAAAAGATCTCAGGTAGTATTGCATCTATCTATCTATCTTTCTGTCTACCTACCTACCTACCTATATATCTGCTTTCCTACAGATGAAAAGATTTTAAATTGTATAATATATTTCATACAAATTCATCAATACACTATTAATAAAATGATTCAGTATGTACCAAACCTTTTGTTAAAGTGAGTATGGAAGTCCCTTTCTCTTTTAAAAATTGAAGCTCATTGTTCATATTAAAACTATGTATTTTTTCTCCTCGCACTGCTGATAGAGGCAAGCTTGTATAGATTTATGAGTATGTGGGCTCTGTTGGTATATTGCTTCAGCAGTACCAGCTCTTCTACCTTCTATATGTATGGCTTTAGCTATTTAGTATCTTTTCCATGGCTTCAGTTTTCTCATCTGCAAAATGTTGATGACAGTAATAATAACAATATAAACAATATAAAATAATAACAATATAAAAAATAACCACATTGGTTGCAAAGTCTAAGAGCACACAATGATGATTCAGTGAATGTTGCCTAAGATTATTTATTGCTGTCTGCTGTGACCTTATTTGTATGATGAACACAGCAACATTAGCTTGATTTTTAAGGACTACAGTTTTGGTTGTCCTAACATGCCACTCAGCATAACAATTCCTTGCTAAAATTACTACTGGAAATATTCAGGCTGCCTCGAGGATGCAGGTCCACATTGAAAGTACAGGTGTCCCGAAGGTTAGATCATCCATGCTATATTTCCTGGGGTCATTGGGTCACTTGGATTTAACATTTCATTTTCTCTCTAACCAGTACATCATTAAGCAAAATGATGCCTAAATATTTAACTCATTAAAGGCATTCAAATTATTATTCCCAATGTAAATCTGCTGTTAGTTTTAAATAGATTCTAATGAAGGTTTAAATGTTTAGCAAAAGCTTGGGTAAAAAATGCCTAGAATGATATTTGGGAACTCTGTTCAGATTTAAATTAGCTTTCCTTTGCCTGATTTCATTATTATGCATAATTGCTGATTATGAATGTAGCCATACGTTGTCAGCACTGTGAGTGGACATGGGCTTTGGGCTAATCATCACATACTCCTGCTCACTCTTTAGTTACAGAACTCCAGGTTTATATAGGTGTCTATTCCCATGCATCACACAATAACTATGTGCTTCACAGAAATATGAACCAATACCTAGCCCCAAGTGTTGGCATGGCTTCCACAGTTAATTGATATTTTTTGCCACTGATTGGCACAAGAATATGTATTGTGAACCAACTCTAACTTAACTGACCAATCTGTCCTACAACTCAGCTAGATTGCTTCTACAAAAATAGCTTTTACTTCTATGAAAAAGTCATAAAAATACAAAAATATTTTTCTCTCTACTTGTTGACTTGATTATATCTGGAAGAGACATTTAAAACTTCCCTATATATCTTTATACTGGCCTAAAATATATCCAACCCTTAGTGTACCAAAATTAGATAAGAGATTGTGGCACATATTTGACCATATCCCTGCAATTCCTATTGTGTGTGGTAATAAACTTCTTCACTGATATGGCTAATTTACAAGAGGGTTCCCTACCATTTGTAGTCCAAAATGTCCTACACTACCTTGGATGGAAAGGATTTTTAAAGGTCATATAAACCTTCCCTCATCAAACAGTTGATGCTACTGAGGTTCTGGCAGAACCAGTTATCTCAGGCACCAAGAACCTTTATTCTTAGGTTATCAAATGATTGTAGGATGAAAGTGATAGCAGTGTCCATTGTTTTTCAGTATTACGATTGAAACATTTTTCATCTGTGTAAGAGAACTTGTCAAGGGTTATAATTTCCCCATTTAAAGAAGTGAATTTAGAAAATTTAAAATGTAACTTAAAAATTATGAAAATATCGATATTTTATAGTGATTGAACTGCTGAGTGTTCTCTATATGCCAAAATAGACTGCATCCACCAGCTACATTAGTGGGAAGACTTTCTCCTTTTAGAAGACGTAGGAATTAGTCTTGATTTTGACTTAACAGGTGTATGAAGCTGACTGGGAAAAACTTGTCATTCTTTACATACAACCCTGAATAGGCTCACACTAAACCTTCATTTTCACCTCTTTTTTAAAGCTACCTTTTTAAACATGTCTATTTTCCAAATGGAATACCACTCACAAGGCCAACATGCATGCATATAAGGCAGTTATATTTGGTTCAAACAGGAGTCAGGGATCTGGTCCCACTCAGTGAATGTCCCTGTCCAACTCTGCTGTCCCCATGGCAAAGCCTTTAGCTTCCCTGAGGACAGCTTAAAGGTCACTGAACTAGATGTTCCCAAACCCCTCTTCAAGCTTTCAAGTTGTGAAGTTCTAGAAAAACACGGGCAAGCAGTTTTTATAATATCAGAAAGTATGATCCATACTGGATGATGTTACTATGCATATGAGTTATTTTATGGTGATAATTTTTCACATTATTTAATTTTAGAACAACGAAACACTCAGTTTTGATAATTATTAGGTCTTTGAATTACTGTATCTTGATCAGTGCCTTTTCATCTTCCTAATATCCCTCATTAGCCTATTCATGAGAGCAATTTCCTGTGGATGATTTAATATATTATTTTCTGGTCTAATTGTATGCTTAGATTTATACATGATCAGATTAAATAAAATTGTGGAATTAACTATGAATCCTGATTGTCTAGCATTTAGTATAAGTAATAGTTGCTTCTTGATCCATTGGGACATTAAAGTCAATGATTCATGTGGATTTTGTCGTGTCTGACAGATTCTGCCACTCAGAAACAAAACTGGATATACAGTGAGATGACTGCTTTTATATCCTCCATCTTTTCATGTAACAGAAATGGTTTCCTTGAGTTTAATTATTCCCTTCAAAATCTCACAAGTCCTCTTGATTTGTTAATGACTCTTAAATCAATATTATGTGCTATTAGTTGTAATACCTTAAAATAATAGAATTTTTGTAGTATTGGGACTTATCTTGATAGAATAAATTTAACATTTTCTCTCCTTTATCACATGCAAGAATTATCATAATATTTATTAATTCAATTATACAAATGGAAATTTTTTATATCAATGATGTTTATATACTGAGTTATTTGAATCATTATTCATTCTTTAAATGTTGAATAATAAATAGTAAGCAACCTAAAATACTAAAATATCACTAGTTATTTCTAGGTCAGACAGTCCCAGATGATCTGATCTTATTGCATTCATTGCCACATTTTTTAAATTATTGTGACCAACATATACTCACTTATAATCAGGAAGAATAGTTTAATCAGCATATTTAATTTTATATAAGCCATTTGATTATAATTATGTAAAAATGATATGCACAGCAAGAGGAAATGAGAAAATAAAAAGGAGTTAACAATTGTTTGAGAATGATTAGGGTAAATTTTTTCCTGTTTATGTTCATATTTGCAGTTTTACTGAAGAATTAAACAGTAATGAGTAACAAAGCATATATATAACAAAATATATGAATGAATAGTAGTAATGAATAAATAAATATAAATATATATACATATATATGTATATATATTTCAATGAGAACTGAGCTGAATGGTATTGATTTTCTGAAACAAAAAGTATTTTATAATAATTCATATCTGAGTATGGTGTTATCCCCAGAACCTCTGGCCTGGCCCCTTAGAGCAACCTAATAAACCTCAGGAAGCGAATTCATAGGCAGGTCTCAGACACTTCTAAACTAGTGACAACAAGAAACTTTTTATCTATTTGTAATCTGTCCTCTCCTCTGTACCTTGTTCTCCCTAAATTCCACATTTTGATTCTATATTCACGAAGCTGCACTTCAAAAATGGATTTAATGTTGTTACCAGATTTTACTAGCATTTGAAATTCATGTTTCCCTAACAGAACATCCAACTGATTTTCCTGTTTTGTTTTTTTCAACCCAAAGTTGTCTTTATTGGAAAGTATTTTTTGACCTGCTTTTTAGCTTCTTGAAAACCAACTCATTTTTCTTCTGACCAAGAAGGATGTATGTATCAATATTATAACAACTGAATAGAAATGATAATTTAATTGGTTTCTCTGGTTAAAATTCATATTGTGCTTTAAACATTACAGTGAATTATGGGAGGTGTAAAGATCTGCTACAGATAGTAAAATAATCAACTCATTCTGTTCAACAAATGATGTCGTCTAATTTTTATAAAATAATGAGCAATTCAACTGTATCAATTACCAGAAAAATCTTTAGAGAGAAGGATGATACTATGAAAAACAGGAACAAAATGAAATCTAAGTTTTAATTATAAGATGTCTCAGGAGATGGCTGCTGTAATAAGTTATTCTTTAAATTTTCTTTATAATCAGTATTTCTTACTTACAAAGATAAACCAAGTATTACTTTCCATGGAAGTTAGGGTAGGCTTGGAAGACTTGTATGCAGGAAGGGATTCTCAGGTCTGTTTCATGACTACTGCACATGAACCATTCAAAGTCAACTACCTTCTCTGGAGACAACCCTACTGGGAGCTGTCTGTACAGGAATTAATTTCCCACTCAATTCAACATCCCGCATAGACTGAAGCAAATAACTGAATGATGCTGATATAAAAGGCCAGGCACAAGATAGGGCCAATTTTCCAGTGTAATTCATAATTCAGATGGTACCTGTGTTCAAGGAATTCAGATGAAGTTAGAACCCAACTGAGCCTGCACTTTACTTAGCTCCTTTTCCTGTCTTCTCTCTCCTTTGCTCATTCTCCAATGAGTAAGGACTGCAGACAAAGACTTTGAGATTGACTTGAATTTCAGAAAAGGAATGCATATTATTTTAATATAAGTATTCCCAACGTTATGCAAATAAATATACAATGTTTATCTGAATTTCAAATTACATTATATGTGTTATATTTTTCTTTGCTATTCTGGGAATCTTATTCCTAAAAGATGTACTAAAATAGACTGTATGTTCTAATTTTTTTTTGTCTCATGAACTCAATCTTAGATATGCCCATTATAAGCTGTTAGATTACTGAAAATATATTTCAAAATTATATTTATAAATGATGACAAATATGTGAATATCATAGAATAGTTGCATTATTTAAAAATAAATTTTGGAATAGTGAAATCCAATATGCTTGATTAATTAACGTAGACAAGGGAATAAGACTTGTAAAATAACTATTTCTGATAGTTTCCATTTTACACTGGCATTTCTATATCATCTGCAAATTATAATATGATTTTACCTTAATATTTCCAGTAAGTTTAGTTGCATTATTGATTTGGTATTCATAGTTGTTGAGCACTAGTAAAATTTCAGTTTCCTTAATCAGTTTTGTTATTTTTATAGTGATACCTATTGATTCCAACTAATGTTTCTATGCTATAACTGGAGAAGTTCATGTAGATAAAAAATAATTTACCTATAGAGAAACACTAGCTTCAGGCATATTTTAACAAGGAGGAAAATAAAGAAGGAAAAAAAATGTGTAGACCCAGATGGCAATTATTGTTTAAAGTAGATTTAAATTTAAATATGTACCACAGCTCAGGTGTAAATTCAAGTCACTGGAAGTGAATATTAGGCAACTGACATTGAATTTGTCTTCTGGAAAAATACATAAGAGGAACAGATTATAGTAAATATTGCATATATGAATATTTAGTTTGAAATTGAGCTTCAGAGAAAATAGCATGTGAGTGCAACATAAGAACAATAGATTTAATTATGAGCTTGTAATTATAAAAAACAACAAAAGTAGAAATGATTTTGGACAGGCGACCTAACTCTCATACTATTCCTGTCATATAGACTTGGATAAGCCATTATGCATACTTGTTTATTTATAAAATGAGATGTAAATATAGCTTTTACAGAACTTTCAACTCATAAATTTAGCTATCCTTGTAAAAACTTATTTGGGTCTACCTTATTCTAATAACTATTCAATTCTAGATTTGTCTTCGGCAATAAAAAAGGAAATAATACTGAAAAAACCCTACACTTTACTAAATGTGTTTGGTGGAACTAGGGAGAAATAATAACCAAACCTAACCCCACAGTGAATTATTAGGCCACTTCCTCCTTTTAACTTTAATGATTATACTTACTCTAAGACTTCTAATATCATAGCTGAAGATTTCTAATTCTACAGTAAAAGTACTAACATATTTCATTAGGTAATACTCTGTGGATACTAATATTTTGTGGATATATATAATTTTATAATGTGCAATAACTCCAAAATAAAATTATTCATTCTATATAAGGTATAGATTGTGTACTTTTTCATTATTTATTTGAAGAAATATTTGTTTGGGATCTTTATACCCACAATTGTCTAGAGAATCTTGGGGCTACATACTTACTCGATCACTAAACGCTGTAAAGTAACACTTATTATTAGGATGTTATTGATTAATCTTTAATGTGAACTTAATTGGTTAAAATAGAGGAGATTGTTATATGGATCCTTCAGTTAATATTTAAGTACACATATGGGAAAATCAATAAAATAGGCAGATTTTGATGCCACCATCTTTTAGCTCTCTTTGAAGCTGTAAAACGTGAGTCCACTTGAAACTCTGAAAGGACACAGGATCCTGGACATAAATCCTGGGCGCTGCCACAAAAACAGAGGCAAGTGTCAGAAACTATAAAGCTCCAGCCTCGCCGACGAAGAGTAATGCTTATTATTTTTAATGTACTGCTATGAATTATTTCCACCGGATAATTTCTTGTCTTTGCTGCTCACAATGAAGGCCAAACAGACAGTTATGAGTGGTTGACAGTAAATCTACATCTGTGACTCAGGTCTTCAGGGACCTTATGAAAGACTGAAATGAATTCAACACATGCTGCCGGTCCTAGGGCAGACACACTAGCTCCTAACAGAGGAGAGTCAGGTTTTTTTGTAATACAAATTAAGTGCTGAATCAATGTGTGAATCATTGCTGCTATTAACTGCTTTGTCCTGGTTTAAACAGACACATAAATGCACATACATGTACACACACACACACACACACACACACACACTCCAGCTAATGACAACTGTCATTTGTCTACTTTTGTCTCCTAAAACACAATTCTAGGCCATTTTTTCCTAGACAGACATAGTCAGTGGAATATCAACTTTTTAGTCATCTATAGTTCAACTGCATTTTAAGAGAGAACAAAATGTGATAACTTTTGAAACTATCCTTCACTTATAAATCTGGTTATATAATGAAGATAAATATATATATATATATATATATATGTCATTGACCTCCTTTTGAGAAACTGTGTCATTATTCTTGCTTGCTAGTCTATTGTACTTCTTCCATGTCTTATTTCTGTGAGTAAAGAGATTATTACTCTCTCACAGTTGTTAGAAAGTGATGTACAAAATATACATACATATATAAATAAATATCATACAACATAAAAAGTAATTCGTGATAGAAATGCAGGGACTTCTCTTTAATTGGTCCTCCCATTGCCTATACTAAGAGAAAGGCTCAAGGCTGCTTCTCTGCGTATGTGTGGTGCAGAAGTTCAAACCCAGAGCCTCACTCACTCTGGCCAAGTGCTCTACCACAGAGCTACATCCTCAGCCCAGAACTACTATAAAGAGTATGGTCAGCTTGCAAATAAAGTGTATATTAGCATTATATTAGAATCGGAGCACTGGTATTTGCTTTCAGAAATATTAAATATTTTACATAGAAATTTCATTTTATAGCTATGTATATTCATGTGTTTTTGTATAGATTTGTTAGGAAATTTCATAGATGAAAATCAAGAGACAAATATCCTATTGCTTACATATCAACATTTGAATACAGTATATGTGTTTGTATTTGTATAGTGTCTATGATTTTATATTGCATGGCAATTACCTCAGGAGAAGTGGGCTGTAAATCCTGTAGAACATAAACTGAATTCCAGCACTAGGATTTTCTAAGTTATCAACTAAGTGGTGCTTCTAATAAAAGAGAGAAGGTTTTTGTGGGTTTTTTCTCATGCAAAAGTTATAAGGTCAAGATAAATGTATCTTCTCTTGTCCTTCATCATGTGTGCATGTGTGTATGTGTGTTGTGTTCTAAATATTTGTTTGTGAAAATTACACTATGGAAAATCAGGACCATCCTTGAATGTCCTGACAAAAACTTGGCTTGTGCAAAACTCCCATCTAAAAACTGGGCCTCAATAAATATTTCTTACTTTAAAAATTATTCGTGATATATGTGGACCCATGTTCATAGCAGCACAGTTTGTAAGAGCTAAAACTTGGAAGCAGCCCAATTGCCCATCAACTGGAGAATGTATAAAGAAGATGTGGTTTTTTAATAAAATGGAGTACTACTCAGCCATAAAGAATGAGAAATTACAGACGTTTATAGCTAAATGGATGCACATTGAGGCCAAACTCTTAAGTGAAATAAATAGGACACATATGCGTAAATACTGAATAGTTTCTTTAGTGTGAGAAACAAAGTGTAAATTAAGGACTATAAGGTATAATAGATAATATGAAATAGGAAGAAAAGGGGCAAAGGGGAGGAGGAAGTAGGAGGGGTAGGGGAAAGAGGGGAATGGAATTATTATTCATACAGTATATATTTTATTTTGAAGATTTTATTGTACTTATGAGACATATCTTAAAATGAGGACTTCTTTAATACAAAATATGTGTATTTTTTCACAAAATAATTTTTCAAAGCAAAATTTGGTAAGATCAATTTAGATACCTGTTTACATGATATGGTTTAACATGTATGAATTATAGAAAGAAACAGAAAACAGAATCCTGGAGTGAGTTTCCTCAACTGCCCAAAGTAAAATTTGATTCATTTCGAAAGACATGTTCTTTCTATTTCAGCAGATGATTGCTTTCAAGGTTAACATTACTGACTAATGTGCCTTAATTGAAGATCAAGTGGAGAACTACTTTAGTTCCACAAAAGTGACATTCAGTAAATATTTGTTGATTTAATAAGTGGTTTACTAGAGTAATCCTGAAAGCTGTTTCCATGGCATGATATGAGTGATATTTCGTACAACAGCACACAATGTCATAGATAATTCCTATCTTCAGAATTTCTAATCTGGGTTCAAATATTTACCAAACGAAGGAATTGTAAGTTTTGTATCTTAACAGATTATTGCCTACTGTATTTATAAAACAATAATTTGTCAAATGAAACACATCTAAACATAGAGGGCTTGTAATTGAGTAGAATGAGATGTATGTAGGAATTTACGGGTGAGTAGAAAGTAATAGCAATTACACAAGTAATAGCAATTACATGTTCTATGTTTTCACAAACTACATACTGCTTTCATGGTGAAATTCAGGATCTCAAAACATAACTGATACACAGTAATCTTGCAACTATCTGTCTCTTACATAATCATGGCAGGTTTAATTTTTATGGAACATTTTCTTTGGACTAAAACATTTTTAAACCAATTTTGCATTACCATAAGTTTGGCAAATAAATTTTTATTGAAACGTCTCCATATGGATATTGTGAGTGAAACTTTATACTTTTTACATTCATGTGATTAATTATAATGGGAATATATTTCTTGATTTCTAATTATTTTAAAGTTTTTTGAAAGAATTGACCCATCTTAGTCTTCTAGAAAATTTTTTCTATAAATTCAGAGATATTCTATTCCTATATAATTCTAAGAAAAAAGGAAAATCATGCCATCTAATGGCTAACTACTTGATTATTTTATTCCTGGATTACATGCTGTTTAACTTAGAGCTATCGCCTTTGCCTCTGAGGACAACTTCCAAGTCACATGGAACACAACAACAGAATCACAAACTAATACAATTGGAAGGAATGGGTTCCAAATAGTTTCTCTTCCAGCACTCACATTGAAAGGTTAGAACTTTAGCTCTCAACAAGTTTAATGAAGAGCTAAAGATTTCATGTTTATAAAAATGTCATCAAATACTTCTATTAATGTCACATTTTCAAATGCTGTACAGCAAAGATTAAATCATCTACTGCAGCAATTAGGTAATATTCTGAAGTTACTGTATCTTCATAAAATATATTATTGTTCACTAATCACTTATAAATGTATTTTCTTATTGATTTTAGGCAGCCTTAACTTGTTAGTAATATATATACTTAACAAATGAAGTAATTGTACTAAAGAGAAACAATGCATTTCCATTGGCTACATAATTAATTGTTAAAGAATAAGTCTACAGCATGAACCCTAGTTTGCTGATATCAAGTTTATTTGCCTTTTATTATGAAAAATTTTAGATCAATATTACTTGAAAGCCAATTGTCTAGAATACAATTGTATGAGAAACTTTGGATTTAGAGCACTGTTTAATATTTGAAAGTTTTGGATTGAAATATAAATATTTCCAGTAGCTGGAAGAGATACAGTATAGTATTTTGGCTTTGAGAATAATTAATAAAGTATTCACATGTTGAAAGTATGACACAACATCTAATGGATGTCATATTTCTTACAATTCACCAATGTCTATAGCTTTTATAAAGTTATTAAATCATTATACTCTATGCAGTGCATAATAATATCCATATATATACATGTGTTTCTACCAATTTCTGATTATTAGGCACAAAGAATCTAGAGCTGCTCTCCTATAAGTCAGAGGTATTTCAAAAATATCCATTATAGGGCCAGAGATTTAGCTCAGTGGTCCCGCTCCCTGCCTCCCTCAAGTGCAAGGTCCCGAGTTCAATCCCCGGTACCCCCCACCCCCCCAAAAAAATCCATTAAACACTACAACCATAATTCATTTTTCTCTTCTTAGAATAGTCACATATTCAGCATAGTTCAAATTGGGCTTTTCAAAAAATATGTTTGAATACCATTAAATTTGTTTACTTTTAATTTTTTTTCTTTTAAACAAAAGGACATAATTATTTTATTTTCTCATTCCTGATGATTTATCCAAAGGAGAAATTAATTTCATACCCCTAGGTATCAAACATTAGACAATTTTTATTTATTTATTTATTTTTGCTTAAATTCTTTTATTGGTACATTTTAGGTATACAATATGTTTACATTTATCACTGGGTGCTTGTACCTGTACATGATGCATCTTGGTTCTTATTTTTTCCCCATTACCTGTGCTTCCTTCACCACCACCCCCACTCAATTTACAAAGACTTTATTTCCACTTTTTCCTTTTCTCATAATTTTTCCTTTCCTTTCTTTCCTTTCCCCTTCCCCTCCCACTTCCCCCACCACTTTGGACCTTTTCTTCCTATTTAAAATTATCAATTATTCATTTTAATCATTTTAATCCTTATTCACACTTTTAGTTTCTCACACTAGAGACACTATTTGGTATTTACACATGTGTGTCCTATTTGTTTCACTTGAGAATATAGCCTCAATATGCATACATTTAGCTATAAATGTGTCTAGTTTCTCATGCTTTATGGCTGAGTAGTACTCTATTTTATTTAGTTTTTTTGTAAGAGGGATCAGGACCTTGCACTTGCAAGGCAGGCAGCAGAACCACTGAGCTACATCTCCAGCCCTGGATAATTTTTCGATCTAGTTAATTCTATTGTGGAAAACATAAAGTTTAAGTCATAGAAAACCATCAAAATGCTGGAACAGTTAAGGATGACAGAGTAACATTTTTAGATTAAGGACTGCTGCTAGTTTAAAACTATCTGAAGAAAAGAAAAGGATTTAGTAACTTCAAATCACTCTTAGTAGTAAGATTTGAGTTTATTTTTCAAAATGCATTGAATAAGGCATTCCAGGTATTAAAATTTTGGAGAAAATATTTCTCCACTGATACATAAATTTTGTCTACAAATATGGCCCAGCTTCCTCAGCAGAGAATAGAGATACATAATTCATTCTACCATTATACCCCAAATGTATATATATATCACAAATATACATATATATATATCACAGTCCTGATTTATACTGTGCCTTAGTAGTGCTTCTTTATTACATATTCATAAAAATTCATTTGGTTTACTTGAGTATTTTTATTGTTTTGAGATATAAACATAAAATTCACTATTTATGCCATTTTAAATATACACTTCAATAACACTGACAGATTTACAATATTCCACCATCATTACTGCTCCATATCTCAAAATCTTTTCTCCAGACAACAACTCAGTAACTACTAAGCAGTGTTTATTCAGTTCTCCCTCCTTCCATCCCTTAATAATTTCTAAGCTGTTGAATTTTACAATTTCAATTTTAAATAAGGTAGTGAATTGCACTCCTTGTGTTGCACCATTCAATTAAGTATGAATAAAAATGTATATTTCTCCAAAGATTATAGCATATTTATATCTTTCAGGATCCACTAGTCTTACGTATCATCCTGACTTGATTCAATAAACCAATAGTAATGATCACGAAAGCTAAAAAGATTCTTTTAAAATTTGGTGCTGATCTTTGACAACTCCCAGTACTTTATGCACTGACCTCCTCTGCTTATAAATGGATGGTACTCCCTCAAAATTCCCACATTTCTCATACATACAATGGTCTGGAGGATTTTTATTCAACTAGTAAAGTTTCTCATTAAAATCAGTACTTTGTTAACTCTGGTAACAACACTAATTTAGTTTTAAAATGTGAACTCGCTCATTGAGTATTGCCAAAGATATTCTATTCCTTCTTATAAATTTAACTTTTCTACCCATATATGTTTATTTACATTCTCTCCCTGCCAGCAAATGGAATATTTTTATGTGAAAAAAGATATTCACTTAGAAACCCAAGCTCTTGATTCTTAAGTGTCCCTGTGTGTGCTCATGTCTTTCTATCTGCAGGGGACTAAGCTGTGCCTGAGGTTCCAGGCTCACAAGTCCTTCATTCTGCTTGTTGCAGGCTGGGTGTAAAGCCATGGCTTCTGCCTTATCAAGAAGGGATCCCTTAGGAGCCATCTGCCTGCTTATCGCTACATCTGACCAGACTTATGTTTTAAAGGAATAGCTAACTCAATAAGGAAGAGGAGATCAAACTAATAGACATTTCTGGCAGTCAATGAAAGGTTACCAAGAAAAAAGTGCTCACACATGGCACAAGGGAAACGGATGAGCACAGAATGTGTCTAAAGCTGAGGACAATGAGGCCCCAATTAGATATCATAAAAGGCATTAAATGGAACATCTGATGAGAGTGCTGACAACATCAAACATGAAATGAATTAAAATTCTGCTATATTAGAACACAATTATAAGATATTTTGTCTAATATAATTATTAATTGCAATTACTAAAATATCTCATTATAGTTTCATATATTTGGATACGATTCTAATGTTCTTAAATTGAGAATTTTACAATTTCCTGTTTTATTCTGTACACCCTCTCTTGCACCTAGTGCTACCTATTTTCCACTTGTCAACTCTACTATAGAGAATTCTCTAACCACTGAAGTTGGGGGTGAGGGGGATGTACAGCAATCTTCTGAAAAGCAAAGTTTTGGTGCAGCGAAAAATAAGTACAGAAAGTACAATAAATTGTGAGAAGATGTAACTGTGCAAATAGATTAAAAATGCTGCTGTTTCGAATGATCATTCTTTTGACCTTCAATGATAATTCACGGCATAGCAGAAAAAAGTACTGAAATTCCAAATGCATTAGTTGATGGATAACTTGAGCTGAAATGGCTGAAGGCATAGGGCACTGGTAGTCTGCTTGGCATATTTGAAACTTGGAGAACATAATTTTTAACATCTCAAATACAACTAAATTATTTTCAATACTAATCATAAAATAAAACAATGTGTATAGACATAAACTTGTTAATTTTGTGGAACTATACATATGCAGGAACACAAAAAAATGAAAAAGTTTGTGAAAAAATGCTTCTAGAGGAATTAACTGGACAAGAGTTTGATTTGCAAATAGTGATAGATTTGCATAAGCCCAGTTCTGCTTTGTTTTCTCCCACTGCACTACAGTAGCTTATTTAATATGTAGCACAGGGAGGGCTCGAGATATCATCTGTGCCTTGATGACTTCTACCCAAATGAACTAATTCTCATACAAACAAAACAACAAGAAGAATCACATGCTGCTAGTTCTACGTATGTCAGTGGCTGACTGTGCAAGAAGCTGTTCTCTGATTTAACATCCATATACAATGAATTGTTTATTAAATGACAAGGAATCAATATGTCAATGCTCAATCATAATAATAGCAATTACTTAAAACTTAAACCAGTAAAAGTTACTTGGAGGAGAGTAGTTATAATTCATATTGTTCAGAAGTGGCATTCAGGGATATTTAGCCAAGATTTTAGCCAAGAGTGTGGCTCACTGGTAGCACACTGGAATAGCATGATAAAGACCCTGCTTGAGTCTCTAGTACCACCAAAAGCAAAACAAACCAACAAAAAGTCCTCTAAGTCTCAGACTTCTACTCAGTTTTTATTGTTACATTTTTTATCACCTCTAGAGTACATACTTCTTCACTGTTGGCTCCCCAGCAACCTATTTTCACCCAACCATCCTTGGAATACAAATACTGGATAAAAGTAATGCTAAGTTTCATTCCACACCTTTCGTGTAAGAGAGAAATCAATTTAGATTTCTATCACCATCTAGGCTTTCAACAACTTCTCCGTAGTGACATAAAAATTACATATCAACATTTTTTTTCTGTAGACCATGCTTATTTCAGGATTGTCTTCCTGACATTTCAGTAAGTATGTGAATACTTTCAATGCCCATATACCTGGACTATAAATTATTTTGTCTTCTGTGTTATACTCTCCTGCTGCATACAGACACATCAGTGAATGACATACAGCACAACAACATACACTGAAGGTCCTATGAGATGTTAATTTAGCTAAAAATTTCCTACTGTTATGAAAACAACATAACATCCCACTGCAATGCATGACTCATGTATTTGCTGTGATATTTATGTATAGAAACCTATTGTCCTACCCTTCTTAAAAAAGTATAGCTCATAAAATTATTGAAGTATCTTATTTACTTTTTGCTGAGACAAAATAACTGACACCCAAAGTTAAAGAAGGAAAGTTTACTGTGGCTCACAGTTTGTAGAGGTTTCAGTCCATAATCAGCTGGCTCCAAGGCAGGGTGGCATGGTAGAGATGCACTGCTGACCAGCCAGGCAGAAAGCAGCAAGTAGCAAGCAACAAGCAAGAGCAGCAGTCTTCTCTCTGTCCCTTATGTTGTATCCAGGCCTCACACCTTTAGGGCAGGTAGTACTCACATCCAGGGTGGGCCTTCTCATTATCCACACCCAGAATTAGGCCAAACCAGACAGTGGACTAATTTCCTAATCATACTCCCTTATTCCCAGCATCAGACACTCTAGATCCTGCCACCTCTGAAAAGTGCCATCAATGACTACATGAGTCTTTGGGGGGGAGCAGCTAGACATAAGCCATGACTGGAGTATGTAATAATTGACAATGAAAATAACTGAGTATGTTACTTAGTGGTTTATGTATTTATTATAATATACTTTTCATCATTGTTTTACAGTGCTCTCCATTTATTTATATTTTAAGAAAGATGAGGGTCAAGGTTAAGGTACAAATGTATGCTATGTTATGCCAACAGTGACCTCCTGTGTCTCCTTTACATCCCAACTCTCACTTGCAAGATGTTCCCTTCTGCTTGCTTTAACCTTCTGTTGTGGTGTGCATCATGCCACCTATGCTTACAGAATCCACTACCAATATTTCCACACAGCTGGAATTTAGGACAAAACCAAATGATGTAATCTATAAAAGGATCTGATTACTTGAAGACAAGGAGATATAACTCTACAATGATAAAATCACCTAATGATGCATGTGGTAGAACATAGGGCCTTGTTAAGTAATCAATGCCCATTTATTGACTTTTGTGCTAGGAAGACATCATTTACATCATCTACCTTGCCAGTTGATCTGTTGCATATTCCTGTAAGAGATAATTTTCATTTTATTTATTTTGGGTCAAAATCCATATAGACATCTCAGTCCATGAGACTCATGAAATGCCAATTGAGTACAAATTTCTCTTATAGAATTTTAATACTTCTTTATAGCTGTTAGATATTTTTCATTCTTAGGTTAAATTTCTGTTATTACATTATAGTCAACACATTTAGAATCAAGGGCTTACTCTGTTAAGAATCACATATTTAGTTTGGATTCCCTATTTTAAAGTTATTGTATGTTTCCCACATTTCTTCATATTTTATTTGAATCTATGAGTATATTACGACAGTGTTAAAGTTTATATTGAGAATGTCCCCTAAAGGCCTCATGCACTCATTGGTGAAAGGTGACTGAATCATGGGGGTGATATATCTAACTCTCTGTTAGATGGTAGAGGCTGGTCAGAAAAGGTGGCTTTCTGAGACTGTAACTTGGACCGATATATCTCTTTCCAGATCCTCTCTTCTGAGCTCTGTGACATGAGCATCATTTCCTCTGCAATTCCCTCTGCTGTGCCATTTCCCCTGAGAGCCAGATGACCAAGAAGTGTAATGATGAACCAAAATAAATCTCTCCTTTAAATTTTGGTTGTTGGCTCTTTGTTCCAATGAGAAAGAAAGTAAACAAGACAGATTGTAGAACCAGGGATGCGGGAATTGTTGATATGACTACCTCATCATGTGTTTTAAAAGCCTTTGGAACTGGTTATTGGGAGAGTTTGTAAATATTTAAAGATGCTGGCTAGAGAAGCCCTACAATGCTGTCAACCAGGCTCAGAAGTTTTCAGTTGGGAATAAAGACTTTGTTGGCAATTGGACTTGAAATCACGTATATTATGCTCTAGCAGAAAATTTGTCTGATTTTGCTCATGTCCTAAGACTTTGCTGAAGACTGATATTAAGAGCAGGAGAACATTTATGGGCCAGAGATTTAGTTCAGTGGTTCTGCTGCCTACCTCATGAGTGCAAGGTCCCAAGTTTGATCCTCAGTACCAAAAAAAAAAAAAAAAAGGAAAAGAAAAGAGCAGGGAAACATTTAATCTAGTGGTGAAAATTTCAAGGCAGCCGATGCAAAGGTTGTAGTATGAATTGTGCTTGCAGCTTTTAGCCATATCTACCATAAGAAGCAGAACCCAAAGACATAGCTGAATAATTTGAAAAGTTTTGCTGATGGTCACAAAGGAAGCACCTGTAAAGTTGGGCTCTGTAAATTGAGGCCTTTAATTTAAGGGCCTTTTGTCCCTGGAAATATGGTTGATGGACAGTTTAGATTAGCATTATTAAGAAGTTAGGTACTTTGCATTACAACAATAAGAAGGATGCTGTGAGGGAATCCCAGGAATCAGCAGGACCACTTGGTTCACAGTCTCTAGGGTTCCAAAAGTAAAAGGCTTTGTTGTGAGAAGAGAGTTCCCAGACCCTGCTAGAGAAGGGCTATGAAATTGGTTTGCTGGGATTTGGCTCCCCATGCTCAGGCATCCAGGCACTTGAAAGGATCTACAGCCACGAAGCAAGGGAGACTGGCTACTGCTCAAGCTAGCTGCTGCTCAAGCTGGCTATATACTTGGGCATCATACATGTGGTGCTATTTCTATGGGCACACAGAATGAAGTCAAGGAGGCATTCATCAGGATTTCAGAAGTCCTACGAGACTAGGCAGTGTGCCCTTGACAAGGCAGCATTTGAACTCTGAAAGTGAAAGCAAATATGTATGGAGTGGTGACTCCACAAAGTTGGAGAAACCAAGAATGTGGAAATTACACTGAAGAAAGCTCCAGGCAGTGAGCAAAGTCACCCCAAGAGAGAAGCTGTAAAGGCCACAACTGGCAATGGTCTAGTGGAGGGGACATCTAAGTCTGTTGGAGTTCACATCTTTTCCCTGGGTTCTGGACATGGAACTACAGAATATAATGTTTGCTGCTGGCGTTTGATCTTGCTTTGGGGTCAGATTTCTTTCTATCCTTCTATTCTTTCCTTTTGGAATGGGAATGTTTATACTGTGGCATTATATACAGAAATGCTCAGCTTTCTTTCTGATTTTCACAGAAGCTTACAGATAAGAGTTTGCCTTGAATCTTGGAGGAGACATTGAACGTGGACTTTCCAGAAATACAGGAACTTTTCAGATTTTGTCAACTCTTAGAGATGGACTAAATACATTTTGCATAATGAGATGGACATGTCTTGGAGGCCAGGGATACAATGTTACAGTTTGGATGTAAAATGTTCCCCCAAAGACTTCATGCACTTATTTGTGTGGCTTTTCAATGGTGTTAAAATCATGCGGATGACATAAATGATTTGCTCTTAGAAGGCGGAGTCTGATCAGAAGAGGCAGGAGGCAGGAAAATGACAAGGAAGGGTGTATCTCCCTTCCTCTCTCCTCCCTTCTCTCTTTGCTTCCAACCACCATGATATTATCAGCTTTTCCTCTGCCATGCCCCTTTGACATTTTGTTTCTGCCTGGGAGCCAGGCAATAATGAACTGTGACTGTGAGTGAAAATAATCCTCTCCTCTTTTAAACTGTGGGTGTTGGTCCTAGCAATGAAGAAGGTAACTAAGACATATAGTCTTCCTGCATGCTTTCTCCAAAATATCCATGAACTCTTTAGCAATTTCCATCCCACTCATTTCAGTGTCCAGAACTGTACATTTATACTGGCCTTTTTGTGGCAATATAAATCACCACTTCAGGTGAGGTTAGTATTACTGTGTTCACCGTGTGTTCTAAGAACTTTATCCCTGGCTTTGTGAGCTGGGACATCCTCAGGCAGAAGATCATTAGTTGCTAATTTTAGGCTTCAGTTCAGAAAAAAACAGTGAAAATACTTTTAGTATCAAGTGCATGTTTGTTGACTATTCATTTTCTTCACTCTGTTTCCAAACCAGGACCTTTAGCTGGGAGAAATTACACATATATCCCTTGTTCCCATGGGTTCTTCAGTTACTTTTCAATTACTGCAGGTGCTATAATGACTTTTCAGTAACTTAGAAAATGTTTCCAAGTAAATTAGAAAATAGTGGATTGTGGGAAATGGATTTGAGGTATAAATGTGTAGTATATAAAGCAAACTACTCTTATATTACATTTAATTATATTTTGGGTACCAAAGCACAAAACACAAGTTTAGTATAGTATGGTTTTCAGAATGGCTGCAATCAAAATCACTTAATAATTTAATTAATTTTTTCCTTAAATGTTTTTATTGATACATTTTAGGTATACAATACATTTACATTTATCATTGGGTGCTTGTACCTGTGTATGATATATCTTGTTTCTTATTTTTTCCCCCATTCCTTATCCTCCCTTCACCCCCTCCACCCCTCCCTATTTACAAAGGCTTTGTTTCCATTTTTTCCTTTTCTCATAATTTTTCCTTTCCCATCTTTCCTTTCCCCTTCCCCTCCCACTTTCCCTGCCTGCCTCTTCTGATCAGGCCCTACCTCCTAACAGCACATTCAGCTATGAACTCATTAGTGAATTAGCACCCCATAATTTGATCACCTTCTAAAAGCATGAGACTTTTGGGGGACATTTTAGATCTAAACACTAATATCATTTCTCCTTTTGAGCCAGCAAACCATGTATTGAATTCCTCAAAACTGTGAGCCAAATTAAACATTTTCTCCTTTACATTGTGGGTGTTGGGTATTGTGTCCATCAGTGGGAAAGCTATTTTAGAAGAGACTTTCTCATACATTTTTATGTAGACTTCTAAGGATTGTTGAATAAAAGTTTTTTCAATAAGGAAACCACCATTGAGACAAAACTTGCCACAAATTATTTCCATATGTTGAAATACTCATTACATTTTAAAATCAGAATTCTTTGTTGAATGTCAGTGTTTTAAAATGTTATACTTCATATAATCTCAGAAGTTCATGGACTTGTAAGTATAACCTTTCTTCCTTGATTCCTTTAACATTGTTTTATTTATTTATTTTTCTTAAACTCTTTTACTGGTACAGTTTAGGTATACAATATGTTTACACTTATCATTGGTGCTTGTACCTCTACATGATGTATCTTGGTTCTTATTCTTTCCCCCTTCCCTGTGCTCCCTTCACCCCCTCCACTCTTTCCTATTTAGAAAGACTTTGTTTCCATTTTTTCCTTTTCTCATAATTTTTCCTTTCCCTTCTTTCCTTTCCCCATCCCCTTCTTTCCTTTCCCCTTCCCTTTCCACTTCCCCTACCTCTTCAGACCTTTTCTTCCTATTTCAAATTATCAATTTATTAATTTTAAATTACATTATTCTACACTAAAATCATCTTTTTGAGCACTGTAATATATAAGCATTTAAATAAATTACACTTTCTTAAAAAGATATTTTTTTCATTCATAGTTTTGCTTCTTTTTTGATTAGTATATGTTTGTGGATTTAAATTAAGGGAGCAATAAAATGAGGGCAAATCTGTGTTTGAATTAACACTTTATTATTATTATTATTATTATGCATTATCTCTAAAAAATAAAAAAACTAGGCTGCCACTTTCTGAGAAGAAACAACTTTCTGAGACGTTATATGACAATATATATGGTCAAAACTAGTGAGCATGATAGCAATATATATGGTAAAAACCAGTATGCATGATTAATATAAACTGGTCAATGCTACAACCTGGACCAATTTGCTCCACTGTAAATTCATGAAAACATGTAGTTGGATAGAATTCTTATTGAAAAAAAGATAAATGAAACATAAAGTCTTGAGCTTATGGTTTAGGTCTAGATGTCCCCCCAAAGCTTCATGTCATTATAGGTGGCTGAATCTAGGGTGTGTGATGCTAGGATTAAGGCATGTGATTACTAAACCACTACATGTGGGTGAATAGTCCGGCATCACCCAAATCCCGGAAGTCTGAATAATGTAAAAGGGGCAGAAAGACACTGTTAAGCTCCCCTGTTGCTTTGCTACCTTCTGGCCACCATGGACTGGTTCTCCTCTGCAATATCCCTCTTCCAAGCCACCCTGCCTTGGAGCCAGTTGATTATGGACTAAAATCTCTACAAACTGTGAGCTAAATAAACCTTTTCCCCTTTAACTTTGTGTGTCAGGTATTTCATCCCAGCAACAAGAGAAAAGTAGCTAAGACATTGAGTATAATATCAATAAATGAAGAATTTAAAGAGATCCATGTAATTGAGAAAAGCCTTTCTCCTACATTAATGCAGTTTTCTTCTAAATCATTCTGAACATTATTTTGGCAATACAGCTTTGATTATTATGTACAATAATGTATTGTTCCCTTTGACTATAAAGGAAATTGTTAAAAAACATAACTATTTTGAATATTTTGAAATTTTAGTACCTTGATTTTATAAATTGTTTAAGATACATTAGCCTATTTACTCCTTCTGTAAAACCAACTGCTGTTTTTTTCTTGTTTATCTAGCATTGAGTATCTTTAGTATTACTGACATTTTTTTCCCATTAAGTTTATTGGTACATTTTTGGTATAAAATACAGTTACATTCATCATTGGGATCTTGTACCTTTACATGAGTATCTTGGTTCTTTTTTTTCCCCTTCTCTTGACCTCCCTTCACCCCCTCCACCTTTCCCTATTTGCAAAGACCTTGTTTCCATTTTTTTCCTCTTCTCATATTTTTTCCTTTCCCTTTTTTCCCTTCCCCTCCTCCTCCCAATTCCCCTGCTCTTTTAGATCTTTTCTTCCTGTTACACAATATCAGTTATACATTTTTTAAATTACAATATTAAGATCTAGGAGACATTACCACAAATTTTACAGAATTTAAAAGGATATAGAAAGCATATTACAAAAATCTTTTTTGAAATAAATTTGACCACTTCTAAGAAGTACCTTGGAAGACAAATTAATGAAACTAACTCTGGAGGAAATATAAAATTTGAATAGCACCTATTAAAGAAAGTATATTCCTAGCTTGAAAACCTCCCTATATGACAACAGCAGGCTCATAAACATTTTAACTGATAAATTATATCAAACAATTAAAGCAGAAAAAGGAAGGAACACTTCTCCCCTCATTTTAGGAACTCAACATTGTGCTAATCCTAAAACTGGATAAAGATAATAGAAGAAAAAAGTATGAACATAGATAGAAATTTGTTTAACTAAACAAACTATTAGAAGTCAGATCTGGCAGTATGTAGAAAGTGGTTTTATTATAGGGATGGCAGTGTTGGTTCAGCAGTGGAAGATCCACCCCCAAAAGTCATCATTTAAACAGAGGAAAGGAAAAAGCCATATGATCCTGTCACTAGTTGGAGAAAAAGCACTGGACTAAATTCCACAGCTGTTCATGGCAAAAGCTATCAGGAGCCTAGAAGTAGAACAGAAACTTACTGATATTGTAGATAATTTTCCACACCTGTTCAATTACAGACGACTCCGTGCTGTCTCTATCTCTCATGATTTTCCCATTCCTCTTGACAGGGATAGGTTCAGTTACCCAATCATGACCAGTGGGATAGCATGATAGGGTGAGTCTACTACAAAGGGAAAGAAATGTTGCTCCTCATCCTAGACATTATTATTGGGTCCAAATGTGATTACCACAATCACCATCAAGAATGGCAGGCTTAAAAACTAGAAGAAAATTATGGTGTTGGTTATATCTCTTGAATCAACCATCCTGGAAAACCTATACTCTGAATGACTTGATATGGGAGAAAATAAATCCTGCCCAATGTTAATCAGGTTGATTCTGTGTTTCTATTATTTACAGCACAAATCATCAGAAGAGATATATCCGGCGATGAGAGGAAAATTAGATTTCATGTGCTTTTTTTCTTTTCTATTCTACTGCCTCAGTAGAACTAGTTTCAGAAAAAGCCATTCATCTTTAGCATTTTATAGTTCTGCAGCCAGTATGTGTTCATGTATTCATGCAAAATTGGATTTAAATAAACTCCAGTGCTGTTCAATTGCAAATATTATAGTTGTACTACATCCTCATAGAACTTTAAAACCAATTAAGGAGTAAGGTTGAGTAAATTATATGCATGTTGATAAAATGAATTGTTAAACCATAGACCAGACCATTATTTCAAAGTATTGTTTTTTTGTGTAAGATCTGCTGAAAATAGAAGAATTAACTCTCCACTTTACAACTATAAAGGTACTCTCTAAAACACTAAACAAAGGAGTTCCAGGGAAGTTACAAGACACCACTGATCTTCAGGAAGATTTAGGTGTATGATATAACAATATAGCTGGCATTTTTACTCCTCTTAAATGTTATCATTTATTACCATATATACAAAATCAAAAACTATTTACAAAGAAGGCATCTTGTTTATAATGTGGTATATGTGATACAATATCTCTTGTATACAATATAGTAGTTTTAAATTTTTTATTAAATATTGACTAATTTAAATTTATTATGTCTTCAAATCATTTTACTTTTATCATCTCATCACCGATTTGTTTACTCTTTACTTTTACATTCAGTAATAAACAAAAAATGATAAATTTTAACAAATATTTTAAAACTTGATAATGAGTACAACTTTTAAAAAGCATTCAAGAATCTAGAATAGAATATATGGGTGGGGGAAAGATTAATATCCTTAAATGTTATGCAAACATATTTCTTATATTTGACCTTTAGGATTTGAAAAATATATATAAGAAACAATAGCTCTATATTCTTAGTAAATAATTCATAAAATAGTCACTGTAAGATATTTAATCTAATAGCCAATATTATTTGGTATACTTTCCTTAGCAAATTTTTATTAAAATAAAATTTTCAAATAATCTTTGGAATAGAATTGTATCAGCTTTAATCTAATAATCTAAATTATATATATGGAATACATAATGGTATAGTCAATAGGATTTGGTTATTTTCATGTACATAGGAAAATGAGTGTATGTGTAGTGAGTATAAGTCATATATATATGTCTTTCTAATTTTGTATTGAGTTAATAAATGTTTTACTACATAAATGTTCTTAATGTATACTGATTAAAACTAAGTAAATAGTGCTTGTATACATATTAAAAATGCATACAAAAATATACTTAGCTCAATAATGTTATGTATTTTATTTACCTCATTTTTTTCATTAGTACATGATTGCAGTACATGCAATTTACAGTCATCTTGAGAGTAGGTACATGTACATAGTATAGTTTATTTTTTTAAATCCCCTTCCCCTTCCTTTAAAATTCCCTCCCTCCTCATCTAATCACCTTTCTTCATTTTCATTCTTGTTGATATTATTAATCTTATCTCATTTATATCATGTTGACATTCATTGACATGATTAGGTTCTTTTACATGATGTATCTTAATTCTACTTATTTCCCCTTCATCTTCCCTCACCCACACCCTAAGCCTCCTGAACCCTCCCCATTTGCAAGAGATCGATCCCCTTGTCTCCTTCTGCATCTTCTTGTCCCATTCTATCCATCTTTCCTTGTGCTCCTCATTTGCACTTTGCCTTACTCCAGTAGGATACCACACAGTATTTAAGTGTGTATCTGCTTTGTTTCATTCAACATTTACTAGGATATTAGGAGCAGAATAAAGATGCAGCAAACAAGCTACTGATTTGGAGACCGGATTGTCATTGTTAGGGTCCATCAAAATACAGTGGGCCCTTGACTTACTAACTCTCATGAATTCATTGGCGAGGGCTGATTGTAACTCAAGTTGGTCAATTGAAGGCTTGGGCTCCTCTACAAGCCTTCAAAGTCTCTCCTGTATACAGGCAGGTCTCCGTGTCCTTAGAGAGTCACTGGCCCAGGATTTCTCAGTTAATCCCACACAGGAAAAGACATTGTAATTTTCCTTGGAGAACACTTTAAGGGTTAAATCTTTATCTGAGACATCTGGAAACACAAGTGGCAAGCATTCCAGTTGTAACTCAAGACTTTGTTCATAAGTTAAAACTAAAATTCTAGTCATAGCACAACTTGTTTGTATGACAGGCTGGTTTTAACTCGAGGTCACACGGTATTATTAAATGAAAATGTGCCTCACTTCCTTCTCTATAAAATGAAAATTGAAAAAGTATCTACCTAGTTACTAGGATTACTTTGGCTATTCAGTGACATAATATGTACAAAAACACTATGACTATCTGACACATGATAAGGTTAAACATTTCTAAATTTTAATATAAAATAATGTGGTCATATTAATTTTGGCTGTGAAAAAATTAATCTGATATTAAAAACTATTACCAGACATGTAACAAAGAAGAGCATTATTTAATACTAAAAATACAAGGGCTTGATGCATATAATTTTTTAAAAAGCTACTATTTTATGGATATGTGTATAAAAATAAGTCAGATTTAGTCCTTACATTGTGAAGACAGAACATCAGAAGTAGTAAAAGTAGTAGTTTAAAATAGTGATAATACGGTAAGTGAAAACAGCAAATATATATAATCAAAGCTTTCACTATGGAAAATATCTTGTATATTTTATCTTTACTCTCACAATAATTATATGAAAGATTGTTTATTGCACCTAATTTAGACGTGAGGTAATTAAAGCAATGGAAATGTGTGACTTCCAATGTTTTTACATAATTGAGAGTGGCAGTCAAAATTTCAATTCAGTTATTATGATTTCAGAATCAATAATCTAATATAAACCAACTAATTTATATTATCTTTCAGAAACCAGTGTTCTACCTAGCTGTATCTCTTCGTACAGTTGAAGATTTTTTTAATTTTTAAAAATTGGAATTGTATGGAACCTTGGTTCATGAACACTTTTGCTTGCTAACAATTTGGTTCACAGAAGCACGTGGCAAAATTTTGTTTTTGTTTGGGAACTCTGCAGTGCGTGACACACACAACTGTGGCCATCTTTCCCAGAATTGAGGAATAAATTAAGTGTGGGGACCGAAGTACCACTGTACATGAAAATTACACCTTTATTCTTAAATTGTGATTTAATTTAGTTTATTAATTTTAACTAAATTAGGAATTATCATTAATAAGTTATAAATATATTTAAATGAATGTGCCACTTAAATGTTTTCCATCATATGTATGTGCTTTGTATGTATTAATAGTCTCTGCATACAAACACATGTATACATGTATGAATAGCTCTACTTACACATAGAAATATATACAGATACACAGAAATATGCACGTGATAGTAATACCCACAGATATGTGGACAAGGTTTACAGAATTCACGATTTTAGTTGATGGGTGACTATACACTCCTGATATTTTAAATTTATATTGATACAGTAACTTCATGTAGACAACATGGAAAATATTTTCCTTACTCATTTATTTAAGAAAATGCCGCAGCCAAGCATGATGGAGCACTTCTGTATTCTTTAGATCCCAGACTGGGCAATATAACAACTTACTAAGACTCAGTCTCAAAATAAAAAATTAAATAATGAGCTGGAGATGTAGTCTGGTGTGAAGACCCTGGTTTCAATGCCCAGTACTAAGAAGGAAAAAAATGTGCTGACATAGAATTTAACTTTTTCTACAAGTAGGTAATTTCTTATTCTTATTTTTCTCTGTTTTTAGATTTGGGGTATTACCTATAATTTTCTTTTTTTAATTTTTGTTCATATTTCTATTAGTTTTGGGTTATAAATCAGAAACTTGTAGTTTTCAAGTTTAATCAGTTATTTGCATCACATCCAACTTTGTCCATGTTTGTCCACCTTACAACCATCTTCTTTTGCTCATTGCCTTCCTCTTCCTCCTTCTCTTCGACTTAAATACATTTGAGATATAAAGGAATGCTCTGAGATAAAATAATGAATGAAGAGAAAATTCCAAACAAACATACTGCGCTATTTTAAATATTCACGTTTTAAGAATGGCAGGAATTAAAGTCTGAAGTTGGCTTCTCTGTCTTTACATATAAAAATATATTGTGTTGGATAGAACATAAAATGTCAAAGTAAAACTACCGATTTAAGAAAATTTTTATTCTCTTACCTGTGTGGATATGATATATTAATGCAATGCTTTTAAGTTGTTTTTTTAAAAGTCTGTCTGTAGGTAGTGGCAAAAATCCAGTTTTACCTAATAAAGTCATTCATTTCCCTCTAAACTGATGCTCCCGCAAAAGTTTCCCTTTATCCACTTTTTGTTGGCAATCTATTTTCAAGGTGGTAAAGCGTAAACCAGTAAAAGAAGCAGTAATGAAGAGAGACACCCAAAGCGATACTTAATAGGTTGTCAGCTCATGAAGGCGATTCACGTGCTGTAGCAAAATGAATTCTATGCACAAAAGAGTACTTATTGCTGTGTCTTTCCAGCTCCTCTGCAATTTATCAGGAAACATATTGCTGTCACACCTCACAGTTCTTCGGAAACCAGTGAAGCTTTCTTGGCAATGGAAGAATTAGGATATGATAAGTGTGTATGTTGATTTGTGCCAAATGGACATTCATTAATGAAGATGAAAGCCACATGTATGCCAAGAGGTTTCTGTAGTTGGTAATGGGCAACTATAGGTTATTAAAAGGACATAAAATAATGTTAGCAAGTGCATTTGAGTATTAAATACACTAAATTTTCTACATCTCTTTCTCTTTTGGTGAAATGGACAAATGAAAACTAAGTTGATTCCAGTTTTTCTTTTCTCCTCCTTTCTTTCCTTCCTTTCTTTCTCATCATTTTATAATTCTGTTCTTTCTTCTTTTCTTTTCATTTTCTCTTTTTTATTCTTTGGTTATTTTTTCTTTTTTAAAAATTAAATTCTTTTATTGGTACATTGTAGGTATACAACACAATTACATTTCTCATTGGGAATTGTACCTTTACATGATGCATCTCGGTTCTTATTTTTTCCCCATTCCTAGCCCTCCCTTCACCCCCTCCACCCTTCCCTATTTACAAAGACTTTATTTCCATTTTTTCCATTTCTCAGCATTTTTCCTTTCCCTTCTCTCCTTTCCCCTGCCTCTCCCACTACTCCTACCCCTTTGGACCTTTTCTTCCTATTTTGCATTATCAAATATTCATTCTAATCATTGGTACATTTTAGGTATACAATATAATGACATTCATCATTGGAAATTTGCACCTTTACATAGTCTCTCTTGGTTCTTATTTTTCACCCTTGGCCAGCCCTCCCTTCAACCCCTCCAGTCCTCCCTATGTACAAAGATTTTGTTCCTATTTTTCCATTTTCTCATATTAATCCCATTCCCTTCTATCCTTTCCCCTAGCTCTCCCACTTCCTTCCCCTTTGCCCCTTTTCTTCCTAGTTCACATTACCTATTATACATTCAGTCCTTATTTACACTTTCAGTTTCTCACACCAGAGAAACTATTTGGTATTTATACATGTGTGTTCTATTTATTTCACTTAAGAGTATCACCTCAATGTGCATCCACTTAGCTATAAATGTCTCTAATTTCTCATTTTTTATGGCTGAGTAGTACTCCATTTTATTAAAAAAACCCACATTTTCTTTATCCACTCTCCAGTTGATGGGCATTTGGGCTGTTTCCAAGATTTAGCTATTACAAACTGTGCTGCTATGAACATGGGCACACATATATCACTGTGGTATGATTCTTTTAATTCTTTGGGGAAGATCCCCAGCAGTGGAATAGCTGGGTCAAATGGGACTTCCAGTCCTAGTTCTTTGAGGTATCTCCATACTGATTTAGCACAGTGCTTGCACGAGTCTACACTCCCACCAGCAGCGGAGCAGGGTTCCTCTTTCCCCACAGCCCTGACAGCATTTGTTATTGGTTGATTCCATGATAGCAGCCATTCTTTCTGGAGTGAAGTGGAATCTCAGCATTGTTTTCATTTGCATCTCTCGAATGACCAGTAATGTTGAACATTTTTTCATGTATTTATTTGCTATTTCTACTTCTTTCTCTGAGAAATGTCTGTTCATTTCAGATGCCCATTTTCGGATTAGGTCTTTAAATTTGGGAGGTCTGATCTTTTTAAGTTCTTTATAGATTCGAGATAGTAGACCTTTGTCTGAGGAAGAGCAGGTGAAGATTTTTTCCCACATTGTTGGTTGTCTCTTCACACTGCTGGTGGTTTCTCTTGCTGTGCAGAAGCCTTTCAATAAGAAGAGATCCCACTTGTTGATTGTTTGTGCTAGTTCACGGGTAACTGAGGTTTTGTTCATAAAATCTTTTCCTACACCGATGTCTTCAAGGGTTCTACCTAACCTCTGTTCCAACTGGTTCAGAGTTTCTATTTTAATATTTAGATCTTTAATCCATTTTGATTTTAGTTTAGTGCATGGTGAGAGATATAGGTCTAGTTTTAATCTTTGGCAAGTTGAAGCCCAATTTTTCCAGCACCATTTATTAAAGAAGCTATCTTTCCTCCAGTGAGGGTGTTTGGCTCCTTTATCGAAGATGAGATGGCTGAGTGTGTCTGGAGTTGTTTCTGCATCTTCTAATCTGTTCCACTGGTCCTCAGGTCTGTTTCTTTGCCAGTACCATGCTGTTTTTATCACAGTAGCTTTGTAGTATAGTTGCAGGTTGGGGATTGTGATATCCCCTGCCATGTCTCTGTTACCTAGAATTGCTTTGGCTATTCTGGGTCTCTTCTTGTTCCAAATGAATTTTTGGATTGTTTTCTCAAGGTCCATGAAGTATGCTGCTGGGATCTCAATTGGAATTGCATTGAATCTATATAGCAGTTTTGGAAGTATGGCCATTTTCACTATATTAATCCTTCCAACCCAGGAGCAGGGGATGTCTGTCCATTTTCTGATATCATCTTCAATCTCTCTTTTTAGAGTACCATAGTTTTCTGAGAAGAGGTCTTTGATTTCTTTCGTTAGGTTGATTCCTAGGTATTTCAGTTTTTTGGATGATATTGTGAAAAGGAATTATTTTCCCTATTTCTCTCTCAGTGAGTCTGTCATTAGTGTAGAGGAAAGCTATTGATTTTTGTGTGTTGACCTTGTGACCAGCTACTTGACTGAATTTGGTTATTAAGACTAGAAGACTTTTGGTGGAGTTCTTGGGGTCTTCTATATTGAGTATCATGTCATCTGCAAATAATGACAATTTGGCTTCTTCATTACCTATCTTAATTCCTTTTATTTCTTTCTCTTGTCTAATTGCTGTGGCTAATGTTTCCAGAACTATATTGAACAAGAGTGGTGACAGTGGACATCCTTGTCTTGTTCCTGATTTTAGTGTGAAGGGTTTCAGTTTTTGACCATTTAGTATGATATTGGCTGTTGGTTTTTCATAGATGGCTTCTATCAGTTAAGTAGAGACCATCTATTCCAATTTTTGGTAGGGTTTTTATCATAAATGCATGTTGGATTTTGTCAAATGCTTTTTCTGTGTCTATGGAGATAAGCATATGGTTTTTGTCCTTGGCTCTACTGATATAGTGTATTACATTAATTGATTTGCATATATTGAACCATCCTTGGATCCCTGGGATGAATCCCACTTGATCAGGGTGTATGATCTTCTTGATGATCTTCTGCATTCTGTTTGCCATTATCTTATTAAGGATTTTTGCATCTATGTTCATTAGTGAGATTGGCCTATAGTTCTCTTTTTTGGTTGGGTCTTTCTCTGTTTTGGGGATCAAGGTGATGCTTGCTTCCAGGAATTAATTTGGGAGTATTGCTTCCATTTCAATTTCATTGAAGAGTTTAAACAATAGTGGCGTTATTTTTTTTTCATTTCATTCTTTTCTTATGATGAAATTAGCAAACATCTAGAAACATCCGCTTTCAGTGTCATTATAAAAGGTCATCCTTAGCCTCACAAAACTATTTTATGTAACTGAAGTTGACGAAATAAATGTCAAAACTTCTCATGCTTGAAGTCCTAATCATCATCCAAGGATTTGATGAGCACTAATGCATTTTAGGATATCACAGAAATTATCCAAATGAAATGTAATTAATATTTTAGGGTATGCATGCATCCAAGTTCAGGTTCATTAATTTAATAACTGATCACCCATTAGGCCCTCAGGGCACAGTGTGATGTGCATGCCTGTTACATCACAGAGAGAGCTGCACACTTGCTAAACAATGAGCCGTCTCTCAGCAGCACTCACCATTGTCTCCTGCCAGATTCTGAATTCATGGTCCAACTCATCTGTAGCTCCTAATACATTTATATGGCCCCCTATTCTGTGTCTACTATGGTCACAGGGAGTGGAATACTCTATCCAAAGAGCAAGGACATTACAATTGTTATCTGCTCTTCTCAAGCCATTTCAGATATTCTGAACCATCAGTGATTGGGCCTTTGAGGACCTTAGTTTAATTTCCATGTCTATAAATATCTTCTTGGATAATCTGAAGAGCGTTCCCTCACTGATCACAGGTGCAGTGACTTGCTTGCTTTACATGGGTTGATTCAGAACCTCAGGAGCTCAGAACAAAGCAAATGCAAATCTACCAGGTAAAGTAGGAGAGATCTCAGAAAGAAGAGGGGTGGAAACACCCCCCCACACACACACACACATACACACACAAAAACGTGCACACACACACACACGGGGCTAAATAAATTTCCAACTGATATTCTAAAATACAACAGGAATAAAAATTGAAGAATGATAATTAATCAGTAAATAACTAATAGAAAATGTATTTTAGAAGACAATGGTGGGCAAAGTAGAATGCTTTCATATAAATTAAGAATTCTTTTAAAAAAGTAAAGAAATGCATAGCTTCCATACGAATAAGTAAATGTTAAATTCTACCCAAAAGTATGAGTTAAGCAGTGGACACGTTACACTTCAGTAAATAAAAATATATAGTCATTTAAATAAGTCACTGAACACTATACTATCTAAGACTTTCATGCACAAGTAGGGAATTGGAGAAATAAAATATAGGAAATTACCCAGAATGGAGCACATGGAAGGAAGAGCATTATGAATTGGAGATGACAGGTTTTCACATGCATCTTAATGAAGTTCCAGAAGAAGCAATAAAGAGAGGAATGGAGAAGTCTTTTCATAGGAGAAAAATGGAAGTTTTTCAGAAGTATAACTAGACTACTTTGACTGAATGTGCACATAATGCAATGGAAAAGAAAATTAAATCAACCACCAAATGCCTTGAGTTGATAATACACAACATTCAGAAAAGAGAAAAATTAAAACTATCAGATAGAAAGGGCATATTTATCTAGAAAGAAATAGCAATTACACTGACAAGAGACTTCTCATGAAATATAAACATTGCCAGAAAATTATGTAGTGAAATCTTCAAAATTCTGCATGAAACCAAATGTTAAGATAGCATTTTAATCTTATTTATCAATTATTCAAAATTAGTGGAAAATAAGTGAATTTTCATGTGAACAAACAGGAAGATAGTTTGAAAGCAACAAACTGTCCCTGAAATAATTAACAAAAAAAATGTAACTTTGCAAGAGGACAGGAGAAGGCAAGAAAAGACTTGTGAGCCTCAAAAACTTTTCACAACTGTATGAAGAATGCATCTCTTTGTGTTTTTATTAGTATATGTTTCCAATACATAATAACTGCATTCATCCTGGGGAACTGACACACACATGTAAAACATCTGGATCATTATCATTCTTCTCTCTCCACCCTGTCCTCTTAATTAACTCAAAAATAAATGTAATATAAATTGATATTTTCTAAAAATCTTAAAATTAGTTTAGATAAAAATAAAAATATATTGTGTCCTATTTATTTCACTTAAGAGTATATTCTCAATGTGCATATATTTAGCTATAAATGTCTCTAATTTCTCATTCTTTGCTGAGTAGTACTCCATTTTATAAAAAAAACCAACACATTTTCTTTATTCAGTCTCCAGATGATGAGCAACTGGGCTGTTTCCAAGTTTTAGCTATTACAAACTGTGCCGCTATGAACATGGGGGCACATACAAAGTCTTTGTAAATAGGGAGGGGTGGGGGGTGTTAATGTAGGCCTGGGGAATGGGGAAAAATGAGAACCAAGATATATTATGTAAAGGTACAAATTTCCAATGATGAATGTCATTGGAAATGATGGAGGTATGAATGTCATACCTAAAATGTACCAATAAAATTATTTTTAAAAAAAATATACTGTGTGTGTGTTCTTGCTCACTTACTAGTACTATGGCAATTACCTATAACGTTTTTCATAAGAACTTTTTTGTTAAGTGAGATAATATAACTTATGTAAGTAGAACAATTTGTGTCACCCAATTATAATTTTTTAAATATTCTGTATTTTCCACTTGTTTAAGAAGTACACATTTTATGGTTGTTAACCATGTTCTCTAGGATGACCATGGACATAACATGAGGGCAGTTAGTATGATTTTGAAATCTTTGGTTGTATAAGAGTTTGAAAATACATCTCCTCCCTGTGCATTTATTGATCAAGTCAGTTATCCTATGGCTACCCATGAGACACTGGATATTTCAGTGCCGATCTTGGATATACAAAGGACAAAGGAGGCAAAGGAGAAAATGAGTTATTACAAGAGTTTTGCCAGCCTTGGCTCTACATGTTAAAGTTAATAAGTACACTTTATTAATGTGATCAGAAACTGCCGCTCAGAAAATGAGAGTTCTAAGAAACTACTGCTAGGAAGAGAAAGAGTGATTTGAACCCAATCCAGGCCTGTAGAATCCACAGTCAGGAAAGGAAAGAGACTCATCAACAACAAATATCTAGACAATGTGCAAGAACTGCAGTTGAGGGAAGTCTTTTATGTATCTCCTAGTCAACAAAGGACTCAATTCCTCACATTGGAGCTTATTCAGAAAAACACATTCAGAAATTGGCAGAAAGGCAATCACAGTAATTTCTTAGTTACCCTCATGACTGTTACTGCATGAATTTTTCATATGTAGTCTATGTTTTTGTCACCTAATCCTCTTTTTCATTCAGTAAACATGAAGGGATGTAACGTAATTGCTACTTTTATTTTTAGCAAACAAAGAAAAACCCCCAGCAAAGTTTGCATATGTCAGTGATCTGGTATGGGTCTTAGTATCTCTTTGACAGAACTGTTAGCAGATGTGGAATAGCGGTCCTTAGATGTTCTGCTGACCAAGAAAGAAATTGAAATGGAAATTTTTAGATTCTATTTTCTAGGCCAATCAGTACTGAGTACTTAACAATCTAAATGAATTAAATCTACAAATTGTATTTATATTGGGATATTTTCTCTTTGAATTTATAGGCATATGGTTCTCTTCATTCTGCTTTGTCTTGTTTTGTTTCTTTGAGACAAGGTCTCCCTAGGTAGTCCAGCCTGGCCTGGAACATATAGTCATTTTCCTGCCTCAGCCTCCTGAGTGCTGGGAATATAGACATGCACTACTATGCTGGATTCTCTCTAGCTCTTTTTAGTAATAAGTTCTCTCAAGAACAGCATTTAACCTGTGGTTGATCTTCTAGAATCCTGACCATTTCAGTGAAGTAGTATAACTTTCCAAACAGCTCCTAAAATAAATGTTTCCGTTCTTCAAAGACCCACAAGAGCACGTCCTAGGGTTTTTCAGGCCTTCTGAGTGGCCCCCGTTGCTGCTAGCAACTAAATTTCCTGCCAAGCTTTTACTGTGGAGAGAAAGAAAATCATAGGTTTTCTTCTGAAAATTAGTGGGCGGAGGGAAGTAACAATGGTATTTCAATTATATAATCAACTAAAGCATAGATGTTCTGATTAAGTGCAAGTGTAAAGAAAATAAGGAAAAAAGGTCACTGAATTGTACTTATAATTTATTATAAATACAAATACAGAAAATAACAGATTCCTCTAGTTACAGGATTTCACAGCTGTTTTAATTCATCTTTTTAAATATATATTTGAGATAATTACAGCCAATTTGCTATTGTAAAGCAGATTGTGTTGGCTTTTAATAAAATTTGAACTAGACAATAATAAATTAGTTCATTTTCTAAGACCACATTGTCTCCAAAAAAATAAAGCTGTTTTAAGAATGTTCTTTTGATATTATGAAATACCTTGAAAAATAATTTTTACCAATGTTTTTTCTTATTTTAGTTGAATAAATTATGCAAAAGTTCTCTAGAAATTTCAAAGTATTTTCACACAAAAATATTTAATTTTATCCTTGCTAGAATTGTCTTGATAACTGTATTAACATATCCATGCCCCATATACGAAACAAACTGACAGGCCCAGGGTGGTGGCACACACATTCTTCAACTGAGCTACATCCTCAACCTTCCCACTCCTCTTTTTAATTATTTATTTTTAATTTTTTTGAGGCAGGGTTTCACTAAGTCAGCCAGGCAAAAATCAAACATGTGAATGTTCTGCTTAAGCCTTCCAAAGTGAAGAATATTTTTTACAAAGTAGATCTTCAACCTGTAAATTCAGATGAAATTATCAGTATTTGCCAACATATGTTTAAAAAACTTTATCCAAAATAAGATCATTGTATTCAGATTAATGAGTGCAAAAGAAGAATACTGATTTCAATGCCACTAATTACTTGCTAATGTTTCAAAATGTTGAATGTCCATGAAACTGAAGTTACTGAAAATTAATAACAACCTGTACACTATATCAGAAACTTAAAAAGGTAGGAAAATGTTAAAAAATTTTTTTCAGAATTAAAGACCATTCTAATTGATTAATAATAAAAATAATAGACTTAAATTGCAATACTTATTGAAAATACAGTATGCAGCACTAACACTTAAATTAAAGTCAAATTCATTTAGATATACCACCACAACATGCATTTTATATTAATCATCTTTCATAAAATAACTGAAATTGTTGGCTGCTTTCCTACACCTTCAGTGTTATACACATATGAAAGTTAAATGCATCTTTATTGTAATCAAAACCAAAATTCTATGTACTTAACAAAAACTATGTTCCATGAAATTATCTTGTGGAACTATTTTCTAGATGACCAGTTTCCTGCAATTCAATTTGTGTAGCAATGCATTTTATAAACAAATATTTTCCTCAGTTAAGATACCCTAAGAAATAAATTCCGATATTGATGCAAAGAGAATAATGAATAAATTCCCCATGCACATGCACATTATAATAAGATAACTGTAAATGCAAAATTAATGTGTCAAGTTAATTTGCCTCCTGCACCTCTGGCTAATTATCAGAAATTAAATTTTATGCTAATCTGCCTGAGAGGATACATACAATTTTAAAATTTAGAATTTTTGTTGATTATGAGAACACACATTCATACAAAAATAGTACAAGTAAAAGATGACCACAAAATCATTTAACACAGTGTACAGTAGTATTATAGCATATGATTAAAATAGTGTGTAGGGATATATTTTTCATCTTAGATATTATTTTCTATTTGCACCTGTAGTGTCCAGTGAATTTGATTAAGAATATATAGTACAAGCTTTTGGAATATGGTATAAAAACAATCATACAGTGCTTGTACTTGTAACATACTTCTCAGAATTTTTTTGTAGGCTTTGGAATGAATCTCTATCCTTGCTTCTGAAGAAATAAATTGTGGTAACAGTTGAAGGGTCCCTTTCTAGAAAACAATTGATATACAATATTTAAAGTCATAATAAAGTATATATCTGCATTCAATTATATTTCCTCACGTACAGAAATTGCTATGTATGTGTTTGGTAATGGGTAAAGAAAACATTTAAAATAACAAGCTCCTTGTATTAAATGTACAAATTTTCCAGGGAAAGTACATGTCATAGGCAGAATTTCACAGCCACAATTTCTGCTTTTTGGTGTAATTCCCTTAGGTAAGTTAGAGATGTAATTAAGTATATTTATCTGTTAAAGATGAGGAGATTTTCTTAATTTATCTGGTGGTCTCAATACAATTATTAGAGCCCTTCAATGTAAACGATGGAAGCCAAAAATTGAGAGAGATTTGGTAGAGGGGAAGTCAGTGAAATTCAAATCACAAAAGATACTCACTCACAGGATGTGTCTTTCCTTGTCTGAAAATGGACACTGGCAACATAAGAATAAAATACAGGTAGCCACCAGGAACAGTGTTCCTGCAGGATAGCCACAAGGAAACAAGGACCTCAGTCCTACAGCCTCAAGGAACTAACAACTTGAATGATCCTGAAGCAGATTATTCTGAGATTCTCCAGTTAACTGGTGAGACCCTCTGAGACCTTCACTCCGGCTTTATGAGATTCTGAGCAGAAAATGTAATCCTGACTTTTGATCTGCAGAACTGTGAAATAATGTGTGATATTTTAGGCTCCTAAATGTGCCATAATTGTTATACAGTAAGAGAAGGAATGGTAATTCAAGTCGTATCTCAAATTGAAATTTACATGGGTGTGAGTGCTTTCTAAAGGTGAAGTGCTTAGGTCAAGAAAGTAGATTAATTTTTATTGAAAGAACCTCGAGAATACAGAAGTATCATCTACCTAAAGGGGGACTGAATTCCCACAGACAGCTTCAGTATTACAAATTATTACATAAAAGTAATTCTAGGTCTCCATCACTGAATTCTAGTTCTTATTTTCTGTAACTGCTATAAATTTAAAAATCTTTTCCTCCCTACCTTCCTTTTAAAAACTTTTGAATTATTGTATTTAAGAACTCTGAAAACATTTTGCCTATAATATTTTAAATAATTTTTCAATAGGAATTTCTGTGTGTGCATATGTAGATCTAGTGACTCTGAGTTTCATTTGCAATTTTAAAAAAATAATATTCAGACAGAAGTCATCATGATGTAATCAATACAAAACATACATTATTATAGGGCATGAAATAGAAAGACAATGCCTATGAGAGTAACAAGAAAGACAATCTTGTGTTGCAAAGCAGCTACTGCTGTAACAATACATCTTCTGGCTTAGTTTTTGAACAGGAAATCCAAACATTGGGCTGTATCTAACTAATTTTCTCTATATGAGACAGCTAACTATGATGAAGATAAACTGGAAAATTAGCGTTATAGCTGAAAAAACCAGAAATATTATTTGTATAATTATCTTCAAATAATCAAGATATGAGAATATTAGAGGATAACAATTGTGAGCAAAGAATTGGGAATATGTCCACTAATCTTCAAAATAATTTAAAATCATAATAATTATGAGGAAATATTCATCCTTCTTATTTAATATAATATTCAGAAATGTAAATAATACTTATTTTACTATTTAATTGTATCCACTTTCTTTATTTTTCTACTGATTTACTTAAGCTATATGAAACAATACCATTTTTAAAAGTGAAATACTGGTGTTGATACAATAATGTCACTTAACTCTGATTTATTTCACTACCATTTTTCAAATCTAAATGAGTATCTTCACAAAACTAGGTAACAATGGAAATAAAACATAAGAACCATGCTCTATCTAAAGGTATTTATATATATTTTTTTCTATGCAAAAGGAACAATATTCACCACTCAAACTATAACTGTGATTTCTATTTCTAATTTTTCTGGAAGGAGTTTTCTTGTCAGTGTCTTATGTATTCCTCTTAGTTCCACAGTGAATCTGCTTATTGAAGATTATTGAATTAAGTTGCATGCTATGCAGGATACCGAGATTAATACTGTATTCCCCTGAAAAAGTATTCTTTTATCTGCATTCTATGATGTATGATATTATGCGATCTATATTCTGTGATGTCTGCTTCTGGGAGAGAACTAAGGAGTGGTAACATTTATTCATTCATCACCCAATCTAAGCAATACCTTCATCAAATCATCCTGAGAGTCATTCTTTAATTAGAACTTTATATAAACTTATCCTATTTCCCAGTTCCTAATAACATTCTATGTAGGTCAATGCATATGAGATATTCAACAGTAATTTTCCATATCTAGTGGCTCGAGTTTCACTCATATTTTTTAAAAATAATGTTCTTGTGCTTTGTTTCCACCAGTATAATTATGATACAGAATGACTAAAGACAGCTCTCACTGGGAAGTATCCAACTACTGCACGGCAGGAGTCTTCATGATATAAGGTCGACATCAAACCTGTATTTCACTGTTATTAACCAGGATACTGTATGTCCCCTACCTACACTGTAGGGTCCCAAGGCACACTGAGTTTGGACATCTATTATGTTCTCCTTCCTCCCCATAAACCTAGTCATTGAGTAGAGTGTAAGAAGAACATGCTAACATTTAATTGTAAACATGTTCTAAGTGCTCAGATACGAATAAAAGTACAATTTTCACATGTTCATGAAGAAAATAGAAATCTTTATTACAAAGGTGAAGAGAAAAAAAGAAAGATAAATAGGGGGAAAGAATTTTAATGATACATACCTAATAAAAACATCAATATTTAAATCTGTTACAGTAGCACTTCATCATTTTAAGGGACTCTTCCTAGCAGAGTTTTGAGACTCATGCGATACACACATTACAAGTGTTGTTGGTATCAAAAGAAGAAAAGAAAAGCATTAAATTTTAAAAATATCACAAATTCTATTAAGGATATGAAAAATGTTTTAAAACATCTAGTCTGTGAAAACTGAACATAACTATGTGATCTGGAATTGAAATCTACATTAAATCAAAGCACAAAAATATTCAAAAGCCCATTCAAAATTCAATTTGGATGCTGGTAATATATGGGAAAATACCTATATAGTGCATATTAGAATATTATATAATTATTAAATATCTGGAGTGTGTTCATTTATGGTTACCTGTGTGAATGGCCATGATCTTTCAGATATATGCTGAAAAATTTAAGGATGAATATCACCCTATACACGTACAAAGATGTCATGTGTTCTTGTGCACATACAGACACTTACAGAGAAATGAACCAATGTGCTAAAATGATACTGATCAGAAAATCATGTTAATCTTGGTAAATTAATGTATTGAGTGTCCATTACAGTAATTTTACTGGTAGGAAGTGTAATGTAATTTTACTGGAAGTACTAAATTTTTTAATAGGAAAGTTGGGAAAATTAATAAAATAATATTAGGTAAATTATCTGCAAATAGCATTCTAAATACTTCCTCTAATGTTTTCAGGTATTATAATATTAAAAATTAATTGAAAGGAAAAATATAATCCATTGTTCAAAATTATTCAGTGAATTAAATTAAGGTTGACATCAAGAACAGATGTAATATTTTTAACATCACTTTACACCATTAAACCTTTATTTTTCCAAGTGTGTGTGTTCTGATCCTAAAGTTTCATGTAATTTTTAAAAGATTTTTCATAAATATATGATTATTTACTACTCTGTATTTTCACTTAGTTACTTAAATTATTTTGTTTGAGTTTCAGGCAAAACAAAATAATTTTCAGAGAGACAATGACAGATTTGATAAATATTTTTGTTTATTAAAAGTACATTAAAATAGATAGTAAATATCCCTAATTATAATGAACTCTTATCTAGTTATCATGCAAATATTTAAGATAATCATTTAGTTAAAAAATGCATTTGCCAAATAATTAAATTAATACATGGAATAATTAAGTTTTATTTCAATAGTTCTAAGTAGGGAAGTAATAAAATTACTCAATAATAACTACATATAAAATTCAAAGTTGATGGATTTAATTTTCTTCATTTCTGTATATAAATATTCATATAAATACAAATACAGAAATATTTAAATTTTCACTTAAATTTTCTTCTCCTGTCCATGGTTTCTTGAGGTTAGGACATGAAAGCACTTGATTTACTCATTTTCTTTTCGCATTTCTTTCACTTCTGAATTTTAAGTTTGTATAATTTTTAAACTATTTTTAGTTTTTTGATTCAAATTTAATATTTTGGATATGGTGTGGGATTCACTTTGCATTTTGTTGTGTATTTTTGTAACTATGTTCATCATGGTATTGCTCTACAGTTTTCTTTTGTGCTGTGTCCTTGTATGGTTTTGGTATCACGGTAACGTTGGCTTCATAGAATAAGTCTAGAAGGATTCCCTTTCTTGTAATTCTTTGGAACAATTTGAGAAGAACTGATATTCTTTAAAACTTTAGTAAATTTCAACAGTGAAACCATCAGTCCTGAGCCTTTCTTTGTTTGGAGATATTTTTGTTACTAATTAGATTCCATTACTTGTTGTGTTTTGGGGTTTTTTTTTTCATACTGGGGATCGAACTTGGGACCTTGCGCTTGTGAGGCAGGTGGCAGAACCACTGAGCTAAATCCCTGGCCCTCCATTACTTGTTGTTAGTTTACTCGGGTTTTTTATATGCTCAGAATTCACTTTTTGTAGATTATTCTGTACCTAATTTATTTATTTGTTCCAGGTCTTCTAATTAGTTAGAGAATAATTGTTTGTAATAGTTCCTAATGATCCTTTGTATTTCAGTGGTATTGATTGTAATCTCCTTCTTCATCTCTTATTGTACTTAATTGGATCTTCTCTGCTTTTTCTTGGTTACTCTAGTTAAACACTTCTCAATTTTGTCTTATCTTTTCAAAATACCAACTCTTCCTTTTACTTATCTTTTTTCTATTTCACTTAATTTGTAGTCTCATTTTTGTCATTTCTTTAAACTGTGAGATTGGTTGTTCATAATTGTCTAGGTCCTTTAGAAGAACTATATTGCTTATTTGATATGATTTCATCTTTTTATGTATGTGCTCAGAGTTACATTTCCCTCTTCATACTGCCTTTACTGTATCTGTAAACTGGTGTGTTGTTTTTCCATTTGCATTTGTATTGAGAATTTTAAAATTTTCTCTTATGATTTCTTCAATGACTTATTGTTCATTCAAAACTATGTTGTTCAGTATCCATGTATTTGTATGTTTTCTAAAGTTTGTTTTGTTTTTTGGTTCTATTTTCTATATTTTATTTCTATTTCAACATTTTTTCTATATAATCAAAAATGAATGATATGATTTCATTTTTTTAAATTTGTTGAGCCTTGTTGGGTGGCAAAATATATCCTGTATTCTAGAGAATCACTGATATTCTGAAGAAAAGAATTCCACATTTGTAAAATGTACCACAAATGTCTGGTAAGCCCATTTGATTTATAGCAAAGCTTTAGCTCTGATATTTCTTTGTTCAATTTTATAAAGTATGGATGAAATTTCCTTCGAATAAAGTAGAACACTGAACTCCCCAATTATTATTGTATTAGTTCCTATTTCTCTCTTTAATGGCCTTTGTTTTTGTAAAATTGAATGCTCTATCGGGTTCATATACATCTTCAATAGTTGTAACTTCTCATTGTTCTATAGTGACTTTTTAAAAAAAAATCTCTTATTACATCATTTACCTTAAAGTCAATTTTGGTTATGATAAGAAAACTTACTTCTACTCACGTTTGGTCTTATTTCGCATGGAATATCTTTTTCCTTTGTTTTCAGAAAATACATTCCATAAAATTGTAGGACACAAATCAACACACAAAAATCAGTAGCATTTTATATACACAGATAACAAAATTGCTGAGAAAGAAAGCATGAAAGCCATTTCACTGACAAAAGTTAAAACAAATAAAATATCTCAATAAATTTAACTAAATAGAAATTCACAACAAAAATTACAAAATCCTCTACAATGATGAAAGAAATTGAAGACACTAAAAACTGGAAGGACTTTCACTGTTTGTCAATTGGAAAATTTAATATTTCATGATGTCCTTGCTAGCCAAAGTTAATCAATGTAATCCCCATCAGAAGAACAATAATGTTCCTTGCAGGACTAAAAACAATCCCAGAATTCACATGGAGTCAAAAATGACTCTAAATAAGACAGTCTTGAGCAGAAAAATAAACGATGCAGGCTCCACAGTACCTGAGTTCAAAACACTCTATAGAAACATGGTATCCAAAAGAGTATGGTAGTGGTATAAAAGCAGATCACTGAAACACTGTAGACATCATAGAAAGATATTCACACATCTATGATCATTGTTCTCAACAAAGGCACCAAAAACATACAATGAGGAAAACATGGTCTCTTCAATAAATGGATTTGAGAAAACTATATATTCACAAGCAGAAAATTGAAATGATCTCATCTCCTACTCTACAAAAAATGAAAGATCTAATGTAAGATCTAAAACTGTAAAACTAATAGATGAATATATATGGGAACCACTTCTAGACAGTGGTATAAGCAAAGATTTTTTGGAGGAGGGGGCTATAACGTCAGAAACCCAGGAAACAAAAATAAAAATAGACAAATTGGATAACATCAAACTCAGATGCTTCTACAAGGCTAAGAAAGCAATCAGCAGAATTTTAAGATCTGTAGAATGGGAAGCAATCATTTTCTGTTTGGAGCCAGCCAAGAATGGACTAAGCCCTGTGACACTATGAGTCAAATTAAACTTCTACTTTAAGCAGTGAGTGTGAAGTATTTTGTATCAACAATGTGACAGCTGACCAATGCATGTTTCAAACACAGTTGGGAGAAATAAATTTTCATGTTCTGCAGCGTAGTAAGATGACTATGATTTAGAACTAATAAACCTTTTATGAAGAACTAGAAAAAATAACTTCAAGACTTCAAGCATAAATAAATTATAAGGATACTGTCTTAGTCACTTTCCTGTCACAGAAACAAAACACCCAACACCTACAACTTAAAGGAGGAGAGGTTTATTTTGGCTCACAATTTCAGCCCATGGTCGGCTGGCTCAAAGACAGAAACAGGATGGCAGGACGTTGTGGAAACCCTCACAAGTAGAAATTGATAAAGATATGCTATCCATTCCAAAAATCAATAAAAATAAGAAAAAATTTTTCTCTAGTAATGTTTCCCTCCCAAATTAAAAAAAATATGCACACTTTCTTTAAAATATTACTTTTCAAATTGCAAATATTTCTTCCCCTCTAATATCTAGATATAAAATGTAAAAGAATATGAATATGTCTTCAGGCCTGAACACTCTGTGGGTATCCCAAACACTGTATTTGTATAATCTGGGAAGCCATTTGGATAAGAAACTTTATTATGAGTCTTCAAGGACTCATGATCAGGGACTACTAGTTCCCGAGAATTCCAAACAATGGCGTATACAGTACATTTGGATAATTTTCATAACTTCATTTCTAAGCAAAATATCATCAAACCCCAGCCTCCATAGCGAACACAAAATTAATATAGTGATATGTCCATTCAGAACACATAACAGGTAGTTATTATATTGTCATTTGTAAAAGAAAGAAAAAACCCAAGTCAGGTATATTGAGTTCTTGGATTTTCAGAAATATTCTTTTAAAAAGTACTTGAATGATACTAGTAAGCAAATACATAATCACTAACAAGATTTCAATACAGGTTTACCATCCAACAGCACATTCTCCAGGGTTGTATCCTTAAGACTCAATTACTGAATGTGCTCTTTTCAAAACATGTATTATTTGTTTTAAATAAAATACAGCAGCTGAGCATGGTGATGCACACTTGTAGTTCCAGCTACTCAGGAAGCCAAGGTAGGATTTCAAGTTAAGTCCAACACGGACAATGAAGGGGGGCGGGGGGAGACAGGGAGGGAGACAGGGAGGGAGGGAGGGAGACAGGGAGGGAGGGAGGGAGACAGGGAGGGAGGGAGGGAGGGCTGAAACTGTACCTCAGTGCTCTGTAGGTTCATTCTTCAGTATTAAAAAAAATTAAATTTTTAAAAGATTCAGTAGACCTTTTTATGCACGTGAAATATTTGAGTTAATTCTGGCTGGACAGGAAAAAATGGAGTAAAAAGATATGTATGGAGCAACAGTTTAAAATGATACATTAAAAGTAATAATTTATATTATAACATCCAAGAAGTCTGTTTCATCAAAAATAATAATGTCCTGCCTGACTCTTGATGAAAATAACATCACTGGAATCCCACTGATTCATTCCGAATTTGGATGGGCTCTTTTTTTCTCTACTAAATAAAAATAAAGAGTGCATTGCACAACACTGTTCAGACTAAATGTGGAAGAAATTCTAACATTAAATAGTAGTCAAAATAAAGTTATCAAAGGAATAGTTTGGAAGATCGTATCAGGTGCCGTGCTGGTTTTAAAATCAATTAGTATCTATGGAGAACTTGTCCAGTGCATGGAGACTGTATCCAAGCACTGTCTTTGGCAGCAGTTCAAGATGTCTAGGGAGGTTTTCCTAGACAGCCCAGCTGTAGCAATTATTCCTCTTCATTACAATGTTTCACATCTGTTTGTTGGCCATAGACTTCACGTGTCTAGAAGGCAAACAGAAGTGACTTCTTTTTGAATCTTCATTATATTTGAAGGACACTTGGCATGTGATCAAAAGTTGTGAAATATTTTAAAAATGGTTTTGAAAAGGAACAGTTGTGTTTGGGAGGTATTCCTTTCACTGAGTTTAAGTAGTTTGGGGAAAGAAGACTAGATGGAAGAAAACAGACAGGGCACAAATAAAGTTCTCATTAAATATCCCCAAGTGATGTTTTTGGAAGAATTTATGGACTTATTTTCTGTTTTATTTCTACAATGTTTAAAAGACGCAAATCTATGGGTGATTATAGGTAGAGAGCTCTTTTTCTGACAATATTTCTCACTATCTTTAAAAAAATACAGAATTATACAGAATGGATTAGATAAAAAAGTGCTGGGTAATTTGATTTTTTTTAAATTTCAAATGAGAGAATTTAGATTCTGTTTTTATATAAATTTTGAAATACATGCTTTTGGTACGTGCAGAATGAATGAGAAATTTCTTCAGCACATTGAAATTACTTGCAAGCAGAGGGATTGAACTACTCATGCTCAAAGATTCTGGAGTGGAAATGTTTTCCCCTGGTCATGTTGGCCCTGGGCTGACTGCAGAAATGGAAATTGTACAGGCACAAATTATCAAGTACATAATTAAATTGAGGTGTTTCCTACTTACATATTCTCTATTTATACTTTTTAAATTATACTTTTATATGTAATCATAGTTGCATGCACAATGTATATGTGTATGAAAGAAATATTCATTTATAGGATGATATACTTAGGACCAGAGCTTTTGTGGTCAGTCACTCCTGGAACTTTTTACTAGTCCTCTTCCTTACATATATAGATACAAGTGGATGATTAAAACTACTGATAAACTTAGAATAATAGTATTTAAACACACTGTCTTTTTGGAAGTTTTCAAAGAATGTGAAGTATCAAACCAAGTGCCAATCATATAGTAATTGTTTGATAAATATCAAATAGCATTTTTACTGGGACCAGTATTAACAAACTGAATACACAAATGAACAACAGTAGACGATGTATGACAACAGAATCTAACCACAGTCTCCACAGCAACCAGTCCAGCAAGCCAAACCTCCAAATCTAAGGCGATCAGTGCATACAGTCAGTTTGGTGAGGACCGCAGATGTTCCTAATTTCTGCTTCTGTTTCCAGAATTAGAATGGGAATTCACTCCTTTAGCTTAGCTATATAACATGGAAGACTTTTTAATAAACAGAACAAGACCTAAAGTAAACCTATAGTCCTGCTCTGAACACATCATCTATTGGCCAGGATATCTATAATGAAAACGAAAGACACATCAAAAAAGATTATCTTATATTACAAAAGAAAAGTCAAGATAAAGAGAAATGTCTCCAATCAGAAATGTTAAATATGAGGAAAAGAAGACTGCTATATTCTTACTTTAACACTTACAGTGAATCAACTTCAAATATTGACAGCCAGCCTGTTCAACGCTTAGTACATGGGGATACTACTCTTGCTACATTAAAAACAACCACCTTTGCCAAGCTTCTTCCTACTTGTAATCCTCAGGCCCATTACAAAACAATAACAACAGCAACAACAAAACTATTCTTTCTTGCTCTGTGATACCAGTTCTGTAAGTTGTTTAAGAAGAACCTCACTTTGAAAATGGAATTTCAACATTACCTGAACTCCGCAGGGAATATTTCCTGAGATTTTAGGGGAAATATCTAAACATAATTAAGTTGTGTGCTGTGCATGCCTTTATTTTCTCCTTTATATTCAATGCATTCCACAGATACTGTACAGATCTTGCCATCATAATTGCCTTGCTATCATAACTCCAGGTGTAAAACTTCTAGAGACTTAGAAAAAGTAATTATGAAAAAGAACCTAACAAAGTTCACATATCAAAATAATTAGTATTTTAATTATTTATCAGTAAGTACAATGTCTAATATTGAATTCCTACTTTTTCACTTGCTTTTCATTTATCAAAATTTTACCTTTAAATCTTACATAGACTACTGCTTGACCTGCACTCATGTGTCTTTCTTTCTGTTATCTTTCACCTGTAAGATAATTGATAGGACAGAACATATTCATGCTAGTTTTCCTCTTAGACTAGTACAAGTATTAAAAGCTGCCCTCGATCATGCTGTTGGATATGACATCCACTACCAGACTTCCATTATAAAAACCTCTAGAAAAATCTATTTTCACCTGATTAAACCAAAAGGAATTACATCCCCTTAAGTCCACATCTCCATAAATTAAAATTAGTAAGTCAAAGTGTGACTGGGATGCTTTTCTCCCAGAAAAATAACCAATTTTGTAATCTATTAATCAGACCAGCAAAATTCCTTAGGCATGGGCCAAATACCACATTGTAGACACTAACAGAAATTTAAATATGTAGCCCAACCAATATGAGAACCTGTTTACAACCTTCTGTTGTGAACTACAACTTTTTTCTTCATATTCCTTGACTCTATCACCCTTCCTTTGTGACCGAGTCCTATGTGCCTCAGACTTACACCCCATTCACTTTAGAAGTAGCATTTTAAAACATGTTACTATTAGAAAGGGTAGAATTTTTAACAGAGACATGAGTTCCAAAATGAGGCTCCACTTGACGCTGTACTTGGAAGAAAAATAGAACTGCTTATGTAACAAGAAGAGCATTCCCAATGATGGGAATTATGCAAATAGAAAGCTTTCAGGAAATACTTGTGTCGTCATTAACAATAACACCTTTCTACTATAGGGAACACTATTCACTTTCATGTCAAAGGAATGCATGGGAATGTAGCAAGCCATTACCCTAGATTCCTCCTTGGCTAAGTCATGGTGGCATTTGCAGCACTGTTCATATTTCTTTCTGCATTTGGATTTATCTTCATAGCCTCCGCGATTTGTTTTTGGCCTAACTTGGGTAACTGAGATCCTGGTTCCGAAGCACCTTAGAGGGTGATGCGTTCTCTTGCTTTTGATATATTGATTATGATTCTGCTTCGAGCCATTATATCCAGAATCCTATATGATTTTTTTCACAAGTGCTGCCTTTTCAAATGACTGTCATGAGGATACAAAAAGCTGACCAAGAAGTTCCTACGATACATTTGACTAGGGGAACAATTGAATATTTAGCAGCAATGATTTGCATTTCTAGATTTCCCTGGTTTGGTTCACCTATTGTAAGTAAGAGAATCACCAGCAGGAGGCAAGAAGACATTGACTATGCAAATAGAATGGTCAGACAGTGTAGGACAAAACATTTCTGGCCATAAAAGCAAAAAGCACACGAAAGCACATCATAACCTTTGCAATCAACCTGAAATGGTCAGTAACAGCCAGCTTCCTTTCTCTCTCCTCCATGTGTAACTCAAGACCAGCCAAAAACAGTCAAACTTGCTTCCAAAACAAATGGAATATGATATCCTGCTTATAGATTACCTGTCTTCAGCTGTGCCACATCAACAACCTTCAACAAGGACGTACCTAAGGAACTGCAATTTTTCACTACATAGTTTTCCCATTTCTTCGTTTCTGCTGTGTGTCTATGGTGGTATTGCTAATATTTCTTACTGTGTTTGGGTAAATGAAATAGACCTTTGCATCTCTAACACAAATGATAATGTGGGAAGAAACAGCTACAAGGAAAGCTGAAGAAATCACCTTTACTTGTGTTATGTAGATCATCTTTGTGAATGTCCCAAGTTAAAATGTATACATTTAATGATTAGGAGATGTGCATATATAAATATTCAATTTCACTTTATTTCAAAGACCATTAAATGATGTCATGTGGCTCACACTGGAGTCTCCAATCAGACAAAATGATTTCATTTCCCATTAATAAGGAAAGACAAGAGGACAAATTAGAGGAAAAGATCACAAGATAGATATATACTAAACAAAAGGAGGAGGAAATATGGTTGGAAGAATACTAGAATTCAAGGAGACCTCCTTCAGAGATTGGTTATTTTAAACTCCCTAGGAATTAATCAATCACAAAAATTAATCAAATACTCACATTTTCAAGTTCCAATTAAAAGCTTTTCACATATTTTATTAATGTCTTACTATAATAGCTTGTAACATCCTCCAGTGAATAAACCCTCTAATATACTAAGTATTTCTTTTAGCTTTTTGAAATTCAGTTTAATATCTTTCAACTAATTTCCCAATGGAACTTTATTTTTAAAAATTATAAACAGCCATAACTAAGAAATAAATATTTAAAAGCAATTAGCATGTCTCTGTATGAAAAGTCACTCTAATTGTCTTGCTCATAAACTGGCTTATTTATTCATCATTCTCTTAGCGATATGTCAGAGAAAAATTTTTGCCCTTTAAATGTTTACACATTTAATATCTTCAATATATCTTCAATGTAAAGTAGAAATTTATGCTAGCAAGTATCAATGGTGTTGAAGAAAAGCATATCTGAAACTAATTTTTCCCACATGTATGATGCAACTTTCATACTTAAAAGATCAAAATATTCATATAGAAGATAGAAAGAGTGAATTAAAGCTAATATATTTGTGTTGATATCATGATTGTGGCCTTAGGGTCTCTTTCTTTACTCTAAATTATCAATATTATATACAATAAAATAGAATTATCACTTTGGTTTTAAGAGGAAAAATATCAAAGACCAAAATATATGAATTTCTCTAACTGAAAAGAAATACAGAATGTAGTACATACGAGATTTTAACAAAAAAACACTGATTTGCCTTTGGCTTTAATTTTAGGATACATATGTAAAAGACATTTACATCATTCACAGGCTGTGACAGTATGACCTGGTACCCAAATTTCTTCAACGGATCAGAAGTGTCTGTGTGTTAACTTTTCATATGTAGACTGCAAACAGGTGACAGAGAACTCTGCCACTAAATGTATGAAGAAAGGAAAAGTAAACCATGATCCTTTCAAGTGAAAGCCAAACACTAAGTACTTAGTGGACACACAGTTTTATTTAAGAAAACTAATCTTGCTGACTGCTGCCCCAGTGTGGTGCAATATTAAACACCAGAGATTTGAACAATGATGATAAAAGTATCCATCTACCTAACACCTTCCTTTGGTGTGGGCCTTTCTGATACTTTAAGACATGAAAAGCAAGTTATGAAGTCAGATTTTGAAGCTGCTGAGCAATATGAATGTTGACTATCAGTTCATGCCACTGAAATGCACCAGGGCTTTACCTCCATTTACACGATAAGATAAAAAAGAAACAGTTTTTCTACCTTAGGTACAAATATTATATATTCATATAAGTAGTAATGAGGATATCATTACAAGACAGAAAATGTCTGCACAGATTTTTTGAAAACTGTAAGGATTCACATACATGAAAATTTATTTTTTAAGTCATCAGCATGAATTTTATCTTTTGATATTTTATTTTACAATTAATTCATCCCTGTTCAGGAAACAACAGGTTTGAAAAATTGCCTAAACACAAAAATATACAAAGAAAATATATAAACAAACATGTTTCATTGTGTATTAATACATATTATAAATAATATTTACATCTATTCCGTTACTCCTTTTTAATTGCATTTCATTACACAACTGATCTGGTGTTTATTATATATGTATATGTATATATATATATATTTTAGTGGCATTAACATCTTCAAATTCTTCTTTGAATCTTTTGGTCAATGGTGAAGATATTATCTCTTGACATTGTTAAATTTGTGCATATTTACATTAATACTTGTTTTTAGAAAACAGAGAAAGAAATTTCTAACTCTATACCCTAATCATTGTCTCTAATAAAAACAAATAACTAAATTAATATGATATCCTACATTAATATGGTCATTTTAATGTGATCTGAGAATTTTTTGGTAAAATAATTTTAGAATCATTTTAGTGGTAGAAGCTATTTTTCATGAACTATCCTTAACCCTTAGGAACCTTGAGTGTCATTTGGGTTATGTTTAGTGACCCAATGTTTTTTCTTTTCTTTAACTTATTTTAAATTTCTGTCTATGTATATGCATACTTATATTAGCTCTATGTATGCATCTATATTTATAATCTGCAGGTACAAAAATTCAAGGACTATTTACTTTCCAGAAGATTAAAATGTTTGCAATATATAAAATTCAGATTAGAAGAAACAGCAGTAAAGTGATTCTAGATCTATCCCTATGGAAAGAGACAGAAAATGTGTCAATACAGTTTTATTTGAAATACATTTATAGTAAAATATATATTACAGGTATGGGTAAAAAAAAAGTCTAAATAATAAAATCGATAATTTCTAAATTGTATATATCTCTAACATTACAAAGTAAATTTATTAAGAATATATTTTATGTTCTTCATCAAATTACTATGAAAGAAAGGTTGCTAGAAAAATACTTTTATTCTACTTCAAAGAAAGAGACTTCCAAGGTTCAAAATGTTTAAAACCCTGAGATCTTATAACTAATAATTGGCAAAACAAAACTTGGATGGGGTGTGATAACTTTAGTGTATAGAACATTACAGGTGCAGTTTTTAAATATAGATTATCATGTCTATTATCGTACATTTAGGTCAATCATTCTAGATAACTGTGGTGCACATTATGGAAGTTTGGAATAACAGAATACACTGTATTTGTTTTTAATGTCTGTGTTTATTTCCCTTCCAATAATGTACATTTTTAGTAGAGCATAGAATCATTCATGACGATACCAAGAAAATTTGGTAATCATCATTCTAAAAGATCTTGGATTTAACGTGAAAAATCTAACTTTTTTGCTTTATTGCAACTGAATGAGAATTGAATAGCGGTTCTCAGGTATATATTCTTCAGATGTTTTCCATCCTCAGCACAGAAAAGCTTCTATAATTGTTATTCCTAAATTGTGGCTGTAAGTTTGGAGTCGTAGGAAGAATGAGTTATGTATGTTACCAGACTCACTACTGAAGCTGGGCTTGGTAAGCAGTGGGTTGTCGTATGTCCACAAAAAGATAATGTTGAAAGAAAAAGAACACAAAATGGAATGCAAAAGAAGTGAACATACCATGTTACTTCTACAGCTCTTTGCCTGCTATTTATGAAGTGATGAGTTTTGAAAACTATTCACTTTAAGAAGATATTGATCTAAAAGTTAAGCAAACTGCACTTTAAAGAGAGATGTTCATAATGGGGATTGTTTTTCTCAAACTGTGTGTGGGCTTCCAGCAAAGAGGACAACCCCAAATGGTTTATGGTGGATGCACAATTTGTTTGGATAATGAAGCATTTCATCTTCCTAGCTGAGCTTAAAACCTATCACCAAGCTCACAAAGCTACTGGTGGTGCCTTAAAAACCTTGACTCTCTTCACTCTCCAGAGACTCTCAGTTCAGTCCCTTACCCAAGAAGAGTTTGATTTTATTTTGAGCCTGGAAGAAAAGGAACCAAATTAACTGAGGCACTCACTATTGCTGGAATGACGGCAAGCTTTTATAAGAGAAAAAGAAAGCATAAGAAGGCATACTTGTAATGTCACCTGGGACTATGTACGTAGGTGGTTTTGTGTACTTTTTTCAATAAAAGATTTAATATTAAAAAAAGAGAGATGTTCATAAGCACATACAAGCACCATCCTTTTTTTTTTTACCAAGAATAATAATACAGATAAAACCAGTATATTTGAAATTCAATTAAAAAGAGAATTTCCATTCAAAGAAAAGCAAAAGAATGCAGGTAAGAAGAGTTGAATGAAGAGCAGATGGTGGATGACAGCCACTTGAGCACAAATTAAGAATAGGTAAAAAGAAGCAATGCCCCTCGTAGTAAGCAATGATGTCAAGAGAAGGCAGCAAAGTGATTTGGTACCATAAAATACTTCGGCAAGAACATAAGCATAAATATGGCATTACATAACCGAACTTAGGGTCAGAATAAACAACAGTGTGTGCATCGCTTGAATTTGTAGGTTTTTTGAAGTATTTCTGTAATGGAAGAAAATCCTTAGCTACGTAAATGGGAAGCGAGTCAAGGGTGTACATGCATTTTGTGTGTGTGTGTGTGTGTGTGTGTGTGTGTGTAAGCACGGAGGTGTGCACACATTAAGAGTTAAAAGTGAAACATCTCACATCATAAAATCAATCAGAACTGCAACTCCTCTATCAGTTTGCTGGCAAAATTATTAAGCAAAAGATTCACTTTACATTAGTATGGGAATATTTTATTTCTTATCCTAGGTAATCAACAAAAGACAAAAACCTACTGTAAATAGCTTATGTCTATGATGAAGAAAAACATTCTCATTTGCTGTGCATGTTGTAATTAAATTCTAGAAAACTTAATGCAAAATACTGTACAAAATAAAATACATGCTGGAGACTTTCATGGAAGAGTTTCAAATCCTTAATATTTAAGAAAGAATTGGATATGGACTTGCAGAAATAATTTGTAATGAAATGTACTGATAGACATATACTGAATTTTTCCTCCTATACAGTAAAACAATCCATATTATTTTTAAATACACATTTTGAAGTGTAATTTAAATGTGATAAAAATCCATTCCTTTTACGCATACATTTCTGAGTTTTGACCAATTTGTACACCTGCCTAATTACCACCACAATCAAAACATTCTGGGGAGTCCAGATGGTTCCTTTGTTTCTCTTCCTTGTCAATTTCTTCTCCACACACACACACACAACCACTGACCTGCTTTCTATCACTAAAGATTATGCTCTACTGCTGAATATTTTTGCTCAGCATAATGTTGTAAGATTCATGCCTTATATTCTCTCGTAAGATATTTTATACTTTGTATTTTCATATGGAGTATTTAATAAAAATGTTAAAGTGAAGACTTGTATTGTCTAAGGTTAGGAGCAAACAAGCTAGTCTTTATCTTGTGATACTCATGTTAGTTCTGGATTTTTCATAATATCCATTTTCATGATAATAAATTTCTCATGTTTCCAGCTGGTTCAAAGTCATTAACGTAAATGAACATTGTGTAAATCTATTTAAGGAGCTATTGTGTTGATCATATGTCTTTTACTATTTATTCTAGTAGGATGTTAAGTCAAACTTGCATTCATGGAATAACCTCACTTACTGATCATTTGATAATCATTTATTCATTTTTTTTACTTATACATGTATTTTATTTTTATAGGGTGTTAATGTGGTTGCATTAATGCTCATAGGTGTTATTTGTCTATAATTTTCTTATAGTGTTTTTGCCTAACTTTTGACATCAAATAGCTACTGGCTTCATAAAATGAGAACAGAAGTGTTTTCTCCTTTATTTTCTGAAAGAAATCACTTGTTGATTGTTGTATCTTTGTTGAATGATTGAAAAAGTCACCAATGAAGGCCTCCGATAGATGACTTTTGACTTAAAACAAATGGAAACCCAGACCAAAGCACTTCATGTAAAATTGTCTTCATCAATGTCATCTATAGGAAAGGATTCCAAATCTCTTTCAGTAACTTTTTAAATAATGTCTTTTTTCTAGAATCACGTTAATTTCTGTTTTACATTTTGACACATATATGAGTTTAGAGCTATAAAAGTATCACGGCTAAATGTATGGGTTACACTTTGGTACACTAAACTGTACTTTTTCAGGCTCTCTCAAGATCTAAAGTCTAAGCAACTCAACACTGTAAACAGATAAGCTAAAAATATGTTAATGCTGAACACTTTTTCAATTATTTCTTCTATAGTTCTCATTCGTTTATTTAAAAAATCTTTCCTTGGTAAATGGATAGCTACTATAAATTCAAAAATGAATACATTCTAGGTATTCAAGAAGGTCAGTATTACTGGATACTATGAATAGCAGCAATGTCTCACATAGCCTATTTTGGTAGCACTGAGGAAGTTTGTCCCCTGCCATCTTCAGAGTTTAAAGAAAGCTTCTTAGAGAAGGTGATGCCTGTGGTGAGCTACAGAAGACACACGAAAGAGGTAGAAATGAAACTTGTGAAGCGTGTTTCAATGAGAAAAATACAGTACTGCATAAACAAACCTATGAAGAAAAAGAACAAGAAACATGAAAAACGGCAAACAGTGTTGATATTCTTGTGGCTCAAAATGTACCCCGAAGCACTGTTGGAGAAGCTCTGCTGGAGTAAAGTATCGAACTTCCGAGAACTAAAATATAGAAGACTCAGTTTCCCCAGTTATGGGGCTTCCTTGGGGATTTGACATGGCTAAAATTACTGCAGTATCTCTTTACCCAAGTATACACTTAAAATTACATTGTGTACATTTATACAAAACGTGTAAATTTAAATTTTGTAAGCACTTTCAAGCTGAAGGAAATTTTTCTTATTAAGAGAATGTATAAAGAAGGATAAGGAAGAGGGCTAGAGCAATAAGCAATCTTCAAGTCACTGAATACCTCCCAGGTTGCATTATAGAATCTGAATTTCGCTCTCATAGCCATAGTAAAAAATAAATTTTAGATTTGAGTTCCAAGTTGAACTTTCTTTTATCTGGAAATGGCTACAACATTTAATACAGCTCTCTAGAAAATGACAAGCTGTACAATTTTTATACAACTCAACACTATGAATATATCCACAATTTACTGCTAGAGAACTTACAAGTCAAACTGTCATTGCACAATTTATATACTTATCAGTACTTCATCTTCTACTGATCTTTGTCATAAAAATGAGCATATTAAAATTATAGTCTTTTAAGCTAAGTCCTCCAAGTGAAATGAATACTCTTTATACCCAAACGTTTCTTTTTCTCATCCTCCCTGTCTTCCTCCCCCGTGTGTGTGTGTGTGTGTGTGTGTGTGTGCACGCGCGTGCTGGTTATTGAACCTAGACCCTTTGCACTGAGCTACATCAGTGGTGCAATGTGTGTGTTTATTTATAGATAAGGTCTCCTTAAATAGGTTGGACTTGAATTTGTGATCTTCCTGCGTCTACTTCCTAGACTGCTGGGATCACAGACAAGGACCACTACACTTTGATTTACACAAATTTTCTTAAAGTCTATTTTACATAAAATAAGGTTTTCAACCAGTGACATGAAAATAATTTTCCTTTGGCTTGTAATTTAAGAAACTGATTATAAGGAACAAATATCCTTTCAATAAACAGCATTTATTAGATAGAAACATGCTTTGTAAAAATAAATGATTTTATTTTCACCTCACACAAGCAAGGACTGAGATTCCTATTCTAAGAAGATTCATACTCAGAAAGTTGCAGAGCCCAACTTTAAGATGGAATTAAGCACCTGTGGTTAAGTCCTCTGTATTCTCTTTGGTGGAAGTAAGGACTCATGAGAGAGATAAACAAGGGTGAGCATGCAGCCCTGGGAATATGAATGGTCGATGGTAAGCATCAGCGATGAGATTAAAATAACAGTATCTATCATTTTATACCTTCTAACATTCATTCTTCTTTCTTCATACAAAGTGATAAGAAAACCGAAGCAGGACATCAGAAATGATGAGTTTGCTGAAGTACATTCAGTACCAAGACATGATAAAAGCTACTAAACGTAATTTAAATTATCTTATAAATTATCTATATAACCTATATTGTATATTGTTACCAGTTTGTATTTCCAGCAAGTAATGAGAATATAACCATAATCTAACAGAAACTCCTTTTGAATTTCAAATTTGGGTGTATACTGATGTGAAGGATTCCTACAAAATGATCAAAAACATAACCAACTATCTACCATATTCTGCGTATCACTCATCATAGTGTCTCTGAGAACCATGGATAGGAATAGGAACAGGAACTTCAACTTTGCAGCCTTGAAAATTGGCCTGTGACTGTTGGGTCATGAGTAGATGAACAAACCTTGATGCAAGCTTGATCCACATGTAAAATTTGCTTGTCATCAAACTGGGATGATTTCTGAAGCTTCAAGTCTGTCATTCAGAATGCTCCCTGATTATGCCTCACCAGATTGGAGAAAATGAGATAAGAAGAAGAGTCATAGTGGCAAATTCTCTGTGATCTTATGCTCTAATTACTGTACTCAAAGGAGGATCAGAAGACACTGGACAGAAGGGGATGGTAAAACTCACAGACAGCTGGGCAGCCTAGCAAATACAGCTTCTGGTGGACTACATGAAGCCAATTCAAGGCAAGGGAATAGTCGATACAAATCTCACAAGCTTAATGCCTGGGGGGAACACACAGGGTCACCTCTGGAAGTGGTGCAGAAGGAGGACACTGTCTTGTGTAGTTTCCAGGGTTCAGAATAAAATAACACGAACAATATGGAGCAGTAATGGTTTCTTAATTTTTTTGTTTGAGAACTGGATTAGAAAAATCACGTGATTCCTATTTTCATAATTTTCTTGCATCCTTAGGATGTTTGTGGCTCAGAGAACTATTAGATACAACTTATATAAGGTCATATAAAATAATTCAAACTTAATGGCTTAATTATTAAGCACAATAATTCTAAAATCCACTCAAAACATTCCCTACTAAAAATAGAGAAAAGAATATATTATGCCTGCAGAGTGTTTTATAACATATTAATTCTGGGTAGAAATGCACACAACATAAATCTGCTTTAAATTACTACACTGTTCCCATTTCTTCTTTGAACAGAATTTCTGGCACATTAGGGACCTGGCCATATCTCATTTCAGATGACAGTCCATATTATTACATTTTTATATTTAGAACACCATAATAAAATGTTAGTTATTAGACAGAAATAATCTTCTTTAGTAAATATGGAAAGATCTTAAATACAATCATTCTGACTTTATTGAAAGGGTTTTCCTACACCTCTGTTCCCAGAGATTACCATGTTGTCAATAAAACATTATTCATCTTCGGTATAGTACTACGTTTTCTTCTGCATTTAAAAAAATCTGCCAAATTTGAGGAAAATAGTTCATGAAATAATTCATGTATTTGCTCTTCATTTACAATATATCTATCCTGAGTTCTAAAAGAACCACCAACAGTGGATGAAAATTGGTCTTTTAAATGAAAAATGCCCCTAGTTCTAAAAGTAGATTTTAATTTTGAACTCCATCCACTGCAATTAAGATTAAAATAAGACATACTTGAATAACTTGCATGTTAAGAAACTGACATTGTATCAGAAAGTATTGAAATCAGAAAGTTACATCATTCTGAAGCAATTTAAAATATGCTACACACCATTTAAATACTATTAATTTGAATAGCAATGATGTATATGAGGTGATTCTGAAGTACTATAATTTATAAAAAGAGCAATACCCACAATGAATAGATGAAGCAGAGGATGGTTAAAGTTCATACTCTAAGAAAATAAGAACCAAGATACATCATGTAAAGGTACAAGATCCCAATGATGAATGTAACTGTATTGTATACCTAAAATGTACCAATAAATTTAATGAAAAAAAAAAGAAAGAATGCCATCAGGGGTTCATATCATTATGCAGTCACGCACTTCAGAAGAATATCGCAGTCTGTGACATATTATATGTAGATGGTGGCCCCAAAAGATTATAGTGGGGCAATATTACCTAACGTTATACTATTAATATTACCTATTACCTAACATTATAGTTTAGATATAAAATGTCCTCCAAAAGTCTCATGAGCAGAGGTGGGCTTTCAAAAGGCGACTGGATCAAGGGAGGCTATACTCATCACTGGACTCATTAAGTCCCTGAAGTGTTCATAGGCCAGTGTTCCATGCGGAGGTGAGACCTGGCCAGAAGAGGCAGTCACTACGGGCGTGACCTTCATGTACTTTACACCCCCCACGCCGCTTTCACGCTGCCCTTGGGAAGCAGGTCTCCTCAGCCATGCTCCGCCTGCATGTCACCTCTGTCCTGGAACCAGCCACACACGGACCACATCTTCTGCAAACCTTGAGCCAAAATACACCTCTCCTCCTTGTTTATGGGTGTCGAGTATCTTGTGCCAGAGACAAGAAAGTGACCAATACACCTAGCGGCGTCAAAACCATTGCAACATCACTCTACATGGTGCTTATCTGTGATGACGCTGGCATTAACAACTCACTTTGCTGCTAGTGATTTAAAAATGCACCACGGACAATTATGCTGTGAGCCCAGCAGCAGCCTGGCACACACAGCTGTGTTTACAGCAACTCTTGACTGCATCAAGGGGCCAGGCGGAATCACGGACTTACGCCATCTACTTTGTCTAAGTGCACGCTACGGTGTCCACACAACGGCAAGTCACCAACCAGCATTTCTCACACTCTGACCCATTGTCCAGTGGTACGTGTCTGCGCATCCTCTGAACACACAGAATGATAGCATCACTTAGGCTGAACCCTCACATGTACTACAGAATCTGTGTGATTATAACGCGTCTATGTAGGTTATCAATTTTCTTCATAACTAGAAGTGTCAAATAAGGTGAGTACAAAGAAGAATCTGGAAGAATTATAAAAATGAACAGGTAAAGTGGGAAAGTTTTCTTGGGAACAATTTTTATTATGCCAGGGAAACAAACCCACACACTCACCCTTACAGTCTTTTTCACTTGCTCTTCTCTAGCTTGAGCACTAAGTCCAGAAACAGAGAAAAGAAATATATTTTTTAAAGTTCTTTATATATGCTACAGAGTAGACTTTGTCTGAGGAACAGCTGGTAAAATTTTTTTCCACATTGTGGGTTGTCTCTCCACTCTGTTGGTGGTTTCCCTTGCTGTGAAGAAGCTTTTTAATAAGAAGAGATCCCAGTTGTTGATTCTTTGTGCTAGTTCATGTGCAACTGAGGATTTGTTCATAGTCTTTTTCTACACCAATGTCTTCAAGAGTTCTACCTACCCTATCTTCCAGCAGGTTTAGTGTTTCTGTTTTAATATTTAGATGTTTGATCCACTTTGATTTTAGTTTAGTGAATGGTGAGAGACATAGGTCTAGTTTTAATCTTTGGCAAACGGAAACCCAATTTTTCCAGCACTATTTATTAAAAAGGCTATCTTTCCTCCAGTGAGGGTGTTTGGCTTCTTTGTTGAAGATGAGGTAGCTGAGTGTGTTTGGAGTTGTTTCTGCTGGTGACTGGATAAAGAAGATGTGTTCTCTTTTTTTTAATATAAAATGGAGTACTACTCAGCCATAAAGAATGAGAAACTTGAGACATTTATAGCTAAATGGATGCTCATTGGGGCCATACTCGTAGATAAAATAAATAGGACACACATATGTAAATATCGAATAGTTTCTCTGGTGTGAGAAACTGAAAGCATAAATAAGGATCAAAATGTATAACAGACAACATGAAATAAAAAGAAAATGGGAAGGGGAAGTGGGAGGGGTAGGGGAAAAGAAAGAAGGAAAAGGAAAAAAATATGAGAAAAGGAAAAAAATGGAAACAAAATCTTTGTAAATAGGGAGGGGTGGAGGGGTTGAAGGGAGGGCAGGGGAATGGAGAAAAAAGTAAGAACCAAGATATATCATGTAAAGGTACAAATTCCCATTGATGAATGTAATCATATTGTATACCTAAAATGTACCAATAAACAATGAATTTTTAAAAGTAATATATTTATTTCTCCAGGTCTAATTTTATGACGCTTGCATATACAGAAGCTTAGTATTGAGGGCTTAAAAATTTGAAATAATACATAATTTTCAGTAAGAGTGACAGTAAAAACAGGTGAAGTTAAAAATTAAATGAGAAAAGTAAAAAGGGAATTAGTGCGACTTGAGTCATTTATCCTATTGTTACTTAAGTGCCAAAGCAGTACCACTGCAATGAAGCCTAAAGGAAAAGTGAGCTATTCAGTGCCTGGAATCATCTTACTGTGTACATCCAATTTTCTCCAATCCTCTGGAGACTGCACTTCGAGTCTTACACGAGGTATACAATGACAACAGGGAAAGCCTAGGTGAGCAGGAAATTCCATCGTTCAGAATAAAGGAAGCGCATGGATTTGTTCCCAAATGTTTACTTGATCATGTTCAAAGTATACAACTGTTGGTGATACCAGTTTCCTAATGTCGTCCATGAGAAATTTAGCTAAAATATATATTTCCTCTATTTAGGGGAATCCATATGTGAAGAAGTCAAGCAAATATAGGAGAAAAAATAAACTTTTAAAAATTATATATATTTCAATGATAAATTCTAAGAAAAATATTTCGATGCTTAAAATCACTTCTCATAACTAGAATCAAGATATCTGGGAATAGTTGTGCAGTTTGAATATGATTAATTGAAATAAGCCAATGTGAATAGGTTGCATACTGGGTGATCTGACTACGTGACATTCTGGAAAAGTGAAATATGGGGAGATAACAAAGGATGGGCTCTTTCTGGGCAGAAGGGAAAGGGTAGGATGAGTAGGCAAGAGCACTGAGGGTTTGGGGGACTCAATTTGTCCCAAGTTTGGTCAGTGTTAAGGCCCTTCAAACTGACTTGTGTGCCTCTCTCTGTCACGTGCCTCTATGTCGTAACACTTTCATTATATTAAAAAATAAAGACCCATCTTGCATTTTCAGAACTTGGTCCTTACAAACTGTATTTCTTTGAGGGATTCCATTGCCTTTAGTAGGAAAAAACACTAGAAATCAAGGTGTAATCAGCACCTGTCCATGTTGCCCAGGTGTCCTCGCCTCTAGGTTCCTTTGCCACAGAAGGAAAGCTCAAAGTGGAGAGGTGTGCTTCTCCAGAACTCACGGCCTCCACTTCCAAGACAGCTCTGCTGCCACGGGAAACCCTTCTCCTCAGTCCTGGATGTCTGTCATCTACATGAAGGACAACTGCATATACAAGCCTGGAATAGTGTTCCTGTTGTCAATGTCATTTGAAGATATCAACATACACAGATTAAACACAAAATGGTAACATAGTTGTCACCTTGATGATTTCAGGGAATATGCATAGATTCAAAAAAGAATTATTGTTTACTTTTAGAATTATGAAAATGGGTGAAAAGATAAAATAGCTAAAAGGTATAAACCTAAGAATTTCAATGATTTTTAATACAGTGTTGCATAAGAAACATGTACTTTAATTTTACTCTTTTCACTTATGTACAAGCATAACTGAGAATAATCTTTCTGGAATTTCCTGAACATATCATTATCTATCAGCTATCTTAATGACAGTATCCTAAGTCTGTGAGTAAAGTAACCAATTTGCATACTTATACTCAAGGTATTTTGATAGAGATAATAAAATATATAAAAATAATTCAGTTCTAATATTTCAGCAATTAAGAATGAGATATTAAATTATTAAATTAACCAACTCCCATTGAGCTCTACTTATTAACTAATTAAGATTTACTAAACTATAATCAGTAAGAGGGAAAAACATATTTTATTTGCTTCTTTTAATAATACTTTTGCCATATAAATATAAGATTCATTGTTACTGCGCTATCTCTCATACCAACTCTCTATGCAAGGTGATTATAGTACCTCAATCAACAATAATTAGTTGCTTTGCTGTAGTACTTAATGACTTCTAAATAAAAGCAAGTAGACAGGTTTACTGTCTACTGCCAAGCTACTCTTTGTTCTGGAAGTGGAACATCTGGTTTGACTTAATTGCTAACCTTCCATAGGAAAACCTTTCCAGTGTTAGAAAAGCAATATGTAGTTATTTCAGATGGAAAAGTACTTGTAATATGATAAAATTCTTTTGTCAAATGTGCATATATCATTTGCCCAACAGGTACATACAATTAAAGAAAAGTGTGAATTACACAACAGCTTTGGTCTTTGAAAAAAGCATTTTCCAAAAGAGTACTTTCTGATTTATCAGTGAGATATTGTAATTATTTCAAAAGAAGAAAATACTGATGGAAAATTTAACCTCTTTCTATGCAAGTGAAGATAACATGTGAGTCTTGTGATAGTAGCTTTTTTTTTTTTTTTAGGAAAAACAATAAAAATTACCAGCTCAAAATTTCAAACAAAATGTTTATAAATTCCAGTGAAAAATACAAATAGAAAATTAAGGCTGACAAACACCACAAATTTTTTCTTGTTGTTTGTAATGCTCTCACATTGCTATCATAACTAATTACCCCAACCTTAATGGCTTAAAACAATGCAAATTTATGACCTCACAGTTTACAGATCAGAGGTCTCAAAAAGAACTCACTTGGTTTAAATAAAGGTGTTGGCAGGGCTGTCCTTTTACAGGCTCCAGGCAAGGAATAATTTCTTTTTCTTTGTTTCTGAAGATCATCGGAATTCTCTACCCCCATCTTCAAAGCCAACAGTACAGTGTTTCCCTGCATCCTCTTTTCTCTCATTAATGACTGTCTTTGTCTGTCTGTCTGTCTGTCTCTCTCTCTCTGCCTCTATATCTCCTGACTCTCTGTTTTCTAGTGAAGACCCATATAATTACTTTGGTTCATACATTCTAGGATAAAATGAAAAAAAGTTAATTTGATCATATTCTCAGTGGAGATTTTCCCACGCAAAGTCACATATTCATAGTTTCAGGCATTGGTATGCAGATATCTGAGGAAGATAACTCTGCCTACAACATGTTTTAAGTATTTATTTCTACTAGGCTTAAACTTTTCTAAATTGCTGACTTTGAGTACTGTCCCTTTGCATGGTTGGTACAAATAATTTTATATTCACATTCTTCAAATCCAAGTATCCTGCGTCAGAAGTTAACAAAAGTTCCTACTAGTTTAATATACTATCTTTACTTCAATGGATGCAAAACTTTTTCTGGTGCATTTGGTTTCATAAATCAAAGTTACCATTTTTTTTTGGAAAGGAAAGAGATATTCTCCAAGTTAAAACTAAACATCAATTTAACAATGAGATATTTTCCCAAAAATTTCATTCAGTTCATCTAGCCACATCGGATAAATGTTTACCCTCAATCCTAATATTAACTGTAGGTTATATGCCACCCTTGTCTACTATATTAGAGCATGCCAACATGGTACATGTTCTTTGGCACTGTATTGAAAAATCTTCCAAATTTAGCATTAAATAAAATTAAACATGAAAAATCAATTATAAAGATGCTGGCCCAACAACTCTTAGTATTATCATGAAGGAAGATACAAATGAGGCATGCCATTTTGCACTCTACAGCTTTCACAGTATGGAAATGCAGAGCAATAATCGGTAACTCTGAAGCTCCTTCCTTCAGCTTTGGAATCCACTTTCTGATACTTTTTTTCTATTGTTTTTGCTTGTGCTAGGGGGCTGGAGAGCAAAGATATGCAGATTTTCTGCCCATACTTTGCTTAGGTAAATCTTAAAATTTGTTTAACCTATCTAGGAACACAGTTGAAAGCATTCTAGAAATATACAAGGAACAGGAGTAGTTTGGGATGCATAATGTCGGTTGATACTTCATAAATATATAAATAATACAGAACCGAAAATCTCTGGACCTATTTTAAAAATTATTCAGTTAAGCCCAATTTCAACACTATTTAGCACAACAGTTATTAGAATGTTTTCACAGATAAAAATATTTTTTCTGTACTTTGTATCACAATTTCTTAAATTTAATCTCTGAAGAAAATTAGGAAATTCATCTGTTTCAAGTTTTGATCAATTTTAACAAGGCAAGATTTTTATAATTCATCTTTGTTAAACATGAATGGTATCATTTATGCATTGTATCCTTGAGATATACTTCCAAGTTATTCAACCACACCTGTATAATTATATATGTGTGTGTATATATATATGTGTATTATATATTTATATGTATATATATATATGTATGTGTGTGTGTGTGTATTTTTTTTCCAGTACCAGGAATCGAACTCAGGACCTGGCAGTTGGGAAGCAGGTGTGGAGCCACTAAGCTAAATCCCAGCCTTATTTATATTTAAAGAGTTTTATTTTTGTCATATTCCAACTTTAAAGTATTTTATTTTAATGTAATAGCCTCACTCCACTTCTCCAGGTCTGCAGGCATTGAGAGTCCAATACATTCAATGGAAGTAGCATTTCACAATGACAAATGAATCATTAGTTACAAAGCTTCTAGTAGAAGTGATAAATGAGAGTACACTACACATTAAATTTTTATATCTTTGGGATTTTCTGTCAAATAATACTTTAGTGTGAGATGATACTTCAAAGCAATTATTTCATAAATGAAATAGTTTTGGGTCACATTTTTTAATTGGAACTAAAATCACATAAAGAATTTGTTACCCATTCTTATATATTTAGCACTATTTCTATGTGGAAGTGGAGGTTAGGGGACAGGGAGTGGGATTAAGCTTAGGTTTCCTACACACTATTAAAACAGATCGAGACTCTAACACTTCTAGCTCCCAAATTTGAGAAGGTCACAGCCTCTCCCTGAACAATCATATTCAGATTTCTAATAGAGGCTGAATAAATTATCTCTACCAACTTATCTATGTCTGAAACACTCTAAAAAAAAAAAGCAGAAAAACCTTTAGGAATGTAACCTGCCGGCCCTTTACAATCACTTAATTTGAGTGTAATTCCAGTGGAAGCTGCTACAGTGCCAGCAACCTGTAAGTTAAAAGTCAGAGTGAAAAGATCACGAAGGAATATAGAACTAAAGGGGGAACAAAAACCTAACTGGGTCCTGAAAGACTAACGCTGCTTCTAACCAGATACAGCCTACAAACCTATTTTTTTAATATGTTGGTTTTGTAGGGATAGAGACCCGTAGGTGGGGAAAGATGAGGGGTCCCCCACCGCGAAGGAGTTTTAGACAGGTGGCAGAACAGGCTTAACCACCTGTGAAGAGCTGACAGCCTGAGGTCACACATCCTCTAGGCTGTACCCTGCAAAGCTTGGTTTGCTAAGATCAAAACCAAAAAAAGGAAATTTGACCCTAAAGGTGTGAAAGCCTCCAGAACCCTTCACTAGTAATGAGCCATATCAACCAATTAGACAATCGAGCAGGGGCGCCCTCACCCAGAGACGGGGTGGGCCCTCGGACACTAAAAATGGACCCTTTGAGCCCCCCTTCAACGGTGGCTCTGTTTCGGGACCACCTGCCTGTCTCGCTGAGAGAAGGCAGCTGTACTCTTGTATGCCTGCTGAATAAAAGTACGACTTCGCTTCTATGCTTTCGGGCTCTGATTCTTCCACAACCTTCAGCGTCGTAGGGAGTCAGGCCCGGGCCTGTGGGGACCCTCCACCCACCTCTGCCCGCGACAATTTCAGTACAACTGCATGGTTTATGCCGATCTTGTGACTTTGCTTTCACCCTATAAGCCTCTTAAGGACTAATTAATACTAGCATTAACATTATCCAGCCTAACACAGCGCTTACATAAACATCCAGTAGAGCACACGTAATTCCACTGCATGCCCCCTATGGTTTCTCCTTCTATGTCCACAAGAACATGCACGTTCATTAGAAGCACCACAATCAAGTAGGGAATATTCAATGCATTTGTCATCAATAGAGTAGTGATTATTATCTTGAATTTACTAGTTTTACTATGGTTTTTTGACTAATATAATAATTATGATTCTCATCAAAAGGCTTTCTGTTTCAATACCACCTTCTAATGAGATATTTACTTTACTTTGAAATATTTACTTTTTCAATTTATTGCACATTTGTATACAACTATTTTGTTAGATCATCTGGAAACTCTTGGTCATCTGAAATCATTCACTGTGGTTATCTGTCTAGTTTTCTATCAAATTGTGACATGTAACTTCGACAACTGCAGAAAACTCTCCCTAGGCATTCAATTTGGGAAATTTAATTACAGTAAGAGGCATGAATACTAAGTTGTTTATTTGAAATCCTTATTTTTTTTATGTAGGTGCGCATTGCTCTGAATTTACCTCTTAAAACCCCTTTTACTGCACACCATAAGGAAAACAGGAAATTATTTTAAATCTGGTTGCATGATATTAGAAATTTCTCTTCGACAAGGAACAGAATAAAGCAAATGATAATGGATAAATTAGTAAAGAATGTGTAAGAATCAAAAAGTTCAAGACATTTTACTCAATGTGGCAATAAAAAATATGAACAATGTTAGTAAACAAAAGATATTTCTAACACTTTTCACAAATTAGGAAACTAAGTACTCAATAAAAGAATGGCTAAAGTAGGAGAAAAGAACTTTATAGCCATAATGAGTCTGTAATTTACATGGTCCAAATAAGCAAAACTTTCAGTGTGTAGCAACTAAGTTACTTGTTTTATAATACCACTGGACCTCAAAACCACTGTTGTCAGGAAATAAGGAGTCCAGTTTCTTTGGAAAACATGTGCTCCCTGCTAAATGTAATTGTGCACATGACATACGACCTAGTCATTCTGTTTCCAGGCACAGAAACAGTGCAAAGCTCAAGGCCTTTATTACAGCAAGAGATCCAGGCGGGATCAGCCATGATGGTTCAGCTCAGCTCAACTCAAACCCTGACAGCGATCAGCCTGCCCTTGAGACAGGAGCCCAGCTGTTCAGAAGAGAAAACCCAAGCTTTCTAGGTACAGTACACCCCCTGACGCATCTCTGTGCTTTACTCTCAATCCAAGTTAACCCTCTGACTCCTCCCACATTCAAGGATGACCCTCAGAATCCCCACATATTTATGATCTTGTCACCATCTCCAACTTCTGTAACTCAAGTTCAAACTTTCACCACGGCTGTGCTGAACCACTCTAGCAGCCGTATTTATGGACAACCCACCTATTCTCTGATGATCTTTTTTTGGGGGGGCGGGGTACCAGAGATCAAACTTGGGACCTTGTGCTTGAGAGGCAGGCAGAGGAACCACTGAGCTAAATCCCCTGCCCTGATGATTTATTTTTTTATTCTCTGGTCAGAATGACTTTCTTAAAAACACAAAAATAATTGTTTCATCCACAACTACTCGGGAAAGGCTTCTTGAACACACTATTTTTAGAATAAAAACAATGCTCTACATACTTACATGTGATGATTTTATGTGACTTTAAACCTAGTTTGGGGAATTTCACATTTATTTAATAAACAATCTGTTTTCATCTGCTTCAGTCACATGTATCTTTCAGTAATTTCTCAAATAAATCATGCTCTTTTCTTGATGTGCGATTTTCTTCCAACTATCCTCCACTCCACCTTTGTGCCTACTTAGCCTTCTGATAATATCTTAAGTGCATTTTTAAAAGAGTTTTATGCTTTCCCTCTTATAGGGAACCCTACCACAGGTTCCTGAACCACAAAACTGTTTTCTTCAGATCTCTTATTTCAATGGCAATGCTAGATTTGCTTTTGCAGTTATTTCTATTAAAGCCTGTCTAATGCAGCATCTTCAAGTATCACCAGTTATTAACAGACACTCTTTACGTTTATGATTTTGTTCCCAAAGCCTATGAGAAATTTCATATTTAATAAATGTTAAGTGAACCGATTCTTCTGTTTTATTCAGTCTCTCTAAACTCTCCTAGGAATTTCAAAGTCACTGCACTGCCATATTGATCTAAATGTACTGAAAAGCACAAGACCAGTAGTTCTCAAGGCTTTTGTTCTTAACCTAGCTGAGACATTAAACTGAAGTGCTTTCTAGAAGAAATTCATTCTTAATCTCACTTAGCTACCTATGCAATTTAAAAGATGCTTAATATTCGGAGCAATTTTTGAAATAACAATGCTTTAGATGAATTATTTAAATAACATATTTCCCCTTACTTTATACATGCATAATGTATATGCAAATACATGATGTATTTGCTATTACTCTCAATAATTTCCAACATATTGCAAGTTCATATAATTAGATTGGTTTACTGTAGGCACACTGGAGATGCAATTCATTTCAAGGCATGATTTTTGTCAAATAACAATTTCTTTAGAGAAAAATGGAACACAAATGAGAAAGTATTCAGTGAAAAGCAATGTGTTCAAGGAAAAATATCTGTGCATGAAAATGAAGCTCCTTGGAAGCAAATTAATTACAAAGCTATATATTTAAATGAAATATAAATTCACTTTCATTCTAGGTGGCAATACTGAACTTACTTATTTTTTTCTGGAAAAAGCACAAATATGAAATTCTGATATACTGGTTAAACTCAAATTGTATTATGATTCACTTTATGTGCTAATGAGAGTCGTCAAGATAGATCATCTTAATGTTCAGAGTTGACAATAAAATGGTAAACAGACCATAATTAATGAATTTCCTATTTAGCCTTCCTGAGTACTGGCATTACTCCAGGCTAGACTGGTAACATTAACCATCATCTTTAAAGCATGTATTTTGTTTCAGAAGAAAAATGTATGCTTACGGAGGATGTGCATTTGCACCCAAATTAGACAGGAAAAATTCTGTTCAGACTTCCTTCTATCTGAGATACTATAGTTTTATCTATGGTTAAAAAGTATGCAATTATTGTTAATGGCTGTTGTCTTCTTTCTGGTGTTATTTAACAGTCTACATGCTTTGAATTTCTTTTCAGTTGACACCTTAATTTTTAAATATTAAGCTGCTCATTTCAAAAAATAATCATTTTTGCTGTGATAATTTACTTCTATAAAAATATCTATAAACATTCAATAGTTAACATTATGACTACTGATTAGTTGTACAGTTGTGTCCTTAAAGCACAATACTCTAGTAATTGGACATAAAACCCAGGGGCTGCGTCTTAGTCATAAAGATATACCATGTCTGCATCTTGTACTGATTACAAAATAATAGATTAAGGATACAGCATAGTTAACATAAGCCCTTATTTATCTCAAATATTTAACATTAACATGTATTCTACCTCTATACAATTCAAATGTAGCAACATTCATGGTTTTATATATATATATATATATATATATATATATGTGTGTGTGTGTGTGTGTGTGTGTGTGTGTGAAAAAATTATTTTCCAAGCTCATTGAATTTAGGACAAAATGTATATTTTCAATTTTGTCTATGTAGTCTTTAAAAGTTCTTAAAACAGAAAAATGGTCTCTTAAAATGTATTAAGTGAATAACTTTATGCCATGCACAATGCTAGAAGTACACTATGCTTTCTAACATTGATCAAAATAAATTGAGTGAATACTATCAATTGATAAACTGCTAGTGGAAGTAATATAGTGTAAAATTATTCATTCCATTCAACCTTACTTATGAAAGCTAAAAGATTTTGTAACAAGATTTACAAAAATCATTCAACTTGAAATTATATTTTTCATGTAGTTATTTAACTACCTCTCAATCTGTCTGTATGCATGGCTTAGTATAACTATTCATATAGTACTCATCATTGTGTAATTAAAAATATTCATTTCTCCAGATTATACTGATATCACAGATTTCGATGATACTCATTGTTCAAGAATCTTGGTGTAAAATATTACATTATAAATATTTTTTTGGTTTCAGGTTAACTATAATTTTACAATGAATTTATTATATATTACTTTGTGAAAATCAATAGAATTGATGTTTAGTGAAGAATAAAGAACAATTTGCTATTCTGTCCTCCCAACACCAGCCCAACAACCTGATTCTTGACATCCCAACTGAGTGCTCTTGAGTTAAAGTTTGAATTGTTTCAGTAATGCTAGGAGTGCCACTTAGATATAATCAAAGCATAATCAATCCCTGCTTGTTGTGATGACTGGAAGGAATAGTAGAAATGTTGCCAGTGCAGTAGAAGAATCACTTATTGTTATGAGGAGAGTAAGACTGGAGCTCAATATGCAGATACGATTTGTATGCCAATCACCCACCTCCACTTAAAAAAACAGTACATTCTCGAAATTTCTTCTGCAATACAGTAATGCTTATCAATTTAATCAGCTATTTCCTGCCTAAAAATGTCAACAATCAATTGTGAATGATAACCAATTTTTTTAACCAGTAAATGCTAAGTAAAACAAGAAATCAGTATTTAGAAGTTTATGGTAAAAAAAAAAATGGTATCGTGACCCTCATAGAAGAAGGAGAGTGACTCTAGTATTACAGAAGTTAGAATTCTACAGATGGAGCCCCATTTTTTACTTACAACCTGGAACCTCTTATGAATTATTCAGAATTTATGAAAGTGAGTGTCTTCTCCAGATTGTAAGTGATCCAAATTGGCACATAAACTCAGTCAGAATCTTTTACTGTATAATCTTTGCTGCTGCTCTGAAAAAATATGATACAGAGCTCATTGCAACCCAGGCAGACATACATGTGCATAATCATGGAAATACTCAAATTTAAATACTGAAAAATATATTTTTAATGAAAATAAGATGAAAGACAGTGACAGAAGGCTAGAAGCATGTGTTTACAGCTAACCTGGGGGTTTCTTATATTAATTTCGGTCCTTTTTTATTTCGGTAAAATATACTGAACACAAAATTTCCCATTTTAATCAATTATAAGTAAACAACTAGCTGGCATTACATATATTCACAATGTTGCACAACCATTCTTATCATATTTTAACCAACACTACCTGAAAGAATATATGGATAAAATGGAAACCAATGCTCCTTTAATCTACTGGTAAATGCAAATGGATCAATGGCCCAGCATTCTTTTATCCACCTCTTCAATCAAAGATGAGGAATCTTGTCATGTCTTAAGACTTCCACAGAGTAAGGATAAATTGCATTCATGCTATGCATCAGAAAACTTTATCTGTAAAATTGCAATTGACATCTGCCACATACTGCATGTGGAATGTATATGTGTGGGTACACACATTGATGTGTTTGCAAATGTGGTTCATTTTTTAAAAACTGTAGTATAATAACAAATGTGCTTTCAATTAAGTGGACTCCCATTGGTGTTAAATGATGGGTCTGGAGAGCACCTGGCATAAATGTATATTTTTGTGATATTCAATGTGTGTAACTTTTGAAAACTTGCCATGGTTTTGATAACAATTAACTGGATCCTAAGAAATGTACAAAATTCAATAAAGCTAATGTTTTTTGGAACAATTTGCATAAGAACTATAAATAATATGATGTACCCTATTTTAGAATTTACATAAATTTAATAGAGTGGCAGAAAATATTTGTGAAGTTTTCAATTATTTTTGAACTTTTTCCAAATCGCTAATCTTGAATATGTTAGTTTTCTCCAGATTTCAAAGATGTACTTGAGGCTTTGTTATTATTTCACACACACCTTAAAATGAACATTTGTAATATCATGCCTTATTTTTAGAAGATTTATTTCTAATACCACTTCTCAAATATTTCATTTTGTTAATATCGAATATGTACTACTTTTTCATTTGGTATTGGTTTTTAAGGAAGAAACTTTAAGTACTCATTATTGTTTCAGATTTCAATTGCGGAATTGGTGGTTATATTCAGGCATTGATGGTTATCTCTTTCCAGACAAGAATAAGAAATAGTACACTACACAGTAATTTCTGGTCAAATAACCTCTGCTCATTTTTTCCAGTAAATAAAGAGAATGACTTTGCTGTCTGCCTAATAGCATATGGCTTCTCACTTGTGCAGTACTGCAGTTGATAGGAGGGACAGACTGTTCTATGTCCGGATTTCTCAGCGCAATATCACATTTTTGTCACTGGGCCACTCTCGTTCAAATGCCATTTTCTGGTTTAATTTATATGCAATTATAAAATGCCATTCCATTCACTGAAGATTTTCTTTAAAATCTGTTTCCAAGGTTTAGGACTTGCCCTTCTTTAGTTTGCTTTGATGTTTATTTATTTGAATTAGTTCCTGAGACAATAATTTCAAATGACTCCCACTTAGTTGATCTTAGGACAAACATACATATGCTCTGCAAATCAATTATTTTGTTTTCAAAATAACATCACAATGTTTCTGAAAGCTCCTTAAAAATCTACCAGATAAAATTTATGATTAAATAAACTGACAAGACAGCTGAACTAAAAGTTTGATACACCCTGAAATATACATAAAGTTAATTGGTTCCAGTAGAGTGGAATTATTGAAGAAGGTAGGCAAGTTTTCCAGTTGATATTTTGTATATGATTTCAGGTACATATTAATATCCAGCGCAAAACCGATATTCCTATTAATGCAAAGAATGTATCTTTTTCCCAGGTTTTCATGTAGTGATCAGCATACTGTAAGCTTCAAGTTTGACTCAGTCTTTGACAATTCAAACAGAATTTTAAAAGAATAGTTCAGAAAACTATAAGTTAATACTATGGGTAAAGTGTACTTCATAGGAATGGAAAGACTTCTTATGTCTTTACACAATGGCAAGAAGCAAATAATAAAAAAACAGGGCTGTGGATTTAGCTCAGTGTTTCCACCACCTGTCTTGCAAGTGCTACCGGAGTTTGGGCCTAGGTACCAAAATACAAGTCAAAAAAAAGCAGAGTAAAGCTATTTGTATCATGTTTATTTCCTGATAGGAAGTTTTCATTGCACCCTTTCAATGAACCAATGAATTTAACATGGAAAAGACAGACTAATACCGTGGATAGCAGCTCTGGCTCTGGAGAGAGATTACCTGAATGCAAACACCACCTTTGAGTAAGATGAGAACATTCCAAATCCAGTTATGCTATGATAAAATGCACCAATGTAAACCAAATGCTTTGTGTGTGTGCCTGGAAAATATCATGTACAGATTAATGCCTCATTGCAGTGTTTCAATACAGTCACACCAGATATAAAATTCAGCCCACATTTAAATATTATTGTCTCTGGTCATTATAAGATTCTTTACTGCATTCATTTCTTTTCTCATATGGTAGTAAGATCTCTGAATTTGTTTGATAGCACAATGCTAGTAAAGAAAGACTTTCAAGTGAATACATATACACATCCATTTCTATGCAGTGTTATAAAATGTTACAGAAATAGTTCAAAATGAGATAATCACAGATATCAAGATTGCAAGACTGATCTGCAAGTTTCTAAATTATTTTATGAGAAAACTTTTATAATTCCCAAATTCTTATTTTAAATATTTTTTAAAAAAATAATCAGCCACTTTTGGTGAAAATAGCAAGAAAAATATTTAATCAGAAATGCTGCTTTTCTAAATGTTTCTATATAAAAATAGACATGGAAAATACTAGGTGACTATGCCAAAATTATAAATAAACATTAAACTATTTTCTTTCTAGGTTTCTAAAAGTATAAATCGGACAGAAATCAAATGTACCTGTTTATACTTACATTAATTCTGTTTCTGTTTCATTATTTACCTATTATCTATTGGTCTATTAATCATTATTGATAATAGGAAATTAATGATATAGAAAAATAAAATCCATTATAAGTTCAGACACCCAGTTGTGAAATACAAAGGAGCTATCTTGTTATGAAAAAGGATACCAGTGTGACTTTCTTCTTGGATAATGAAATTAGGAAGTCGCCAGTAGGACCTTCATGGTCATAATTGATGGAATTGATCAAGTAATTCAGTACACTTTTTAATCCCACTGGTAATCGCAGCATTGCCTTGCAGAGTATTTTTCACATCTACTTCATTTACTATGTTTTGTCTCCCATTTTAAGTTCTCTCTCCCTCTGTGTCTCCTCCTACTGTAATATTATACTCTCCTTGAGAATGACCTTCAACCATCTTGAACAAAGTGGCTGTGTAATTCCACACCCTGAAAACTAAATAAGTACCAGAGGAGAAAGGGAAAATCATCAGATCGTGTTTTTTCCCTACTTAGTTGACTTAATATTAAGCAATATATTTACTTATATCTGAACGTTATTTCTTTTAACCTGTATCAAGGAACGCTAATGAATTATAATGTAATAATTGGCACACAAAATAGATCAAAAGAATTCAAAGAAAAGATTTTGACAAGTTATCATTTAAGATGACTGCTCTCTATTTTTAAATATTTCTGTATAAACTATCTTTAACAGTTTGTATTTTTAATTTAGTGGATTAAGTATTCACTATTCATCCTCTGACAAAACTATATCACTTTGAGATATAAAATTATTTTAAAAGCTATACTGTATAAATTTCCCCAGAGTTCCATTTATTTGGGAAATATCCATTTTATTTATAATTTGATACATTTTATGCATATAATTAATCATGAATTGTTAAGGTGTGAATATAGAATACTTTGCAAATAATATGTTAAATTTACATTGTATGATTAACCAAGCTCTCTATTAGTTATCCTTCTTTATAAAATGGCAGTTTTTAATACCTTTATTTTTACTTTTAAGGAATTAATATAGTTACCATTTGTTATGGATATAAAGAGACCACAACCTAGGACAACATTAGTCTGCATTGCTAATAAGTACTGCTTAAAAGCACTTAATTCTCTTCTATTCTTCTTCAGTAAGATGGCAGTGATAATTGTACCTGTCTGATTACGAATCAATCCTTTTGTGTTATGAAAATATGGGCTTGGAAGAAATGTGCTATAGAGGCATGATATTTTTATCTTGCAGGCTTCCATTTTATGGCTTATTTTTAATAATATAATAATTGTTTCTAACTTTTTTGCAATGAATTACTTTGACTTCCTTTACTCTCTACTTCCAAGGTTACTGTAACATTTTCTCTCCATGAAGATTGCCTTAACCCTTGAAAACAATCCTCTCTAAACCACAGAATTGCCTTAAATAAATCCTTGAGAATATTTTATAACGTTTTGAAGAAAAGCTTCTAACTATATTTATAGTTTTTAACTTTGATCAAGTTAATCCTAAACTAAATTGGAGGGGTAGTGGTAACAGGAGACATTTTTATCAGTCACACTAGTGGGCCACCCAAGGCTCCTTCCTTATAACTCCCTTGCAAACTTCACAAAGTGCATTTCTCCTCCCTTCTCTTATTCCCTCTCCTTTCCTCTGTAGCACAACCACCAATTAGGAGAAAATAAATTTAGAAACACCAGTACTCTGCCCAACAAATGTATAAAAATCTTCAGATAATTTCCTTTTCCTGTACTCTCCCTGAAAATGCTCTTGTGAGAAAGAGCGCAAGATAACCCAAACATTAGGAAGTGCCCAACTCTGAAAGCCAATCTTCTACACGTGTGATCTGCTAAGCCTAGGGGCTAGAAAATGTGCAGCTTCTTTTCTCTGATTTTTATAAGTGGCAAACCAATAATGTATTCCAGAAAATGATGCTGCACTTTCCCCATAAGCAGTTTGTGAGTAACTCTTTACCTACTTTAGTTAGTAAACAGAAAACTGCAAACACTAAGAAGAAAAAATGCTAAGGGAAAAATTACAAAGTGAATGGAAAGTACTACAAAAATGTGTTAAACCCTGAAGTTTAGTAAAATCGTCTTTTACTAAATTATAAATATTCATTCTGTTTTGGTGCCATATGTAATATACATGAAACATATCACTTGGTACATGACTTAAGTGGAGTACCATTTGTTTATATGCATTAAAAATAAAAAGCAACATGAAAATGTCTTTTATGAACATTTCAATAAGCTAACAAATGAGCAATAATTTCAATTTTAATTAAGTATTAGACTTTGATATTAAAAACAGGGAAACAAATAAGGAGGCAAAAGAAAAAAATAAAACCATTGAAATCTGAGGCAGTATTTCCTAATTCTAAATCTTCATAGCTGGATATAGTCATATTTTCTAGCATATGAGAGTTCATATATTTTGTCACTTTTACACTAAGCTAAACAAAATGGAATAGACATAGATATAGGTATGTTAAAAATCTTGAAATTCTTATACATTCTCTGTAACGTTCACAAGACAGATATACACTAATGATAATATAGATGACCTTATGGAACATATAGACCCTAAATCATACATTTTCTATCACAGTTTCTTTTCTCCTTGCTGAGATAGAATACCCAACACCCAAAGTTAAAGGTGGAGAGATTTATTCTGGCTCACAGTTTGTAGAGGTTTCAGTCCATAATTGGTTGGCTCCAAGGCAGGGTGGCTTGGCAGAGGGGCATCACAGAGGAGAAACAGTTCATGGCAGGCAGAAGACAGCAAAGCAACAAGGTAGCAAAGAAGCAAGTCCAAGCTTTTTCTGCCCCTTTTATATCCTATCTAGGCTACCAAGCCTAGGGTAGGTATCAAAACTGAGCTGATTTAGTAACCATGCACCCTTAATCCCAGCATCACACACTCTACATTGAGGCACTTCTGAAAAAGCCCCCATCTATGGCCACAGGAGGGTTAGGGAGACATCTAGACAGAAGCCAAAAGATTTTCTTATTTGTAAAACATCAGTTGTGATAATACCCAATTGAACAGTTGCTGCAATGACTGAATGACATTTTAAGTAACTGCTTACCACAGGACCTGACACAGAATAAGTTCTCAGATAGTAAAAAATTAATTAATTAATTGGTTTTGGGGATTTGAAAATATAAATTACAAATACACTTCAGGAAAGATTAAGCAAAGAAGACTTTTTAAAGTGTACTAAAATGACTGAAACATAGAATAATACTATTAGTATGATTATTAATATTATTACTATAATATTAATTGTGCAAATTAATGAACCACATAATTCCTAATATACAATTTATTCTAATGAGATTGTAACCATAAAATCAGTAAAAACTCTAAACAATGGTGAAAGTCAATTCCATCCCCAATTACTTTTCAGGAAGACACTGAATTTTAAGTAATTTCATAATTCTAAGAGACAACCGAAATGTGAAATCATCTGATTTTATAAATATTCAATGAGTATATTTAATTTCATCTATAAATTGTTATCAATTATTAAATCTTTGATATACATTCATAAAAGTGCCTGGCATTACTCTATATTTCATAAAACTACTCACTTTCCTGTCTTTACATTTTTCAAATTACCTAATGTTTATTTCAGCGCATTGGCTCAGTTACTTGCTCCGTTTTTCAACACAATAGTTTTTATAAACAGCATATATTGAAAATTATTGAATACTACAATATGCATTATATTGTCTAATTTCTACATGAACTAATATGTTCAAAGCATGGTTGAAAAGGAAATTGAGCAACTCAACTATATTTTCTAATTACAAAGAGCAGTGTTTTTATCCCTCTACAACTGATAGATACTTAAATTTTCAATTGTAGCCTTTATATTCTCACTAAACTTCTTCTACTTTCCTTTTTCCATTGTTCATACTATGGAAAAATATATTGCTGTCAGCTTTCTAACGATCTTTTGTGGAGAATGAGAGGGAGAGGGCAGTGATTGGAGAACAATGAAAAGATAAGAGTGAGGCTTCATATCTCACGCTTAGCGTGAATGTGGGAAGTCCAAGCATTTGTCTGGAACAAGGCCACTGAATTCAAGCCAGATGCATTTTATCCTAGAAAAGCAAGAGTCACCTGGGGATGCTTAGAAAGCGAGATTCCTGGACCATACCCATAGATACTAAGAGTCAGCACCTGAGAAATGAGCACGATGGGGTATTTTCTAAGCCTTCGGGTGATAATTACGGTTCTCTAGGATTGCATCTCTACACCTCAGATCTTTTGTATCCATGCACAAAATAGTGAATCAACTCAGAGGCTATGCATATGTCTTAAAATGTTCTGATCCATTCCCTGATCTTGTATTTCACTGGATTTCCTTCACCACCTATTCTATATTCGTTGGCATTTTGTGTTCTATCTGCAAAGCATAGGTCCATCTGTTTTATTAGGAAAGGAGGAAGTATACGTGTTCTCTATTTAGAAAAACAACAACAGGTTTGATTATATGCCAGACAATAAACCAGACAATTTTCTTACATTATTAATTTTTTACAACAATCCTATTCCCTCAACTACCCAATTTAAAGCATTTCAATACCAGTTATATTTAATGTAAACAAACTGTTTAATATAATATGTACTGTCAGAACGTAATAAATCAGTTGCAGTTCTGGTTAGTTATAGATAAAGACACAGAAACTAAGGTTAAGTGAGCTGCCCAGGGAATGCAGTGAAAATTCAAACCAAGGTCCTTCTGTTTTCAAAGCCTTAGCCCTATGTAATAAGAAAAGTACAAAGGAAAATGGTGGAAGCACAAGAAGGTGTGGAACTGTGAAGACTATATAAAACCCAGAAAATGTTAAAAAGATTAAATTCTACAGTTGTTCTAATTCCACTCAGGTTTCTCAGCTAAAAATAACCAAAATTAGCTCATTAAATGGAGCATAAAACACACTTATTGGAAAGGTACTAGGCAGTTGACAGATTCAAAGGTGATGCTGTTGAATAAGGCTCACTGAAGAACCAAAACTCCCCATGCTTGGGCAATATCCTTTCACCAACATAGCATGAAACAACCTGGCTGTTCCTTTAGCCTCAGAACTTTTTACTGATCACTGGGACTCTCCCCTCTCCATAGGGCTGCACCTGCCTCAAATGATGGTCAACTGATTCTGTGGCTGTACTCATCTGGCCTTGGAGTAACCTTTCTTCCATCATGTGGCTAAAGCTCAACTCCCTGAAAAGTAACACATTCTTAACATCACTACTTAATATAGGGCCTGAGGTTGTCAGAAAAAACTAGCCAAGGATCACATTAAAGACACTGCCTGTAGACAGCATTCACACAAGGTTCCACACATCCTTAAGAATCAAGGATGGGAAATAGGGAATAATTTCAGGCAAATTCCTATCACTGGAGGTTTCTGTACTTTACAGCATAAATATATAAATTATCATCCAAATTGAGATAACTCTGAGAATGAAAAGCAGTGCTGCTAGTGACTAGGACAGCAGCATAAATTAGGACTATCCCAGGAAAACCTCAAAGTACCATTTGGCCAATTCTTTAACTCAATATACCTTCTGGATTAATTTAATTTCCCTTACCTGTCTGGGAAGAACTCCTTCCTTCCTCCTCCCTCTCTTCCTGTCTTTTTTTCTCTTTCCTTTCTTTTTCTTCTCTGTTTTTTCTTACTTCCTAGGACTGTAGCCATCCACTGGAACTTTGCCATCTGATTGCTTCAGATTCTACCCCAATCCTACCAGTGTTATCTGCAGACCTCTAATAAGGTGGTGAGCTACAGAGTAAGTTATTAAGTGCATTTCAGATGAATACTTGTGTTGGTCTGTGGCTCTGGTCAAAAGTAGCAGAATTCTATGAACTGCCAGAGAAACATACATTCAGACAAGCTGAAGCTAAAATACCAATACTCACTATAATTATGGGATACAGGGGTATGAGATAGAGGATAAGGGAGGAACAGGTACAGATGGCAAGCAAGAGGGAATATGAGTGATTTTTTTTCTGCCTGTTCACATATTTTTTGCCTTGAGCCCTTATTTTATGTAAGGGGCTGAGACACAAGGGGAGAGGCGCTCAATTGACCTATAGTTTCCACGTTAATAGAATCATTTTGTCATTTTATCACTGAGTTACACTAGTTGGTGTTTTAGGTACCTGACTGATAAATTATTTATATAATAGCATATGTAAATTAAGTTATTAGCATAGCATTTTAAAGTGATTTAACCTTATAAGAAAACAACATCTTTTTTTTTTACATCATCAAATTATGCTTACATTATGTGAGGTACTATACAAAGAGAATCAATTTGTTTGATTTACTATTATTTACTTCACTAACCCTTCCTTATAGAATAATATGAGAATCTATTATCCCAAGTATAGTTCACCAAGACAGCAATATGTAATGCACACACCTGCAATTCTATTGGTATCAGCCTACATGCAAAACATCCTTATACGTTTTTGAATAGCAGCGCAGATTATAATACCAATTTCTCTAGGTCCTGACCCATAAAAATAAATCTTTTATGTTGTATCAATAATTTCACTATGATTAAGTAATACAAATACAGTAGAAGAGTTTATGCTATTTTATACAATCTGAATATTTTCCTGAAATGTAATCATGATTGTTATGGAGGAAATTTAATAAAATGTTAATAATACCTGGAAATTTGGGTCTCAAATATTTTTTCAATGTTTTTCTATAGTATCACCTGTGACAATCAAGAAAATAAAAGGTGATTTCAAAATTTCAATTATTATTTGTCCCTACTTTCAACAAATATTCATCATAGTTCACCTTTATTTTTTTATCAACAGTCCGTGAAATGAAAAATTCAATCAAAATTAATTATTAATTAGTTATAACATTAAAATGAATTTGGTACTAAGAATTATGAAACTAGTACACTGAAGGTACGGAGAGCATAGAAATATCAACTGCATTTTGGAAACCTGACATTTTTGTAGCCTAGAGTGACAGCCTTAGAAGATGTGACAGGTCACTTTATTGTGTGTCAGCACTCTTACTCCTGTGACGTAGGTAGGGAATAGTGAAAAATAACTAGGTGGTGAAGTACAGGAATAAAGTATATGGTAAACATTCCACATTTACATTGTATTTCCATATTTACTTCCTGACTAATGAAATTATGCAGTGACTTTCAGCTAATAAAACTGTGGTAACTATATTTGACAAATTTATTAATCAATGGTTATTTACTATCCCCATCTATATGACAGCAAGAGGAAATGTTATGCCGCCCCCTAGTGTAAATATTAATTTTGTAACATCAGAGTTAAAGTGATCAGAGAAGAGGAAAGGAATCACAGCTATGGAGATGATTACTGAAAAGAGTTGAAAAATATACTAAGTTTTCCTAAAGAGTCGGCATCCTACAGTTCTCTGGAATTTAAAACTCAAAACACAAATTATATCTGAAAGTTTCCTAAAGATTCTTATCTTTTTATCTCCTAAAATATTCAGGACTCAGTCCACATTTCAAGAAAATGATTTTGTGTATTCTTGAGGAGAGATAATTAAAGGGATGTAGTGGTAAACTGGGCCCTATAGCATGAATGTCCGTGTTCCCCCTAAACACATATGTTGAAATCCTCCTGCCCAGGGTTGCAGTATCAGCATGGGGGGCCTCTGGGGGACAGCCCCACCCTCACGATGGATGAGTGCCTTACAAAGGAGGCCTACCCAGGTCCTCCTAGGTTACAGTGACAGGCCTCTCTATGAGGAAGCAAGCTCTTACCAGTGACAAATCAGCTGGCATCTTGCCCTTGGATTTCTCCCCTCCAAACCTATGAGATATAAATTTCTACAATATATAAGATACTGAGCCAATGGTAGGTTTGGTTTTGTTTTTACTTTTTTTAAATCATTAATTTTATTGGTACATTTTAGGTATATGGTATGATGACATTCATCATTGAGAATTTGTACCTTTGCATAATACATCTTGGTTCTTATTTTTTTTCCCCTTCCCCTGCCCTCCCTTCAACCCCTCCACCCCTCCCTATTTACAAAGACTTTGTTTCCATTTTTTTCTTTATCTCATATTTATTCCTTTCCTTTTTATGCTTTCCCCTACCCCTCTCAAAATGGATGTAGATTGAGCCCATACTCTTAAGTAAAATAAATAGGACACACACGTGTAAATACCAAATAGTTTCCCTGGTGTGAGGAACTGAAAGTGTAAATGAGGAAAAAAATGTATAATAGATAATGTGAAATAGGAAGAAAAGGTCAAATGGTAAGGAAATATTGATATGGTTCCCTAGCAAAAGTTTACTAATCATGTATATCCAGACATTAAATTTAATGGGTAGGATTCTGAATGAAGACAATGAGTGCTACATCATGAACTACTGTCAATCAGTAGCACTATTTACTGAGGTGCTATGTGTCAAACTTAGTGCACATTACAATATATTATTTATTACATTTGAGCTGCAAACTAATCTAGGCAGGTATTATTGTTTTTTATTAAAGATAAAATAAACAAGTTCAAAAAGTTAGTAACCAGGCATGGTGGATTTTTCATGTTTGGCTGATTCGCTCTTTTTCTTACTAACATACACTGACTTTACTGAGAGGAGCCGAATAGGTCATATGACTTGTAGATAAGGAAGTGGTTTAAAGCTCAGCTGAACAGATCACATTTGCATCCTTCCCTACACGTGGTGGCTTTGTGACATGGGGCCATACTCTGGCGAAAGAGATAGAACCCAGCATTGTTGGAAGAACTTCTTAACAAAAGAACATTCAACTTTTTGACTTTCTTCCTTAATGACTTTTTTTCTAGTTTAGGAACACAGGTGTGAGGGCTGGGGCGGTAGGTGCACTGCAACTGTACCAACATGGAAATGAAGTCAGTCTTTTGTCTTGACTCCATCAAGCCACTTAGTATTAAATTTCTTATAATATGAAAAAGCCATACATTAAAACCCTATGTTTTGGGGGTTATGATTACAACCAGTTGTAACTGACTACTGTGCAAGTTAGATCTAGGACTTGAACGCCATTTGATCTGGTGATGTGTTTGTACTTGAATCAATGTGTAAATATAACAGTAAGTATTTTAAACATACTAAACTGGATGCAAGAACATAATTCTGGACTGAAAGTCATGCTCTTTTTTATCCTGAGGACACTTTTTCTGGTCTTTGTCTTCCATGAGAAGGTAGTGACTTGCTAAATATCAGGTTTAGAAAGAGGTACCTTGAAGGGAGCCATATATTTCCACTGACTCTACTTTGGAGGGCCTTGAATTATGTTACTTGAGACATTTTCATTAAAAAGAAAAGGAATCCATATTTAATCTCATGGTTGCGTCCTTGAGCAGTATTAGAAAAAAATCATTCAGTAAGAATGTCTTAACATTAAACCACTTTATCTACAACTAGTCAACCTCCCTCTCAGTAACTTATCACCCAAATACCTGATTCCCATATGCTATCTAAAGTACTGAACTTGGGAACTGGCAGAGTACCAGAGTTGTTCTAATGTTTCTCCAAATAAAACTTGATTACTACATTATATTTTTTCCATGTTTTCTATCTGAAGGAAATATACGATGTAGTATAGATGGGTGCTGTGAACTGAGTATTTGTTTCTCCAAAATGCTTAAGCTGAAACCCTAACCCTCCATGTGATGGGGGTTTGAAAGGCATTGCCAAGGAGGAGGAGCCCTCCTGAATGAATTTCAGGCTCTGATAGGAGATTCTGCTCTCCACCACTTGAGGGTTCAATAAAACAGCCACCAGTGAGCTAGGAAATGGGCCCACATTTCAGGCACGGAAGCAGCTAGCAGCCTCGCCCTTAGCTTCCAGAACTATGGAAAATTAAGTACTTGTTGGTTGCACCACCCAAGCTGTGGTCATTTCTTATTGCTCCCCAAACCAACTATGACAAGGACTTAATTTTGTATCAATGCTCATAATTTTAACTCCCAGTCATAGAATTGGGGAGAAAATCTAGGCAGTAGGAGTAACCATGCCCCTGTGGCAGAAGCTTAATAGGAGTCAGCAAAGAGATCTGGGGCTCAGAGCATGGCCCTGCATAATTCAGTTTCACGGGAGGAGTCAAAGGTGAGCTCCAGAACTCCGAGTGCTCCCAACAGGGCTCCCAATGCTGCTGTCTCCACAAATCCTCCTCAGCTACCTCTACTTGCCCTGCAGTTACCACAACCAAGCCGATCCTGTCCTGTAAGATCTATGACGTTCCTCACTACAAGAAGCCCAGATCTCCTAAATTCTCCCTCATTTTCTGAACTTTAATCCCATAAGGCTAGGTGACATCTTCCCTTCTGATATAAATCGCTATACTTCAACATGTCCAAACGCCCTTGGTCTGTGTCTTCTTGAATTCATAGGTGTCTGTTGTTACTAATTTTTTAAGGCTTTTAAATTTTCAGTGACATTAAACTTTAACTTTTTGCTTCAACTGAAGTTGTTTTTCTTTAAAATATTTTTTGCCCTGTATCTTGCTCAGGAGGGGGATATTTATAAATCAAAGTCCTCTACTAATGTGGCAATATGGGGCACATTTATCCTTGTTCCACCCGAATACTTCTCAATGATTCTCCTACTTTTCACATTCTCAAAGTCTCATTTCCCTAACAATCTCTGATCATCTCCTCTCTCCCTCCAGTTTGCAATCATTCATTCCATGGTCTGATGTGAGACAGAGACAAGCAGCTCCTGAGAACTTCTAGTTAGTAGCTTGTCTGGATCTGGAATTGAGACATAGTGTTTTCTTGTCAAACATCAACAGTTTCCAGTGCACTGACATCAAATGAAGTCATGCTATGACTGTGATGGAAGGAGACAAAAGGACCAGTCACAATCACGTCTGAGCACACACAATCTCTTTTGTCACCCACAACCTCATCTAACAGCCAATGTGAGCAAAAGCTGCTTCTCTACCAATTACAGCTTTACTCTCGCTCCACTCCTGGTTATCTAAAACTACTAACATAAGCATAGAATCAGTACATCATTACAGCAGTACCTAATTCAGAATAATGTAATGATTTAGCCATCTGCCCAAGAAATCACCTACACAATTCCAATCCTGCAAAGCTGTGCCTTACTCCTTCTTTACAGGATGCTACAAGGTTCCCCATGGTGTGCGCTTCTCCTTTTCCAAACAATACAGTAGAACCACCGATAACAGTCCCATTAACTAGACCCGCATCCTTAGAGACTTGTGTCCGATGGATAATAATCTACTTCCATATAACTGTCATGAAGATATTTTTGTTTTATATAACTCCACTTACAAACTGTTTTCTTAAATTTCAGCTACAAAGTGCATACTTCTAAAACTAAGTTTTAAAACATTTCTCTCACTTAGAGATATTCTGACTTTCTCCAAGTACAAAAAGTGTATATTTTTGTGATTAGCTTTTGGAGTAGGATGGATATGAATAACTATATTTTATGCGCTTGTAGAAGGGTATGGTATAGATGTTTTGGAGGAAAGACTGATTGAGACAGACACTATAATGTAGACAAAGATCACAAATGAAATTATTGCACACTTGGTTATAAAATAACAGAAAAATGTCACAATAGGTGTTATAAAGTTTAAAGCTATATAACTATGACATCAACTCACCTATTTCCTATTAAATCAAAATAGGACTTATATTTCTATCATTAGTTCTCTCATTAGAAGAAGATGTTATTAGCTGAGTCTATGTACCAGTCTTTGAATTCTTCAAAAAACAAAACCTGGAAGACACGTGTGTACAGATACATATATATGATTTATTTTGAGGAACTGAAGTAGTGATTACAGAGGCTGGTAAATTTGAAAGATGAAGGACTGTTAAGAAGGGCAGCAACTCAGGGAGACATCGATGCAGCAGTCTTTAGGCAGAATTTCATCTCCAAGAAACCTCAGCTTTTGTGCTTAAGAACTTTCAACTGATTGTGTGAAACCAACTCACGTTATCAAAGGTAATGTCGATCCTTAAAGGGAACCGAGTCTAGATTTTAACTACATCTACAAAATACTTTCGCAGTAATACCTACATTTTTATTTTATTAAATCACTGGCTACTATTGTAGTTGACACATAAAAGTAGTCATCACACTCAATATACTTTGTATTTCTAAAACTATTTAAGAAAGAAGCATTATTGTAATTTGAATACAACATTACCATAAACATTTGGTGTACATGAAGTGTACTTACATTGAGGAGAGTTGGCTACGTTCTGCCACGGGTGCCAAGCCATTACGAAAGACTCTAGGAGTAGTACATCAGGTAATGGAGTTTTTGTTTACTTTGACATCTACGATTGATTTTTAATTATTTATTGGCCCATTTTACCTTCTGTGATGCTATTAAGTTTAATACTAGATGCATTTATAAAAATTAATGAATCCTTGCTAGCCAAAAACACCATCACAGCTATATTACAGAAAGTTTTTTTTCTAATGAAATAAATAATCTAGAGTGAACTGCAAGCTGAAAGTTTTAGAAGGAAAAACCAGCGAAATTATAACAAAATTGTACTTAAGTTTTGTCATTAGCCAAACAAAAATGTGACAAACAAAAGTATGTAACTTCTTCGTGAATTTTGGCTATAGTGTATCACAAAAGATAACTGTTAAAGGATTACTCACGCTCCTAATATATAGCAAGCCTTCTCAGGGTCACTGGAGGAAATAATTTTAACAATGTATCATTACCACAATTATTTTGAAATATAATTTTCTACTACTCATACAGTTTTTAATAAGCCATTTTCCCAAACATTATGTAAACCAAAAATGTTTGTGTATAATTTAATGAATAAAATTGCATTCAAAATTAATTTTGAAAAAGACTAAAATCAATAAGAAAATATCAGATATATCAGTGATCTTAAAAGTCTGCAAGATTTTTTTGTGATTGACTGATTGATGAAACTAAACTTATAGTTTCCTGCATACTAAGCTCACATTCTACCACGGACTTACACCCCCCAGACCCAAAACTCTAATTTCCAGTCCAAAAATGCACCCCTCTCAAATTCTCACGCTTCTTATTTTGATAGTATTCCTAGAGATTCAATCTGAAGAACACTATTTATCAATTCAATTAATATACGGTAAACAAATACTGTAGAAAATTATGAATTTCCTTTAAACTTTTTGAAGACTCATTTTTATAACAGTTGATAAAATGAAGGTCAGTATTAGAAAGATAGGTAAACTCTGAGTCTTGGACTAAGCAAGAGATGGAAATTTTAAGTGCCTTCAATGGTTGGGAAGGTGATGTAAATCAGGGAAAAATATACATAGTCATAAAAAAGGTAGAAAAGTGGTAAAGTGAGAAGTAGATCATGCTTTAAATGGCACTTAAATCCACATATTTAAAACCACTCTTTACCTGAAAGAAACTACTTTTATTGCCTAAATTCAGCCCTGACTGAAACCACTGGATTAGGTAGTCTTTGAAGCCCTTGCGGATTCATATTTTCAGTAAGAATGCAATTGCAGCCATCAATAATAACCTACAAAGTTCGGGTGCATATCTAGGAGTTAAAGACAATACACTACCTCCCTGTTCAAATTTCAGTTATCTAAAACAATTCAGCTAATTTTTCACGCATTGACAAAGGGATGATAGAACCTGACGAGATTTCCCCTCACAGTCCCCTTCTACATTTTTGAGTCATGAAAATAAAAATTCAATTATCAGCGATTCTCCTCACTTGACGAATGTGTTCTGAAAATGCAGATACTGTATAGTTTCACTATAATAAAAATCAAATAGACCAAAGAATAAATGGCACATTAAATTTAGAAAAATGAGACACAGGGTAGTCTTTAATACTGAATATGTAAGAGTCAGAAAGAGACTTAGAAGAATATAAAACAAGACTAAGTATATGAACAAAATTCATCAATGGAAAAGGCTGGAATGTACTAAGTTATCACCCTAATCTACCCTCACCTCCAAACTCTCCTAAGATATTAGTCTGACAAAGTTAATTTTTCAACAGCATCTACACAACAATTGGTCTTTTTAGTCTTAATTACAAATTTTTGGTGTCAAAATGGGTGCAACAAATGGAGAATCTTTGAAATAACATTCTCTAGGAATAGAAAATGCATACCAAAAAATATGAATAATGAGATATATCTATAATGATAATTAAAATAGAAGGCTATATAGTATATTCCAAAGACCTAACTAACTTTTGTGAGTTCTGATGCACATAAAGGAGAAAAGCCTGAATTTTTCATACTTTCCAAAATTAATACATATGAAAATATCCTGATTGACAAGAAACCTACAAAAATGTCAAAAGATGAGAATATTTTTTCAACAGAGTGAAAATGAAGAGAAGCGACCCTGAGTATATCTTCAGAATAACACCTCGCAATTGAAGTACCTCAATAAAGTTGACTGAATTAAATAAAAAATACATTGAGAGGCAATTAAAAAATTAACACTTCATTTCTTGCTAAATCTGGTGCTTCTTATATGAAAATGGAGGGCAGCCTACAGAAATAGGGTGTAGGCCAAACAAAACTTGCTGGAATTTGCATATTTGAGGAAGATGAGTAAAATGACATTAAATGCAAATTATTTTGTCAACCTATTACTTCTTCATACCTGAAGTCAAGTAGGAAAGTAAAATGCCTCGAAACAACCAGATGACACAATACTATCTTTTAATCATATTATACTCATTCCTATGGAGCCCATAATTTAGAATATAGCTCAGGAAATCTGCACTATAATATTGATTCACAGTGCTGCCTCAAAGCTGCTCCTCATTCTTCTTTTATTCCATAGTCAGTGAAATAGACATAATACCATCAGATGAGATGGTAAAATGCTGACCAACTAACAGATTGTAACCAACAAATTCTTAGTGACTTCTAAGATCACAAAGGCAAGCTCCAAATTCCATATTAGAAGTTACTAGAATATATTTAATCATATATTATGTATATTATATATTTATATATTCTATATGAATTTTTTTAATGTACAAATTCAACAACTCATGAATTCAAAAATTCATAAAAATCAAAGAAATCTTTTGGATTAATTACAAAGTATAACTAAATGACTTTATCCAAAAAGCAATTGCTTAGACCATGATGGATTAGGAAAATTTAAAAGAAAAGAATGAAAATACATGGACATAAACTTTATTTATTGTCATTAAGCTCTGTGATTTATCCAGAAATATTCTGGGGCACTAATAAAATATAAGTTTATTCACTAACCTATTTATTCTTCTATGAAATTTGAGCTGTATCACAGATAGGATGCAATTTGTTATAAAATCATGTCAAGTAGATTGACCTTACTCTTTGCTTGTAAGACATCATACATACAGGTTTGTATAATTTAATTAAAAATGTCAAGTCAAATATATATAAAAGTCATTGGATAAGGGTTCAAGATTAAGAATAGGCTTAGCCTTTAAGTATTTTTCAAAAATTTTATGCTTGGGTGACATAATATGATCCATGGAAGTGAATAAACAGTTTGATTATCTGCTCAATATAAGTGGCAGGATGATTTTCTGGATTTAAGACTAAAGGTATTAATCAGTGTCACTGAAATCTGAGTTTCACTGGTTATTCTACAAGTAAGTTTTTATTCATGACTGAAAACTGTTTTAAGAATTTTGGGTTAACTTAAATTAATTTTATGAATTGTTTTAAAGTTTACTGTATAAAATCATTTTTTAAATCGTAATTTGTACAAAGTTCTAAAATTCTAAAAATTATATCAAAATTGAAAATAATTCTATTTATTGGGGAAAAAAATCAAAATAACTTTTCCCTGAATAGTTTTAAGTTATGCTTTCCTAAAACAAAGAAAAAAGTCTTAGACTATTGTTAAAATCCTATAAAGTTGATACACAATTTAAAATGAAAAACTACTGATATTATTTTTGAAGGCAAAACTCAAGCATGATATATCAAACATGAAATCCAGTGGAAATCTCATAATTATCACTCCATGAATCTGGGCTTAAAAACATTGTACATATTAAATACATACAATTTTATCTGTCAATTTAAACCTTCAAAGATTAAACCTTTAAAATAAAAAAACTGACACATATGAATTCTTACTTGAAAATTTTCACAATATACTATTATACTGAGCTTCTGATTAATTGGTAATTTTTAGATGTTTTAGGTCCAATTTTCTATTTTTAGCTGACAGTAAGTTTCAGCTTAAAGTGAGTCCTTGTAACATCTTCTGTGCTATAAAGAATACAGTTTTAGGTAGCAATTCACAGCTTTTTAAAATTAAAGTCATTCCTTTTGGATCTTCTATAGCTAGAACTTCCTCTATTAAACCTAAAGCCAGGCAAAAATCTCATTCTTTAAAAAACATCATTAAAAGACATCTAGAAAACATTCATATAACATACCCTATCTTTTAAAGTTTCAAATAAAGTTGCATCATAATAGTCTGATCAACATCTTTTCAGCCAGTATAAATCGTATACACAAGCGATAGGAACCTGGATAGTTTACAAACAGCCTGAAAGAACTATCATAAATGTCCCTACATGTCTCTTTCATTATAATTAAGAGGAATATGATAGAAATTATTTCAGAGTACATCTCCCTGTTGCTTTTCATTTTTGTTTACATTTTTATTTATTCACTCAGCGAGGTGGCTGCTTTTTACTGCCCATTTTAATCACAAGATTACATTGTCAAAACTAGACTGTAACCTACCCTTTGTCAATATGAATGATAAAGAACTAATCAACTTCAAACACACAACAAACAAATCAGCATAAAAGCAACTTGACCCATTGCCAGAAACTCATATTTCTCTTAAGAATCAAAGTTAAAAGCATTTTAACAAGTTTGGCAAGCATTTATTTTTCCAGGAACTCTGTGTTTATCCCATTGACCATTAGAGTAACTAGAGAAACAAAACCTTTTTCAACAAGCTTGTCTTTTCCCCTCAGTGAAATTTGATTTAAGAAGTAAGCTAGGCTTTACCTTCTTCTAAATAGAAGTTTTTTTCTCCTTAGAATTTCACATTCCCAGCTAGCAGAGTTCTCTAAGTAAGTCCAGATCAATGTCAATAACACATCTAGCCTTTGCCTCTTATTCTAAGTGATGCTCCACTGAAGTCTACAGAGAATTTTTTTTCTTCTCTTGTTCAACAACAACCAACCACATCCAGAACAAAAATAAGTACATCAAACTAGCTCTTTTCTTTTCTTTTGGTCTTAAGTGAGCTAAAAGTAGACAACAGATTCAAGGGAAAATGAAATAAATCAAATGAACTACATCAGTGTCAGAATTCCTTTAGTGTCAAAGGCAAACTTTTCACCCTTGGAAAACATACATCGCAACACAACTTTTTATTCACCGAGAAATATATTTAAAGATATATAAAGGTTAGATTAAGGATACTGTATTTACTCTTGGACAGTTTTAGTGTGCCCTTAAACCTCTACTCTGCACATTCTTAACCACTGCAGAGAAAGGAGAGGCACAGCTGCTTGCTAATGGACCAGACTTCAGTGAACCACACATTTGTACTTTACTGCCTTACTTTGGCTCTACCCTCTTCAGTATTTAGCCTAAGGATACTTCACTCTTTCATTTTCTTTATGGAAGTGTACACTCCCCAGAGATGCCACCACATCTCAGTGGGTCCTGCAGGGAGGGGTTGTAGCTAAGGGTATCTGGATGAAAAGTAGTCTGCAGCATTCCCAGGGCCCAGCACATGGCCCACCAATGAGGAGTGCTCTTCCTGCTGGGATGCAGGGGATGGAGCTCTGTGGTCCAGTGAGAACCTTCCAGAGACTGTGTGGACTCGCCCTGCCCTGCGAGGCTCCCAGTGGCTCTAACTGTGACAGAATGATCGCCCTTCACCACAGTGATCCCCAACCTCTTCAGACTGACAGGCTGAAAGTTGGCAGCATGGGGATGTGGATCCTTCTGCTAAGCTCAGCCCTGACAACTTCTCACTGGAGAAGTTTGCTGCCAGCCAGGCCGCCCTGCAGGGGTGAGCTGAAGCCCAGACTCGCCCCTCCAGCCGCGCCCCCAGCCACAGGCCCGCGTCCCTCCCTCCTGGACGTCCACATCCTCATTCACCTTCAGCTTCCTGGACCCCACGGGCTATGGGGTTACTTGGGGTTAGGGTTGTTGTGCTCCTGGAGAAAGGTCCTGTGGACACGGTCGCTTCCAGTGAGGGGAGACCGCGGTGAGCGCGAGCATGAGGGCGCTCGGTCGGAGTCCGAGTCCGGAGCCGGGCAGGTGTCAGCCCCGGACCACCGCTGCCCCAGTCCCTCCCTGCTACACCTCGGTCTCGGCCCACGCCCACCTGACAAATGCAGGAGCACACTGCAAACCAAAGCGAGCTGCAACACCTCCGAAACCTGTCAGGGAGCTCAACCCTGCAACGTCCTCTTCGGAGAGAGAGAGGAAGAGAGAGAGCAAGGAAGAGAGAGGAAGAGAGGGAGAGAGGGAGAGAGGGAGAGAGGGAGAGGGGGTCGATTACCAGAGTTTTGTTCCCGTTCTTGCCGAGCGGGCCTCGGAAAACTCCCTTGATGTTGCGAAAGTGTCCGTTGCTGAGCCGCGTGGAGCTGATGACGATGTAGTAACACTCCATGGGCCCGCGCTGCCTCACCCGGCGCGGCCTCGCGCCCCGCGCCCGCAGCCGCAGCCTGGGCCCGGGCGGTGCGCGGCGGGCGGTGGGGCCGGGGCGGAGACGCTGGGGACCGGGCTCAGTGCGCCCCGCCGCGCGCGCCCCGCCGCCCCCGCCTCCGCATCGCCGCTCGCGCGCTCCGTCCCCGGCTCCCTCCGGCGCGCGTGGGACGCGGAGGCGCGCGAGGGTCCCGGCGGGCGGAGCGGAAGGCGCCGGGCCGAGCCGAGCCCAGAGCGGTCAGCGCGGAAGCGCGGGGCCGGGCACGGGAGGCGGCGGCGGCGGCAGCGTCCCCCTCGCTGGGCGCCCGCGCGCGGACTTGCAGGCGCGGCGGGCGGGAGCGCTGTTATAGTGAGCGGCGCGTCCGGCCCGCCGCACCGAGCCAATGGGAGGGAGCCTCTGGGCTGATCCTGGAGCTGTCAGAGGAGCACATCTGTCACCGCGCCCGCCCCCCGCGGGACCCGCGCCGCGCCAGCCCGGCCGCGTGGGCGCCCGCTCGCGCCCCGCACCCCGCACCCGCCCCGCCCCACGGCGGAGCGCACGGAGCGGCGAGGCCCCCCGCAGGTGCCGCCACCCCGGAGCGGGACGCTGCCGGGAGGAGGGCGCAGGGGGAGCGCGCGGACTTCTCCTCCGCCGGAGGGGCGGGGCGGGGCGCGGCGGGGCGGGGCGGGGGGGGTGGATTCGCAATTCGCGAGCGGAGCCGACCGCTTCCGACTGCGGCGGATCCAGGCTGGGGCCAGCGCGGCGTCCCCGCCAGACAACCGCTGCCTGCCTATTGGGCTCGGCTCAGGTGGTTTTATCTGTTTCTAATGTATTCTGGGTACGGAGGCGTCCTGATCAGAATCTTAGAGAAAGGCGAGGGAAGGAAATGCACTCCCTGCTCCACCCCTTTGCAGACCTCGTAAGTGCGGGTGCTGTAGCTGGGGAGCGGGCCGGCGGCTGCACGGAGGGACTCGCGCCCGGCGTCTCTGCCCCTGCCAGCTCCCTCTCCTCTAGCTCCCGGGACCCCAGTTCTTCCTAAACTGCCAAAGCGGAGAGGGAAGGGGTGCTCTGCGGCAGAACAGCTGCTAACGCGAGCTGGCTTTGCATTTCTGTTCTTCTCCCTCCGGACAGTGGGAGTGAACAAAAGCGACGCCCTCCCAGCAGCGACCCTGAAGGCGGGCAGTGGGTCTGACTACCCGGCTGACTAGCAAAGGGCCCAGGCCCCCTCGGCCTGCTGGGCCCCGCCCCACCCCTCGGCCAATGCTCGGTGTAAGTTTGGCTCCTGGGAGGTGGGCGGGCCAGAGCACCCCGACAGGTACCGGGCGCAGCTCTGCTGCTACCTAGGACTCATTAGTGGGCACTTAGAAAGATCGATAGCAGGCGGTGGGCGGCGGAAGATGGTGCCTTCCATGGATTTACTGAAGGCTTTATTTCCCTTCGGTCTTGAAAAGCTTAATTGGTTAAAGCAGATTCCAGACATTCTGATACCCCTAGGTCAGAGCAAACTGCAGTTTGATATAAGCCCTGTTTATCTTGCTTATATGGGGGTCAACATGGCCATTCGGTTCATTTTATGTCTTCTGTTGAGGATTTGATAGAGCAGTGATCCTACATATGTGGTTCTTAAATAGATCTGGCGGCTTGATTTTACTTTTTGAAAGATAAAAATGAGAGAGGAGAGGAAAAAAAAGTCTTCATAAGAGAGGCCCTAGTCATGGGAGCATATTATGACTTACGTGTGGTAGAATGAGAAGTCCTTGCTTAGCATAAAGAGAAATTCTCTGTGTATCACGCCTCAAGTTTTTAAAAAACGTGCTGTGGATTGATTAGAGCTCATTATTAAGTGTCACAGTTATTTAGTGACACTTGGCTAAATTTCTCACATATCCACTTGGGGGAGTCTGGAAGTCTTGGGAGAAAGAGAAGCCAGAATTTACAGAACTTGTGTACACTGGAAGAAATCGCCGAGTTATTTGTTAGAATTCAGGATGAACATAATCCTATTAGAAAAAAATATTCAATTGAACTCGGCTAAGAATTGCATGGAAATTAAATCAATTTCTGGTTCCTACTATTGCAGCATTTTAAAAAATGTGTATGTTGAATATGCAAGTACTCTGCAGACGGCACTTAAGGACAGCATGAGTTTTATTCTATGTTTTGAGTTTTGGAAACTTACAGTTATTAAATAGAAGATAACATCTTCAATATCACTGAACCATATGAAGGAAGTTCTTAAATTGAAGAAGCACACTATATGAAAAGACCAGATGATATATGTATATATATAATTTTTAATTGATTTTTTTAGACATGATCATGTTATGTAATTCACACTGGCCTCAAACTTGCAGTCTTTCTCTCTCAACCTCATGAGTGAAAATGATGTAGTAATTTTTATGATTGTGTAAAACCTAATAATATAACCTTGTTTTTTTGCAATATTTTTTACTCAAAATAGTTCTGATGAAATGTTCAGATTTTTGTCTACAGCTCGACTTCCAGTTCAAAAAACAGAAAACAGTTGCATGAATTTTCCTGTGGAACAGATTATCATCTATCTGAAGTGCCATATGGTGTCTCCAGTGGCAAAGTTTGAATGTATATATACACATACACACAAAGCAGCACACTATGAAAATAACTTTAGGGAAATTCTCTTAGCAATCTTTGACAAGAATTATGTGACTGTCAAAATTTTCTACCTTCTCTACTTACATTAATGATGATATAACGAGTTGACATTTTTGGTCACATTTAATCATACACACTAATGCTAGAAACACCCTATATATCTAATACAGGAAGAATATTAACAGTTAAATAGAAATATGGAATTTAGTTTAACATTTATCCTTGTTGTTCCCTTGTACCTGAGACAATGTATTTCAAAACTAACTATGATTGGCAAGATTCTCTACCCAGACTTTGAACAAAGACATGTATTTGGGAAGGAACTACATTTTTCTTTTGTGTACGCTTATTCCAATTTAGTGGTCACATTTATGATCATTAAATTAGAATGCTGATCATATTAAATGTTGATTATTATGCCATTGCCAGTGACCTCCATTGCTAGTCAGCTCTTCACATCAACCTTAATATTCAGAACAATAAGCCAACACCATGTGAAGTCCACTTTCTAGCTACAACTGTTAAATATAATGAAATACTTATGTCAAAATGTGGAAAGGACTCTTTCAGGTAAATTTTGCTAAACATAAAGAGAACAACAGGAAACGAGGACTTTCCACCTTTCTCAGGGAACACACATCTTTCTGTAGTAATCAATTCAGATCAGTAGCCAACGATAAATCATTGTAGCCTCCAGTCTTATTCCCATTTTTTCCTTTTGTCATGGTGTAAAGAGATTAAGCACAAGAGTAAGCCCCCTTAGTTTCCTATTGTGCTCGGGCTCTGATAATGGCCAGGGTCTATTCCTGTTACATAAAACAGTTCTGGGCCAGGGGTGGGGGCACACTGTGTAACCCTAGCACTCTGGGTAGCAGGGTTACAAATGGGTGCCCAGCCAGGACAGCTTAGTGACTTAAGGAGACCTGTCTCAAAAGGAAAAAGAAAAAGAAAAAAAGGGGCTGCAGATGTACTTCACTGCAAAGGGGCTGGGTTCAGTCCCAGCACTACACAAACCAAATCTGATTCACTAAGACTTTTAGAAACCATTTTCACATGAATTGTTTCTATAGAACCATGCCACTTTAATTTTAGAAAATGAAAATTTCTCTCTCAGTAATTTGAATATTAATTTTAAAATAATTTCATATTATATATGTACATACAGAATCAATATTGGAAATCTTTAAAAATATGGGATAAGTACAGCTCATTTGTGCCTACCCTCGAGCTAAAAAATACTTATAATTTAAATATAAAATTATCATTATTCTAAAAAAATTTATTCCTTTTGCTTCCGCTTCAATTTTGCTCTTTCTACAACTGCATTTTAGGACAAGATTCCCTGCTTTTTGTTCTTATACATTCTTTCCTTATTCTTCATCTCACTTTGTCTAACCCAAATCTGAATACTAGGGTTCTGATCAACAACTGAGAATTGTCACCGATATGCTTCAGGCTCATACAAAGTTTCAGGACAGTGGTATGGCACTGATTTGTAAAATTAAGTTCTTCTTTTCCAGGCCAGTGGCTGGAACTATTCATCCTTACCCTATTCCTTCTTCCAGAATGTGGTCAGTCTTTCCTGAGTTTGCCTACTACTATTTGAGGCCACATATTACTACTACTAGGCCACCACTTCCTGTAACGATAAACTCTAAATGCTTTTACTCTAATACCTTCCCCAGATGCAACTGAATGAGCCATAAATCTGACTCCTGAGTTCCAACAACTCAGCTTTATCCAAGTTTTCATGAACAAGTTTTTATCCTTAGATTATCATAGAAAAACAAACAAGCAAAATGCATATTCCAGTGCTTTTCAAGAGTGTTTGTGATCTATTCTTAGTTGTCAATGACTGCACTGTTAGGATTCAGAAATTTTTTTCTCAATACTATAATAATCTTTTTTTTTTTTTTTGGTACTGGGGATCGAACTCGGGTCCTTGAGCTTGCGCAGCAGGCGGAGAAACAACTGAGATAAATCCCCAGCCCAATACTATAATAATCTTAAAAAGCATATTTTAGTCATCTCTATAGCCATCTAACTAGGTAATTTCTAACTAAATATCTAATCTATTTGTAATATCAGTTTATACTCACTTTGTGTTCACATTGGAGCCCAGTATTATTACCTCTATTATTTTGAGCTAATGAGGAAGAATCTCAGAATTTAATACATAAGTGATTTGTTTATTCTAAGAGGAAATAAAAAAATATCATAACTTGCTGATGTGATGGTGTAACATAAATAATTTCACTGGATAAAAGTGCTGGGAGAATATGTCACCATAGAGCACATAGTAACCTAAACTTCAGGCATGAGGAGATCAATATTGACACACAAACACTCATAAACAAATTCATGTTTGAGTTAGGATTTGATTTCAGCAAAGCAACATCATCTGTTATAATAAATTAAGATTGTAAATTTGGATATTTTGCCTGTTGTATTTTCACTTGATTTCTATTTTTTATTTTGTGTTTACATAAGAGCTATAAGCATATGGGTGGTATAATTAGTTTGATGTTAACACATGAAGTAAAATTATGCCACAAGCAAGCATTCTACTCTAGAGAATCTTTTTAAATGATCTATATCCTATTCAAGTATGAAAAGAATTATATAATAGTTATGAAATATATATTGGATAAGTAATGATCATACCTACCTATGATAATGTACTTGTCTGACATGAAGAATAAGGGTAAATTTTCTTTTATTTTTTAAATTTTACTGGTACATTTTACGTATACAATATAATGACATTCATAATTGGAAATTTGCACTCTTACATAATCTTTCTGGGTTCTTATTTTTCCTCCTTCCCCTACCCTCCCTTCAACGCCTCCTTCCCTCCCTATTTACAAAGACATTGTTACAATTTTTTCATTTTCTCCTATTAATTCCATTCCCTTATTTCATTTCCTCTACCCTTCCACTTCCCCTTCCCCTTTGGCCCTTTTATTCCTATTTCACATTATCTATTGTACCTTTTAGTCCTTATTTACACTTTAAGTTTCTCACACTAGAGAAACTATTTGGTATTTGTACTTGTGTCCTATTTATTACAATTAAGAGTATCACCTCGATGGGCATCCATTTAGCAATAAATGTCTCTAATTTCTCATTTTTTATGGCTGAGTAGTACTCCATTTTATTAAAAAAAAAACACATTTTCTTTATCCAGTCTCCAGTTGATGGGCAATTGGGCTGCTTCCAAGTTTTAGGTATTACAAATTGTGCTGCTATGAACACAGGTGCACATATATTGCGGTTGTATGTGTCTTTTAATGCTTTGTGGAAGATACCTAGCAGGGGAATAGCTGGATCAAATGGGACTTCAGTCCTAGTTCACTGATTTCCACAGTGATTACACCAGTCTACACTCCCACCAGCAGTGGAGCAGTGTTCCTCTTTCTCCACAGCCCATCCAGCATTTGTCATTGGTTGGTTCCCCCCCCCCCCATTAACTTTATTGGTACATTTTAGGTATAAAATACAGTTACATTCATCATTGGGATCTTGTACCATTACATGAGTCTCTTGGTTCTTATTTTTTTCCCCTTCCCTTGCCCTCTCTTCACCCCCTCCACCCTTCCCTATTTGCAAAGACCTTGTTTCCATTTTTTTCCTCTTCTCATATTTTTTCCTTTCCCTTTTTTCCCTTCCCCTACCCTCCTAATTCCCCTGCTCTTTTAGACCTTTTCTTCCTATTACACAATATCAGTTATACATTTTTTAAATTGCAATATTAAGATCTAGGAGACATTACCACAAATTTTACAGAATTTAAAAGGATATAGAAAGCATATTACAAAAATTTGTTTTGAAATAAATTTGACAACTTCTAAGAAGTAACTTAGAAGACAAATTAATGAAACTAACTCTGGAGGAAATATAAAATTTGAATAGCACCTATTAAAGAAAGTATATTCCTAGTATGAAAACCTACCTATATGATAACAGCAGGCTCATAAACATTTTAACTGATAAATTATATCAAACATTTAAAGCAGAAAAAAGAAGGAATACTTCTCCCCTCATTTTAGGAAATCAACATTGTGCTAATCCTAAAACTGGATAAAGATAGTAGAAGAAAAATGTATGAACATAGATAGAAATTTGTTTAACAAAACAAACTATTAGAAGTCAGATGTGGCAGTATGTAGAAAGTGGTTTTATTATAGGGATGGCAGTGTTGGTTCAGCAGTGGAAGATCCACCCCCAAAAGTCATCATTTTAACAAAGGAAAGGAGAAAGCCATATGATCCTGTCACTAGTTGGAGAAAGAGTATTGGACTAAATTCCACAGCTGTTCATGGTAAAATCTATCGGGAGACTAGAAGTAGAACAGAACCTTCTCAACAGATCAAAGACATGTACTCCATACTTCCAACAAAAACTCCTTCTATGAATGGAAATGATACAATGCTTTCTCCCTAAAGTGGGGAACAAGGGCATATATGCCTACTCTTCATCTGTCCATTAGACTTTGAAACATAGGTCTAAACCAAAATAGTCTGGCAATAAAATGACACAACTAGAATAGGATTGGCATGGCAGAAGCAAAATCTTTATATGTAGATGAAATGATCATCTACAGAGAAAATACTAAGAAATCTCTAGGAGCCCCTAGATCTTGTACTTGAATTTAGCAGGATTAGAAAACACAAGGTATATATAAAAATTCAGGTCTGTGTATACTTGCTTTAAATGACGAACTGCATATTGAAATTTAAAAGTTATGTAGGAGTACAAAGGACCCAGAAAAGCCAAAAACAAAAACAGTGTTGGAAGACGTTTAGCACTCAATTTTAAGACTTCTTCTAAAGCTACAGTAATCAAGGCAGTGTTGGTGTAAAGAAAGACATATAGATCATTTGAATAAAACAGAGAATCTAGAAATAGAACCACACATATATGGTCCACTGAGTTTTGAAAGATTATTTAACATTAGCATTTTATAGAATATAAACTCTATTCAAGAGCCAAGGAAGAGATAGTGTCTTCAGCAAATGGCACTAGAACACCTGGTATCTGTATATAAAAAATTAACCTCAACCCTTTTTTCCATACATGAAAATAACTTGAAGGGATCTATGAACCTAAATATGAAAGCCTAAAAGTATGAAACTTTAAGAAGAAATTATAAGGGAAAATATTTATGAATTCAGGGTAGGCAAGAACTACCTAGGATACAAAAGACATGATGTGTAAAAGAAAAAAAATTGATAAATGAGATTCATCAAAATTTAGAACTTTAAATGACATCATTAACATGAAAAGTAGTCCTTAAACAGACCATATTTACAATGCCTATAACCTATGAGCAGAATACATAAAGAATTCTTAGAGCTCATTAATAGACAACCCAATTAAAAAGTAGACATAAGAAGATGATAAATAGCCAGTACAGCACAAGGAATGGTGTGCAATTCTAGAATCAGAAAAATACTAATGAGTACAATAATAAGATTGAATTATACACTCATTAGGGAGATGAAGTCAAAAGTTTTAAAAGCCTTGTCATGACTTTTTCTTTTTGTTGGATTCTCCCCCTTTGCATTTAATTTGTCATGCCCAATGGATTCATTCTGCCTGGCTTCCTGGGGTTGTGATCCTCATTGTCTTTTTCTAGGGTATTGTCTAAAATTTTTTTGAGTGCCAGTTTGCTATTCATGAAGTTCCTGAGGTGTTCTTTATCATGAAAGTATCTTATTTCTCCATCAATTTTGAAAGATAGTTTTGCAGGTTACATCAATCTGGTTTGGAGGCTGTTTTCCTTTAGGGCTTGAAATACATCACTCCAAGCTCTTCTTGCCTTGAGGGTTTGCATTGAGAAGTCTGCTGTGATTCTGATGGGCTTTCCTTTGTATGTGATTTGTTTCTTTTCTCTCACTGCTTGTAGAATTTTATTCTTCTGTTGGATTTCTGGAATCCTAACTATTATATGCCTATGTGTAGATTTTTTTGATTAAGGCTAGTTGGAGTCCTATATGCCTCACTTATCTGTATGTCAAGTTCTTTTCCCCTCCTTGGGAAGTTTTCTGCCATCACTTCTGTGAACAGTTTTTTTATGTCATCTGCACTCTCTCCTCTTTCTTCATTGACTCCAATCAGTCTTATTTTATTCTTCATTGCATCATCTAGCAGCTACTGGATTGATTTCTCATGTTCCCTTACAATTTTAAAGCAATTTTTCTTTTCCTCCTCACTAATGGCAGTCTTATCTTCTATATCTGAAATTCTATCCTCACATTGGTTTGTTCTGCTGCACAGACTTTCGATGGAGTTTTTAATCTCTTGGAAATCTGTTTGTATCTGTTTTATGATTCCATTTGTTTCCTATGTTGGGATTCCATCATGTTCCTCAGATCCTCTCTTTTTTTATCTGTGTCCTCTCTAGATTTATTAATCATGTCTTGCACCATGAGCAAAATCTTTGCTGTTACCTGAATAATTATTTCTGATTTCATTTTTCCCAGATCCTCTTTTGTTGCCAGTTCAGAGAGTCCAGGTCGTTGAGTATCAGAGTGTTCCATCTCATTTCCCTTTGGGGTTGCTGTAGGTGACCTGGAAGTCTGTTTTTGAGGCTTGTTTACATGTCTTCTCATTTCCATGGGGTGGGGGGTGCTTCTGGCACCCACGCAGCTCACCTTGTCTGCCCTAGGAGCTTGGGATGGCAGCGGGGGAGCTTCCTCCCAGGTGCTGGAACCAGCTCAGCTTCTCTGTCCTAGGAGCTTGTGATGGCTGCAGAGGAGCTTCCAGGTGCTGGGACCAGCTGAGCTTCTCTGCCCTAGGAGCCTGGGGTTGAGGCGGGGAGCTTCCTTCTGGGTGCTGGGATCAGCTGAGCTTCACTGCCCTAGGAGCCTGAGATGGAGGTGGGGGAGCTCTCTTCCAGGTGCTGGGACTGGCTCACTTTCTTGGCCCTAGGAGCCTGGGATGGCAGCAGGGGAGCTTCCTTCTGAGTGCCGGTTGGTCTCTTGACAGCAGCCATTCTTTCTGGGTTGAGGTGGAATCTCAGCCTTGTTTTCATTTGCATCTCTCAAATGACCAGTAATGTTGAACATTTTTTCATATACTTATTTACTATTTCTAATTTTTTGTCTGGGAAATGCCTGCTCATTTCAGATGCCCATTTTTGCATTGGGTCTTTAAATTTGGGAGGTCTGATTTTTTTAAGTTCTTTATAGATTCTAGATAGTAGACCTTTGTCTGAGGAACAGCAGGTGAAAAGTTTTTCCTACTTTGTGAGTTGACTCTTCACACTGTTGGTGATTTCTCTTGCTGTGCAGAAACTTTTTAATAAGAGATCCCACTTGTTGACTGTTTGTGCTGCTTCACAGACAACTGAGGTTTTGTTCATAAAATCTTTTCTCATGCCAATGTCCTCAAGAGTTCTACCTGAGCTCTATTCCAACCTATTCAGTGTTTCTGTTTTAATATTTAGATCTTTAATCCATTTTGATTTCAGTTTAGTACATGGTGAGAAATATAGGTCTAGTTTTAATCTTTGGCAAGTTGAAGCCCAATTTTTCCAGCACCATTTATTAAAGAGGCTATCTTTCCTCCACTGATGGCATTTGGCTCCTTTGTCAAAGATGAAGTGGCTGAATGTATCTGGAGTTGTTTCTGTATCTTCTCATCTGCTCCACTGGTCCTCAGGTCTGTTTCTTTGCCAATACCAGCTGTTTTATTTTTATCACCATAGCTTTGTAGTATACTTGCAGGTTGGGCGTTGTGATACCCCCTGTGATGTCTCTGTTGCCTAGAATTGCTTTAGCTATTCTATATATCTTCTTGTTCCAAATGAATTTTTGGATTGTTTTCTCAAGGTCCATGAATTATGCTGTTGGGATTTGAATTGAGATTGCATTGAATTTATCTAGAAGTTTTGGAAGTATGGCCATTTTCATTATGTTGATTCTTCCTACCTAGGAGCAAGGGATGTCTTTCCATTTTCTGATATCATCTTCAATCTCTCCTTTCACAGCACTATACTTTTCAGAGAAGAGGGCTTTGATTTCTTTTGTTTGGTTGATTCCTAGGTATTTCAGTTTTATGGATGCTATTGTGAAAGGAATTGTTTGCCCTGTTCTCTCTCGGTGAGTCTGTTGCTCATGTAGAGGAAAGCTTTTGATTTTTCTGTGTTGACCTTGTATCTAGCTACTTTACTGAATTTGATTATTAAGTCTAGAAGACTTTTGGTGGAGTTCTTGGGGTCTTCTACATAGAATGTCATGTCATCTGCAAATAATGACAATTTGACTTCTTCAGTTCGTATCTTTATTCCTTTTGTTTCTTTCTCTTGTCTAATTGCTGTGAGTAATGTTTCCAGGACTATATTGAACAGTAGTGATGATAGTGGACATCCTTGTCTGGTTCCTGATTTTAGTGTGAAGGATTTCAGTTTTTGACCATTTAGTATGATACTAGCTGTTGATTTTTCATACATGGCTTTTATCAGACTGAGGTAGAGACTACCCTAGTTTTTGTACGGTTATTATCATAAAAGCGTTTTGGATTTTGTCAAGTGATTCTTTTGTATCAATTGAGATGATCACATGGTTTTTGTCCTTGGCTCTATTAATATAGTGTATTACATTTATTGATTTGCGTATATTGAACCATCCCTGCATCCCTGGGGTGAATCCCACTTGGTCCGGGTGTATGTTCTTCTTGATGACCTTCTGCATTCTATTTGCGAGTATCTTATAAAGGATTTTTGCATCTATGTTCATTAGTGAAATTGGCCTATATTTCGCTTTTTTTGGTTGGGTCTTTCTCTGCTTTCCCCATGGTGATGCTTGTTTCCAGGAATGAATTTGTGAGTATTGCTTCCCTTTCAATTTCATTGAAGAGTTTAAACAGTAGTGGCAGTAGTTCCTCTCTAAATGTCTTGTAGAATTTGGCAGTGAAGCCATCAGGACACTGGCTTTTCTTAGTTGGTAAGTTTTTAATTACGTTTTCAATTTCATTGATTGATATTGGATTGTTTAGAATTTTTAGGTGTTCTTCAATCAACTTTGGTAATTCATACATATCTAGGAATCTGTCCATTTCTTGTGTTTTCTATTTTATTAGCGTATAGGTTCTTGAAGTAGATACTGATGATCCTCTGGATTTCTGCTGAGTCTGTTGTAATTTCATCCTTTTCTTTCCTAATTGCATGGATTTGGGCCTTCTCTTTCCTTTTTTCTGATAAGGTTGACTAAGGGTTGGTCAATTTTGTGTATTTTTTCGAAGAACCAACTCTTGACTTCATTGATTTTTTGTATCTTTCTCTTAGTCTGCCTTGCATTGATTTCTGCTCTGATCTTTATAATTTCCTCCCTTGTATGACCTTTGGATTTGTCTTGTTCTTCTTTTTGTAGAAGCTTGAGGTTCAGCATCAGGTTGTTTAATTAGGCTCCCTCGTTTTCCTAATATGCTTATTCACTGCTATGAATTTCCCTCATGAGACTGCTTTCATTGTGTCCCATAGATTCCTATATGTTGTATTGGCATTGTTATTTAATTGTAGGAACTGTCTGATTTCTTCTTTAATTTCCTCTGTGACCCATTGGTTCTTCAGAAGTATGTTGTTCAATTTCCATGTGTTAATGACATTTTTTGCAATTTCTTTTGCAGTTGATTTCCAATTTCATTGCACTATGGTCTGATAATATACAGGGGATCATTTCAATTCCTTTGCACTTATGTAAACATGTTCTATGAGCAAGTATGTGGTCTATTTTGGAGAACAACCCATGTGCAGCTGAAAAGAATGTGTATTCTGATTTTTTGGGGTGGAGCACTCTGTAAACATCTGTTAAGTTCATTTATTCAAGAGTTCAATTGAGTTCTAGTATTTCATTACTTATTTTTTGTCTAGTTGATCTATCTACTTGTGACAGTGGGATACTGAGGTCCCCCACTACTATTGTATTAGTGCTTATTTGATTTTTCATGTCTGTTAGTACTTGTTTTATGTAGTTGGGTGCACTAGTGTTTGGTCCATATATGTTTATGATTCTCAACTCTTCTTCTTGGATTGTTTCCTTTACAAGGATGTAGTGTCCTTCTATGTCTCTCTTAATTGGTTTTGGTTTGAAATCCACTTGATCTGCAAAGGGGATATGTACTCCTGCTCTTTTTTTGCTTCCTGTCACATGGAGTATTGTTTTCCACCCTTTAATTTTCAGTCTATGAGTTTCTTTATTAATTGTGTTTCTTGTATGCAGCATATTGTTGGATATTGCTTCTTGACCCATTCTGCCAGTCTATTTCTTTTGATTGGTGAATTGAGATCATTAACATTGATGGTTATGACTGATGGGTATTGACTTATCATTGTCATGACTTTTCCTTTTTGTTGGATTTTCCCTCTTTGCATTTAATTTCTTGTCATGCCCAATGAATTCATTCTGCTGGGCTTCTTGGGCTTCTGATCCTCATTGTCTTTTCCTAGGATATTGTCTAAAATTTTTGGAGTGCTAGTTTGGTATTCATGATGTTCCTAAGATGCTCTTTGTCATGAAAGTATCTTATTTCTCCATCCATTTTGAAAGATAGTTTTGCAGAGCACATCAATCTCTGTAGGAATCTGTTTTCCTTTAGGGCTTGAAATACATCACTCCAAGCTCTTCTTGCCTTGAGGGTTTACACTGAGAAGTCTGCTGTGATTCCTATAGGCTTTCCTTTGTATGTGATTTGTTTCTTTTCTCTAACTGCTTGTAGAATTCTGTTCCTCCATTGGGTTTCTGGAATCTTAACTATTATATGCTTATGTGTAGATTTTTTTTTTTTTGATCAAGGCTAGTTGGAGTCCTATATGCCTCATTTATCTGTATGTCGAGTTCTTTTCCCCTCCTTGGGAAGTTTTCTGCCATTACTTTTGTGAATAGTTTTTTATGTCATCTGCACTCTCTCCTGTATCTTCTTTGACTCCAATCTATCTTATTTTATTCTTCTTTGCATCTTTTAGCAGCTACTGGATTGATTTCTCATGGTCCCTTACAATTTTGAAGCAATTTTTCTTTTCCTGGTCACTAATTGCAATCTTATCTTCTATATCTGAAATTCTGTCCTCACATTGGCTCTTTCTGCTGCATAAAGTTTCAATGGAGTTTTTAATCTCCTGGAAGTCTGTTTGCATCTGTTTTACGGATTCCATTTGTTTCCTATGTTGGGATTCCATCATGTTCCTCAGATCCTCTATTTTTTTTATCTGTGTCCTCTCTAGATTTATTAATCCTGTCTTGGACTATGGGCACAATCTCTACTGTTATCTGAGAAATTATTTCTGATTTCATTTTTTCCAAATCCTCTTTTGTTGCCAGTTCAGGAAGTCCAGGTGATTGAGTATCAGATTGTTCCATCTTGTTTCCCTTTGGGATTGCTTCAGGTGATCTGGAAGTCTTGTTTTTATACTTGTTTACATGTCTTCTCATTTCAATGGGGGATTCGGCAGGGATGTGTGCTGTGGTGCCCCCTGCCACTCACCTCCTAGATGCTGGGTTAGGTGGTATGGTATCCCAGAAAGTTCACCTTCTCTGCACTGGGGGAAGTTCTACTCCTAGGTGCTCAGGGTAGTGGTATAGCCTAAGGGTAATTTTTAAGGCAATGATCAGATAATTATTATGTAAAAGTAGCTATATCTCCATATTCCTGTATTGGTATCCCAATTCTGCTGGCTTAAATGAGAAAAAAGACCTATGCTTTTTTTTGGAAAAAAAGGCCTATACTTTATATATTTGATGCTCTACCAACAACAAAATGTGTGCTTTTTCAAACCTCCACTATCAATGAAAACACACTTCCAATTAACTGTATGAAGTCACTGATACTGTGACACAAATAAATTAGAGATATTATAAATTCAAAGGCATCTCAGAATCAATGTAGTTTAGAGCCTATATTTGGATAGACAACATCACAGTGAGCACTCTACTGGAAACCACTTGAAGACCTCTGTCATAAAGCAACCATTACTTTTTTGAGTCACATGACAAATCAACTTTACTTGACTTCAGTTATTTAGAATTTAAAAGGCAAGAATAAGAAAGCCATTATCTTATGTTTTTCAAGCTACAATTTCTCTGATTCTCAAATGTGCTTGAAGTTGGTATTGATCAGACCTGCCGGACAGAACACCAACTCTGCTTTCTATAGACTTGAGGCCACAACTTGGCTCTCTACTTGAGGGAATAAATCTTGACTACCAGAGGAAAATGTAGGAATTCTGGAAGTGTACAAAGTAACACAAATGTGAAACTGATCAGAAATAAATTTCACAATTTGGTTCAACTTTAGGAAGTAAATGAAAAAATTAATATTATGCAGTACATCCACTTGTCCTAAAAGAATAATAGCATGCATTCCTATATCACACACACACACACACACACACACATATATGTTTATAATATATAATATGTATGGTAGATATTGATATTTTAAAATCTTTTTTATCCTTTTACTTTTTAATTCTAATAAGAAGCCTTGGGATAAGTACCAAAATAGTTATAAGTTAAGCCAAATCTATATTTCCAATACATTGCCAAAGAAATTAATGTAATTGGGTACCATATAACTAATTTTCCAAAAGGAATGAAATTAGGATATATTATTACGAGTAAAAGAAAGATTGAACAATTATGAAATTGCTATGGTTTATACCTTTTATAAAAGCAATCTGGCAAAATATATTAAAATTAAAATTATAAATTAATTATATAATTTTTGACTCAACCATTGTGTTCCTGGGTCTTGCTTACATAGAATAGAAATACTTTTAAAAGATACTTACGGAAATATTTAATGCAACATTGTTTAATTGTTCACAGTTTTTAAGAAAATTGCAAAGAAGGGAAATTATTGATAAAAGAATAGTTGCATAAATTACATGTTACAGAATTTCATGTATCTGTTAAAATAATAGAGCATACTCATCAATTTGGTAGGATTATCTACTTGTTTTAATATATAAGAAATGTAAGCTTAAAAGACAGAATATAAGATACATATAATTTGGTTTCTGAATAAGTATATATTCCTGTAAAATAATCAACAGGTATAACTATATCAAAATATAGGTATAGTTTGATAACATGAGTTTCTTAGTTTCAAGTATGAGCTAGAAGAAAGAACTGAAAGAGAAGAAATAAGCTAGGAAGGAAAGGAAAAAGATAAGATTGGTGCGCATACACACATTTGCATTAAAAATAAAGGGAAGAAAAAAGGTTAAAAAAAGGTTGGTGAGAGAGCAAGGAAAATATAAGTATCTTTTACTCTACTTCTAACTCTATTTATTATGTGAAGAACTGGTTATAGGAGATATGTAAAAGACTAAAGCCAGTAGACTATTTAAAAATCCTAAAATGAAGGCAGTTGACCTAAGGTGATAAGTAAATATAATGAGGTAGGAACAATTTAAAGAAATACTTTTGAATTAGAACTAATTTTTATTGATAGTTTAAATAATATGATAAACAGATTAATCAAATGTTACAGAATTTTAACTAGCAAACTAGGGATTGCTAATGTAATTGATTAAGATGGAGATAGCTGGAGAAAAGTAAGCTAGTGAAAATCCTAAAATTGAGTTAAGCTTTAATAAGATTTGGATTTTTTAGATATGTAAGTAGAAATAGTGAAGCTAACCAGAGAGAGTCAAGACCTCGTGCTCATGTGGGAGCCATGGGAGCATCAGCATCCTATATGAGAGTGGAGCTAAATGAGATCACATGAGAGTCACTTAGATGGGTAAAGAACCTGGGAACAGGGACACTAAGATAAGAAATGGCAAGGCACAGGGGGATTAAAATCAAAACAATGGGGTACCTCGGAAAACCTGCCCTTCAGAAAAATGGTTGATTTTAAGGAGCAGTGTTCAGATGTGAGGAGATGTTGCATGTACAGTAGCTCAAGATGAGATTAGAGAAAATGATCTCTATTTGCCCCTCTTAAAAGTCATTGATGGCAATGAAGAAGTCTTTGGAATATAACAAAATTTACAAAAGTTAAACTTTATAACACACCTAAGAAACCAGGTATGCATACTATTTATATGAGAGAAAGTTTGTTAAAATTTTTTCTGAATTTAGTGCAGATGTGACCAGATTTAAGAAAAAGCACAGAAAAGCAAGGCTCAGTAGTATCCTCTAACACTCAAAATCTTCTCTAACACATCTCTCCCTGGTAAAGATGTAGAAGATATGGAAATTTTCACTGAGTCTCTTTTGTGTCTTTAGTTGCATTTTGGTAGCTACTTTGATGTCCTGAATTAATCCAAGACATTTACCTTTCATTGTCAATTTGACTATGTGGAAGAGCCAGAAGTAGCACAGTGCCAGATCTGGTGAATAAGGTAGATGAGAACACACTGAAATATTTTTGTGAGTCTGTCTTTGCATTGAGTGACTCTTGGCAGCTGCTTTCGCTGCAGTTAATGATCATACCTAGTAAAGATCAAAGATTACTTTTTTGACATAGCAGAAAGATCACCTGTCTCTTGTCTTTTTTTCATATGGGCAATAATTCCATTTATGAGAGCTTCAATATTGCTTCCAAATACAACCATGCTTGGAATTATTAACTCAACATATAAATTTTGGGAACCACATTCATTCAGACTATATTTTAAAAACTAAAAATATTCAGAGATCATGATGTAATATAAAAAGGATACCTCCTAAAATTCATAGGGAAATATTGAATAGTATAATAATTATCAAAATGCATTTAAAAATTTGCATAATAAATCCCATCGCCATTCACTACCATGTAACTTTAACTTGTCAAATCACCAATTTCCCACATGTCCCTGAGCCAGGCAAGCTCAAGAGGCTGATGATAAGTTTTAGGACATATCAATAATTTGTGTGCCTGTACTCTAAGACTGTCAGGAAGAACTGAGCTCTTCCTACAATTTGCTCTTTTTCGCCATAAAGAATGGAGAAATTTGGCATATATATCTCTATCTCTATCTATATATCTAATTTTCTAACTATCTACCTATAGCTTATTGTGGTACTGAGGATTGCACCTAAATTCACACTGAACTACACACCCAGACCCTTTAAAGTTTCAGATAGGATCTCAATAAGTCACTAAATTGCTCTGGTTGAGCTTGAACTTGTTATCCTGACTCACATGGCAGATGGCTAGAATATAGCTATGTGCTATCATGCCCAGACATATTCTTCAGATCTACTTGCTTTTGCATGCTCTTTCTACATGACTTTCTGAAGTATTATAATTCTTCATTTAAATTTTGATTATGAGTTAGAGTTACATAACTGACTGAAGCTATAACCTTCAATTTTCAAACTCCTTCATAAGAATCTCAATTACTCTCATAAATATTAAGAAAAATTCAGGTCTTTATTTTTCCATCATATAATGATCTAAAAGTTATATTATTATACATAACATATTAAGTATAACACCTGATATAAAATCATATGGATGTATTAAATAAAAGTATACAATCAAATGTAGTAGACTTCAGAGGATACAAAGTATGGGAGGCTATTTAGCGTAGAGGAATTTTATGGAGGATCTCAAATGTAAACAGCAGTTTTGCGGTCAACGATGCAGGACATTTGACTTGCCACAAAATTAGGAGAGCATGGTAGTTTAGGAATTGATCTAAGGACTAGAAATCCATTAGTATGGAATACTAATAATACTGGGGTATCCAGTTTAGTGAGTGCTGACAAAGACTGAAAATATTAATGGAGTGGGGGTGAGGGGGGAAAGGAGAGGCCAAGGGCAGATCAGAATGAGAGAAGAAAGGGACCAAGAGAAAAGCGAATCAATATCAATGATGCTACAAATTGGATTTGGCTCCTTTTAGGGAAGCTAAGATTCTTTTCCAGCAGTTATAATGGTATTCAAAAATGCAACAAGAAAAAAGTCCTCAAAATTTGATTCCAGGGACTGAAAAAAAGGGACTAGATTCTTGCAAACTGATATCAATCCTTGAACCTGCCAAGTAAACCATGAGAAATTATGTAAGATTTCGTTGTTTGTGGAGAAATAGCTAGTATGCTTGCTCTAATGGGATTATACATGTGGAAGGGCTGGAATGTTTGTCATTTATCTGACCATATATGCTGTGTTGCACTGAGGTATAGAGATATTATTTACAAGATTAAATCAACTGATCTGCTGTACCTCAAATAAAACTTGGAGGCATTGGTTAAGAATACAGATTATCCCATTTGACAGATAATAATAAGGTACTGCAAAATAATTTACTCATACAAAGCTATATATTATTAGTTGATCTGGTTGAAGCTTGGAGATAAAACCCAAAGCTCCTCAAAGAAGAGGTTCAGCCTTCTATAAATTCCACCAAAAAGTCTGGTGGTCTAAGAAATCAAAGGAATCATCATGATATTCTTGCTAATCCGAAACATCTGATGGAATTGAGTGTCTTGAAAAAATCTAGACATTCCTACTTAAAAGTAAAACATTCATCCAGAAAGTATTAATCACAGAGCCTCATTATTTTTTGCATGTTTGTATTTAGTCCTTACTTTTAAAATTAGAAGCCAGATTTTTTGAATGGAGGCAGCCATATATTGAAAGAATAACCACATTTTTATAAAAAAATGCTAAAGCTTCAGAAAATTGTCAAAATTAGAAAAAAATGCTAACTATTCAAAGTAGGGTCCAAATGATCAATTGTGGTACTATTATTATGCTTTTGTCAAAATAAATTTGATTCTTTAACTTAAATATGCACAAAAATTAATACCTATGTTGATAAGCTAGTGTCCATTACTCAGACTCACATTGTTAACAGTACAGAGATGCTGATACTGAGCAAAAGTGTTATGATATCATTTGACTAACTCCTTATTAACAGTTTATTGAAAAGACAAACACATGGAAGTATTCTAGAATGTCCTTCAAGAGAACTAAAACTAAAATTTAAAACTAAGATAATGTCACATGTTTCAGCTAACACACATGCACACATAGACACACACAAACATGGAATTAGAAACATTATTAGGCAGAATGAAGAGTGGGAGGAAGGTTCAAACTAGGACAAGAGAAATAGCTAATATCCATTCTGAAAATATAATGGATGAAAAATGATGGAGATGTTTGAGTATTATTTAGAAGGTACATGCCAGGCATGATGGTTCCAGAACACATACTCTAGAGATTTTTGAAGAGTCAATTACCTACGACACTCTCTTAAGAGTGATGAACACAGTAGTGAATAAGTGAAATTGTTTAAGGCCCTATGAAATTAATACTTACAAGCATACTAGAAGTGTTGGATATTCCCTTCTAACTTGTCATTAACATATAACATGTTTATTAATTGTGATATATCAATCTGATTGGATTAAAGAATGCCTAGGATATTGTGTAAGTACCCTTTGTGCTATGTCTGGGTGGGTCATGGACATGTGAACCTACCTGCAGTTTATGTTTCCTAGTCCCTTGCTCTCTGGTATTGTTCCCTTGATCTGCTTTTGGACCACAATGAAATGAGCAGTTTTCTCTGCCATGCCCTTATGCCATAGTGTTACCTGACCATGAACTGAATTCACTAAAACTACAAGCAAAAGTAAACTACTCCTCCTTTAAGTTGTGAGTGTTGGGTACTGTGTTCTAGCTATTTCAAACCTGACTTGTACAGAAAATCTGTGCCAGAGAAGTGAGATCATTGCTATGATTACACCTGACCGACCATATGGTTCAGAAGCCTTTGCAGATGATGTTTGGAAAAGTTTGGAGATACTGGCTATAGAAGCTTTAGAATACTCTAAGCAGAGCTGATGGGAAATTATGGTAAGACCTCCCCAAACCAGAATGTTTTCTTTTTTTTCTTCCAAAACCAGAATGTTGATAGGAATGTGAACAGTAAAGTTTAGGCTTAGCAAGTTTAAGTTGGGATTGAGGACTGCACTGGAAAATGGACTACAGACTATGCATGCTAGGTTCTGCCCCCCAAATTGTATCTATTTTGACTGTGTCCTAAGAATCTGTGTGAGGTTATATTTAAAGGTGTCAGACTAATTAATCTGGCAGAGGACATTTCAAGACAGCCCAACTTTCAGGCTGTGGCATGGGCAGTGTTTGCTGCTTTTAGCTAGATTTACAATGAAAATCAGGAGCCCAAAACAGAGCCAAAAGATGGTGGAATTTGATAGTTTGGTGAGTAAGGAACTATCTGGGGTTAAGAAGAGAGTGGTTGCTAAAAAAAGATGTTTTGAAGGCATCTCAAGAAATGGCCAGATCCCACCCATCACAGGTTCAGGGTGTAAAAGGATAAACTCCTTTGAAAGATTGATTCTAGAAGACTGTTAATCAGGTTGGCCTAGGAAACATTTTTGCAGAGTTCGACCAGCCAGGCACTCAGAGGTTCCTACAGCCAAGTTCAAGAGGGCCAGGCTACTATTCAATGCTTCACTGGAGCTTAGAACCACCCATGTTGTTGTGCTGGTTTTCCAGGCATGCAAACTGAAGAGTTATGGGGTCATGGAGGCATCCATCCAGATTGCAGAAGGGCTGGTAAAAATTTGTCACAGGGTCACAGTCCCTGCCAGGAGCGCCCTGACAGGGTGATGCATGAAGATTTGAGAGTGGAGTTGAAGGTACGGTGGACAACACAGGAACCTGGGGTTGCCAGGAACTTCTGAGGAAAATGGCAGGCAGCCCAAGAGAGAAGGCTAGGTGGCCATGGGTGGGGTGGCCGTCTACTTGGGTCCTTTGGTGCTTACATCTCATCACGTGATGTCAGGCCCAGATGCTGGAAATGGAGCTACAGAAATTAATATTTTCCCTGCTGGGGTTTGAGCTTATTCTTCTCCAGTGCTTTTCTATTCCTCCGTTCCTCTCTTTTGAAATGAAAATTATTCACCTTGCCCTTGTACTTTGGGATTATGTAACTTGCTTTTGGTTTCAACATAGGTTCACAGTTAAGAATTTGCTTTGGTTCCAGAACAGATCTTAGTCTTTTGAAACATGCTGCAACTGTTGAAACTTTAGGTAAAGGGATTATTACTTTTTTAATTGTATGCAGAATGGTTATATCATGTCAGGTGACCTTTTTTCCTTTGGATATTAAGTATAGTTGAAGAAGATGTGTTTGGGTGTCAATTTGACAAGGAGTAGAAGATAATGTTTAAGCTTAATTGTTTCAGCTTGATGGGCTTGGAATCTGCCTAGAGGATTAGTAAATAAAGCATGCTTTGAGTGGGTCATGATGATCTTGAGTACTGGATATGGCCCCTTTAACCTTCTTCTCTAGTCCTGTTCATCTGAACAGCTTCCAGACTGCAAACAACTGAGCAGTCTTGTTCACCATGTCCTGCTTCCATGATATTCCCGCCTCGGTGCCAGATGACCGTGGACTGAATCTTGTGAGGACATGACCCAAATTCTCCTTCTTTAAGTTGGAGATGTCAGGTAGGGTGTCTCAACAATGGGAAAACCAACACATACACATAAAGTATAAATTGCATCAAATAAGCAAATGAATCCAATTTTGAATCACAGGACTTGTCAGAAGGGTACAATCTCAATTTAGACCCATTTTTTTCTGTATTTGGGTTAAAAAGTGTAAAATTATATTGCCTTTCATCGTGTAAAAGTAAATTAATTAATTTGTAATAAAAAATGGTATATGACAATTTAAAATATACAGACAAAATAGAAATTATCTACAACTATTTTACAGCTAAATTTTCTTTAAAAAATTGCACAATATTTCTATAGCAAGACAAAGTACCATTCATACAAAATGGCAATAGAATCCTATTTTAATTTATACAAGGGCAAAATAAGCTATTTTTAAATTCAGGAAAACAAGATATTTTAAAATTATGAATCAAACAATGTATTTTATTAAAAGGACAAATGAGAATATATATTTTATAAACTACAACTTTGTTCAAGGAGATTGTTAATGGAAACATTATTTAAATATAGTCTTATTACTGTTATGAATTCCAGGACATAATTAATCATATAGTTAAGAAATAATTTATCTAACATCGTTAGAGATTTAATCATTCTAGTTACCTAAATTTTCAATGCACTTAAAATTGTAAAATCTCATTAATTTTAAATATATAATATATTTCACTGACAATAATCAGAGTATTTTAATAAAATTTAATATGTCCATAATTTTAGATTTGTTATAAAAATCAATCACTGCACTATATTACATTGAAAATTTAGGGCACTTTTTTCAGGAGCTAACTGTGAGTTGCTCTGTAAGACATGATAATTTGAGTAAAAGATGAGAAATAGATATGTGATTTAAGATGAGACAATATGATGAAAATATATGACATAAATATGTAACGTAAGATGAGACTATCATTCATATGTTCCTCTCTCAAAACTACTTGTAGTTGAAAATGGGTATGTTTATGTTGTTTCCTCAGTTCTTAAACCTGCTGATTTCTGATAGTAAAAAAAAAATAATGATTTTCATAAGCAAACGGGAAAGTACACATTTTGAGTAGACTTTCTAATTTTAGAATACATTTTAATTTAGAAAAAGTTGTAAATATAGTACAAAGGAGTTCCCATATAAACACATGCAGATTAATTGTTAACATTTTAGATTATATGGTCTTTGTATCACAGTGAATAAACCAATATCACTGAATTATTATTTTAAGTCCACACCAGTGGTCGCAAAGCTGTGGCATACATGCCACTGTGGGCACACACAGCCCGCTCTGTTGACACGTGAACTCGGTGTATGAGTTGTTTTCTCTAAACTAAAACCTCAATATTCAGGTTTGATTGCAGTGTTGGCACTTTGTGATAAATAAGTGGGTTTGGGGTTGCAGTCTGGGATGCTCAGTCTCTAAAGGTTCTTCATCACTTCAGATTTCCTTAGTTTTTACCTAATACCCATTTCTTATTCCAGAATCCCATCCAGGAAGCTGTGTTACATTGAGTAATCCTGTTTGCTCAGATTCCTCCTAGCTAAGCCAGTTTCTCCGTTCAGGTTTTGGTAGAGACTTCTGTATCTGGATATTTTTGATGTGTCCCTGATTATTAGACTTGGAATATAGGGTTGGAAAAGAAGACCAAGAGGCAAGTACGTTTCTCATCGCATTTTATTAACGGTGCACGCTATCAACATAAATTATTACCATTAACATTGACCTTGATCACCTGGTAGGAGCAGTATTTCTCATGTTCCTCAAAAGTAAATTACTTCCTTGCTGTTTTCCATACTGTACTCCTTAGAGGACATTATTATAAACAACCTACACTTGAGGAATGGAAATTACGTTCTATCTCCTTGAATAGGGAGTATCTACACAAATTATTTGAAAGTCTTTCTCATGGAAGTTTTAGCTGTTTTCTTACACTTATTTAAGTATATATTTATATTAATATGGATACTTACATCACACTTTGTTATAATCCAATACGGCATTGTAAATATGTATATTGTGCAAATTGTATTACCTTTGGCATTTAGAAGCTTTTCAGTTGGCATTTTTCAGCTTTTCTTTTGCCCTTTGACATATTCATCACTATTAATTTTTGAGTTATTTTTAACACGTGTTTTCTTTATGATACTTAAAAAAGTTCCATGCTCATCCTGTGTATTTGCTACTACAACTTCAGAATTAATTATTCCTCCATGAACCTTGGTTCCTTGTGTTTTGGGATGGGTAATAAGTTATTCAGTAGGAAAGAGAAGTTCATGGGTACCTTTTCATAGTAAGGTGATTATAGGAAATAATTGTAAACTGTATACAATAACAATAAAGAAATCCTAGAAAAATTATTTTAAATGTTTTAATTTTTAAAAATGATAAATATTTGAGAAGACAGACATGTTTAATCTGCTTTAAATACTACACACTGTGATCTTACACATGTATACAAACATTATTATGTAAAGTCTTTATGCATCAGTTAAAATGGAATTTCATTTAAAAATAGAACAAATAAAGGAACACAAGAAAGCTCAAGATCTTAAACCATGTATGCTCATCCCTGCTGAGATATCATTACTTCTAGGTCTTGCCAGCTGACCCAGCAAGGAAATATATGCACATATACTAGCTGGTGTATGCTCACAAGCCTATGTATACCTTACATGTAATCATCATCTATATCATACTTAATGAGTACATGCTGATGGTTCCTATTCTCATCCACTGTAACATAACGCTCCCTTGTTCATGTGTAATCTCTTGTTCCAACAGGAAGAAACCTAGTACTCATCATCTCTACTTATTTATTTTCTTGTTTAATCCCACTATGAAATTATAATTGTTTCAGAGTTAACATATACTCAAATGGGAAAGGCTCTATTAACTAGAATATGCCATTCATGTACAGTTAGTATTACCTTTAGTCTTACAGAATCAATCTATTTCCACAGTTACTCAAGCATCTGTTGTAGTCAGGGTTTTCAAAGGAAATAAATTTAATATAAGACATAATTTACAGGATTATTTTATAATATTCACACAAAAATTCAAGTGCAGAGGAATGCAAGAGATCCACCCACACACTAGAGACCCAAAAGAATCCAGCTGAGGGCCTGGATCCCACAGCAATGTCCTGCATATGTCCAGCTGAAGGCCTAGAGCCCAAGGCAGTGTCTCATGGTTGTCTGTATCAAAGATCTGTCACCTGGAAGGCCCAAAGCCAGTGGAGGGAGCTAGATAGCGTGCGCCAGTGAGGTGAGACATCTGTGCCACCAGACTGAGGTATCTGCACTGGAGCCAGGAAGTGATGCTCATGGCAAAGATCAGCGTTTCCCTAATGAAAACAGTACCCAGTCCCAGGGAGAGCAAGGACCTGAGCTCCTCGAATGATAAGAGAACGGCAAAGTTCGCATCGGGAAAAAATAACCCATGGCAAGCTTCTCCAAGAAAATCAACAGCCAACTGTCTTCCCCTCCATTCTCTTTTTATGCCATTGGCAGCAATCTTCAAGTGGGTCTTTCACACCCAAACCACGCTGATTCAGTTAAGCTGGGCATTCCAAGGTGACTATTAGTCAATCCACCACAGCACCTGTTTCCCTATATGTGATACTAAAGCTTCTTTATGTATTTATAATACAAGTATTTTCCCTTTTCACATGCTGCATCCCATCCTGGGATTTCAAACTTCCTAAAAGATTTTTGAAATTTCGTACATTGGGTTAATTTTTGAGCTTTAAGTTTCTGTAAGACAAATACTACTATGTATCCAACATTATATCATATAGAATGTTTCCATCATCCTAAAGAATCTCTTTGCTTTGTTTGATTCTCCTCTCACTCAAATCCCTTCTACTCTAGATCTGTTCGTTGTCTTTGTGTCTTGGCCTGGTTCAGAATGTTAAATAAATGGAATGGTAGGCTGCAGAGGCTTTTTAGACTGGCTTCTTTCACTTAACCTTCTCCATTAAGATTCATCCATATTTTTGTATGACTTGATAATTCATTCTCTGATATCACTGACTGGTATTGTGTTGGAGCATGTATTAGTCTGTCTATCCATTTACCATTAAAAGAAATCTTGGTAGTTTTGTGATTTTGATAATTATGGATGAAGCTGTTATAAAATTTTTATGCAGGTCTTTTTGGGACATAAGTTTTCAACTCTACTAGGTAACTACATAAGAAAATTGTATGACTATCAGAAAATTCAATTTGACTGATAGTACAGTTCCAATCTTCTGTATTCTTACTGATTTTCTATCTGCTTGATAGATCAATTACTAGAAGAAGGGTTTTGAAGTTTTCAACAATTAAGATGACATTTGTCTATTTCTTCAGTTCAATCATTTTACATTTTGTATTTTGCATCCTCATGTTAGTTGCATATAGGCTTAGGGGTTGTTCTGTCTTTTTGGAAACTAGATTTCATTGTCATTACACAATGTTCTAATGATTTTTCTTCCAGTGAAGTTGACTGTGTCTGAATTTACAGACACACCAGCATTTTTTCTGTTGTGTTATGCTTTTATATTATTCTTCCTTTTACTTTTAATTTACTAGATTTTTTTGAATTTAAAGTGGGTTTTTTTAGATAGCATATACCGTGTTTTTGTTTTTAAACAGATTTTGATGTATAATTTAAATTTTCTTATTTAGTTCATTTATATTTAAAATAATTTTACATATTTATGTTAATATGTATCACCTGTGTTTTTATCTTAATTTTATTCTTTCTTTCTTTAGTCCTATCTTTTATTCTGCTTTTCCTGGTTAGGGAAATGATAACTAAGCATTTTGGGGATACATTTTATCTCCTCTGTTATTATAACAACTATACATAAAAAATTCCACAGTGATTACAACTCCAATGGTGAAATTTTTCTTTATGGTGTAGACCCATGCTTCTAACTGGTCATTATATATCTTTTGAAAACTTCTCCTACCGTTTCTTGCAAGAAAGATCTGTTGGCAATGAACTTTCATCTTGGTTGCCTAATTTCTCATTAGAATTCCAGTATAATCCCTCTACTTGTCCCACTATAGGTAAACTAACTCTTCATTATTTCAAATAATTTTGTGATTGGTTTGCTATAGGTTGAATACAGCAGGATTAAGTTGGTTAGTTTGGTTGGCTTGCCTCATTTATTCCGATTGGTCATGTTCTCCATAGTTCATGGATTTGGGGTTTTGCTTGATATCTGTCATTGATTTTGAATCTTTTTCTGCCATTATTACTTTCAATATATCTTATGTTCTATTCTTTCTCTTTTTGCTCTTTGGCATTGTGGTTAGGTTTACATTATGCCTTTTAATATTGTACTACAGTATTTGGATGTTGTGGTCTATATTTTTCATTCTGTTTTTTCATATATATTTTAGTTTAGGATTCATGTTAATATGCCCAGGAATGAACTGTGTTTAATGTTTTTATAGCTATAGGTTCATGTGAATTCAATTATTCGAGTGCTCTTGGTTTTATTTCCTCTTTAATGGAAACCTGAAAATAATTAGGCTTTCCTAAATACTCTTCTCAGGGAGTGTCTATATGTTGGTGTTCTTTCAGCATTTTTCCACTGTTTTTAGGCTGGTGCAGTCATCTTTGGTATGCTAGTAAGTTGTGTAGGAGGAGAAGCATTCTGAACTTTGCAATAAAATCTCAGTCAGTCTTCTGGTGGTCCTCTGTCTTGGAGATGTATCTGCACAAGTGTTACTTTAACAGTAAAATTTTTTCTCTCTCTGTTTATTTAATCACTGTGTATCCCAAACCACAACAGTTAGGGTTGTCTATTTGTTCCCCTCCCTTTGTAAGAAAGTGCAAGGGTAGAAAGGGTTGGAGCCAAGGACGTGTCCATCCCCAGCTAGCAGAAGATCCTGGTTAATATTTTATTTTGCAGAAGGCTCTGTAAGAGTAGAACATATTTCACAATTGTTACTCTTTTCCTTACAAAGTTCCACAAGAAAATAATCCCCAGATCCATCATGGAAAACCTTGTAAAAATGGATGTGAGAGCTTCCACATTTTTTACATGTCAGAGATGTAATATAAAGTCTGTCTTTTTTTTCCTTTAAGATTCTGTATGACTTTACTGGAGTGGCTACAGTATGCATAGTTATGTGAGTGGTATGATTTAGGGCATGGTGGTATTGGTTAGAGGAAGAATGGGTGACCTGATAATTATTTTCATTAAGTTTGAAGAATTTGTCATAATTCTGAGATGGCCATTCTGCAACAATAAGATTTTAAAAGAATGATCATGGAATGTATGTACTGTAGTGGGACATATGACTTTACATAGTTTTACCTGCAAGGAATTCACACAAAATGCACAAGGACTCTGAGTTTTTCTGAATACATCTAAAGGTATGGGAAGATACTGGAGAAAGTGCACAAATCTTCCTTGAGCATAAGTTTTGTAGGACTGGTGAGGTCTCTTTTATAATGAAATGTGAATATTATGGAACAAAGAATTCAATAACTAATATGAATATTCCAAATAAGACATGAACCTAGATAAATCAAATGCCATGAGATGTGTTACTTGGATCCTCAATGTTCACTTAACACTCCTTTGTCATTCAGAGGATTTTGATAAGAAATTTTGTGAAGTATTAGTCCATGAACTTAAAATAGGAAAACTTTTGAAATGAGATTATTTATCAGATGAGGTCCCTTAACTATTCCTAATTACTTGTTCTTTTCATTCTACATAATCTATACTATGACATAATTTTTACTCTAGAAAAGTGAAATTTATAAAATTATCTTAGAATCTTACTTTTAAAAAGCAAATTAGAGCCAAGGATTTAGCTCAGTGGCATCACTCCTGCCTGGCAAGCACAAGGTCCTCAGTTTGATCCTCACTACCAAAATAAAAATAAAAATAAAATAATAATAAAATAAAATAAAACCCAAATATATACATGCTTTCCTTATTGCCAGTTATTCTTAAAAATTGTGATGAAATTTTAACAGTTCATTTCATTATATGATCTAAAATATCCACCATAGTTCTATTAATTTATTATTTTTCAATTTATTTCCCTGCTTTAACGCAATATAGCATGAGATACCATATCCATGAAATTATCCTATTTGTCCTTTTCATGAAAATATCTTCCACTCTGTTTGATAATTTGAGTAAGTCCTTGAATTTTTTTAATTCTAAAAAAATATACAGTAAAAATGAATTTTACATGGTGAGGAACAAAAGCAACTTGTTTAAAGTCAGGAACAAGAACAGGACACTCTTTTCCTGTCATTTGGGAGTTCTTGTAATAGACTCAATTATTGAACTTTTCCTACTTCATCAAAGGCATACAAAATTCATCTCTCTTTTAGCTATTTCTAGATCCCTATTATTGACAGAACTGAAGGAGGAAGCACACTTTGTAAGTCCTGTACCATCGTATTGAAGTGTCAAAAATAAATCAGGAATGATATTGGCTCTTATAAACCTATGTGAGTTTTACAATTTATTTAATGTTCTTTTTTATTTTTCATTTGATTTCTGCACTAAACTTTAAAAAAGGTAATGAGGCTATTATCAATTCTAAGGAAATCTCTATAACATAACACGGTGCTATCAGGAATAATACTAAAATTTACAGAGCTACTCTGCACTGGGCACACTGTCTGTGAAGAGACCCTGGATTTCATCCCCATTTTTTAATTTTAAAAAGTAATAATTTTTAAGTAAATTACATGACCTTGCAGTCCTAGAACTGGGCAAACACCTCTGAAATGAAGTTCTAGAATATATGAACTTTCTGGCACACATCCTAGAAAGATTCACCTGTAATCCTAGCACTGAGCAGGGCTGAGGACTAAGATTACAAGTTTGAGTCATGCCTGGGCAATTTAGTGAAAACTTGCCTCAAAAAAAGGTGTAGAGAATCCCTGAATTTGATCCCCAGTAGTGATAAAAAGTGAATAGACATAAGATTACAGCTCATTGCACTTGACTTAAAATCATAACAATTGGCACTATCACATTAAATGAACCATTGAATTTTACTTGTGCTTATTAAAGGCATATTATCAATTTCTTTCTTTGGCATTTGTTAGATACTAAGAATTTTCTCTGAGATAATAATAGTCATGCTGCTAAAATCATCTTAGAGCAAATTAAGACAAGGTTTGGCATAGAGTAAATTAGCTAAATTAAAGAATCAGTATGTGAGGTTAGTTTTGGGAGACACCTAGCAATAAATAACATACGGAGGAAGTGTTACTGAATATAAACTGATTCCAAACATTAGATGGTACAGAATGAAGAAAATAAAATTCTGGAATTGTTTCTTAAAATCATGAAAGAACAGATAAAAAAACATAGTTTTTTTCTCTCTCAGGGAGAAAAGGTTGCCATCTTAAGCCTTACATTGGTTTTACTGCAGTGTCAAAGCTTTCTGTTTTAACCTTTTGATATGCTAGCATGGCTCCTCCATGGCTCCCAGTCATTCAGCCGGACACCGTTCTATGTGTTGCTATCCAGGTATTTTTGTCTCTGTGAGTAAAGTATAAAATCTGTGGACTTTAGGAATTACTTCAGATAATTAAGGTGGGCCTGATACAGTTAGTTGTAAGACTTTAAAAGCCTTACTTCTGCATGTTTTCACATGATTTTAATTTCAGCATTCTGTGAGGCTGAGGAAGGAGGACTACAAGTGACCCCAGCCTGAGCACTTTCGCAACATAGTGAGAACTTGTCAAAAGAAAGAGGAAAGAGAGAGAGGGGGAGAGAGAGAGAGGAAGGGAATGAGGGAGGGACTGGAGACATAGCTTAGTGTTTAGATCCTCGGGTCAGTCCTCTGTAACACACACACACACATACATAATTGTGCACTTTAAAATACTTCTAACTCTTAGCTGCGAAGCTTCACTCTTGACCATTGGAGATGGAATTTTGTGAAAAATCTCAAAACTTGCTAAATCTCAGTTTTCTCATTTTTAAAGGAGAAGTTTGGATTAGATCAATTTTAGTGCCACAAAATTTATATATATATATGAGTAAACTAAGGAAATTTCTGAACTTGATTATAACATTTATTTTTTACAACTCTGTGCATTATCATGATAAAATCTTATGTATTTTCAATTTGAAAATTATAGAATATATTCTATCCAATCAAAGTAGAGAGGGAATTTGTTAAAGGATACTAAATAACTCATGGTTTCATTAGATGGGACAATGAAACAGGATAGAGATTGAGCACTCAAGAACAAAGATTTGGCCCATTAAAGAAATTCCTGCCTTTGGAAGTTGCATATCACAGGCATCCACTCTAGAAAACTTGATGACCAATGCCTAATTTTCATTTTTTTAAGAATTAAGTTTATTGGTACATTTTAGGTATACAATATAATGACATTCATCATTGGAAATTTGCGCCTTTGCATAATCTCTCTTGGTTTTTATTTTTCCCCCTTCCCCTGCCCTCCCTTCAACCTCTCCATCCCTCCCTATTTACAAAGACTTTGTTTCCATTTTTTCATTTTCTCATATTAATTCCATTCCCTTCTGTCCTTTCCCCTACCCCGCCCACTTCCCCTTCCCCTTTGTACCTTTTCTTCCTATTTCACATTATCTATGATACCTTTTAGTCCTTATTTGCACTTTTAATTTGTCACACTAGAGAAACTATTCAGTATTTACACATGTGTGTCCTGTTTATTTCACTTAAGAGTATTGCCTCAATGTGCATACATTCAGTTATAAATGTCTCTAATTTTTCATTTTTTTACAGCTGAGTAGTACTCCATTTTATTTTAAAAACACACACACACATTTTCTTTATCCAGTCTCCAGTTGATGGGCATTTGGGCTGTTTCCAAGTTTTAGCTATTACAAATTGTGCTGCTATGAACATGGGTGCACATAGATCACTATGGTATGATTTTTTTTAATTCTTTAGGGAAGATACCCAGCAGGGGAATATCTGGATCAAATGGGACTTACAGTCCTTGTTCTTTGAGGTATCTCCATACTGATTTCCACAGTGGTTGCACCAGTCTACACTCCCACAAGGAGTGGAGCAGTGTTCCTATTTCCCCACAGCCACGCCAGAATTTGATATTGGTTGATTTCATGATAGCAGCCATCTTTCCTGGGTTGAGGTGGAATCTCAGTGTTCCTTTCATTTGCATCTCTCGAATGACCAGTGATGTTGAACATTTTTTCATGTATTTATTTGCTATTTCCACTCCTTTGGCTGAGAAGTGTCTGTTCATTTCAGATGCCCATTTTTGGATTGGGTCTGTAAATTTGGGAGGTCTGATTTTTTTAAGTTCTTTATACATTCTAGATAGTAGACCTTTGTCTGTGGAACAGCAGGTGAAAATTTTTTCCCACATTGTTGGTTGTCTCTTCACACTGTTGGTGGTTTCTCTTGCTGTGCAGAAGCTTTTTAATAAGAAGAGATCCCACTTGTTGATTGTTTGCGCTAGTTCACAGACAACTGAGGTTTTGTTCATAAAAACTTTTCTTCCACCAATGTCTTCAAGAGTTATACCTAACCTCTGTTTCAGCCAGGTTCAGCTTTTCTGTTTTAATATTTAGATCTTTAATACATTTTCATTTTATTTTAGTGCATGGTGAGAGATATAGGTCTAGTTTTAATCTTTGGCAAGTTGAAGCCCAATTTTCCAGCACCATTTATTAAAGAGGCTATCTTTCCTCCAGTGAGGGTGTTTGTCTCCTTTGTTGAAGATGAGGTGGCTGAATGTGTCTGAAGTTGTTTTTGCATCTTCTAATCTGTTCCACTGATCCTCAGGTCTGTTTCTTTACCAGTATCATGCTGTTGTTTTTCATCACAGTACCTTTGTAGTATAGTTTCAAGTTGGGGGTTGTGATACCCTCTGTGATGTCTCCATTCTCTAGAATTACATTTGCTATTCTAGGTCTCTTCTTGTTCCAAATGAATTTTTGTATTGTTTTCTCAAGGTTCATGATGTATGCTGTTGGGATTTGAATTGGGATTGCATTGAATCTATGTAGCAGTTTGAATGTATGGCCATTTTCACTATGTTGATTCTTCCTACCCAGGAGCAAGAGATGTCTTTCCATTTTCTGCTGTTGTCTTCAATCTCTCTTTTCAGAGTGCTATAGCTTTCATAGAAGAGGTCTTTGATTTATTTTGTTAGGTTGATTCTTAGGTAGTTCAGTTTTTTGGATGCTATGGTGAAAGGAATTGTTTGCCCTAATTCTCTCTCAGTGAATATGTTGTTCATGTAGAGGAAAGCTATTGATTTCTCTGTGTTGACCTTGTATCCAGCTACTTTACTGAATTTGATTATTAAGTCTAGAAGACTTTTGGTGGAGTTCTTGAGGTCTTCTATATAGAGTATCATGTCATCTGCAAATAATGACAATTTGACTTCTTCATTTCCTATCTTTATTCCTTTTATTTCTTTCTCTTGTCTAATTGCTGTGGCTAATGTTTCCAAGACTCTACTGAACAGGAATGATGATAGAGGACATTCTTGTCTTGTTCCTGATTTTAGTGTGAAGGATTTCAGTTTAGTATGATTTAGAATTTCATTTAGTATGACTTTGGCTGTTGGTTTTTCATAGATGGCTTTTTTCAGATTGAGGTAGAGATTGTCTATTCCAATTTTTTGTGGAGTTTTCATCGTAAATGCGTGTTGGATTTTATTGAATGCTTTTTCTGTGTAAATTGAGATGATCATATGGATTTTGTCCTTGGTTCTATTGATGTAGTGTATTACACTTATTTATTTGCATAAATTGAACCATCCCTGCATCCCTGGGGTGAATCCCACTTGGTCAGAGTGTATGATCTTCTTGATGATCTTCTGCATTCTATTTGCCAGTATCTTATTAAGGATTTTCACATATATTTCATTAGTGAGATTGCCTATAGTTCTCTTTTTTGGTTGGGTCTCTCTCTGCTTATTTCCAGGTTATGCTTATTTCCAGGAATGAATTCAAGAGTATTGCTTCCCTTTCAATTTCACTGAAGAGTTTAAACAGTAGTGGTAGTAGTTTGTCTCTAAGTGTCTTCTAGAATTCAGCAGTGAAGCCATCAGGACCTGGACTTTACTTACTTGCCAGGCTTTTCATTACATTTTCAATTTCATTGATTGATATTGGATTGTTTCAAAATTTTAGGTCTTCTTCATTCAACTCTGGTAATTCATACGTTTCTAGGAATTTATCCATTTCTTCTGTGTCTTCCATCATATTGGCATATAGTTTCTCAAAGTAGGTATTAGTGATGCTCTGGATTTCTGCTGAGCCTGTTGTGATTTTATCTTTTTCTTTCCTAAATGCATGGATTTTGGGCTTTTCTTTCCTTTTATCTGATAAGGTTGGCTAAGGGTTTGTCAATTTTGTTTATTCTTTCAAAGAACCAATTCTTGGGTTCATTGATTTTTTTATATCATTCTCTTAGTCTCCATTGCATTGATTTTTGCTCTGATCTTTATAATTTCTTCCCTTGTATGAGCTTTGGGTTTGTCCTGCTCTTCTTTTTCTAGAAGCTTGAGGTTCAGCATCAGGTTAATTGGGCTCGGTCTGTTTTCCTAATATGAGTGTTCACTGCTATGAATTTCCCTCATGAGATTGCTTTCATTGTGTCACATAGATTCTGATATGTTGTATTGGCATTGTCATTTAATAGTAGGAACTGTCTGATTTCTTCTTTAATTTCCTCTATGACCCATTGATTATTCAGAAGTGTGTTGTTCCATTTCCATGTGTTTATGAAATTCTTGCAGTTTCTTTTGCTATTGATTTCCAATTTCATTGCACTGTGGTCTGATAATATACAGGGGATAGGTTCAATTCCTTTGCAGTTACTTAAACAGGTTCTGTGAACAAGTATGTGGTCTATTTTGGAGACCGACCCATGTGCAGCTGAAAACAATGTGTATTCTGATTTTGTGTTGTGGAACACACTATAAACATCTGTTAAGTTCATTTGTTTGAGAGTTTGATTGAGTTCTAGTATCCCATTGCTTATTTTTTGTCTAGTTGATCTATGTATTTGTGACAGTTTGGTATTGAGGTCCCCCACTACTACTGTATTAGTGCTTATTTAATTTTTCATGTCCATTAGCATTTCTTTTATATAGTTGGGCAAACTAGTGTTTGGTGCATATATATTTATGATTGTCATCTCTTGGACTGTTCCCTTTTCAAGGATGTAGTGTCCTTCTTTGTCTCTCTTAATCAGTGTTGGTTTGAAATTCACTTGATCTGCAAAGATGATAGGTACTCCTCCTTTTTTTCTGTTTCCTGTTGAATGGAGTATTGTTTTCCATCCTTTAACTTTCAGTCTGTGAGTTTCTTTTTGAATTGAGTGTGTTTTTCCTACGCAGTATATTGTTGGA